>NC_141876.1:459734094-460984094 GCF_056163025.1 Triticum urartu | reverse complement strand
CACGGGGGAAGGCCTTCTATCTTGTATCTTCATGGCCCATCAGTCCGACCCATGCTACACAGCCCGGACACCCGAGGACCCCATAATCCAGGACTCCCTTAGTTGCCCCCGAACTTGCCTTCAATGACGATGTAATATTCGGCCCATGTCTTCGTCTTTGCAAGGCAGGTTCTTCATTATAATCTGGACCAATGACAATCCGGCGATAACCTTGATGTCTTTTACGATTCCCCCTGTCGACGCTTTGATTTTCGCATGCCGGGTAAATACGAAACGTCCATGCTTTTTCGCAAACAAGCCCTTCACCACGCTCAGATGGCACCTATATAAGGAGATATGGATCTCCAAATGCCATCCCACACCGCGCAGAAGAAAAACGGACAAGTCTAGCCACAATCAAAGCCCTCCATCATGGCCGGCACCCCAGGCTCCTCTTCGTGCCCCCATGACCCTCAAGAGGGTGATTGGCAGAGTTGCTCCATGCCTCATCTTCAACTAAGCCGGCTCCAGATGTAGGGCTACCCCCCCTCGCAGTTCTAGTTCCCGTTCGAGCGGGATTATATTCAATAGGCAATGACGCGATGGCTAAGAACTCCCCCAATCCAAATAAGGAGGAGAGGGTGTGCTTCGTCCCATTTCTGTTGCGGGGCCTGAGATTTCCAATCTATCCCTTCCTCTGGGGGTTATTGGAATTTTACGGCATCCAACCGCACAACCTGACCCCAGGTTCGATTCTGCACATCTCAGTCTTTGTTGCCCTCTGCGAGCTATTCCTTGGCACGAGGCCCATTTTGGATTATGGAGGAAATTCTTCTACCTCGTTCCCCGCCACCAAGGGGGTTCCATATTTGAAGTGGGCGGTGCCGAAGTATGGCGTATTGCTGGATCTGGATACCCTGTAGGAACACCTAAAGAAGCATACTCGTAGTGGTCTTTGGAGTGGTTCTATATGGACGATGTTCCGCTGCCGGATCCTGTCAGGCGCGGCCTCCCTGAATTTTCTAGTGCTTCTTTAAAGAAGCGCCTCAACTGGCGTCCCCGAAGTCCCAAGGAAGAGGATAGTGCGGAGGTAAATAGGTTGGTCAGCAAGGTCAGGCTGCTCGCCCACTCTGAACTGTCGATAGTTGAGGTCATGGCGATTGCAATAAAGAGGTGCGTGGAGCCCCTCCAATCCAGAGTAACTCCCTTATGGTGTTACAACAGAGAAGACGACGCGTCACGTTATAGATGGCAGGGTCCGGACACCCCAGCCGAACTGGCTTCAATTTTGGCCGATCTGTACGAGGGTGAAAAAGAAGATTTTCTCCGGTTAAACTGCCGGGATGCTTATTCCATGTACACCCCTATTGAATGGGTAATATCTTGATCATCTGTGCTTATTTTATTGTATTGCAGACACTAATCGAATTTACTTTTTGTTGCCACCAACTAGTCATGGAGGACGATGACCGAGGCCGTCCACTATCCTGCTCCCCAGCCGGAGGATCATAATCATGATGAAGATCCTAGATTTTGCGAGGATCCAGATATATATATATATATATATATATATAATTTGACGATGGGGTATTCTATCAGGCGAGCTTTGATGATTCGGAGGTGGCCTTCAGTGCTGACTATCCTCGCATTTACCCGTTCTGCATCGTGAGTATCTAGAGGCTTCCTAAGAAGAGATCCTCATCTGCATCCTTACCTGTTGTACTGATCCGGATTTTAACAGGATCGGCGCTCCAGGGACCGTATCTCCTCGAGGGTGGCCCCTACACAAGGTCGTCGTTCTAAACGAAAAGGGACCGGGAGTACTGTAGAGACCTCATAGTCTTCCAAGAGGTATGTATACTTCAATGCATGCCTAGGCATGAGTCTGGATTGTTAAGAGTCTCCCCTTTTTGTCTTTTAATCTTTAGGAGGAGTAGGCGGCAAACGGTGGGAAAACGCCCGATTAGCCAAATGTCCACTAAGCCGGTGCTGGACTCGTCAGCTAGGATGCAAGCCGACGCCACGCTCATTCCGCCTCCTCAAGAGGTTTCGGATGATGTGTTGGTCACGAATTCTGAAGTGGAGAGCGTGATGAATCACCATCGATTAAAGGAAGCTATGCATGCTCCGGTCTTGTTTGAACAAGAATTCGCTGCACTGAGTGCGACAGATGCATATGTCTGAGCCACTCGAGACGGCCTTGTCAGAGTTATTCAGTTGTTCTCAAAGAATATACAGGTAAAATTTGACGCAATTTTGCATGGTCATATGCCAGTAGCCCCCGAGACATGAAACAGTGAAGCAAACCGATTTAAGGATCGATAATTTTTGTAGGTTCTACAATAAAAGAACACTATGCTAGCTCAAGAGCTGAACACAAACCAGATGCAACTGAGTGCAGTCACCGCCGAACTAGCGGAATTGAAAGAGACCGTGATGGGCGCGTCTAGGGAGAGAAAACTTGAAGAGGAAAAGGACAAACAGTCCGAATAGATAGAGAGCTTGAAGGATCAGCTATCAGCCGCTCAGAAGGAAAATGAAGAGATGAAGGGCGTCATGTTCGGTATGTCTTCCCCTCTTATTCAGGACCACCATAGGTACTCATGTTTTAGTCCATAATGCGGAATATCATGAATTTGTAGCGGAAAGTATATTAACTGGTCGACCAGAGGAGGAAGTGTCCGGATTTCAAGGCGATGTGCTAAAGGAGTTGTCCGCCGTGCATGCCCAGGCCCGGAAAGCCATGAGCAGTATGGTGAAGGCGTTATGGCCATCTGATACCCCTCCAGAAAGTATGGAGGGCCTGGCAAACCTGTTCAAAGGTGCGTGGCGCTGGTTCGAGCTATGGAAGACGTCTGCCTGCCGTGAAGGCGCACGAGAAGCCTGGGCCATGGTGAAGACATGCTTCTCGAAACCGGATCCGAATCATATGGCCCGAGTAGGACCACAGGGACCAGATGGGAAGGAAATCCCTTTAAATTTGGTCAATGATCAAGTAATGATCGCTGCAAAATATTCACAGGAAGACTGTAGATTAGACAGCCTTATAGATGGAATAGAGAAGGAATAAGTTTTTGACTTAATGTATCAATGTACATTTATGATCAACCTTTGGCTTGATCCGAACATGTGAAATGATTTTGTCATCGCAGGCTTTTGGCTTTAACCTCCGGAGCAAAAATGGTGGAGTGTTTCCGGATACTTATGGTAAAAGAAAGTATCTTTCCGGAAACCAGGCAGCCCAGCCATTGTGCTCAAACAGACAAAAAATTCGAGTTCGGGATGTATGTTATATTACGTATGTAAGAAACATTTTCCAAGGAAAATAGTTCCGTTAAAGGTTTCTTTCCTTGGGTCAGCATATTATGATTACATGTGCCGGGGCATGTGGTCCGTAGTATGGAAAAACCGTCTCGAAGTGCTTAAAGATGGTTGCAATACGGTAATAATCTGTCATTTTAGTGTCGGCCAATTATTCCCTTAAGAACCTTAGCTTTCGGCTTCACCCGTCTGAGGTACATGTTCGGATGACCCAGTTGTAACAATCGTAGAGGTGCTCCCTTTATGCCCTAGCCGAACAATCGGGAACGTAGGGCATAAGCATAGGAGTGAGGCAACC
Source organism: Triticum urartu (assembly GCF_056163025.1). NCBI lineage: Eukaryota > Viridiplantae > Streptophyta > Magnoliopsida > Poales > Poaceae > Triticum > Triticum urartu. The sequence continues at coordinate 460,980,496 of NC_141876.1, read as the reverse complement.
CAGCTTGGCAAGAACTTAAGTCATAGAGGTGCATATAATGGCAAAAAGGATGTATATCCGAAAACGACACATATATTGTGAGCTCTAGGCTTGGTATAATAATAAGCTTCTACTTACAGAAGCCCCCAGTCGTCGCGGGGTGTGCACATTTAAGATGTGTACCCCTTGAGTGTTCGGCCTATCCGAACACACCATGGGAAACGTATAAAAACGAAAAAAGGGAAAAATTTGAAAAGGAGACAAAAGGACGAATAAGAAGCATGAGCGTACTTATGCGTAGAATCTTCGAAGTCGGGCGGCGTTCCAAGGGTTCGGCTCTAAGCGATTATCTGATGCATTGCAAAGGCGGTAGGCTCCTCCCATGAGAACTTCATCTATAATGAAGGGACCTTCCCATTTTGGTTTGAGTTTGTCATTTTTCTTCTCTAGGAGGCGTAAAACGAGCTCACCGGCATTATAAGTCTTTGCCTGCACTTATCTGCTCTGGTATCTTCGAGCTTGTTGTTGATAGAATGCGGAATGGGCTTTTGCGACATCGCGCTCCTCCTCCAGGCGATCTAAGTCGTTGTGGCACCCCGGCTCAGAGAAAATGGAACGCCCCATATTCCAGCCCAAAGATCAAGGAGAAGTCTTCTGGAATACGGCACTGCTTGACATAGAACAAATCAGCTCTTATTACAAAGGATAATAATACAAGGGTCTGATGTTACAAAAGGTCACATCAGCACGGCGACACTACGCCTGCGATACTACACTTGCTCTATGCTAGTAGCGGAACAACTCGTAGCAGCGGAATACTTCTAGCAACGGAACAACGACGAAGGTGGTGAACTCCACTCCGCAGGGACTCTGGCTGGGACACGATCTAGTTCGCACGAATGGAAACCATGACAAACAATCAATCACGACATCACCTGCAATCTGGCATGACACGCCAGGTCAGTACATTGAATGTACTTGCAAGCTCACAACAACCAAGAGCATCAAGGCAAGACAACAACATAGAATTAGCATATTAAATTATCCACAACTACTATGATACGAAAGCAACTAATAAGCATGATATGAAACTACTACAATACTGATAATCCAATATCTCAATCTCAACAACCATCTCACTCTTGGCTAACCAGCCAAGCAATATACCATCTCGATCACCTCATGATCCACCTGATCACCTCGTGATCAAAACATCCACATGATCACCTCACAACCTAAATGATCATCCTCGAGATCATCTCCATATCATCATCTGCATTCTGCCAAACTGTTACTGCTCACAATATCAACATATAAGTCACCTATAAGTCATTCCTTCATGTGAGCGTTGATCGGACGGTGTGACCTAGTACGAACTTATGCCCATGACCGAGGACGTGACTATCGATAGATTAAACATACACTCTGCAAAGGTAGCGCACTTTACCCGCACCACAGAACCCATGGCCTCACATTCCCATTCGGGTGGACCAACGGCGTTCCGACAAAACCGATCTACTGCCATGGCACTCTCCCGGCCACTCCGACCAACTCCCCTTTGGGCTAAGTCATGGGTGGCCCTGTGCCTACCAAAGGCATCAACAGCCACCGTCGTGGCAAAACAAAACGGTCCCAAACGGGGAAAAGAGATCTCAATACCAACCATGGGCACACAAGGTTATGTCGGCTTATCGGGACAGGGTACCGCACGCCCATAACCTTCCCTTGTTGGAGGCACCAACGAGAGGCACGACAATAGACCGCATTAGGGCCTTCCCATAACGGGCAAATGTGGTTGCATTGGAAAAGCTCGGTTCGGTGGCACCTGACCAACTTAATGACAGAATTTGTCCCCAAGATATAACAGTGATAACTGATACTCCGATATCATCTACCAACCTGTAATCCAAGTCACAGCAATATCCAACAACTAATCCAAAGCATACTAGCGTCACACCAAAATACTCCGGGGATAGCATAACACTACTATGATGAATCCAAGAACGATAATACTACTACTCCAATAGCAAGAACAAGCTATCCAGCTAAGATCCACATGAAAGCATCATCTCTGAAATCATACTCCCAAAACACAATATAACTATCATCAACATTAATACTAGCCACTAATAACCCAAAGGCAACAAGACATCCAAAGTAATACTCCAAAATATCATACCAGATACCATCATGAAAGTAAGCATAACATAAGCCACTAAAAATCCAATGGCAACATGTCACCCACACAAGCTGCAAAATATTAGTCTCAGAACTCCAAGCAATATCATGGCAATAGCAAGATCAAACAATACTCCAAGAAATACCATGAACAAATCACAAGTAGCTAAAAAAATTTAAACAAGTTCAAATAATTTAAACCATGTCACTGCATTGCAATCATGCAAATGGAGGGTGTGGCTTGCCTGGGATGGATGGATTCATCGGGAAGAAGTGTGGAAAGCTTGCGGAAAGAATCGCCGAAAAACGTTCCCTCTCGGAGGGGGATGATTAGGTGCAAGGGCAAAATGGTCATTTTGAGAATGTTAACACATGGTGAAAATGACACCAACAGAACGGGCTCGATGAGACGAAGAAGTGGGCCTTGGAATCACCTCAATCAGAGTTGTGGTTGAAAAGTTATGAGGAGATGAAGATGAGGGAATTTTCTGCAAAAATATCATCACAAACAAGTCCCTGAGTGGATAAGGCAGAAGCGGGTTTTGAGAAAATACGCTTTCAGAAAAGGAAAACGTACTTTGGCTGAAGGAGAGGGAAATACGCTTTCTAGAAGCGAAAACGTACTCACGGTTTTGCGCCTCTACTTAATCCAGTCAGCAGGGTGCGGGGCCGGGCGTAGTCTAGCTGACACGCGGGGCCTGCGGCCAGCTGGCAGGGAGGGGCGTCGTCGTCGTCTCCAAGCTCCAGTGCCCGACAAGGCAGATCAAGGGCGCGACTTCGGCGAGGCTCATCGGCGCTGTAGGCCACCTCCCGCGGCGCTCCGCCTACGGATGGACTCAGGACGGAGAGCCGCATCCGAAGGGTTAGGTCACGGCCGCCGATGAGGAACGAGGCCGCAGCAGCACTGACGCCGGCGGAGGAGGTCGTCGGCCGGAGATGAAGACGAGGCTATGGAGGTTCCGATGATGAATGGAGAGGTGGGGGGGGGGGGGGGGGGAGCTATGGGGTCCGGGCGGTCCTCTTGTGAGGTCAGGAGGGAGGGGGAGTGCTCGGTTGTCACGAATTTAGGAGGAGGCCAGAAGCGACCATGGCGGCAATGGCGGGGCAAAGGAGCTGCTCGAGCTCGAGGGGGTGGCTAGACGGGGCCAGAGGAGGGTGAGGAGGCCGCGGATGGGCTCGGAGTGCCGCGGGGAGGGCCATTTATAGGTGGGGGGGAGGTGCCGAGGTCATGTGCCGCCGCTCGAGCTCGGCCAACGCTCTCGCGCGCTCAGCGAGCACGGGCGGGCACGGGAACACGACGAGGGATTGATGCAGGGGTCACGGAGAAGAATGTGACGCCAGGGAGTATAGGAAACGGACGGAGCGAGGACCGGGTCAAGCGGTGCACAGTGCGCTCATGGGCGCGCATCGGCTAGCTCTGGCGAGGAGGGTTTGAGAGGGGGCAGAGGGTCGAGGGCGACGAGTGTAGGCAGGGGAGTCAGGCCGGCACGCTCGGACGCGAGAAAACCGTCGAGGCAGAGCTGCCCGACGAGTCCAGTCGCGCCGGATGCCGCGAGAGCACAAGAAATGCCATGCTAGGACGGTAGTCACCACATGCACGGTAATGGAGAGGACAAGAGAGGCTGCATGGACATGTCTAGTGATTAGACCCTGCATCAATGAGCCTTAGGGAGGTGATGGATCAGCAAAAGGAACTCTGAGTTAGGCATCGAGCAAAGTTTGCTGCATCAAACTTTGACATGCAGGCTGATCAACAGGGAACTGATTGAGGTCAATGGAGTTGTCTCAGAGAATTAGCTTAGGAAGGATTATGATCCTGGAGGTTTTGAGGGGATTTGGACCACAAAATAACCTACTTGCTTTGCAACTGCCATTTGGGTCCAGAAACTTGATCAGAAAGGTGCACTCACATGGAGTAGCCTCTTGATATGAAATTTGGCAAGGCTTAAGGATTTAGACATATGAATATGCTGTAAAAATTTCATACCAAATGGACAAGTCAAAATGGTACATGTTTCACACACATCCCCTCTGTCTAGAAACTAGAAATAATTCTAGAGAAATATTGGCTTGAAGAATTGGTCCCCAATTTGGTGGAGAGAGGTTTTATGGTCATGAGAATGCCCTGATAACTTTTCAGCCTAAATGAAGCAATATTGATGTCTACTATGCAACTTTATTCTTGTAGACATGTGTTGGGCTTCCAAGCGCAGAGTTTTGTAGGACAGTAGCAATCTTCCCTCAAGTGGATGACCTAAGGTTTATCAATCCGTGAGAGGTGTAGGATGAAGATGGTCTCTCTCAAACGACCCTGCAACCAAATACAAGAAATCTCTTGTGTCCCCAACACACCCAATACAATGGAAAATTGTATAGGTGCACTAGTTCGGCGAAGAGATGGTGATAAAAGTGTAATATTGATGGTAGAAATGTATTTTTATAATCTGAATAAAAAAAAACAGCAAGGTAGCAAATAGTAAACAGGCATAAATACAGTGTTGCAATGCTTAAAAATAAGGCATAGGGTCCGTACTTTCGCTAGTGCAATCTCTCAACAACGCTAACATAGTTGTATCATATGATTATCCCTCAAAGTACAACAAAGAATTACTCCCGAGTTCCTATTAGTGGAGAACAAAAGGTAGGAATTGTTTGTAGGGTGTGAAGTCACCTCAAAGCTATTCTTTCCGATCGATCTATTCAAGAGTTCGTACTAAAATAACACAAAGCTATTGTTTCCGTTCGATCTATCCTAGAGTTCGTACTAGAATAACACCAAAGCAAATTCATATTCATAATACTCAATCCACACAAAAACTATAAAGAGACCCCAAAGTTTCCGTGGAAGAAAAACGTGCATCAACCCCTATTCATAGATTACCCCAATATCACCGCGGGAATCCGCGAGTTAAATGCCATAACATATATCAAGTGAATCAATAAGATACCCCAATAGTTCTCATCTCTGAATATTCAATCCGACATGACAAAACTTCAAAGGGTAAAGATTCAATTCATCACAACAAGAGTATAGAGGGGAGAAACATCATATGATCCGACTATATTAACAAAGCCCATGATATAGATAACGAGAGAGAGAGAGAGAGGTTAAACACATAGCTACTGGCACAAACCCTCAGCCTCGAGGGTGGACTACTCCCTCATCGTGGTGGCCGACGGGATGATGAAGATGGCCACCGGAGATGATTCCCCCCTTCGGCAGGGTGCCGGAACGGGTCTAGATTGGTTTTCGGTGGCTACGGGGCCCTGCGGCGGTGGAACTTCTGATTTAGGTTAACCCCGAAGGGTTTTGGAATATTTGGGAATTTATAGTGCAAAGAAGGGGTGCGGGAGGCCACCGAGGTGGGAACAACCCACCTGCGCGCGCCAGGGGGCCCTGGCGCCCTGGTGGGTTGTGCCCCCCTCGGGTCACCCCCCAAGTGCAGCTTTGGCCCATTGGGTTCCTTCTGATCCAAAAAACATCTCCAAAAATTTCGCAGTGTTTGGACTCCGTTTAATATTGATTTTCTGCAATGTAAAAAACAAGCAAAAACAGCAACTGACACTGGGCACTGGGTCAATAGGTTAGTCCCAAAAAATGATATAAAGTTGCTATAAAATGGTTGTAAAATATCCAAGAATGATAATATATTGGCATGAATACTTCATAAATTATAGATACATTGGAGACGTATCAAATATAAAATATACTTGATTCACTAACTAAAAATCTGAACAGAAACAAAGATTTGATCCTGTGCTCACATAGATCAATGGATGGATCTGACATTTGGAGGAGTGTGATAATATGAGCACATTAATAGGTGTGCAAAATTTCAACTCATTTGGATAACCCTAGCTAGTACTTCCTTCACAATGCTTTCTGTTTGACGGAAAGTTTGAAAAATTGCTGAGGAAGATTGGCTAGGCAAATAGAGTTGAATTTTGGCATGAGGCAATGATTTTTATGATATATCATGCCCAAAAAGTTTGGAAGCAAACCAGATTGGATAGGTGGAACTTCCTTCACAGAAAGCCACACTGGACAGAAATGAAGAATAATTATAGGGGAATTATTCTTGGGATAGGACAGGAAATTTTGGGCATATTTGAGCAAGATATGACCCAAAGGAATTATGAGAATTATTTGGGAATTTTGGAAGTGATAGAAATATAGGTTGCTCCACAACCTAGGGCAGACAGGGTTATTCCTTTAATAGAAAAGGAATATTCCTGAGAAAAAGAATTTTGGGTTTGGTCAAGCAGTGAAGAGACATGATCTTGGGAAAGTTTTGAGGATGATGAGTCACTTGGGAAAAGAAATGATGATGATTTCCCAGGTGACAAGGCCACAGAACCACTCCAAAAAGAAAAACAGAGCAAAAACCAATAAATCAAAAAGAAAAAGAAAAGGGCCAAAAACCAGGTTGTTACAGTCATCCTACCGATCGAGCTCGGCCTCTCTTCATACATGTGCACTCGAGGTGAATCATGAATGATGTCGCAGGGCAAGGCAGCCTCTGCACCGTACACCATGAAGAACAGTGTGTATCCGATCGTGTGGTTGGGCGTGGTCCGCATCCCCTAGAGTACATAATCGAGTTCCTTGACCCAGTGTTTATCCGACTCCTTTAGGGATCACACTAGTCTAGGTTTGATGCCGCTCAATATCAACCCATTGGCCCGCTCGACTTGGCAATTTGTTTGAGGGTGATATACGGAGGCATAATCGAGCTTGATGCCCAGGTTAGCACACCAATTTTTTACCTCATCGGCTATGCAGTTAGAGCCGTTGTCAGTAATAATGTTGTGCGGGACACCATAATAGTGTACAACACTGGATATGAAATCTACCACTGCTCTGGCTTTAGCTGTTTTTACTGGTTTGGCCTCTATGCACTTAGTGAATTTATCCACCATGACCAGTAAATATTTCTTCTTATGGCTTCCCCCTTTAAGGGGCCCGACCATGTCTAGCCCCCAGACCGCAAAAGGCCAGGTAATGGGGATAGTTCTTAGGGCAGTGGGCGGCATATGGCTTTGATTGGCAAAGAGCTGGCATCCTACACAACGTTGTACAAGGGCCTGTGCGTCTGCTCGGGCCGTGGGCCAGAAGAAGCCTGTACGGAAGGCTTTGCTTACAAGGGCCCAAGCTGCGGCGTGATGGCCACCGAGGCCAGTGTGTATTTCGACCAAGAGCTGTTGCCCCTCCTCTTCGGAGATACATCTTTGAAGAACTCCGGTAGTGCTTTTCTTGTAGAGTTCTCCTTCATGAACTTTGTAGGCTTTGGAGTGTCGAACTATGCGACAGGCCTCGTTCTGATCATCAGGGAGCTCCTGCCTATTAAGGTAGGCCAAGAAGGGTTCGGTCCATGGAGCAATAACCGCCATGATTACATGAGCGGAAGGCGTTGGTTCAGTGCCCGGGCCGCCGATGATATCTGAATCGTGTTCGGTGTCCGGGGGTGTGATCGGTGTCGGACTGATATTTCCGCTCTCGTCTTTCCATACCACAGATGGCTTAAAAAGCCTTTCCAAAAAGGTGTTAGGAGGGACGGGGTCGTGTTTAGCGCCCATTCGAGCAAGGATGTCCGTTGCTTGATTACTGTCTCGAGCTACATGATGAAACTCGAGCCCCTTAAACCGAGCTGATATTCTTAGTACAGCATTGCGGTAGGCCACCATCTTTGGATCTTTTGTGTCAAATTCTCCATTTATTTGAGATATCGCAAGGTTCGAATCCCCACGCACCTCAAGGCATTATATGCCCATAGAAACGGCCATCCGGAGTCCATGCAGGAGCGCTTCATATTCGGTTGTGTTATTGGAGTCCGTATACATGATTTGTAATACATAACAGACTGTGTTCCCTGTAGGGGATGTTAGGATGACACCAGCCCCCAATCTGGCTAACATTTTGGAGCCGTCGAAGTACATCACCCAGTTGGAGTATGTGTTGTACTCTTTAGGGAGTACGGCTTCTGTCCATTCGGCGACAAAGTCGGCCAACACCTGAGATTTAATATCTCAGCGTGGCTTGTATGTTATTTCAAATGGTAGGAGCTCGATAGCCCATTTGGCAATGCGGCTAGTGGCGTCTCAATTGTTTATGATGTCGTTGAGTGGCTCTTCGGAGGCCACCATGATCGAGCACTCTTGAAAGTAGTGCCGCGGCTTTCGAGATGCCATGAAGATCGCATATGCTATCTTTTGATAGTGCGGGTATCAGGATTTGCATGGTGTAAGGACCACCGATACATAGTATACTGGTTTTTGGAGTGGGAATCTGTGTCCCTCTTCCTCTCGTTCGACAACGAGCACAGCGCTCACTACCTGGTGAGTTGCTGATATGTACAGTAGCATAGGTTCGCCGATGTTTGGTGCGGCAAGGATTGGGTTGTTTTCTAACAAAGTTTTTATTTCTTCCAACCCGGCCGTTGCCGCATCCGTTCACTCGAAGTGATTGGTACGTCGGAGTAGGCGATAAAGCGGTAGTGCCTTTTCTCCCAATCTAGAGATAAAACGGCTCAGGGCTGCCGCGCACCCAGCTAGTTTTTGGACCTGCTTTAGGTCTGTTGGTGTTGCCAATTGTGACAAGGCTTGAATTTTAGCTGGATTTGCTTCGATTCCTCTATTGGAAACAATGAACCCAAGCATCTTTTCGGCCGGGACGCCGAAAATGCATTTTTCCGAATTGAGTCGTATGTCATATGTTTGGAGGTTGTCGAATGTGAGGCGCAAGTTGTCCACCAATGACTCGACATGTTTAGTTTTGAGGACTACATCATCTACATATGCCTCCACCATCTTGCCAATTTGTTTTTCCAGGCATGTTTGAATCATGCATTGGTAGGTGGCGCCGGTGTTTTTGAGTCTGGAAGGCATAGTGTTGAAGTAGAAAGGCCCATACGGAGTGATGAATGCCATTGCGGCCTGATCGGATCCCCTCATCTTAATTTGATGGTATCCGGAGTATGCATCAAGGAAGCACAGTGAATCGTGTCCTGCAGTTGCATCAATGATTTGGTCGATGCGGGGCAGTGGGAAGGGGTCCTTAGGGCAGGCTTTGTTGAGGTCTTTGAAATCGACACAAAGGCACCAGGATGTGTCCTTCTTTGGCACCATGACCAGGTTTGCTAGCCAGTCCAGGTGTTTGATCTCTCTGATGAACCCGGCTTCAAGTAATTTGGCTAGCTCCTCCCCCATGGCTTGTCTCTTGGGTTCGGAAAATTGCCGCAGCGTTTGCTTGACTAGTTTCAAGCCTTTTATTATATTGAGGCCGTGTTCGGCCAGTCAGCATGGGATTCCTGGCATATCTGAAGGATGCCAGGCAAAGATGTCCCAATTTTCGCGCAGAAACGCTCTTAAAGTGGCGTCGATCGTTGGATCCAGTTGTGCCCCAATGGCTGCTGTTTTATTAGGATCCGTTGGGTGTACTTGAAATTTGACTATTTCTTCTGCTGACTTAAAGGAAGTGGATTTGGGCCTCTTGTCGAGGATTACATCGTCCTTGTCCACTGTAGAGCACGGAGTGGTTAATTCCTTGGCCACAAGGGCCTCGGATAGCGCCTCGAGGGCTAGGGATGCAGTTTTGTTTTCTGCGCGGAGTGCTATATCCGGATCACTAGTGATAGTGATAAATCTGTTGGGCCCTGGCATTTTGAGCTTCATGTACCCGTAATGGGGTATGGCTTGAAAGCGTATGAATGCTTCTCGCCCTAACAGGGCATGATATCCGTTGTGGAAAGGTGCCACGTGGAAGAGCAACTCTTCAGACCTATAGTTCTCCGGCATGCCGAATATGACATCGAGTTTGATCCTCCCCGAGCTTATTGCTTCTCGACTGGGGATGATGCCTCAGAAAGTGGTGCCGCTTTGCTCAATGTGATTTTTGTCCATCTGCATTTCTTGGAGCGTATCTTCGTAGATGAGGTCCACTGTCGCTGTCCATGAGCACTTTGCTGAGATGAAAGCCATCTACTATTGGGTTCAAGATCAAAGCGGCTGGTGCTCGGACTGATCTGGCCCTTGGCTCGTCATCGACGGTGAAGGTTATCGCCATGTCATGCCAATGATTTTTTGCGGCTACCTGGTTCACTTTGGCGAGGTTGCGTAATGCCCTTTTTCACCGGTTGTTGGAAGAAAAGGTCTTGAAGACCGTAAAAACGTTGAGATCGGCATCTTTCAAAGAGCACCTCTCTGAAGGAATGCTGGTGAGGATGGCCTCACTGCTCTTAGCCACCTGCCGGAGTACCCAACATGCCCGAAGCCTATGTGTTGGTTCGATATTCGGCGTTGTATGTATCTGACAGGGATTATCGAGCAGGTCCTCAAGGACAGTTCTGTGTCCCGTAAAGGGCTTCACTTTTTTGTCCATGGGATGATGATCAGGTGCCCCATAAGGGTACATCCTTTTTGTCCATCCGATGGGCTGCTTGAAGGCAGGAGGTTCCCACCGAGCTGTTTGGGCCTTCCAGGAGCTTTCCATTGCACTGTACTTCTCTACGATGTGTGCCAGATCTGCAAAGTGCAGTATGTGGCGGCGGTTGAGGGCATTGAGGATTCCCTCATCCATACAATTGCGGGAAAATATTGAAACCGCGTTGTCGTCGCAGAAATCCTTGATGTTGTTTTTAACAAGGAGGAACCTGGCCCAAAAGTGGTGGACTGTCCTCAGGTTGTTGCCGTACATACATTAGGTCGCATACGTCTGGAGGACCTGAATTGCTTGGGGAATATTGCTTGTGGTGGGTGGGCGGACTAAAATCGGAACCCTAACCCATCATTACATCCGAAGTTTGAAGAATTTGCGAGGTCACCGACCCAGGGTCCGGAGTGTCCTGGTGGTCTTCGGGCTCAACGCCCGGTTCTATGTTCGGAGGACATGAGGTCTCTTCCCGAAGAGGGTATCCGGCTCACAGGACTCGGAAATCCGAACATAGGTTGTTCTTAACTTAGGGGGAGAAGTATTATTGGCTTGTTCCTCTACGACTGCTACTAGATGGGTGATCGGTGGGGACCTGATCTCCGATCGGGTTTAAGCGCAATCCGATCGTAGTCTGTTGCAACTCCCAGGGCGGCGATGCGATCAAGTAGCTCATTTAAGGACGAGACATCTGTTGGATCCATCCTTTCAGGGTGTTCAAGGCTGACGCGAAGACGATGTTTAGCGATCTCGAGGGCTGCCCTTGGCTTAAAGGCCGCACGGGAGCCCATGGTGAAACCGCCGAGCTGGAGGAGCTGTCCCGAAGCTAGGGTCTCTCCAGAGGTAATGTTATCGTTAATGGAAAGGTGAACCATCGATCCCGCCATCGATGACACAATGGAACTCTGAATGAAAGCACGAATATCGGTGTCAAAACCGGTCGATCTTGGGTAGGGGGTCCCGAACTGTGCGTCTGAGGATCGAAGGTAACAGGAGACAAGGGGGACATGATGTTTACCCAGGTCCGGGCCCTCTTAATGGAGGTAAAACCCTACGTCCTACTTGATTTGTATTTGATGAGTATAGGGGTTACAAGAGTTGATCTACCTCGAGATCGTAATGGCTAAACCCTAGATGTCTAGCCTATATGATTTGTGATAGCCTCTACGGACTAAACCCTCCGGTTTATATAGACACCGAAGGGACCTAGGGTTTGTATAGAGTCGATTTATAGAGAAATGAAACTACACATCCGGACATTAAGCTTGGCATCCACGCAAAGGAGAGTCCCACCCGGACACAGGGGCAGGCCTTCTATCTTGTATCTTCATGGCCCATCAGTCCGGCCCATGCTACACAGCCCGGACACCCGAGGACCCCATAATCCAGGACTCCCTCAGACGCCGAGGAGGAGTTGGCTTTCGAGGCGATGCAGGAGCACCTCGACATCCATGACGTGGAGGATGAGGCTGAGGAAGACGTTCCGGCTCCTGTGTACGATGCTGGCGTGCTCACTTCCCAGGCCGAGGAGGCCCTGCGTGCGACGCAATAGCAGCTTGACCAGGTGGTAATAGCCACGTCTATGTCCACAGTGCAGGCGGAGGCTGTCAGGCGCCGGGTGGCTGAAGAAGAGGCCGCAGCTTGAGAGTAGAGGAGGGCGATGACTCTACGTGCAGCGTCCGCCATCAAGGCAGAAGGCGAGGGACTGGACGTCGTTGTCCTATCCTCCTCCGACGATAAAGACCACAACAACGACGATGGCACCATCGTCCTTTCGTATGATGAAGACAAGTAGCCATCCATTTGTTGTCACTATCGTCGCCGGCCGGCCATCTTATGTCGTCCCTGTTAAAATGTCGTATTAGTGTAATGTCACTAAGTCAGTTCTCTTTGTTAAGTGTTGAATAAATCTAAGAACGTGGTTGTTAAGCTTATCCGAATATCTGAATCTGTTGTGTTTTGCATCACGGCGTTATATCTTTCCAGTGTCACTAATTCATGCGCTCTTCTATAACGTAGAAAATAGGGATAATTGATATTATGCCCCTAGTTTGGTCATACTTAACATGTTTACCCCTAGTTTTCAAAAATACTTGTTCCTGCCCAAACCACTTTGATCGTCTTAAGTTTTTTCCCTTTGACCGTCATTTTGAAAAATTCATAGCATAACTCATAAAAATGTGAATGAGATATCAAAATGTTAAGAAAAACATCACCTATATGTGCATGTGATTTGCATTCATGAAAAAGTGTTGGAAAGTCACCAACTCAGTTTGAGGTCATATGATCTCAACAGGAATAGTAAATCTTAATTAAAAACTCAAAAAATTATTAAAAAAATTGGTGGCAAACATTGGCCAATGTTTTGAGTACTTGCCAAATTTCATCAGGGAATGACATTCGTGGAAGTCATGGCAAAAAACCTAAACCGATGCTCCAATGGCCACGACTTCCACGAATGTCATTCCCTTATGAGACTTGAGATCTCAAAACATTGGTCAATGTTTGCCACAAATATTTTTTAGAATTTTTAGATTGTTTTTCAAATTTGTTGGATTTTACTATTCATGTAGAGATCAAATGAGCTGAAACTAATGTGGGGACCTTCTAACACCTTTGTCATGAATGCAAATGACATGCACATATAGGTGATGTTTTTCTAAACATTTTGATATCTTATTCACATTTTTCTGAGTTAGTATGAAATTGTTATGATTTTTCAAAGTTACGGTCAAACGGTCAAAGGACAAAATCATAAGACAAGCAAAGTGGTTTGGGCAGGAACGAGTGTTTTCGGAAACTAGGGGTAAACCTGCCAAGAGGAACACAACTAAGGCCACAAAATTAATTATCCCTAGAAAATATTAGGTCAAATATCTCCGGCTCTGCCCATAAGCAAATATACGCACATAACTATTGCTCGCACGATGCATAATCAAGCGTTGGTCCCGAGTTCGACCCCCACGAGCGGCATTATGTTCCACCCTTCGTTTTGCAAATAAATTAGACACTAACATCTGGGTCCTGCGGTGTCCCAAGTGTCAGTATATTCCACTATTTTTTTCTAATATACTATACACTGAAAGGTGGGTCCTAGGTGTCCCACACATCAGTATATGTGCCAGGTGACGGTCGACTACATTGGCTCGATGAAAACGTTCCGTTTTGGGCATATTTGTTTGTAGGCTGAGTGGTGAAGGGGAAAAGTGAGGGAAGTTAGTTGGATGGGGCAAAAAGAGTACTAAGCAATCGAGTACAGGGAAATAGAAATCCCAGTAATATGCGCTTCTTGAAGAAAATACACACTTAATATGTGATCACACATTTCCTACATTAGAAACTCTACTCTTACTAAGGAATGCTTAACATTTCCTCCAATATTCACTTATTTAAATTTCTGCATGCCATATCCTCACATCCATGTTTTTTGTATAAGCGGAAGAACAATCGCACATGATTTTACAAACGGACATAATTAAAAAAATACTACATGTTTGCCCAATAGAAGTTTTATCATCTTTGAATATTCCAATTTATCTAGAATGGTTACTAAAGGAAAAAAATAGCATTTTTATAGCGATACTATTTGCTCTCCTCAATCTAGTAGAAACAAGTCCATCTACACATCTCATCCAATAACTGATATTCCCCCCTAAGGTGCCTGAAACCCTAGTTAAGTCACTCCAAGTTTGAAGTAATACAATTGCAATAGGTATGATGACATATAATTGAAAGTACTTTCTCTCACTAGCCGCGATACACATGATAACAAGTTATACAAACTCTTTTGTCCTTCATGAGGCAAATTCGTTTAAGTCCCCCCTCACTTACTGTCACCACAATTACTTCACAAATAGGAACCTACCAAATCTACTGCAAACTACTCTCTCTATTGACCTTTAAATTAAACTAGCTATAATTGGACCGATGAACCGGGGAACAATGCACATATTAAACAATCCAAATAACATAGACAATATGATCATAAAGTAATTATTCATCACATCACAAAAAGATTGACCGTAGGAATTACATCATATGATCACAATCATGTTCGGGAACTCATGCGATATTTGTATTGACGACACATGGAGAGAGGAGATACTACTACTACGAATGCCCCCTCCCGGCGGAGTATTAGAGAGGAACAAGGTCACCCTTTCCAGCACAGGGTGCACAATTCATCTTTTGTGCACTAAATTTTACAAATGCACAAATAACTCATGCATTTATATGCTTACCATAATCAGATTTTCTTAACATTTGATATTTTCTTGTTTTATTAAAAAAATAGACATAAAAAATAAATTTCCCACCTAAAAAAGGCATTTATGTCGACATGATCATTAATGACTAGTTCGGAGACCAGGAGCACGACACCCCCAGGAGAGATGAGCTACTTTTCCCTTGATTTTTAAACATTTACAATTAAACCTTCTGGTAGACGTACTTTAATCACTAGATGATACCCCGCGCGTTGCTGCGGGAATTTGCAGTCATGCATAGGAATAAAATTTATAGTAAGAAATAATTATATGCGATCCTTTTATGGAATTTTCAATACTAAATATATGTTTTTTAACCTTTATGGAATGACATGAGCAGGTGATACGTCTCCAACGTATCTATAATTTTTTATTGCTCCATGCTGTTATATTATCCATCTTGGATGTTTTATATGTATTTATATGCTATTTTATATGATTTTTGGGACTCACCTATTAATCTAGAGCCCAGTGTCAGTTTCTGTTTTTTTCTCGTTTTGAGTTTCGCAGAAAAGGAATATCAAACGGAGTCCAATTGAGCTGAACATTTACGATGATTTTTTTATGGACCAGAGGAAGCCCCCGAAGCAAAAGAGTTGGGCCAAAAGAGCCACGAGGCCTCCACAAGGGTGGAGGGTGCTCTCTACCCCCTGGGGGCGCCCCCTGGTCTTGTGGGCTCCTCATGGACCCCCCTGACTTGTTCTCGATGCCAAAAATTCCTATAAATATAGAAACACCTAGAAATAAACCTAGATTAGGAGTTCCGCCGCCACAAGCCTCTGTAGCCAGGAAAAACCAATCGGGAGCCCGTTCCAGCACCCTGCTGGAGGGGGAAACCATCACCGGTGCCCATCTTCATCATCTCGGCACTCTCCATGACAAGGAGGGAGTAGTTCACTCTCGGTGCTGAGGGTATGTACCAGTAGCTATGTGTTTAATCTCTCTCTCTCTCGTGTTCTTGATATGGCATGATCTTGATGTACCGCGAGCGTTGTTACTATAGTTGGATCATATAGTGTTTCTCCCCCTCTACCTTCTTGTGATGAATTGAGTTTTACCTTTGAGGTTTCACTATTATCGGATTGAATACTTTTATGGATTTGAGAACACTTGATGTATGTCTTGCGTGGGATACCCGTGGTGACAATGGGGTATTCTATTGATTCACTTGATGTATGTTTTGGCATTCAACTCACGGATTCCCGAGGTGACATTGGGGTAATCTATGCATAGAGGTTGATGCACGTATTCGTCCTTGTTTCTCCGGTAGGAATCTTGGGGCACTCTTTGAGGTTCTTTGTGTTGGATTGAATATTATGAATCTGAAGTTGTTTGATGCATATCGTATAATTAACCCATGGATACTTGTGGTGACATTGGAGTATCTAGGTGACATTAGGGTTGATTGATGTGTGTCATATGATGTTATTTTACTATGAACTCTAAGGCTGTTTGTGACACTTATAGGAATAGCTTAATGGATTGATCGAAAAGAATAACTTTGAGGTGGTTTCGTACCCTACAAGCAATTTCATCTTATGTTTTCCGCGATAGGAACTTTGGAGTGACTTTTTTTGCACGTTGAGGGATTTCCATATGATTCAATTATGTTATCATTGTTGAGAGAACTTGCACTAGTGAAAGTATGAACCCTAGGCCTTGTTTCCAAGCATTGCAATACCATTTTCGCTCACTTTTGTTACTAGTTACATTTCTGTTTTTTATATTTTCAGATTACAAAAACCTATATCTACCATCCATATTGCACTTGTATCACCATCTCTTCGCCGAACTAGTGCACCTATACAATTTACCATTATATTGGATGTGTTGGGGACACAAGAGACTCTTTGTTATTTGGTTGCAGGGTTGTTTGAGAGAGACCATCTTCATCCTACGCCTCCCATGGATTGATAAACCTTAGCTCATCCACTTGAGGGAAATTTGCTATTGTCCTACAAAACTCTGCGCTTGGAGGCCCAACATGAGTCTACAAGAAGAAGGTTGCGTAGTAGACATCAAGCGCTTTTCTGGCGTCGTTTCCAGGGAGGTGAGTGCTTGAAGGTATATCTCTAGATCTTGCAATTGAATATTTTAGTTTCTTGTTTTATCACTAGTGTAGTTTATAAAAGAAAACTACAAAAAATGGAATTGAGGTTGCCTCATATGCTTCATCTTTTTAATGTCTTTCATGAAAATGATGGAAATGAAAATTGTGCTCAAGTGTTAGAAGAAGAAGTCTATAAAATGTTTGGCACTAAATTTTTCAAGGATGGTCATGATTGCAATGTTGTTAGTATGAATTCTTTGAATATACATGATGCTAATGATATGCAAAGCTTCAAGCTTGGGGATGCTACGTTTGATGAAGATGAGGTTTTTTGTCCACCAAGTTTTGATGAGAAAATTTATTATGATGATAGCATGCCTCCTATTTATGATGATTTTATTGATGAAAGTGCATTTGGAAGAATGTCAACTTTAGGAAGTAATGATCCCACTATTTGGAGGGTGTCGAATCTTATTGTGATAATTATGAAAGTGGATTTGGAGAGGTCATGACTTTATGTCGTTGACTTAACACGGCAGATGCCCTAGCAAAAGGACTTAGATGTGGAGCCATCACGACTAGGTTAGCTTGAAGGGGTTAAACGGGACAAGGGGCACAGAGAGTTTACCCAGGTTCGGCCCCTCTCAACGAGGTAAAATCCTACTCCTTCTTTAGGTTGTATTGCTTCGGTTTTGATTACCAGGGAGCGAATATGCTTGACCTTGTTCTCGGTTGATTGTTACTTGAGTTAACCCGCCGCCGGGTCACCCCTTTATATACAGGTGGACGCCCAGTGGCTTACAGAGTCCCGGCCGGCTCACACAAACATGACTGGCTTGGTTTCTAACTAAGCTGGCCTCACAAAACAATCTAAACATATGGCGGCTCACACATGTGGGCCTCAAGTCGTCTCCGGGTCCTGGGCCTTCAATTGGCTTGCTCTATAAACTGCCATCTTCATATTTTCTTGGACGTTATCTGGTATATTCATCTTTAAGATGCTAGTGGCATGACCCGGCCCCTCCTAGGCAGGTCATACCCAGTAGTTACATCCCCAACACTTTATTTATTGATGAATCCACTATTTCGAAAGAGGTTCCAATTGATTATGAGAACGAAGTTGCTATCTATGATGATTATTGTGATGACATGTATGCTATAAAGAATAATGATTGCCATGAAACTTGTCATCATGATTTTAATTTTTAATTGGATTATGCCTCACATGATAGTTATTTTATTGAGTTTGCTCCCACTACTATGAATGGGAAGAATTTTGATTATGTGAAGAGTAATAAAATTTCTATGCTTATGAATCATGAAGAGAATGCTTTTATGTGATGGTTATATTATTGAATTCATTCATGATGCTACTGAAAAATATTATGAGAGAGGAACATATGCTTCTATGTATCTCAATAATATCAAGTTTCATCTCTACATGTTGAAAATCTTGAAGTTTTGCTTGCTTTGCCTTCCTATGCAAGTTGATTCTTGTTCCCATAAGTTGTTTGCTCACAAAATCCCTATGCATAGGAAATGGGTTAGACTTAATTGTGCTAGTCATTATCTTCATGATGCTCCCATTATGTTTCAATTCTTATCTTCTATGTGAGCAACATTGAAATCATCATGCCTAGCTAAAAAGGCATTAAAGAAAAGCGCTTGTTGGGAGACAACCCAACATTTACCCCTACTGTTTTTGTGTGTTCACATGATTAACCTACTGTAGTAATCATGTTTTATAGCTTTTGTTTCAATAAAGTGCCAAGTAAAGCCTTTGGGATAGTGTGGATGATAGTTGATTTGATTCTGTGAGAAAACGGAAACTTTTGCACCCAGTAACAAAATTGATCTGGTCTGCTGGAACGCAATAAATTCTTGAATTTTTTACAGTTGGATGCCTGGCGGCTTATAGAGTCCCGTTCGGCTCACACAAACGTGACCGGCTGGGTTTCTAACTAAGCTTGCCTTACAAAACATGATAAACATATGGCAACTCACACCCGTGGGCCTCAAGTCGTCTCCAGGTCTTGGGCCTTCAATTGGCTTGCTCTATGAACCGCCATCTTCATATTTTCTTGGACCTTATCTAGCATCTTCATCTTTAAGCCGCCAGTGGCATGACCTGACCCCTCCTGGGTGGGCCATACCCAGTAGTTACATCCCCAACATTAGGCCCCAGGTTGATTTGAACTAGTTCACACCAATCTTCACCACTTGATTTAGCAGAATCCTCCTTTATCATTTTTTTACCAATTCATTGTAACCCGTCATGACGTCATATCTCAGAATTGTGTTAACCCGCCATGACATCATTGCACATTAACTTCACACAAAGCCCAGAACATCTCAACTGATCTTTATCTTAATGGATCTCCCAAAAATCAAGGCGCCCACATAGCCACGTAATCATTTTTTCGGCCTCCTCGACTCCTGTGCATGCCATCTATCCACTTACTTATAAATATGGACAGGGGGTCCTTCTTTTCACTTTTACCCTACCCCCTTGTCTTCGTCTTCCTCCTCGCGACTCCTTAGCAAACCCGAGCTCCGTCGCCGCCATCTTCCTCCAGCATCCTCAACTCCGGCCGCTGCATCGACCTGAATAGACTAGAGAACCGTGGCGCATCTCCGGTGTTCATCAGCGCCAGTAAGTATGCATTTTTCCCGTAGCAGATCTGCTTTAGGGTTTTCACCGTTTGTCGGTGTTCTTCATCGTTCCTCATTTTTCCTCTCTATATCGCGTAGTTTGATCTGAACATGCTACTGAAGCCTCACGGTAGTAGTTTAGCATCCCTTTCCAATCATAGAAGATACTTTTTCTGTATAAGATTCCATCCAAGCACACGAGTTCTTCCACTGCCATGACCTTAGGTTTAAAATTTATTTTCTTTTCTGAACTGTTGTAAATCCAAAATCATAGAACTGATATGTGGAACCTGTTTGTCCATCACTTAGCAAAACTTCACTTATAGATCTGTAGCACTGCAGCCGTGTGGGTGGTTTATACAATAGGCCGTAACCTGCCATATAACATTAGTCCCCTTTTTAAGCTGCCAGTATATGTTCAAAATCTTTATAACCCGGCATCGTCTTCCGGTTTAACCATGCTGACCTTTATAGCACTCATTCTTCAGCATATAAATTGGCCTTGCATAATGCACTTACTTTGTGATCACTGGCCGGCTTAATAGCATAATCTTAATCCAACATTTTTTCCTTTTTAGGCTTTCATCAACAAAATAACCAAAAATGTTACCTCATCCGACTGGGTCGCCTCCCGAGTTACCGAGCAGACGCTGAACGAGCATGTTCAGGTGGGCATCTTAGCCGCAAAGAACGTTATTCACTGGAGAGTCCCAGGAACTGAGACCACCCCCGACCCAAAAGAAGGCGAAGTTGTAGTCTTTACTGATCACATGCTCCAAGGGTTCACTCCACCCGGCTCAAAATTCTTTTGTGATGTGTTGCACTTCTTCCAACTCCATCTGCAAGATATCGGGCCCAACTCTGTTTCAAACATCTGCAACTTCCAAGTCTTTTGCCAAGTGTATCTTCAATAGGAGCCCACTGTCAAATTGTTTAGGGAATTCTGCTACCTGAACGGCCAGACCGAGTTCACGGATGGGCCCAGCTTAGAACTAGGGGGCATTTCAATTCAGAGGCGGAAAGAAGCCACATTTCCTGCTGCTGCACCTCCCAGCCATCCTAAGGACTGGAACCATACTTGGTTCTATTGCAAAGACACCTCTCCAGAAGGCGAAAATCCTCTGCCGGGTTACCGTGAAAGCCGGCTTAGCAACAGACATCCTCTCCCAGAGCATATCAGCACAGAAGAACGGGCCACATATATGCCCATATTTTCAAAGATCCGAGCCTTGATGGCCAACGGTCTGACTGGAGTCGATATGGTTCGTTGATGGGTTGCATGGAGGATCTTGCCCTTAAGACGCCGATCCGACTTAATGTGTGAGTATATTGGCGATGTCAAAGATCCACTGCGTTACTCTCCAATCCGTCTAGAAGATAAACAGGTCAACGATATGACCAAGACTCTACTCAACGAGAGCTTAGAAACTTGCAGTAAAGTGGGGCTAAACCCCTTATGCACCCTCAATAAGCCGCCAGCTGTAAGTATTTTCAAGCAACTTTCACTAACTCATTATTTGTCAATCTGACTTCTCATTATTACTTGAACTTTCTGCAGGTTGATTCCCCCTTCTGGAGCAAGAAGCTTCAGGATAAACTGGCCAAGAAGACCAGGAACAAGACCAAGGTGACCAAGAAACCTGCCAAGAAGAAGGCAGATGCAATTGATCCATTTACTCTGAATGATGAGTCGGAGGTAGAACTTGACTCCCTTATCTCTTTCTTTGTTCATCTTATTGACATTGATTACTATCAGGATGACGCAGAAGCCAGCCATGCAGATGGTGAAGAGGTAACTATCCTTTCCTCTGACTCAGAACCTCTGCTAAGACAGAAAGTTCATCAAGCGAGCCGGAAAGTAAGGTTTTCTCACCCTTTAGCTTACTTGGATCCCAACTTTATTGTGAAGAAACAACAACATGAAGTTTGCCGCACAACCCGTAACAGTGGCGTGTGATTCTATCCTTCGGTTTACCCAACACACCGACTCCTCGCAATCACCAAGCAGAGGTTTCACAGATTTCTGACTTAGCTTTTCCAAAGGCGGGCCTTATTCGACAACCCCTTAACCCTTTTGATTCAAACTATCAGGGAACTTCTCACTCTTCTTCTAGCGACTCAATTGGAACTCACATTCCTCTTTTCAAAACTGTACCCGGGTGAGAACATTAAGCTTGTTTGCTTTAACACTTACTCAATTGATATATTAATCCCATCACGTGTCTTATTTTCAGTGCTATATCCAAGCCCAGTAAGAAGCTGAAAGTGAATAAACCGGTTGAAGATCCCAAAGCTGCTGACCCGAAGAAGCAAACAATATCCAAATCTTTGCATCAAACCTCTGAAGCAGCCATTGAGATGATCCACTGCCAGAAGAGCACCATATCACCATGGACTCCATGGATGTTAACCCGGCTCATGCTAAGCCGTCCAGTCCCGCCCAGCCGACTCAAGAAGCTGAAGACGTAATAGTTACTGGGACAGCTTATACAGCACCAGGCAACCCCACCGTCTTATCCAAACACATCGCCAAAGAAGAATTCTCAGCTGGTGACAAGGGCAAGTGGAAATTGGATTTGGAGAGTTATGCCTAGTTCAATGCTCATGAGATTCCTGCGGGTTATCTAAACCGCCTTCATACCAGCCGTGATTTTGAAGTCGGCCTGGTTAACCTCATGAAGGAGCGCTTTGAGGTAAGCACTAATAAAACCTTCTCATAAATATATATATATATATATATATATATATATATATATATATCAGCCGCCAAGTCTACTGAATATGAATGAATTGAATATGATGTAGACTTAGATAGCCTCTTTGATCTTGTAGCTATGCCCTAGAATTTTGTAACTGCTGAATCAAAACGAGTAGTCCCCAAGGGCCGGCTTAAACTGGAAAGTTAAGCTGGGACTTCAAGTTGTAGTACTAAAATCCACATATATAGCCCCCAAGGGATGGCTTAAGCTACATAGCTAAGCTGGGACTTACCACCATATTTATGAACAAATCCAAATATGTAGCCCCCATGAGCCGGCTGTAGGTAAAGAAACTTAGCCACGTCATTAAAAATTTGTCTTCAAAAAGAGCAATGTCCATTAGCCCCCAAGTGCCAAGTAAAATACTTCTATTATTCTTGGGACTTTAAATAAGATGATAACCACATACTGTTGCTTAATCTCCTCATTTTGCAGGCTGAATTAAATATGAAAGAATCCCAAGTAGTGGATCTGCGGCAGAACATCCAAACACAGCAATCTGAAACTTCCAATGCCAAATCAGAACTGAAAACCACTTTGGAAGACATTGAGAAGCTGAAGAAGGATTTTAGTGCCGAGAGAACCAGCTGGGGCACTGAAAAGGCGGCTCTGTTAAAAAGAGCGGAAGATGCTGAGGCTGCTCTTAAGCCGGTGACTGATGAGTTATCCGGCTTGAAGCATCAAATCAATAGCATGACCGCCGCTATCTTTGGTAAGTAATGTTATATTTCAATCTTTCACCACCAATGTATAATCATCATTAGCCGGTTTTATAATATCTTTGCTAATGCAGGCTCCAGAATCTGCAACCTTGGACCAGACATGCGCGTGAAGCTTAAAGTTGCATACACCCTTGTGGAGCAGTTATACACCCACGCTCAACAAGCTATAGCTGCCATCTCTCATACCAAACAGCCACCTTCCCTTATCATAGAAACACTAGACAAACTGTCAATCGTACCCCAAAGGGTGGAGGAGATAAAGCGGTCAGCCGCCAGAGTTGGTGCCATCACCGCTCTGAGCCGAGCCAAGGCATGGCAGGCAGAGCTTGACCCGGAGGAGTTGGCCACTGGCTGTCACAGCTTAAAAGAAGATGGGTCTCCCTTTAGTTCAGATGACTTCACCAAAATTGTAAGGGAAATGCGTCCTTTGGCAAGCAAGCTGGCGGAGGAGACCGACCTCGCCAAGTATCAGGCGGCTTATACTGTTGAAAACGCAAAAGTGAAAGCGCTGGTTTATCCGGTCATGGATCTTATTCCACCAACATGTAAGCACACTTTTGCTCCCGATATAGATCCATCCACGCTCATAGATGATGAGGCTGTATTCAAAGCCATAAATGTCGTCAATTGGACATCACCTGATTTCCAGCCAGTGGAGGAAGAGGAAGAACTGGCGCTGGATTAACCGGGAGCTTCAACCCATAAAGACCAAGGCCACTGAACCACAAGGCGGCTCAGAGACTGCCACATAGAATTTGTGCGCAGAAAAACACTTATTCTTTTGGGCCATATGAGATGCCTTGTAATAGGCTAGTTGGAAACAATGATCGGCCATGCCATCGTGCATGTTTATCTGCATAATACTTTAAACTGCCAATCTGATGTTGGAAGATCTGCTGTTTATGCTCATAACATTACCAAGCATGTAGGTCATCTTATTATATTTCCTGCACACGAGCAAATAACATGTGCCCTGATGGTTTACACCAGGGCGGGTCATGATGTCCCATATAAAAGTTTCTGGTGACTATATAGTCCATAACTAGGGCGGGCTATCAAACCTCACATACTCATATAACAAGTCAAAACATACATGTGAAATTGGTTCACACTGTTGGCTTACATCACCGTATCCAACAAGGATGACAGCCCAATAAAGTAGAGCGCAAAACTTCAAGTGCGCAATCAAAGTATCCTGGTGACTTAATGTCCAAAGCCAGAATGGGTTATCAAAACCCAAAAATATGCTAAAATATGAGTCATAGAGATTAAGGCTACATGGCCTGAATCGTTTTAAACCATATGTCAACATGGTACAAGGATATGAACCCAAACAATGTTTAGAAAATAACAAATCAGGCAAAATAAGGCTTTCATAGGCTGCCAAGCCTCAATATCAAGTGCTATTCTTTGGCCGCACAACCACTGAGTTAATCCTTCATTTAAACCTGTAAGCCGGGCCTCACATGACAAACCGCCGTTTTAACTTTGACAAGTTCAGGGTCTTTATAAGATTGACTGTCAAGAGTACGGCGGGTCATTCTAGGATTACCTGGGCGGAGTGGCAGACACACAAGGCAGGATAACCCGGAATTTTTGTGAATACACCTGGCATCCAAGCTGATCATGAGGGTAAATAAAGCTTTGTTCTTTGAACAAGAAGCCCCCAAGTAACCTATAACAAGCCATCAAGGCAGGATACCTATGTTTGAGCTGCACATTGCAGCAAGTTCTCTTTGGTAATCTTTTAACTTTGGGCAGGAAATCCCAAGTAATTTGCAACAAGGCATATAAGCTGCATCAAAAAGGGTAGTCATAGCTATTCTCAATGAGTAGGAAGCCCCCATGCAATTTGTAACAAGGTGTGCAAACCAGATCAAGAGGGTAATCACAGCTGTGCTCAATGAGCAGGAAGCCCCCGAGTGATCTTATGAATTGACAATAAAGACTCAGATACTCATAAATGAAACGACGGAGGCCCTGAATTATCAGGGATGCTAGCTTTATTATACTAATCATAATATAGACATTGATGAAAATATGTACAACACAAGAGCCGGTGGCTCAAGTGTAGTAAGGCCGAAGATGAGCAATGTTCCACAGACAACAGGTCTCCTCCTCCGACGTGCATGAGTCCTTGTGGTCTCGAACACCAATGGGGTAGTATGACCCGTTGTTCAGATTTTTGCTGACCACAAAAGTCCCTTCCAAGGGTGGGGATAATTTGTGCATATCTGTTTGATCCTGGATAATCCGGAGCACCAAGTCACCTTCTTGAAAGGTCCGAGTTTTAACCCGGCGACTATGATAACGACACAGATCTTGTTGGTAGATTGCTGACCGAGCCGTCGCAAGGTCACGCTCCTCATCTAGGAGGTCAAGGTCATCCTAACACGCCTTTTCATTATCAGCTTCAACATAAGCCGCCACTCGGGGCGAGTCATGAGGATGTCACTGGGAAGAACTGCCTCTGCTCCGTAAACCATAAAGAAAGGCGTATAACCCGTGGACTTGTTGGGGGTGGTATTTATACTCCAAAGCACTAAGGGAAACTCCTCAACCCAACAACCCGTGTCCTTTGCAAAGGGAACATAAGCCGGGGCTTAATACCTCTCAAGATTTCTTGGTTGGCTCTTTCAGCTTGACCATTGGACTAGGGAGAGACACCGATGAGACATCAAGATGAATATGTTCTCATTGACAGAATTCTTTCATAGCACCTTTGGACAGGTTAGTGCCATTATCAGTGATGATACTATGAGGGTAACCAAAACGGAAAATCACCTTTTTTAATGAATTGAACCACCATTGCCGCGTCACACTTGCTGACCGGCTCTGCCTCAACCCACTTTGTAAACTTGTCAACTGCCACCAAGAGGTGAGTCTTTTTGTCCTTGGATCTTTTAAAAGTTCCAACCATATCCATCCCCCAGACTACAAATAGCCAAGTAATTCGAATCATCCTCAATTCTTGAGCCGGCACGTGAGCTCGTCTGGAAAATTTCTGACAACCGTCACACTTGCTAACCAAATCCTCTGCATCAGCATGATCCGTCACCCAATAAAAACCATGACGAAAATCCTTAGCCACGAGAGATTTAGAGTCGGCATGATGGCCACAATCTCCTTCATGAATCTCTCATAGAATCTCACGACCCTCCTCAGGAGAAATACAATGCTGAAACACCCCTGTGACACTGCATCGGTGCAACTCGCCATTGACAATGGTCATTGACTTAGACCGCCGGCTTATTTGCCTGACCAAAGTTTCATCTTCAGGTAACTCACCCCGGGTCATATAATCCAAGTATGGAACTGTCTAATCAGGAATAGCATGAAGAGCCGCCACCAACTGTGCCTCCGGGTCAGGGATAGCAAGATCCTGCTCCATAGGCAATTTAACTGAAGGGTTATTCAAAATATCAAGGAAAACATTAGGTGGTACCGACTTACGTTGGGACCCCAGCTGACTTAAAGCATCAACTGCCTCATTTTTCCTGCGATCAACACGCTCCACTTGATAACCTTTGAAATGACCAGCAATAGCATCAACCGCCCGGCGATAAGCCGCCATGAGAGGGTCCTTGGAATCCCAAGTTCCCAAGACTTGTTGAGCCACCAAATCTGAAACGCCGAAACACCTGACCCAGCTCAGGTTCATCTCTTTGGCCATCCGAAGACCATGGAGTAATGCCTCATATTCAGCTGCATTGTTAGTACAAGGAAACATCAGCCTTAAGACATAACAAAACTTATCACCTCATGGGGAAGTTAAGATAACTCTAGGCCCGAGCCTTCCAACTGCCTGGACCCATCAAAATGAATAATCCAATATGTGTTATCAGACTTTTCCTCAGGCATATGCAATTCCGTCCAATCATTGATAAAATCCACAAGTGCTTGAGACTTAATAGTTGTCCGAGGCATATACTTCAAACCATGGGGTCCAAGTTCAATGGCCCACTTGGCCACCCGGCCTGTAGCTTCTCTGTTTTGAATAATATCCCCTAAAGGAGCAGAACTGACCAGAGTTATGGGATGACCAAGAAAATACTACTTCAACTTTTGATTAGCCATGAACACTCCATAAAACCAACTTCTGCCAATGTGGGTATCTTTGCTTAGATTCAATTAATACATCACCGACATAGTAGATTGGCCTTTGAACCAGAAACTCCTTGCCTGATTCCTTTCTTTCCATTACAATTGCTCTGTTGTTAGCAGCTACATATAACAGCAAGGGCTCTTTATCAATAGGGGCTGCAAGAACCGGCGGCTCAGCCAACTTCTTTTTAAGCACCTCAAACGCCTGATTGGCAGCATCACTCCAGACAAAGTGATCTGTTTTCTTCATCATCTGGTACAGAGGGATAGCATTTTCTCCCAGGTGGCTTATAAACTGGCTCAAAGCCGCAATATGACCCGCCAAACACTGGACGTCATTGATACATGTCGGCTTAGCCAAAGAAGTGATAGCCTTGATTTTCTCCAGGTTAGCTTCAATGCCTCTCTCAGAAACCAAAAAACCCAACAGCTTGGCAGCTGGTACACCAAAGACACACTTGGCTGGGTTAAGCATCATTTTGTAGACCCAGGGATTGCCAAAGGTCTCCTTCAAATCGTCTAACAAGGTCTCCTTCTACCTGGATTTTGCAATGATATCATCCACATAAGCATGAACGTTGCGTCCAATCTGACTGTGGAGGCAATTCTGAACACAATGCTGATAAGTCGCCTGGGCACTCTTGGGCCCAAAAGGCATAGATATGTAGCAGAAGGCCCCAAAAGGAGTGATAAAGGCCGTCTTCTCCTGGTCCTTAACTGCCATTTTGATCTGATGATAACCGGAATAAGCATTCAAAAAACTCAAACGCTCACAACCCGCCGTAGCATCAATGATCTGATCAATACGAGGGAGAGCAAAAGGGTCATCCGGACATGCCTTATTAAGGTATGTGTAATCCACGCACATGCACCAGGTGCCATTATTCTGAAGTACTAGCACTGCGTTAGCCAACCATTCAGGATGATGAACTTCTATAATAAACCCGGTCGCCAAGAGCCGTGCCACTTCTTCACCAATGGCCTTGCGCCATTCTTCATTAAAATGACAAAGGAATTGCTTGACCGGCTTAAACTTTGGATCAACATTGAGAGTGTGCTCAGCGAGTTCCCTCGGTACACCTGGCATGTCTGAAGGCTTCCATGCAAGGATATCCCGGTTCTCATGGATGAACTCGATGAGCGCGCTCTCCTCTTTTGGATCCATATTGGCACTGATACTGAACTATTTGGATGAGTCGCCAGGAACAAAATCAACCTACTTGGTATCATCTGCCGACTTAAACTTCAACAAAGGGTCATGCTCTGTGGTTGGCTTCTTCAAGGGGGTCATATCTGCCAGGTCAACATTATCCTTGTAGAACTTCAACTCCTCTGTTGCACAAACAGACTCAACGTAAGTAGCATCGCCCTTTTCACACTCCAAAGCTATCTTCCTGTCACCATGCACTGTGATGGTCCCCTGAAGACCCAGCATTTTAAGCTATAGATAAACATAACAAGGTCGTGCCATAAACTTAGCATAAGCCGGCCGTCCAAACAAGGCGTGATAAGGGCTCTTGATCTTGACCACTTCAAAAGTCCATGTTTCGGCCCAGTATTCATGCTCATTGCCAAAAGCCACCTCAAAGGCTATCTTACCCACTAGATAAGCCGACTTACTAGGCACCACCCCATGGAATACAGTCGAAGACGGCTTAAGATCTTTGTTAGTTAAATTCATACGACGACAAGTATCATAATAAAGGATATTAATACTACTGCCTCCATCCATAAGCACCTTCGTGAACTTGTATCCTCCAACCTGCAGCGCAACCACCAAGGCCAGCTGACCCGGGTTATCAACCCGAGGCGGGTGATCCTCATGGCTCCATAAAATGGGCTGCTCCGACCAACGCAAGTATCAAGGGATTGCCGGCTCAACCGTGCTCACCGCTCGTTTATGAATCTTATGGTCTCGCTTGCATAAGCTCATGGTAGACACATGATATTGACCACTATTCAGCTACTTTGGTTTACTCTGATAGCCGGACTGTTGATGTTGATTCCCTTGATTAGATTGCTGATTAAAACTGCCTTGATTGCCTTGACCCTGAAAACCAGAGTTCGAGCCGCCACCTCCAAAACCAGGCCCGTGAGAGCAGGATCCTGACCCACCATGTGGGCCATGATTGTCCTAGAAAAAAGGAATTTCTATACTCCCTCACGATGAAGCAACCTTTCCATAGATGATTGGGCGGCTTCTCTTGAGAGCCGTGTTTTGGGCAAGGCTGATTCATTATCGCCTCAAGGTTGAACTTTGGCCCGCCAAACCGGGGCGTTGATGATTTCCCCTTACGACATTGATTGTTACTCTGCGTATTGGTATTGTCTACAAAGTCTGAACCATCGTCAGTCTGCTTACGCTTACCATTATTACCTTGACCCGCCGTATTATGATGTTGTCCCTTTGTATTTCCGTTCTTCTTCCCCTTGCCAGTCTTCTCCTCATCAGACTCAGGGTCCTTGGTGTTATCAGAGTTAGTGTATTTGATAAGAGCCACCATGAGCTCTCCCATATCATTGAAGTGGCGCTTAAACCGCCCCAGCTTCTGTTTGACGGGAAGGAATCGAAAAAATTTCTCCAAAATCAGGACGGCTGAGCCGGCGTTGATGCTATCCGATGAGTGGATAATAGCCGAAATCTAGCGCACCCAATGGGCGGTTGACTCGCCCTCATCGTGGATACAAGTGTCTAAATAAAGAATCGACATAGGCTGCTTGCATGTGTCCTTGAAATTCTGAATAAAGTGCGTCTTCAATTTAGTCCATGATCTGATGGAGTTAGGGGGCAGCCCCTTTAACCAGGTGCGAGCCGGACCATCCAACATCATGGTGAAATACTTAGCGCACACAACATCGTTTACGTCCAACATCTCCATGGCTAGCTCATAGCTCTCAATCCAAGCCTCTGGGGGTTGATCCGTTGTGTAATTAGGCACTTTGCGGGGGCCCTTAAAATCCTTGGGCAGGCGCTCATTACGCAAAGCTGACACCAGGCACTATACACCAAGGGTTCTAGATGTCATCCCATCTTCCATAGACACCAACGGGTTAAGCTGCAATTGCTGATGAACCGCCAATTGAGCTGCCAACTCAGCCTCCTGACGGGCCCTGGCTTGGTCTACCAAAATTTAAGAATGTTTATCCGCATGTGGCGGGTCAGCCCACGAGGCTGGTTACGACGTTGCTCACTGCTTGAAACCGCCGGCGACTCAATATGCCGGCTGTAACTATGACTGGGTCATGGAGTTGAATGAGTTCGATCATGGCTATATGAGTAAGCTGCCTTCTGAGCTACTGTTGTTTGAAGAAGCTTCCCTACCCTTCGTATCTCCATCACCGTAGGAGACTCACCTTCAACGGGAAGAGCCGCAGCCGCGATGCCGCAATGATCATGTTGTCCAAAGGGCTAGAATAATGACCCGATGGCGTCGGCACTTGCTGAGGTGGGGTTAAATTCAAACATGGCGGGTCTGCAACATGTGGTTGAGCCATCGCCCCGATCACGGGTGCCTCGACAGCCTGGTTAATCTTGAGCAGATTACTTGGCCCAGCCCCAGGAGTGTTGAAAAGATTCCACGCATCGTGCTTCAAAGGTAAACGAGTCTGGTGCCTCCTTCGCAAAATGGCGTTTGATGCATTCTGATCCAAGCTTAATCGGAAATTTTCTGCTTGAATCCGTTGTGACGCGGCGCCCAGGGTGGCTCATTTTGTTGCCATCCTAATGTTCTCAGCATTAAGCTCCTCCTTGGCCTGAGCTATCTCATCTCGCAGTTTCGCGACGTCCACCTTATGTTGTGCCTAAGTCACCGGGGTTACCTTTGTAGCTAACCAGGTTGCCAAAGCATCCAAAAGCTCGGATAAGACTTGAGCCAGCGGGCGCACAGAGCCGCTCGCCCCGACTGTCACCGCAGTTGTTGAGCTAGAAGTCATAGCCGGAGCTGTTGACGAATTGAACACTGGTTGTGTGCTGGCCATGAAGATCGCGAACCTGTTCAGCGGCTCATAGGGGTCCGGAATACTGTTGCCATCGGAATAGCCCCCAAGCCCGCCGTCTTGCAATTGATACATCGAATTGGTCTCACCAGTTGAAGAATCATGATCAGAGTATGGTCGTCTCTTCACCGGATACAGATCCTTCCTCAAGATCCGCCTTGTGGATAAAACCAACAAAGGCGTGTTTCACGGCGGCTTGAACCTTGGCGGGTCGTGCACGCTGATCCGTCTCAACGATGTTGGTGCAAGTGTCTGGCTCAGGCTCCGACTCGCTGATCTTGCCGATGACGATGTGGATTCCGTCAAAGGGGACCTAGTACCCGTACTCAATTAAGTCAGCCTCGGGGCCCCAGCCAACGTCGTCGATGTAGAGTTTGCCGCGGCGGCTCTTGGTCATCCGGCCTACAACGTATCCCTTGATCCCTGCGAAGTTGCCCTTCAAGAACTCAAAACCACTGTGTGCTGGCCCCACGGTGGGCGCCAACTGTCATTGACTTAACACGGCGGATGCCCTAGAAAAAGGACTTAGGTGTGGAGCCATCGCGACTAGGTTAGATTGAAGGGGTTAAATGGGACAAGGGGCACAGAGAGTTTACCCAGGTTCGGCCCCTCTCAATGAGGTAAAGCCTACTCCTGCTTTAGGTTGTATTGCTTGGGTTTCGATTACCAGGGAGTGAATATGCTTGACCTAGTTCTCGGCTTATTGTTACTTGAGTTAACCCGCTGCCGGGTCACCCCTTTATATACAGGTGGATGCCTGGCGGCTTACAGAGTCCCGACCGGCTCACACAGACATCACCGACTCGGTTTCTAACTAAGCTTACAGAACAAGCTAAACATATGGCAGCTCACACCTGTGGGCCTCAAGTCGTCTCCGGGTCTTGGGCCTTCAATTGGCTTGCTCTATGAACCGTCATCTTCATATTTTCTTGGACCTTATCTGGCCTCTTCATCTTTAAGCCGCCAGTGGCATGACCCGGCCCCTCCTGGCGGGTCATACCCAGTTATTACATCCCCAACACTTTATTTACTGACGAATCCACTATTTTGAAAGAGGTTCCAATTGATTATGAGAACGAAGTTGCTATCTATGATGATTACTGATGGCAGCTGGAACTACGTTGGTATTTCCCCGGAGAGGGAGGGATGATGCAGCACAGCGGCGGTAGGTATTTCCCTCAGTTATTAAACCAAGGTTATCGGACCAGTAGGAGAACCAAGCAACACAATGTAAATAGCCCCTGCACACAAATAACAACACTTCGCAACCCAACGTGTTAAAGGGGTTGTCAATCCCTTTCGGGGTACGGCGCCAGAAATTGCGTGTGACAGTAAAAAGGTTGTAATAGATTGGATAAATAGATCACAAATAAAATAAACTGAAGCAAAGTATTTTTGGATTTTTTGGTTTAATAGATCTGAAAATAAAAGCAAGGAAAAAGTAGATCGCAAAGGCAAATATATGAAAAATAAGACCCATGGGCTGTAGGTTTCACTAGTGGCTTCTCTCGAGAAAAATAGCAAATGGTGGGTAAACAAATTACTGTTGGGCAATTGATAGAACTTCAAATAATTATGACGATATCCAGGCAATGACCATTACATAGGCATCACGTCCAAGATTAGTAGACCGACTCCTGCCTGCATCTACTACTATTACTCCACACATCGACCGCTATCCAGCATGCATCTAGTGTATTAAGTTCATGGAAAAATGGAGTAATGCAATAAGAACGATGACATGATGTAGACAAGATCCGTTTATCTATATGGCGGTAGATATAGATCTCTTCTTTTTATCCTTAGTACCAACGATACATACGTGTCGGTTCCCTTTCTGTCACTGGGATCAAGCACCGTAAGATCGAACCCACTACGGGGCACCTCTTCCCATTGCAAGATAAATAGATCGAGTTGGCCAGACAAAACCCAAATATCGGAGAAGAAATACGAGGCTATAAGAGATCACACATAAAAGAGATCAAAGAAACTCAAATACTTTCATGGATATAAAAACATAGATCTGATCATAAACTCGAAGTTCATCGATCCCAACAAACACACCGAAAAGAGTTACATCATATGGATCTCCAAGAGACCATTGTATTGAGGATCAAGAGAGAGAGATGAAGCCATCTAGCTACTAACTACGGACCCGAAGGTCTACAAAGAACTACTCACGCATCATCAGAGAGGCACCAATGTAAGTGGTGAACCCCTCCGTGATGGTGTTTAGATTGGATCTGGTGTTTCTGGACTCTACGGCGGCTGGATGAATATTTCATCGACTCCCCTAGGATTTTGGGAATATTTGGGTATTTGTAGAGTAAAGAGGCGGTCCGGGGGCACCCAAGGTGGCCATAACCCACCAGGGCGCGCCAGGGCCTCCTGGCGCGCCCCGATGGGTTGTGCCCCCCTCGGGGCACCCCCCAGGTGCAACCAGGGCCCATCTGCTTCCTTTTGGCCCATAAAAAATCATCATAAAGTTTCGTGCTATTTGGACTCCGTTTGATATTGATTTCCTATGATGTAAAAAACATGGAAAAAACAGGAACTGACATTGGGCACTATGTCAATAGGTTAGTACCAAAAAATGATATAAAATGACTATAAAATGATTATAAACATCCAAGATTGATAATAAAACAGCATGGAACAATCAAAAATTATAGATACATTGGAGACGTATCAGCATCCCCAAGCTTAACTCCTATTCGTCCTCGAGTAGGGAAGTGATAAAAACAGAATTTTTGATGTGGAGTGTTGTTCATCAAGTCATCTCATATTCTTTTCTTTATAGCATGGACATTTGGACTTTTATGTGATTCAAAGCAATAGTCTAGTTTTGACATAATAATTTAGATACTCAAGCATATCAACAAGCAACCATGTCTTTCAAAATATCAATGCTAAAATAAGTTATCCCTAGCCCATCATGCTCAAACATTGATCCATTCATGAGACAGACTCGAATATTAACTACACCCAATACTTGAGCACGATCATATTGCCTCCTAGTTGGTGTTTTTTATGAGAGAAGATGGAGACTCAAATTTCAAAATAAAAATTGCATATAGTAAAACATAGACCCTTCGCAGAGGGAAGTAGGGATTTGTAGAGGTGCCAGAGCTCAAAGCGAAAAATTTGAGATAAAACAATTTGGGAGGTGTATCCATCCCACCAACGAAAACGACTTAGAGTTCCCAATACTTTGCATGCATAGATATATCATAGGTAGTTCCCAAACAGAAAATAAAGTTTATTCCTTTTTCCACCATAACTTTCACTTTCCATGGCTAACCGTATCAACGGGTGCTGTAAGTGCATCTAGTGCCACCCCTAGTTGGTTTTGGAGTATTGACGATAAACCTAGTTGAGGGACTAATGTGTTTGTGAGAATTGCAGGATAAAACAGGTAGTAGTCCCTCATTGATTCGGTTTACCTACAGGAGATGACCCCTAAAAATGTGTGAAGACATTGAAGACAATGGTGGTCTGTGAAGAGTTTCACATTGAAGACTATGACATGAGAAGACATCGTATGAAGACTATGGATTGCGAAGACATAGTTGTTTCGTAATTTCCTTTTCTTGTTTGTTGAGTCATAGGAACCACCGTACTGTTAAGTGGGGTCCAAGTGAACAAAGTCAGAGTGACTGAAGTGATGCTCAACCAAATCCTAAGTCTTCGAGCGAAGACAATGAGAGCAAATCTTATCCAGAGCTGGATGAGTCAGCTTTACTTGTAGCCCAAGTCAAGCTACCGCGTGTGTTTGAAATCTGACCATTGGAACACGTGTCAGTTCCTTAGTGACTCAGGGTCATTTCGGACAAATCAGGTCAGGTTGCCTAGTGGCTATAAATAGCCCACCCCCTACACCATAAATTGGTGGCTGCTCAGAGTTAGTGCACGGCTTTTGTCGTTTGAGAGCAACCCACCTCGAAGCCTTTGAGAGAGAAATCCTTGCGAGGACAAAGCCCTAAACACCCAGAGCCAAAGAGTGTTAGGCATCACTGAAGTCTTTCTGTCTGCGTGATCTCAAGACTTGTTACACTTGAGGACTGTGAATCCTCCAGCCGGTTAGGCGTCGCGTTCTAAGCATCCAAGAGTCATTGTGGATCGCCGGTGAACAAAGTCTGTGAAGGTTTGGAAGTCTACCTTGAAGACTTACTAGAGTGATTGGGCGAGGACTGTGTGTCCTTAGCTCAAGGGGAATAAGGTGAAGACGCGGTCTTCTGAGTTGAATCTCAGCCTCCCTAACCAGACATACAGTTGTCATAGCAACTGGAACTGGTCCAACAAATACTTGTCCTCACCAAGCAACTGGTTCTATCCTTACCTTCTCTTTACTTACATTTTGTCTTCGTGAAGTCATTGCCTGCTTGCATTATCTGTTTGACTTCACTGTGTGACTACTTATTCTGATTGGCTTCATACTATCCTCCATCCTGATCCATACTGCCTACCTGCTAATAGTCTTCGTGCTTTCACTTCATTGAATACTTGACTATGGCTTGCCTAGTGTAGTCTACCTTTCGATGCATGTTAATAGGTTCATTTCTATCGTTTGTCTTCGAAACTTCGATGGTTTGAAGACTTTCATAAAAATCGCCTATTCACCCCCCTCTAGTCAATAACTAGCACTTTCAATTGGTATCAGAGCAAGGTACTCCCTTGTTCTGTGTGATTCGGTTTAACCACCTGGAGTTTTAGCTATGTCAACTGCAGGGATAATCAAAGTCACCGCTGCGTGCCCTGTCTTCGATGGCACTGATTACCCCTATTGGAAGAATAAGATGCACATGCATCTTGAAGCCATTGATGTCGATCTATGGTATGTCGTCAAGAACGGCGTTCCCAAGACTGGTGAAGGTGTCACCCCTGCTGATGTCAAGAAGTTTGTTCAACTGGATTCTACTGCCAAGAACATCATCTGTGGTCATCTGACCAAAGGACAGTATGGCCGTGTGAGTGCTCTGGAAACGTCGAAGCTAGTCTGGGACTGGCTCTCCAAGGTCAACGAAGGCGTCTCAACCCAGAGAGATCAAAGGATTAGTGTCCTTCGCAACCTCTTCAACCACTTGAAGAGAAACGACAATGAGAATGTTTAGCTCACATTTGATCACCTCACTGACATCACAAATGAGCTTCATGCTCTCGGCGCCACTAAGATCACCAAGCATGAAATCGTCAAGACACTCCTGAGATCACTTGACAGCTCGTTTGACACCCTAGCCCTAATGATTCAAGAACGTCCTGACTTCAAGACACTCGATCTGTCTGACATACTTGAGAGGCTCAACACACATGAGTTTCAGCTATCTGATAAAAGAGGTATCTATGGTCCCAACTATGGCCGAACTCACGCTTTGAAGGCAAAAGCTGCTTCCTCATCTGAAGAAGAATCTGACTGCAGTTCTGGTGATCCTGAAGACATTGGAAAGGAGCTCGCTATGCTTGTGAAGAAGTTCCAGAAATTCACCAAGAAGAAAGGCTTCATAAAGTCTTCACAATCCAACTCAAGAAATGATGAAGCCTCTACTCATGACCACAGGAAGAGAACATGCCACAAGTGCAAGAAACCTGGTCACTACATCTCTGAGTGTCCGCGGTGGGACAATGAAAAGAAGAAGAAGAAGAAGAAGAAGAAGAAGAGCAAGGAATATGATTGTGATGACAAGAAGAAGAAGAAATCCTCAAAGTATTCTTCCAAGTCTTCATCAAAGTCTTCATCACACAAGAAGAGCTCATCTAGCAAGGCTCGTGCTTTTGTTGGCAAGGAGATGGATTCAGAGGAGGAGTCTGCTTCCGAGGAGGCGGAGGTGGAGTCTGAGGAGGAGTCAGACTCTGGCGTTGCAAGTCTGGCCCTAGCTATAGCCTACGTTGCCAAGTCCATCTTCAACACTGAAGACAATGGCTCTGTCACCTACGCTGATGCTAATGACAAGGATGACTCTGCTCCCACCTACTGCTTCATGGCACGTGGTGGCAAGGTAAACTCACGCGATGCTTACTTTCAAACATCAAGTGAAGATGACTCTGATCATGAATCCAAACCCAGCTACAAAACACATGCTGAAATTGCAAATGAACAACAGAAAGCCATGGAACATATTCAAAAACTGTTAGACAAAAGCGATGACTTGTTGGACGTGGAAATGACTCGATCTCAGTCCTTAATTGAAGACATAAAAAATCTTCATGTTAAGTATGAGGAACTTGAAAGTCGTCATGAAACGCTCTCAACAACTCATGAAAAGCTTTCCTATGATTATCTTCAAAGGAAGCAAGAACTTGAGAAATTGAGAGCAGTTCATGAAGATCTTCAAAAAGAAAATGAGTCACTTTGCGCTCAACACATCAGTCCCGCTCAGGAAGGATTTGAACCACCATGTCTAAAATGCCTTGAGCGTGATAACGCTACTTCTGTTGCTGAATGTTCTACTGCTGCTACTGTTGAAATATCTTCAACTTTTGATGTGGTAACTAACTCCTCTGCTATTGCTGATGAAAATGCTAGGTTGAAGACATTGCTTGAGACAGGGATGTACAAAAGTCTCAAAGGGCATCAGACACTATGTGATGTCCTCAAAAAGCAGATTCTGAACCGAAACCCTAGGAAAGAGGGTGTTGGGTTCGAGAGGAAAATGAATGTTGATGGTTCTTACTGGAAGCCTGAGCAGTACCCCAAAACCACATGGGTTGTTGCAAAGGAACCTTCAGTGGATCCATCCACCCTATCTGGCTTCACTTGTGCTAACCCTATTATCATTGATGAATCCTTTGATGCAAACTATAAAATGTTTAAGAATCAGAATGGTGAAGTGTTTGCCAGGTATATTGGTACTAACTGCAGGAATGGGCCACCTATGAAGAAAATCTGGGTGCCCAAAAGGTGTCTGGAGAATCTTCCTGTGAATGTCATCATGACACCACAAGGGAAGAAGACAAACCCTAGACCAAAGGCTTCATATGGTCCAAAGGCTTCATACAGACATAGGACTCACCCGAGTCACCCTAACACCAATGTTTTGCAGGAAAATCATACTCAAACTTATGAATATGAACGTGGATCATCAAACCGCTATGTTCATAAGACTAAGAAGTACCACTACAAAAAAAGACACATCCGTGACATTTTGGGCCGAACGAAATTTTTTGTCATACATATGACACTTCTATGATGATAATTGTGACAAAACCCGGTATCATCATAGATGTTGTGGGCTCCTACTTCTATGACAAAAAATCATGACAGAAAATGGACTTTTCATCCTGGGCGGGCTGGAGACGCAGCTGCATGAAATTCTTTGGGCCGTCCATGACGGAAAAAATCATGGTAGAAGCGAGGGGGAGGAAAATTTCGGGGAGTTCCCGGTTACGGTGGGAGGTCGGGGGCCGAGCGATGTGCGTTTCTCTCGTACACGTACGTGCGTGTGTGCGAGGCGTTGGCTCTAACTAAACCCGAGCGAGGCGTTGGGCTCTAACTGAACCCGAGCAATTGCACTGCAGGCTACGCGTTACTAAACCCGAGCGATCGATCGATGGCTGTTAATTGAACCCGATCGAGCGATTCCTTCGCTGCTGCTGCTAACTGAAGCCGATCGATGCTGCCTCTGGGATGAACAGTGAGCGTTGTGTGTGGGGGGGGGGTGGATGAACAGTGAGCGGTGGCATTACCTCTGGATGAACAGGACCCCGTGGTGTGGTGGAGGGCTGGATGAACAGTAGACGATGGAGGGGTGCCCGTGGAGGGGTGGTTGAACAGGCCCCCGTGGTGTGGAGGGCTGTATGAACAGTAGAAGGTGGAGGGGTGGTTGAACAGTAGTCGGTGGAGTAGCGCGCGGTGGAGGCTGGATGCACAGGAGCCCGTGGAGGCAGGAGGAGGTTGACGGTAGCCCGTGGAGGCTGGAGGAGGTCGACGGTGGAGATGAACAGTATCACGTGGAGTCCCGTTTTGCGGTACGCCACACCCCTCCCGATGAACAGGACCCCCGTTTCGACCGTAGGAGGTCCGTTTCATCCGTTTTGCGGTACGCCACACCCCTCCCGATTAACAGGACCCCAGTTTCGACCGTAGGAGGTCCGTTTCCTCCGTTTTGCGGTACGCCACACCCCTCCCGATCAACAGGACCCCCGTTTCGACCGTAGGAGGTCTGTTTCCTCCGTTTTGTGGTACGCCAGACCCCTCCCGATCAACAGGACCCCGTTTCGAATGTAGGAGTCTGTTTTATCCGTTGTGCGGTACGCCAGGCCTCATTTCCATCGCCTGTTCCGTCCAAGCCCTCTCGATGAACACGACCACGCATTCTGTTCAGACCCAGCCGGTTGGCTCCCACGCGTTCCGTTGCCTCCCGATGAACACGACACATTCCGTTGCCTCCCCATGAACACGACGCATTCTGTTGCCTCCCCATGAACACGACGACGATGTTGTTTCTCTATTCCGACCAGCCATGTACACGAGCCCTGGCCGTACGTATGCCCGAGTAGGCGTTCGAGACCCCGCCCGTGTGTACACATACGTGGCCATATTTTCTTTCTTGCACCCTGGCCGCTGTACGTACGTGTACATGCTACGTGTGTGCCTCTACTACGACACGTGCGCGCCTCTACTACGACACGTACGTGCCTCTACTACGACACGCGCGCGCCTCTACATCGACCAGTATATACGTACGTACACGTTCGCGACCAGAATGACAACGCTACGTACGCTTTGACTAGGTCGGTCCCGACTGTCAGGCACTTCCTTGCCTGCAAAGATGTAGCTGGTGGGTCCCAGTAGTCAGGGGGCGAATCTATTTTTTTGCCCGGACGCACTTCCTTGCGTGCGAAGATGTAGCTGGTGGGTCCCAGCAGTCAGGGGCAAACATTTTTTTGCGAAATACGGTGGCCCGTCCGATGGGTCCCCGCTGTCAGGTGGAGGAAAAATTATTTTGCACGTAATAAGGAGGCACTTCCTTGCTGCGGCCGTAGACCCAGCTGTCAGCCTCTCCACGTACAGTCCACGTCCGATGGAAGCCATTCCTTGACCACGTTGACCATGCCGCGCCGAGAGCACCAGGGCGGTGGACGATGGCGAGGCCTAGGAAGGGGACGACGCGGAGCCGGGGAAGACGCGGCAGTGGATGCCCACGCGTAGAGGAGTACGAGGGTTCACTGGTTCGCTGCAGTGTGAGGCTGCCGTTGCCGCAGAATAACAGGGGTGTGGGTGAGTAGAGGGATGGCCTGGCCAGCGGTGGGAGTAGTAGGGGGCAGTGAGGCCTCCGCCGCATCATAGCCGGCCACGGGAGGCAGGAGCACGAGGCACGACCGGCGCTGGTTTGGGCGGCTGGAGCAAGAAGACCAGAGGTTGAAGAAGCACTACGGCCGTTGGATGGACACCGTACGGTCGCTGGAGCTAGAATCGTGCATATTGACTAAGTTGACAAAGCCCTCCGTCCCCGTCAACTTAGTAGGCCCACAAGTCAGCCTGCCACTATACTGGGTCCTAGCTAACAGGGGGAGTATTCATGTTTTTGTGCGTAAAAAGGAGGCA
This sequence comes from Triticum urartu, assembly GCF_056163025.1. Taxonomy (NCBI): domain Eukaryota; kingdom Viridiplantae; phylum Streptophyta; class Magnoliopsida; order Poales; family Poaceae; genus Triticum; species Triticum urartu. The sequence goes on along the minus strand of NC_141876.1, from coordinate 460,939,825 downwards.
CTTCCTTGCGTGCGAAGATATAGCTGGTGGGTCTGAGCTGTCAGCGGCGGTAACGTTTTTTTCACGAAATACAGAGGCCCTTTCGGTGGGTCCCTGATGTCAGGTGGAGGAATCATTATTTTGCGCGTAATAAGGAGGCATTTCCTTGTGTGCGGCCATGGACCCAGCTGTCGGCCTCTCCACGTACAGTCCACTTCAGATGCATGTCGGTCGTTGACCACGTTGACCAGACCGCACCGAGAGCACCAGGGCGGTGGACGGCGGCGAGGCCTAGGAAGGGAACGACACGGAGGCAGGGAAGACTCGGCAGTTGTTTCCCACGTGGAGGGGAGTACGATTGTACGAGAGTTTACTAGTTCGTCTTCCGTCGCCGGAGAATAACAGCAGGTGTGGGTGAGTAGAGGGATGGCTAGGCCAGCGATGGGAGTACGGTGGGGTGGTGAGGCCTGCGCGGCAGCAGAGCCGGCCGCGGGGAGGAGGAAGCAGGCAGTCCCGCCGGCGCTTGTTTTAGTGGCTGGAGCAGGAAGAGCAGAGATTGAAGAAGCACGACGGCCGTTGGATGGCCATCCAACAGTCACTGCTTGTGCGTCAACCTTTTTATTTAGGAAAGCCTCGAATCTGTGGAAAACAGCATACAGCCCATCTGCCATTATTTCTAATAATCTATAGCCCATTTGCTAATTCTTAAGGTTTTTTGGAGCCCATATTCTTTTTGTTAGCATTACAGCCCATATTGTGGCCACGGTTAAAAAATTATACGGAATTTTGCATATTTCGGTGCGGTCCGAAATGTTTTTAATCCCGAAATTTCGATTCACATTCAAACTGATTTTAAAAGTAAATGTATATCAATATAAAATCCAACAAATTCTCCACGCATAAAAATTAATGTAATTTAAAATCTCGAAATGAAAAAAAAAGATATTTGAAACTAATTGCCGGTTTGATGTGTTTTAAAAATGTACAACCCATTTCTCATTACTGATAGGCCATTTTCTCGGCCAGTTGAATGAAGCTCTCCTCATCTTGAAAGATTTGCAGCCCAACAGGCCTGACAAAGCGACTTACTTGGCAAATCACAAAAAAATGGGTTGTGGCCATGGACCCAGCTGTCAGTCCATTTGTTTTTTAGTCCATTTGGTGGGCTGGGTGAAACAATGATGTAGCATCTATGCAGCCCGTTTAAATCCCATTTGCATTTTTCTCGAAATCCGTGGACTTGCTGTGCTGGGTGAAAATATCATGTTGGGCTAGACGGAGAAATGTTATAAAAACATAAACACATGATTGCACGTCAGTAAAATCTTTGCAAGCTTATGTACGCAATCACTAGGAGTTAACTTGCCAAGTTATATATAAACAATTATTATTATTATTTTGTAAGAACTTTCAACTTACGAAATAAAATATCATTTTAATTTGATGAGTTAATAGTACGTGGGGTATTATTATTTTTTAGGCTAGACGTGGGACAGTTGAGTTGGTTCTAGGGGAAAGTACTGGGAGAAAACTCAGTTTACATCGAAAAAGAAAGTGGGAGAAAATTCAGAGACCTGGTGGGTCCACCTGACGAGGGGAATATGTTGGAAGGAAGGAGATTCAAAGCACGGCAGCCGAGTGAACTAGTTTTTTTACGGACAAGTGAACTAGTTTACATACATAAGAAAATAGCCACTAAAAAAGCAATCAGGTTAATGGGTTCTTAAAAGAAATATTTCAGACAAAACAGATAATTACGACACATAGGCTAATGCATGAAACACTTAGATGATAAAGGTGCTTATAAACAGATAAAGTACAACATCTAGACCTTCCTGGCACGCTTGATCATGACGCTGCGGCTGTTCGTGTACTCGTCGGTTACGGGAAGCAGACACGCCCTCATGTCCAAGATCTGCATGTACATGTTGTAGCATGCGTATGCGTCCTTGGCCGCGTAGGTTATGTAGGCTAGATTTAGAGGTACCTCCCACGTGTTCAGGTCGTCTTCTTTCATGTTGGCGTATCAGGGGTCGATGATGGTCTCAGCGAGGTCAACCACGGAGTCCTTCTCCTGCCCGTTGCTGATGATCTTGTATTGCTTCTGGATGTCGACAAACTAGTTGCACCAGATGGCCGAATCGTCACGTTCTTCCGTCTCTCCACCGTAGCGAAGGTGCAGTCGGCGCTGCCGATGAAACGGGCGAATGCTCCAGAACCTGGTGCGGCCATATGACTGAGGCGAGGCAGAGCTTCACCGAGTCTGTATCGTTGGTGTACATCACATTCAACTTGGTGCAGCCATAGGACTGAACGGTGAACTCAAAGGGGAACTCCTTGCTGAAGTCCATATCCAGCAGGCGACAATAGTAAGCTGAGTGTGTACAGGCGACAACAGTTACTACCCCTCCCTCGTCCGCTGCACGCCTGGCAGAAGATGCACCCTCGGCCACACGTCGGTTCACGAGTGGGTCTGTATTGGTACTGTAATAATAGGAGTTAGTGGTCACTTTACTTAAATTTAATTAGCTTTAATAGAAATTTATACTTAAAACAAGCAATGCATTCGCTCATTCTATCAGTGCCACATGATCAACATGCACAACAATTAGAATTATTATTCTCAGGATGCACATGATCGGCACATTTTTCACACTTTCACAAAGATAATACTACCAAGTTTGAACTGTTTGTTATGGTTGTTGTCCTCTGCATCATCATGCCGTGTTTCCCAGCTTGCAAGATTCAGAACCAACAAATAAGATCCAAATAATAAGTACAACAAAGATGCCTACACATCTCATTGATTCCCAACTTGCAAGATTCAGAACAAACAAATAAGATCCAAATAATAAGTACAACAAACATGCCTACACATCTCATTGATTCCCAGCTTGCAAGATTCAGAACCAACAAATAAGATTCAAATAATAAGTTCAACAAAGATGCCTACACATCTCACTGATTCCCAACTTGCAAGATTCAGAACCAACCCATTAGAGCCTTTTGATAAAGTGAATATCGGGATTAAATCCATCTTGGCTAGCCATGTCATACAATCGAAGAACTTGGCGAATGCTCTTGACCATCACAACATCTGTAGTTGAGTATTCCTGTTTGCACAGCACAAACAAGGAGACATGAGAGCATGATTTCGCTTTAATAGCGGCCTCCTTGAACTCAACCTCCATCTCTACTTGGATGAGGCCTGCCTGGAGTTCCATGATTCAATTCATGCGTCTTTTCCTGCAGTTCATCTGAAATGAAGCAAAGATTGCATCATTCAACTAGCAAGAAGTACTTGCTCTTGTGAGCTGGTAGGTTCTTCTTTAGTAGTTGCACTAAAATTGAGGAACATTAAGGTTGGTTGTCCGGCTCATGTAAGGTGCAACTATAATTTTCTTATCCTTTTGTGCAGTTCCACTAAAATAAAGTGCCATTGTGGTGACAGTGACGGCTCCATCTTGCAAAGGCTAATAAAATGTTGCACGAGATTACCAGCAGAACTTGACGGAGATTTTGGAAACCCCAATCACCATTTTGTGCAGTTCCACCAAAATTGAGAGATGTTTCCCATGTGACATTTTAGTTGAACTGCACAAGACACTCATTCCAAAAAAAGTGTTTTGTGCAGTTCACCAAAAGGTCACAATAGCAACAAGGTGAAATGGATATCCCTATCTGCACAAAAATATAGAAAGTAAACAGTTGCTGGTCAATAAGAATATACGAAACATATACAAAATGAAAAGAAGCATCTTAATTATGTTCATGGCAATCATGCAAGGATAGTAGAAATTTTAAAACGTCAGCAATGCTTCATGTTACCAGAAGCATTACGATCAACAATGAGATTCCTCAAATATGGGATTACTTTAATGGTGGCATTGCTTGTTTACCAGACATAGTAAATCAACAGCAGCTAAAGAGTTGGTTTAAGGGCATGGGACTGTGGGGACACCAGGACACTCAGCAACGTAAAGGAGCAACTTACTTTCATACTAGGGAAAATAGCAGGAGTGCCATTGTACTATGTGAGGGCACCAAATCTAATCCTGGAGACCTTGTACTATGTGAGGGCAGCAAATCTAATCCTGGAGACCTTTTACTATGTGAGGGCAGCAAATCTAATCTTGGAGACCTTTTACTATGTGAGGGCAGCAAATCTAATCCTGAGACCTTTTACTATGTGAGGGCAGCAAATCTAATCCTGGAGACCTTTTACTATGTGATGGCAGCAAATCTAATCCTAGACATACTCTGTCGACTTGTCCACCAGCCGCCACTTTCTATCCTTTTTTCAACCAATAATAGATATGTTCCTTATCCAGTTTGTACGGCGTTTTCCCATTATTTCCCTTTTCAACCAAGAGACCGGTTGGGTATCCGGTCTCTACTACTTTCACCATATTATTTCATCTTTGAATCAAGTCCTAGATTCATGCTACAACTTTCCCCCCTTTCTTCATTGTTTGAACAAAGCCCTAGATTCGAATGCATGAAGTAGCTTTACCTCTAATTATACTAAAAATTTAGGTGGCTTTGGAAGAGCTGATGGGAGTAGAAAAAGATGCACATGCAGACACGTGGGGAGCTGGGGCAGTAGAGTAAGTCCGCTTTCAAAGAACTTATACCTGAGGGTCGCCGGGATGTCGGCGGAGGCAGGTCGGATCTGCGGACAATACGGCAGGGAGGAAGAAGGGTCGGAGGACCTCCCGAGCCGGCCATGTGTCGGAGAGAACGGCGCGGGCAGAGGATCGGGCCCCTCCGGCAGCTGTGGGTTTCCTCCCTCAGCGGCGATGACCGCGTGAACGATGCACCTTTTAGTCCTTGAGGGAGTCCTGGATTAGGGGTCTCTGGACAGCCGAACTATATCCTTTGGCCGAACTATAGGACTATGAAGATATAAGATTGAAGACTTCGTCCCGTGTCCGGATGGGACTCTACTTGGCGTGGAAGGCAAGCTAGGCAATACGGATACGTATATCTCCTGCTTTGTAACCGACCTTGTGTAACCCTAGCCCCCTTCGGTGTCTATATAAACCGGAGGGTTTTAGTCCGTAGGACAACATACAATCATACCATAGGCTAGCTTGTAGGGTTTAGCCTCTCTTATCTCGTGGTAGATCAACTCTTGTACTACTCATATTATCAAGAATAATCAAGCAGGACATAGGGTTTTACCTCCATCAAGAGGGCCCGAACCTGGGTAAAACATCGTGTCCCCTGCCTCCTGTTACCATCCGCCTTAGACGCATAGTTCGGGACCCCCTACCCGAGATCCGCCGGTTTTGACACCAACATTGGTGCTTTCATTGAGAGTTCCTCTGTGTCATCATCACTAGGCTTGATGGCTCCTTAAATCATCGATAACGATGCAGTCCAGGGTGAGACTTTTCTCCCCGGACAGATCTATGTATTCAGCGGCTCTGCACTGCGGGCCAACTCGCTTGGCCATCTAGAGCAGATCGAGAGCTACGCCCCTGGCTATCAGGTCAGATTTGGAAACTTAAACTACACAGCCGACATCCATGCAGACTTGATCTTCGATGGATTCGAGCCCTTGCCGAGTGCGCCGCACGGTCATGATGAGCATGATTTAGCTCTACCATCGGACAGTGTTCGGGAGATCGCACCGACGACCGCTCTGACCCTCAATTCGGAGCCAATCGCACCATCCAGGGACGGGTGGATAGACCCCTCCACGGAGGCCGCATTTTCATCAGCAATCGAGCTGAATATCGACCTTACCCTTCATGAGAGCCGTGACATCGAACTGCCGGATTCTTCCCCGGCCACGGACTCTGAACCGCCTGCGCACGTGCCTATCGGATCCAACTAGGCGCCGATCATGGAGTTCACCTCCGCGGATATCTTTCAGCACTCGCCCTTCGGCGACATACTGAGCTCATTAAGGTCTCTCTCCTTGTCAGGAGAGTCCTGGCCGAACTATGTTCGGCAGGATTGGGATGCGGATGACGAAGAAATTCACCACCCACCCACCACCCACTTAGTAGCCACTGTCGACGATTTGACCGACATGCTCGACTTTGACTCCGAAGACATCGACGGTATGGACGACGATGCAGGAGACGAACAGGAACCACTGCCCACATGGCACTGGACGCCCACTTCATCATATGATGTATGCATGGTGGACACACCCAAAGAAAACGACGACAAGGAATGGAAGGACACATCGAAAGGTTGTTCCCTTGAGAAGCAGTCAAAACGGCGGCGTAAGCGCCGCTCCAAATCCTGCCTCGACAGAAACATCGATCATATAGACCCAGCGATAGAGCAGGGTGAACCATCGCCCGACCACGACAACATGGAGAATCAAACCGAACAACCCGACTCCGTCGAAGATAACAGTCCGGACGACATCACATCGGACAGGCACCCGGAGCAACAGAATGCCCATCAAAGGCTTGTTGCCACTGCGAGGAGTCTAAAAAAGCAGAAGCAAAGGCTCAGGGCTGCACAAGACACACTCAGAATCAGATGGAGTGAAGTACTCAACACTGCAGCGAAGTACGGCGGTAATCGCCACACCAAGAGCTACCTGAAGCGAAAGTTGCTACCTGAATTCGATGAGGAGGCCCTAGATCCCCCGCAACCAAAAAAAACGGCCATCTGGTCGGATAGACGACCTTGTGGCCAACATAGAGCGGCAAACGACGCCGCACATAAGCCAGTACGCGATCCACGTGAGGGCTCACATCAAAAGGACGGCGCAACCAGATCCATCTACGGGCCACGCAAGCGCGTTCTAGCATGCAATGCAACACAACAAACATCCCAATACCACGGTACACCCAAATACAGGGGTGCCGCACACCCCCTATGTTTCACCGATGAGGTGCTGGACCATTAATTTCCAGAGGGATTCAAACCCGTAAACATAGAGGCGTACGACGGAACGACAGACCCTGGGGTCTGGATTGAGGACTACGTCCTCCATATCCATATGGCTTGAGGAGACGATCTCCACGCCATCAAGTACTTACCCCTCAAGCTCAAAGGGCCAGCTCGGCACTGGCTTAAAAGCCTCACCGAAAACTCCATTGGAAGCTGGGAAGAGCTCGAAGACGCCTTTCGGGCAAATTTTCAAGGGACCTATGTCCGACCACCGGATGCAGACGATTTAAGTCATATAACTCAACAGCCCGGAGAGTCAGCCCGAAAGCTTTGGAACAGGCTCCTCACTAAAAAGAACCAAATAGTCGGCTGTCCGGATGCCGAAGCCTTAGCAGCTTTTAAGCATAGCGTTCGAGACGAATGGCTCGCAAGACACCTCAGCCAAGAAAAGCCGAGAACAATGGCAACATTAACAAGCCTAATGACCCGCTTTTGCGCGGGCGAGGACAGCTGGTTAGCCCGATGCAACACCAGCGACCCAAGTACATCAGAAGTCAGGGACAGAAATGGGAAATCACGACGCAGTAAAAACAAGCGCCGGAATAAAGAAGACAACCCGAAGAGCACGGCGGTAAATGCCGGATTCAGAAGCTCTCGGCCACGTCAGCAAAAGTTGCCCTCCAAAGGCAACAGAGACGAACTGTCCAGCCTAAACAAAGATTATGGACCAAATATGTCAGATCCATAGCACCCCCGATAAACCTGCTGTCGGTGTCAAAACCGGCGGATCTCGGGTAGGTGGTCCCGAACTGTGCGTCTAAGGCGGATGGTGACAGGAGGCAGTGGACACAATGTTTTACCCAGGTTCGGGCCCTCTTGATGGAGGTAAAACCCTATGTCCTGCTTGATTAATATTGATGATATGGGTAGTACAAGAGTAGATCTACCACGAGATCGGAGAGGCTAAACCCTAGAAGCTAGCCTATGGTATGATTGTATGTTGTAGTTGTTGTGTCCTACGGACTAAAACCCTCCGGTTTATATAGACACCGGAGAGGGTTAGGGTTACACAAGGTCGGTTACAAAGGAGGAGATACACATATCTGTATTGCCTAGCTTGCCTTCCACGCCAAGTAGAGTCCCATTCGGACACGAGACGAAGTCTTCAATCCTGTATCTTCATAGTCTAACAGTCCGGCCAGTGGAGAAAGTCCGGCTGTCCGGAGACCCCCTAATCCAGGACTCCCACAGTAGCCCCTGAACCAGGCTTTCAATGACGATGAGTCCGGCGCGCAGTATTGTCTTCGGCATTGCAAGGCGGGTTCCTCCTCCGAATATACCACAGAAGAATTTGAATATAAGGATAGTGTCCGACCCTGCAAAATAAGTTCCACATACCACCGTAGAGAGAATAATATTTCCACAAATCAAATTTTCTGACTTGTTTTGGCAACACGACATTACGTCATGGCCCGGTGATTATTCGAACCGTTTCCTTTAACTAGCCCCGCACATAGCGCGAGGCAGTTTTTTGACACGTCTTGTCAAAGCAGAAAACATGTCCCCTTATCACGGGATTCTCATCAATACGGGCGTGGGCAACCCAACCGCGCCATCGATTACGGCGTTTGGGGGATAAGCGAGTTTTACCAGGCTAGTGGGGACGCTTAGTGTTGTCCGCCCATATAAATGGATAAGGATTCACCTTTTCATCCATGCCTTCTTCCTCCTTTGCTCATCTGCTTTCGCACACTCGAGCTCCAACACCCAAGTCCACATCCCTTCCCTCAACCTTCTCCAAACATGCCCGGAGCGGGAGGCAAATGGATGGCTTCCTCCATTACGGAGGGACATATCAAGAAGCTGCGCGGAGCCGGATACTTAGCCGCGAATATTGCTCATCGGCTGCCCGCTATGGGACAGATCGTCCCTACCCTGGAACCTCACGAGAGGGTAGTTTTCCTCCACCAGTTCCTCCGCGGACTGGGGTTTCCCCTCTATCCATTCGTCCGTGGTCTCATGTTCTACTACGGGCTGGACTTTCATGATCTGGCCCCGAACTTCGTCCTCAACATTTTGGCGTTCATCGTCGTGTGTGAGGCTTTCCTCCGCATCCGGCCCCATTTTGGCCTGTGGTTAAAGACCTTCAATATCAAGCCGAAGGTGGTAGGAGGCCAACAAGCAGAATTCGGCGGAGCCATGGTGGGCAAGATGCCCAACGTTATATGGCTTGAAGGCTCCTTTGTGGAGACAATAAAGGGATGGCAATCGGCGTGGTTCTACATCACCGAGCCGCGCGATGCCAAATGGGCGGCGGCCCCCGAGTTTCGATCCGGATTCCCAACACGGCTCACTTCTTGCAAAGAGAAGGGCTTGTCGTGGGGTTCATCGGTGGAGCTGGATGGACTCCAGAAATGTATCCGGAGTATGGCAAGCAAGAAGCTCAAGCTTGTCAACATAGTCCAGGTTATGCTCATCCGCCGAATCCTCCCATGTCAACAACGGGATTTTAACTTGTGGGAGTTCGACCCGGCCCAGCACCAGACTCTGAGCGAGCTCTTCGATACGATGCACAAGGACGTCTGGAAGGTGCTGTTCAAGGGCGCTGAGGTCCCTCCTTCTCTCGCCGAGGACCGCGGACTAAGCGCAAAGCGCCTAGCGCGTTCGGTGAGTTCAATACGTCCCGTAGGACATTTATTTCCCCTAGCTTAATCATGTGCGGGGTCTAATCTCCATGCCTTTGACAGGACTAGGTGGAGACGTCGGGGCAGATTAACTGTCCGGCCCCTTTGCCCGAAGACACTGCGGGCGCTCTCCTGACGGAGATGCTGACTGAGGCTCCTTACAAGGTGCCGGAGAAGACCAAGAAGGCCAAGGGAACCCGAAAGAGTTCCCGACGCCAGGCGGCGTCGGACTCACCGTTCGATGACTCTGCGGCGCACTCCTCCCCCGAAGACGAGGAAGAAGAAGAAGATGCTCCCCCTCCAGTTTGGGGAGATAAGAAAAAGAAGGCCGCCCCAACTGGGGGGGTGAAGGGTCCAAGAAGGGAAGGACTCTCCTTCCGGACAGTTCCACCGCCGCCGACGAAGGCGAAGACGAGTGGTTGCCCAGGGCCAAGCCCCTGGGGAGATCGTAAGTATTCGGATACCAGAGTAACTCATAGCATTCCTTTGTCGCACTGCTTCCCTAATGTCGAACATGATTATGCAGGCCGCCACGAGCCAGTATCGATGTATCATCGGACGGCTCCCTGGGCTCGTCGGATATGGATAGTGATCCACTTCCGACCGCCACCTCCCCTTGCCCTGCGGACGACGCAGAGGTGCTGTCTCACGAGGCACCGGGTCGAGGGGAGATGGTCCCGGAGGTGCCTCAAGGCGGCCTCCCGGACTCCGGGAGCCGAGGGGACAAGGCCCATGAGGGCCCCAAGTTTGGCCCTCAGCCAAACACCGCGCCGGAACCTCCAACGGTTCCGGACTCGGGCAGGCGGCCTCCTTCTAAGAGGGGCAAGACGCCTGTGCCGGTGACCTCTGCCCATCCAAAGGCGCCAGACAATCTGCTGGAAGTGCTTCACAGCGCTTCCATCGACGAGGAGCACCGTACTATTATGAGTGCGGTGGTCTGGAAGGTTTAGTCCACCAAGAGCGGAATGACTGAAGCCTGTGCCAGCCTTCTAATAGGCTTTGAGGTAAGTGTTTGAAATATAGGAAAATATTACCGCATAGACAGTAGCCCCTGATGCTCTGTTCGGTGTTCACAAAGAAAAGCCGAACAGAGGATCAAACAATATTGCAGGAGTCTAATATGAGTATGTCAATATGCGTATGCAGGCTTCGCTGCTGGCGTCCGCCGCACTGACTGCGGAGGTCGCCGTACTGAAGTAGGACCTCAAGGGGTCCAAGAAGGAGCTCGGCCTTGCCAAGAGGCAGCTCAAGGAGAACAAGGGTAAGTAATATCCTGTCCATAGATATGTATATATATAAGAAGACGCGGTTGCAAAATGACAGGATCGTCGTATATTTGCCAGGGGCCACAACCGAGGTGGCAACCCTGAAGCAAGCGCTAACCAAGGCCGAAGACAAAGCGGCCAAGGAGCACATCGAGCGGTAAAAGCAAGAGGCTCGTGTGGGTGAGGTACAGCAAGAGCTCCAGGCTCTCGTGACGAAGCACGAGGCGTTGGAGCTTGACTCGAAGACACGAGAGTCTAAGCTTGCCGCGGCCCTCGAGAGCGCAAAAAGTCCCAAGGCCGAAGCCCAAAAGGCCCTCCAGGAGATTGATGCGATGAAGAAAATAGCGGCGGGTAAGGCATTCTATATGCAAAGCAAGCATGTAAAAGTAAATTACCGATTACTTACCTGAATTCGGAGCTCTCCAGGAGCATTCGCAGATTTGCCCCGCAGCGTGTCGGATTCCGCACAGTTTTACCAGGCCGAGGAGGGAAGCTCAACGGAGAAGCTGTTCTAGTCTCAGTATACTGAGACCGATCACCTGATGCCTCTGAGCGACCAGCTAAAGCAGCTGGTCGAGCTGCACAAGGTGGCCGAACAGGCCATGAAGGGCCTTATAGTCCGGCTGTCGCCTGGCGACGCCCTTCCGAACAGCTACTTTGGCCTGGTGAGGCGGCTTGTGGATGCCTGCCCACGGCTGGAGGTCGTCAAGCGGTCCGTCTGCATCGAAGGTGCACGCCGGGCTTTCGCCCGTGTGAAGGTGTAGTGGGCCAAGCTAGACGCTGTGAAGCTGATCAAGGAAGGACCGCCGCAGGGCAAGGAGCATCGCACCCCCGAAATTTATTATGAGGGTGTCCTGAAGGGTGCCCGTCTTGTAGGAGACGAATGTTCAAAGGATGTAATATTTGAGTAAACTTGCTCGTGTGATCCTGTATGATGAAAACTTGTTTCATATGCGCTATGCAACGCTTGTGTGAATTTAAAATATTACCTTCTGTTTGGCTATTTATCCAATCTGAGAGATGGCTAGTCCTTGGCTTCTGCCCTCATGCCATGAGTTCTGGGGTGTTCGGGATAAACCTGAGCACTCGTGTTCCCATGTTTGGGTCCTTCGAGGGAGGTGCTCAGCACAACGAACAAGGCAACCGGACTAATAATGCTTTATCACTCTCACTTAGCCATAGAATTCTATAATTTTAAATTTTGGCGAAGCCCCTAGTATTCGGAAGGCCGAATTCGGGGCGTGATACACGCCTTTAAGCCGGACATGGCCGGCCCCTCGCTCTAAGTGGCATAAGTCTTTAGGGACTCGAAAACCTCACCGAACAGCGACCAGTCTCTCGCCTTATCATGACAGTCATTTTTAGCTTTCTCTACTGAGGTGCTCAGCCCAGCAGAACCGGGGCACAATCACAGTAGTTCTCCTAGCGCTACCTTAGCCGATAGAGAGGAACGTAAGGTACCAAAACATAGGAGACGGGCAAACCCAACATTTGAGCAAAGACATGATTCGGAGCTGATGCATATAATGCTATAAGTTCGGGGTGCCGCACTTGTGAAAGTGTTCGGACTTTTCACACCATATTGTGGGGTACGTAAGCCCCTAGTGTATTGGCCGTACCAAAGTGTACGGTTGCAAGGCGTCATTAATGAACACATATATGTATAACAAGAATGCAATAATAGTCGTAATGTTATGCATTGTTTATTCAAAAAGGTGCGTTTAAAGCAGAATGATACAGATGGTGCGATAAGCAAAGAGTAGGACTATGTCCCTTCCAAGGGCAAGCTGAGGAATAGTATTAAATCAAATATTTCGCTCGTTATTGTAATCCACCTGGGAATTTCGTGGCGTGATGTAGCTTTCTACCTCCTTGGTTGCTGCATCATATGTTCGGCGATAGTGCTGCCGGACAGGGTTTCCAGAGATTAAGGTCCTGAAAAAGAGAAAAATAACCAAACGGGAAGCCCCTAGTGCGGTTTAAGCCGCGTCTTGGGACGTGCCGCAGTGTGCCCCCCTCCCCACCTGTGCCCATGGTATTTTTAATGCGTAATTATGTACGCGTGGCACGAGTTTCGCCGTTTGGCTGGGACTGGGGTGGGGGCCGCATTGCTACGCGAGCTCAGATCGCGCCAGGCGGTCTAGTTGTTGATTGCTCTGAGCGCGCTTGAAGGTGTCCGGGTCTTGAAACGCCGAACTGGTGGATTGCCTTGAGAGGCTGCTTTGCGCTTCTGCTGCGAGGGCTGCGGTGTGCTCCTCCATTCGGAGGGAGCGCTCTGTGTTTCCATTGACTGTAATAACCCCGCGAGGTCCTGGCATCTTGAGCTTGAGGTATGCATAATGCGGTACCGCATTGAATCTCGCAAATGCAGTTCGCCCGAGCAATGCATGATAACCACTGTGGAACGGGACTATATCGAAGATTAACTCTTTGCTTTGGAAGTTAAACAGGGATCCGAAGACCACTTCCAGTGTAATTGAGCCTGTGCAATGGGCCTTTACGCCTGGAATGATGCCCTTAAAGGTCGTTTTTGTGGGTTTGATCCTTGAGGGGTCTATACCCATTTTTTGCACTGTGTCCTGATAAAGCAGGTTCAGGCTGCTGCCGCCATCCATAAGGACTCGAGTGAGGTGAAATCTGTCAATGATTGGGTCCAGGACTAGTGCGGCGAATCCGCCATGACAGATACTAGTGGGATGGTCCCTGCGATCGAAAGTGATCGGATAGGAGGACCATGGGTTGAACTTTGGGGCGACTGGCTCCAATGCATATACGTCCCTGAGCGCACGCTTCCGCTCCCTCTTAGGGATGTGGGTTGCGTATATCATGTTCACTGTCTGCACTTGTGGGGGAAACCTTTTCTGTCCTCCGGTGTGTGGCTGTCGGGGCTCCTCCTCGTCGTCGCTATGTGGCCCCTTGTCCTTGTTTTCAGCAATTAACTTGCCGGCCTGCTTGAACACCCAACAATCCCTGTTGGTGTGATTGGTTGGCTTTTCTGGGGTGCCGTGTATTTGACACGAGCGATCGAGTATACGGTCCAAGCTGGACGGACCCGACGTACTTTGTTTGAATGGCTTTTTCCGCTGACCGGGTTTAGAGCCTTTGAATCCGGCATTGACTGTTGTATCCTCGGTATTATCGCTGTTAATGCGGCGCTTATGTTTGTTGCGACGTGACCTGCTATTGCCGTCCTTGGTATCCGAAGTACCATGGTTCTTTGATATGTTATTACTGCGAGCCAGCCAGCTGTCTTCTCCCGCACAAAAGCGGGTCATGAGTGTCGTGAGGGCTGCCATAGATTTCGGCTTTTCCTGACCAAGGTGCCGGGCTAGCCATTCGTCGCGGATGTTGTGTTTAAAAGCCGCTAGGGCCTCTGCATCCGGACAGTCGATGATTTGATTTTTCTTTGTTAGGAACCGAGTCCAGAATTGCCTGGCCGATTCTTCTGGCTGCTGAATTATGTGGCTCAAGTCATCTCCATCTAGTGGCCGCACATAAGTGCCCTGAAAGTTATCGAGGAATGCGGCTTCTAGATCTTCCCAACAGCTAATGGACTCTGCTGGCAAGCTATTAAGCCAATGCTGCACTGGTCCCTTGAGCTTTAGTGGGAGGTATTTGATGGCCTGTAAGTCATCACCACGGGCCATGTGGATGTGGAGGAGGAAATCCTCGATCCATACCGCGGGATATGTTGTGCCGTCGTATGATTCAATATGTACAGGTTTGAAACCTTCTGGGATTTGATGATCCATTACTTCGTCTGTGAAGCATAAGGGGTGTGCGGCGCCTCTGTATTGGGCTATATCGCGACGCAGCTCGAATGGGTCTTGCCCGCTGTCTTTGGCCCAGCCGGATTTACTTTTACTGTATCCAGCGTGACATTTATCGTCTCGCATAGTGGCACCCCCCCGTGATCCGTAGATCGATCTTGCATGCTTTGCTTTGTCCTCCAATATGTCTCACAGGTTTGGCGTATCTCCCCATGCCTTTTTATTTGAATGGCGTCAGGGTGCAGGCTGAGTTTTTGGCTGGAATGCCTCTCTATCGCGGCCACGAGCTGGCCGATCAGCCGCATCATATGCTTCTTCCTCCAGTCGGGGTAGCAACCTACATTTTGGGTAACTCTTGGAGGGGCGCTCGAGTTTATATTCCTCGGCCGCGAGGACTTCAGTCCATCTGTCAGCTAGCAAATCTTGATCAGCTTGAAGCTGTTGCTGCTTTTTCTTAAGGCTATTTGCCGTGGCTATGAGTCGGCGTTTGAAGCGCTCTTGTTTGACGGGATCCTCTGGTACGGCGAGTTCGTCGTCGCCGAGGCTTGCCTCGTCTTCAGAGGGGGGCATGTAATTATCATCCTCCATCTCTCCATTTGCCGCTTTCTCAGGAAGGCTGGCTCCTCCATCCTCCTGCTCCAAATCTTGCTGGAGGGGATTGTTGTTGTCTTCAGCACTATCCGGAGTGTTATTATCTCCTGTGCCGGTATCACCACTTTTGCTTTGGCGGGACTTAGAGCGGCGCCGCTGACGTCGGTGCTTAGGTTGCTTCTTGGAGGGGTCATCCTCCGCTATCTCATCGCCATTGCCTTCTTTGGGTGTATCCACCATGTATATATCGTATGATGAGGTGGCTGTCCAGTGCCCTGTGGGCAGTGGTTCCTCTTCGTCTCCCGCATCGTCGTCCATACCGTCGATGTCTTCGGAGTCGAAGTCGAGCATGTCGGTTAAGTCATCGAGAGTGGCTACTAAGTGGGTGGTGGGTGGGCCGCGAATTTCTTCGTCGTTCGCATCCCAATCCCGCCGGACATAGTTCGGCCAGGATCCTCCTGACAAGGAGAGAGACCTTAATGAGTTCAGTATGTCACCAAAGGGCGAGTGCTGAAAAATATCCGCGGAGGTAAACTCCATGATCTGCGCCCAATCGGATTCGATAGGAACGGGCGCAGGCGGCTCGGAGTCCGTGGCTAGAGAAGGATCCGGCAGTTTAACAACACAGCTCTCGTGCAAGGTAAGGTCGATGTTTGGCTCGATCGCCGTTGAGGGTAAGGCCTCCGTGGTGGGGTCCATCCACCCATCCATGGACGGCGCAACTGGCTCCGAATTAAGGGTCGGAGCGACTGCCTGTGCGATCTCCTGAACACTGTCCGATGGTAGAGCTAAATCGTACTCATCGTGACCGGGTGACACACAAGGTAGAGGCTCGAATCCGTCGAAGATCAAGTCTCCACGGATATCGGCCGTGTAGTTTAAGCTTCCAAACCTGACCTGGTGGCCAGGGGCGTAACTTTCAATCTGCTCCAGATGGCCAAGCGAATTGGCCCGTAGTGCAAAGCCGCCGAACACGAAGATCTGTCCGGGGAGAAAAGTCTCACCCTGGACTACATCGCTATCGATGATAGTAGGAGCCATCAAGCCTAGCGGCAACGACACAGAGGAACTCTCAATGAAAGCACCAATGTCGGTGTCAAAACCATCGGATCTTGGGTAGGGGGTCCCGAACTGTGCGTCTAAGGCGAATGGTAACAGGAGGCAGGGGACACAATGTTTTACCCAGGTTTGGGCCCTCTTGATGGAGGTAAAACCCTACGTCCTGCTGGATTAATATTGATGATATGGGTAGTACAAGAGTAGATCTACCATGAGATTGGAGAGGCTAAACCCTAGAAGCTAGCCTATGGTATGATTGTATGTTGTAGTTGTTGTGTCCTACGGACTAAAACCCTCCGGTTTATATAGACACCGGAGAGGGTTAGGGTTACACAAGGTCGGTTACAAAGGAGGAGATACACATATCCGTATTGCCTAGCTTGCCTTCCACGCCAAGTAGAGTCCCATCCGGACACAAGACGAACTCTTCAATCCTGTATCTTCATAGTCTAACAGTCCGGCCAATGGAGATAGTCCGGCTGTCCGGAGACCCCCTAATCCAGGACTCCCACACCTGCAAATCATACCCGAGAATGTTGGGTCTTCAAGCAGTCCGGCAAGCTCAACGCCGAACATAAGGGGCAGGATACACCAAGCGAAGACGAGGACGAGCCTCGCAAGCAAAGCACTTGGGGAACAGAAGAAATTCCCACCAGAAGTCAAAACAGTAAACGTATTACATGTGACAAAGGGGAGAAACAAAGCGGCACTCCTAGAGACACATGCCCCAGGGCCTATCACCGCAGAGTTCTGCCACTGGTCGTCCCAACCGATCACCTTCGACCATCGGGATTACCCGGCAAGTATCCGGCATGCAGGATGGGCTGCCTTGGTATTAGACCCAATAATTGACGGATACCACTTCACACGAGTCCTGATGGACGACGGCAGCAGTCTAAACCTGATATATCAGGACACAGTCCACACAATGGGGATAGACCCAACAAAAATTAGCCACATCAATACTACCTTTAAAGGAGTAATGCCAGGCCCAAAAGCCCATTGCATGGGCTCCCTGCTACTAGAGGTTATATTCGGCTTTCCCGATAACTTCCGCAGCGAAAAGTTAACCTTCCACATCGCTCCGTTCCAAAGTGGCTTTCAAGCACTACTCGGACGCGAAGCTTTCGCTCACTTTAACGCAATACCACATTACGCTTCTCTCATGCTTAAGATGCCCGTTCCACGCGGCATCATTACAGTAAATGGAAATATTGAGCGCTCCTTGGGCGCGGAAGACCGTACGGCTGCCTTGGCAGCCGCACACTAAACGGCCTCACCAACTAAAGCATCTGACAGGTTGTTAAGACCACGGATGCGGTTAGATGAGTCCGGTACAGCTATATGTAATTGATATAGGTTTGATGGCTATACCCCTATTACAATACAAGGGGCTCAACGCGCGCAAACAAAGTGGCAATCAGGCTCAACCTTACTCATCTTGAACTGTACATGGTTTCTTTAGAATAACCTACCTTTTTGCACGACAACCTTTCAACTAAGTTCCTCTCTTTTACAGATGACCACCGTGCTACACCCATCCAGGATACGGCACAACGGAGACACAAGCGCAGACGTGTAGCAGGGACCCATTCCAAGGATTCGTTTTAGATTAAGACCCTGCGTAAACCTTTTTTACTGCCTCTTGTTGATACACATCCCCCGGATTCTCAGTACAATTGAGAAGGATGCTGACGTATTGGCATGTGGTCACGTCAGAATATTGCACGTACCTGGACACCAGGGGCTTATTACAAAGGGCACTGCTTAAGCCCGGTTTCCACCATAAAGACCGAACACCTTAGGGAGTGTTTGGCTTCGCGAGTTTGGCCTTATATGCATCAGCTCCGAATCATGTCTTTGGTCAAATGTTGGGTTTGCCCGGCTCCTGTGTTTTGCTGCCTTACGTTCCGCTCTATCGGCAAAGGCGGCACCAGGAGAACTACTGCGATTGTGCCCTGGTTCATCCGGACGAGCACCTCAGTAGAGAAAGCCGAAAACTGACTGCCATGATATAGCGTGAGACTGGTCAACCACTCGATCACCTAGCGGAATCTTCGGGATTCCTCCACCTTAACGACGGGCCATTTCCCAGCCAGGCATGTACGCACCCCAAATTCGGATGAGTGCGGAGCCACCAGGGGCTATATAGTAGCCCCACTGTCAAACTCCTCTCACTAAGTGAAAGTGTTAAAGCATTATAGTCCGATTGCCTAGTTCGCTGCGCTATCACCTCCTTAATGGACCAAGACGTTGGATCAAGTGTGAACATGCGTCTTCTGCGAACAACCCCGCATTATATGCGTGGGGGATGAAGCCGACGACTGCCATCTTTCAGGTTATATACATATATACATAAACAGCCGCACAGGAGGAATCATAGTACTTTCGGGAAAATGTATAAATACAGCCTTGATAAACTCAATAAAACATTGTTTTTACAATGGGAATACATGTCACTCAAACATAATATTCTTCGAGCACTGAGCCTCTATCGAACGAGCGCCTTCAAGGCCTTCTTCAAAGTAGTGCTCGACAGCCACTTGGCCTATGGTCGAACCCTGTGCCGCAACAGCGGCGGCATCCATCTCCGCCTAGTATGTTTTGACACGGGCAAGGGCCATCCGCGAGCCTTCTATGCACGCCGACCTCTTTACAGCATCAATGCGTGGCACAGCGCCAAGGAATTGTTGCACTAAGCTAAAGTAGCTATTCGGCCTTGGCCTTCCTGGCCACAAAAAATCCACAACGGACCTCATGGCCAGTCCGGATAATCTATGGAGCTCGGCCAACCGGTTAATCGCTCATTCAGCAACAGCGGACGGACTGGAGCGTGAAACTGACCAGAACAGCTTCTCCACTTCAGGACCTTTCTGATCCTTGAAGTACTCGGTCGCATCCGCAACACTTGCAACCAAGTCCATGTACTCATCCGCAGAACTCCATAGTCGGTCCAGAGGAGCATATTTTGGATCTCCGAACTTAGTCCGCAACAAGAAGGGCTTCCCAGAAATGATATCCGCAGCTTGATTCAGCTCCTCCTTCGTCGCTCTAATTTTGGAGCGGGCTTCCTTGGCAGCCACCCAGGCCTTCTCCAGGTCCATCGCCTTCACCCAGTTTTCTTCTTCAAGAAGCCGGTAACGGTCAGCAGCATCTTTTAACTCCACGACCATCTTGGCAATTTTTTCTTTGCTCCCGCGATGTGCGGCCTGTTCGGCCCTTAACTCTTTGGCTGCCTTTAAAGCGGCTGCATTACTACTCCTTGCTTGCTCCTTGGCTCGGGCAAGCTCCGCCCGAAGGGTCTCCATGGTGGCAGCTCCATCTGTAGTCACAACATATTAAAGATACTGGCATCATGCTGCTCTTACTATGTGAAATTCACCAGAAAAATCATCTACCCTGTGCCTCGTCAAGCCGCTTGTTAACAAGCACAATGTTGGCATCTGCCGCATCCAGTTGCCGCTTCAGTTCGGCAAACCCATCAGTCCGGCTAGCCACCGGAGCTTCAACCACCTGCACATAAAAGCGGTCTGGTTATTACCTGGGACTATGATCCTCTGTTTTCAACCGTTTTCGAGGACAACCAGAGTCTCAGGGGTTACTATCTACACAGGGCACATCTAAAAATGTGCGGTACTGTCAAAAATGTACATCATTTCACGTACCTCAAAACCTGTCAGTAGACTTATAAAGGCTTCATGCAACCCACTTTCGGCGGACGAAATCCTTTCAATCACCGTACCCATCAATGTACGGTGCTCTTCCGAGATAGTCCCTCGCCCTAGCAGATTCCTCGGTACGTCCGACCGCATACCAGACGGTGTTGAACTCTTTTGATTGCTCTCTTCAAGAGCCGGATACTGAGGACTTCGGGTGGCCATAGGATTACCTTCTGGCCTTGCCGGATCAGGAGAAACCCTCTGCGACGACACCTTGGGGTCGCCCGCCTCATGAGGCGGTGTGGCAGGGGGAGGCGTTTTTCTCTCCATCATCTCTGGAAGAAGATCCCCTGTAGACGAGCTCTGCTGAGAAGGGATAAGATCCGAACTGCAAGATAAATGCTTCGGTTATTTTCCTCGGAAGTAAGGTAGGATATCTTCACTATTAAGTACTTTTTGATTACTTACTGCTCGGTAGAGGGCTGATCCGCGCATGAACATTGTGCGGCAAGAATACCCTCAGAGGCAGGACCCTCTGGCGGAGACTTCTTCTCCCGTTTGGAAACCTTAGTTTCCGAATCTTCAGAGGTAGTCCTCTTCCTTCCCCGGGGAGAGAGAATGTCAGATTCTTCCCCTTGGTTATCCTCCCTCGCGGAGGCGCTCATTCCCTCGATTGGAATAGGTAGTGATGGAGGCCCACTTTCGCCCTATTTATTCCCCCTTCATCTTCCTTCGAGGGCACTAGACAAGGTGCTGGCTCGAGCATCTTTTCCAGCACCGGATTATCCAAGCCTTCAGGAAGGGGGCCGAACACCGGATCATCTTCACCTTTGTTATCCAGTCCTGGTCAAAGAATGACTCTTCAGAATGATGTCATGATTAATAAAGGGATAGTGTGTTCGGCCATGGGATTACTTACTTGGGCAGCAGGGCGGTTGTAGCTCAAGCCCGCGTCCTCGGTAGTGTCCGGACACTCTATTTGGGGTCCGAAGAACGATTTGTACATCTCCTTGTGCGTCATCCCGAGGAAATTCTGAATAGTGCGCGGTCCTTTCGGGTTGAATTCCCACATGCGGAGGGGCCGGCGTTTGCAAGGCTGGACTGGACGAACCAGCATAACTTGCATTACCATAACCAGACTGAAATCTCCCTCGAAGAGATCTCGGATACGGCTCTGCAGTATTGGCACGTCCTTGGCCGGACCCGGCTCAGCCCTCTGCTGATCCATGACATCAGTTGTGGTGGAGGGCCCGAGCGAAAGGTGGGGGCGGCTACCCACTTGGCACTTCAGGGAGTTGTGACGTAAAACCACTCCCGTTGCCACAATACGGACACCTCTGGAAAGGAACCCTTTGGCCATGGAGCGTCAACAATTTTGCTTATTAAAGCACCTTTGCACGCTGCATGCTGCCCCTCGACCATCTTCGGCTTCACATCGAAGGTCTTGAGCCACATGCCAAAGTGAGGGGTAATGCGGAGGAAGGCCTCACAAACGACAATAAATGACGAGATGTGAAGAAGGGAATCCGGGGCCAGATCGTGAAAATCTAGCCCGTAATAGAACATAAGACCCCTAACAAAGGGATCCAGAGCGAGGCCTAGTCCTCGGAGGAAGTGGGAGACGAGCACAACGCTCTCGCTGGATTCGGGAGTAGGGACGACCTGCCCTCCGGCAGGCAGCCTATGCGAAATTTCAGCGGTCAGATATCTGGCCTCCCTCAACTTCTTGATGTCCTCCTCCGTGACGGAGGAAGGCATCCACCGGCCTTGAAGGCTGGATCCGGACATGATTGAAGGTCCAAAGCACCTGACCTGGGCTTTGGGTGTTAGAACTTGAAGCGGGGGAAGGATTCGATTGAGCACGGGAGGGAAAAAAGTAAAAGCCTTGTCCCTTTATAAAGGGGATGAATATCGGGCATCCTCCTCGTGGTCGTTCGAGACTCACCTAAGATCTAGGAGTCATACCAACAGGCATGGTTGGGTTACCCACGTTTGTATTGATGAGAATCCCATAATAAGGGGAACACGATTTTTGCTTTGACAAGACGTGTCAAGAAACCGCCTCGTGTTATGTGCGGGGCTGGTTAAAGAAAAACGATTCGAATAATTACTGGGCCATGGCGTGATGTCATGCTACCAAAACGTGTCAGCAGATTAGATTTGTGGAAATATTATTCTCTCTACGGTGGTATGTGGAACTTATTTTGCAGGGTCGGACACTATCCTTGTATTCAGACTCTTCTATGGTGTATTCGGAGGAGGAACCCGCCTTGCAATGCCGCAGACAACACTACGCGCCGGACTCATCGTCGTTGAAGCCTGGTTCAGGGGCTACTGAGGGAGTCCTGGATTAGGGGGTCTCCGGACAGCCGGACTATAGGACTATGAAGATATAAGATTGAAGACTTCGTCCCGTGTCCGGATGGGACTCTACTTGGCATGGAAGGCAAGCTAGGCAATACGGATACGTATATCTCCTCCTTTGTAACCGACCTTGTGTAACGCTAGCCCCCTCCGGTGTCTATATAAACTGGAGGGTTTTAGTCCGTAGGACAACATACAATCATACCATAGGCTAGCTTCTAGGGTTTAGCCTCTCTGATCTCATGGTAGATCAACTCTTGTACTACTCATATTATCAAGAATAATCAAGCAGGACGTAGGGTTTTACCTCCATCAAGAGGGCCTGAACCTGGGTAAAACATCGTGTCCCCTGCCTCCTATTACCATCCGCCTTAGACGCACAGTTCGGGACCCCCTACCCGAGATCCGCCAGTTTTGACACCGACAGTCCTCTACACACACCGGCCGAAGGGATCCGGCTGGATCTGTGACCAGCGGTGAGCAGAGAGAAAATGTCGCTACCGTTGTCTTGTTTATATCTAGAGAGGATGAGAGAATGAAGAGAGCAACCCTAGTAAAGCAAGCGCTCAGGCCCCTGCGTCCATATATAGTGGAGTGATTATCTTTTTTCTCTCCACAACAAGTGTTTCAATTTGTGTACGTGGCATTAAAGAAAAGAAACTCTCTATTTAAGGTGACTACTGTACGACTCCTACTTACTACTAGTAGTACTACATTATTGTTCACTTGTGCTCCCCGCCCCTCCATTCATTGAACAACCCCACGGGTGAATAAACATACAGTAAGTACTATATTTATATAGAACGAACAAGCTCGAACTATTTTCGCGTAGTTAAAAGTTGAGGGCGGGGCTTTTCCCGGGCAGTACGCGCGGCAGTTTTCGGGTAGGGCCAGAAGACTATTTATTTTTTAAAGAACTTCAAGACGGCCACATAGCATGGAGCCGACCCCAACGATTTTAAGCTTACAGGCATGGTACACGCTATCCTAGACTACTCTACACATGAAACTGCCACACGAGCATCCGGGTTGCGCTTGGCTCTTCGCCTCTTCGGGAAGTCAAACAATGATGGAATACTACTGCACTGGAGGAGTACTACAGTACGCTTCTGGCCATCTAACACCGATTAAACTGCTGCATGTCCACCGCGTGCGGGAGGGAGAGCGTGAAGCGAAAGCTTCTCCTAGTCTTGCCAACCACCACGCTCATGGGCGAGGGAGGGACACTCCTGCCTTTGCGTGTATGACAGGTGGGCCCGACAGGTGTGTGGCCAACCTGTCATATAGCCAAAGGCAGGTGCAGTTAAGTCCACGAGGGAGAGGATAATCAAACTTCTCGTTGATGTACCAGTTGACGCGACACATCAAAGCACTGCACTCGATATATTTCAATAATTTGCGTGTGTGACTCCTAGATGCAGAGGCCGGGGGTCATCATCCTCCTTTTCGATAAAAAACAGACGCGTGTGTGAGAGGATGAGTGCGTGCGTGCACCTCTTCTCTTCCTGTATAACGTACTAGTAAACTCAGAGTACAAGTTTTTGTGGGTGGCACGATGGTGTGTGCGAGAAGTCCCGAGAGATAGGTTTAATGCGTCTGAAAAAAGACTAGCCTAGAGCTCGCCACGCGGCTATTGTTTTTCTCAAAAAATTATGTTTATCAATGCATTAATTGCAATGCATGCATGCATAAAGTGCATGCATTGGTCAATTTTCTCTTAATACTTGCATGCAATGATTTAATGCACCTTGGAATCTGACCATGAGTTGGGGAACAACCAAATTGAGCCTTATAAAATCGAAAAACTAAAATTTTGAGATAAGCCCTATAAAACCGGAAAGGAGGGAGTAGAAAAAGAAGTACTCCATCTGGGAATAGTGCCGCACTTCGAAACTAGAACCATCAATAAATTTTGAGCTTGCGTCTCGCCACATTCCAAATTACTCCATGCTATATTGAATTGCAAACTTGTTCACACCGATCACAACCTAAACGGTTTCCCACTTAGGAGCGTATTAGTACTCGGTTATAAATACTAGTATGCCAAGATGATTGCACATTCCTCCTCAACCCCTCATCCACAAAAACAAACAAGTCATTCAGCATCCTTCCCTTGCGTCTGCCATGGCCAGCGTGAGTTCTGGGTCGAGAGATTGCCACCAGGGAGAGGCGAGCATGGAAGCGGAAGCATGAGAGATGTCCCGCCTCGCTGCGAGAGCAGCCGACATGTCCCGCCACGCGGAAGTAGCAGCACAGAGGTCCCGTCGCGCCGCTGAAGCAGCACGGAGGTCCCGCCGCACCGTCGATGCAGCAGACTAGTCCGGCCGCGCCACGGAAGCAGCAGAGATGTCCCACCGCACCATGAATGCAGCAGAGATGTCCCGCCGCGTCACGGCGGCCTGGGAAAATTTCTCGCGGGCGGGCGACGACTGTTACAAGCGCATGCATGCGATCGTCCATAGCCAGATGGATCAGATCTCCGGCTCGACAAGGTTGCAGGATGACATGATAGCCTCGTTTGAACAGGCTACCGGCGTCATCCGGCAACTAAGGGAGGGCAATGAGAGGCTCCGGGCCAACAGTGACCTGCTGAGGGAGAAGATCGTCTGAAGTGCAGACCAACAGGAGGAGACCAGTGCCTTGTTGAAGAGGACCGGCAACATCGTCAAGAAACTTATGGACGAGAATTACATGCTCCGCAACGAGCACCAAAGGCTGGTGGAGGAATCCGTGGATGTTCTCAAGCAGCGTCTTGAGGACACGAAAGAGCTCATCGCCGCTCGCCGCGGAGACTAGTTTCCTGGTTTCTTTTGATGTAATAATCGGTTTAGGATGTGGATTGTGTCGTCGGTTGTGAAATGTTGGGTTCTAGCGCGGATGTTTGGCCTTTGTTGGCCTCTTGGGATGTTGCAATTTCAATCTGGTAGCTTTTAGTCCTTCATGTTAGGCTGGAGTTGTGCTGAACTTCTTGTGAATTGTGGTGGTTTTCAGTAATGAAAATCGGAAGGGGCAAGCCCTTCTTTGATCAAAAAAAATTAATCATCCTTATATATTCATCAGTCTTGCTATAAGTCGCAGTAGATGCTATATAGGTCCGTCGGATCTTACATCAAGATCCGTGCTTTTAGATTTTCTTTTTCCTCTCTTAAATCTCAGTCGAGTGAGACATAGCCACGCCATTAAACAGAGGCTCGGGCACCATTAATGGAGACCTTGGGAGAGAGGTGGACGGCAGATGGAGGTCAAAGGGCTCTCCTCCTGATAAGCACGCGTAGGGGTCTGATCACACGCCTCTTGTACTCAAATAGCTACCCTGCATGGCGCCTCCTAGCTAATAAAAAATGGGGATGCGTGGCGGCACGTAAATGGTACTAGTAAGTAGAACGCCCACGGTTTCAATAATACTTGTGTTTCCGATTGTAACATGACAGCACTTGTTCCAAAATGACTTTGTTGATTGTTAATGTGTGCGCCTTCGCAAATCGGACTGCAAATTTACCACAGCATGTTGGTGCCATGTCATGGCACCAAGCCAAGTTTCATTATTTTCATGCGTGTTTTGGATTTACAGGAATTAAAAAACTAAGTTTCTCAATGTTTCCAACCCAGCCACGATGCCCAGAATTTTGAATTTCATTCCCATTTCTTGCATGGAACCTAGAAATTTACCCGAGGACACACATGTGATTTTTCAACCAACTTTGGTGCACTGGAACATGTGCTTGTATTTCAAATTTGAATTATGCACACAAAGGTGACACGTTCCCTCCCAGAACCACGAGCCTTCTTGAGAGAAGCTCCGATTTGCAAGAAGCTTATACCAAAATTTGTTCCTATTCGGCCATTTTTTTTACCACGGCATGGTACTACCATGACATGACACCATGCCAAGTTTCATGATTTTAAAACCAAGTTTCTCAATGTTCTCGACCGAGCCACGATGCCCAGATGTTTGAATTTTATTCTCATTTTTTGCATGGGACCTACTCCCTCCTTCCATCTATATAGGGCCTAATGTGTTTTTCAAGACAGCCTTTGACTATTGACAAGATCAATAGCACATGAGATGTATACTATGAAAATTATATTATTGGAAGCTCCTTTGACATACAAAATTGAAGGTATGCTTTGTGTAAGTTTCATGTCATATATTATTGCTCTAACATTTGGTCAAAGTTAGCCTCGAAAAATGCATTAGGACCTATATAGATGGAAGGAGGGAGTAGAAATTCACCCAAGGTCACAAATGTGATTTTTTTCAACCAACTTTGGTGCACGGGAGCATGTGCTTGTAGTTCAAATTTTGAATTATGCACATTAAATGACCAAAAACTCTATTAATGTGTAAATAAGGCCAAACGAAGCCGGAATAATTCCAAAATTTAACAGGGCACTCATGTAGTTCTGTGTTGCCTTTGTAAATAAACTCAAGGGGGACAACATATATCGTTTCGCACTCAAAGGTGGCACGTTCCCTCTCAGAACCACGAGCCTTCTTGAGAGAAGCTTCGGTTTGCAAAAGCTTATACCAAAATATATTCCTATTCGGCCAATTTTTTTACCACAACATGGTAGTACCATGACATGACATCCATGCCAAGTTTCATGATTTTCAGACGTGTTTTGGATTTACAAGAATTTTAAAACCAAGTTTATCAATGTTCTCGGCCGAGCCACGATGCCCAGATGTTTTAATTCTATTCTCATTTCTTGCATGGGACCTAGAAATTCACCCGAGGACACAAATGTGATTTTTCAACCAACTTTGGTGCACGAGAGCATGTGCTTGTAGTTCAAATTTGACTTATGCACATTAAAATGACCAGAAACTCAATTAATGTATAAAAAACGAAAAACGAACCCGGAATAATTCCAAAATTTAACAGGGCACTAATGTAGTTCTATGTTGCCTTTGTTAAGAAACTCAAGGGGGGGGCAGCGTATATCGGTCCACACTCAAAGGTGGCACGTTCCCTCTTAGAACCACGAGCTTCCAAATTGGCCCAATTTTTTACCACAACATGTTAGTGCCATGACATGACACCATGCCAAGTTTCATGATTTCCAGGCGAGTTTTGGATTTACATGAATTTAAAATCAAAGTTTCTCGATGTTCTCGGCCGAGTCATGACGCCCAGATGTTTGAATTTCATTCTCATTTCTTCCATGGGACCTAGAAATTCAACCAAGGACACACATGTGATTTTTCAACCCACTTTGGTGCACCGGAGCATGTGCATGCAATTCATATTTAGATTATGCACACTAAAAGTCTAGAAACTCAATTAATGTATAAAAAGGCCAAATGAGCCCGAAATAATTCCAAAATTTAACAGGGCACTCATATAGTTCTATGTTGCCTCTATAAATAAAATCAGGGGGGAGGCAGCGTATATCGTTTCGCACACAAAGGTGACACGTTCCCTCTCGGAACCATGAGGCTTGTTGAGAGAATCTCCGGTTTTGCAAGAGGCTTATACCAAAACTTGTCCCAATTCAGCCAAAAATTTATACGTATGAAAATAGTGTTTACATTATCCCAAACATCTCGCTACCTAGACCAATAATGTACTATGGTTTGAATTCAACATAAAATGGATACAAATATTTGAATTGGAGAGTGTATGGTACATGTAGTTCATAGTGAAATATGAAGATAATATTTAAATTATTGTATAACTTGACAACAATCATATTCAAATAAGGAAAATTGATTCAAATTTAGTCCATATGGTAGATGACAATATATATGTTCACATGGTGGAGTAAAATGTTCATATATGATGGAAGATCAAAATGTACGACTACATCAATTATAAACCGCAAGGTCAGCTAACGATATATTCAAAATCAACATAACGTGGATTCAAAAATTGAAATTCGAGATCATGGCATCTGTAATCATATAAAAAGGGACATTACTCTTTCTTTGGTGGGAATTGATTTGTTTTTTGTTGTTGTTGAGGGAAGTGCAAATAGATTTGGTACTGTGCAGGGTAATCTTGTTCTCCCGATTTTTTTACATTTTTCTTATAGTTTTTTCAATGGCATCTATAGTAATATAGTAAAAGGGGACATGACTCTCTTGTGTCTTGTATGAATTGTTTTTTTACACGTTAAGTTTGTTCTGCCGAACAAGGAATCCGCTCCTTTATATCCCGAAATTTTCAAGCTCGAGTATCTTTTGTCTCACCTGCTTTGAAACTCCCGCTTCTTCAACCCGCGCCGTGCCTTGTTATCCTGAAATTTGGACGCATGCGAGAACTCCCTCCTCATCCGAAATCGCTCCCGCAGCCTAGACATGCAAAATCCCCCTTCTACCCCTCAGCCGGAAATGAAGCTCCACGTCGCGGTGTCAAAACCGGTGGGGGTACGCTGGTAACTTACCCTACATTTTGGACAAGCGCATCCCTAAGCTTGGCTCCCCCCTCCCCCTTCGCCCCCCATTCGTACACCGAGGCCACCAAAACCCGCGAAACCCCACGCTCCTCCGTCGGCCTCCCGACTGCCGCCCAGCCGGAGACTCTTTCCCGACTACGTCGTCCACCGCAACAGCTCGCCGTCCCTCGTCCACTGCACCAGATGAGGATCCGTTGTCGATCTCGTCGTCCCGCCAGATCAGCCGCCCCGTCCTCCACCTCCAAGGAGCTGCCCCGATGTTCGCCTCGTCTATCATGCCACCTCAATCCCCACAACGCCGTCTTGACCTGCCCCACCGGAACCGCAGCACCCTCACCAATTCCTCCGATGAAGCCGAGGCCAACTCGGCGCCACCAAGGAGGTTCTGCACTCACCGCTGCATTTTATCTTTTATTCGATCTCACGGGGCTGCTGGTGCTCGATACCGAGCAGACATGGCATGTCTCCATCGACGGCGCCGTCACCGGCCACAACATCCACGGCGTCTCTCCCCCATGTCGTTGCTTCCTCGGCGGCGAATTCCACAACGGCACTAGCTACAGCTGCTCCGGCTCTCGCTCACGCTGCAGCTCTATTCTTGCTATCGGTCGCGCTGCTGCACTGCTCCTGCTTTTGTTCGTGCTGCTGCTCTGCTCTTGCTCTCGCTTGCGCTGCTGCTGCTGTTGCACGACCTCCGGCAGCTACAGGAGTTGCTGCTTCAGCACTTGCTCGCGGTGCTACTGCACGACTTGCTCTCTGCTAGTGTGTTCCCTGCTCGAGCGCCTGCTGATTTAGATCACTGCTTCTCTGCTACTAGTGCTCAAACGCCCTAAACATCTATTGCAATGCTCTGTTGCTAGTTCAATCAGTTTCGACAGTAAAATTCAGTTTCAACTGTGAAGTTCATTTTCTTCAGTTAAGTTTAGAGTGAACAGTACTTACAGCATCTGTCGGAGCGGCCGTGGCGCGGCTGATGCATTTTACATCTAGCACTTTTTGGTGATGTATTTTACATCATCTATTGTAGATGATATTAGGGTCCCACTTCAGATTAGTGTTGTCTGTCTTGTCATGCTTCAGCCTCGTCGCCGTACACCTTAGCGGAGCTGCTCCAACGACGGAACCGTCCATCACGGCGGAGCAGTACCCTCGGCGCCGTTTCCAGAGGCATCGGATCTTCTTCCCCGCCTCCGACAGTCACACCAGCATCATCACCATCCTCCACGTCCAACCCAATGATGTTGAGGTCCACAAGGCTATGCCAAAGAGGTTGTACACTCGTCGCATCACTTTGTTTCTCCATTTCTCTGTTCTTCCAATTCATGTGAGCCAAACACCCAGGTTGACTAAAATCCTATGTTTCCAAATGCTCTGTTTTGCTCGTGCATTCCTATCCTATTCCTGTGTTTTTCCTGTCCCTGCATTTATAGAATCCTCCAATTCTAAGGAGCCCTTACAGATTTACTTCATTTTCAGATAGGCGTCAAAGAAAACTCTGTGTGTTATGTCCTGCTCCTGCCGTGCCGTCATCCACCCCACCTGAGGTGCACCATCGACAGAAGCGTTCACTGCAGCAGAGATCCCCCCTGCAGAGTTCCTTTCACCGCCTCAGATCATCTTCCCCGTTGCTGGCAGCCACGCCAACTGCATTACCATCATCGACTAAGCAGATGAACCTGAGGACTACACAGTTCCAGAAGAGAGGTCGCAGTCTTTTGTGTTTGCTTACTTTATATGTCGGTTATTATTACCTGCTACTTTATCGTTCAATCTTGAGTTTTGAATTGCCCATGGGTCTCATATTGAGCCAGCAACGAATAGTATCTGTCTACTATCTGGTTCATCTAGGGTCTTCTATGTGGTTCATGTTGGGTGGGCAACAAACAATAGATGATCCATTGTCTATCTTTTTAAACTAAAGCTATAATCTACCTGCTATCATTAGTTTTGGATCCATCCACTCGTTTGCTACCATTAGTCTTGATTTTTGCATGCACCCCTTAGGCCTTACAAAATCTAACTATTTTATTATTATGCATGTCAGATATTGTACACAATCGTACTGAACATGTAGAGAAAAAGAGAAGACCGTTGCGTGCGAATATAATGTCATGCAGACGCCGCTCCATGGTGGGCGAAGTGCCCCCCCTCCTGCATTTCCAGATTGTATTCCATAGGAATATAAATGTTCAGATGGAGATTCAGAAGGAGCCGAACACGCCTGTTTACCACCTGAGGTGTTTGCTCTAACCTGGCATGTTGATGTTGGTCATATCATGCATATGGCGCCTTGCATTGCTTACATTATACATCTTATATGTCATCAGCTTAGTTTAGATTTGCTTTGTGTGAATGCCACCTGTTTTGTTTCTATATCATACTCCCACCATTCCTAAATATTTGTCTTTTTAGAGATTTCAACAAGTGACTACATATGGAACAAAATGAGTGAATCTACACTCTAAAATATGTCTATATACATCCGTATGTGGTAGTCCATTTGAAATCTCTAAAAAGACAAATATTTAGGAACGGAGGGAGTATATGGGAATTATGCAGTGCCATCTTCTTTAGCCAGGCATCATATACGTAAATCATGCAATGCCATCCTGTTTAGCCAGTCATCGTATATGTGAATTGTATTGTGCCATATTTTTTCCATAATGTATTCCATTTGTCAACAATGTTTATACATTTATCTACTCTTCCTGTGCATCAGCCATTTAAGTTGGTCATGGGAAAATCTGGAGTGAAAACAAGGTCTTCTGAGCAGTCAGTGCTACCTGTCGATGCAGATTTCTTGCTGGTTACAGATAGCTCCTCAGAGGAGGATTCAGAGAGAGATGACCAATCGTATCCCCCCCGAGGTGCATGCTCTAACTTGGCTGGGTTATATTGCTCATATCATGCATATGGTGTCTTGCATTGCCATGCCATCTGCTTAGATTAGACATGCTTTGTGTGAATGCCTCATGTTTGCTTTCTATATCAGATATGTGAATTATGCAATGCCATGTTTTTCAGCCAGTTATCATATATGTGAATTATGCACCGCCATGGAGCCAGGCATCATATATGTGAATTATCTCATGCCATCTTTTTTTCATTACGTATTCCATTTGTCGACAATCTGTGTATATTAAACTACTCTTCATGTGTATCAGCCATTTGAGCCAGTTATGGAAAAATCTAGACTGAAAACAAGGTCTTCAGAGCAGGCAATGGTACCTGTTGAAGCATATATCTCGATGGTTACAGGGAGCTCCTCAGAGGAGGATTCAGAGACAGATGACCAGTCCTATATCCCACCTGAGGTGTATGCTCTAAGTTGCAATGTTTATATTTCTCATATGATGCATATGGTGTCTTGCATTGCTTAGTTTAGACATCATATGCACAATATTGAATTCTATCTGCTTAGTTTAGAGACCATACATGCGAGTGCCAGCTGCTTAGTATATGAATCAATTGTGTCAATTATATCATGACATCCTGTATACTTAGACAACATGTATGTGAATTATTTCATCCCAACCTATTTTAGAAAGACATCATATAGTTTTGTCATGTCATCCTGTTTAGGTACTCATCATATGTTGAATTATGCCATTATATCATGTTAAGTTATCCATCATATATTTGCAACTGTGTCATGCTATCCTGTTTACTTAGGCATCATATATGTGAAATTGTGTCATGTTGTCCTGTTTGGTTAGACAACATATATGTGAATTACCACATCTGTCTATCATACAATGTCTGTACGTTCAATTTCTTTTCTTGTTTATCAGCCATTTGAATTAGAGGGGGTGATGGCAGTATCTAAGGGAGCAAAAACCCGTTCTTCACAAAAGACAGTGCTACCCGTCGATGCAGATAGAACCATGGTTGTACTGGCCCACAAACTAGCCCCACCACACATAATCGAGACTCTTCCAGATTGCACACTTACACCATTGGGCAGAGAACCAGCTACAACCCATCTAACCGCAAACCCAGCGGATAGTAACCCACTTATAGTTGACAAAGCACCATGTCCACCACAGAGTACGCCCACACGAGCAGTTTGTAAAGCTACTGCAATGCCCAAAGCACGAAGACCACCACAGCTAACCCAAACTCCACGTTTAAAGCAGAAGAGCAACTGTTCTCAGGTCAGATTCCGTAGCTATGGTCCATACTCCTTTGCTGTTGCATCACTGTATTTACTCATACCAACTACTTTCGAATTTGAAGGATCCAATTGAAACTCCAATGGCGCAACAGGTATGTTTTAAACCTATTTCTTTAACTGGATTGTTGTTCTAACTTCTTGCTCTATGTTGATTTCAGTTTAAGTTGTATAAACAGTTATGTTCTCATGTGATGCACATTACAAGTGCTGCCAATGCTGTGTAGTTTCTCACACTTATATTCTGTCTATGCTACTATGTCTTAAAAATATATGAGTTGAACTGTGTCTCTATCTTGATTAGGGAACATAAACTAGAATGATATGGACAATACAGTGACCATAGTACATAGATATATGTTTGTTTCATGCTGTTATCCTGTCCACCTTACTACTGAACCGGTTTACCAAAATGAATTTCATATACTACAAGCTAAACCTATGATGTGTCTGCTTGTTTCTCTTGTAGTATGCAAATAGAATATTGGAGAAGAGCACCCCACTATGCAATGGTAGAGAAAGTAATGCAGATAAGGTTCAAGATAGTGATACAACCCTGTTGGTCTCCAAGAAAGGTGATAAAAACGATCTTGTAGACAGTGAGAAAACCCCACAGTCCTGCGTTGATGTAGTGTTTGAGTTACTGGCCAGTACCGCTGGCACAAGCTCTTCGAACTCGCTGCCTGAATCACTTCGGCTTCTTCAGTCTCAGCTACAAGATGAAAGGAATCAGTCAGCTATGTTGTGGCAAGAAGCCGAAGGACTGAGGAAGTCCCTGCAGAATTCAGATGCGTACTTTCTTGTGCAACAGCAAGCGCTGGAGGATTTAAGCGCCAAATAAGAGAAAGTTAATAAGCTTGCTAAGAATCTTGCCAGCATTATGGGTACCTAGGATATTGTTTCTTGAACTCTTCTGAAGTGGTTTTAGTTCTGGACTTGTTTTGCTGCGGCGTTTATATGCTGCTTTGTTCCCTATATTTGCACTGGTGGCGAACTTTGATGCACAGTGGATGTAATATGTGTAATAGCCGTGATAGCCTAGCATAAGTTGCTTGCTTATTTATTTACTTGTTGTCTTGTTTATTTGTTTGCTTGTAGTCAGTGCAGTTATTTTTCCGCGGTTTGCTAGTGGTTGCAATAACCTATTTTTTAAAACTAGGCCACAATAACCATGGGCTAATATTTATTGTAGTGACACTGGGCCTCCTACGGGCCGTAGAAACAGTGGACCTTCTACGGGCCGTAGAAACAGTAGGCCTTCTACGGGCCGTAGAAACAATGGGCCTTCTACGGGCCGTATCATCAATGGGCCTTATATGGGCCGTATGATCGATTGGACAAACATGGGCCAATAACAGGCCACATATGGCTGTAAACGGGCTAGAGTTGGAATCGTCCATTCATGGGCCGACCATAACGGGCCATCATTAATAGGCCGTATTTGATGACGCTATGAAAATGGCCCAACGTATTAACGGACCACAAACGGGCCGACTGTAACCACGGGATGAATTTGGCCCACAAGTAGAAAATGACAGTAACGGGCCGTAAGTAAACGAATGCTGGAAATGAGCCCAAGAATAAATGGGCTCTGAGAAGGCCGAAAGATAACATGGGCTGGAAACGGCCCAACGGAATAACGGGCCGTTAATGGGTATAAAGTGATACACTGTTCATTACGGGCCAGTTTCACCACGGGCCGTTAATGGGTGTACAGTGATACACTGTTCATTACGGGCCAGTTTCACCACGGGTCGTTAATAGGCTAAGAGTTACATAGGGCCTCATATGGGCCGAAAGACGTCATGGGCCATACATGGGCCAGAAGTGAAAACGGGCTGGAATCATATTGGATGGCCCAGATGACGCTACTGGGCCTAATTCGGATAGGGCGTAATGGGCCTTGGGTTAGCGGGTTGTAAATGGGCTATATGCGAATAGGCCATTAACAGGTTTTCCATAGGCCGGCCCGCCACCTTTTGACCAAGTCAAACGGGCCGGCCTTTTCACAGGAATGGGCCTCTGTTGGGCCGTGCCACGTTTCGACGTATCATAGGCGCCTTCTGTCCAATGAGTGGATGACATCTGTCCCAACGATGAGCCGACACGTGTTTCCTCCAGCCAATGATGATTTTACACATGGAAAATACCCATTGGTCGGGGCTGTTAACGGGTTATCGGATACAAAACCCGACCCGATAGCTTAACGGCGTTCCGCTATGGTGGATGCCACGTGTCGGTCACCCTTGACGAAAGCACTTCTGTGACGCGCGATTTATCGTCATGGAAGTGCACACTTCCGTGATGATAATTTTGGTAATGTCATGGAACACTTCTACGACAGCACAGGTATGACTATCTTAATTCTGTCATAAAATCGTCATGGATGTACATGCATGACAAAAAAATGCGACCTACTATGACAAACACATATCATCACGGAAGTGTATTTTTTTGTAGTGTACTCTGCTTATTCATATGAGTACTATTCACCTCCTGCAAAGCTATTTGCTAGGGCTCCAAAGCCAAAGTTCTTAGATGCTACACTTAGACTCATTGCTTAGAAGCCACCCCTGAAGATGTGGGTGTTTATGAAGACTTAACTCTCTTTTGCGGGGAAAGGTCTCCAGCCGGAAATCAAAGGCGTCAGATGCTATTGCTGGGGACCTAAAACATCTTGTGGGGCGCAAGATAAAATGCCCAAATGGTCTTATTATGTACTTCGTTTCTGAGTCACTTGCCATTTATCCTATCAGTCCTAACCTGGATCTGAGCTTTCATAATCCACTTGCTCGTCAAATGTTTATGCTTCACAATACTCTTCGTGAAACCTATCCCCCTAACTGCATTGTATGGTATGACACCAGCTGCTTCAGAATGGATTATGGATAGCGGATGCACTAATCATATAACTGGTGATCGAAGTCTTCTCATGGACTCAACCTTATGTCCATTTGACAAGAGTCACATCACATTTGCTGACACTGGTAAAAGCAAGGTATTGGGTCTAGGTAGAGTTGCAATCTCAACGGATCAGCACATGGATAAAGTGATGCTTGTTGAATCCCTTGGCTTCAACTTAATGTTTGTCTCAATGCTTTGCAATTTGAACATGATTGTGATATTTGGAAAATATCGTTTCCTTGTTCTAATGGAATCTGACAAGTCTCTAGTCTTTGAAGGTATCGAAAAGATGATTTGTACATGGTAGATTTCTCAGCAGGACCACAGCTTGTCGTATGTCTTCTTGCAAAAGCTTCAGAATGCTGGCTCTGGCATCGAAGGCTAGGGCATGCTGGCATGAGGAACTTTCATACTCTCGCAAAGAAGAAGCACGTCATAGGCATCGAGGGCGTCAAGTTCAAGAAGGATCACTTATGCGGTGCCTGCGAAGCTGGAAAGATGACGAGGGCCAAGCATCCCTCGAAGACAATCATGACTACATCATGTCCCTTCGAGCTGCTTCACATGGACCTATTCGGCCCTACTCATTACTCCACTCTCACTACTACTGCTTGTCTCTATGGCTTCGTTGTAGTTGATGACTACTCCAGATATACCTGGGTGCATATAATTCTCTACAAGAGCGAAGTGCAGGGTGTCTTCAGAAGATTCACAAATCGTGCCATGATGAACTATGGCATCAAGATCAAGCACATAAGAAGTAACAACGGCACAGAGTTCAAGAACACCGGCCTCGACATTTATCTTGATACATTGGGCATCACTCATGAATTCTCAGCTCCATACACACCTCAGCAGAATGGCATCGTGGAGCGCAAGAATAGAACACTCATTGAGATGCCTCGGACGATGCTTGATGAGTACAAGACTCCAAGAAAGTTCTGGCCCGAAGCAATTGATAATACATGCCATGTAATCAACCGTGTTTATCTTCACAAGCTTCTGAAGAAGACATCCTATGAACTCCTTACTGGTAAGAAGCCAAATGTCGGTTACTTCAGAGTATTTGGTGCTAGGTGCTGGATCAAGGATCCACATCACACTTCAAAATTTGCACCAAAACCACATGAAGGTTTTATGCTTGGTTACAGAAAGGATTCACACTCCTACAGAGTCTTCAACCTCTTTCACTATAAAGTGGTTGAAACTATGGATGTGCGGTTCGATGAGACTAACGGCTCGCAAAGAGAGCACCTGCCAAATGTGCTAGATGAAGTTCCACCTAGTGAATCCATCAAGCTTATGGGAACTGGAGAAATCATACTGTCTGAAGCTCAGGCTGAAGAGGAACTTATCATTTCCGCACCTAATCAACCTGAAGACAATGCTCAGCCTGAAGACAATCCTCCTAATGATGACAATGATCAGCAAGAGCAAAATCTTCGTCCAGTTCATCCTCGTGTTGCAAATGAAGTACAGATTGAGAAGATAATTGATAGCATAAATGCACCTGGTCCACTCACTCGTTCAAGAGCAACATAGCTAGCAAATTTCTGTGGGCACTTTGCATTCGTCTCAATATCTGAACCCAAGAAAGTTGTTGAAGCCTTCATGGAACCTGAGTGGATTCAAGCTATGCAAGAAGAGCTTCAACAGTTCGAGATGAACAATGTGTGGGAATTGGTCAAGCGTCCTGATCCTCGTAAACACAATATCATAGGCACTAAATGGATATATTGCAACAAGCAAGATGAGCATGATCAAGTTGTCAAAAACAAGGCTCGTCTTGTTGCTCAAGGATACACTCAAGTTGAAGGGATTGACTTCGATGAAACATTTGCTCCCGTGGCTAGGCTTGAAGCCATTCGCATACTGCTAGCCTACGCAAATCATCATAACATCCTTCTGTATCAAATGGATGTGAAGAGTGACTTTCTCAATGGCAAGATTGAAGAAGAAGTGTATGTTGCACAACCGCCTGGCTTTGAAGATCCAAAACATCCTGATATGGTATACAAGCTCAATAAGGCATTGATGGCCTCAAACAAGCCCCTCACGCTTGGTATGACACACTCAAAGATTTTCTGAAGAGCAAAGGCTTCAAACCTAGTTCTCTGGATCCCACACTCTTCCCGAAGACATATGATGGTGAACTGTTTGTGTGCCAAATATATGTGGATGATATTATCTTCAGCTGCACTAATCAAAAATACAGTGATGAATTTAGACACATGATGCAAGAGCAATATCAGATGTCCATGATGGGTGAGCTGAAGTTCTTCCTTGGTCTTCAAATACGTCAGCAAAGCAACGACATCTTCATATCTCAAGAAAAATATCTCAAAGACTGCCTGAAGAAGTTTGGAATGCAAGACTGCAAAGGTTACACGACGCCAATGCCAACCAAAAGTCATCTAGGTCCCGACGACAATGGTAAAGAGTTCAATCAAAAGGTATACCGCTCCATGATTGGTTCTTTGCTTTATTTATGTGCATCTAGGCCGGATATAATGCTTAGTGTTTCCATGTGTGCCCGGTTCCAAGCGGCACCAAAGGAATCGCATCACTTAGCTGTGAAGTGAATTCTTCGATATTTGGCTTACACCCCAACACTAGGATTATGGTATCCAAAGGGCTCGGAGTTTGATCTAGTTGGATTCTCAAATGCTGATTATGCTGGTGACAAGGTTGATCGCAAGTCTACATCAGGCACATGTCACTTTCTTGGACGATCTCTTGTCTGTTGGTCTTCAAAGAAGCAGAACTATGTATCTCTCTCCACTTCTGAATTTGAATACATTGATGATGGATCTTGTTGTGCTCAGCTTCTGTGGGATGAAGCAAACTCTCAAGGACTACGGCATCCATCTGAAGCATGTGCCACCCTACTACGACAATGAAAGCGCCATCAAGATTGCCAACAACCCAGTTCAGCATTCGAAGACAAAGCACATTCAGATCCGTCATCACTTTCTCAGAGATCATGTCATGAAGGAAGATATTGATATCATTCACGTCAACACTGAAGAGCAATTGGCAGATATCTTCACAAAGCCCTTGGATGAGAAAAGGTTTTGCAAGTTGCGGTGTGAGCTAAATATCTTGGAATCCTCAAATGTCCTGTGATTAGGCACACATCCTAACACTTATGCATGTTGATGACTTAGATGTGCAACACACGAAGTAACGTATATCTTCAATTAATGAAGACTTACACTCTAAGTGTGAATACATTAACACGGAATTTGACTTCGGAGCGCCACGATAATTGTGTGTCGTGTCTGGGTCTAATACTTCTTATACGGTGGGTAACGCCACCACCAAACTTTTGTTTGGAGTGTTTTCTGTTGGCATTACATTTGCAAAGTCTTCGCATTTGGTTTGTCTTCAATATTGACATGACTTCATGTTTATCTTCACAATGTTGATTT
The DNA here is from genome assembly GCF_056163025.1 of Triticum urartu. Lineage (NCBI taxonomy): Eukaryota > Viridiplantae > Streptophyta > Magnoliopsida > Poales > Poaceae > Triticum > Triticum urartu. The sequence continues at coordinate 460,900,688 of NC_141876.1, read as the reverse complement.
GGTCTTATTCTGATATATACATATATTAGTGTTCTGTCCTCTACAACATTCACTTATAGCTATGTCTTCTCGTTTGAATCTTTTGAACTAAGTGAATGTGATCGGACCCTAACCTCTCTATGCTTCCTTATCAAATCTATCTATCCAAATCATATGCATTCTATTGAAACTGTCAAATGTCTTCTCTGCGTCCTTGTCAGTAAAAGATACAGAGACAAACATTAAATCTGTTTTAAATGCTCAATCCTTATTGCCTGAAACCCGGAGAAGCCGGAACGACCACCCGACAATCCAGGCGTGTGTGGGAACATGGAACAATTTCCAATGTGTTGCATGTTCGCCACGTGTCCCTCAGATGTGAACCACCAGGGGCACCTGCATAATAACGATGTGCCGTCCCTGTCCTTATAAATACACACCACACCCTAGTCATTATCTTTTCTTCCACCTCTCCACAAACCCTAGCTCCACTGCTAGCTCTCGACGATGCCGGCGACGAAGTGCTTAGCTGTCGCGACCTCACCGACCCCGTCCTCACGCCGGCCGTGGACCTCGTTCCCTCCGCCATCGCCGTAGGTGTCCTCCATCACCAAGTTAGGGCACGGAAGATCGAGCTACTCGGCTTCCCCTCTACTCCGTCTAACAGTTCTTCGTGTGGTAAATAAAACCTCCTTTTTACTGTCTTTTTGATCCAATAGATCCATCCTTTTCAATCACAAGTGGTTTCTGTCCCTACGAATTTGGATCTATCCTATTCTGGATCTCATAACATGCTTAGTATATTCACTTATGCTTCACACACAGTTAGATTCCTCACTTGTACTTATTCTTGGATTCGTACAAATCTGGAACCAACTCTCATCATATAAGTGAATGTCTTCACGCTATGAGGTCAATGTCTTCTAAACTGATTTATCTTCAAAATCTTCTGAGAATGCATATGACCTCTTCCCCTTCCCTTGCATCTCTAATGCTATCACAGGTACATGTTCGTGGGAGAATCCCTTGGTTCTCATAGCTTGCATTCATTTGCAGAGTTCTTATAGCGTCACATCAATTCTCCCGAAGCCAGTTCCTCTCTGACCAGCAGACGGAAGCCTTTGCAAGTTCTGAAGCCATTCAGTCTGAACTTCATGGCGACAGAGAAATCACTCAGGAAGGGTGATACGTCTCCGTCGTATCTATAATTTTTGATTGTTCCATGCCAATATTATTCAACTTTCATATTCTTTTGGCAACTTTTTATACTATTTTTGGGACTAACATATTGATCAATTGCCCAGTGCCAGTTCCTGTTTGTTGCATGTTTTTTGTTTCGTAGAATATCCATATCAAACGGAGTCCAAATGGGATAAGAACGAACGGAGATTTTTTGGAATATATGTGATTTTTGGGAAGAAAAATCCACGCGAGACGATGCCCGAGGGGGCCACGAGGCAGGGGGCGCACCCTGACCCTCATGGCCACCCTGTAAGGCGTTTGATGCCCTTCTTTCGCTGCAAGAAAGCTAATATCCAGATAGAGATCGTGTTAAAATTTCAGCCCAATCGGAGTTACGGATCTCCGGGAATATAAGAAACGGTGAAAGGGTAGAATCTGAGAACGCAGAAACAGAGAGAGACAGATCCAATCTCGGAGGGGCTCTCGCCCCTCCCGTGCCATGGAGGCCATGGACCAGAGGGGAAACCCTTCTCCCATCTAGGGAGGAGGTCAAGGAAGAAGAAGAAGGAGGGGGGATCTCCCCCCCTCGCTTCTGGTGGCGCCGGAGTGCCACCGGGGGCCATCATCATCACCGCAATCTTCACCAACAACTTCACCACCATCATCACCAACTCTTACCCCCACTATGCAGCGGTGTAACCTCTCTCTTACCCGCTGTATTCTCTACTTAAACATGGTGCTCAACACTATATATTATTTCCAATGATGTATGGCTATCCTATGATGTTTGAGTAGATCCGTTTTGTCCTATGGGCTATTTGATGATCAAGATTGGTTTGAGTTGCATGTTTTATTATTGGTGTTGTCCTATGGTGCTCTCTGTGTCGCGCAAGCGTGAGGGATCCCCGCTGTAGGGTGTTGCAATATGTTCATGATTCACTTATAGTGGGTTGCGTGAGTGACTGAAACACAAACCCGAGTAAGGGGGTTGTTGCGTATGGGATAAAGAGGACTTGATGCTTTAATGCTATGGTTGGGTTTTACCTTAGTGATCTTTAGTAGTTGCGGATCTTGCTAGAGTTCCAATCATAAGTGCATATGATCCAAGTAGAGAAAGTATGTTAGCTTATGCATCTCCCTCATATAAAATTGCAATAATGATTACCGGTCTGGTTATCGATTGCCTAGGGACAAATAGCTTTCTCGTAACAAAAAGCTCTTTACTAAAAACTAACTTAGTTGTGTCTTTACCTAAACAGCCCCTACTTTTTATTTACGTAATCTTTATTATCTTGCAAACCTATCCAACAACACCTATAAAGTACTTCTAGTTTCATACTTGTTCTAGGTAAAGCGAACATCAAGCGTGCGTAGAGTTGTATCGATGGTCAATAGAACTTGAGGGAATATTTGTTCTGCCTTTAGCTCCTCGTTGGGTTTGACACTCTTACTTATCGAAAACTGTTGCGATCCCCTATACTTGTGGGTTATCAAGACCTTTTTCTGGCGCCGTTGCCGGGGAGCAATAGCGTAGGGTCAATATTCTCGTGTGTGCTTGTTTGCTTTATCACTAAGTAATTTTTATTTGCTGTTCTTAGTTTTTTTCTATCTTTATTATGGGTAGGAAACGCAAAATACCAAAAAAATTAGTTGTACCTACTAAACCAATGGTTGAAGAACCACTCAAAATCTATCACGCTGCTGAAGCTTATTACTTGGATCATCTTCGATCCCTATGTGCTCGTGCTGAAACCCCAACTAGCTTATGTGAGGGCAAATCTTTATATGAGCATGCTTGTTATGTGCGACACCTAATATCTGAAAAAGGGAAAATTTTACTGGGTCAAAATCATCGTTTGCAATGGTATGCTTGGAATTTATGCGAAATATATGATATTACTTGTTGTTCTGAAAACCCTAAGAAACACCTTCCCTATCAATGTGAGTTTAGTGATAATGGAATCATATCTTCGTATGCTAAGGGTGTTTATAGGTACTATGATGTTCAACAAATTGAAGAATTTGTTGCTTTTAAGGATGCTTATGAAATTGCTTCTTTGATTGAAACGTATGATCCTACTCTTTACAAATCTGAAATTTTTGACATACTTAAATATTGCTATGATAATTATGCTTCTAATGCCTATGTTGAACCATATATTGAGGACTACCCCGCTGTCCAAGAAGAGACTAATATTTTGCAGGAGTCTATGGAAGAAGAAATTGATGAAACTGTGAGCTCATTGGATGAAAAAGATGAGGAGGAAAGCGAAAAACAAAAGGGGGAAGAGCGGATTAGCTACCCGTGCCCACCTTCTAATGAGAGTAACTCTTCAACTCATACATTGTCTAATTTCCCTTCGTGCTTACCGAAGGATGATTGCTATGATGATTGTTATGACACCGTTGATTCTCTTGAAATATCCCTTTTTGATGATGCTTGCTATGCTTGTGGCCAAGATGCCAATATGAATTATGCTTATGGAGATGAACTTGCTATAGTTCCTTATGTTAAAAATGAAATTGTTGCTATTGCACCCACACATGATAGTCCTATTATCTTTTTGAATTCTCCGAACTACACTATATCGGAGAAGTTTGTGCTTATTAAGGATTATATTGATGGGTTGTCTTTTACTACTACACATGATGATTTTGATAGATATAATATGCATGTTCTTGCTGCTCCTACTTGCAATTATTATGAGAGAGGAACTATATCTCCACCTCTCTATGTTTCCAATACAACAAAATTGCAAGAAACTGTTTATACTATGCATTGGCCTTTACTATGTGTGCATGAATTGTTCTTTTATGACATGCCGATGCATAGGAAGAGAGTTAGACTTAGTTGTTACATGATATATGTTACCTTGTGCTCACTACTAAATGCCAAATCATTGTTAATTAAAATTGGCTTTGATATACCTTGGGATCCGGGTGGATTCATTACTTGAGCACTATATGGCTAGCTTAATGGCTTTAAAGAAAGCGCTGCCAGGGAGACAACCCAGAAGTTTTAGAGAGTCATTTATTTCTGTTGAGTGCTTTTATATAGTTTAAAACAACAAAAATAAAGAGGGGAACCCAAAACTTTTTCAAAAAGGAAAGTAAAAGTGAGAAAGACAAGCATTGTTGAAGTGGGAGAGCTCCTTGAACTTTGTTCATGCTCACGACAACTTTGTGAATCTTGATTACAGGAACTTTTCAACAAAAATAATTATTCCCTTGTACAATTCCATTGTATTATAAAAATAATGTGTCAAGGTTTGCCTTTAGGATGTTTACATTTGCTTGATGGTTTGTACGGTGCAGGACAGAAACTTTGGCTGTAGTGCACAATTTTACATTTTTAGCTGGAACATCAAATGGTTCTGATTCTTTTTGCACTGTCTTTCTATACAAATTGTTTATTTTTAATAATTTTGGTAGAATTTTAAAGTATCATAAGTATGGTGAATGTTCATATTATTACAGACTGTTCTCTTTTAGACAGATTCTGTTTTTGATGCATAGTTTGCTTGTTTTGATGAAACTATCGATTCATATCAGTGGATTAAGCCATGAAAAAGTTATATTACAGTAGACACAATGAAAAAACAAAATATGAATTGGTTTGCAACAGTACTTAGAGTAGTGATTTGCTTTATTATACTAACGGATCTTTCCGAGTTTTCTGTTGAAGTTTTGTGTGGATGAAGTGTTCGATGATCGAGAAGGTCTCGATGTGAGAAGAAGGAATAGAGGCAAGATCTCAAGCTTGGGGATTACCGAGGCACCCCAAGTAAACATTAAAGGAGACTCAAGTGTCTAATCTTGGGGATGCCCCGGAAGGCATCCCCTCTTTCTTCAACAAGTATCGGTATGTTTTCGGATTCGTTTCGTTCATACGATATGTGCAATCTTGGAGCGTCTTTTGCATTTAGTTTTCATTTTTATTTTATGCACCATGCTGGTATGAGATAGTCCTTGGTTGATTTATAGAATGCTCTATGCACTTCACTTATATCTTTTGAGTATGGCTAGAATGCTTCATGTGCTTCACTTATATCATTTGAAGTTTAGATTGCCTGTTTCTCTTTACATAGAAAACCGATATTTGTAGAATGCTCTTTTGCTTCACTTATATTTGTTAGAGCGTGGGCATATCTTTTGTAGAAAGATTTAAACTCTCTTGCTTCACTTATATCTATTTAGAGAGATGACAAGAAGTGGTCATTCACATGGTTAGTCATAAAATCCTACATAAAACTTGTAGATCACTGAATATGATATGTTTGATTCCTTGCAATAGTTTTGCGATATAAAGATGGTGATATTAGAGTCATGCTAGTGGGTAGTTGTGAATTGTAGAAATACTTGTGTTGAGGTTTGTGATTCCCGTAGCATGCACGTATGGTGAACCGTTATGTAACGAAGTTGGAGCATGAGGTATTTATTGATTGTCTTCCTTATGAGTGGCGGTTGGGGACGAGCGATGGTCTTTTCCTACCAATCTTAGTACTTTGTTTCGATGACTAATAGATTTTTGCAATAAGCATGTGAGTTCTTTATGACTAATGTTGAGTCCATGGATTATACGCACTCTCACCCTTCCATCACTGCTAGCCTCTTCGGTACCCTGCATTGCCCTTTCTCACCTCAAGAGTTGGAGCAAACTTCGCCGGTGCATCCAAACCCCGTGATATGATACGCTCTATCACACATAAACCTCATTATATCTTCCTCAAAACAGCCACCATACCTACCTATCATGGCATTTCCATAGTCATTCCGAGATATATTGCCATGCAACTTCCATCATCATCATATACATGACTTGAGAATTCATTGTCATATTGCTTTGCATGATCGTAAGATAGCTAGCATGATGTTTTCATGGCTTGTCCGTTTTTATGTCATTGCTACGCTAGATCATTGCACATCCCGGTACACCGCCGGAGGCATTCATATAGAGTCATATCTTTGTTCTAGATATTGAGTTGTAAGTAAATAGAAGTGTGATGATCATCATTATTAGAGCATTGCCTAGTGAGGAAAGGATGATGGAGACTATGATTCCCCCACAAGTCGGGATGATACTCTGGACAAATAAATAAATAAATAAATAAATAAAGAGAAAGGCCAAAAAAGAGAGAAGGCCCAAAAAAACAAAAAAATTGAGAGAAAAAGAGAGAAGGGGCAATGTTACTATCCTTTTACCACACTTGTGCTTCAGAGTAGCACCATGTTCTTCATATAGAGAGTCTCTTGAGTTATCACTTTCATATACTAGTGGGAATTTTCATTATAGAACTTGGCTTGTATATTCCAACGATGGGCTTCCTCAAATGCCCTAGGTCTTCATGAGCAAGCAAGTTGAATGCACACCCACTTAGTTTCAGTTTGAGCTTTCATACACTTATAGCTCTTAGTGCATCCGTTGCATGGCAATCCCTACTACTCACATTGACATCAATTGATGGGCATCTCCATAGCCCGTTGATACGCCTAGTTGATGTGAGACTATCTTCTCTTTTTTGTCTTCTCCACATAACCTCCACCATCATATTCCATTCCACCTATAGTGCTATGTCCATGGCTCTCACGCTCATGTATTGCTTGAAAGTTGAAAAGGTTTGAGAACGTCAAAAGTATGAAACAATTGCTTGGCTTGTCATCGGGGTTTGTGCATGATGTGAATATTTTGTGTGAAGAAGATGGAGCATAGCCAGACTATATGATTTTGTAGGGATAACTTTCTTTGGCCATGTTATTTTGAAAAGACATGATTGCTTTATTAATAGGCTTGAAGTATTATTGTTTTTATGTCAAAACATAGACTATTGCTTTGAATCACTCGTGTCTTAATATTCATGACATGATTAGATATGTGATCAAGATTATGCTAGCTAGCATTACACATAAAAAATTATCTTTTTATCATTTACCTACTCGAGGACGAGCAGGAATTAAGCTTGGGGATGCTGATATGTCTCCGTCGTATCTATAATTTTTGATTGTTCCATGCCAATATTATTCAACTTTCATATACTTTTGGCAACTTTTTATACTATTTTTGGGACTAACATATTGATCAAGTGCCCAGTGCCAGTTCCTGTTTGTTGCATGTTTTTTGTTTCGCAGAATATCCATATCAAACGGAGTCCAAACGGGATAAAAACGGACGGAGATTTTTTTGGAATATATGTGATTTTTGGGAAGAAAAATCCATGCGAGACGATGCCCGAGGGGGCCACGAGGCAGGGGGCGCGCCCTGACCCTCATGGCCACCCCGTAAGGCGGTTGATGCCCTTCTTTCTACGCAAGAAAGCTAATATCCGGATAGAGATCGTGTTAAAATTTCAGCCCAATCGGAGTTACGGATCTCCGGGAATATAAGAAACGGTGAAAGGGTAGAATCTGAAAACGCAGAAACAGAGAGAGACAGAGAGACAGATCCAATCTCGGAGGGGCTCTCGCCCCTCCCATACCATGGAGGCCATGTACCAGAGGGGAAACCCTTCTCCCATCTAGGGAGGAGGTCAAGGAAGAAGAAGAAGTAGGGGGGCTCTCTCCCCCTCGCTTCCGGTGGCGCCGGAGTGCCACCGGGGGCCATCATCATCACCGCAATCTTCACCAACAACTTCACCACCATCATCACCAACTCTTCCCCCCTCTATGCAGTGGTGTAACCTCTCTCTTACCTGTTGTAATCTCTACTTAAACATGGTGCTCAATGCTATATATTATTTCCCAATGATGTATGGCTATCCTATGATGTTTGAGTAGATCCGTTTTGTCCTATGGGCTATTTGATGATCAAGATTGGTTTGAGTTGCATGTTTTATTATTGGGGATGTCCTATGGTGCTCTCCATGTCGCGCAAGCGTGAGGGATCCCCGCTGTAGGGTGTTGCGATATATTCATGATTCGCTTATAGTGGGTTGCGTGAGTGACTGAAACACAAACCCGAGTAAGGGGGTTGTTGCGTATGGGATAAAGAGGACTTGATGCTTTAATGCTATGGTTGGGTTTTACCTTAATGATCTTTAGTAGTTGCGGATGCTTGCTAGAGTTCCAATCATAAGTGCATATGATCCAAGTAGAGAAAGTATGTTAGCTTATGCCTCTCCCTCATATAAAATTGCAATAATGATTACCGGTCTATTTATCGATTGCCTAGGGACAAAATAGCTTTCCCGTAACAAAAAGCTCTTTACTAAAACTAACTTAGTTGTGTCTTTACCTAAACAGCCCCTACTTTTTATTTACGTAATCTTTATTATCTTGCAAACCTATCCAACAACACCTATAAAGTACTTCTAGTTTCATACTTGTTCTAGGTAAAGCGAACATCAAGCGTGCGTAGAGTTGTATCGGTGGTCGATAGAACTTGAGGGAATATTTGTTCTGCCTTTAGCTCCTCGTTGGGTTCGACACTCTTACTTATCGAAAACTGTTGCGATCCCCTATACTTGTGGGTTATCAAAGGGCGGCAGGCAGCACCGTGCGAACAAAGCCAAGGACCTGCCACCAGATCTCTATGAACTATACAAGTCAGATCCTGAAGAGACCTATGGGGAACGCAAGAACCGAATCCAATGGATTCAAAGACATTGGGCAGAGGAATGGTTCAAGTACAAATTTGTCACTGACGAATATGCTGAAAAGAATGCCATCAAGGGCCCCTGGGGAGATATTATATACAAAGGTCTTCAGCCCAAGTCCAAGTCTGAAGCCATTGCTCAAGGCTTCTACCCTTGCATGGTACGTGGACCTCAGCCTGCTAATGCCGACCCATCCAGTCTACTATGGTGTCGTGAAGACAATCTCTTCAAGCGCAACTTCCAGTTTGCCAAAGAGTCTGCCAAGAAGAACAAGAAGGACCTTGGACTCGACTTCAACCCCGGTCCATCTGCTCCTCGTGCCGATGGCACACGCGATGCTTAACCCAATATTGTTGGGCCCTTCTACAAGCTCGAGGGTCTCATCACTCACATCATGGTTCAAGGGGCCGCCGTGGAGCACTCAGCAGACGACGCTGAATTTGATGAAGCGCCTACTCCTCCCAAGCCTCAGAACCAGAAGAAACCAAAGGCTTCAAAGCCCTCCACTGCACCAACAACTTCGCGTGTGAAGCCTCTGGCCACTGCACCTCCTGAAGCTAGTGTGCAGTCTCAAGATCTCTCTCGCATCTCCAAGACTAAGAAGAAGAAGAACCCATCTAGATTTGTGGTCAAGCGCTGACCCCAGCTGCCATTCTGAGGAACGAAGATGAAGCCATTGATCTGTCAAGTGATGACGATCTTGGCGATGATGCTCTTGAGATGTTGATAAAGAGCAAGGAAGAGGTGGAGATCTTCAATGATCTACTCCTGTTTGATGTGGATATCTTGAACAACTTCATTGATGAGTAGTTTGAAAACCCCAGCATCAACCTCGATGACCTTGAGCTTCCAATTGGCATCAGTGTCTCTTTCCATAGTGGCTCTGGCTCAGAAGATTGTTGAACTGAAGAACAAGATTAATTATGAGAAGGCTCAGTTCAAGAACAATATGGCTAACCTCAGCGTGGCTGATGTTCAAAGCTTCAAGCATACGCTGCATGAGCTCAAGGAGCAGTTCCACCAGAAACGCTAGGAAGCAAAAGGTTCAAGAGAGAGAATGAAGTACTTTGCTGAGAAAAGTGTTCAAGCTCATAATGAAGCAGAAAAGCGCAAGGCTCTGGGGCGCCCTAGCATCGACCCCAGAATGGCTGCCAAGAAGAAGAAGAAGCCTGTTGTGGCCCAAGCTGAAGCATCAAGGCAGGAAGAACCTCACATTGTCTTCCCTGCCAGTATGACAGGCTCGAAGCCTAAGGTCCCCACAGCTGCTTCAGAACTCAAGAAAACAAGGGCAGTTGAAGCCGAAGCCCGAAAGCGCAAGAGCAAGAACACCACTGACGATGCTCCACCGACCAAGAAGAGAAAGACAAAGAAGAAAGATCGGGCTGCTCCCATAGAGCCCCTTGTCGTCGAGCCAATCTCAGTTGCTCGTCCTGCGTCTGAACACCGAGAGCGTCAGTTAATAGTTCATGAGCCTGCTTCCACAGAGGCTCCTGAAACTGAAGACATTCCAGCTCCTGAAGCTGAAGACATTGGTCATCACGACAATGTAGAAGATGATGAAGTCCTTCCTCAGATTGAGCACCAAATGATATCATCGCCTGTTCTCACGAACAGTGAACTCATCAGCATTGGTCGTCCTCTAACGCCAATTGCTTAGGATGATTCATGGGCTGATCGCCCTCAAGACTCTCCAAGTACTCCCCACCTAAAGCCACCACTCCGGTGCTTGAAGATGATGACTTTGTGGTCCAGCCGACTCCCTCTCCAAAGGCGTCACCCGCACTCCGCAGGCTTCGCAAAGGACCAAGGCCACAGGTCACTCTGTCGAGCGTTCTAGAAGGAGAAGAGCAACATAACTCAGTGGCACGACAAGTGTTCCCTGACGCCACTCCAACTGTGAATGTGTTTGAGTCTGAAGCAAAAGCTGCTGAAGACATTCCGGCTGCATCAGCCGATGATCAACAAGAACCACCAGAACCCCGTCAAGAAGAAGAGCGAGTTGCAACACCCCCTACCAACCAAGAAACTGTTCTCGAGGAGAACGAGCCTGTGCCCGACCCTCCAGCTACTCAAGTGGAGGTTGAAAACACTGAGGCGGCCACCTACGACACTACTGAAGCCAATGACATTGTCATGGCCGAAGCTAATGTGGCGCCTGAAGCTCATGTGGCGCCTGAAGCTAATGTGGTGCCAGAAGTGAATCCACCTGAAGCCAATGCTGCACCTGAAGCAAATCTGCAGCTAGAAGGCAATGCCTCTACTCCAGTACCACCTCCAAGACCTCACACCATTGAGCAAGCATATGATCGTGGTCAGCTTGTCACCGTCCGCTGGCCCATTCTGATTCCTCCGCCTGCTCCCAAAACTCAATTTGACTATCATGTGGAGCATAGGCCTCAGGTCCAGAAGCCGAAGCCAAGGCTGCCAAGGTTTCTAGGTACTGCAACTCCACCAGGATCTTTCAATGCAAATGGCTTCATAGCACACAACACCTTCTTTGATAGCGCCAAGAACCCATATTCCAAGCCAAGAATATCTGATAGGTTCTGGAGTTATCAGCAACGCAGTTACTATTCCTGCATACTATACAATCAGGGGTGCACTTTTCCTCATATGCGTCTAGACTGCGAAGCCATGGCTGGCTTGCCCTGCCTAGAAGAAGCCCTTGACTGCTTCAGACATGCTGGTCTTCTACAGTTTGTGACCGATAAAGAGCATTGGAATGAAGAGCTTCTGCTGCAATTCTATGGAACTCTCCACATTCGCGGCTACTACAGGGATCCAAAGACTTGGGTCCTTGAGTGGATGACAGGCGATGTACACCATGAAGCCAAAGCCCAAGACATCATTGAGCGTACTGCCCTGCCCACTCCTAGTGAACGCTATGAACCAGGTTGTCAGCTGCACCAAAATGCTTTGGAGAGCATCTTCCAGAAGCTAGAGCCAAACATGAGCCAAATGCTAAGCATGATGAAGCCACTGCCACAAGACGCTGACTATCCTAAGGAGTTCTTTATTGAAGACCTAGAGTATCTGCCCCGCACTATTTATCATATTATCAGGCGAACTCTCTGGCCTGTCAAAGGACATTCTCCTGCAGCGAAGCTTGAAGGAGCAATGAAGACATTGGTTTTCTATATCTTCAATGGCATCAACTTCAATGCTCAAGACTTCTTCATTAGGAAATTGGTTGCATCTGGCTCCGATATATTTGGTCTGAAGTTCTATGCTCCATGGGTAATGCGCCTCATCAAGCTTCACTCTGCTATCAACTATCAGCCTTCTGCACGCAATCATCTCATCTTCTTTCCAGAGGTTGATCTGTCTATCAAAGCCATATACCTAGAGCCTACGAAGGAGCCAATTTATCTTCACAACGTCAATCGTCAAAGTTTCACTCAACCCATTGAAGGAGTTCTTGCTACCTCTCATGTTTATCCTTTGGCTGGAAATACACGTGCCACTCATGCCCATACTGAAGCCACTGAAAGCACAATTGCTCAAAGGCCTCGGAAGCGATCTCGTGTTCTTAATGACCGAGAGCTTCTCGTCGCCTTGCATCAAAAACAGGATAAGCATCATGATTGGCTGAAGCGTCAGATGCATAGTCTCTTGGTGGATGTCAATCGCATTCGCAACCTTGCCACCAAGAATGCATTTGTCACTCATGAAACCTGTCACCAATCGTGGAAGAGTCTGACATTGCTGAGCTCTGAAGATGATCTCCAACAAGATAGCTTCGCTGAGAGATTCAAGTTTGATTCCACTCCTCCCAGGAATGCTCACATGCGTCAGACTCCCTCACTTGAAGACTCTGACTACTCATCCTCGGATGCAACTGTCAATGCCAAAGTTATTAATGACGAAGATGATGCTACTTCCCCAACCTCAACTTCGCCTCAAATAGACACTGCACCAAGTTCTTCTGCACCACCAGACCTCAACATCGACCCTGCTGCTTCGCCTACTCCTCATGGGAACGAGTAGAAAGCTCTATGTCTTCAAACCTTTTTGGTCCTCACTGACAAAAGGGGGAGAAACATATGAGTTGATAGTCTTCAAGCGGGTCCATAAGGGTGGTTGCTATACTTTTGCCAAGTTCTTACAACTCTCGCTTTCGATACATTTGGTTCTTTTGAGTTGTAGCACTTAAACTTGATGGTCGTCTGCTACCTTTTCTGTCAACTATGTGATGCGATGATAAATCTCGCACGAAGTCATATTGCAGAAGTCCATTTTTCATTATGCATGTCATTATCTTCGTTATATCTTATCATGCATGATGAATTGCCTTCATAAGTTGAAGAGGATCTCCACAAGTACAACCTGCCATGTGCATTTGCATTCCAAAAGCAAAATACATATATGCACATCTTCAAGGGGAGCCTTTTGCTACATATGAAGACAATACCTTAATCCTTTACAATTTCACATACTTTTATCTCCGTTGAAAACTTCAACCAGTTTGTCATCAATCACCAAAAAGGGGGAGATTGTAAGTGCATCTAGTGCCACCCCTAGTTGGTTTTGGAGTATTGACGACAAACCTGGTTGAGGGACTAATGTGTTTGTGAGAATTGCAGGATAACACAGGTAGTAGTCCCTCATTGATTCGGTTTACCTACCGGAGATGACCCCTAAAAATGTGTGAAGACATTGAAGACAATGGTGGTCTGTGAAGAGTTTCAAATTGAAGACTGTGACATGAGAAGACATCGTATGAAGACTATGGATTGCGAAGACATAGTTGTTTCATAATTTCCTTTTCTTCTTTGTTGAGTCATAGGAACCACCGTACTGTTAAGTGGGGTCCAAGTGAACAAAGTCAGAGTGACTGAAGTGATGCTCAACCAAATCCTAAGTCTTCGAGCGAAGACAATGAGAGCAAATCTTATCCAGAGCTGGATGAGTCAGCTTTACTTGTAGCCCAAGTCAAGCTGCCGCGTGTGTTTGAAATCTGACCGTTGGAACACGTGTCAGTTCCTTAGTGACTCGGGGTCATTTCAGACAAATCAGGTCGGGTTGCCTAGTGGCTGTAAATAGCCCACCCCTACACCATAAATTGGTGGCTGCTCAGAGTTAGTGCATGGCTTTTGTCGTTTGAGAGCAACCCACCTCGAAGCCTTTGAGAGAGAAATCCTTGTGAGGACAAAGCCCTAAACACCTAGAGCCAAAGAGTGTTAGACATCACTGAAGTCTTTCTGTCTGCGTGATCTGAAGACTTGTTACACTTGAGGACTGTGAATCCTCCAGACGGTTAGGCGTCGCGTTCTGAGCATCCAAGAGTCGTTGTGGATCGCCGGTGAACGAAGTCTGTGAAGGATTGGAAGTCTACCTTGAAGACTTACCAGAGTGATTGGGCGAGGACTGTGTGTCCTTAGCTCAAGGGGAATAAGGTGAAGACGCGGTCTTCTGAGTTGAATCTCAGCCTCCCTAACCAGACGTACAGTTGTCACAGCAACTGGAACTGGTCCAACAAATACTTGTCCTCACCAAGCAACTGGTTCTATCCTTACCTTCTCTTTACTTACATTTTGTCTTCGTGAAGTCATAGCCTGCTTGCATTATCTGTTTGACTTCACTGTGTGACTACTTGTTCTGATTGGCTTCATAGTATCTTCCATCCTGATCCATACTACCTAGCTGCTAATAGTCTTCGTGCTTTCACTTCATTGAATACTTGACTATGGCTTGCCTAGTGTAGTCTACCTTCCGTTGCATGTTAATAGGTTCATTTCTATCGTTTGTCTTCGAAACTTCCATGTTTTGAAGACTTTCATAAAAACCGCCTATTCACCCCCCTCTAGTCGATAACTAGCACTTTGAGGTGCCCTCCATACCAACACTTTTCAAGGAATTTATTATTTGACAACATCAAGTAAAATTCATTTCTTTTTGCATTTCGGGACTGGGCATCCCTAATACCTTTGCCTTACTCTCGTGCAATGACAAGTGAATAAACACTCATCTTGAGAATAACACATCTAGCATGGAAAATATTAGCCACCCCTCACTACTCCGCGAGTGAAACAAACACACAAAAGAGAAGTTTATTTTGAAAGTTAGAGATGGCACATGCAAATTTTCTTAAAACGGCAAAAGAATACCGCATATAGGTAGATATAGTGGACGCATGTGGCAAAACTAGTTTAAAGGATTTTGGATGCACAAGTAGAGGTCATACTTAGTGTAAAATGAAGGCTAGCAAAAGATTGAGAAGCGACCAACCAAGAAATGAATAATCTCATAAGCAAGCATTAAGCATAATTAACACCGAATAATGCACCACAAGTAGGACATAATTTTCATTGCATGACCATTGACTTTCGTACTTGCATAGGGAATCACAAACCTTAGCACCCATATTCTTACTAGAACACAATTACTCATCAACATAACTCACATATCACATCATCATATCTCAAAACTATTACTAAGAATCAAGTTTATTTTGTCCAATGATCTTCATGACATTTTATTTACTTTATCCTTCTTGGATATCTATCACTTTGGGACTAATTTTCATGTGTTGCTTTTCATAAGCTCAGCCAAATATAAGTGAAGATCATGAGCATAAAAAATTTTCTTTCTCTCAAAATAATTTAAGTGAAGTAAGAGAGAATTTATTCAAAATAACAAAGCACACCGTGCTCAAAAAGATATAAGTGAAGCACTAGAGCAAGCCCGGGCTCATAAAAGATTTAAGTGAAGCATAGAGAGCAATTATAACAAGTCATGACATAATTTTGGCTCTCTCAAATAGGTGTGTCCAGCAAGGATTGATAACTTAAAACACAAAATAAAACAAGCAAAGACACATATCATACAAGATGCTCCAAGTAAAACACATATCATTTGACGAATAAAAATATAGTCTCGAGTAAAATACCGATAGTTGTTGGAAGAAAGCGGGGATGTCACTCGGGGGCATCCCCAAGCTTAGTTGGTTTCTCATTCTTGGATAATATCTTGGGATGCCGGGGCATCCCCAAGCTTATGCTCTTACATCCTTCCTTCATCCATCGTAAGATAACCCAAAACTTGAAAACTTCAACCACACAAAACTCAACAAAGCCTTCGTGAGATCCATTAGTATAAGAATAATAAATCACTACTATAAGTGATGTATCAAACCAATTGACATTTTGTTTTTTTATTATATCTACTATATTCCAACTTTTCTATGGCAAAAACTCATCAAAGAAAACCATAGAGCCATCAAAATAAGCACACAACACAAAGAAAACAGAATCTGCCAAAACAGAACAGTCTGTAGCAATCTGACTATTTCGAGTACTTCTGTAACTCCAAAAACTCTAAAACATTAGGACGACCTGAGAAATTTGTATATTGATCTACTGCAAGTGGAATGGGTATTTTATCGCTCTTTGGTAAAAAAAATGAAAATTAATTTTGTGAGCGCAAACTTTCTGTTTTTTTCAGCAAGATCAAACAACTATTGCCCAAGAAGATCCTAAAGGCTTTACTTGGCACAAACACTAATTGAAACATAAAAACACAATCATAACAGTATCATAATTGTGCTAACACTCAAGAACATCAAGCAAAAAGCAAAAATAAAATTTATTCATTGGGTTGCCTCCCAACAAGCGCTATAGTTTTACGCCCTTAGCTAGGCATAAATTTTCAACGATGCTCACACAAAAGATAATAATTGAAACACAAAGAGAGCATCATGAAACATGTGACAAACACATTTAAGTCTAACATACTTCCTATGCATAGGAATTTTATAAGAAAACAAATTATGAAGGCAATAAATATATAGCATATGCAAAGGAGATGAATAAAACATTGACAATCTCAACATAACGAGAGGTAATTTAGTAGCATGAAAATTTCCACAACCATATTTTCCTCTTTCATAATAATTACATGTAAGATCATAATCAAATTCAATGATATAGCTATCACATAAAATATTCTCTTCATGATCCACACGCATGCAAAGTTGACACTCTTCCAAAATAGTGGGATTATCATCAAAGAAAGTCATGACTTCTCCAAACCCACTTTCATCAAATTTTTCATAAGATTGAACACTCTCCAAATATGTGGGATTATTCTTACCTAAAGTTGACACTCTTCCAAACCCACTTTCAATATTATCATAAGGCTTAAATAAATTTTCAAGATCATAAGAAAAATCACCCCAATCATGATCATTGCAATAAGTAGTGGTCATAGCCAAATTAGCATCCACAAGCTTGGGGTTTTGCATATTATTATCACAATTGACATTAATAGAATTTATAGTAAAATCATTGCAATCATGCTTTTCATTCAAGGAGCTATCATGAATCACTTTATAAATTTCTTCATCACAATTTTCAGATTCACGAATCTCAAGCAAAACTTCATGGAGATAATCTAGTGCACTCAAATCACTTGAAATTGGTTCATGAAAATTGGATCTCTTAAAAATATTAGCAATTGGATGAGGATCCATAACAATAGATTATTAGCAAGCAAAGATGCAAGCAAATAGAAGGCACATGGTAACACAAGTAGAAATAGTAAACAAGAGATCTGACGAGAAAAAGGTGAACGAAAAAGGGGGCGAATAAACCAGCAAATTTTTGTGAAGTGTGGGAGAGTAAAACGAGAGGCAAATGGCAAATAATGTAAATTTCAAGGAGATGAGATTTGCGATTAGGAACCTGGTATATGTTGAAGATCCTCCTCGGCAACGGCGCCAGAAATGGCACGTGGCCGGGAAACTATCTTGACTTGATCCTCCCCGGCAACGGCGCCAGAAATTCTCCTTGATGGCGGCTGGAACTACGTCGGTATTTTCCCGCAGAGGGAGGGATGATGCAGCACGGCGACGGTAGGTATTTCTCTCAGTTATGAAACCAAGGTTATCGAACCAGTAGGAGAACCAAGCAAGACAACGTAAACAGCCCTTGCACACAAATAACAACACCTCGCAACCCGACGTGTTAAAGGGGTTGTCAATCCCTTTCGGGGTACGGCGCCAGAAATTGCGTGTGACAGTAAAAAGGTTGTAATAGATTGGATAAATAGATCGCAAATAAAATAAAGTGCAGCAAAGTATTTTTGGATTTTTGGTTTAATAGATCTGAAAATAAAAGAAAGGAAAAAGTAGATCGCAAAGGCAAATATATGAGAAATAAGACCCGGGGGCCGTAGGTTTCACTAGTGGCTTCTCTCAAGAAAAATAGCAAATGGTGGGTAAACAAATTACTGTTGGGCAATTGATAGAACTTCAAATAATTATGACGATACCCAGGCAATGATCATTACATAGGCATCACGTCCAAGATTAGTAGACCAACTCCTGCCTACATCTACTACTATTACTCCACACATCGACCGCTATCCAGCATGCATCTAGTGTATTAAGTTCATGGAAAAACGGAGTAATGCAATAAGAATAATGACAGGATGTAGACAAGATCCGTTTATCTATATGGCGGTAGATATAGATCTCGTCTTTTTATCCTTAGTAGCAACGATACATACATGTCGGTTCCCTTTCTGTCACTGGGATCAAGCACCGTAAGATCGAACCCACTACCGGGCACCTCTTCCCATTGCAAGATAAATAGATCGAGTTGGCCAGACAGAACCCAAATATCGAAGAAGAAATACGAGGCTATAAGTGCCAAGTAAAGCCTTTGGGATAGTGTGGATGATAGTTGATTTGATTCTGTGAGAAAACGAAAACTTTTGCGCCCAGTAACAGAATTGATCTGGTCTACTGGAACATGATAAATTCTTGAGTTTTTTATAGTTTATCGATACACAAATTTACCCCTACTATTTTTGTTTGTTCACATGATTAACCTACTATAGTAATCATGTTTTATAGCTTTTGTTTCAATAGTGCCAAGTAAAGCTTTTGGGATAGTGTGGATGATAGTTGATTTGTTTCTGTGTGAAAACAAAAACTTTTGCGCCAGTAACAAAATTGATTTGGTCTGTTGGAACGCGATAAATTCTTGAGTTTTTTTATAGTTTATTAATATACAAATTGTCTACGTTGTCCTAATCTTTCAGAATTTTTGGAGTAGCGTAAGTATGGTTGTTGTTCAGGTCATTACAGACTCTTCTATTTTTGACAGATTCTGTTTTCAATGCATAGTTTGCTTGCTTTAGTGTTTCCACAGCTTATATTAAGTGATATAAATTGTGGAAATTATAGATTACAGTAGGAATTATGTGCAAAACAATTATGAATCTTGTATTTGACAGTACCAAAGTGAATGATTTGTTTTACTATACTAACCCAACTCACGAAGTTCCGTTAAGTTTTGTGTGATTGAAGTTTTCAGGTTTTGGGCGAGATATCGATACGAGGAGAATAGGGAGTGTCAAGACACTAAGCTTGGGTATGCCCAAGGCACCTCAAGGTAATATTCAAGGAATACCCAAGCAACTAAGCTTGGGGATGCCCCGGAAGGCATCCCCTCTTTTCGTCTCCAACATTATGAGTAACCTCACTTGGAGCTATATTTTTATTCGTCACATGATATTAGTTTTGCTTGGAGCATCATTTTATTTTGTTAGTATTTGCTTGCTGTTATTTAGAATAATGTCTTGTATATTTAACTTCAATAAAAAGGTCAAGTATAGCCTTTACCATGCTTATTTTGCAAGTATATGTGTTGCTGTTTTGAAAACAGAAAGTTTCCTATCATTGTCTGAATTATTATGGAAAGTTAGAACATGATAAAATCTTGAAACTTTTACACATTGAGCAATAACAAATTTTATATAGTGTGGTAATTTTTCAGCATTTTTGGAGTTAGGGAAGTATGATTCCTCTTGCATTCTTTATAGACTGTTTGTTTAGACAAATTGCTGTTATGTTTGCATTGTTTGCATATGTTAGTGTGTTTAATGATTCTATTTGAGGATAGGAGTATTAAATATGCTGAGTCATTTAGTAGGCAATTTTGAATAATACTCTTAGTGATTTGCTATAGTAGAAAATGATAAGGTTTTGCATTTGATTTATACGAACTTATCTCACGAGTTCTTGTTGAGTTTTGTGTGGATGAAGTTTTTAAGATTTAGGGGAACCATGATATAAAAGGAATTAACGAGACACAAAAGCTCAAGCTTGGGGATGCCCAAGGCATCCCTAATTAATATTTCAAGAAATCTCAAGCATTTAAGCTTGGGGATGCCCCGGTTGGCATCCCACCTTTCTTCTTCAACAATGATCGGTCAGTTTTGGTTGAACCTAAGTTTTTGCTTCTTCACATGATATGTGCTATCCTTGGAATGTCATTTTATTTTGTTTTGCTTGTTGTTTGAATAAGGTACTTAAGATCTGAAATTTTATTCATGAGAGAGAGTCTTCACACTGCTACATAATTATTTAACTACTCATTGATCTTCACTTATATCTTTTTGGAGTAGTTTGTCATTTACTCTTGTGCCTAACTTATATCCTATGAGTAAATGGTTGATTGAATTTAATATCATAAATCTGAAATTATATATGTTTCATATGCTTATTCCATGGTGAGTAATGACTTCACATATAAGAAGTAGAGGTGGTAAATTTATTGAAATTTAGCAAACATAGTATTGGTCACTTGAACAATTCATGAAAGAATATTGAAGGAAGAGAGGTTTCACATATAAATATACTATCTTGGACATTTTCTATGATTGTGAGCCCCATTAATTATTTTCAAACTTGAGAAAATTACTTGAAGTTGGACAAGGAAGACAACATAATGAGTTATGCTTGGGTATATTTGTATAGAAATTATATTGTTATGGATCCTCCAACATGTGGTGCTTGCTATTTAGAATCTTTTGCTAGCCAAAATTTCTGTACTAAGCGGGAATACTGCTTGTGCATCCAAAATCCTTGAACCAAGTTTCTTCCATGAGTGTCCACCATATCTACCTATATGCGGTATTTACCTGTCGTTCCAAGTAAATTTGCATGTGCCAAACTCTAAACCTTCACATAATATTCTGTTTTGTATGCCCGAATCGCTCATGTAGCAACTAGGGGCTATCGGTATTTTCCATGCTAGGTGGGTTATTCTCACGATGAGTGGACTCCGCTCATCATTCACGAGAAAATGGCTGGTAACCGGGATGCCCAGTTCCATGCTCAAATCAAATCAAAATATAATGCAAACAAAATCCCCCAGGATTATTGATAGTTGGACGGTACCCGTTGTTTCAGACCATCCATGGAATGTGCTTGTTGGTGGTGGGGGAGTAAAAACTTTACCATTCTGTTTGGGAACCACCTATAATGTGTATAGCATGGAAGATAGTGGGAACTCTCGGTCGTTACGTTGACAATGAAAGCATACCTCTCAAAATTATGTTCATCTCTATTTTAAAAGCTTCGAGCTCTATCACCTCTGCAAATCCCAACTTCCCTCTATGAAGGATTGAAAGTGCAACTATCCCTAGGTGGTTTTGGTAATTCCTAACATCATATAGCTCATTGAACTAATGCTATTTCAAGATGATCATTTCAGAAATTTCAATGATTAGCATGGCATGGATTAGAAATGTGGACCCCTCAAAATGCTAAGGACACAAATTGGCTCAAGCTCAAGCTCAAGACTCTACATTTTCATTTTAGTGATCCAAGATCACATTGAGTCCATAGGAAAAGCCAATACTATTAAAAGGGGATGAGGTGTTGCTTAATGGCTTGCTTGCTCAAAATGCTTAGTGATATGTTCCAAAAGCCCTCAACCACTTTATCATATCCACATATGTCCCAAACCAAAAGTCAAACTCGGCCCCACCAAAATTATCTACCCAGTGCCACCGAGTTCATTTGACATAGCCACTGCCAGAAACCCTAGTCACTTCGGTCTCACCGATAGGGATCTCAGTCTCACCGAGATGGGATTGCAATCTCTCTGTTTCCCTTTGTAATGTTTCGGTCCAACCGAGATGAGTGATTGGTCCCACCGAGTTCGCAATGCAAACTCTCCGTTTCACTTTCGTAACGTTTCGGTCTCACCGAAATGAGAGATTCGGTCCCACCGAGTTTGCCTGACCAACTATCTGTTTGCCTATTACAGAAATCGGTCCTACCGAGTTTATGTGATCGGTCTCACCGAGATTATGTTATGCCCTAACCCTAATGAAATCAGTCCCATGAGTTGACATGTTGGTCCCACCGAAAAGCCTAACGTTCACATTTTGAACTAAATCGGTCTGATCGAGTTTTATGATTCGGTCCCACCGAGTTTGGTAAATTGTGTGTAACGGTTAGATTTTGTGTGGAGGTTATTTATACCCCTCCACCCACTCTTCATTCATGGAGAGAGCCACCAGAACGTGCCTACACTTCTACCATTCATTTTCTGAGAGAGAACCACCTACTCATGTGTTGAGACCAAGATATTCCAATCCAACCATAAGAATCTTGATCTCTAGCCTTCCCCAAGTTGCTTTCCACGTAAATCATCTTTCCACCAAATCCAAATCTTTGAGAGAGAGTTGAGTGTTGGGGATACTATCATTTGAAGCACAAGAGCAAGGAGTTCATCATCAACACACCATCTATTACCTTTTGGAGAGTGGTGTCTCCTAGATTGGTTAGGTGTCACTTGGGAGCCTCCGACAAGATTGTTCCTTGTTGAACCAAGAAGTTTGTATGGTCAGGGAGATCGCCTACTTCGTGAAGATCTACCCTAGTGAGGCAAGTCCTTCGTGGGTGATGGCCATGATGGGATAGACAAGGTTGCTTCTTTGTGGACCCTTCGTGGGTGGAGCCCTCCGTGGACTCTCGCAGCCGTTACCCTCCATGGGTTGAAGTCTCCATTAATGTGGATGTATGATAGCACCACCTATCGGAACCACGCCAAAAATCTCCACGTCTACATTGCATTTGCTCCCTCCAAACTCCTCCCTTTACCTTCATATGCAATTGTTTTACATTCCACTGCTACACTCTTAGAATTGCATGTGTAGGTTGATTACTCGTTTGTGCTAAGTTGCTAAAATCTGCCAAGACTTAAAATTGGGAAAAGACTAGTTTTTTATTTGGTCAAGTAGTCTAATCACCCCCCTCTAGACATACTTTCGATCCTACAAGTGGTATCAGAGCTTTGGTATCCATTTGCCTTGATTTCCATAGCTTTTGGTGATCATAGACTTGGTTTCATAACCTAGGAGAGTATGGCGTCTAGTGAGGGAAATTACCACCGTAGAGGTCCTTACTTTGATGGTACTAATTTTGCTAGTTGGAAACATAAGATGAAAATGCATATTCTTGGACATAACCCCGCCGTTTGGGCTATTGTGTGTATTGGCTTGAAAGGTGAATTCTTTGATGGGAGAGAACCGAACCGTGAAGCTACCGTGGAAGAGTTGAAGATGCTGCAATACAATGCTCAAGCTTGTGATATTCTCTTCAACAGATTGTGCCCCAAAGAATTCAACAAAAGCAGCCGTCTTGAGAATGCAAAGGAAATTTGGGACACTTTGATTGATATGCACGAAGGTACCGACTCCGTCAAGGAATCCAAATTGTATGTGCTTCAAAGTCAACTTGACAAGTTCAAAATGAAGGATGGTGAAGGTGTCGCTGAAATGTACTCTAGGCTTGCTCTCATCACAAATGAGATTGCCGGCTTAGGGAGTGAAGAAATGACCGATAGATTCATCATCAAGAAGATCCTAAGAACCTTGAATGGAAAATATGGTACCATGTGTACATTGATCCAAATGATGCCCAACTACAAAGATCTCAAACCAACGGAAGTAATTGGAAGAATTGTTGCTCATGAGATGTCACTCAAGGATAAGGAAGAGATCCACAACAAGACAAGTGGTGCTTACAAAGCCTCATGTGACGATCCTACATCATCAAGTGAGAAACAAGCCTTCAATGAAGAATTAAGCTTAATGGTGAAGAACTTCAACAAGTTCTACAAGAGTAGAAGCAAAGAAAAAAGTTCCAAGTCAAGGTCCTACAATGACAAAAGATCTTCTAGTCATGAGCGTAATTGCTACAATTGTGGAAGACCCGGACACTACTCCAATGAGTGTACGACTCCCTACAAAAGAAGAGAAGATTCACCCAAAAGGAGAAGTAGAAGAGAAGAATCACCACCAAGAGAGAGGAGGAGGAGGAGTAGAGATGATCGTTATGAATGAAGAACATCTCGGAGAAGCAAGGATTCAGAAAGGAAGGACAAGTCATCAAGGAGCTACACAAAATGAAGACATCAAGCTAATGCTAGTGAACGGGTATCCGGCTCCGACTCCAACAATCACTCCGAGAGAAGTTATCACTCCGACTCCGAATATACTCAAGATGAAGGTGTTGCCGGTATAGAACTTATGTCAACCAACTCCTGCGACATATTTGACTCACCAAATGAAGTAATTGGAAGATGCTTCATGGCTAAAAGCCCAAAGGTATCACACCCCGAGTATGTTGATTTCAATGGTGATGAAGATGATTTGCTAGGTGATGATGATTTACTTGTTGACAACTCTAGTAATGAAAACTATGATGAAATTGCTATTAATCATGCTAATCAAGATAAAACGAATGATGATGATAAGAAGGATATTGAGCATCTAACTAAAGAACTAAACACTCTTAAGTTAGTTCATGAAACTACCTTGGAAGATCATCGAGAGGTTTTAAAGACTCATGAGAAACTACGCTTTGAAAAGCTCAACCTTGAGCAAGAGCATGGGTTCTTAAAAGCAATCAATGATGATCTTCACAAGATAAGTTCTTCTTACATTGCCAAGCGTTTACTCTTGTCTACTTACATGCCACAAGTAAAATCTAGCAACAAGAGTAAGAAAGATTCTTCTTCTAGTAGTAACAATAATCATGTTACATCCAATATTGTTGCTTCTAGTAGTTCTCTTAATTCCACTAATTATTCTCTTAGCCAAGTTACACTTGAGCAAGAAAATAGCTTATTGAAGGGAATTATAGAGAAAGGTGTTTACAAGAGCCTTGTCGAGAGTAAGCAATTTGAGGAAATTATACGCAAGCAAGGAAGACACCGGAAGAATCAAGGTGTTGGTTTTGAACGAAAGTTCAATGCCAATGGAGTTGAGTGGGAAGAAGATCAATACCCCAAGACGAAATTTGTCCCTCAACAAGAGAAGTATGATCCCACTTCTTTCCAAGGGACACAAGCTCAAGATGATATTCCACCACAAGACCACAAGCACAAAGCCAAGGACAAGCTTCAAGAGGAGATTGATGCATTTGAAGAAGCTCCTAAGGCCTTGGTCAAGTGGGTTCCCAAGACTACATCAAGTTCTATTTCATCAAGTACGACTACAAATCCAAGGATTCCCATCAAGATGATGTGGATCCCGAAGAAGAAGAACTAGAGAGTTATTGAGGGTGACTCCGCCAACATACTTCACTCGTATCATTTTGGCAAGGACAAGTGCAAACAACTTCCACATCTTGCACTAGTTCAAGGAGTCACAAACCCTCTTGTTAGTAAGACAAGGGACAAGGTAACATAATGCTTTCATGGACATCATCTTATGTGAACTTCACTCTATGTCTATGGATATCCTTGTTTGTTCCTTGTGGGACTAACCCGTGTAGGTATTGAAAGTGCAACTCACTCCAATGGATTGCTCCAAATGATCTACATCAACATTGAGCATCCACATCTTCAACATCTACATGAAGTCATCATCAACAAAACCCAAGGTTAGTTCATCCCTCTTAGGGGGGATATCACATCTAGGGGGAGCTTTACTCTAATCAATTGAGCTAAAGCAACTCTAATGGTGTGAACACAACAATGCTTTATGTAAAAGTGGTAACCACACTTGTGCTTAAACGATGAGTATGACCTATGATCAAATGTTTTCATTTGACTCCTAAGTTAGTATACTCATATATAGATGACCTAGTCATTGCCAATTGCTTGATAGATGCTAGAGTGTTTGTGCATGCTTTGCCACATGTTTCATTTGCCATTTTATTGTGTGATCATGTTGACTGCATATTTTACTCATTCGAGGACATCCATTTGTTGCTTTGATTGTTTTGTGCTTTTTCTTTTGCCAAATGGATGGACAAGAATGCCTAAGAACTTCCTCTATCTATCTATGCTTTTCTCGTCTCAAACTCTATTCATGCTACATCACAAAGTTTGATCAAGTCAGATTTGAACCACTCTGTGTGAGGAGCACTTGGAGTCCCCGATTCGTCATAGACTTAAACTTCCAAAACCTCTCTATGCATTTTGGTATGACCGATCCATCCACTTCGGTCACACCGAATTCACTGAGTTGATCTAGATTTTCAATCTCGGTGCAACCGATTAGAACTTTTCGGTCACACCGAGTTGCAGTAACCGCTTGAGATTCTGCATCTCGATGCCACCGAGTTGTTCCACTCGGTCACACCGACGGGGTTAGGATATATATACCGACGGGTGAGATTTTGGAAATTTCTTCAAAACCCCTCATCCCGCGCGTGTCCTGCTCTGCCGCCTCGGGTCTCCGGATCGTCTCCTCGTCGCCAGCGACCTCCTGCCGTTGGTTTCCATCATTGTCAACGGATTTAAACGTTGCCGTTGCCGCCATAGCGAACTCACCGTCGAACTAGGGTATGAGTTCAACCTCTTGTGCTAATTCCTTACTCTGATTCTTAGCACAATGCAATGCCATGTTCCTTTCCACGTATGAGATCAATCTATCAAGAGAAAACATCCATTAGATTAGGTTTGATTCAAAAATTTAGGGTTAGGTTTCCGCCGAACCCATCTCGGACCGACCGAGTTGTGGAAATCGGTCTCACCGATTTGGCCTAGGCCATAGCACTTGCACTTTTCGGTCTGACCGAAAGTTGCAAATCGGTGCGACCGAGTTCAACTCTTTGTGAAA
Source organism: Triticum urartu (assembly GCF_056163025.1). Classification (NCBI taxonomy): domain Eukaryota; kingdom Viridiplantae; phylum Streptophyta; class Magnoliopsida; order Poales; family Poaceae; genus Triticum; species Triticum urartu. The sequence goes on along the minus strand of NC_141876.1, from coordinate 460,874,067 downwards.
CCCTAGCAATCTCGGAGTCACCGAACTGTGACTCGGTCTGACCGAGTTCACTAGTTTAGACTCCAAAAGTTGCTTCGGTGTCACCGAGTTTAACAAAACGGTAGCTCTGAAATGCTTTCCGGGGAAAACTAAAACTAAGTTTTTGACTCATCTGTTTTGCAAAAACTCTGCACTTTGTGATGCTCATCCACACTACCTCATGTATATCTATTCACAGGGTCTGCTGTCAGTTTGCCTTGCCAATATGTCTGACCAGAGTGATAGCCAGAACAAATCTGAAGAGCAAGTGAACTTGAGTGAGGGCACTAGTCCCTCTAGCAGCTATGATGATGGCAGCAGGAGCACTCCAAGCAACTTGCCCAAGGCAGCTACTAGACAGAGGAAGAAGAGAACCTCAGACTCAAAGGATGAGGACTATGTGGTTGCTGAGGAGGAAGTAAGTTCCAAGAAGAAAGTGCTGAAGAAAGAATATGGTACGGCTGCTACAGCAAAGCCTGGATTGCACAAGAAGGCCCCTGCCAAGAGGGTGCCAACCTTAAAGGCCAGGGTCTCAACTATTGAAACTTCTAAGCCAACTGAAGAGGCTGCTACAGAGAGTAAGAAAAGGAAAGAGAGGGTCAAGAAGACCACTGCCAGAGTCATTGGTAGATCCTCTATGATGAGAGATCCAGCTGAGGAAGAGGAAGAGGATGCTGCACCAGCCCCCAATGTAACACCCCGGATGTAAACTTCCATATTTGACAATGTATCCAACCTTGTTCTTCATCCAATTACATGTGGGTTCAATCCTTTTTGGTCTCTTTTGTTTTATTTGTTGGTTTTTACTTATTGCATTGTCTTGTCATTACTTGTCTTCTTCTTTATGCACTTGCCATCTTATGTTGCATCATGGCCTCACCTTAGTGTTGCATTTGTGCTTCTTGTCATGTTGCATTTCATCATCCTCCTCATGTGCATTGTGTGATCCATACATGAGCACCTCCATGCATCACCACCTCTCCTTCTCTTCTCTTTCTTTTTGCAAGTGCCATCTTACCCTCCTCCATAAATGTTCATCTTCTCCCTATAAATCTTGCTACATGTCCAGAACCTCTCTGCCAAATCTCATGCATTTTGGAGTTGTGTTGGTTAGGTTTAAAAATGCTCTAAGTTTGAATTATATTCAAACTTGTTTTATTTTTTTCTACCTCTAAAACGCCCAAAGCAATTTATTCAAATAGGGTATAAATCCAGGGTCATAAGGATATTATCATATCTCTTATATTCATCTCCTACCTCCCTAACCTTTTTCCTTTCTACAGCTGTGATTTTAAATGTACAGATTTAAGAGGAAAAAGGAAAGGACCTTCCCAGCACAGCCACTTGGGATTTTTGTCACACCCGGCCCAGCCATCCACTCACAGCGCAGCCCAATCAGCCCACGCGTACAGGAGCTTCGTCCTCCTGTACAGCAGGCCATCCAAAGCAGCCACGTCGGCACGCCAGATGATTTGACGGCCGGAGCTCGTCCCTAGACCCTATAAGAGATGTCCCCGGTGCCCTAGGGTCTCCCCTCGACCGATCCCCCTCCTCTTCTTCCCTCGCCACCGCCAGGTAAGGCTAGCCACGCCATGCCGTCGCCTTGTCCACCATGCTCCAGCTGAGCAAGAGCTCGAGCTCGGGGTAGCCTCTCCGACCGCGTCCGATCTCTTCTGCCGTCATGGGGGAGTCCGCCAAGTCCCCCTACGTCTCCTTCCACGACGCACGCTACCACAAGGCCTCCAGATCAACTCCCTCGGCCGTCTTATTCCTCTGCTTCACGGACAGCAGCCCCAGCGAGTTCAGAGCTCCCTCTCGTCGCCTCCAGCGCGTCTCCGTCGACCTCGTCGTGTCCTAGGGTGAGCTGGGTAATGCACCTCCCTCTCCATTTTTTCCATGGTGTGTAGAACCCCGTAGCACTCGCCCGATCCATGTCTTCGCCGCGCTCATAGTGCTTTGGCGATCTCTGAAGTTTTAGTTACGCGTGTCTTGCTGCTACACGCGCACTCGCACTCTCCCCTGTTCCCACATGCTCGCGCACGATCGCTCGCCGCGCCCGTAGCCCCGCATGCATCTGCACCCGCGCGCACACCCTGCCTGCTCACGCCGCTCACTCGCCATGCCGTGCTGCGCCGCACCCGGGACGAGCTCGATCTCGTGCTCGGGCACTGCACGCACGCGCCTTCCATAGCCGCTCCACGTACACACCCCGGCCCCGCCTTCAAATTCCGCACCCCCGCCGGTGACCCTCGGCTTGGGTGGTCGCCGTCGTGCTCGCTGGCAGCGGCGTCGTTTGTCTCTGCCTCAGGCAGGAGCAGCCAACCTCGGCAGGAGTTAGATCAAGAAGCCGAGTGCCCTATCTTGACACAAGCACAACAGTAGCGCACTGGTCAGCGCCCGAGGCACTGTTTGCATTGTTTTGCCAAGTCTGAAGCTGTTAATAAAACTTGCTATGTTTACATGGGTGCCATCATATCTTCTGTGCCTTTTTGGCTCATATTTAGTAAGGGACTTTTGTTCTATGCTTTTAGTAGAGTCATGTCATGCCTTTGTTTGCTATGATATGTTCCTGTAGCATGTTATTTTCTTGCTCTAAACATTGCCTCCTGATATTGTTTTTGACACGTTAGTATTTTCACCAAGTCTGTGAAGCTGTTTTCTTTTGCACTTTTGCCATGCTTATTTGAACCTTTTATTGTGTGATCTAGCCATAGCTCAGTGCTCATGTTTTGTCAAGCATCTCTTGTACATCACGGCCATATGCCTTGGTGATATGTTGGAGTGCAGTAGCTTAGTTTCTTGTTGCATTCTAAGTGCCACCATGCTGTTAATCATAGTTGTGCGTCATTCTTGTTTTGCTTGCCATTTGCAAACCGTGCATCCGTTTCCGGTGATCTTTATATCGATTTCAACCGAAATCATCTCATCTTTACATAGGCATACTTGGTTTGCCAAGTTGATGCCTTGATCATTCTTTACCTTTCGGAGCATGCATATGCATTGCATATCATGCCATGTATTGCATCATGTTGCTTGTGCATTGCACCATGATTGATTGTTGTCCCTTTGCTTGTGTTCTTGCTTTGGGTAGAGCCGGGAGACGAGTACGTGAACGAGGAGCCCATTGAGTACGCTAACGAGGATCAAGCTTTCGACAACTCTGAGAACTTTGCAGGCAAGATGACCATACCCTCGAAATCACTTCTATCTTTGCTTGCTAGTTGTTCGCTCTATCGTTATGTCGCGCTACCTACCACTTGTTATATCATGTTGTTGGGGAACGTAGTAATTTCAAAAAAATTCCTACGCACACACAAGATCATGGTGATGCATAGCAACGAGAGGGGAGAGTATTGTCTACGTACCCTCGTAGACCGAAGCGGAAGCGTTGATGCAACGTAGAGGAAGTAGTCGTACGTCTTCCCGGTCCAACCGATCCAAGCACCATTACTCCGGCACCTCCGAGTTCTTGGCACACGTTCATCTTGATGACGCTCCCCGGGCTCTGATCCAGCAAAGCTTCGGGGAGGAGTTCCGTCAACACGATGGCGTGGTGATGATCTTGATGTTCAACCGTCGCAGGGCTTCGCCTAAGCACCGCTACAATATGACCGAGGTGGAATATGGTGGAGGGGGGCACCACACACGGCTAAGGAACGATCACGAAGATCAACTTGTGTGTCATGGGGTGCCCCCCTACCCCCGTATATAAAGGAGCAAGGGGGAGGGGGCGGCCGGCCTAGGAGGGGGCGCGCCAAGGGGAGTCCTACTCCCACCGGGAGTAGGACTCCCTCCTTCCTTGTTGGAGTAGGAGAAGGGGAAAGAGGGGGAGAGGAAGAAGGAAAAGGGGGCTGCGCCCCTTGTCCAATTCGGACCAGAGGGGGGGCGTAGGCCTCCTTCCTTTTGGCCTCTCTCCTCTATTCCCGTATGGCCCAATAAAGCCCATATACTCCCCGGCGAATTCCCGTAACTCTCTGGTACTCCGAAAAATACCCGAATCACTCGGAACCTTTCCGATGTCTGAATATAGTCGTCCAATATATCGATCTTTATGTATCGACCATTTCGAGACTCCTCGTCATGTCCCCGATCCCATCCGGGACTCTGAACTCCTTCGGTACATCAAAACTCATAAACTCATAATATAGCTGTCATCGAAACCTTAAGCGTGCGGACCCTACGGTTCGAGAACAATGTAGACATGACCGAGACATGTCTCCGGTCAATAACCAATAGCGGAACTTGGATGCTCATATTGGCTCCTACATATTCTATGAAGATCTTTATCGGTCAGACCACATAACAACATACGTTGTTCCCTTTGTCATCGGTATGTTACTTGCCCGAGATTCGATCGTCCGTATCTCAATACCTAGTTCAATATCGTTACCAGCAAGTCTCTTTACTCGTTCCGTAGTACATCATCTCGCAACTAACTCGTTAGTTGCAATGCTTGCAAGGCTTATGTGATGTGCATTACCGAGAGGGCCCAGAGATACCTCTCCGACAATCGGAGTGACAAATCCTAATCTCGAAATACGCCAACCCAACATGTACCTTTGGAGACACCTGTAGAGTTCCTTTATAATCACCCAGTTATGTTGTGACGTTTGGTAGCACACAAAGTGTTCCTCCGGCAAACGGGAGTTGCATAATCTCATAGTCATAGGAACATGTATAAGTCATGAAGAAAGCAATAGCAACATACTAAACGATCGGGTGCTAAGCTAATGAAATGGGTCATGTCAATCAGATCATTCACCTAATGATGTGATCCCGTTAATCAAATAACAACTCTTTGTCAATGGTTAGGAAACATAACCATCTTTGATTAACGAGCTAGTCAAGTAGAGGCATACTAGTGACACTCTGTTTGTCTATGTATTCACACATGTATTATGTTTCCGGTTAATACAATTCTAGCATGAATAATAAACATTTATCATGATATAAGGAAAATAAATAATAACTTTATTATTGCCTCTAGGGCATATTTCCTTCACATGCCTCCCATGCTGCCATGTCAAGCCTCTAGCCCACCTTCCTAGCAACCGTTGTTTGGCTATGTTACCGCTTTTGCTCAGCCCCTCTTATAGCGTTGCTAGTTGCAGGTGAAGCTAAAGTTTGTTCCATGTTGGAACATGGATTTGTTGGGATATCACAATATCTCTTATTTATTTTAATGCATCTATATACTTGGTAAAGGGTGGAAGGCTCAGCCTTTTGCCTGGTGTCTTGTTCCACTCTTGCCGCCCTAGTTTTCGTCTTACCGTTGTTATGTTCCTTGATTTTGCGTTCCTTACGCGGTTGGGTGTTATGGGAACCCATTGACAGTTCGCTTTGAATAAAACTCCTCCAGCAAGGCCCAACCTTGGTTTTAACATTTTCCACCTAAGCCTTTTCCCTTGGGTTTTCGCGAGCCCGAGGGTCATATTTATTTTAACCCTCCCAAGCTAGTGCTCCTCTGAGTGGTGGTCCAAACTAGAGCCCCTTGCAGCGCCACCTCGGGGAAACTTGAGGGCTGGTTTTAGTTGTACGGATTGCTCATCCGGTGTACCCTGAGAACGAGATATGTGCAGCTCCTATTGGGATTTGTCGGCACAGTCGGGTGGTCTTGCTGGTCTTGTTTTACCATTGCCGAAATGTCTTGTAACCAGGATTCCAAGACTGATCGGGTCTTTATGGGAGAAGGAATATCCTTCTTGACCGTGAGAGCTTGTGATGGGCTAAGTTGGGACACCCCTGCAGGGTATAAACTTTCTAGAGCCGTGCCCGCGGTTATTTGGCAGATGGGAATTTGCTAATATCCGGTTGTAGAGAACTTGACACTTGACTTAATTAAAATGCATCAACCGCGTGTCTAGCCGTGATGGTCTCTTTTCGGCGGATTCCGGGAAGTGAACACAGTCTTGTGTTATGCTTGAACGTAAGTAGTTTCAGGATCACTTCTTGATCACTCCTAGCTTCTCGACCGTTGTGCTGCTTCTCTTCTCGCTCTTATTTGCATATGTTAGCCACCACATATGCTTAGTGCTTGATGCAACTCCACCTCACTACCCCTTTTCCTACCCATAAGCTTAAATAGTCTTGATCTCGCGGGTGTGAGATTGTTGAGTCCTTGTGACTCACGGATACTTCCAAATAGTTGCAGGTGCCGAGGATTGCAGGTGACGATACCGAACTCAAGTGGGAGTTCGACGAGGATTCGGGCCGTTACTATGTTTCTTTTCCTGATGATCAGTAGTGGAGCCCAGTTGGGACGATCGGGGATCTAGCATTTGGGGTTGCCTTCCTTTATTTTGGTTCCGTAGTCAGACCTTCGATTGTACCTTGGATGATGTATGGATTATTTATGTATTATGTGAAGTGGCGATTGTAAGCCAACTATTTATCCCTTTCTTATTCAGTACATGGGATTGTGTGAAGATTACCCCTCTTGCGACAAACCTACCATACGGCTATGCCTCTAAGTCGTGCCCCGACACGTGGGAGATATAGCCGCATTGCGGGTGTTACACCCAAGTCCCAAAAGCTGATGAGGGATGCAATTAAGTCTGAAGCTGCCCCTTCTAAGCCCAAGACTGCACCCAAAGCTTCTGCTCTAGCTCCAAAGCCCAAGAGGAGCACTAGGAACATTCCAGCTACAGAGAAGGACAAGGCCCCAGTGCCTGAAGTTGAGGAAGAAGATGTTGAATCCCAAGTACTCAAAAAGCTTAAGCCAAAGATTCCAGATCATAATGACAGCCATCCAGTGGCAGAAGACATGAACATCGGGAAGGATGCAGGTCTCAGACTCTGGAGACAGTCTGATCCATATGCTTCAAGGAGAAGAACTGCAGTGGACTACATGTTCCACACCAAAGAACAACAAGATTTCTATGAAACCATTCTGCTTGACAAGAAGCCCATAGTCTGTGATATGAAGTGGGTCGATTGGGAATACATTGATGAGAATGAAGACCACTTTCCAGGAGTACATGAGAGTTTCAAATCTTGTGGAGTAGATGACTTTGTGGGACAGGAGCTTACCAAATGGAATGATGAGCTCATCATGCAATTTTATTCTACAGCTCATTTTTATCTAGGTGGTAGAATAGTATGGATGTCTAAGGGTACAAGGTACCAGTCAACTATTGAGGAGTGGGAAAGTTGATAAATGCCCCTGAAGAGCATGAAGATGACTTGGATGTCTATGCCAAGAAGAAGAAAGACCACAACTCTATGGCAAATATGTACAAGGAGATCCCCGATAAGGCATTGGAAACACATAAGCTTGGGTCGGTACATTACTTGTTGTCGGGTCTAGCTACTATCAACACAATCTTGAGGCATACATTGTTGCCCAAGTCTGGAGATCATAGGATGATCAGAGGCCATTCAATTAACTTGTTGCAGATATTTGATGTGCCTCAGAAATTCAAGGTCATGAGCCTGATTGTTGAAACAATCAAAAGAACAGCTGCAGATCAGAAGAGATCTTGTGGGTATGCTCCACACATTCAGGTGCTCAGCAACTCCAAGATGGGCACAGACACTTATTTGTTGGACAAGGAGCATTTACCTTTGAGACCAGAATTTGAGGACAACATTGTTGTGATGAATGAGGTTGATCCTACATCTGTGCAAGCACAAGAAAAGAGAGAGAAGGCTGCAAAGATGCCAAGCATTGAGGAGGCATCTCAAGTGTTCTTAAAGTCAAAACAAGATCATCTTGCTTATCTGATTCAAGCAACATTGAGGATTGAGAAGGGCTTGGCCACCCTGAACAAGAATCGGGAGAGCTTGGAGAGGATTATTGAGACCAAATTATATGATCTTGATCTGAAAGTAACTGAGATGCAGACAGCTGCTGAGCAACTCGATGCCTTTCAAAGAGTGCCTAGAGGTCAGAGATCTGCTGCAGTACCCATGGCTGACACTAGAGCAACTACTTCAGCACCAGCAACAACAGCTTCAGTGCCACCTCCAGTTGCCACTCCACCAGCTCCAACAACGTCTACTGATGCTTTCATCCTTGGAGTCCTATCTACACCACCTCCCAAAGACCAAGCCTAGAGAGACGCATAGCACTATCATTTTCAAACATTTCGGTAACTTGTTGCCAAAGGGGGAGAAATGTATAGATCATAGGCTTCAAGAGAGAGTGTTTTTGCTTCTTTGTCTCTCTTGATATTTGCTTGATACTTTTGTGTGTGCTTGTTTAATACTCTTTATGTTTGTGTGTGAGATACTTGTATGATCATGTGTTTGATCATATCCTACTTTAATGTTTGCTTGGATGATATTATCTCTTATATCTCATATATGATGATTCACTTTGCTTGGTGATGAGTGCATGTTTTTACCTTGTATCATTTTGAGCGCTCCACCAAGATGCATGTGACATGGAAGAGTAACCCATGATCCTAATTGATTGTGCATTTGCATTCAAAAGCAAATTTCAAATAATGAACAAATTTAGGGGAGCTCTTGCTTATCACATACTGAAGGAAATATGCCCTAGAGGCAATAATAAAGTTATTATTTATTTCCTCATATCATGATAAATATTTATTATTCATGCTAGAATTGTATTAACCGGAAACTTAGTACATGTGTGAATACATAGACAAACAAAGTGTCACTAGTATGCCTCTACTTGACTAGCTCGTTAATAAGATGGTTATGTTTCCTAACCATAGACATGAGTTGTCATTTTATTAATGGGATCACATCATTAGGAGAATGATGTGATTGACTTGACCCATTCCGTCGGCTTAGCACTTGATCGTTTAGTTTTCTGCTATTGCTTTCTTCATGACTTATACATGTTCCTATGACTATGAGATTATGCAACTCCCGATTACCGGAGGAACACTTTGTGTGCTACCAAACGTCACAACATAACTGGGTGATTATAAAGGTGCTCTACAGGTGTCTCCGATGGTACTTGTTGAGTTGGCATAAATCAAGATTAGGATTTGTCACTCCGATTGTCGGAGAGGTATCTCTGGGCCCACTCGGTAATGCACATAACTATAAGCCTTGCAAGCATTGTAACTAATGAGTTAGTTGCGGGATGAAGTATTACAGAACGAGTAAAGAGACTTGCCGGTAACGAGATTGAACTAGGTATTGAGATACCGACGATTGAATCTCGGGCAAGTAACATACTGATGACAAAGGGAACAACATATGTTGTTATGCGGTTTGACTGATAAAGATCTTCGTAGAATATGTGGGAGCCAATATGAACATCCAGGTTCCGCTATTGGTTATTGACCGGAGACGTGTCTCGGTCATGTGTACATAGTTCTCGAACCCGTAGCGTCCGCACGCTTAAAGTTTGGTGATGATAGGTATTATGAGTTTTTGTGTTTTGATGTACCGAAGGTAGTTCGGAGTCCCGCATATGATCACGGACATGACAAGGAGTCTCGAAATGGTCGAGATGTAAAGATCGATATATTGGACGACTATATTCGGACACCAGAAGTGTTCCGGATGGTTTCGGAGAAAACCGGAGTGTCGGAGGGTTACCGGACCCCCCCCCCGGGAGAAATAGTGGGCCTTATGGGCCATAGTGGAGAGAGAGAGGGCTGGCCTAGGCCAGGCCGCGCGCCCCTCCCCCTCTGGTCTGAATTGGACTAGGAGAGGGGGGGCGGCGCCCCCCTTTCCTTCTCCCTCTCACCCTTCCTTTCCCCCTCCTAGTAGGAGTAGGAAAGAGGGGAATCCTACTCCTACTAGGAGGAGGATTCCTCCTCCTGGCGTGCCTACAGGGGACGGATGGCCTCCCCCCTTGCTCCTTTATATATGGGGGCAGGGGCACCTCTAGACACACAAGTTGATCTATTGATCTATTGCAGCCGTGTGCGATGCCCCCCTCCACCATAATCCACCTCGATTATATCGTAGCAGTGCTTAGATGAAGCCCTGCGTCGATAGCATCATCATCACCTTCATCACGCCGTCATGCTGATGAAACTCTCTCGTGAAGCTCATCTGGATCGGAGTTTGTGGGACGTCATCGAGCTGAACGTGCTGAACTCGGAGGTGCCGTGCGTTCGGTACTTGGATTGGTCGGATCATGAAGACATAGGACTACATCAACCGCATTGTGCTAATGCTTCCGCTTTTGGTCTACGAGGGTATGTAGACACACTCTCCCCTCTCGTTGCTATGCATCACCATGATCATGTGTGTGCGTAGGAAAATTTTGAAATTACTACGTTCCCCAACAATGGCATCCGAGCCTAGTTTATGCGTAGATGTTATATGCACGAGTAGAACACAAGTGAGTTGTGGACGATACAAGTCATACTGCTTACTAGCATGTCACACTTTGGTTCGGCGGTATTGTTTGATGAAGCGGCCCGGACCGACATTACGCGTACGCTTAAGCGAGACTGGTTCTACCGACGTGCTTTGCACATAGGTGGCTGGCGGGTGTCAGTTTCTCCAACTTTAGTTGAATCGAGTGTGGCTACGCCCGGTCCTTGAGAAGGTTAAAATAGCACTAGCTTGACAAGCTATCGTTGTGGTTTTGATGCGTAGGTAAGAACGGTTCTTGCTCAGCCCGTAGCAACCACGTAAAACTTGCAACAACAAAGTATAGGATGTCTAACTTGTTCAACATAGTGATGTTCACCATTAGAGACCGAAAGGTAGAGCGTGAATCATATAGAAGATATGATCAACATAGTGATGTTCACCATTGAAAACTACTCCATCTCACGTGATGATCGGACATGGTTTAGTTGATATGGATCACGTAATCACTTAGATGATTAGAGGGATGTCTATCTAAGTGGGAGTTCTTTAATAAATTGATTAACTGAACTTTAATTTATCATGAACTTAGTACCTAATAGTATTTTCCATGTCTATGTTGTTGTAGATAGATGGCCTGTGCTGTTGTTCCGTTGAATTTTAATGCGTTCCTTGAGAAAGCAAAGTTGAAATATGATGGTAGCAATTACACGGACTGGGTCCGTAACTTGAGGATTATCCTCATTGCTGCACAGAAGAATTACGTCCTGGAAGCACCGCTAGGTGCAAGACCCGCTGCAGGAGCAACTCCGGATGTTATGAACGTCCGGCAGAGCAAAGCTGATGACTACTCGATAGTTCAGTGTGCCATGCTTTACGGCTTAGAATCAGGACTAAAGGGATGGATAAGACAATTCCCAAGCTCTTCGCAATGCTAAAGGTTGCGGAGGTAGAAATCAAGAAGGAGCATCAAGTGTTGATGGTTAACAAAACCACCAGTTTCAAGAAAAAGGGTAAAGGGAAGAAGAAAGGGAACTTCAAGAAGAACGGCAAACAAGTTGCTGCTCAAGAGAAGAAACCCAAGTCTGGACCTAAGCCTGAGACTGAGTGCTTCTACTGCAAACAGACTGGTCACTGGAAGCGGAACTATCCCAAGTATTTGGCGGATAAGAAGGATGGCAAGGAGAACAAAGGTATATGTGATATGCATCTTATTGATGTGTACCTTACTAATTCTCGTAGTAGTGCCTGGGTATTTGATACTGGTTCTGTTGCTAATATTTGCAACTCGAAATAGGGACTACAGATTAAGCGAAGATTGGCAAAGGATGAGGTGACGATGCGCATGGGAAATGGTTCCAAAGTCGATGTGATCGCGGTCGGCACGCTACCTCTACATCTACCTTCGGGATTAGTATTAGACCTGAATAATTGTTATTTGGTGCCAGCGTTGAGCATGAACATTATATATGGATCTTGTTTGATGCGAGACGGTTATTCATTTAAATCAGAGAATAATGGTTGTTCTATTTATATGAGTAATATCTTTTATGGTCATGCACCCTTAAAGAGTGGTCTATTCTTTTTGAATCTCGATAGTGGAGATACACATATTCATAGTATTGAAGCTAAAAGATGTAGAGTTGATAATGATAGTGCAACTTATTTGTGGCACTGTCGTTTAGGTCATATTGGTATAAAGCGCATGAAGAAACTCCATTCCGATGGACTTTTGGAATCACTTGATTATGAATCACTTGGTACTTGCGAACCATGCCTCATGGGCAAGATGACTAAAATGCCGTTCTCCGAAACTATGGAGCGAGCAACAGAATTATTGGAAATCATACATACTGATATATGTGGCCCGATGAATATTGAGGCTCGTGGCAGATATCGTTATTTTCTCACCTTCACAGATGATTTGAGCAGATATGGGTATATCTACTTGATGAAACATAAGTCTGAAACATTTGAAAAGTTCAAAGAATTTCAAAGTGAAGTGGAAAATCATCGTAACAAGAAAATAAAGTTTCTACGATCTGATCGTGGAGGAGAATATTTGAGTTACGAGTTTAGTATTCATTTGAAACAATGCGGAATAGTTTCGCAACTCACGCCACCCGGAACACCATAGCATAATGGTGTGTCCGAACGTCGTAATCGTACTTTACTAGATATGGTGCGATCTATGATGTCTCTTACTGATTTACCGCTATCATTTTGGGGTTATGCTTTAGAGACGGCTGCATTCACGTTAAATAGGGCACCATCTAAATCTGTTGAGACAACTCCTTATGAACTGTGGTTTGGCAAGAAACCAAAGTTGTCGTTTCTTAAAGTTTGAGGCTGCAACGCTTATGTGAAAAAGCTTCAACCCGATAAGCTCGAACCCAAATTGGAGAAATGTGTCTTCATAGGATACCCAAAGAAACAGTTGGGTACACCTTCTATCACAGATCCGAAGGCAAGACTTTTGTTGCTAAGAATGGATCCTTTCTAGAGAAGGAGTTTCTCTCGAAAGAAGTGAGTGGGAGGAAAGTAGAACTTGATAAGGTAACTGTACCTGCTCACTTATTGGAAAGTAGTTCATCACAGAAACCGGTTCCTGTGACACCTACACCAATTAGTGAGGAAGCTAATGATGATGATCATGAAACTTTAGATCAAATTACTACCGAACCTCGTAGGTCAACCAGAGTAAGATCCACACCAGAGTGGTACGGTAATCCTATTCTGGAGGTCATGTTACTAGACCATGACGAACCTACGAACTATGAGGAAGCGATGATGAGCCCAGATTCCGCAAAATGGCTAGAGGCCATGAAATCTGAGATGGGATCCATGTATGAGAACAAAGTGTGGACTTTGGTTGACTTGCCCGATGGTCGGCAAGCCATCGAGAATAAATGGATCTTCAAGAAGACAGACGCTGATGGTAATGTTACCGTCTACAAAGCTCAACTTGTTGCGAAAGGTTTTTGACAAGTTCAAGGAGTTGACTATGATGAGACCTTCTCACCCCTAGCGATGCTTAAGTCCGTCCGAATCATGTTAGCTATTGCCGAATTTTATGATTATGAAATTTGGCAAATGGATGTAAAGACTGCATTCCTGAATGGATTTCTCGAAGAAGAGTTGTATATGATGCAACCTGAAGGTTCTATCGATCCAAAGGGTGCTAACAAAGTGTGCAAGCTCCAGCGATCCATTTATGGACTGGTGCAAGCCTCTCGGAGTTGGAATAAACGTTTTGATAGTGTGATCAAAGCATATGGCTTTATACAGACTTTTGGAGAAGCCTGTATTTACAAGAAAGTGAGTGGGAGCTCTGTAGCATTTCTAATATTATATGTGGATGACATATTGTTGATTGGAAATGATATAGAGTTTCTGGATAGCACAAAAGGATATTTGAATAAGAGTTTCTCAATGAAAGACCTCGGTGAAGTTGCTTACATATTGGGCATCAAGATCTATAGAGATAGATCAAGACGCTTAATTGGACTTTCACAAAGCACATACCTTAACAAAGTTTTGAAGAAGTTCAAAATGGATCACGCAAACAAAGGGTTCTTACCTGTGTTACAAGGTGTGAAGTTGAGTAAGACTCAATGCCCGACCACTGCAGAAGATAGAGAGAAAATGAAAGGTGTTCCCTATGCTTCAGCCATAGGCTCTATCATGTATGCAATACTGTGTACCAGACCTGATGTGTGCCTTGCTATTAGTTTAGCAGGGAGGTACCAAAGTGATCCAGGAGTGGATCACTGGACAGCGGTCAAGAACATCCTGAAATACCTGAAAAGGACTAAGGATATGTTTCTCGTTTATGGAGGTGACAAAGAGCTCATCGTAAATGGTTACGTTGATGCAAGCTTTGACACTGATCCGGACGATTCTAAATCGCAAACCGGATACGTGTTTATATTGAACGGTGGAGCTGTCAGTTGGAGCAGTTCTAAACAAAGCGTCGTGGTGGGATCTACATGTGAAGCGGAGTACATTGCTGCTTCGGAAGCAGCGAATGAAGGAGTCTGGATGAAGGAGTTCATATCCGATCTAGGTGTCATACCTAGTGCACCGGGTCCAATGAAAATCTTTTGTGACAATACTGGTGCAATTGCCTTGGCAAAGGAATCCAGATTTCACAAGAGAACCAAGCACATCAAGAGGCGCTTCAATTCCATCCATGATCAAGTCCAGGTGGGAGACATAGAGATTTTCAAGATACATACGGATCTGAACGTTGCAGACCCGTTGACTAAGCCTCTTCCACGAGCAAAACATGATCAGCACCAAGACTCCATGGGTGTTAGAATCATTACTGTGTAATCTAGATTATTGACTCTAGTGCCAGTGGGAGACTGAAGGAAATATGCCCTAGAGGCAATAATAAAGTTATTATTTATTTCCTCATATCATGATAAATATTTATTATTCATGCTAGAATTGTATTAACCGGAAACTTAGTACATGTGTGAATACATAGACAAACAAAGTGTCACTAGTATGCCTCTACTTGACTAGCTCGTTAATAAGATGGTTATGTTTCCTAACCATAGACATGAGTTGTCATTTGATTAATGGGATCACATCATTAGGAGAATGATGTGATTGACTTGACCCATTCCGTTAGCTTAGCACTTGATCGTTTAGTTTTCTGCTATTGCTTTCTTCATGACTTATACATGTTCCTATGACTATGAGATTATGCAACTCCCGATTATCGGAGGAACACTTTGTGTGCTACCAAACGTCACAACATAACTAGGTGATTATAAAGGTGCTCTACAGGTGTCTCCGATGGTACTTGTTGAGTTGGCATAAATCAAGATTAGGATTTGTCACTCCGATTGTCAGAGATGTATCTCTGGGCCCACTCGGTAATGCACATCACTATAAGCCTTGCAAGCATTATAACTAATGAGTTAGTTGCGGGATGATGTATTACATAACGAGTAAAGAGACTTGCCGGTAACGAGATTGAACTCGGTATTGAGATACCACGATCGAATCTCGGGCAAGTAACATACCGATGACAAAGGGAACAACGTATGTTGTTATGCGGTTTGACCGATAAAGATCTTCATAGAATATGTGGGAGCCAATATGAACATCCAGGTTCACTGTTGGTTATTGACCGGAGACGTGTCTCGGTCATGTCTACATTGTTCTCGAACCCGTAGTGTCCGCACGCTTAAAGTTTGGTGACTATCGGTATTATGAGCTTTTATATTTTTATGTACCGAAGGTAGTTCGGAGTCCCGGATATGATCACGGACATGACGAGGAGTCTTGAAATGGTCAAGACGTAAAGATCAATATATTGGCCGACTATATTCAGACACCGGAAGTGTTCCAGATGGTTTCGGAGAAAACCGGAGTGTCGGAGGGTTACCGGAACCCCCCCCCCCCCCCGGAGAAATAGTGGGCCTTATGGGCCTTAGTGGAGAGAGAGAGGGCTGGCCTAGGGCAAGCCTCGCGTCCCTCCCCCTCTGGTCCGAATTGGACTAGAAGAGGGGGGGCGGCGCCCCCCTTTCCTTCTCCCTCTCCCCCTTCCTTTCCCCCTCCTAGTAGGAGTAGGAAAGAGGGGAATCCTACTCCTACCAGGAGGAGGATTCCTCCTCCTGGCGCGCCTACCGGGGAAGGCCGGCCTCCCCCCTTGCTCCTTTATATACGGGGGTAGGGGCACCTCTAGACACACAAGTTGATATATTGATCTATTCGAGCCGTGTGCGGTGGCCCCCTCCACCATAATCCACCTCGATTATATCGTAGCGGTGCTTAGACGAAGCCCTGCGTTGGTAGCATCATCATCACCATCATCACGCCGTCGTGCTAACAAAACTCTCCCGTGAAGCTCTGCTGGATCGGAGTTCGTGGGACGTCATCGAGCTGAACGTGTGCTGAACTCGGAGGTGTCGTGCGTTCGGTACTTGGATCGGTCGGATCGTGAAGACGTACGACTACATCAACCGCGTTGTGCTAACGCTTCCGCTTTCGGTCTACGAGGGTACGTAGACACACTCTCCCCTCTAATGTCTACTACACAACCTTCTTCTTATAGACGTTGTTGGGCCTCCAAGTGCGGAGGTTTGTAGGACAGTAGCAAATTTCCCTCAAGTGGATGACCTAAGGTTTATCAATCCGTGGGAGGCGTAGGATGAAGATGGTCTCTCTCAAACAACCCTGCAACCAAATAGCAAAGAGTCTCTTGTGTCCCCAACACACCCAATACAATGGCAAATTGTATAGGTGCACTAGTTCGGCGAAGAGATGGTGATACAAGTGCAATATGGATAGTAGATAATAGTTTTTGTAATCTGAAAATATAAAAACAGCAAGGTAACTAATGATAAAAGTGAGCACAAACGGTATTACAATGCGTTGAAACAAGGCCTAGGGTTCATAATTTCACTAGTGCAAGTTCTCTCAACAATAATAACATAATTAGATCATATAACTATCCCTCAATATGCAACAAAGAGTCACTCCAAAGTCACTAATAGCAGAGAACAAATGAAGAGATTATGGTAGGGTACGAAAGCACCTCAAAGTTATCCTTTCTGATCGATCTATTCAAGAGTCCGTAGTAAAATAACACGAAGCTATTCTTTGTGTTTGATCTATCATAGAGTTTGTACTAGAATAACACCTTAAAACACAAATCAACCAAAACCCTAATGTCACCTAGATACTCCAATGTCACCTCAAGTATCCGTGGGTATGATTATACGATATGCATCACACAATCTCATATTCATCTATTCAACCAACACAAAGAACTTCAAAGAGTGCCCCAAAGTTTCTATCGGAGAGTCAAGACGAAAACGTGTGCCAACCCCTATGCATAAGTTCACGAGGTCACGGAACTCGCAAGTTGATCACCAAAACATACATCAAGTGGATCACATGATATCCCATTGTCACCACAGATAAGCACGTGCAAGACATACATCAAGTGTTCTCAAATCCTTAAAGACTCAATCCGATAAGATAACTTCAAAGG
Source organism: Triticum urartu (assembly GCF_056163025.1). NCBI lineage: Eukaryota > Viridiplantae > Streptophyta > Magnoliopsida > Poales > Poaceae > Triticum > Triticum urartu. The sequence continues at coordinate 460,856,789 of NC_141876.1, read as the reverse complement.
GAAAACTCAATTCATCACAAGAGAGTAGAGGGGGAGAAACATCATAAGATCCAACTATAATAGCAAAGCTCGCGATACATCAAGATCGTATCACCTCAAGAACACGAGAGAGAGATCAAACACATAGCTACTGTTACATACCCTCAGCCCTAAGGGTGGACTACTCCCTCCTCGTCATGGAGAGCGCCAGGATGATGAAGGTGGCCACCGGAGAGGGATTCCTCCCTCTGGCAGGGTGCTGGAACGGGTCTAGATTGGTTTTCGTGGCTACGGAGGCTTCTGGCGGCAGAACTCCTGATCTATTCTGCTCCTCGATGTTTCTAGGGTATATTGATATATATAGGCGAAAGAAGTCGGTCAGGGGAGCCACGAGGGGCCCACGAGGGTGGGGGGCACGCCCAGGGGGGCAAGCGCGCCTCCCTGCCTCGTGGCCACCTCGAAGCTTCCCTAACGTATACTCCAAGTCTCCTGGATTGCTTCCGTTCCAAAAATAACTCTCCCGAAGGTTTCATTCCGTTTGGACTCCGTTTGATATTCCTTTTCTTCGAAACACTGAAATAGGCAAGAAAACAGCAATTTGGGCTGGGCCTCCGGTTAATAGGTTAGTCCCAAAAATAATATAAAAGTGTATAATACAGCCCATAAACATCCAAAACAGATAATATAATAGCATGGAACAATAAAAAAATTATAGATACGTGGGAGACGTATCAGCATCCCCAAGCTTAATTCCTGCTCGTCCTCGAGTAGGTAAATGATAAAAACAGAATTTTTGATGTGGAATGCTTCCTAACATATTTCTCAATGTAATTTTTCTTTTTTGTGGCATGAATGTTCAGATCCATAAGATTCAAGACAAAAGTTTAATATTGACATAAAAATAATAATACTTCAAGCATACTAATAAAGCAATCATGTCTCCTCAAAATAACATGGCCAAAGCAAGCTATCCCTACAAAATCATATAGTCTGGCTATCCTCCATCTTCACCACACAAAGTATTTAAATCATGCACAACCCCGATGACAAGCCAAGCAATTGTTTCATACTTTTGGTGTTCTCAAACTTTTTCAATCTTCACGCAATATATGAGCGTGAGCCATGGATATAGCATTATGGTGGAATAGAATGGTGGTTGTGGAGAAGACAAAAAGGGAGAAGATAGTCTCACATCAACTAGGCGTATCAACGGGCTATGGAGATGCCCATCAATAGATATCAATGTGAATGAGTAGGGATTGCCATGCAACGGATGCACTAGAGCTATAAGTGTATGAAAGCTCAACAAAAGAAACTAGTGGGTGTGCATCCAACTCGCTTGCTCACGAAGACCTAGGGCATTTTGAGGAAGCCCATCATTGGAATATACAAGCCAAGTTCTATAATGAAAGATTCCCACTAGTATATGAAAGTGACAACATAGGATACTCTCTATCATGAAGATCATGGTGCTACTTTGAAGCACAAGAGTGGTAAAAGGATAGTAACATTGTCCCTTCTCTCTTTTTCTCTCATTTCATTTTTTTATTTGGGCCTTCTTTTTTTTGGCCTCTTTTTTTTCGTCCGGAGTCTCATCCCGACTTGTGGGGGACTCATAGTCACCATCATCATTTCCTCACATGGGACAATGCTCTAATAATGATGACCATCACACTTTTATTTACTTACAACTCAAGAATTACAACTCGATTGTGACGCCTGGATAATTAAGCTACAGTGACCCTCTACTAATGTTGCCACGTCACCACGATTACTATTGATAATCTCGCGATGATTCAAAACCCATTCAAATTTCAAATTTAAATAACAAGTCAAATTATAAATTCATCAAACTGAGATTTAAAAATGTTCAAAAGGTAGTAGATATTCACTAAATAATTATAGAGCATCAATCATCATATTGTAAATAACTATCTGCCTCTAGTTTAATTAAAACAGGAACCAACTGTAATTAAATTAACCATTTACGGTTGAACAAATATTTATACAATTCAAAAATATTTGAACCTTTTTTTTGCAACCTAATAATATTGCTTAGCATTTAAATCTGAAGTTTCATACTAGACAAAACTCGTTTGGTAGCAAAATAGTATAAACAGTAGCTAAGTGTATAACAACAAAAAAGAAGATTAAAATTGAAGTTGCCCTATGTAATTTGGCCCACTATGATCAAAAGCTAGCCAGCCTACTATGCCTTATGGGCACTACACGCACAGGACCTGGCCCAGCCCAAGTCGTTGGTCGTCCCCAACCTCTCGAGTCGTGGACGCTGCTAGTCCGTCCAGCGCACGGATGCCGCGCTGTCGGCCATTCCGCGGTCGCAGAGATGGATAAGGACTCCCTTGACACCTCTCTCTCCGCCAGGAACCCTAGCCATCCCCTGATCCCCTCACTCTCGTTTTCCTCCTCGTTTTCATCCTCACCGAGCAGAGTCGTCGCCTCGTCTTCGTCGATCCCACGACCACCGGCCTCCCCTCGCCGCGCCAAGATGTCCAGGAGCTCCGTCATCCTCGACTACGTTGCATCCGTACCAGGGAACCACGAGGACCACGCTACACCAACGGGATCGAGCGTCTTCCTCATCTACGGCCGTCACTGCCCCGTGCCCGATCTGCCTCACCGGAGCTTCTCCGCCTCGTCGGGCACGTCCTCTGCCTCCCCTTGTGAGTGGCACCCCCATTCCCCTTGTTCCCCCCCTTCGTTCATCGCTCCATTGCGCCGCCCCGTGCCATCCATGTTCCTTCCAGTGGCTGCGGTCATCGCGACCGCGCCCACCACCCAGCCCGCGTCCAGCCCGCGCCCCTGGTGTGCCCTGCAACCGCCCGCGCGTGCGGCCTCTGCGCCCACGCCGCACCCCTCCTGTCCTCGCCGTCCTTGCATGCCGCCCGCGCCCGCATGCTGCTTGTACTTCTGTTGTTGCCGCTGCACAGCTACTGGTGCTTCCAGCCTGCTACTGCTCCTGCTAGCTGCTGCCAAGCACTTGCCGCTGCTACCCATCGTTGCTTGTGCGGCTATAGCTACTACTGCTGTTGGTTGAGGCCGCAGGCACCTAGGCCTCATGTGCGTGTCGTGGCCATGGCCTTGTGCCTTTGCTATGGTCGTGTGGTGGCCGGCCTATTAGTTTATTTTGGTTATATTAATTAGTGATTAAGTATAGCCAAATGACATGTGGACCCTGCTGCTAATTAAAGGTTCAAACAAATAAAAATATATAAGCCTATGACATGTAGGACCCACTTGTACTGTTCACATGTTGACCAGTCAAATGTTGACTAGGTCAACCTAGACACTCGACCCCACTTGTAAGCCACTGTAACTAAGCTGCTGTTGTGTGCACTTAGCAATTTTCTTTAAATAAAACAAATTAAAACAAATTCTAAAAATGCAATAAACTTCGACAATTCATATAAAATAAATTGTAACTCGGATGAAAATACTTTATACATGAAAGTTGATCAGAACGACGAGACAAATCCGAATACGCAGTCCGTTCGTCCGCCACACATCCCTAGCATAGCAACCGTGCAACAATCCCTCTCCGGTTCGTTTGTCCAAAAACGTCAAACACCGGGAATACTTTCCCGGATGTTTTCCCCTTCACCAGTAGCACCTACTACTACGTTAGGTCACCTCTAGCATCGCGTAATGCCATGTTATACTTTGTGATGCATTGATTTCTCTGTTATTTATTGTGTTCCCCCTCCGTTACTTCTTTCCGGTAAACCCCGAGACTGCCGGCGACCCCCAGTTCGACTACGGTGTTAACGACCCCTCCTTCTTGCCAGAACAACTAGGCAAGCCCCCCCCCCTTGATCACCAGATATCGCCTACTCTCCTATATATTGCTTGCATTAGAGTAGTGTAGCATGTTACTGCTTTCCGTTAGTCCTATCCTGATGCATAGCCTGTCCTTACTACTACTATTGTTACCTTTACCTGCAATCCTAATGCTTAGTATAGGATGCTAGTTTATCATCAGTGGCCCTACATTCTTGTCCGTCTGCCATGCTATACTATCGGGCCGTGATCACTCAGGAGGTGATCACGGGTATATGCTATATACTTTATACATGATACATGTGATGACTAAAAGACGGGTCAGCTCATAGGAGTACCCGCGAGTGGATCTTTGTGGCGAAGCGACAGGGCAGGTTGAGACCACCTAGGAGAGAGGTGGGCCTGGCCCTGGTCGGCGTTCGCGGTTATTTCAAGATAACACGTTTAACGAGATCTTGGTATTTGATCTGAGTCTGGCCACTGGCCTATATGCACTAACCATCTACGCGGGGACAGTTATGGGCACTCGACGTCGTGGTATCAGCCGAAGCCTTCGTGACGTCAGCGACTGAGCGGCGCGCGCTGGATTGGAACGTAAGCATGCTCTTGTATTAAGGGGGCTAGTTCTGCTTCCGGCCGCCCTCGCAACGTGCAGGTGTGCAATGGGTGATGGGCCCAGACCCCTGCGTCATAGGATTTAGACTGGTGTGCTGACCTCTCTGTTATGCCTAGGTAGGGCTGCGACGTGTTGATCTTCCGAGGCCGGGCATGACCCAGGAAAGTGTGCCCGGCCAAATGGGATCGAGCGTGTTGGGTTATGTGGTGCACCCCTGCAGGGAAGTTAATCTATTCGAATAGTCGTGATCTTCGGTAACAGGACGACTTGGAGTTGTACCTTGACCTTATGACAACTAGAACATGATACTTAATAAAATACACCCTTCCAAGTGCCAGATACAATCGGTGATCGCTCTCTCACAGGGCAACGAGGGGAGGATCATCGGTTAAGGTTATGTTATGCGATGCTACTTGGTGAACTTACCATCTACTCTCTTCTACATGCTGCAAGATGGAGGTGGCCAGAAGCGTAGTCTTCGACAGGACTAGCTATCCCCCTCTTATTCCGGCATTCTGCAGTTCAGTCCACATATGATACCCTTATTCCATTTGATACCAATGCATACATATGTAGTGTAGCTCCTTGCTTGCGAGTAATTTGGATGAGTACTCACAGTTGCTTTGCTCCTCCTTTTCCCCCTTCCTATACCCGATTGCTGCGACCAGACGTTGGAGCCCAGGAGCCAGACGCCACTGTCGATGACGACTACTACTACTCGGGAGGTGCCTACTACTACGTGCAGCCCGCTGTCGATGATCAGGAGTAGTTTAGGAGGATCCCAGGCAGGAGGCCTGCGCCTCTTTCGATCTGTATCCCAGTTTGTGCTAGCCTTCTTAAGGCAAACTTGTTTAACTTATGTCTATACTCAGATATTGTTGCTTCCGCTGACTCGTCTATGATCGAGCTCTTGTATTCGAGCCCTCGAGGCCCCTAGCTTGTAATATGATGCTTGTATGACTTATTTTATTTGTAGAGTTGTGTTGTGATATCTTCCCGTTTGTTCCTGATCTTGATCGTATACGTTTGCGTGTATGATTAGTGTACGATTGAATCGGGGGCATCACAAGTTGGTATCAGAGCCGACTGCCTATAGGAATCCCCCCTTCCAAACTCCTTGGCCGAAGTTGAGTCTAGTCATTGCAAAACTTTTACTAACATGGCTGTGTGCCTTATGGGCCCACGTCGCCATTGGGTGGTATTACGATCTTTTACTCCTCACCTATACTGTGGGACTCTAATCTCTCTTCTATTCGGGTTAAATGATTTTTCTAAAATCTAACGTTAGGTTCTAGAGAATACTTCTCTCGGAAAGCCCCTTTAGTCCAGATGACCACCTGCTGCACCAGAAGATTTCAGAGATACTCTCCGATGGTCTCTCAAGACTTTGTGCCCACCGCTTTTGCTGCTCCCGACCACCGATAAATCCTTATGGATAACTACTTACGCTTGTCGTTCATACCTTAGTTCCCAGTTGATCTTGAGATTACAGGATACCTCGAAATTCTCTCTATTGTTCCGAAAATACTTTGTGTCCACTTCCCTTGCTGTTCTTTGCAACCTGAATACCCCTATGAATAATTTCTCGCACTTATCAAGTATCCGCTCATCCCTAGTGGATACATGTATTTCACAAAAGTCTTCGAAATATCATTCGATCTTCCAAAAATACTCAACAACTTATTGCTCTTGAAGTTCTTGCTTGCTTGCAATATGATTATCCCCATAAGTCTGGTAATCTTATTAACCTCCTTTGTCATTATCATTTTGAGTCTGTTAATTCGATATGATTGTGAGTGCTCGCAATCATCAGTCAAAACTAAAGTTCATCCTTCCGGCTCAGACGTCATATTAAACATGAGCTGAATCTCGATCAATCAAATTGCCATTGATTGTACCCCTAAGCCTACTCAACTTATCCATCCTTGATCAGAGTGTTTGCTTCTGATCCCTTGATTTGAAGATCATAATTCCTTTACATTTCGGCTTTGAATTAGTCAGTTGTTTCTATAGTCTGATCTCCTTGCATCCCTTCTTATTCTGGTTGGGTACCGATGCTCACATCAGCTCGGTTATGGACCGTCAGATCCTTTGCTGGATTTATCATCCGACAGTGTCCTTCATTTACGAAAACCTCAGGAAATTCCTTCCCTAATACATAAAGCCTTTGGTATGTTGTTCTCTGTTTTCTCAACCATGCTCTGTTTTCGAGCTGGTGGTATTTACTATTGAAGCTTGTGGTATATGTTTCTAAGATACCCCGATGGGTTGAACCTATACCTTCTCTAAAACCGTGTGAACCCGAAAGTTTTCACGAGTCATATTCTCCTGGTGATTTACCAAATAAAATTTCAACACTACAATATTTTCGAAAACGAGAAGTGAATGAAAGGTTATGCATTGCAGAAGTGGGAGTCGACCTTGAACCTTTGTGTTCATGCCCACGGACACGATATGGAACTTATCATGAAAGCTTCTTGCAAGAATATCATTTGAATAATTCTTCTGGCATCATAAATTGGACCCCTTGTAGTCATGGTTCCAACCATGCTAACCTTATTCAATGTATCAGAAAGGAAACCATTCCTTTGCCTCGTCTATTCTGACAAGATTAAAGTATCTGCTATTGCAAGTCAACGCTCCAGTTCAGATTCTATTCTGATCTTCCTTCGAATATTACCCTCTGGTATCTCGAGAATGCCACGGAACTACATAACTTCTCATGAGTTCTTCATCAACTATTATTCTTGCCGATTCCATTTTACCAACGGGTTCTGAGTTGTTAGAACCCCTCAAGGACACCGACAACTGAACCAAGTCTGCAATGTGATTCAACAACTCTTAGTAATCTTCATTGCTTATGAGTATGTACTCGGTCGTATCATTCCCAGCTGATTGACTACATCATCATCGTCGGGCTGACTGCATAACCATCCTACCTATGTCCTTCATCCTCGGGACACAATCCCGACAGTGCTCTAAGATTACATCAAACTTTCACCATCATATTGTTTGTCTTGAGAGACAACTCTGAATTCTGAGATGGCATCTTATCTATGGTTATAATATCCTTTTGCTTCACCATTCCCTTGGCTTGATGTCGTCACCGAGCGATTGCATCTTCATGGATCTTCTAGACAAAATTTGTCGTGATCATCATCAACATTTTGACTCCTTCCAAAATATCAATCAAATTCATGATGACAAGTACCATCCTTGCCCCTCGATGATTTGTGTTATCATCGGCAACATTAATGCCCTCCCTCCAACACAAACTTGCTCATGTTTTGTGCATTACCTTTAGTTCCTTTCTATCCAGCTTGTGTTATGTTCTACCTTGGAGTATTACCATCTTTTATATCAAGGATGTCATGGGAATTTCACCACCTCTTGAGAATTCTTGATATAGGTGATACTTATCACCATCACCATTTGACATTTCATTATTAGACCATTGGTTATCGAATCACCATTCTAACATTGATTATGCTACCTAAGACCGTATTTCAGGTGCACCTTCAACCAATGTTTAATTGTGTATGTTTTCCTCAATCATACCTCATTATATCATTTGAACTGACAAATGTTATCTTCTTGTTCACATAATTGTGGAAATCCATCTTTTAGTAAAACTCGAGGAATTGCCGCTGAGTCCATCAGCCATGCCCTCGTCATTTCCTTGGTTTAATAATGAACTCTTGTTTCAGAACTCGCTTCCATAGTTCATTTCCCGAGGATTCTACAATGTCATCTCGTCAATTTGTGTCGCACCTTTTTCTTCTCAGGCATCCTGAGTCTGAGGTATCCTGACACCAATCAGATCTGAATCTTGGTCAGATATGATGGTTGGAATATATCTTCAAGAGTTATAACATTGGTCTTTATATGACCCGTAAGGTGATGTCATGCCTAGCACACCTGGCCGGAGGCTCTATTGTTATAGTTTCCCTTTTAGCAAGCTTAGCGAATCTTCCATGAGGAAATCGTAAGACTTATTTTATAAGTTGTTCCTGATGGACCCTTTGTGTATCCAAAGTCTGATCTTTACCCATTGACCATGTCAATGCTATCTCGAAGCATGTCGATGGTACTCCAACTCTTCAATAAGTACATTTGAAGCACAATGCCAAGTTTTCTTTGTCATTTATCCTAACACCGTTGTACGGGTAGTGTCATGAAATTTCTATCCCCTTACCTAAATGGTTTTCTACTTTCTATCCTATCATGGATATCATGCTTTGCTTATCCTTGGGAAGGATATACCCCTGAAATATGTGTTTAAACACATTTTCCTTTCCATTGTTCGGATTAAATCTGATAACCACATTTTCCTTCCCATTGGTTTGTTTAAACCCTTATTGTGATTTGTATGATATAAGCAGTAATATTCCCTGCTTATGTAAACACCTCGGTGTACAACTCTGTCAGTAAGACCCTGTTACTATTGTTGATGACATTCCGGTAACCACCGATGGACGAGAACTTTGCCTATTGGCCCGCCTCGTTTCAACGAGCAGGAAAATGGTTCTCTTTGTCCCTCGCCCTTGGTACCAACGTTGTTGCCAACATGACAGGCTATCCTCTGACATGACTTGCTATCATGACCGATGTGAATGCCCTTCCCACTTTTAACCACATGTTGGGCCCATAACCCACAGTTCCACAGGATCGAAACCTGACTCCTCTACATCCCTGTGCCAAAGTTATTCCTCGCACTTGGCTTGGCTTCGTATGTAATTCACGAGCCACCTTCCTAGAGATCTACTATAAAATCAAACGCAATGTTTATTTCGTTGCTCTAAACCCCCTTCACACTCTACTTCAGGCATCAAACGATTGTTTGCCCGTTTGGAACTTTCGCACCCTCTTATAATGCTTTCGATGTGTTTCATGTCATCAACTCGAGAGTTACTTTATGCTTCTTCCCCGAATTAACCATCTGATGCTCAATCTTGTTAAAAAGTGGTCCTTATAGAGTTTCCCCTCTCTCGTAAGTACCATGAAGATCCTGAAGGAAGGACGACAACTTCATCATGAAATCAAGACATCAACGATATGGATCAACTTCTTCGAGACGAGCAGCCAAGAATGACAAGATCCGTTAGAGTTTCGTAACCACAACTCTTCCCCTTACACCACCTCTTAAATCTCGGGACGAGAATTCTTGTAGTGGAGGAGAATTGTGACGCCCGGATAATTAAGCTACAGTGACCCTCTACTAATGTTGCCACGTCACCACGATTACTATTGATAATCTCGCGATGATTCAAAACCCGTTCAAATTTCAAATCTAAATAACAAGTCAAATTATAAATTCATCAAACTGAGATTTAAAAATGTTCAAAAGGTAGTAGATATTCACTAAATAATTATAGAGCATCAATCATCATATTGTAAATAACTATCTGCCTCTAGTTTAATTAAAACGGGAACCAACTGTAATTAAATTAACCATTTACGGTTGAACAAATATTTATACAATTCAAAAATATTTGAACCCTTTTTTTTGCAACCTAATAATATTGCTTAGCATTTAAATCTGAAGTTTCATACTAGACAAAACTCGTTTGGTAGCAAAATAGTATAAACAGTAGCTAAGTGTATAACAACAAAAAAGAAGATTAAAATTGAAGTTGCCCTGTGCAATTTGGCCCACTATGATCAAAAGCTAGCCAGCCTACTATGCCTTATGGGCACTACACACACAGGACCTGGCCCAGCCCAAGTCGTTGGTCGTCCCCAACCTCTCGAGTCGTGGACGCTGCTCGGCCGTCCAGTGCATGGATGCCGCACTGTCGGCCATCCCGCGGTCGCAGAGATGGATAAGGACTCCCTGGACGCCTCTCTCTCCGCCAGGAACCCCAGCCATCCCCTGATCCCCTCACTCTCGTTTTCCTCCTTGTTTTCTTCTTCACCGAGCAGAGTCGTCGCCTCGCCTTCGTTGATCCCGCGACCACCGGCCTCCCCTTGCCGCGCCAAGATGTCTAGGAGCTCCGTCATCCTCGACTATGTTGCATCCGTACCAGGGAACCACGAGGACCACGCTACACCGACGGGATCGAGCGTCTTCCTCATCTACGGCCGTCACTGCCCCGCGCCCGATCTGCCTCACCGGAGCTTCTCCGCCTCGTCGGACACGTCCTCTGCCTCCCCCTGTGAGCGGCACCCCCATTCCCCTTGTTCCTCCCCTTCGTTCATCTCTCCGTTGCGCCGCCCCGTGCCATCCATGTTCCTTCTAGTGGCTGCGGTCATCGCGACCGCGCCCACCACCCAGCCCGCGTCCAGCCCGCGCCCCTGGTGTGCCCTGCAACCGCCCATGCGTGCGGCCTCTGCGCCCACGCCGCACCCCTCCTGTCCTCGCCGTCCTTGCATGCCGCCCGCGCCCGCATGCTGCTTGTACTGCTGTTGTTGCCGCTGCACGGCTACTGGTGCTTCCAGCCTGGTACTGCTCCCGCTAGCTGCTGCCAAGCACTTGCCGCTGCTACCCATCGTTGCTTGTGCGGCTATAGCTACTACTGCTGTTGGTTGAGGCCGCAGGCACGTAGGCCTCATGTGCGTGCCGTGGCCATGGCCTTGTGCCTTTGCTATGGCCGTGTGGTGGCCGGCCTATTAGTTTATTTTGGTTATATTAATTAGTGATTAAGTATAGCCAAATGACATGTGGACCCTGCTGCTAATTAAAGGTTAAAACAAATAAAAATATACCAGCCTATGACATGTAGGACCCACTTGTACTGTTCACATGTTGACCAGTCAAATGTTGGCTGGGTCAACCTAGCCACTCGACCCCACTTGTAAGCCACTGTAACTAAGCTGCTGTTGTGTGCACTTAGCAATTTTCTTTAAATAAAACAAATTAAAACAAATTCTGAAAATGCAATAAACTTCGATAATTCATATAAAATAAATCGTAACTCGGATGAAAATACTTTATACATGAAAGTTGATCAGAACGACGAGACGAATCCGAATACGCAGTCCGTTCGTCCGCCACACATCCCTAGCATAGCAACCGTGCAACAATCCCTCTCCGGTTCGTCTGTCCGAAGACGTCAAACACCGGGAATACTTTCCCGGATGTTTCCCCCCTTCGCCAGTAGCACCTACTACTACATTAGGTCACCTCTAGCATCGCGTAATGCCATGTTATACTTTGTGATGCATTGATTGCTCTGTTATTTATTATGTTCCCCCTTCGTTACTTCTTTCCGATAAACCCCAAGACTGCCGGCGACCCCCAGTTCGACTACGGTGTTGACGACCCCTCCTTCTTGTCAGAGCAACCAGGCAAGCCCCTCCCCCCCCCTTGATCACCAGATATCGCCTACTCTCCTCTATACTGCTTGCATTAGAGTAGTGTAGCATGTTACTGCTTTCCGTTAGTCCTATCCTGATGCATAGCCTGTCCTTGCTACTACTATTGTTACCTTTACCTGCAATCCTAATGCTTAGTATAGGATGCTAGTTTATCATCAGTGGCCCTACATTCTTGTCCGTCTGCCATGCTATACTATCGGGCCGTGATCACTCGGGAGGTGATCACGGGTATATGCTATATACTTTATACATGATACATGTGATGACTAAAAGACGGGTCGGCTCGTAGGAGTACCCGCGAGTGGATCTTTGTGGCGAAGCGACAGGGCAGGTTGAGACCACCTAGGAGAGAGGTGGGCCTGGCCCTGGTCGGTGTTCGTGGTTATTTCAAGATAACACGTTTAATGAGATCTTGGTATTTGATTTGAGTCTGGCCACTGGCCTATACGCACTAACCATCTACGCGCGGACAGTTATGGGCACTCGATGTCCTGGTATCAGCCGAAGCCTTCGTGACGTCAGCGACTGAGCGGCGCACGTCGGATTGGAACGTAAGCATGCTCTTGTATTAAGGGGACTAGTTCTGCTTCCGGCCTCCCTCGCAACATGCAGGTGTGCAATGGACGATGGGCCCAGACCCGTGCGCCATAGGATTTAGACCGGCGTGCTGACCTCTCTGTTATGCCTAGGTAGGGCTGCGACGTGTTGATCTTCCGAGGCCGGGCATGACCCAGGAAAGTGTGTCCGGCCAAATGGGATCGAGCGTGTTGGGTTATGTGGTGCACCCCTGCAGGGAAGTTAATCTATTCGAATAGCCGTGATCTTCGGTAACAGGACGACTTGGAGTTGTACCTTGACCTTATGACAACTAGAACATGATACTTAATAAAATACACCCTTCCAAGTGCCAGATACAACCGGTGATCGCTCTCTCACAGGGCGACGAGGGGAGGATCATCGGTTAGGGTTATGCTATGCGATGCTACTTGGTGAACTTACCATCTACTCTCTTCTACATGCTGCAAGATGGATGTGGCCAGAAGCGTAGTCTTCGACAGGACTAGCTATCCCCCTCTTATTCCGGCATTCTGCAGTTCAGTCCACATATGATACCCTTATTCCATTTGATACCAATGCATTAATATGTAGTGTAGCTCCTTGCTTGCGAGTACTTTGGATGAGTACTCACTGTTGCTTTGCTCCCCCTTTTCCCCCTTCCTATACCCGATTGCTGCGACCAGACATTGGAGCCCAGGAGCCAGACGCCACTGTCGATGACGACTACTACTACTCGGGAGGTGCTTACTACTACGTGCAGCCCGCTGTCGATGACCAGGAGTAGTTTACGAGGATCCCAGGCAGGAGGCCTGCGCCTCTTTCGATCTGTATCCCAGTTTGTGCTAGCCTTCTTAAGGCAAACTTGTTTAACTTATGTCTATACTCAGATATTGCTGCTTTCGCTGACTCGTCTATGATCGAGGTCTTGTATTCGAGTCCTCTGGCTTGTAATATGATGCTTGTATGACTTATTTTATTTGTAGAGTTGTGTTGTGATATCTTTCCGTGAGTCCCTGATCTTGATCGTACACGGTTGCGTGTATGATTAGTGTACGATTGAATCGGGGGCGTCACATCGATACTTAGAACAAAATATGAATCTATATGAATGCCTCCGACGGTGTACCGGGATGTGCAATGAATCATGAGTGACATATATGAAAGAATGATGAATGGTGGCTTTGCCACAAATACGATGTCAACTACATGATCATGCAAAGCAATATGACAATGATGAAGCGTGGCATAGTAAACGAAACGGTGGTAAGTTGCATGGCAATATATGAATGGCTATAGAAATTCCATAATAGGTAGGTATGGTGGCTGTTTTGAGGAAGGTATATGGTGGGTTTATGGTACCGGCGAAAGTTGCGTGGTACTAGAAAAGCTAGCAATGGTGGAAGGGTGAGAGTGCGTATAATCCATGGACTCAACATTAGTCATAAAGAACTCACATACTTATTGCAAAAATCTATTAGTTATCGAAACAAAGTATTACGTGCATGCTCCTAGGGGGTAGTGTAACGTCCTCGATGCGGCTATAGCTCCCACGTGTCGAGGCACGACTTAGAGGCATAACCGCATTGAAAGCAATGTCGCAAGTTAGGCAATCTTCACAACATCCCATGTAATATATATAATGAAAGGGGAGATACATAGTTGGCTTACACTCTCCACGTCAATCAAAGTACATAACTAGCATTACATCAATCAAACACTCATGGCCCGGCTACGGCGCCAAAATAAAAGATAACCCAACATGCGACACGGTCCCGATCACCCCAAGTGGGCACCACTACTGATCATCAGGGAAAGACACGTAGTAACGGCGTGAGTCCTCGTCGAACTCCCACTTGAGCTCAAGCGTGTCATCCGGAACGGAATCATCAGGCTCTGCATCTGGTTTGGAAGTAATCTGTGAGCCACAGGGACTCAGCAATCTCGCACCCTCGCGATCAAGACTATTTAAGCTTATAGGTAAGGCAAGGTAAATATGTGGAGCTGCAGCAAGCGACTAGCATATATGGTGGCTAACCTGTTCGCAAAAGAGAGCGAGAAGAGAGGGCAAAGCACGAATGAGTAACTAGAGAACATCCTGCGGCAAGCATTACTCCAACACCGTGTTCACTTCCCGGACTCCGCCGAGAAGAGACCATCACGGTAACTCACACAGTTGATTCATTTTAATTAAGTTAAGGTTCAAGTTGTCTACAAGCGGACATTAACAAATTCCCATCTGCCCATAACCGCGGGCACGGCTTTCGAAAGTTCAAATCCCTGCAGGGGAGTCCCAACTTAGCCCATGACAAGCTCTCACGGTCAATGAAGGAATAGACCTCCTCCCGAGACATTCCGATCAGACTCGGTATCCCGGTTCTACAAGACACTTCAACAAGTTAAAACAAATCCAGCAGCACCGCCCGAATGTGCCGACAAATCCCGATAGGAGCTGCACATATCTCGTTCTCAGGGCACACTCATATGAGACATCCTACGAGTAAAACCAACCCTCAAGTTGCCCCGAGGTGTCCCCGCAGTCTACTCGGTCGGACCAACACTCAAAGGAGCACTGGCCCGGGGGGGTTTAAATAAGATGACTGCCGGGCTCCGGAAACCCAAGAGAAAAAGAGGCTAGGTGGCAAATGGTAAAACCAAGGTTGGGCATTGCTGGAAAAGCTTTAATCAAGGCGAACTATCAAGGGGTTCCCATTATCACCCAACCACGTAAGGAACGCAAAATCCGGGAACATAACACCGATATGACGGAAACTAGGGCGGCAAGAGTGGAACAAAACACTAGGAGAGAGGCCGAGCCTTCCACCCTTTACCAAGTATATAGATGCATTAAGATAACAAGATAATATAATGATATCCCAACAAGTAAATAATGTTCCAACAAGGAACGGCCTCCAATCTTCACCTGCAACTAACAACGCTAAAAGAGGGGCTGAGCAAAGCGGTAACATAGCCAATCAACGGTTTGCTAGGACATGGTGGGTTAGAGGTTTGACATGGCAATTTGGGAGGCATGATAAGCAAGTGGTAGACATCGTAGCATAGGCATAGCAAAAGAGCGAGCATCTAGCAAAGCAAAGATAGTAGTGATTTCGAGGGTATGATCATCTTGCCTGCAAAGTTGTTAGAGTTGACTGGATCCTCGAAAGCAAACTCAACGGGCTCCTCGTTAGCGAACTCGTCTCCCGGCTCTACCCGAACAAGACAAACAAGCAACAAGGACACAATCAACCACGTGCAAACTCAAACAACATGATGCAAAGATGGTATGCTATGCGGGATGCAATATGTGATGCATATGCAAGATTTGACAAGGAATGCATGAACCTGGCCTCAACGTGGAAATCCAAGTGTGCCACTGGAAAAATGAGATGAAATCGCTTGAAAACGATATAAAGAACGCCAGAATCGGAGTTACGGTTTGGAAATGGCAAGCAATTCAAATATGACCACGTTCTGCGATTTACAGCAAGTAGCCAACTAGATGCAGCAAGATGAACATGCTACAGCACCCAAACATGACAACAAAATAAATGTCAGGGATCCACTCATGATGCTTAACAAAAGACTAGCACTAAACTACGGCCAATTCATCCATTAACAGGTTCAAACAAGCATGGAAAAAATGCATTTGGTAAGCAGATTTCAGACTTAGTGAAATTAACACTTGTCTGGAATTTCAGATCAGATAGCACTCTTAGGAGCATGAAAACTATATGCTACAGGACCTGAACATGGCAAAGTAAAGAATTTCATGGAGCTACTCAAAAAGCTTAGCAAAAGTCCCTTAGTGACCTTGAGCCAAAAGGGATCAGAAAATACATTTGCAAGCATGTGAACATGGCAAAAACATAATCAGTTCTCAGACTTGGTGAAAACTGGAGCATGCTGAAACAGATATCAAGTAGGCATGTTTACGAGCTCGATGCACTCACTACAGAGCATGTCATGACAAACTAAGCATACACCCATCAAGAATACACAAAATACAATCTAGACATGGCAAGAACAATAACATAGTATGCACGGATCGACTACAACATCCTCGGCAAAATTGCTAACAAGTAGACAATCTGCCCAGATTCACGAAATGACAAAAGTAGAGCTCGATTGACTCAAGCTAGGGTGCTCCATAATTGCAAACAAAGACATGGATGGATAGAGCACTACAAGATTAACAAAACATCCTTACTGATCATCCTCAAAAGAGGCACGGATCACTAGGAAACAACATGAACATATGGCATAATGAGATAAACAGGTCAAGGACTTAGTGGAAATGCTAAGTCCCTGAAAACAGCATTAACGAATGCACCACTTTGCAAGCTTGTGCTAGTCACCACACACATCACAAAAATACATGGGTTGCACCCCTGGATAGATGGCAAAACATATAACAAAACACATGTAGAGCTCAGGGGCATATCATGCACACAATAATCATGGCAAAAATGACAAATATCTAATTGGAGCAGCAGATCTGACAATTATCTCAAATAGCATTCTTCTAACAGCATTTCGGGCATGAAGATGAACTCAAATGAAAATGATGCAATGAGATGAAATGATGTGCTCTCCGAGACGAACATTTTGATATGCTATATGCCCAAAACGGAGCTACAGATGCAAAGTTACGATGCGATGAACACGAGCATTTGAATCTGGGAAACTCGGGGACTTAGAAGAATTTCAACCTCGCAAAAGTCAATCCGGGATGGAGAGAAGCGGGACGGCGCGGATCCGGGACGGAGGACGTCCTTTGGTTGGAGGGATGGGTGGATCTCGTCCACCCTCCTTGGATCCGACCGGAGCGGAGCTCCGGCGAGCTCGAACGCCGGCGAGGAGGAGCTCCGACGGCGGAGCTCGGCGAGCCCGGGCGGCGAGGCGCGGACCCCGATGGCGGCGCGGGGAGGCGCAGGCGACGGCGGCGGAGCCACGCGGCGGAGGCGGCGGCGCAACTCCGGCGGAAGCCGAGGCGGCGGCGAAGACGACTTCCGGCGACGGCGGGCGGCGCAACTCCGGCGCGAAGAGGCGGCGAGGAGGAAGAGGCGCTCGGGCGGCGGCGCGGGATCTGGCCCGGATCGGCCCCGCGCGGGCCGGATCTGGGCCGGCGGGCGGCGCGGTGAAGTGGGGTGCGGGGCGGACAGGTGTCAGGCGGCGATTGGCGGCGGGGATTTTTGTCCGGTGCGGATCCGGACATGTCCGGCGGCGCGCGAGGTGGAGAACTAGGGTTTCGGGAGGAAGGGGAAGGAGAAATTTCGGGGGGTCTTTATATAGGCATAGAGGGAGCTAGGAGTGTCCAAATGAGGTGCGGTTTTCGGCCACGCGATCGTGATCGAACGCTCTAGATGATGGAGAGGGTTTTGGTGGGTTTTGGGCCAAAATGGAGGGGTGTTGGGCTGCAACACACACGAGGCCTTTTCGGTCCCTTGGTTAACCTTTGGAGCATCAAACGAAGTCCAAATGGTACGAAACTTGATAGGCGGTCTACCGGTAGTAAACCAAGGCCGCTTGGCAAGTCTCGGTCCAATCCGTAAATGTTTAATCCCCACACACGAAAGAAAGGTATAAATGACCACCGGAGGAGAACGGAGTGCTGGAATGCAAAACGGACAACGGGGAAAATACTCGAATGCATGAGATGAAACACGTATGCAAATGCAATGCACATGATGACATGATATGAGATGCATGACAATGATAACAACACACGGAGACAAAAACCCGAACCCGAGAAAATAAAATAACTTAACGCCGGAAACGGCAAGAGTTGGAGTACATATTGGGAAAATCATATCCGGGGTGTTACAGGTAGATTGGTAGGAAAAGACCATCGCTCGTCCCCGACCGCCACTCATAAGGAAGACAATCAATAAATAAATCATGCTCCGACTTCATCACATAACGGTTCACCATACGTGCATGCTACGGGAATCACAAACTTCAACACAAGTATTTCTCAAATCCACAACTACTCAACTAGCATGACTCTAATATCACCATCTCCATATCTCAAAACAATCATCAAGTATCAAACTTCTCTTAGTATTCAATGCACTTTGTATGAAAGTTTTTATTATACCCATCTTGGATGCCCATCATATTATGACTAATTTCATAACCAAAGCAAACTACCATGCTGTTCTAAAGACTCTCAAAATAATATAAGTGAAGCACAAGAGTTCATCTATTTCTATAAAATAAAACTACCGCCGTGCTCTAAAAGGATATAAGTGAAGCACTAGAGCAAATGACAAACTACTCCGAAAGACATAAGTGAAGATCAATGAGTAGTCGAATAGTTATGCAACTATGTGGAGACTCTCTAACATTTAAGAATTTCAGATCTTGGTATTTTATTCAAACAGCAAGCAAAACAAAAGAAAATAAAATGACGCTCCAAGCAAAACACATATCATGTGATGAATAAAAATATAGCTCCAAGTAAAGATACCGATGAACGAAGACGAAAGAGGGGATGCCTTCCGGGGCATCCCCAAGCTTAGGCTCTTGGTTGTCCTTGAATATTAGCTTGGGGTTCCTTGGGCACCCCCAAGCTTAGGCTCTCGCCACTCCTTATTCCATAGTCCATCGAATCTTTACCCAAAACTTGAAAACTTCACAACACAAAACTTAACAGAAAACTCGTAAGCTCCGTTAGCGAAAGAAAACAAAACATCACTTCAAGGTACTGTAATGGACTCATTATTTATTTATATTGGTGTTAAACCTACTGTATTCCAACTTCTCTATGGTTTATAAACTCTTTTACTAGCCATAGATTCATCAAAATAAGCAAACAACACATGAAAAACAGAATCTGTCAAAAACAGAACAGTCTGAAGTAATCTGTAACTAACGCAAACTTCTGGAACCCCAAAAATCTTGAGAAATTAGGAAGTCCTAGGAAATTTGTTTATTAATCTACTGCAAGTGGAATTGGTATTTTATCGCTCTCTGGTAAAAAATGAAAATTATTCTTGTGAGCGCATACTTTCTGTTTTTTACAGCAAGGTCAAATAACAATCACCCAAGAAGATCCTAAAGGCTTTACTTGGCACAAACACTAATTAAAACATAAAAACACAATCATAACAGAGGATAGATGAATAATTTATTACTAAACAGGAACAAAAATCAAGGAGCTAAAATAAAATTGGGTTGCCTCCCAACAAGCGCTATCGTTTAACGCCCCTAGCTAGGCATGATGATTTCAATGATGCTCATATAAAAGATAAGAATTGCAACATAAAGAGAGCATCATGAAGAATATGACTAGCACATTTAAGTCTAACCCACTTCCTATGCATAGGGATTTTGTGAGCAAACAACTTATGGGAACAATAATCAACTAGCGTTGGAGGGCAAATCAAGCATAACTTCAAAACTTTAAGCACATAGAGAGGAAACTTGATATTATTGCAATTCCTACAAGCATATGTTCCTCCCTCATAATAATTTTCAGTAGCATCATGAATGAATTCAACAATATAACCATCACATAAAGCATTGCTTCATGATCTACAAGCATAGAAAATTTACTACTCTCCACATAATCAAAATTCTTCTCAATCAGAATAGTGGGAGTATCATAAGAGACTCGAATACTATAAATTGTTTCCACTTTAAAAGAGTAGTGTTCAGAAAAAGGGTAATCATAATCATGACAAGTTTTATAAATATAATCATCACTACTCTTTATAGCATAAGTGTCATTGCAATAATCATCATAAATAGGAGGCATGCCATCATCATAATAAATTTGCTCATCAAAACTTGGGAGGCTAAAAATATCATCTTCATTAAACATAGCATCCCCAAGCTTAGGACAAACATTAATTGCAGCAAATATATTCTCAAACATGTCATTCTCATCAAACAAAGCATCCCCAAGCTTGGGCCTTTTCATATCATAAGCATAATCACTCTCATCATTAATAGTATGGATAGCACCAATAGTATAGCAATTATCATCATCACAATGAGTAATAGAAGCAACATCATTTGGGAGGAATACCTTATTACCTTTGCTTCTCCGTCTTTTCTTTTTCTTCTTCACATCATGTGTGGGTTTAATCCTCTTTTTGGAGCTCGTTATTAATGAGATTGGTTGAATAGAAGGCTCCTCCTCGTTACCTGATTCATCATAAGAAATAATAGGAGAATATTGGGAAGTATCTTCTCTTTCATTAGTATTCTCTTCATCCTCTATTTGTTTTCTTTTCTTTATGTAATTGGCAATATAAGGATTTTCAATGCAATTCACCGCACAATACATATACATTTCCTCTAGATCAAAATTAAGAACCCTATGAAGGGAAAATTCTGGAATAACCTTAGATATATGTTTCATTTCTTCATAACCCAAGAGCAAACTATGTTCATTATGATGTGCAAGGGAAATCAAGTCATCACAATTTTTGGACACGATACGATCATGAAACAATTTGCATTGGGTACTGAAATGATCACGTTCATTGCAAAGTTCACAAGTAGGGCCAAGAAAGTTTAAATTTTCACCACAAACATCTAGCCTTTCTTGCAACCATTTAGTTTCCAAATACTTATGCCTCTTGCAAAATCTATCTTCCCTGTTTGGTATGTACTTGCAAACTCTATGCACTCCACAAAAATCGACATGCTTATAAGAGATATTTTCATCATGACTAGTGCAATCATCATTAGTACTATGGATATTCAAAGATTTCATACTAATAACATTACAATCATGCTCATCATTCAAAGATTTAGTGCCAAACATTCTATAGACTTCTTCTTCTAGCACTTGAGCACAATTTTCCTTTCCATCATTCTCACGAAAGATATTAAAAAGATGAAGCGTATGAGGCAAACTCAATTCCATTTTTTTTGTAATTTTATTTTATAAACTAAACTAGTGATAAAAAAAAGAAACAAAAAGATCTGATTGCAAGATCTAAAGATATACCTTCAAGCACTCATCTCCCCGGCAATGGCGCCAGAAAAGAGCTTGATGTCTACTACAGAACCTTCTTCTTATAGACGTTGTTGGGCCTCCAAGTGCAGAGGTTTGTAGGACCGTAGCAAATTTCCCTCAAGTGGATGACCTAAGGTTTATCAATCCGTGGGAGGCGTAGGATGAAGATGGTCTCTCTCAAACAACCCTGCAACCAAATAGCAAAGAGTCTCTTGTGTCCCCAACACACCCAATACAATGGAAAATTGTCTAGGTGCACTAGTTCGGCGAAGATATGGTGATACAAGTGCAATATGGATAGTAGATAATAGTTTTTGTAATTTGAAAATATAAAAACAGCAAGGTAACTAATGATAAAAGTGAGCACAAACAGTATTACAATGCGTTGAAACAAGGCCTAGGGTTCATACTTTCACTAGTGCAAGTTCTCTCAACAATAATAACATAATTGGATCATATAACCATCCCTCAACATGCAACAAAGAGTCACTCCAAAGTCACTGTCGGTGTCAAAACCGGCGGATCTCGGGTAGGGGGTCCCGAACTGTGCGTCTAGGCCGGATGGTAACAGGAGGCAAGGGACACGAAGTTTTACCCAGGTTCGGGCCCTCTCGATGGAGGTAAAACCCTACGTCTTGCTTGATTAATATTGATAATATGGGTAGTACAAGAGTAGATCTACCACGAGATCAGAGAGGCTAAACCCTAGAAGCTAGCCTATGGTATGATTGTTGTTGCGTATGTTGTCCTACGGACTAAAACCCTCCGGTTTATATAGACACCGGAGAGGGTTAGGGTTACACAAAGTCGGTTACAATGGTAGGAGATCTACATATCCGTATCGCCAAGCTTGCCTTCCACGCCAAGGAAAGTCCCTTCCAGACACGGGACGGAGTCTTCAATCTTGTATCTTCATAGTCCAGGAGTCCGGCTGAAGGTATAGTCCGGCCATCCGGACACCCCCTAATCCAGGACTCCCTCAGTAGCCCCCGAACCAGGCTTCAATGACGATGAGTCCGGCTCGCAGATTGTCTTCGGCATTGCAAGGCGGGTTCTCCTCCAAATTCCGTGTACCTGTTGAATAAAGTCCGGTTTCTTGCAGATGTTGCGCTCCTTGGCTTCTACGCCCAATAATGGCTGCTTCCCACGTGTCAAACGAATACGAAAAGTCTGAGTGTTTTTTACATTCACACCCCTAGCCGCGTAAACGAGCTGGCCTATTTAAGGGGACGAGGATTTAGATCCAAACCACATCTTCCCCCCTTCGCGAGTGTTCATCAGAGCGCATCCGACAAAGGTCCATTCCACCATGTCCAGCCGTCGCGACTCCTCCTCTCGCCCTTCCAGCTCTCAGCCTGGATATTGGGAGAGATGCTCCATCCCGCATAGCGAGCTAGTAATGCTCTAGACCAAGGGATTTCTCCCCCGGACCTATATGGTCCCAGTTCGAGCCGACCTTGCCATCTATAATGGTGGAGAGCAAGCGGAGAATGCCCCTAATCCCTCCAAAGGAGAGAGGGTGTGCCTCGTCCCTTATTTAATAAGGGGGCTCGAATTTCCAATCCATCCGTTTCTCCGGGGGCTCCTGGAGTTCTATGGCCTCCAGCTACATAATCTCACGCCTGCCTCCGTATTGCATATCGCGGGCTTCGTAGCCCTCTGCGAGCTGTTTTTGGGTATCGAGGCTCATTTCGGGCTATGGAAGAGGTTATTCTGCCTTGTGCCCCACTCTAAGGAGGGGTCAATGTATCAAGTGGGCGGAGCCGAAGTGTGGCGCATCGCCGGGACCGGATATCTGTCCGGAACCCCAAAGAAGGTGTCCGAAGACTGGCCCTCGGAATGGTTTTATATAGAAGACGTCCCGCTGCCGGATCCTGTCCGGATCGGCCTCCCCAAATTTGACAGTGCTCCCTTAAAGAAGCGCCTAAGCTGGCGTCCACGGAGCCCTCATAGGGAAAGTGACAGGGACATCATTTACCTGATGGGCCGAATAAGATTGTTAGCCCATTCCGGACTAACCATGATCGGGGTTATGGCTGAATGCATTATGCGGGGGGTGCAACCGCTTCAGTATAGAAGCCACCCCATGTGGGACTTCAACGGGGAGGACGACGCCACCCGCTACGGCCGTAAGGGGCCGGATTCAGCTGCCACTCTACTAAAGATCTTGTCCACTTTGTATAAGGGAGAAGAGGAGGAATTTCTCCGCGTCAACCCACAGGGTGGATTCTCTATGCATAATCCCCCAAGCTGGGTAAGCTGTCGTATTTACTCGCCCATCTGTTTTGTATTCCCATTGTTAAATATTCAGTCTGACGACTTCAACGCAGGAACTGCGCCGGGTTGTTAAGGAAATAAGCAGCCCTCCTCCACAACCCGAGGACCCAGGACGGTCCCTCGACCTGGCCTCTCAAGAGGATCCGGACATATCTGTGGAGCTGATTGATGGAGTGTTCCATCAATTGAGCAAGGACAATGCCTTCGTGGCCATTACGGCCGATTATCCAGGGCTAATCCCGGCCTCCCAGGTAACTGAGACCGAAGCCCCAGTACCTCGAATAGGTGCCCGCCCTCTCGTGTTTTCAGTTTCCTGATTGCAACCGAACTTTGCAGGGGAGGTTTTTAAAGCGGAAGGCTGAACCTGCAGCGACAAGCCAACGAGGGGCCGCAGGGCCCCGTGGGCAGAAAAGAAGTGCAGTCTGGACCAAGGCGTCAGCGCAAAGGTATGGCGCGCCCCCTTATCCCAGGTGTTATACCTTCGAGGCACATTGACACTCATGCTCTCTTCAGGACAAAGAGACCTCGCCGGATTATATCCGGAGAGGCTGCCAATCGCGCCTCCACCAGCCAGGCTCCAAAGCCTGGTCCGGAGGCGGAGGCGAACGCAAGGCGCGCGCCAGACGCTCCTCCGACGGAGGATGTGGACGGGTTGTCTGCCACCAACTCTGAGGTGGAGAGTGCCATGAACCACAGGCATCGCCGGACATTTCTTCGCAACGCTTGTTTCTCCCAAGGGGTGTTAGATGCCTTCAACTCGGGAGATGCGTACCTCCGTGCCGCTCAAAATGGTCTAGCCAGAGCTACGGAGCAATATGTAAAAGACATACGGGTAAGAAAATTTTGGTAATTATATATATATACCAGTAGCCCCGAGACTTGAAACAGTTAGAATAACTGATTTAAGGATCATTTGTACGCAGGTTCTTACAGAAAAGAATTCCCTACTGTCCAAGGAGCTGGAAGAGTGCAAAGCCCAACTTGAGGCCGCACTAGCCGCGGCAGGGGAGCCCAAGGAGACCCCCTCTGGTAATATACACTTCGAAAGATAAGTATTTTGCGAAGCACGGCATGGGTGCGAATCTGACAAATGAAATTGCAGATGGCGCCGGATTGAATCCGGAAAGGCAACACCTCCTACGCCAGCTAAAGGCTGATGAGAAGGTGCTGAAAAAGGTGAGGCGGGAGAGGAACGATCTCCAAGATGCCAACACCAAGCTAGGCGTCGAGTTGAAATATGTTCGTGCCCAGCTGTCAGACTCCGTGAAGGAGAATCAGCGGCTTCGGCGCGGCATATTTAGTAAGTGCTTGAACGAACCTTTGAAAGAAAGTTCGGTGGGGAAGTTGACTAACAGAGCAATGTCTGTAGGTGTGCTAACAGGTTGTCCTGCAGAGGAGATGCCCGGTTCTACGGGTGACCTTCTTCCCGAGCTCTCGCAACTGCTCGATCGAGTTCGGCAGGCGATGCAAGGCGTCGCCCAGGCCCTGTGGCCATCCGTCTCCATGCCCGAAGGTCTTGGAGAGCTTGCGGAGAAGCTAAAGGGAGCACGGCGGCGCTTCTGATTGTGGAAGATATCGGCCTGCCGTCGAGGCGCTAGGGAGGCCTGGGCCATGGTGAAGACGCGGTACGCAAAGGCTAACCCCAACCACATGGCCGAGGTCGGTCCTGTAGGGCCCAATGGGAAGGAGATCCCTGTAAGCTTAGTATACGGCCAAGTAGAGTTGGCCACAAAGTATTCCCAGCAGGACTGTAAATTAGACAGCCTGTTAGATGGTATTGAAGAGGAATACAATTAGTCAAAATGACTATGTAATTTAATTGACATTTATAATGCCTTCTAGCCGGATTGTAGATCATTTGTCATGGCCGACCTTTTCGCTTCAGCCTCGGAACCTGATGGTCCGATGTGTGTCCGAATTCCCATGCGGTTATATAAGAACCGGGGAATGCATGGAGACCAGGCATAGGGGTCATTAGTGCGTTAACAGACAAGTGCCTGACTAGTTATGTTATATTACATGGTTAGTAAGAAACATCTTCCAGGGAGAATAGTTCCGTTAGGGGTTCCTTTCCCTGGGAGGCATGCCCTAAGGTGCATGTCCATGCTGCGAAAAGAAACGCAGGAAAAACATCTGGGGGCGTATAGATAAAAATAAAAAAAAGATCATCTTTAGTTCACCGACCGAATATTCACTTAAGAATGCTAGCTTTCGGCTTCACCCAGTCTGAGGTACACGTCCGGCTGACCCGGCAGTAACAATCGCAGAGGTGCTCCCTTTACCACCTAGTCGAACAATCGGGAACATAGGGGTAAGCACAGGAGCCAGGCAACCCAGCTTGGCCAAAACTTAAGTCATATCGATGCATATAATGGTGAATAAAAGGTACATGCGGAAGTGTGACACATGTGTTGGGCATGAAGCCCGTATGAATAAGCTTCTGTTTAAATAAGCCCCCAGGTTTAATGAGCATGGATAGCGCGTCACTTTATGAGCCTTTAAAGGCTATAAGAGAGAGAGAGAGAGAGAAGAAGAGAAATGTAAGACAGAAAATATATAAAAATGGACAGAGGAAGGAGACGAACACAGAGTCCGGCGCTAGGCGTAGAATCTTCGGAGACGGGCTGCGTTCCATGGGTTCGGCTCGAGTCGGTTATCCGATGCATCCCGCAGGCGGTATGCTCCACCAGTCAGGACTTGGTCAATTATGAAGGGACCTTCCCACTTGGGCTTGAGTTTGTCCTTTTTCTTGTCCGGTAGTCGTAGAACTAATTCACCAACGTTGTAATTTTTGGCCCGTACTTCTCTGCTTTGGTATCTTCGAGCCTGTTGTTGATAGAATGCGGAACGGGCTTTTGCCACATCACGCTCCTCCTCCAATGCATCCAAGCTGTCCTGCCGATCGAGCTCGGCTTCTCTTTCTTCGTACATGCGCACTCGAGGTGAGTCATGAATTATGTCGCAAGGCAAAACTGCCTCTGCGCCATACACCATAAAGAATGGTGTGTATCCGGTGGTGCGATTCGGCGTGGTCCGCAGCCCCCAGAGTACGGAGTCGAGCTCCTCTACCCAGTGCGTGTTAGATTCCTTGAGGGACCGCACTAATCTGGGTTTGATGCCGCTCATGATAAGACCATTTGCACGTTCGACCTGGCCGTTAGTTTGTGGGTGATAGACGGAAGCATAATCGAGCTTGATGCCCATGTTTTTGCACCAGAGTTTTACCTCGTCGGCCGTGAAGTTCGTGCCGTTATCAGTGATGATGCTGTGGGGGACGCCGTAACAGTGTACAACCCCAGATATAAAGTCTATCACCGGTCCGGATTCGGCCGTCTTAACAGGCTTGGCTTCTATCCATTTGGTGAACTTATCCACCATGACCAGTAAGTATTTTTGCTTGTGGGTTCCGCCTTTAAGGGGTCCAACCATGTCAAGCCCCCAGACCGCGAAGGGCCAAGTAATGGGGATAGTTTGGAGGGCGGTGGGTGGCATATGGCTTTGGTTTGCAAAAAGCTGGCAACCGGTGCATCGCTGGACTAAGTACTGAGCGTCTGCCCGGGCCGTCGGCCAATAAAAGCCTGTACGGAAGGCCTTGCTTACAAGGGACCGAGCTGCAGCGTGATGACCGCCGAGTCCAGCATGAATTTCAGCCAGGAGATTCCGCCCCTCCTCTTGGGAGATGCACCTTTGAAGGACTCCGGTAGTGCTTTTCTTATAAAGCTCTCCCTCGTGGACTCTGTAGGCTTTGGATCGCCGCACTATGCAGCGTGCCTCATTTTGGTCCTCGGGGAGTTCCTGCCTAGTAAGGTAGGCGAGGAATGGTTCTGTCCACGGGGCGATGACGGCCATTATTACGTGGGCTGAAGGTGTTATTTCATTGGCAGAGCCTCCGATTGTGTCAGAATGTTTGGTGTCGGGCAGTGCGGTTGGGTTCGGGCTGTTATTGTCTGGCTCCCCTTCCCATACTATGCATGGCTTGAACAGCCTTTCCAAGAAGATGTTGGGGGGACTACATCGCGTTTTGCGCCGATGCGTGCCAGGACATCTGCCGCCTGATTATTTTCCGGGGCTATATGGTGAAATTCAAGCCCCTCGAACCGAGCTGACATTTTTAGGACGGCGTTGCGGTAAGCTGCCATTTTTGGATCCTTAGCATCGAAGTCTCCATTTATTTGGGATATTGCGAGGTTTGAGTCCCCGCGCACCTCTAGGTGTTGAATGCCCATGGATACTGCCATCCGGAGACCATGTAAAAGGGCCTCATATTCGGCTGCATTGTTGGAGTCCGTGTACATAATCTGGAGTACGTATTGAACTGTGTCTCCTGTGGGGGACGTCAAAACAACGCCAGCCCCCAGTCCGGCCAACATCTTGGAGCCGTCGAAATGCATGATCCAATTTGAATATGTGTCGTACTCTTTAGGGAGTTCGGCCTCCGTCCATTCTGCGATGAAGTCGGCCAAGACTTGCGACTTGATGGCTCGTCGTGGCTTATAAGTTATGTCGAACGGGAGGAGCTCAATGGCCCATTTTGCAATCCGGCCCGTTGCGTCATGGTTGTTTATAATATCGTTAAGTGGTACTTCCGAGGCTACTGGTTCCATGCCCTGTAGAGGGTTTTTGCTTTTTAGTGCTTGACCCGGGTGTCTGGTGATGATGCACCCTTTTATTTCAGACTGGGTTTGTATTCAGGGCCGGATTGTCCCAAAATTTTATTTCGGTTTTCCAGGCGCTTTCCATCGCACAGTACTTTCGTATAATGGACGCCAAGTCAGCGAAGCGTGTAATAACACGGTGACTTATGGCATTGAGTATTCCCTTGTCCGTGCAATTATTGCAGAAGATTGAGATTGCGTCTTCCTCGCGGCAGTCCCTTAGCCTGTTCTTAACCAGGAGGAATCTGGCCCAGTAATGATGTACTGTTTCATCGGGTTATTGCCTGATTTTGGATAGATCGCTTATGTTGGGGTGGGTGGGTGGAATTAAATCCGAAGCCTCACCCCATCTGAGGCTCAGAGGCCTAGGAATTTCCGAACTCGAAAATTTGGATTCCTGGATGTTGTCCAATGAATCCAGCCCGTCGCCTGACTCTAAGTTCAGGTCTTGAGTGATATCCTCCCCTCCGCGGGTATCCGGCTTGGAGGGATCGGGAATCCGGATGTGGCGAGTCCTTAAGATAGATGAAGGGTCGCCGCACTGTCCCTCTACCACGACCACGTGATGGGTGACTTCGGGAGAGTTAATCTCTCTCAGATCGGGTTTAGGCCCAATCTGGTCATAATCCATAGTGACTCCCAGGGCGGCGAAGCGATCCAAGAGCTCGTTTATGGAGGAGAGCTCCATTGGATCTAACTTCTCGGCGAGTTCCAAGCTGACATGAAGATTGTTTTCGATGGCTCGAGAGGTCATCGTCGGCGCAGAAGCTGAACAAGCGGTCATAAGAAAACCACCTAGCCGGAGAGTTTGGCCGACAACCAAAGCTCCCTTAGCAATGGTGCCATCTTTAAAGACGGGGCGAGGCATCCTTCCTGATGGCGACGACACAGAGGAACTCTCAATTAAAGCACCAATGTCGGTGTCAAAACCGGCAGATCTCGGGTAGGGGGTCCCGAACTGTGCGTCTAGGCTGGATGGTAACAGGAGGCAAGGGACACGAAGTTTTACCCAGGTTCGGGCCCTCTCGATGGAGGTAAAACCCTACGTCCTGCTTGATTAATATTGATGATATGGGTAGTACAAGAGTAGATCTACCACGAGATCGGAGAGGCTAAACCCTAGAAGCTAGCTTATGGTATGATTGTTGTTGCGTATGTTTTCCTACGGACTAAAACCCTCCGGTTTATATAGACACCGGAGTGTTGGAAATATGCCCTAGAGGCAATAATAAAAGCATTATTATTATATTTCCTTATTCATGATAATTGTCTTTATTCATGCTATAATTGTGTTATCCGGAAATCGTAATACATGTGTGAATAACAGACACCAACATGTCCCTAGTAAGCCTCTAGTTGACTAGCTCGTTGATCAACAGATAGTCATGGTTTCCTGACTATGGACATTGGATGTCATTGATAACGAGATCACATCATTAGGAGAATGATGTGATGGACAAGACCCAATCCTAAACATAGCACAAGATCGTATAGTTCGTTTGCTAGAGTTTTTCCAATATCAAGTATCTTTTCCTTAGACCATGAGATCGTGTAACTCCCGGATACTGTAGGAGTGCTTTGGGTATACCAAACGTCACAACGTAACTGGGTGACTATAAAGGTAGACTGCGGGTATCTCCGAAAGTGTTTGTTGGGTTGACATGGATCAAGACTGGGATTTGTCACTCCGTATGACGGAGAGGTATCACTGGGCCCACTCGGTAATGCATCATCATAATGAGCTCAAAGTGACCAAGTGTCTGGTCACGGGATCATGCATTACGGTACGAGTAAAGTGACTTGCCGGTAACGAGATTGAACGAGGTATTGGGATACCGACGATCGCATCTCGGGCAAGTAACATATCGATTGACAAAGGGAATTGCATACGGGGTTGATTGAGTCCTCGACATCGTGGTTCATCCGATGAGATCATCGTGGAGCATGTGGGAGCCAACATGGGTATCCAGATCCCGCTATTGGTTATTGACCGGAGAGTCGTCTCGGTCATGTCTGCTTGTCTCCCGAACCCGTAGAGTCTACACACTTAAGGTTCGGTGACGCTAGGGTTGTGAAGATATGTATATGCAGTAACCCGAATGTTGTTCGGAGTCCTGGATGAGATCCTGGACGTCACGAGGAGTTCCGGAATGGTCCGGAGGTAAAGAATTATATATAGAAAGTGCTGTTTCGGCCATCGGGACAAGTTTCGGGGTCACCGGTATTGTACCGGGACCACCGGAAGGGTCCCGGGGTCCACCGGGTGGGGCCACCTATCCCGGGGGGCCCCATGGGCTGAAGTGGGAGGGAACCCAGCCCAAAGTGGGCTGGGGCGCCACTCCCCTAGGGCCCATGCGGCTAGGGTTGAGGGGAAACCCTAAAGGGGGCGCCCCCTTGCTTGGGGGGCAAGCCCCCCACCCTTGGCCGCCGCCCCCCCTAGGAGATTCCATCTCCTAGGGTCGGCGCCCCCCTTAGCACCCCTATATATAGTGGGGGAGAGGAGGGACTCCATACACCAGCCCCTGGCGCCTCCCTCTCTCCCCGTTACGTCTCTCTCTCGTAGTATAGGCGAAGCCCTGCTACTGTGACGCCCTGCATCCACCACCACGCCGTCGTGCTGCTGGATCTTCATCAACCTCTCCTTCCCCCTTGCTGGATCAAGAAGGAGGAGACGTCTCCCGTCCCGTACGTGTGTTGAACGCGGAGGTGCCGTCCGTTCGGCGCTTGGTCATCGGTGATTTGGATCATGTCGTGTTCGACTACATCATCACCGTTCTTTGAACACTTCCGCACGCGATCTACAAAGGTATGTAGATGCATCCGATGACTCGTTGCTAGATGAACTCCTAGATGGATCTTGGTGAAACGAGTAGGAAAATTTTTGTTTTCTGCAACGTTCCCCAACAGTGGCATCATGAGCTAGGTCTATGCGTAGTTCTTCTTGCGCGAGTAGAACACAATTTGTTGTGGGCGTAGATTTGTCAACTTTCTTGCCGCTACTAGTCTTTTCTTGCTTCAGCGGCATTGTGAGATGAAGCGGCCCGGACCAACCTTACACGTACGCTTACGTGAGACCGGTTCCACCGACTAACATGCACTAGTTGCATAAGGTGGCCGGCGGGTGTCTGTCTCTCCCACTTTAGTTGGAGCGGATTCGATGAACAGGGTCCTTATGAAGGGTAAATAGAAGTTGACAAATCACGTTGTGGCTTTAACGTAGGTAAGAAGTCGTTCTTGCTAGAACCCTAAATTCAGCCACGTAAAAACTTGCAACATCAATTAGAGGACGTCTAACTTGTTTTTTGCAGCAAGTGGTTTGTGATATGATATGGCCAAAGTTGTGATGAATGATGAATGATCTATATGTGATGTATGAGATGTTCATGCTATTGTAATAGAAATCACGACTTGCATGTCGATGAGTATGACAACCGGCAGGAGCCATAGGAGTTGTCTTTATTCTTTTATATGACCTGCGTGTCATTGAGAAACGCCATGTAAATTACTTTACTTTATTGCTAAACGCGTTAGCCATAGTAGTAGAAGTAATAGTTGGCGAGCAACTTCATGGAGACACGATGATGGAGATCATGATGATGGAGATCATGGTGTCAAGCCGGTGACAAGATGATCATGGAGCCCCAAGATGGAGATCAAAGGAGCTATGTGATATTGGCCATATCATGTCACGTTTATTATTTGATTGCATGTGATGTTTATCATGTTTTGCATCTTGTTTACTTAGAACGACGGTAGTAAATAAGATGATCCCTCATAATAATTTCAAGAAGTGTTCCCCCTAACTGTGCACCGTTGCGACAATTCGTTGTTTCAAAACACCACGTGATGATCGGGTGTTTTATTCAGACATTCACATACAACGGGTGTAAGACAGATTTACACATGCAAACACTTAGGTTGACTTGACGAGCCTAGCATGTACAGACACGGCCTCGGAACACAGAAGACCGAAAGGTCGAGCATGAGTCGTATAGAGGATACGATCAACATGAAGATGTTCACCGATGTTGACTAGTCCGTCTCACGTGATGATCGAACACGGCCTAGTTAACTCGGATCATGTAATACTTAGATGACTAGAGGGATGTCTAATCTAAGTGGGAGTTCATTAATAATTTGATTAGATGAACTTAATTATCATGAACTTAGTCTAAAATATTTTACAATATGTCTTGTAGATCAAATGGCCCACGTAGTCCTCAACTTCAACGCGTTCCTAGAGAAAACCAAGCTGAAAGACGATGGCAGCAACTATACGGACTGGGTCCGAAACCTGAGGATCGTCCTCATAGCTGCCAAGAAAGATTATGTCCTACAAGCACCGCTAGGTGAAGCTCCCGTCCCACAGAACCAAGACGTTATGAACGCTTGGCAGACACGTGTTGACGACTACTCCCTCGTTCAGTGCGGCATGCTTTACAGCTTAGAGCCGGGGCTCCAAAAGCGTTTTGAGAGACATGGAGCATATGAGATGTTCGAAGAGCTGAAAATGGTTTTTCAAGCTCATGCCCGGATCGAGAGATATGAAGTCTCCGATAAGTTCTTCAGCTGTAAGATGGAGGAAAATAGTTCTGTCAGTGAGCACATACTCACTATGTCTGGGTTACATAACCGCTTGTCTCAGCTGGGAGTTAATCTCCCGGATGATGCGGTCATTGACAGAATCCTCCAGTCGCTTCCACCAAGCTACAAGAGCTTTGTGATGAACTTCAACATGCAGGGGATGCAAAAGACCATTCCTAAGTTGTTCTCAATGCTGAAATCAGCGGAGGTAGAAGTCAAGAAGGAACATCAAGTGTTGATGGTCAATAAAGCCACTAAGTTCAAGAAAGGCAAGGGTAAAAAGAACTTCAAGAAGGACGGCAAGGAGGTTGCCGCGCCCGGCAAGCAAGCTGCCGGGAAGAAGCCAAAGAATGGACCCAAGCCCGAGACTGAGTGCTTTTATTGCAAGGGAAGCGGTCACTGGAAGCGGAACTGCCCTAAATACTTAGCAGACAAGAAGGCCGGCAAAACAAAAGGTATATGTGATATACATGTAATTGATGTGTACCTTACTAGTGTCCGTAGTAGCTCCTGGGTATTTGATACCGGTGCAGTTGCTCACATTTGTAACTCAAAGCAGGGGCTGCGGAATAAGCGGAAACTGGCAAAGGACGAGGTGACGATGCGCGTCGGGAATGGTTCCAAGGTCAATGTGATCGCCGTCGGCACGCTACCTCTATATCTACCTTCGGGATTAGTTTTAAACCTTAATAATTGTTATTTAGTGCCAGCTTTGAGCATGAACATTGTATCGAGATCTCGTTTAATTCGAGATGGCTACTCATTTAAATCCGAGAATAATGGTTGTTCTATTTATATGAGAGATATGTTTTATGGTCATGCTCCTATGGTGAATGGTTTATTCTTTATGAATCTCGAATGTAATACTACACATGTTCATAATGTGAGTACCAAAAGATGTAAGGTTGATAATGATAGTCCCACATACTTGTGGCACTGCCGCCTTGGTCACATAGGTGTCAAACGCATGAAGAAGCTCCATGCAGATGGACTTTTAGAGTCTCTTGATTATGAATCATTTGACACGTGCGAACCATGCCTCATGGGTAAGATGACCAAGACTCCGTTCTCAGGAACAATGGAGCGAGCAACCAACTTAATGGAAATCATACATACTGATGTGTGCGGTCCAATGAGTGTTGAGGCTCGCGGTGGCTATCGTTATGTTCTCACGCTCACTGATGATTTAAGTAGATATGGGTATATCTACTTAATGAAACACAAGTCTGAAACCTTTGAAAAGTTCAAGGAATTTCAGAGTGAGGTTGAAAATCAACGTGACAGGAAAATCAAGTTTCTACGATCAGATCGTGGAGGAGAATACTTGAGTCACGAATTTGGCACACACTTAAGAAAATGTGGAATAGTTTCACAACTCACGCCGCCTGGAACACCTCAGCGTAACGGTGTGTCCGAACGTCGTAATCGCACTCTATTAGATATGGTGCGATCTATGATGTCTCTTACCGATTTACCGCTATCTTTTTGGGGCTATGCTTTAGAGACTGCCGCATTCACTTTAAATAGGGCTCCGTCGAAATCCGTTCAGACGACACCGTATGAATTATGGTTTGGGAAGAAACCTAAGCTGTCATTTCTAAAAGTTTGGGGATGCGATGCTTATGTCAAGAAACTTCAACCTGAAAAGCTCGAACCCAAGTCGGAAAAATGCGTCTTCATAGGATACCCAAAAGAAACTATTGGGTACACCTTCTACCTCAGATCCGAAGGCAAGATCTTTGTTGCCAAGAATGGGTCCTTTCTAGAGAAAGAGTTTCTCTTGAAAGAAGTAAGTGGGAGGAAAGTAGAGCTTGATGAAGTATTACCTCTTGAACCGGAAAATGGCGCAACTCAAGAAAATGTTCCTGAGGTGCCTGCACCGACTAGAGAGGAAGTTAATGATAATGATCAAGATACTTCTGATCAAGCTCCTACTGAAATTCGAAGGTCCACAAGGACACGTTCCGCACCAGAGTGGTACGGCAACCCTGTCTTGGAAATCATGTTGTTAGACAACGGTGAACCTTCGAACTATGAAGAAGCGATGGCGGGCCCGGATTCCGACAAATGGCTAGAAGCCATGAAATCCGAGATAGGATCCATGTATGAAAAAGTATGGACTTTGACTGACTTGCCCGTTGAACGGCGAGCCATAGAAAATAAATGGATCTTTAAGAAGAAGACAGACGCGGATGGTAATGTGACCATCTATAAAGCTCGACTTGTCGCTAACGGTTATCGACAAGTTCAAGGGGTTGACTACGATGAGACTTTCTCACCGGTAGCGAAGCTAAAGTCCGTCCGAATCATGTTGGCAATTGCCGTATTCTACGATTATGAGATATGGCAAATGGACGTCAAAACGGCATTCCTTAATGGTTTCCTTAAGGAAGAATTGTATATGATGCAGCCGGAAGGTTTTGTCGATCCTAAGAATGCTGACAAGGTGTGCAAGCTCCAACGCTCGATTTATGGGCTGGTGCAAACATCTCGGAGTTGGAACATTCGCTTTGATGAGATGATCAAAGCGTTTGGGTTTACGCAGACTTATGGAGAAGCCTGCGTTTACAAGAAAGTGAGTGGGAGCTCTGTAGCATTTCTCATATTATATGTAGATGACATACTATTGATGGGAAATGATATAGAACTCTTGGACAGCATCAAGGCCTACTTGAATAAGAGTTTTTCAATGAAGGACCTTGGAGAAGCTGCTTATATATTAGGCATCAAAATCTATAGAGATAGATCGAGACGCCTCATAGGTCTTTCACAAAGCACATACCTTGATAAGATATTGAAGAAGTTCAATATGGATCAATCTAAGAAGGGGTTCTTGCCTGTGTTACAAGGTATGAAATTGAGCTCAGCTCAATGTCCGACCACGGCAGAAGATATAGAAGAGATGAGCGTCATCCCTTATGCATCAGCCATAGGTTCTATTATGTATGCCATGTTGTGTACGAGACCTGATGTAAACCTTGCCGTAAGTTTGGTAGGAAGGTACCAAAGTAATCCCGGCAAGGAACACTGGACAGCGGTCAAGAATATCCTGAAGTACCTGAAAAGGACTAAGGAAATGTTTCTCGTTTATGGAGGTGACGAAGAGCTCGTCGTAAAGGGTTACGTCGACGCTAGCTTCGACACAGATCTGGATGACTCTAAGTCACAAACCGGATATGTGTATATTTTGAATGGTGGGGCAGTAAGCTGGTGCAGTTGCAAGCAAAGCGTCGTGGCGGGATCTACATGTAAAGCGGAGTACATGGCAGCCTCGGAGGCAGCACATGAAGCAATATGGGTGAAGGAGTTCATCACCGACCTAGGAGTCATACCCAATGCGTCGGGGCCAATCAAACTTTTCTGTGACAACACTGGAGCTATTGCACTTGCCAAGGAGCCCACGTTTCACAAGAAGACAAGGCACATCAAGCGTCGCTTCAACTCCATTCGTGAAAATGTTCAAGATGGAGACATAGATATTTGTAAAGTGCATACGGACCTGAATGTAGCAGATCCTTTGACTAAACCTCTCCCTAGAGCAAAACATGATCAACACCAGAATTCCATGGGTGTTCGATTCATCACAATGTAACTAGATTATTGACTCTAGTGCAAGTGGGAGACTGTTGGAAATATGCCCTAGAGGCAATAATAAAAGCATTATTATTATATTTCCTTATTCATGATAATTGTCTTTATTCATGCTATAATTGTGTTATCCGGAAATCGTAATACATGTGTGAATAACAGACACCAACATGTCCCTAGTAAGCCTCTAGTTGACTAGCTCGTTGATCAACAGATAGTCATGGTTTCCTGACTATGGACATTGGATGTCATTGATAACGAGATCACATCATTAGGAGAATGATGTGATGGACAAGACCCAATCCTAAACATAGCACAAGATCGTATAGTTCGTTTGCTAGAGTTTTTCCAATATCAAGTATCTTTTCCTTAGACCATGAGATCGTGTAACTCCCGGATACTGTAGGAGTGCTTTGGGTATACCAAACGTCACAACGTAACTGGGTGACTATAAAGGTAGACTGCGGGTATCTCCGAAAGTGTTTGTTGGGTTGACATGGATCAAGACTGGGATTTGTCACTCCGTATGACGGAGAGGTATCACTGGGCCCACTCGGTAATGCATCATCATAATGAGCTCAAAGTGACCAAGTGTCTGGTCACGGGATCATGCATTACGGTACGAGTAAAGTGACTTGCCGGTAACGAGATTGAACGAGGTATTGGGATACCGACGATCGCATCTCGGGCAAGTAACATATCGATTGACAAAGGGAATTGCATACGGGGTTGATTGAGTCCTCGACATCGTGGTTCATCCGATGAGATCATCGTGGAGCATGTGGGAGCCAACATGGGTATCCAGATCCCGCTGTTGGTTATTGACCGGAGAGTCCTCTCGGTCATGTCTGCTTGTCTCCCGAACCCGTAGGGTCTACACACTTAAGGTTCGGTGACGCTAGGGTTGTGAAGATATGTATATGCAGTAACCTGAATGTTGTTCGGAGTCCCGGATGAGATCCCGGACGTCACGAGGAGTTCCGGAATGGTCCGGAGGTAAAGAATTATATATAGGAAGTGTTGTTTCGGCCATCGGGACAAGTTTCGGGGTCACCGGTATTGTACCGGGACCACCGGAAGGGTCCCGGGGTCCACCGGGTGGGGCCACCTA
This sequence comes from Triticum urartu, assembly GCF_056163025.1. Lineage (NCBI taxonomy): Eukaryota > Viridiplantae > Streptophyta > Magnoliopsida > Poales > Poaceae > Triticum > Triticum urartu. The sequence goes on along the minus strand of NC_141876.1, from coordinate 460,819,335 downwards.
TCCCGGGGGGCCCCATGGGCTGAAGTGGGAGGGAACCCAGCCCAAAGTGGGCTGGGGCGCCACTCCCCTAGGGCCCATGCGGCTAGGGTTGAGGGGAAACCCTAAAGGGGGCGCCCCCTTGCTTGGGGGGCAAGCCCCCCACCCTTGGCCGCCGCCCCCCCTAGGAGATTCCATCTCCTAGGGCCGGCGCCCCCCCTTAGCACCCCTATATATAGTGGGGGAGAGGAGGGACTCCATACACCAGCCCCTGGCGCCTCCCTCTCTCCCCGTTACGTCTCTCTCTCGTAGTATAGGCGAAGCCCTGCTACTGTGACGCCCTGCATCCACCACCACGCCGTCGTGCTGCTGGATCTTCATCAACCTCTCCTTCCCCCTTGCTGGATCAAGAAGGAGGAGACGTCTCCCGTCCCGTACGTGTGTTGAACGCGGAGGTGCCGTCCGTTCGGCGCTTGGTCATCGGTGATTTGGATCACGTCGTGTTCGACTACATCATCACCGTTCTTTGAACGCTTCCGCACGCGATCTACAAAGGTATGTAGATGCATCCGATGACTCGTTGCTAGATGAACTTCTAGATGGATCTTGGTGAAACGAGTAGGAAAATTTTTGTTTTCTGCAACGTTCCCCAACACGGAGAGGGTTAGGGTTACACAAAGTCGGTTACAATGGTAGGAGATCTACATATCCGTATCGCCAAGCTTGCCTTACACGCCAAGGAAAGTCCCTTCCGGACACGGGACGGAGTTTCCAATCTTGTATCTTCATAGTCCAGGAGTCCGGCTGAAGGTATAGTCCGGCCATCCGGACACCCCCTAATCCAGGACTCCCTCAGTCACTAATAGCAGAGAACAAACGAAGAGATTATTGTAGGGTACGAAACCACCTCAAAGTTATCCTTTCTGATCGATCTATTCAAGAGTCCGTAGTAAAATAACACGAAGTTATTCTTTCCGTTCGATCTATCATAGAGTTCGTACTAGAATAACACCTTAAGACACAAATCAACCAAAACTCTAATGTCACCTAGATACTCCAATGTCACCTCAAGTATCCGTGGGTATGATTATATGATATGCATCACACAATCTCTGATTCATCTATTCAACCAACACAAAGAACTTCAAAGAGTTCCCCAAAGTTTCTATCGGAGATTCAAGACGAAAACGTGTGCCAACCCCTATGCATAAGTTCACGAGGTCACGAAACTCGCAAGTTGATCACCAAAACATACATCAAGTGGATCACATGATATCCCATTGTCACCACAGATAAGCACGTGCAAGACATACATCAGGTGTTCTCAAATCCTTAAAGACTCAATCCGATAAGATAACTTCAAAGGGAAAACTCAATTCATCACAAGAGAGTAGAGGGGGAGAAATATCATAAGATCCAACTATAATAGAAAATCTCGTGATACATCAAGATCGTATCACCTCAAGAACACGAGAGAGAGATCAAACACATAGCTACTGGTACATACCCTCAGCCCCAAGGGTCGATGACGGTGTCCTGGACTAGGGGGTACTCACCACGTCGTCTCCCGATCTATTAGATTGGGCCGAGGACCCCCGTGGCCGTATACTCATGGGCCAGTTCGGACGGCTACCGCATACAAGGAAGATTCCACAAGACTTGGCGATCAAGACAAGGACTTCTCCCCACCGGCGTATTCGGCTAGGACTCTTATTATCCTAGGCCTCCGGTGCATTATATAAACCGAGGCCAGGCTAGTCGATAGATATACAATATATACAACAATCATACCATAGGCTAGCTTCTAGGGTTTAGCCTCCTTGATCTCGTGGTAGATCTACTCTTGTACTACCCATATCATCAATATTAATCGAGCAGGACGTAGGGTTTTACCTCCATCAAGAGGGCCCGAACCTGGGTAAAACATTGTGTCCCTTGTCTCCTGTTACCATCCGCCTAGACGCATAGTTCGGGACCCCCTATCCGAGATCCGTCGGTTTTGACACCGACATTGGTGCTTTCATTGAGAGTTCCGCTGTGTGATCGACAAAAGGATCGATGGCTCGCCTGCAGATCAACTGCGACTTCGGCATCTTTGTCACCAGCTCGACTGGTCGCCTTGGTTCGACCAAGAATTGAGCCACGTGTTCGGATCACCATGTCCGGATGAGGGCCTTCATCAAACATCAACTCCGATCTCTATCAAGATCACGGAGGAATCATCTATGGAGCTCGGGGGCTCAACGTCAACATTGCCCTCAAGCGACCGTGCTGTTTTTCTGGACAACGAACTCGTATCTGCCACCACCACCTCCTCGAGTATCGCTTTGACGATCGCTTTGGTGGAATTGTGCGGAATTGAGTCTACAACAACCCTGGAAAATTTCGTCGAGTTCCGATGGAGGAATCTCTGGCAATCCACGATATACCGGAGCCCTGTCAAATCTGGACGGGAATTTGGATGAGTTTAGGGCGTGGTGTCCAGCTTCTAGCTCGGACGTCCTTTGGAAGATCCAACCGTTGATCGTCTGCGGAATTCCTATATCTACCACCTCTCAAAATTTCGGCTCGATCCGACCGTCCAAACTCCGGGAACCTTCCGATTAGTGCATCACTTTTCGGATCTGTTTTCTGCGCGAAAACGAATCCGACCCGAGTTCATCTTTTTTATGAACAGGATTTCGGGCATCCCTTTTGAAGGAAGTTTTGTATGGGGTATTGTGTTTTGTTCCCGAACACATCCCACTAACTGTAAGATCTTTTGAACATGATCTTCAACATCATGCTGGTGACAAACCAGTCCGGCAATATTACTCCACGGCTGCCGACCTGCGCTAGACATGGCGTCACTTTGTTGAGCCGAGCTCAACTTCTTCGGATCATCATCTCGGCAAGCCGAACAAGAGCCCGGCATCGCGAAGGATAAATCATCACTAACATCGCCGCCCCACGGATTACACGGAGCGGGCATACCGGCATCGCCGCACGGTCGCTTCATCAAGCTGGCATCGACCACATCACGACCTGCATCGACAGGGCCGCACTATTGCTTCTTCAAGCTGGTGTCCATCACGCCGACCTACTTCGACTCATCGGCTGACATCGAGGCTTCGACATCTCGGCTGGACCGGGGGCTTCGCCATCTCTTCATCAACCTACTCCGGACACTTCGGCGTCACTAGCCGACCAGCTCCGTCACGTTAGCTGGGCCGAGGGCTTTGCCTCGGCGAGTCAACCTTTACCAGCATTGCCATGCCGTCGTTTTATCGCCCATCAGGCAATGGGTGTGCGGAGCGGGTCCCAATTTTAGGAATCACCTTCCTTCGGATTGCTACAACAAATAAACCAGGTGTTATTAATCCCAGTATTTTTTGCTTGTTTGGGTTCATTTTTCCCAAGGAATTATTACTCTGCTTTGTCCGTCATATGTACACAGGTCTATCAAATGGTGGTTGCATTAACGACAGTCGCATGGTGGTTCGGTCAGTTTCCGTACATAGTCCGGCGAACGCCGCACTCGGAGCTCGGACCGACCTGCGAATTCAGGCTTTGCCACGCCTTTACCGCATCACGCCGACGCCCTGCATCGACTTGACTTCGGCGCCAGGCCATATTTCTTTTATTACTCACTTTGCATAAATTATTTATTATGCAATGATTTTTTTTAATTATCATTATTACTATTATCTCCGGTTTGCACTATTTTTTGTGCACAGGAAAATGATCCAGGGACTTCGGTGTCACTCTGCCGGTCTGCATTGATCGTGCTATGTCACCACTTCGGCGTGTCAAGTTCTCCGCTCTGCCACCTCGGGACTGGCTTGAGGGATGGAACCTTGCCCCGCATCAAGCTCGGACCGCGTCATCAATACCGAACACATTAACCAGCTAAGTCGCTTTCATGCTCAAAGCTTTAATTTCTAACTTGCGTTCGGTTCGACCAAGCATTATACTTTTTTGGAAAAAAGTTGCTTCTAAAAAATTTCCTTGTCCAAATTTTGTTTGTGACGCATAAATTCAAATACCCCGTTTACTTGGGGGCTTCCTTTATGAACCTTTTCCTGTTGCATATGATTATACTTGTACGGCTTCGTTCCTTGTTCGTGTATTACGCCACAATATGCACCACATTGACTTAAGCGATTTGCAAGCTGGGTTGCCTCGCTCCTGTGTTTACCCCTACGTTCCCGATTGTTTGGCTAGGGAGTAAAGGGAGCACCTCTGCGATTGTCACGATCGGGTCACCCGAGCCGGACCTCAGACTGGGTGAAGCCGAAAGCTAGCGCTCTTATAGTTATTCAATGATGGTCGGCACACAACGGAACTCATGAGTACAAACAATCTATTGCACAAGTCTCATAATAACAATGAGCACCGAAGAAAGGTATCGGTGGGGGTACTATTTTCTTCGAAGATGCTTCTTACTCTTCGTAGTAATATAGCATAAGTTCCCTGAGCGCGCTTTGTCTGTTACAGCCTTATGGCCTGATTGCCTGATTATTGGAAACACCGTCGATATTCTCGACCGATGGAGTACATAACACTTTTCGGTCCTTAACCGAAGAGGGAGAAGCCGACAGTCGGTTAAGATGCGTTTAAAGTTCGGTTGAACATAGATATGATATAAGTACTTCGGTACATGCAATCATTCTTCTACCCAAGTCACTTGGGGGCTCTTAAGTTTATTTGAGCCGTTTTATAATAAGTGTTCTTCTTCTCAGTCGTTGCAAAGTTCTATTATTATTATTTATCACTTCTTTTTTCGACGCGAGTGTGCGGTCACTAGCCGGGAAGCCTAATTTCTCTCTCAAAGCCGCTAGAGTTTAGTTTGCTAAACTGGCCTAATGAGAAGTACTCCGCCCTCGGGATAGGAGGTTAAAGCCGTAGGCTGACCCGCTCGAAGTCTTGAGATAGGATGTGTCATGTTAAAGGACGACAGAAGCACTTCTTTTTTCTAAGACCAATTTTCGGATTGGCACCGAACACTTGATCTTGTTCGAACGTCATGTTTTTACTGACGTTTCTTGGTTTTCCAAGCTTTTTGGCACTTTTAAACTATTTGTGCTTTTCCAGCATTAGTCTCGCAGTGCAACGCCGGACACCTTTAGGGATTCGGCAAAAACATTCTCAGATATTGCTATATATGCATCGGTTTCGAATTGTGTCTTCGGTCAATAGTTGGGTTGCCCGGCTCCTGCACTTGCTTCCTACGTTCCGTTTTGTTCGGCTAGGCGTGCAAAGGGAGAACCACTGCGATTGTGCTTCCAGCTCACATGGTTAAGCACCTTAGTGGAGAAAGCCGAAAACTGACTGTCACAATAAGCGTAAACTGGTCAGCGATCCGATGACTATGACGGGCCATTCATAACATTGGCCGAAGTGTTTACGACTTGACCTCGACTGTCGCCGAACACTACCCGGGGCTATTAACTGGCCTCCCAAACTAAATCCTTAATATTTTGCTCTTACATTCGAGCTGAGATTTCATGATCATGCTTAGCATGACAACCCAAAGAAAGGAACCGATAGCGGGACTATTTTCTTTGGAATACATTTCTTCTGTTAAACAGTAATATAACATATCTCTCTGCGTACCTTTATTTATAAAACCGTGTGGCCAGATTGCCTTGTTTGTCGTAAATCTTTGCCCTCATAAAGGCTTTATAAAGTAGGACAAACACTCCTCGGCTACTGGCCAAGGAGGTGGAAGCCGATGGTCGGTCAACAAAGTTTTGTACAATGCGGATCCGAGCATTAATGACGTAAAGTACTTGGATACATAGAGTCATTACACATAATTTGTGATTTTACTATGGATATTGATCCTTAATTCGGCCACCCGTGCCCGCATTAAGGCACGGGGGCTACTGGGCTTCGGGCTTATTATTTACAAATATTAAAGGGGCACATCGATCCCCTGATCTGGTGTTGCCACCCGACCAGTGTCTCGGGGGCTACTGCATTGCTTGTCCAATGCAGAAAATTTTATGTGCAATATAGTTTCCGAGGAGATTTTGATCCTCAGGTTGGTCGGCCGCACCCAACCTGAGTCTTGAGGACTGAGCATGCCGCTTTTGTGTCCCGAAGTATTCTGCCGAGCTAGGACTTGATCCTCAGGCCGATTTTGCAAATCAACCTGAGTCTCAGTGGCTACTGGGATCAGCGGTCTTATGTCATCCTTCATGTGCATCTCGGGTTTTAGACCGATACACACCTTGAGGGCTACTGGCTATATATCTCGGCAGAGAATAAATTGCACCAATAAAAAATATTGACAAAAAACCGGCCCATAGTCGGGGTGGTGCACCACCTCGGAAGTAGTCCGGCATAAAGCTCGGGCGCTAGTGGCTGGCTCCATAGAGGGCATTTCTGGCATTAAGCTCGGCTAAACTCCTTCAACTTTTTTGAACCAAGGTGATATGACACCTCGGATATAGTCCGGCATTGGAGCCTGGACACAGTCCGGTGTTGGAGCTCGGATATATTTCGGCGTTGGAGCTCGGATACATAGTTCGGCGTTGGAGCTCGGATACATTCCGGCGCTAGAGCTGGGAAGCAGTCTGGCGTTGGTGCTCGGCTGCAAAAGATACCTCGAATGTAGTCTGGCGTTGGAGCTCGGACGCAAGAGGACCCTGCCTCCCGGGAACAACTTCAAACCCGAGGTGTGGCATAAAAATAAACAAGGCATTGATAAAGGCCGGAAACTTAAAGGGGCTCCTCGGATACCCGACGTGTAAACTCGTCGAATACATTTTGGCGATCCTCAAGATCGAAGATAAAGAAGATTTGTTGAACCAGTTTTCAATACCGGCAACCGAAGATGAAGAACAGTTCAGAAGAATCGAGGAGCGTCCCTAACTTGAAGACCGGTTCAGGGGGCTACTGATGGTGTCCTGGACTAGGGGGTACTCACCACGTCGTCTCCCGATCTATTAGATTGGGCCGAGGACCCCCGTGGCCGTATACTCATGGGCCAGTTCGGACGGCTACCGCATACAAGGAAGATTCCACAAGACTTGGCGATCAAGACAAGGACTTCTCCCCACCGGCGCATTCGGCTAGGACTCTTGTTATCCTAGGCCTCCGGTGCATTATATAAACCGAGGCCAGGCTAGTCGATAGATATACAATATATACAACAATCATACCATAGGCTAGCTTCTAGGGTTTAGCCTCCTTGATCTCGTGGTAGATCTACTCTTGTACTACCCATATCATCAATATTAATCGAGCAGGACGTAGGGTTTTACCTCCATCAAGAGGGCCCGAACCTGGGTAAAACATTGTGTCCCTTGTCTCCTGTTACCATCCGCCTAGACGCATAGTTCGGGACCCCCTACCCGAGATCCGCCGGTTTTGACACCGACAGTCGACTACTCCCTCCTCGTCATGGAGAGCGCCGGGATGATGAAGATGGCCACCGGAGAGGGATTCCCCCCTCCGGCAGGGTGCCAGAACGGGTCTAGATTGGTTATCGGTGGCTACAGAGGCTTCTGGCGGCGGAACTCCCGATCTATTCCGCTCCTCGATGTTTCTAGGGTATATTGATATATATAGGCGAAAGAAGTCGGTCAGGGGAGCCACGAGGGGCCCACGAGGGTGGGGGCGTGCCCAGGGGGCAGGCGCACCTCTGTGCCTCGTGGCCACCCCGAAGCTTCCCTGACATATACTCCAAGTCTCCTGGATTGCTTCCGTTCCAAAAATAACTCTCTCGAAGGTTTCATTCCGTTTGAACTCCGTTTGATATTCCTTTTCTTCGAAACACTGAAATAGGCAAGAAAACAACAATTTGGGCTCGGCCTCCGGTTAATAGGTTAGTCCCAAAAATAATATAAAAGTGTATAATAAAGCCCATAAACATCTAAAACAGATAATATAATAGCATGGAACAATAAAAAATTATAGATACGTTGGAGACGTATCACCCTCTCGTTGCTATGCATCACCATGATCCTGTGTGTGTGTGTAGGAAAATTTTGAAATTACTACGTTCCCCAACACATACTTCTCAAAGCGATGATGTATTTCAATCTTATTATCATTTGTCTAAGCTTTGGTCTATATGTTGTCATCAATTACCAAAACGGGGGAGATTGAAAGTGCAACTATCCCTGGGTGGTTTTGGTAATTCCTAACAACATATAGCTCATTGAACTAATGCTATTTCAAGATGATCATTTCAGAAAGTTCAATGATTGGCATGGCATGAATTAGAAATGTGGACCCCTCAAAATGCTAAGGACACAAATTGGCTCAAGCTCAAGACTCTACATTTTCATTTTAGTGATCCAAGATCACATTGAGTCCATAGGAAAAGCCAATACTATTAAAAGGGGATGAGGTGTTGCTTAATGGCTTGCTTGCTCAAAATTCTTAGTGATATGCTCCAAAAGCCCTCAACCACTTTCTCATATCCACATATGTCCCAAACCAAAAGTAAAACTCGGCCCCACCAAAATTATCTATCCGGCGCCACCGAGTTCATTTGACATAGCCACTGTGAGAAACCCTAGTCACTTCGGTCTCACCGGGATGGGATTGTAAACTCTCTGTTTCCCTTCGTAACATTTCGGTCCAACCGAGATGAGTGATTGGTCCCACCGAGTTCGCAATGCAAACTCTTTGTTTCCCTTTCGTAACGTTTTGGTCTCACCGAAACGAGCGATTCGGTCCCACCGAGTTTGCCTGACCAACTCTCTGTTTGCCTATTATAGAAATCAGTCCTACCAAGTTTATGTTACCGGTCTCACCGAGATTACGTTATGCCCTAACCCTAATGAAATCGGTCCCACCGAGTTGACATGTCGGTCCCACTAAAAAGCCCAACGTTCACATTTTGAACTAAATCGGCCTGACCGAGTTTTATGATTCGGTCCCACCGAGTTTGGTAAATTGTGTGTAACGGTTAGATTTTGTGTGGAGGCTATTTATACCCCTCCACCCACTCTTCATTCGTGGAGAGATCCATCAGAACGTGCCTACACTTCTACCATTCATTTTCTGAGAGAAAACCACCTACTCATGTGTTGAGACCAAGATATTCCAATCCAACTGTAAGAATCTTGATCTCTAGCCTTCCCCAAGTTGCTTTCCACTCAAATCATCTTTCCACCAAATCCAATTCTTTGAGAGAGAGTTGATTGTTGGGGAGACTATCATTTGAAGCCCAAGAGCACGGAGTTCATCATCAACACACCATCTATTACCTTTTGGAGAGTGGTGTCTCCTAGATTGGTTAGGTGTCACTCGGGAGCCTCTGACAAGATTGTGGAGTTGAACTAAGAAGTTTGTATGGGCAAGGAGATTGCCTACTTCGTGAAGATCTACCCTAGCGAGGCAAGTCCTTCGTGGGCGATGTCCATGATGGGATAGACAAGGTTGCTTCTTCATGGACCCTTCATGGGTGGAGCCCTCCGTGGACTCTCGCAGCCGTTACCCTCCGTGGGTTGAAGTCTCCATCAACGTGGATGTACGATAGAACCACCTATCGGAACCACGTCAAAAATCTCCGTGTCTACATTGCGTTTGCTCCTTCCAAACTCCTCCCTTTACATTCATATGCAAAGTTTTTACATTCCGCTGCTATACTCTTGGGCTTGCATGTGTAGGTTGATTGCTTGACTTGTGCCAAGTTGCTAAAATCTTCCAAGACTTAAAATTGGGAAAATGCTAGATTTTTATTTGGTCAAGTAGTCTAATCACCCCCTCTAGACATACTTTCGATCCTACAAGGGCCTATCTTTTACTTTTATGCAAGAGTCAGTAGTATTCCTTCTCATTCCAACCTTCTCTTTAGTTGGCAAGCATCATGTGACGGGGAAAGATCTAAGCATATATGGCCATTCAAATATATTTGATCATGAATTATTATTGTTGACAATTATATCTATGATAAATAAGTTGGGAGGCGAAACATTAAGCCCCTATCTTTTTCTGTGTTCAATGGATGCTATTTGTTCTAAAAATATGCTTTGAGTGGTAGCAGTCATGGAAGACTATATGATAGTTGAGTATGTGGGATTTGCTAAATCAAAGCTCTTACATAGACCCTTCCTGAAAATAAGATGAATTGCAACTGTTTGATGACTGAGAACCTAGTTTGTTAGTTTTCAAGAAAGTTTATGATCTATGCTTTAACATGTGAATAGCTTGCTACTGGATCATGAGAAGTTTTATGAGATGAGCTACTGTTTATGACATATAATGACGCTAGAAAAATTTATTGAAATTATCATTGATCAAACTTGTGCACTTGGTAGCATTCCACATCAAAAATTTTGTTTTTAATATTTACCTACTCGAGGACGGACATGAATAAAGCTTGGGGATGCTTGATACGTCTCCAACGTATCTATAATTTTTGATTGTTCCATGCTATTATATTATCCATCTTGGATGTTTTATATGCATTTATATGCTATTTTATATGATTTTTGGGACTAACCAATTAACCTAGAGCCCAGTGCTAGTTTATGTTTTTCCTTGTTTTTGAGTTTTGCAGAAAAGGAATATCAAACGGAGTCCAATTGAGCTAAAAATTTGCCGTGATTTTTTATGGGCCAGAAGAAGCCCTCGAAGCAAAAGAGTTGGGCCAAAAGAGCCACGAGGCCTCCACAAGGGTGGAGGGCTCTCCCTACCCCCTTGGGGGCGCCCCCCGGTCTTGTGGGCTCCTCGTGGACCCCCCCTGACTTGTTCTTGACGCCAAAAATTCCTATAAATATAGAAACCCCCAGAAATAAACCTAGATCGGGAGTTCCGCCGCTGCAAGCCTCTGTAGCCACGAAAAACCAACCGGGAGCCCGTTCCGGCACCCTACCGGAGGTGGAAACCATCACCGGTGGCCATCTTTATCATCCCGGTGCTCTCCATGACGAGGAGGGAGTAGTTCACTCTCGGGGCTGAGGGTAAGTACCAGTAGCTATGTGTCTGATCTCTCTCTCTCTCTCTCCCTCTCTCGTGTTCTTGATATGGCACGATCTTGATGTACCGCGAGCTTTGTTACTATAGTTGGATCATGTGGTGTTTCTACCCCTCTACCTTCTTGTGACGAATTGAGTTTTACCTTTGAGGTTTCACTATTATCGGATTGAATACTTTTATGGATTTGAGAACACTTGATGTATGTCTTGCGTGGGATACCCGTGGTGACAATGGGGTATTCTATTGATTCACTTGATGTATGTTTTGGCACTCAACTCACGAATTCCCGAGGTGACATTGGGGTAATCTACGCATAGGGCTTGATGCACATTTTCGTCCTTGTTTCTCCGGTAGGAATCTTGGGGCACTCTTTGAGGTTCTTTGCGTTGGATTGAATATTATGAATCTGAAGTTGTTTGATGCATATAGTATAATTGACCCACGGATACTTGTGGTGACATTGGAGTATCTAGGTGACATTAGGGTTGATTGATGTGTGTTATATGGTGTTATTTTACTACGAACTCTACGGCTGTTTGTGACACTTATAGGAATAGCTCAATGGATTGATCAGAAAGAATAACTTTGAGGTGGTTTCGTACCCTACAAGCAATTTCATCTTATGTTCTTTGTGATAGGAACTTTGGAGTAACTTTTGTTGCACGTTGAGGGATTTCCATGTGATTCAATTATGTTATCATTGTTGAGAGAATTTGCACTAGTGAAAGTATGAACCCTAGGCCTTGTTTTCAAGCATTGCAATACCGTTTTCGCTCACTTTTGTTACTAGTTACCTTGCTGTTTTTATATTTTTATATTACAAAAACCTATATCTACCATCCATATTGCACTTGTATCACCATCTCTTCGCCGAACTAGTGCACCTATACAATTTACCATTGTATTGGGTGTGTTGGGGACACAAGAGACTCTTTGTTATTTGGTTGCAGGGTTGTTTGAGAGATACCATCTTCATCCTACGACTCCCACGGATTGATAAACCTTAGGTCATCCACTTGAGGGAAATTTGCTACTGTCCTACAAAACTCTGCGCTTGGAGGCCCAACACGAGTCTACAAGAAGAAGGTTGTGTAGTAGACATCAGCAGGTCAGATTCCGAACAAAGCAGTCAAGAAAAATTGTCTATTAAACTACATTGTTAACATAGAATAGAAGGAACATATAGTTTGATGAGATTTTACTTACAATAATTCAATATAATATACTTTGATCGTCTATTAGAAGTATATCATAGTAAAAAAAGAATTTTTCATCTTGGTTGGTGAGCCTTGAGGTGCAATGCACCAAATGGGTATTAGCTTGCATTGTCCACCATGATCCATTTTGGGAGAATAACCAAAGGTGTAGAAAATGGCATGTTTCATGAGTAGGACAACATATATATACACTCCATTTTGTGACACATTTTTAATAGGCTACCAGCCAGCATATAACAATTAAACAAAAAGATGATCATAACAGGCCATACTTGATCCTCTCAGCAAGGATGAACCCTTTAGACTAATGAGTGTCATCAAACCAGAACAATCATATAGTGATACTGTAATGATAGAAAAGATATATTCTTACATTTGTCAAGAGATGCTATAGGTTTGAACACATAATATCCGAAGTGCTTAGCCCCATATAGAAGATCGTTTGATTGTAATTATACATGCACATGCTTGAAACCGAACATCAGTTACCATTCCAGCGTCTATCACCAAACAAACAAACAAAAAACATCAGATGAACAATAATTAGAGCTCCTTGCCTCCTTCTGTTGGATGCAATGCATGCGCCTCTGGATGCCAAGCAGCAATCAAACGAAACCTTCTGTTTTGAACACCTGCAGTAGAAGAACGACAATGTCAGTCACAAAATGGTACTGCCAGTGTATTAGATCGATCTCATGTCACCGTGAAATAATACTGCAAGGAAAGAACATCCTCAAGATGGACTACACTGTGTCAGATGATCTGATTCTACAAATCAATCAAAAGAAAGCAATAAAAATACCAATATGATTCACACTAATGTGTGCGTGAGAGAGATGCAGGTAGTACATGGCAAGTTTTATCTGTTGATTCATTCTCCTTCAAGAATAATAAAAAACGGAAATGAATTTTTTTCACATCTAGTGTTTACAATCAAAACCAACCCGATCGAAGAGATGAGCACGACCCATCCTATCTCGGCACATGCTTGATGACAGTGCTTGAGTTAGAGGATTGTAGGTAAACCGTGAGAGAGAAAGATATGAACAGAGCTTCCATCTCAAGCTAACCCAAAAAATTAGTCAGATATAAGGAGATGGAGAGGAAGGAGAGCCCCCACCTTTGATGCAGCCGATGTTGGAGGAGGACGCTGACGGTGGCAGATCGGGAGCGCTGGTCGATGATGGGGTGCGTGGCTTGGGGGCAGCGGAACCTACATGGCCTGATTCCTCGGCAACGGGGTGCAGAGCTCGGTTCAACTGCGAAGATTACAGGGGCCTCCGGCGTCGACGACTTGTGAAGGCTTGGCAGGCAGGAGGCAGCGGCACCTCGCCATCAACGGCACCATCGCTCCTGAAGGTGAGTTGTTTTGCAATGGTTGGCTATATATTGTCGAACTGAGTCCAAACATAAGACCAAGGGGTTGATTTATTTGTGCGAGTGGAACCAGATGGAGAAGACGAAGAGAAAGGGAAAATATGGTGGAGAAGGAATGAAAGGAAACTGTAGTGGAGATGATAACGCGCCCGAAATTTAGAAACATTATAACCGAGCACTTTTCTAGCCCTCTCAGACCATTATCGTTTTCGGCCGTTGAATCTGCTTTTCTAAGCGTTTCAGGCCGTTGGATGTGAGTGCAATCCCCTATGGGCTTCAGTTGCGAACAGAGAGAGCTAGACGGGCTGGGCCGCTGCTCCCAGACCAAAATTGGAGCTCTACTATTGTTTGGGTATATGGGCTTGACACCCACGAGTAACAAAGCCCGTGAATAAATACTACTTTCCGAAGCGAGCAAGGATCCCGGTGTGCGTCATCCAGTTCTTGTCTCGCGGACGGTGGATTCATACGATGCAAGCGACCGCACCTCCACCGACGACATGGTCGCCTCACTGGGCGACGCCAAGGGGACGGGGGGCCGAAGCGTCGGCTGTGATTAGAATCCACTTGCCGGTGATTTAGCACGTAATCAATCGTAGTTTTTGCGAGCACTAATCGCAATTGATGTGTGCCACTCTTTCCGACATCCGATTATTGCAGGTCGCTTATGGTTCTTATTCAGTTTCTTCCTTCATGTGATTCATCTTCTTCCTTTATTAGATGCGTGAGGACGCTCATGATTTGGGTTCGGTTTCTTCCTTTAATTGTTGCGCGTCTATATAATCTCCACCACACTGCCACTGCTCATTCCCCAACCTTATTCGGCAACGTCACATCTTCTGGCCATGCTTCTCGCCAGGTTTCCACCGCAGGCCTATTGCCCCTCCTTCCTCACATCTTCCATCAAGATACTACTGATACCGAGACCGAGTCCCTTCTGATTGATACCGCTTTCTTGTTTTGCTCCCAATTCACGACAGACACTTTTTCTGTTGCAGGTGCTCTCACATCTCAGTTGATCTATTGGAACTGCCGACGGGTTCTGGTGGTTAGTTTGGGCACTTCTAAAGCTCACAATTTGCAATGGTTGGCACCCAGGTTAGTATACATGTACTCACATGTCTTATTGTACATATGTATGTCTAATTGTGTATACACTTCTAGAGCCTCACTCACATATCTTTCAGTCGTCTGAATTGACTGTTGATGTTGCGTATTAATTCAGTTTTTATAATAGTTTGTTAAGACCTGTTTTTCAGTTTTTAATTTAATTTCTCACATGTTTATATGTATTAAGAGGCATATTTTGTCATTCCGCATAGTCTGAAATTATTTATTGATTTATCTTTCAGTATATTTTTATTTTTGCATATTGCTAACTTATTAAGAGGCCATATTCCTTACCCTTTTTTTACCGTTATTACCGTTCTACTGTACTAGGGCATTGCGTCTACCGTGCACTGTCCTCTTCATCATGTTAAGGGTGATCAGATCTCCAGCCAATTGGTATACTCTCCATATACTACTGATGTCCGCGGTTTGGCGACTTTAAAAAATGTGAAACTGCACTCCTGTACTATAAGCGTCTTCCTCTCTACTTGTATGGGTAATATATGTGAACATGTTTAATTGTTGGGATACAAAAGTTTCAGTTGATTATAACCGCTTCTTCATCATAGAAAAAAACAGACCATATGTTACTTCAATCCACATGAGGATTTTATTAATGCTATTGTAGCTTCGAATTGTCTACTTAAGTATTGCGAAGCTACCATCCGGTTCTACATTTGGCCAAAAATACGTCCATAGTACAATCTCCTATAATGTCGGCTTCTGATGTTCCCGTATGGCCTACCATATGGGTAACTTTATTGTTACAAGCTATCTGTACATCAAAGATTTGTCTCTCACCTTGATGCCAACAAATCATGTTATCCTCTTTATATATATACAAACTGAGTGCATGAAATTTGAATTATATAGATAACCATTATACATCCATACATTTCTTTACTTGATCTCTAAGTTTCAACGTTTTTCAGGGATGCACAGGGTCTGCATGTGTCCACGAAGAGAAAATTGCAAAAGGATGGCTATTAAAGCATCAAGTGTTAGTATATTTTCGGTTTTGCGGACGGATGTGATGTTGTGGCTGCGTTTGCTTGCATCAAGATTTTTAACCTAGTTATTTTTGTGTGCAAAAGCTAGATCTCAAGCTTTCAACATTGTTCAGTTTCACGCGTAAATGCAGGCTTGTTTTTCTTAAAGAATAATTTTGTTATAAGGCAGACTTAAGGCTTTCAACATAGTTCAGCTTTATAAATAAATTCAGGCTTGTTCTTCTTAAAGAATAATGTAGTTGCTTTCAAAATTGCTCGATTTATGCATAAATTCATGTAATAGATCAAAATTAAGACCAATAAGGCCTTTGATGTTCTGGCCAACGATCACCCTGTTGCATTGCTTCTGTGGTGTACCAACTATTACATCATGCTATTTATATCACCTTGATATTTCATTGTTCTGAAATATAACAGATATAATCTTAGTGTTATGTCGTATGCCTATGTATTTTTAGAAATACCTACCATTTTATTGTAAAAATGTATGGGTGCAGCAATGCGCGCCATTAATGATCTAGTTAATGTTAGGAAGAGAACATACATATGGCCTAAAAGTATCAAGACCAAGGCACGACCCAATTCATTAACTGCATGCACTGGTTTAACTGCACCAAATTAAGTGGCGACATGCATGCGCTTGGATGAAATTGGCTGCGTGCTTGTTTGGCATTACTGGCTGGTCTCACGCGCACCAAAATTCACCTTCCGTGTAATATCAACGGACGCACCTCGCTTGCACTCGCTTGCACCGAACAAACAAAGTAGTAGTATTTTTGCTGAACTATAACATGCGTGTGCGATTCAAAAATCTGCTGATGTGGCGTGAGTGCTGAGATGGAATAGATGCATGTTGAGATGAGGTGGATAGGCCGCATGTCAAAAAAAATAAGTTAACGGGATGAGCTATTTATGTATTATAGATTTTTTTGTTACTGTTGTAACTCTTCATTTTATCACTAGACGATTACTATTTGATACAGTCCACTTATTGATCCACATTCTGATATCATAGTCTTCTAATTTCCAGAAGGAGTCTTGACCTCGTTGAAAAATAAGTTGTCTGGGAGCTTTATCAGCATCCAAGAAAGCAGCTAAATCCGAAAGTTGCCTGAAAAAGGAATTCAATCCAGGAAGCAAGCCGGGCTGTGAACTGACTACTGTACTGACCTCTGGCCACATCGATTGACTTTACCTAATTTGGTTGTTCGGTCCAGTCAGCCCCCTGCTCCCATGGAAACTCCGCCTCACAACCCCATCTCGCCCCCCTCCCCGCCCCCGGTCGCCGATGGCTCCCCGGCGGCCGACGCTGGGGCGGACGGAGAGGAGCCGGCGGGGGAGTTCAGCGCGGGGCTGGAACCCCTGTGGTCGCTCCTCTTCGGCACCCCGGAGGAGCTGGAGCCCATGTGGTCGCCGCCCAGGGGATTCGACGTCGGCGCCGAGTTCGCCGCCGCGGCAGCGGGCCCGGATCCCCTGGTGGACGACGGAGGAGGGCCCTGGGACGGTGCCGAGTGGAGGTCAACGGGGCTCGTCGCCGGCGAGGGCGTGTCGGCGACGACCCGGGCGCCATCCCCGCCCACCGCGGCGCCGGGCTTCGCGGAGTTCGAGCCCCCAGCGTCAGATTCATCGGAAGGCGCTCCAGGGGTGAGCCCGCTTGATCACCTTGATGATTATTCACGTATGCCGGAATCTCCGTCTACTCCTGTTGCTGTAGACATGCGGGAAAAGCTCGTGTTCGTCTCTGACTCCACGCCGGTGCCGGGGTCTCCTCAGTCACCATGGGGGTCTTGCTTGGAAGCCAATCTAGAGGAGAGTGCACCGACGTGCACGCTGAACACCATGTCGTCGCCTCCACAACTTCCGCCGGATGATGACGATTTGGTGGAGGCAGAGGATGCTCCCAAGTATTTCTCTCCTTCAGAGAATATTGCCTCAGCAAGCATGGCTGCTGTTGATTTGAACGCGGAGTATGACCCCAAGGGGAATGCCGATGGTTGCGGTACCTCAGGTGCTACCAGTACAAATGACACGTCCCTTTGGGGATCACGGAGGACTGCGAAGACCATGGCGGCAGCAAATGCCACACCTTCAGAACCAAAAGCACGCTCATCTAGATCCTCCAAGCGGCGCCCTGTGGACTCAGATCTGGGAAGAAGCAGTGAAAGGCACAACCTTTCTGTATCCACCACTAAGCCGATCAAAGAGACCACCACTACTGCACCAGACATAGTTGATAAGCTGATCAAAGAGATTACCAGTACTGCACCAAACACAGTTGACGAGCCCATCAAAGAGGCCACCACTACTGCACCAGCCACAGTTGATAAGCCGATCAAAGGGACTACCACCACTTCAGCAGACACAGTTGATAAGCTGATCAAAGAGACCACCACTACTTCACCAGACACAGTTGACTTGCGCAACAGGGTGGAACAACATAGGTCAGCAGAAAATGTTAAGATGCAAAGCACCTCCAGTGGCCATGAGAACAAAGGAGGTGGTTTCAGTAATCAGATTGTAGTGGCTTTACCAGCCGTGAATTATAGGTCCGCCAAGCGCGGCGGAGTCTCTGTTCGTGCCCCAAGGAAGACTAAGACGGCTGTAAAGGCATCATCGTTGGATTCAGACAGTGTACCACCTATCTCGCCAGTGGTAAACAGTGAACCTTCAATGCATAAAGCAGAGTCTAATCCTCATGTACGACCTAGCAAGTATGATCTTGACCCTGAGAACTGCTTGCCATCGGACAAAGTGGACAGTAGTGGTATTGTACCGTGCAATGCGGGGTTGATGAGTGCGGAGTCGCACGTGGTCAGTGAGATGCCCCAACAACATGATGGAAAATCTTCTAAGCCTCCAAGGGCAAAGAGGGCGAGGGTATCGACAGGTAAATGCTCGTCAAATTTGAAGAGGACAAAGAAAAATGGTGGCTCAATTTGCCAATCGCCAACTGTCACAACGATGCCAGATCCGAACAACAGTTCCAAAGTCATCATGGATAAGAAATTGGTTGATTCGGAAATGGTGGATAGTGTTAATGGATCCTGTTGTTTTGTGGGGGAGGCAGTGCCGGAGGAGGAGGCTAGACAGAGGTGGCCTCACCGCTACGAGAAGAATCATCACTTTGTGGAGAAGGTAGGCATTTGGCTCCACTGTCTGCTCTTTGCATGGCTGCATCATATACTTGATATAAGAACGGGATATTTGTTGGTGTAGATTGATTCAGAATAAACAAATAGTTCTGTGGATTTTAAGGCTTGTCAAGAGTAGAATCTTTTACTAGAACTATATTCACATGCTCATCACAGCGGTGCACAACCATAAATATAGCAAGGAGTGCTGATTAGTACACATGCAAATCATCAATACCTTCCTAGCAACAATATCCAAGCATGTAGGAAAACGTCAGAGAACATACGTATCAAATGGGGTACATGTCAGAATTCACAATAGGTAGTAGCAAGTAGTACCATAGAAGGTGGTGTAGGACTGTAGATAGACGTTAATGTTAGAGATGTACATAGTTTCCATTTTGGCTGTATAATATCCTGTTGTATAAGTGGTTTTCCTGCACATTGACCACACATGTACGTGCATATATACTGAAACAGAAAATAATTTTAACTTCAACCCAGAAAATGAAGCCTTGATCATTGTTTTTTTTGCAAGTCTTTGAGCCTAATCGGTTTGGTGCCAATATTTGGCAAGCCAGCATTTGGTAAAATCAAAAGTAGCCAACCAATTGCCTGTCAACATTTTAGACTTGCGAACAATTGGCATCAAACCAATTAGGCTCTTCATCTTGTATGCAGCTAGGGACACAGGAGTTACAGATAACTTTGGACAGTGGTTCAAACAAATGGACATTGGATGCCATATGATAAGAGAAGTGAACAAATATCTTAAATGAATCACATTGCTAGTCAGGTTGACTAGGTGAAAACCCAAATAATTGTTGACTTGTGTAACATGAAGCACATAATTGCAGGAGAAATTGTATGAATAAACAGGAAAGGACCAACAATTTCTCTTGTGTGCGCAATAGCATAATCTTGTAATAATAAGTAATACCCACAGGCATGTTGGCTTCATAATTTATAGATTCTTATATGGAATTTGTTATTCGTATACTAGTACATACTAGATTTATACTCTGCCTTGTAACAATTGAATTTTACGCAAGTAATGTTTTCTGCTTGTGGTTTCTCTGTTTGAAGGATAAGAGGAGCGATATCCAACCAGTTGCCAAGTGAGCAAAAATGCATTGTCTCTTATACTTTATGAATGATTAAGTTGCTCCTGTTACCAGGCTAACAGCTATACGTCTACCTTGCATTACAGTGCTGGCAATGCTGTCTTGGATGTCAAATGTCACTATTTGCAAGCCAGCATATCCGGATCTACTTTATGCATTGGAGATTGTGCATTTGTGAAAGTGAGTTCATATTTCTACGCTAATATTTCTTTTATAGTTTTATGTATCTTTATGGTTGTGCCTTCTTCATTTTTATGTCTTCTGAACTCATTAAATGTTTCAAAAAGTTTCCAAAAATAATAACCCATTGATCAATCTCATGCATTTGTTTTCCATTTTGTAGAGTTTTGCATCTCGGTGATCACGTTCATGTATTTTTTTTGCAGAATCTTTATCTATGTTTATCTAGACCTGATGCTTGATTACAAACATGTTTTTGTTATTGTGTTATATAAAACTAATATTTATGAAGATGTCAAAAACTTTTTTGTTGCACAACTCTAACAGGGTTAATCTTGTGCAGGGTCCAGAGGGAAAGCCAGATTACATAGGCAAGATACTGGAGTTCTTTGAAACAGTTGCCGGTGAATATTACTGCAGAGTGCAGTGGTTTTTCAGAGCTGAAGACACGGTGAGTTCTGTTGTCCTGGCTGTTTGACTGAGAATTACGTATCTCTTAAGAAACATTTTCAGCTGATGAGTATTGTTGAAGTGTTTATGTGGACTGCCTAGCCCTTACCATCAGTTCAGACTCTTGGTTGCATGGGATAGTGCATGAAGCTTAACATGGTATCAGAGCCCAAGGTCTTGGTTCAAGTCCTGGCTTTCCCAATTTATCCAAAAATTGTTGTTCCGCCCTTTGTGTCCACGTATAGGCCTCTTGAGCCATACCTCTGACTCTATCCACGTGTTCTCCGCGTCACACGTGAGAGGGGTGTTGAAGTGTATATGTGGATTGCCTAGCCCTTTCCATTACTTCGGACTTTTGGTTGTGTTGGCTAGTGCATGAAGTTTAACAAGTATGAAAGTTGATAATGCATTTTTTTTGTTTTGGAGTTGAGAATGCAGTTTATTTTAGAATCTCTAACCATGTTTTTTTCAACCTCTTATTCGATCTCAGATCATGGAAGACCAAGCACAGTCTCATGACCCAAGGAGGCTCTTTTACTCAGATCTGAAGGATGACAATGCTCTAGACTGCATTGTCTCCAAAGTGTCAATTGTGCAAGTTTCTCCTTGTGTATGGATTCATCTTGTATCTTAGATATTTTCTTGTGATGTCTGGTTTCCCAATATTTGTTCCAACTGAGAAGTAATGTTATTTATTTATGTTACAGGTTGATAACCAGTCAAAGTCAATTCCTTCACCCCAGTATTACTATGACATGAAGTACTCTCAGGACTACAGCACATTCTCTACTTTGGAAATGGGTTTGTTTTCTCAAACAACAGTGATGCACATGTGGCTATGCATGAATTTAAGAGACCGGAAATACTTTATAGTGCCAACCAATTATGACTTGGATTTGAGAGCGGCTCTCCAAAATTTTGCATTTGTTTCAAGTAGCTTTCAGATTTTGTTTTATTATTGTCAAGCTGGTCATAGTTTCTGAAATATCTTGTTTTGTAATTTGCATTTTGTGTAGTTTCTGTTGTATCATCTTTTCATTGTTGTTATGAGCTTACCTCATCAGTCTGACTTTGTTTCACGAAATGCAGAAGATACACATGCTAGATTGCAATCAAGTCAAGTAAGTAGTATCAGTATGAAAAAGGCAGACTTCAATAAGACGCAAAAGTCTCATGTGCCGAATAAGAAGGATCTCTCTTTGTTAGATCTGTACTGTGGTTGTGGCGGAATGTCAACTGGACTTTGTCTTGGAGCTCATGGTGGCGGTGTGAATCTTGTGACGGTACTTCTACACAAACATCGTATGTATTATAACTTAGTAGGAATGCATGCTTTTTGAATGTTTTGCTCATTGTTTAGAGATGGGCTGTTGATGATGATGAAGTTGCATGTGAAAGCTTCAGAATGAATCATCCAGAAACTCGGGTACTGTGGCTTTCATAATTTCATGGCCCATGCTATATTTTTCTCAGTATAGTTTTTAATGCAATTTCTGATCCATTTTATACACACTGTCATGCTGCTTCAATAGGTCCGCAACGAAACTACCGATGATTTCCTTGAATTGCTGAAAGAATGGCAAAAATTATGCAAACAATATGTGAAGGAAAGTGAAGTAAATGACCATGCTGATGCTATAACAGAATTCAGTAATGGGGGTCCAGATGATTCTGCAGTCCCTCCTGAAGAGCTTGAAGTATGGAAGTTAGTTGATATTTGTTTCGGTGATCCCAGTAATGTCAGAAAGCGCTGCTTATATTTTAAGGTTTGCGATGATTTATTGATTAGTTTCCTCTTCTTTTAAAACTATAACAGAGGCAGCTTAATTACTTGTCAGATCTACCAGTGGAAGCAGACAGTTCAAATCCCTAATTCCATTTGAATCAAACTAACACGCGATTGCTCCTGTGTCATATTTTTTATTTACAATGGAATATACAGGTCTCAGTAGGCTTAATCCAAACCAAGGTAGAAGATAATATATGAGTCACTTTAGTCCCTATAAATATCCCTCCATTATACTCCCTCCGTTCGGAAATAACTGACACGAGGAGACAAGATTTTGAACTGTCGGTTCAAAATCTTGTGACCTCGCGTCAGTTATTTCCGATGGGGGAGTAGCTATTATCTATTATAAAGGGGGCCCTGACTAGTCCTTCAATTTGTCAAAGGGTCCACCAAGTATTTCCGTTTAGATTTTTTACCAACGGCGAAACATATAAATGATTTCCTATCAAATAAGTACGTTCACTCTCTTGCCTTAACCCTGTAGCAAAGCTCTTCCATATGTCCATAGATCACATACTTTTCTTCTCTTTTGTTCATATATGCTTCTATGCTTAACTAAATTTGCTATTTTATTATGCAATATGTATGCAGGTCCGTTGGAAGGGTTATGGCCCTAATGATGACACGTGGGAGCCAATTGAAGGATTAGGGTATGCAATTTTTTATCTTACCAAGACTCATTTCACGTAATATGAACAGTCCCACTTTTAAAATGCAGGAACTGCAATGATGCAATTAAGGATTTTGTTATTGAAGGTCATAAGCGAAAGATACTACCACTTCCTGTGAGTGTTATTCTTCAAAGTCAGCTTTGGTGAAATTAAGTATACTGAGTATATGACTGTCAACTAGTAGATTAGATCCTTTCCCTGAAAAAGGAAACTAAACATAGATAAAAAAATCAAGTACGATTCAATATTTGACCGTCAAATAGAGATCCAAGAACACATTGCGAACACGTCTATGCAATTTTGACATGATGCAGAATTTTTATTTTCTTGAAGAAGCTTAGTAGAACAAAAACTGATTACATGAGGTGCGGTTTCAGTACTACTAGGTGCGAGGAGGAGGTTAGCCTTGATGGGTAGGTGGTACCTCAGAAGGACACCTTTCGATATTTGGGGGTCAATGCTGCAGAAGGATGGGGGTATTGATGAAGATGTGAACCATCGAATCAAAGCCGGATGGATGAAGTGGCGCCAAGCTTCTGGCATTCTCTGTGACAAGAGAGTGCCATAGAAGCTAAAAGGCAAGTTCTATAGGACGGCGGTTCGACCCGCAATGTTTTATGGCGCCGAGTGTTGGCCGACTAAAAGACGACATCTTCAACAGTTAGTTGTGGCGGAGATGCGCATGTTGAGATGGATGTGTGGCCACACGAGGAAGGATCGAGTCCGGAATGATGATAGAGTTGGGGTAGCACCAATTGAAGAGAAGCTTGTCCAACATCTCTGAGATGGTTTGGGCATATTCAGCGCAGGCCTCCAGAAGCTCCAGTGCATAGTGGACGGCTAAAGTGTGTGGATAATGTCAAGAGAGGTCGGGGTAGACCGAATTTGACATGGGAGGAGTCCGTAAAGAGAGATCTGAAGGATTGGAGTATCACCAAAGAACTAGCCATGGACAGGGGTGCGTGGAAGCTTGCTATCCATGTGCCAGAACCATGAGTTGGTCGCGAGATCTTATGGGTTTCACCTCTAGCCTACCCCAACTTGTTTGGGACTAAAGGCTTTGTTGTTGTTGAAGAATATGATGCAGAATTGTTGTGGCTATGCCTTCCCTTTGTGCTTCCATGTTATAAATAGTAAGCGAGATCATGTGGGGACAGCAGTATAGGAGGGCTACCCCATAGGTGCGTCCAGCACAGCCTTGTACGGCCCACACAGCTAGGGGCGCACCCCTTGCGTTGCCCTCCAAGAACATATATCCTTTTGTTTTCCCAAAAAAGAATTGTATTTCCTTATTTTGCGGCTGTCTCCATCTATATGTATGGAGACCCCTGACCATTGTATATAGCAGATGAGAAGTTGCCCTAATCTCTCCAGGCCTGCAACCTGCAGCAACAATGCCAGCCCAGCTGAACCTCTCTATCATCACAGCTCAGAATGATTCTGATATCAAAGCCGGCGATCTCTGTTGCACATGCTACCAGGGGTGAACCTATGAACTTCAACGACCGCGTCTCTGTTGCCACCCTCAAGGAGTTCACCGAGCACCCAAAAAAAAACCCAGGCCTGGAGGTTTCTCCGCACGCATCTGCGACGGCGACCGCTGTCGTCAACACTGCCAACATCCAGCGATCCCCCCCCCCCCCCCCCCCCGGTAGCTGCATCCACTGTGGTCTTTGCAGCCATGCTGGGTGCACAGGAGAAGCTTGTGCCGCCCTGATCGATGTTACCGGAGGGGTGGCGTGGCCGCACCATCGATGATCACGGCGATAGTCACCCTCAGCGGCTTGCAAGTTGGTGTTCCCAACCAATGGTGCCGAGGGTGACGTGTTACTTGGCTTAATCAATGTGAGCAGTGCTTTGCAGGTCAGGGCACACTGGCAAGTGCGAAGGTGTGGTTAGCGTCCTACCACCTGACGGGTTTGGCAAAACTGTGATACTGCCACAAGGAGCGCAAGCATGGCCAACCCTCCTGAGAGGACTTCACCGCGCATATCAGCCGATGCTTTGGTCCACCCTCGGGCAGCAACCCGTTTGGCGAGATTATTTTGCTTACCACTTTGGTATGCCGACTACCAGAAACAATTTCTAGCCCTCAAGGTCTTCCCCGAAGACGAGGAATGTGGCATCTTTATGAACGGCCTTGACGAGCCCCTCAAGGTCTAATTTCTCATCTTCAAGGCAACACCGAGGATGCCATGGAGTCACATGCTCGTCTGAGCAACTGGTGCCGTGCATGACCGCTGCCCAGCCAAGTCGGTCAGGTCGCTCATCCCATCCTGTGGTCGCTTGGGGGCCCTAACTGAGGACTTACTCGGTGTGCTACGTTCCTCCTGGCCGTTCAAGAGCTATCTTTGACCGATAATACGTTACCACTTTCCCAACCAAAAAAGAGTGACTATAACCCCTTTAAATGTTCAAAATTTTAATTTGAAGATCTGTTATAAATATTTATTTTATTTCTTTATTTTCCATTCTATTCTTGAGGGGTTACTATTTTTTTGCGCGCGCGCGCGCACACACACACAGTGCGGGAGTCAAACTGGCTCATAGCCTTGTCCCAATCTTCCCTCACGACCTCACCTCATGATCATATAAAGTGGATCGGGAGTCAAACTGGACACATCTAACTAATATGTGGAGCTATCACAGTGGCAACCGACGTGGTGCTTGTTTCATAGGCGAGCCTTTTTGCTGCCTGTTTGAAGACACAGAAACTTTTTGGCTTGATTATCCACTGCGTGCACACAGACACTAGCACTACCACGACAAATCAAAATTCACATACCATCTTCACATAAGTAGCGCTTTTACAGCAGCAAGCTATGTGGTGCTTGTTTGATAGGCCAGGTCACATATTCGAAGAAACCCATCCCATACCGCTGCCACCGACACCTCCGCGCCAACTGTTCGGTCATCTGCCCTTTCAAGTTGGATTTGTCGGGCACACCATATTCCTCTCTACCTAGGTGGATTTGCCACTACCCATTAGACCACCTTAACCTCTCCTCCATGGTGTAAAGGTCAAGTACTTATCATGACTGTTGTCACTCTGCAGTATAGTTAGTCCATGTAAATTCTTTCTCTCATGGTTGCTATGGCCTCATTGGTTAATATTACTTTTTTCATATATTGTTTGTGTATGTTTTCAGGGTGCTGTTGATGTCGTATGTGGTGGTCCACCATGCCAAGGCATTAGTGGCTACAACCGCAATAGAGAATTTGATGAACCATTTAAATGTGAAAAAAACAAGCAGATTATTGTCTTTATGGATATCATGCAATTTTTGAGGCCCAAATACGTCTACATGGAAAACGTCCTTGATATATTGAAATTTGCTGATGCAACACTTGCAAAATATGCTCTAAGTCGCCTAATTGGTATGCATTACCAAGCCAAACTAGGGATCATGGCTGCTGGATGTTACGGCCTTCCACAATTTAGGATGCGTGTATTTTTATTGGGCTGTCATCCTGAAGAGGCAAGTATGATTTTCTTGTATTTTATTAACTGGGACACTGGGAGCCAGCCCTATTGGAAAATCATGTTCTGATATTGGAAAATTACTTTATTGTTGCCTAATTACCATTTTTACTCTGTAGAAATTGCCCCCATTTCCTCTGCCTACACATGGAGCGATTGTGAAGAATAATTGCCCATTGGCTTTTGAGGTAACCATGAATTGATGAAATTCGGTCTGTGATAAGAAGATAGTGTGTATCCCACCTTAGAAATGCATTTGTATGGAACGATTTCAGTTCGCTCTTTGCATCTCACATTATTTACCTGTCAAAAATGAGGACGTGCTTTCTCTGGCATGCTTACTGCATTGTATGTTTACACTCGTTCTGTGTGTTGTATTCTGTTTTGCTTGTCCATCATCTGGGAATTTTCACCTGTTGATGCCTGCTATGATGTCTTTGTTTTTCCAACTAGGCAGAGTATTCAGACCTCCAGTGTGAACCTGACACATTTTTTTAATCTTGTAGCGTAATTTGGTTGGGTGGTCTGACAGCACATCAGTACAACTAGAGAAGCCAATTGTCCTTGAAGACATTCTTTCAGATCTTCCGAAAGTAATTGAAAATCTTATAAGAGTTCTTAAATCTCTAATTTTAGTAACCTTTTGGTTCATAAGCTGTTGTAAACTGTTAGGTGGGAAATGCAGAAGATCGTGATGAAATGCCATATGTAAAGGGCCCTCAAACGGAATTCCAAAGATACATTCGGACATTTAGTTCTGGTGGGTCTAATATTTTTCTATGCTTATATTCTGAAGATACTAATTGTTGAAATAGGAAATAGTGTAGGGTTGTTAGGCAAATCTGATAGACAGGTCTATAATGGACCTGTCTAACGCGCGATGGTGCACAACCATCCCCACACGACTACACTCTCAGGAGCTTAGGTTGGGACCCTTTGGTGGAAGGAGGGAGAGGGGGATATTTTTTTTGCATTGTATAGAACCGATTTTGTTCAGTACTAATGGTGGGGAAACTCAGGAAAAATAACAATTGAAAAATAACATAATTCAATTGAAAACTATTGATAACATAATTCAATCGAACCGATTCAAGTGTATTGTTTTGTTTTCCCAGTAGTTTAGGGTTTGGGTGTGTCCCTTAGGGTGTGTTTGTTTGATGCCCACACTAGCCCACCTACCAAATGTTGGCAAGAGTTTACTTGCCAAATTTTTGGCCAAGGAATCCCCCACCCTCAATTGACCATTTATTTGGTAAAAATCTGTGCAAGGAAAGGGTGGACATCCATCGGTAACCAAAATTTTGGAAACAAAGCAAACAGTGACCGAAATTTGATAGCCAGCCAATTTTTTGGCAGGGCTAGTGTGGGCAGCAAACCAAACAGACCCTTTCCTTGTACTGTATATTTGCCCTTTGGGTTGTTGGAATAAGCAGTCTCCATTTGAGCCTTTCTCCAGTATTGGCATGTTGGATGTCATAAACTAAATTTAGAAGGGTATCACATAATTTACTCCTTTTTATTTTCGCTGTAGTTTCCGTAATTTTTATTTAGTACCAAACCTTTCGTAATTCTGTTTGAAACTCACATAAATTTCTTCCACTGCAGAAGTGCAGGGTCCCAAATCTCATGCCGCAAAAGCTAAGTCAAAAAAATCTAAGCCAAAATTGTATGACCATCGGCCGTTGGCACTGGGTCATGATAACTACTTAAGGGTTTTGCAAATTCCCAAGAAAAAGGTTTGCCGAGAAACTTATATGTTAGCATTTCATCTTTGATAAATCACCCCCTTCAATCTCACCAGTCCTATTCCAGGGAGCTAATTTTAGAGACCTTCCGGGAGTCATAGTTGGTCCTGACAATGTGGCTAAACTGGATCCAACAAAGGAAAGAGTACTTTTACCATCTGGTCGTCCTCTGGTAAGATGCTTAAGATACACCATACTTCTCTGTATGTGCAATTTAAAACTTGCCAGGTTGTGGTTTCATATTTTCATTTCAGGTGCTTGATTGTGTACTGACATACGAGGATGGTAGATGCTTAAGGTTGGTTTCAATTGATTTTAGTAGTACACTGCTGTTTCATAGATATGGTTTCTTGTTTCTGATTTAACTGTCTCTTGTATGATATATTGTAGACCTTTTGGTCGACTATGGTGGGATGAGGTAGTCGGAACTGTGCTGACGTGTCCAAATATTCGTATGCAGGTTACCTATGATTCCATCTTCTTTATTCACTTGGCTCATAACTTTAAAATATCTCATAAGAAACTAAGAGAATATGTTTCAGGCCTTGATACATCCTGCGCAGGACAGACTGCTCACTGTTCGTGAAAGTGCTCGATTGCAAGGTTTTCCTGATAGCTACAGGTTTCGTGGAACAGTCAAAGACAGGTACTTGTTTACATTGTTTCTGTAAGTTGTCACGTCAGGGTTGAGCGCTTCAATTTCTTGTAATACTCTATTCCGAGATAGTTGGAACCCATTACTTTTTTTCCCATCCATGCATCCCCACTAAACTTATTTTCCTTCCATCTTCTTAAGCCACGTCATCAGGTCCACTAATTGCAATTGGCTTGCCAATCTTTAGGCAAGCCAAAAAATTGGCTACCAATTGGTTGGTCACCAACGTACTTAGCCAACCAAACTTACCAAAAATTGGCAAGATTTGAAATTGCCAAATGTATGACAAAATTTGACTCATATGCTTAATGCAGGGTCTTTTCCCCTTCCCTTTGCTGCATGCCTTATCTTCTCCCTCCCCATTGGTTGCACATATACTGCCCTCATCCTCGGCCTCGCTGCCCATAATCTCCTTGCCTCTGCGCAACGACACCGCCACCACTCTTTTCATATAGGTCATTTGTTGAGGCCGTCATATAGAATTCTCAGCATAGTCCATACGCCATACTCAATATGAATTCTAACTGTTTCTAATGATTTCCCGCAGCAACGTGTGGGGTATCTTTTAGTGTACATAAGATTATATGATATTTAGATAGTGGCCTGTAGCATAATGTTAACATGTGATGAGCCTGGCTGCAGGTATCGCCAGATTGGAAATGCTGTGGCCGTACCCGTTGGCCGTGCACTTGGGTATGCCTTGGCCATGGCCAACCTGAACAAGACTGGAAATGATCCCCTCATGGAGCTACCACCCAAGTTTGCATTCTCTCATATAGAAGGCACTCCTTAGTCAGACTGGCAAAACCTAACGGTTGACTTTTCCACCTGGGTTTAAGTCTCGTCATCTCCGTTCATTCTCCGCTAGAAAAGCTGGGTACCTCATGGTCGTGAATATCATTAGGACTCGTGAATATCGTTAGGGCATGCGCATTTTAACATAAGTCTTGATTCATTTTATTGCCATGTTGTACCTTGTAACATCTTAGTTTCTTAGAAGTTCCTGTAGGCAGGTGTAAGTTGCTCAGTATGGTTTGTCCTGAGAGAACCTTGTGTTGTACTGTAAAAGAATGTAGGTATCATAACTTTGTCACATACATTTGTTAGAAGCTCACATGGGCAGGTGTAGGTGGCTGCAGTGGATCTCCTCTGCCTTTGTTGTACTATAAAGACTATGTATGTATGTATGTATAGACAAGCTGAGTGGTCAGGGGAATAAAATGTACACCTTCTGACGTGTTGGTGGTGTTCTAATATACTTGTATGTATTTTCGTGTGAGTGAATGTAAGAAACGCCTAAGAGCATCTTCAACAAATGATGTAAAACTGGTTTCCTGGATTTTTTGCCTTTCTCTTTTACGTCTCAATTGCATACGCATTAAAACAGAACTTGATACGATAATTAAAACTCATGTCAAGAATCGAGATCTTTTGTTCTTTCTTCCTTTTTGGGTGCGATCTGATCAAGCCAATGGAAATACTCCAGGAACGAGAACCGATCGGTATGCCAACTAATCAGCCTCCAATAATTATCATGTTACCCGGATGGCCGGATGATACGATCCGATCCCGTGCATTGGGTCTTTGGGCATCGTCAGCACAGCAGCCGGGCTATAAGGATTCTAGTTTCGTTATAACCTGAGTTGATATCCCGCCCAAGCACGCCGCGTGCAGTTGACTCGCGCCTCCGCTGATCGGCTCCGCATCAAGAACCCAAGATCCAAGCTAGGCCACTGCGGAAGCCATGGATGATCCGCAGCAAGCAGAAATGGCTCCGCCGGAAGACGCGCCGGCCGGCGTCCCCGCGCATCCCCTGCCACACTCGGTGCGCGGCGTCTTCCTCAACTACATCGGCTACTGGCGGCCACGGTTCTTCGCCCGTCCCTCGGCGCGCCGCCCGGCGGTCGACTACGGTGACCTCGACTTCCTCCCCGACTATATAGCCGGGGGTACAACTCCATCCTGGACCACTGCAACGGGCTCTTGCTCTACGGCAACGCCTGGCTGTACTGCGTGGCCAACCCCGCCACGAGGCGATGGGAGCGTCTCCCGCGCATGGACGCCAACGACTACGTCCCGTATCTCGTCTTCGACCCCGCCCTGTCGCGTGGCTACGAGGTGTTGCTGTTCCGCCGCGAGCCCGAGAAGCCCAAGAAGTTCGACCTCATTGAGTTTCTGTCTTTGCTGGATGACATGTCGGTCGGCGAGGAGGACGTAGAGAATGAGGGCCAAGATGAACCGGCTGGAGAACCTTCCATGGATGACTTGCATCGTTTGACGGAATGGCCACAGTCACAATGGACGCTGCCTGTGTTCTCATCGGCCACTGGAGAGTGGCAGGAGAGGTCATTTGTCCGGGAAGGAGAGGCTGTCAAGACGATGGCCAGTATGCAACTGGATGCGGTACAACCCATGGAATGGGGCCCAAGATGGCGCTACAGTGTGTATTGGCGAGGCGCGCTTTACGTCCATTGCCGTGGTGCATTTGTTGCAAGGTATGCATTCTAGATCGAAGTGCATAACTACAAAACTCCTTCAATTATAGTGTTGATATGTTTTTTTTACTAATTTATATAATCTTTTTTACTTTCTATTCATGGATTTTTTTATATCATCTATACTCCCTCCATTCCATAATGTAGTGCTTTCTCTATCCCCGTGCTTCAACTTTGCCCGTAAATTTAACTACCAAGATCGATTGCGGCGGGAGCAAAAGTTATATCAGTGAATTTGTATTCGAAAGAAATTTTTAATTATGTAACTTTTTCTCCCGCCGCAGTCGGTCTCGTTCGTTAAATTTATGATCAAAGTTCGACCTCGGGAAGCACGGGCGCACTATATTTTGGAATGGAGGGAGTAATATTTTAGACTATTAACATATTTTAGCGAATAAACTTGTGTTTTCTAGGATATCTTTATCAGATGGTAAATACCGGGTATTTAATACACCAATAGATTTTGAGGAAAGCAATGCATGTCCTTATCTTGGGAAGTCGGAAAAGGGGGTGTACTTTGTGACAATTCACAAGTACAATAACCTTCTCCGTGTTTGGAACCTCAGTGAATCAAGCGGTCCAATAGATTGGGTACTAAAGCATACTATTGAGCTTGATGAATCTACTTTGTGGGCTGCGATGCGTTTCTACCAACACGAGATTAATGGACCTTGGATCTTAGAGGACAATAACAACGATGATGTGGAAAACAAGATGGTGCCGCTAAAAGAAGATATTGAATGGAACTCCGATGAGATAATGTAATGAGTAACCAAGGCGGTTGTGAAGAACCATACGGTCACATTTATTTCTTGGGTTTTCACCCGTACAAAGAGGTAATTTTCTTAGGGTTGTCATTTATAGGAGTGGCTTATCATTTGAATAGCTCGAAAGTTCAATACCTCGGAAAACTACGCCCAAAAGATTACTGCACAGCGTATTCAAATGGCATATATGAATCATTTATGTACACTCCATGCATGGTTGAGGAGCTTTCAAAGACTCCTCCATAATATGTACGCAAAGGTTACCATATGTGAACTGCAAATGGTTCAACAGTGCAAGAAAAAGTGTATCATAAAGTTCGAGTCTTATTTTCAGCCATGAATACCATATTATTTTATACATTCGCAATCTTCTGAGGTAGTTTGTCATCTGGTTATGTAATTTGTACTTTTTATGCATTTGAACCAACCAGTTGTCTTCTTGCATAGTTCTACCTTCTTTTGAGGGAGCATAATTCTACATGTAAGTACTGCAAAGTGTAGAAATATATGTACTGGTTACATATGTCTTACTTCCCCCACGCTCTTCGATCACTTCTGGGCATGCAAAAGTAGTCCCGTGCTTTTAAATCGTGTCAAATTTTGCACCATGTTAATCATCATAATATAGTTCTATATCAGTTGCATGTGAAAAGGCATTCATCAATGGTAATATCAATGAAGAACTATGTGTCAAACAACCCCCTTTTGAAGGCCACAAGCATCCTGACAGAGTGTATAGGCTTCACAAAGTCCTTTATGGGCTCAAGAAAGCTCCTTGAGCTTGGTATGATACACTCAAGAAGTTTTTGGAAAAGAAGGGCTTCAAACTAGGAGCCAATGATTCCACTCTCTTCACCAAATCTTATGATGGTGATCTATTCGCGTGTTAATATATGTGGATGATATTATTTTTGACAGTACTAACTCTCATTACAATGAATAATTTGCAAATTAATAGCCGAAAATATCAAACATCCATGATGGGGGAACTAAAAATATTCTGATTCCAAGTTCATAAAAAACGGAATGACATCTTTATCTCTCAGGAAAAATACCTCAAAGCCGCTTGAAGAAATGTTTCATGGAAAATTGGGAAGACATCAAGACTCCAATGCCAACACATGGACACCTTGACTCCCAAGATAATGATAAACCATTCAACAAAAAGGTATATTGCTCCATTGGCTTTCCCTTGTATCTGTGTGCATCTAGGCCCAACATTTTGCTTAGTATTTGCATGTGTGCACAGAGGGTGAAGAAAACCAGAGATTCAAATCTTCACCCTCCTATGATCACATATCCTTGTCCTGATGACGCTCATCCTGCTAATGTGCTTCGTGAAGGAAATATGCCCTAGAGGCAATAATAAAGCTATTATTTATTTCCTTATAGCATGGTAAATGTTTATTATTCATGCTAGAATTGCATTAACCGGAAACATAATACATGTGTGAATACATAGACAAACAGAGAGTCACTAGTATGCCTCTACTTGACTAGCTCGTTAATCAAAGATGGTTATGTTTCCTAACCATAGACATGAGTTATCATTTGATTAACGGGATCACATCATTAGGAGAGTAATGTGATTGACTTGACCCATTCTGTTAGCTTAGCACTTGATCGTTTAGTTTGTTGCTATTGCTTTCTTCATAACTTATACATGTTCCTATGACTATGAGATTATGCAACTCCCGTTTACCGGAGGAACACTTCGTGTGCTACCAAACGTCACAACGTAACTGGGTGATTATAAAGGTGCTCTACAGGTGTCTCCGAAGGTACTTGTTGGGTTGGCGTATTTCGAGATTAGGATTTGTCACTCCGATTGTCGGAGAGGTATCTCTGGGCCCTCTCGGTAATGCACATCACTCAAGCCTTGCAAGCATTGCAACTAATTAGTTGCAGGATGATGTATTATGGAACGAGTAAAGAGACTTGCCGGTAACGAGATTGAACTAGGTATTGAGATACCGACGATCGAATCTCGGGCAAGTAACATACCGATGACAAAGGGAACAACGTATGTTGTTATGCGGTCTGACCGATAAAGATCTTCGTAGAATATGTAGGAGCCAATATGAGCATCCAGGTTCCGCTATTGGTTATTGACCGGAGACGTGTCTCGGTCATGTCTACATAGTTCTCGAACCCGTAGGGTCCGCACGCTTAAAGTTCGGTGACGATCGTAATTAGGGTTTTTGTGTTTTGATGTACCGAAGGTTGTTCGGAGTCCCGGATGTGATCACGGACATGACGAGGAGTCTCGAAATGGTCGAGACATAAAGATTGATATATTGGAAGCCTATATTTGGATATCGGAAAAGTTCCGGGTGAAATCGGGATTTTACCGGAGTACCGGGGGGGTTACCGGAACCCCCCCGGGGGTTATTGGGCCTACATGGGCCATAAGGGAGAAGAGGAGGGCCAGCCAGGGCAGGCCGCGCGCCCCCTCCCCCCTAGTCCGAATAGGACAAGGAAGGGGGGGGGGGGGCGGCGCCCCCCTTTCCTCTTTCTCCCTTCCTCCTTCCTTTTCCAACAAGGCAAGAGGGGGGAGTCCTACTCCCGGTTGGAGTAGGACTCCTCCAGGCGCACCCATAGGGCCGGCCGCACCTCCCCCTCTCCCTCCTTTATATACTGAGGCAAGGGGGCACCCCATGACACACAAGTTGATCCTCGTGATCGTTCCTTAGCCGTGTGCGGTGCCCCCCTTCCACCATATTCCACCTCGGCCATATCGTAGCGGTGCTTAGGCGAAGCCCTGCGTCGGTAGAATATCATCACCGTCATCACGCACTACTAGGGAAAAGCCTATACACAGAATCTTACCAGTAGCGCGCTATAAAATCAGGCGCTGCTGGTAAGTAGCAGTAGCGCGGGCTGTGGAAACTCGCCGCTGAAACAAGTTTATCAGTAGCGCGCGCACTCCAAGCGGCGCTACTGCTAAAATTCCCACGACGCCGCCGCGAGGCCAATTATAGCAGCAACGCGTTAAAATAGACAACGCTACTGCTACGTAACGTAGCAGCAGCGCGTTCAGGCAATAATCGCTACTGCTAAATTAACTACAGATCTCACTAGCTAGCCTCATCCACAGATCACACTCACACACACTCACAGTCTCCTCCTCACCCCCCGCGCCGCCGGTCCTCCCCCGTCGCCCCTCCCCCGTCGCCCCTCCCCCGATCTGCGCCGCTGTTGCCTCATCCTCCTCCGTCCTCCATCCACTCACCGTTGGCCGCCCCCTCCTCGCTCCGTCTTCCTCCTCGATCCGTCCTCCCTCCACTCGCCGTCGGCCGGCCCCTCCTCGCTCCACTTTCCTCCTCCGTCCTACTATCTTCTCCCTCCTCGAGTCGCCCCTCCTTGTCCCTCCTCCCTGATACATTTTGATTTAGTAGGCTTTTATATGTAACATTTTGATTTAGTTGATTTAGTATGCTAGTGGATTTAGTATGCTAGTTGATTTAGTATGCTAGTTGATTTAGTCGATTTAGTTGATATGATTCAGTTGATTTAGTAGGCTAGTTGTTTTAGTTGATTTAGAACATTTTGATTTAGTTTATTTAGTAGGCTAGTTGATTTAGTTGATTTAGTAGGCTAGTTGATTTAGAACATTTTGATTTAGTTGATTTAGTAAAATGGCGCCACCACCAGCACCACTATGTCGACTGTGCAAGTCAAGGTGCGCCAGCAGCCTTGCAACTGGCAAGCTGTTCGGCATCTACTTCCATCCGAGTTTTCGTCATGCGGCGGTAAGAAATTAGTTGAAGTGTAACAACTATTTTATTTTTAGTGTTGGCATTACTGCATTGTGTCATTTTGCTTTTCTTACACAGATCGTCCCATGCAATGTGAGGTTGAAATTCAACAAGCTGACATGAGACACTGTGACATTTGAGGCTCCTGGGGGGCCGTACACTATGGAGGTCGAGAAAGGACGCAATATGTCGCAGATTGGAGGAGATGGATGGGCCTGTTTCCTTGCTCGCATGCGTCTTACTGGTGGTGAGTTGATCAGATTCTCCTTCAGAGCAGAAAGACCCAAGCTGGTTGTCATTTATATCAACCTGGTGGAAGATGATGAAGATGACGAAGATGATGAAGATAATGAGGACCCACTCAATGAAGATGATGAGAACCCACTTCATGAAGCCATCATAGCTCAAAGAATGAGGCTGAGCGAGGAGGAGGTGTGCAACCTATGGGACATAATTCCGCCACGTGATGACTTTGTCGGGGTGCCATTCGTGACCCGCCTGACAAGTACCATGGTCGATCGGCATGAAATGGTATGTTATACGTACTGCATGTAGTAATTTGATGATATATACATGTTGTATTGTTATACTTACAAATCTAGTCGATGATATACTTTAGTGTAGAGTCTGATCACATGCTTAGGCTATTTATTAATTGATATGTTTTTCTTATTCAGAGATTGCCAAAGAACCTATCTGTGAGTTGTGGTATCGAGCCTGATGAAGAAGGCTCAGTTGGACTACGCCTTACCGCAAGGGGCTCCGTCACCACATGTACTTACCGCATGGGCACAGATGGTCGCACACACTTGAACTCGGTTGGGTGGAAGAGATTCCTCGTTGGCAAGAATCTTCGTGCTGGACAGGCCATCCTAATTACTATCAGGAACACCCACCGCCCAGGCTTGAGGATGATGATCGTCGTCGATATCATCTAGAACTACATATGTGTATGTGCCTATATCATCTAGAACTACATATGATGATTGTCGTCGATATCATGTAGAACTACATATGATGATCGCCGTCGATATCATCTAGAACTAAATATGATGATTGTCGTCGATGTCACCTTGTACTGCTTGAGGATGCATGTTGAGTATATATGAAATTGTTATCTAGTACTCCCTCGGTTCCAAATTACTCGTCGTGGTTTGAGTTCAAATTTGAACTAAAACCACGACGAGTAATTTCGAACCGAGGGAGTACTACCTAGTACCTATAATGCTTTATGAAATTGATATCTAGTAGTACCTAGTATCTGGAAATTGCAGTTTATCGAAGTCGGAATGGGGAAATGGTGAAAGATATAACAGTAGCGCTGGACCGGGAAATCGCTACAGCTAAGTAATAGCAGCGCGTTCCTGAAAAGCGCTACTACTATAGTCAATAGTGGTAGCGCGGGTACAGGCAGCGCTACTACTAAGAGTTAGTTGTAGCGCCTTATTGGTAGCGCGGGTACCCGCGCTGCTGATAGGCCTAAAACCCGCGCTGCTGCTAGCCTTTTCCCTAGTAGTGACGCCGTCATGTTGACAAAACTATCCCTCAACGTTTTGCTAGATCAGAACTCGAGGGACGTCACCGAGTTGAACGTGTGCAGAACTCGGAGGTGTCGTACGTTTGGTACTTGGATCGGTCGGATCGGGAAGACGTACAACTACTTCCTCTACGTTGTGCAACACTTCCGTTGCCGGTCTACGAGGGTACGTAGACAACACTCTCCCCTCTCGTTGCTATGCATCACCATGATCTTGCGTGTGCGTAGGAAATTTTTGAAATTACTACGTTCCCCAACAGTGGCATCCGAGCCTAGGTTTTATGCGTTGATGTTGTGCACGAGTAGAACACAAGTGAGTTGTCGGCGATATAAGTCATACTGCTTACCAGCATGTCATACTTTGGTTCGGCGGTATTGTTGGATGAAGCGGCCCGGACCGACATTACGCGTACGCTTACGCGAGACTGGTTCTACCGACGTGCTTTGCACACAGGTGGCTGGCGGGTGTCAGTTTCTCCAACTTTAGTTGAACCGAGTGTGGCTACGCCCGGTCCTTGCGAAGGTTAAAACAGCACCAACTTGACAAACTATCGTTGTGGTTTTGATGCGTAAGTAAGAACGGTTCTTGCTAAGCCCGTAGCAGCCACGTAAAACTTGCAACAACAAAGTAGAGGACGTCTAACTTGTTTTTGCAGGGCATGTTGTGATGTGATATGGTTAAGACATGATGCTAAATTTTATTGTATGAGATGATCATGTTTTGTAACTGAGTTATCGGCAACTGGCAGGAGCCATATGGTTGTCGCTTTATTGTATGCAATGCAATTGCGCTGTAATGCTTTACTTTATCACTAAGCGGTAGCGATAGTCGTGGAAGCATAAGATTGGCGAGACGACAACGATGCTACGATGGTGATCAAGGTGTCGCGCCGGTGACGATGGTGATCATGAAGGTGCTTCGGAGATGGAGATCACAAGCACAAGATGATGATGGCCATATCATATCACTTATATTGATTGCATGTGATGTTTATCTTTTATGCATCTTATCTTGCTTTGATTGACGGTAGCATTATAAGATGATCCCCCACTAAATTATCAAAGTATAAGTGTTCTCCCTGAGTATGCACCGTTGCGAAAGTTCTTCGTGCTGAGACACCACGTGATGATCGAGTGTGATAGGCTCTACGTTCAAATACAACGGGTGCAAAACAGTTGCACACGCGGAATACTCAGGTTAAACTTGACGAGCCTAGCATATAACAGATATGGCCTCGGAACACGGAGACCGAAAGGTCGAGCGTGAATCATATAGTAGATATGATCAACATAGTGTCGGAGTAAATAGCCATGGGTAGCCTAGCCGGCTTCCCCTGGTCCTTCTGAAAAAATTACGAGCCCGTCCGGCTCTCAAGAATCCAAGACATGGGGCCGCCTTCCCCTTGCTGGCTGTCACCCAGGCCGGCTTTCGGAAGGCGGCCCGACTTTAGCCCTCATGAAGAAAGCCATGGGAGGGCCGACTTTGAGAAGCCGGCCGCGAGGAGGCCGACTCGAAGAAGCCGGCTCCCATAAAGCGGTCGAGACCGTACCCTCAAAGTTTGCATCCACCTAGCGGCGATGAGACGGGGCGTGGCTACAGTAAAGCCTGCCACCCCCAAATCCCGGAGCACGATCGGCACAGTGCGCCGTACGGGTGACCATGACCCGCCCGGCGCAACACTGTTGCCATGCCGACCCTGACGCCATCCATGACGGACTACCAGCGCGGCCCACGGGCGGTGGGTCCCTTTGGGCAGAGAGACACCCGAAGGCGGCCACACCTCCCCCAGTCGGCCTAAGAGAGAGCCGGCTCCCCACAGTCGGCTTGCCATCTTCCTCGAAGGAGACGCCCCATTAAGGAGACAAGACGTGGTGAGGCTACAGTGATCGCCCGCCGGGCGGCGGTACTGTAGCCACGCCTACCACGACGAAGCCCACGTCACCAAGATGGAGCAACAGTAGCCAGCTGCCGACCAGGTCCCGGACAGTGGGGCCTGCCTGTCGACCGAGGAGCCGGCAGCCGGCGGGACCCACCAGTCGGCGGGCCCCAGCGGCCGGCGCAGAAGCCGGCGAGCACAGTCACCGACGGCTGGGCCCCGCGCCCAGTCGGATTACCATTGTACCCCCGGGGGGTAGGCCTATATAAACCCCCCGGGGCACCCATGCAAAGGGGGGGACCCCCAGCTAGTTTTAGACACCACGCAAGGAGAAGAAGCAAGCTAGCCGTGCCCTTCTTCCTCCTTCCACCGAACAGCTCAAGGAGCATTTTGTAGCTACTTGTCCATCTAGTGATCATGCGGAGACCCCGCAGAGCAGCAGTAGGGGTGTTATCTCCACGGAGAGCCCCGAAGCTGGGTAAGATTCGCCGGCGTGCATGTTTTCGCCTCATCCCGTTTCCAGGCACCGACGACGTCTTACTGGCTCCCACAATGATAAGCCACCCGTTGGCATATGTCGCACCTACCACCCGACATTTGGCGCCCACCGTGGGGCCAGGTGCACCGTCGTCCGGAGACCTGTTCTGGACGGGAACCCTCTTCCTCCCCAGCGAGCGTAGCCAGCCCGGCACGCCCGATGGCGCTTGCCACGACGCGCTGCAAGGCATCACCAGCATCTGTGCGGCGAGCAGCCTCGCCAATCTCCTCGACGAAACCCTCATCTCCGACGAGCTCGCCTCCAAGGCGGGCACCGACCACCTTGCCAACCTCCTCGGCCAGCTCCATGTCTCCAGCGAGCTCGCTGTGGATCTGGAGTCGGTTGGCTCCACCGACCCGATGCCTGTCGACTTCGACACGGCCTCCTTCGACACCTTCCCCACCAACATCGTGATCTACAACGACCCGCTTCCTCGGACCGACGGCCGCGATACTGTCACCACCGAAGTGATGGTCACCGGCCGTGGCGGCCCGGCCGACGAGAGCGCCCACGACGCCCCGCACGCGGCGGCCCACGACTTGTCCACCCCCCCTCCCGGCTGATGCCGACGACGAAGCACTGGAGGCGCGCCGCCTCGCCCTCCTCGCAGAGGGCCGGAGGCTGGCTTCCGTGAGACGCCTCACTGAGGCCTACCAGCGCGAAGCTAACCGCGCCGCCTTCGGCACGCCGGCCCCGGGCGGGCCAAGCCGGGCCGGCATTGTCAAGCAACGCGGCGCCGTCATCGCCGACATGCTGGGAGTCGACCGCCCGGTCTATGCCACTCCGCTCGAGAACTTGCGTGCCGCCCAGGCGGCCGTGGACGAGTTGGACGGCTTGGAGGCCGAAGAACTCCCCCACATGACCCGACGCATCCAGCAACTGATTGACGCGGCCGCACGGTGGCACGAAGCCGACGCCCGCGCGGGAAGCCCTCCCCCGCGCCGAGATCACGGCGCGACGTCCCGGACACCGACTACGAGCAACGCCCGCGCGCGGCGCGAGAAAGAGCCGGCGGCCAGCCGAAGACGGACCCGAATCTCCATCGAGCGAGACGCGGACGGCCATCCCCGAGCCATGGAATGGCGGGGCAACCCGCCTCCGCCTCGACCCCATGGAGAGAGATATCCCACCCCGCCGCCAGTGGCGCACCCGACTCTCAGCGGCCGACTAGGTCGCCGCGAAGGAGTCGGCGAGAACGACGCCCGCCATCGGATCGACCGCCTGGCGCGATCCCTGGCGCTGGAAGAAGAAGACGATGTCGGCCCGCCTTGTTTCGGCCCCTGCATCCGTGACGAGCCTTTCCCCAAAGGGTTCTCGCTCCCAAGAGACACGCCCAAGTACAACGGCTCCGTGAAGCCGGAAGATTGGTTGATCGACTACTCCACGGCGGTCAGCATAGCCAATGGCAACCGGCGCGTTGCCGTAAAGTACGTGCCCCTCATGCTGCAAGGCACGGCGCGGATCCTGGCTCAACAGCCTCAAGCCTCTCAGCATCAACAGCTGGCTAGATTTCACCGAAGCTTTCATCCGCAACTTCACCAGCACCTACAAGCAGGCCCCCAAGCCCAGGCAGCTCTCCCTGTGCGTACAGGGCCCAACCGAGTCCACTCGCGACTACCTCACGCGTTGGGCCGAGCTCCGCAATTCTTGCGAGGGGTGCACGAGGTGCAAGCCATCGAATACTTCACTGCCGGGTGCCGAGAAGGTACCATCCTCAAGCACAAGCTCCTCTGCGACGAGCCGACTACCCTCGACGAGCTTCTGGACATAGCAGACAAATACGCCACCACCGACTCTTCGATGAAGACCGAGCTCCGGGTAGACGCGTCCGGGAAAGTACTCAACCCGGCGCCCAAGACGCCGGCAGGGGATTCCGGCCGACGCCCACACCCGAACGACCACAAGCGCAAGGGCCCTGCGCCGCCTCCCGCCAGTCGGCAGGTGGCCACAGTCGAAGACGCGCTGCCTGAAGGGCGACCCGCGCCCAAGAAGCCCAAGGGCGGCAGGCCGGCTTGGCAGCCGGCTTTCTCCTACGAGCAAACTCTCGACGCCCCGTGCAAATTCCATAGCGGCGCGAAGCCGTCCAACCACACAACCCGGAAGTGCCATTGGCTCACCCGAATCTCTAAAGGCGAGGGGCTCGCGCCGCCTCCGCCTGCCGGCCCGCCGCCTCCGGCCGCTCGGCCCGCAGTCGGAGCCGTGCACGACGAATTCCCCAACGAGCAAGCAACCTACATCATCTTTACAAGCCAGCTCGAAGACCGGCGCGGCAAACGCCGAGAGCACCAGGAAGTCAGCATGGTCGCTGCCAACCCCGCCGGACACATGCATTGGTCAGAAAAACCCATCAGCTGGAGCCGGGCCGACCATCCAGAGGTGATGCCGTCTCCCGGCTCTTATGCGTTGGTCCTGGAAGCCACCCTCGCGACGGACAGATGCGCTGCCCGCTTCTCCCGCGTGCTGATAGACGGCGGGAGCAGCATCAACATCCTGTACCATGACACCCTGGAGAAGCTAAATGTCAAGACGAAGCAGCTCATGCCTACTCGGACAGTGTTTCATGGCATCGTACCCGGCTTGTCTTGCGCCCCCATTGGCAAGATCAAGATTGATGTACTCTTTGGGGACAAGGAGCATTTCCGCTGGGAAGCAATCTGGTTTGAAGTGGTGGACCTGGAGAGCCCCTACCACGCGTTGCTTGGCCGACCCGCCTTGGCCAGGTTCATGGCAGTTCCCCACTATGCATACCTCAAGATGAAGATACCAAGTTCCAAGGGCGTCATCACCGTAGCCGGCGGTTACAAGAAGTCTTCCGAGTGCGCTGCCGCCAGCAGCCGGCTGGCCGAGTCCCTTGTGATTGCCGAAGAGAAGAAGATGTTGGACCGGGTCGTGGCCATGGCCAGCAAGCAGCCGAACCAGTCCCCCGACCCCAAGGAGTATGATGCCCAAGGATCTTTCCAGCCGGCCAAAGAAACCAAGAAGATACCCCTTGACCCCGAGCACCCCGAGAGGTTTGCCGTCATCGGGGCAAGCCTGAACAGCAAATAGGAAGGCGAGCTCGCCGATTTCCTCCGTGAGAATCGGGACATCTTTGCATGGTCCCCCAAGGACATGCCGGGTGTTCCGAAGGAATTCGCCGAGCACAAGCTACACGTCCGAAAAGACGCGAAACCAGTCAAGCAGCCCCTCCGCCGACTATCAGAGGAAAAGAGAAGGATTGTAGGGGAGGAGATAGCCCGGCTTCTGGCAGCCGGCTTCATTATGGAAGTCTTCTTTCCAGAGTGGCTTGCCAACCCGGTCCTCGTGTTAAAGAAGAACAACAAGTGGCGCATGTGTATAGACTACACAAGCCTCAACAAGGCCTGCCCTAAAGATCCCTTTGCCCTGCCGAGGATTGACCAAGTGATAGACTCCACGGCCAGATGCGAGCTGTTGAGTTTCTTGGATGCTTACTCAGGATATCACCAGATAAAGCTAGATCCGGACGACCGCCTGAAGACCGCCTTCATCACGCCATTTGGAGCCTTCTGCTACCTGACTATGACATTCGGCTTAAGAAATGCCGGTGCCACTTTTCAGCGTTGCATGCAGAAGTGCCTCCTCAAGCAACTCGGCAGGAACGCTCACGTCTACGTGGATGACATTGTGGTGAAGACGGAGAAGCGCGGCACCTTGCTGGAAGACCTCAAAGAAACGTTTGAAAACCTACGCCGGTTCCAAATCAAGCTCAACCCCGAGAAATGCGTGTTCGGAGTGCCAACTGGCCAGCTCCTAGGCTTCATGGTCTCCGAACGCGGCATCGAATGCAACCCGGTGAAGATCAAGGCCATCGAGAGAATGGCGATCCCCACCAAGCTTCGAGACATCCAAAAGTTCACCGGATGCTTGGCCTCCTTGAACCGCTTCATCATCCGGCTCGGAGAGAAAGCTCTCCCCCTCTACCGCCTCATGAAGAGCACTCACTTCGAGTGGAATGACCAGGCCAACCAAGCTTTTCACGAGCTGAAGAAGATGCTGGCCACGCCGCCCGTCCTAGCGGCGCCGACTGAGAAAGAGCCCATGCTCCTTTACATTGCCGCAACCAGCCGGGTGGTCAGCACCGTCATCGTAGTCCAACGCCCAGAAGAAGGCCGAGCCCAGCCGGTCCAGAGGCCGGTGTATTATTTGAGCGAGGTGCTATCCGCTTCAAAGCAGAACTACCCGCACTACCAGAAGATGTGTTACGGCGTGTACTTCACCGCCAAGAAGCTGAAGCCCTACTTTCAAGAGCATCCCGTCACGGTCGTATGCATCGCCCCGCTGACCGAGATCATAGGCAGCCGGGTCGCATCTGGCCGGGTGGCGAAATGGGCCATCGAGCTGGCCCCTTACATAATCTTCTACCAGCCCTGCACCGCCATCAAGTCCCAAGCACTGGCCGACTTCCTCGTCGACTGGGCCGAGACCCAGTACCTGCCGCCGGCTCCTGACTCCACCCATTGGCACATGCACTTTGACGGGTCCAAGATGCGCACTGGCTTGGGAGCCGGTGTCGTCCTTACCTCTCCCAAAGGCGACAAGCTCAGATACACGCTGCAGATTCACTTTGCCGCCTCCAACAATGTAGCCGAGTACGAGGCACTCATACACGGGCTCCGGCTTGCCAAGGAACTCGGCATCCGCCGGATCCTATGTTATGGCGACTCAGACTTGGTGGTTCAGCAATCATCCGGCGACTGGGACGCCAAGGACGCAAATATGGCAAGCTACTGCTTCCTGGTTCAACAACTCAGCGGATACTTTGAAGGATGCGAGTTCCTCCACGTACCGCGAGCCGACAACGAGCCAGCCGATGCCCTGGCTCGAAT
Source organism: Triticum urartu (assembly GCF_056163025.1). Taxonomy (NCBI): domain Eukaryota; kingdom Viridiplantae; phylum Streptophyta; class Magnoliopsida; order Poales; family Poaceae; genus Triticum; species Triticum urartu. The sequence goes on along the minus strand of NC_141876.1, from coordinate 460,774,680 downwards.
AGGCTCCACTCGGCAAGCAATACCAACCGGCGTCGCTCTACAACGCCTCCTCAAAACGTCCATCAAGCCGTCTCCAGAGTCCGATTCCATCTTCGTACCGCCTGACCCCGACGCGGCCGGGTCCGGCTCGAAGAACCAAGCAGGCGACCCCGGGACTTCAGTAGTCGGCCCGGGGACTTCGGCAACCGGCTCGGGGACTGCCACACCCGGCTCGGGGACTGTAGTAGCCGGTCCGGGGACTGCACCAACACAACAACCAGCGGCCGACTCCAGCATTTCACCACCCAGCTCGCCCACCCTGGTGGCAGTAGGAGAAGTCGCGGCTCTGTCATGGGCTCAGTCCATCCTCAACTTCCTAGTAAACCAAGATCTGCCAGCTGACAAAACAGAGGCAAGACAAGTCCAACGTCGAGCTGGAGCATACACAATCGTCAACAGAGAACTTGTCAAGCGCAGTGTCACTGGAGTCCTCCAACGGTGCGTCGAGCAAGAGAAGGGCATTGCAATCCTCAGAGACATTCACCAAGGAGAATGCGGCCACCATGCGGCTTCAAGATCACTCGTCGCCAAAGCTTTCCTCCATGGTTTCTCCTGGCCGACTGCTTTGGATGACGCCAAAGAATTAGTTAAATATTGCAAAGGGTGCCAACTCTTCAGCTCCAAGCAACACATGCCGGCTTCGGCACTCAAGACCATTCCCCTCACCTGGCCCTTTGCCATTTGGGGACTGGACATGGTGGGCCCATTCAAGACGGCGCGCGGCGGCATGATGCATTTGCTTGTCGCCGTGGACAAATTCACCAAGTGGATTGAGGCAAAGCCGATCAAGAAGCTGAATGGGCCGACTGCTGTGACATTCATCGCAGACATAACAACTCGGTACGGCGTGCCACACAGCATCATCACCGACAATGGAACGAATTTTGCCAAAGGAGCCTTGGCACGTTTCTGCGCAGCCCAAGGTATCCGGCTGGACTTATCGTCCGTCGCCCACCCGCAGTCAAACGGCCAGGTCGAGCGATCCAACGGCCTCATCCTCTCCGGCATCAAGCCCCGACTGGTCGTACCACTGGAGCGTTCAGCCGGCTGTTGGCTCGATGAGCTGTCGGCTGTCCTCTGGAGTCTGCGCACTACCCCAAACAAGTCAACCGGCTTCACTCCTTTCTTCCTCGTGTACGGTGCCGAGGCGATCATCCCAACCGACATCGAGTTCGACTCGCCCCGGGTAACCATGTACACGGAGGCGGAGGCCAAGGAAACACGAGAAGATGGCGTCGACCTGCTGGAAGAAGGCCGGCTGTTAGCCCTCAGCCGATCTACCATCTACCAGCAGGGTTTGCGCCGCTACCACAGTCGGAAGGTCAGGCCAAGATCTTTCCAAGAGGGTGATCTTGTGCTCCGGCTGATCCAGCGAACAACCGGCCAGCACAAGCTCTCGGCCCCTTGGGAGGGCCCCTTCGTCATCAGCAGAGCTCTAGGCAACGACTCCTACTACCTAATCGACGCGCAGAAGCCCAACACACGCAAGAGAGACGACTCCGGCAAGGAGTCGGAACGACCATGGAACGCCAACCTCCTTCAAAGATTTACAGTTGAAATGCAGTATGTATCACGCTAACTTTTGTACTAAATACGAGACAATAGGCCCCCCGAGGAGGGCTCGGGGACTGCCATCTTTTATCTATGAATGAAAAGTACCATGCTTATGACCTTGTCATTTCATTTACTTGTTCCGTCCGGCACCGGGTTCGACTAGTCGGCCCGGGGACTGGCCGACTGGAGTTATATTAGAAGTCCTACCCGCGGTCAGACAAGTAGTGTGCCGACACCCAGGCTTAGCTCTTGCCAAAGTCGCAGTTCGAAGAACTGGCTGTCCGGCTGGCAAGAGTCAAAAGCAGGAAAGGATGCCCACACGAAAAATGGCCAGGGACCAACGGACTAATATAACGAAAGCCGGTTTGCCGCCTACCACCGACCGACTACCAAAGTAGCCGACCGGCCGGTTTCCATTCACTTCACTTCAATCCAAGAAAGCTCGAGTACTTGCCTCCCCAAAGAGGGAAGGCGGCAAAGGAAAAAGCCTAAGGATAAAAAGCATACGCGAATGGAAACCAAACATGCACATAATAATATTTACATAAAAGACCTCCAAGAGGCCAGCATTCAACATAGTTTGGATACACCCCCAGTGGGTGGAACTGTGAAAGCTTAATAAAGATTGTTCAAAAGGCAACAAGCAGGAAAAATAAGGACGGCAGATCAAGCTGGCGGAGCGACCGATGAGCCGGGCTGGTCGGCGGAGACGGTTGTGCCGGCTGAAGGAGTGGCCGGCTGGCGAACCTCAGCTTGATCACCGCCTCCCGCAGAGGGCGCGCTTCCACGCGCCTCGTTGCTGGAGGCACGGTCAGCCTGAGGCCGGCCGGTTGTTCCACTAGCCGGCTCGACGTCTTCACCGTCCTCTTCTTCGTCATCCTCGCCCTCGTCGCTGGAGGCGATCTCCTCTGCCGAGTCCTCGCCCACCGCCGGGTTCAGCCTGAACCACTCCTCCGGCTGGGCAACGCCGTCATCATTGATTTCAGGTGCAAAAACGCTGATGTCGGTGCACTCGGCGATCGTCGAAGCACGCTGAGCAATAGCCGGCCGCACCTCCTCCAGCTCCGCGTCGGCCTCCAGCCGCCAAGTGCGCAGCTGGTCCAGGTTCAGCCCTGGGTACCAAGCTCGAACGAACTCCAACGCCCGCCTGGCTCCAAGACGGGCCGCCGACGCCTTCCAAGCTTCAAAGCGACCGACTGCGACCTCCAGCCAGTCGGCAGTCCGGCTTGGGGTGCGGGGGATCGTCTCGCCGGGCCAGAGGGCGGCCAACACCTGCGCCCCGGCACGTTGGAGCCGGCGGAGCATCCGGTGAGCCGGCTGCAGCCGCACTTGGACAGCCAAGAGCTGCTCCTCAAGCGTCCGATTCGCGTCCGGCGCGATGTTGAGCCCCGCCTGACGGCGCGCCTCGCGATGGGCCTCGATGGTTTGGGCGGCGAAGGCGGAGTAGCCAGGAAAGTAGTCTGCACAAGAAAATAGGCAGCAACACAAGTCAGGCCAAAAACCAGGCGGCAAGGGGCAGGAGAGGAGCGAGGAAGGCGGCTTACCGTCGATCAAGTCCTCGATGCGGCCGAAGCCTTCATTCAGCGCTTGCCGGGTCTCAGCCCAGCTCGCCGCCTCGGTCTCAAACTCTGCCTTCAGGGCGGCCTCGCTATCCTGCGCTTTCTGCAGGGCCGCCTTGTGGCTCTCCTCCTGGTCAGCCAGCTTCTTGGCCAGGCGGTCACGCTCCTGGACCAAGGCAGCGTACTCAGCATCCTTGGTACGAAGGGCGGCCTGCGCTTCGCTGAGCTCCCTCCTCAAGTCGGCGTTGGCCCCTGAAAGCACGAAAGATGAAAGAAAAAAACCAATAAGGAAAAAGTCGTCAAGGAAGATCCGACCCGACTGCTCAGCAGTCGGCCCGAATCTCGGGGACTACACCCAGTGGGTGCGCTGACGCGCCCCCACAGGAGACAGACAAGATCAAGCACTTACTTCGGCTATTGGCCAGGTCGTCGGTCTTCCGACCCAACTCCTGGGCCTGGGAGTTGAAGGCGGCAGCACGGGAGTTATGATATTCCTGGAAGTTCAGACAGGAAGCAAAAATAAGGTAGTCGTCAAGAAAGATCCGACCCGACTGCTCAGCAGTCGGCCCGAATCTCGGGGACTACACCCAGTGGGTGCGCTGACGCGCCCCCACGGAAGAAATCAAGAGACCAAAGCGGCCAAGAATGAAAGACTCACCCGGATGGCGGCCCGCGTCGACAGGAACTCCTGGGTGTACTGCTGCAGCAGGGCGGCATGAGCTTGAAGCCGGCTCCGGACCTCTTGAGCCGCCACATTCAGCTCGCCAGTCCCCCCGCGGGGAGTCCACTCGGACGTGGCGGTGCTGGCCGCCTCCAGAGCCTCCGCCGACTGGCCGGCGCCCGCAACTCGGCGCGACTCCGGCGGAGCGGCGCCTCCCCCTGCGCGCCGACGCGTCACCGGCTGCACCTCGAAGCCGGCTCCGTCCTCCGGCTCACCCCCGGCTAGCTCCTCTGGCGCCGCTGACGATTGGCCGCCTTGGCCCGCTCCGGTTGGCGCTGCCAGCGGCGCTCTCCCCGCGAAGGTCACGAGGTCCTCCCTCCTCTCCATCAGCGGCGGGTCTTGGACGATTTCCTCCGCCAGGGGCAATGGGGTGTCAGGGGCCACAGCTCGGAGGGGAATGGCGAGCGGCGGAGGCTGGTTACGCGAACCCTCCGCCTCCGTTTCCGCGGTCGCCGCCTCCGCCTGGGCCTTGGCTGCCGCGTCGGCCTGCTCCCTCGCCGCCTGGGCGGCCGCTTTTTCCGCCGCCTCACGCTCCTCCCGCGCCTCACGGGCGTTCCGCTCCGTGGCCTCCCTGAGGTCGGCGCGGGGGTCCACGCGGCGGGAGCCCGAAGACCCTCCAGTCGGCCCAACTACGGAGCCGCCCGGACCCCGCTCAAGGGAAAGCGGCGCCCTGTCCAGCGAGCGGGAAAAGGTTAGGAAGAATGTTCGAACAGGAGAGAACGATGAAAAGCATGCGACTAGGCAATCGACGACTCACGCTGAGACCGCCTGAGGCTGCTTCACCGCCTTGCGGAAGCGGGCCGCTTTCGCGGCCGCCTCATCTCGTTTGGTCGCCGCGGTGGAGGCTTTGGACTTCTTCGGCCGACTGCCGAAGAGGATTGACGCGGCCCAGCGCTTCTGTGCGCCGCCACTGGCCGCCGACGCGGTGGATGAGCCCGCGCCCTGATGGTCGGCCGCCGGCTGGCGACGCGGGGCGACTTCGGCTTTGGCATCATCCGGCCAGTCCTCGAAGCTGGTGGTAAGCCCTGTGCCTCCGGGCTCGGCGTCGTCCCCCACGACGGCGTCTTCCATGGCGGCCGCCCCCAAATCCGGGTCGCCGACGTCGTCCATCGTGCGGTCAGGGACGTACTGGCGTTCTATCCCTGCTGCCCCGGTCGTCGGCGGAAGAAGGGGGTTCTGCTAAGAAGAACCGACCGATCAGAAGCCGGCCATCATAAAGCCGGCTACCAACAAAAAGAAGAAAGAGAGGAAAGCTTACCACGGGCGGAGGGTTGGCGCGAGAATACGGCACCTTGCCATATCGCCAGTCCTCGGCGAGCTTGCAATTGGAGATATAATTTACCATGTACGACACCTCCGCATGAGGCATCTCCCTGGTGCTCAGCCGGCTTGGGTCGAAGCGGCCACTCATCTGACACATCATGTGGGGCCGGCTTTGGAGAGGAAGTATCCGGCGCTCCACGAAGGCGGCCACCAAGTCGGCCCCGCTCAGGCTTTCCGACTGGATCATCACCCGAAGCCGGGAGACGGCAGCGTTCCCGGCCTGAGACAGTGACCTGGACCGGAAACTCCATGAGGGCTGCCTCCCAGCCGGCGGGCCGGCTACGTGAGCCGGCAGGTTGACGTGGTCTCCTTGCTGGGCGACGTTCTTCACGTAGAAGTACGACTTCTGCCAGATCTTCACCAACTGGATCAGGGGGATGGACGGGAACGGGTTGTTCTCGCCCGACCTCCTCATGGCGATGTAGGCCCCGCAGGGGGCGGGCACACCTGCGACGACGGTGCCGAGTTTGCTCTGGAAGAATTCCCCCCAGAGCTCCAGCGTGGGGAGCAGCCCCAAGAAACCTTCGCAGAGAGAGACGAAGGCCGACAGCAGCATCACCGCGTTGGGTGTGAGGTGATGCGGCTGAAGATTGTAGAATTCGAGGAAGGAGCGCAGGAATCCGCTCGCCGGAAGGCCGAAGCCGCGCAGGAAGTGCGAGCGGAAGACGACCCGCTCGCCCTCCTCCGGTGCCGGCGAGATCTCCGTCTCTGGCGCCAGGCGGACCCGCACGAGGTTGGCGTTGGGCAGGCGCCGAGTCTGGCGGAGGAACTCAACATGGTCCTCATGGACGTTGGAGCCATCCCACGAGCTCGACAGCGCCATGGGAGCAAGACGATGTGGCGGCGCGGTGGCGCTGAGACGGGAGGCTGCGGCGGCAACAAGAGGAAGAAAGGAGGACGAGAAGGGGCGGAGCGAGAGAGAGCGTGCGAACCTCTGTCTCCCCCCCTCCTCCCCCTACTTATAGGCTCGCGTGGCGGAGCCAAGGAGGCGTGGCGTGGGGAAACGTGGGGATCGATCGTGCCCACTCCCCCACGTCCCGCGTTTATTGCGCCCTAACGGTGAAATAAAATCGCCACGGGAAGGCGAGCGGTCCACCTGAGCGCTGGCAGGGTCTCGCTGCCACGTGGCCCGCGGGAGGGCCCGCGGTCAGCATGCGGGTCGAACACTTTCCCGCCTGCAAGACGCAGGGCTCCCCAAAATCGGCATACACCAGCAAAGCCGGCTCTTCAGGGTAGGAAGCTGACCAAGCTTCTCGTCCCTTTATCCGCCTCGAAGCTCGATCAGCTTCGGGGACTACTGTCGGAGTAAATAGCCATGGGTAGCCTAGCCGGCTTCCCCTGGCCCTTCTGAAAAAATTACGAGCCCGTCCGGCTCTCAAGAATCCAAGACATGGGGCCGCCTTCCCCTTGCTGGCTGTCACCCAGGCCAGCTTTCGGAAGGCAGCCCGACTTTAGCCCTCATGAAGAAAGCCATGGGAGGGCCGACTTTGAGAAGCCGGCCGCGAGGAGGCCGACTCCAAGAAGCCGGCTCCCATAAAGCGGTTGAGACCGTACCCTCAAAGTTTGCATCCACCTAGCGGCGATGAGACGGGGCGTGGCTACAGTAAAGCCTGCCACCCCCAAATCTCGGAGCACGGTCGGCACAGTGCGCCGTACGGGTGACCATGACCCGCCCGGCGCAACACTGTTGCCATGCTGACCCTGACGCCATCCACGACGGACTACCAGCGCGGCCCACGGGCGGTGGGTCCCTTCGGGCAGAGAGACACCCGAAGGCGGCCACACCTCCCCCAGTCGGCCCAAGAGAGAGCCGGCTCCCCGCAGCCGGCTTGCCATCTTCCTCGAAGGAGACGCCGCATTAAGGAGAGAAGACGTGGTGAGGCTACAGTGATCGCCCGCCGGGCGGCGGTACTGTAGCCACGCCTACCACGACGAAGCCCACGTCACCAAGATGGAGCAACAGTAGCCAGCTGCCGACCAGGTCCCGGACAGTGGGGCCTGCCTGTCGACCGAGGAGCCGGCAGCCAGCGGGACCCACCAGTCGGCGGGCCCCAGCAGCCGGCGCAGAAGCCGGCGAGCGCAGTCACCGACGGCTGTGCCCCGCGCCCAGTCGGATTACCATTGTACCCCCCGGGGGGGGGGGTAGGCCTATATAAACCCCCCGGGGCACCCATGCAAAGGGGGGGACCCCCAGCTAGTTTTAGACACCACGCAAGGAGAAGAAGCAAGCTAGCCGTGCCCTTCTTCCTCCTCCCACCGAACAGCTCAAGGAGCATTGTGTAGCTACTTGTCCATCTAGTGATCATGCGGAGACCCCGCAGAGCAGTAGTAGGGGTGTTATCTCCACGGAGAGGCCCGAAGCTGGGTAAGATTCGCCGGCGTGCATGTCTTCGCCTCATCCCGTTTCCAGGCACCGGCGACGTCTTACTGGCTCCCACAATGATAAGCCACCCGTTGGCATATGTCGCACCTACCACCCGACACATAGTGATGTTCACCATTGAAACTACTCCATCTCACGTGATGATCGGACATGGTTTAGTTGATTTGGATCACGTGATCACTTAGAGGATTAGAGGGATGTCTATCTAAGTGGGAGTTCTTAAGTAATATGATTAATTGAACTTTAGTTTATCATGAACTTAGTCCTGGTAGTATTAGCATATCTATGTTGTAGATCAATAGCTCGCGTTTAGCTCCCCTGTTTTATTTTTGATATGTTCCTAGAGAAAACTAAGTTGAAAGATGTTAGTAGCAATGATGTAGATTGGATCCGTGATCTGAGGTTTATCCTCATTGCTGCACAGAAGAATTATGTCTTTGATGCACCACTAGGTGACAAACCTATTGCAGGAGTAGATGCAGATGTTATGAACATTTGTCTAGCTCAATATGATGACTACTTGATAGTTTAGTGCACCATGCTTAAACGGCTTAGAATCGGGACTTCAAAGACGTTTTGAACGTCATGGGCCATATGAGTTCCAGGAGTTGAAGTTAATATTTCAAGCAAATACCCGAGTTGAGAGATATGAAGTCTCCAACAAGTTCTATAGCTAAAAGATGGAGGAGAATAGCTCAAGCAGTGAGCATGTGCTCAGATTGTCTGGGTACTACAATCGCTTGAATCAAGTGGGAGTTAATCTTCCAGATAAAATAGTGATTAACAGAATTCTCTAGTCACCATCACCAAGTTAGTAGAACTTCGTGATGAACTATAATATGCAAGGGATATCGGAAACGATTCCAAGCTCTTCGTGATGCTGAAATCAACGAAGGTAGAAATCAAGAAAAGCATCAAGTGTTGATGGTAAACAAAACCACTAGTTTCAAGTAAAAAAGGACAAAGGGAAGAAAGGGGAACTTCAAGAAGAACGGCAAGCAAGTTGCTTCTCAAGTGAAAAACCCAAGTGTGGACCTAAGCCTGAAACTGAGTGCTTCTACTGCAAAGGGACTGGTCACTGGAAGCGGAACTACCCCAAGTAATTGGCGGATAAGAAGGATGGCAAAGTGAACATAGGTATATTTGATATACATGTTATTGATGTGTACTTTACTAGTGTTTATAGCAACCCCTCAGTATTTGATACTAGTTCAGTTGCTAAGAGTGGTAACTCGAAACGGGAGTTGCAGAATGAACAGAGACTAGTTAAGGGTGAAGTGACGATGTGTGTTGGAAGTGGTTCCAAGATTGATATGATCATCATCGCACACTCCCTATACTTTCAGGATTAGTGTTGAACCTAAATAAGTGTTAATTGGTGTTTGCGTTGAGCATAAATATGATTGGATCATGTTTATTGCAATACGGTTATTCATGTAAGTTAGAGAATAATTGTTGTTCTGTTTACATGAATAAAACCTTCTATGGTCATACACCCAATGAAAATGGTTTGTTGGATCTCGATCGTGGTGATACACATATTCATAATATTGAAGCCAAAAGATGCAAAGTTAATAATGATAGTGCAACTTATTTGTGGCACTGCCGTTTAGGTCATATTGTTGTAAAGCGCATGAAGAAAATCCATGCTGATGGGTTTTTGGAATCACTTGATTATGAATCAGTTGATGCTTGCGAACCATGCCTCATGGGCAAGATGACTAAGACTCCGTTCTCCGGAACAATGGAGCGAGCAACAGATTTGTTGGAAATCATACATACTGATGTATGTGGTCCGATGAATATTGAGGCTCGTGGCAGGTATCATTATTTTCTGATCTTCACAGATGATTTGAGCAGATATGAGTATATCTACTTGATGAAACACAAGTCTGAAATATTTGAAAAGTTCAAAGAATTTCAGAGTGATGTGGAGAATCATCGTAACAAAAATAAAAGTTTCTACGATATGATCGCAGAAGTAAAATATTTGAGTTACGAGTTTGGCCTTTAGTTAAAACAATGTGAAATAGTTTCACTACTCACGCTACCTGGAACACCACAGTGTAATGGTGTGTCCGAACGTCATAACCGTACTTTATTAGATATAGTGCGATCTATGATGTCTCTTACCGATCTACCACTATCGTTTGGGGGTTATGCACTAGAGACAGCTACATTCACATTAAAAAGGGCACCATCTAAATCCGTTGAGACGACACCGTATGAACTATGGTTTGGCAAGAAACCTAAGCTGTCGTTTCTTAAAGTTTGGGACTGCAATGCTTATGTGAAAAAGTTTCAACATGATAAGCTCGGACACAAATCGGAGAAGTAAATCTTCATAGGATACCCAAAAGAAAATGTTGGGTACACCTTCTATCACAGATCCGAAGGCAAGTTATTCATTGCTGAGAATGGATCCTTTCCAGAGAAGGAGTTTCTCTCGAAAGAAGTGAGTGGGAGGAAAGTAGAACTTGATGAGGTAACTGTACCTGCTCCCTTATTGGAAAGTAGTTCATCACAGAAATCTGTTCCTGTGACTACTACACCGATTAGTGAGGAAGCTAATGATGATGATCATGTAACTTCAGATCAAGTTACTACCGAACCTCGTAGTTAAACCAGAGTGAGATCTGCACCAGAGTGGTATGGTAATCCTGTTCTGGAGGTCATGTTACTTGACCATGACGAGCCTATGAACTATGAGGAAGCGATGATGAGCCCAGATTCTGTGAAATGGCTTGAGGCCATGAAATCTGAGATGAGATCCATGTATGAGAACAAAGTATGGACTTTTATTGACTTGCCCAATGATCGGTGAGCCATTGAGATTAAATGGATCTTCAAGAGGAAGACGGACGCTGATAGTAGTGTTACTATCTACAAAGCTAGAATTGTCGCAAAAAGTTTTTCGACAAGTTCAAGGTGTTGACTACGATGAGAGTTTCTCACTCGTATTTATGCTTAAGTCTGTCCGAATCATGTTAGCAATTGCCGCATTTTATGAAATCTGGCAAATGGATAAACAAAACTGCATTCCTTAATGGATTTATTAAAGAAGAGTTGTATATAATGCAACTGGAAGGTTTTGTCAATCCTAAAGGTACTAACAAAATATGCAAGCTCCAGCGATCCATCTATGGACTGGTGCAAGCATCTCGGAGTTGGAATATACGCTTTGATAAGTTGATCAAAGCATATAGTTTTATACAGACTTGCGGTGAAGCCTGTATTTACAAGAAAGTGAGTGGGAGCACTACAGCATTTCTGATAAGTATATGTGAAAGACATATTGTTGATCGGAGATAATGTAGAATTATTCTGCAAAGCATAAAGGAATATTTGAAAGGAGTTTTTCAAAGAAAGACCTCGGTGAAGCTGCTTACATATTGAGCATCAAGATCTATAGAGATAGATCAAGATGCTTGATAAGTTTTTCAGTGAGTACATACCTTGACAAGATTTTGAAGTAGTTCAAAATGGAATAGTCAAAGAAGAAGTTCTTGCCTGTGTTACAAGGTGTGAAGTTGAGTAAGACTCAAAACCCGACCACGGCAGAAGATAGAGAGAGAATGAAAGTCATTCCCTATGCCTTAGCCATAGGTTCTATAAAGTATGCCATGTTGTGTACCAGACCTATTGTATACCCTGCCCTGAGTTTGGCAAGGGGGTACAATAGTGATCTAGGAGTAGATCACTGGACATTGGTCAAAATTATCCTTAGTGGAATAAGGATATGTTTCTCGATTATGGAGGTGACAAAAGGTTCGTCATAAAGGGTTACGTTGATACAAGTTTTGACACTGATCCAGATGACTCTAAGTCTCAATCTGGATACATATTGAAAGTGGGAGCAATTAGCTAGAAAAGCTCCATGCAGAGCATTGTTGACATAGAAATTTGCAAAATACTTACGGATCTGAATGTGGCAGACCCGTTGACTAAACTTCTCTCACAAGCAAAACATGATCACACCTCAGTACTCTTTGGGTGTTAATCACATAGCGACATGAACTAGATTATTGACTCTAGTAAACCCTTTGGGTGTTGGTCACATGCCGATGTGAACTATGAGTGTTAATCACATGGTGATGTGAACTATTGATGTTAAATCACATGGCGATGTGAACTAGATTATTGACTCTAGTGCAAGTGGGAGACTGAAGGAAATATGCCCTAGAGGCAATAATAAAGCTATTATTTATTTCCTTATATCATGATAAATGTTTATTATTCATGCTAGAATTGTATTAACCGGAAACATAATACATGTGTGAATACATAGACAAACAGAGAGTCACTAGTATGCCTCTACTTGACTAGCTCGTTAATCAAAGATGGTTATGTTTCCTAACCATAGACATGAGTTGTCATTTGATTAACGGGATCACATCATTAGGAGAATAATGTGATTGACTTGACCCATTCTGTTAGCTTAGCACTTGATCGTTTAGTTTGTTGCTATTGCTTTCTTCATAACTTATACATGTTCCTATGACTATGAGATTATGCAACTCCCGTTTTACCGGAGGAACACTTTGTGTGCTACCAAACGTCACAACGTAACTGGGTGATTATAAAGGTGCTCTATAGGTGTCTCCGAAGGTACTTGTTGGGTTGGCGTATTTCGAGATTAGGATTTGTCACTCCGATTGTCGGAGAGGTATCTCTGGGCCCTGTCGGTAATGCACATCACTCAAGCCTTGCAAGCATTGCAACTAATTAGTTGCAGGATGATGTATTATGGAATGAGTAAAGAGACTTGCCGGTAACGAGATTGAACTAGGTATTGAGATACCGACGATCGAATCTCGGGCAAGTAACATACCGATGACAAAGGGAACAACGTATGTTTTATGCGGTCTGACTGATAAAGATCTTCGTAGAATATGTAGGAGCCAATATGAGCATCCAGGTTCCGCTATTGGTTATTGACCGGAGACGTGTCTCGGTCATGTCTACATAGTTCTCGAACCCGTAGGGTCCGCATGCTTAAAGTTCGGTGACGATCGTAATTAGGGTTTTTGTGTTTTGATGTATCGAAGGTTGTTCGGAGTCCCGGATGTGATCACGGACATGACGAGGAGTCTCGAAATGGTCGAGACATAAATATTGATATATTGGAAGCCTATATTTGGATATCGGAAACGTTCCGGGTGAAATCGGGATTTTACCGGAGTACCGGGGGGTTACCGGAACCCCCCCAGGGGTTATTGGGCCTACATGGGCCATAAGGGAGAAGAGGAGGGCCAGCCAGGGCAGGCTGCATGCCCCCTCCCCCTAGTCCTAATAGGACAAGGAAGGGGGGGGGGGCGGCGCCCCCCTTTCCTCTTTCTCCCTTCCTCCTTCCTTTTCCAACAAGGCAAGAGGGGGGAGTCCTACTCCCGGTTGGAGTAGGACTCCTCCAGGCACACCCATAGGGCCGGCCGCACCTCCCCCTCCCCCTCCTTTATATACTGAGGCAAGGGGGCACCCCATGACACACAAGTTGATCCTCGTGATCATTCCTTAGCCGTGTGCGGTGCCCCCTTCCACCATATTCCACCTCGGTCATATCGTAGCGGTGCTTAGGCGAAGCCCTGCGTCGGTAGAACATCATCACCGTCATCACGCCGTCGTGTTGATGAAACTCTCCCTCAACATTTTGCTAGATCGAAACTCAAGGGACATCACCGAGTTGAACGTGTACGGAACTCGGAGGTGCCGTACGTTCGGTACTTGGATCGGTTGGATCGGGAAGACGTACGACTACTTCCTCTACGTTGTGTCAACACTTCTGTTGCCGGTCTATGAGGGTACGTAGACAACACTCTCCCCTCTCGTTGCTATGCATCACCATGATCTTGCGTGTGTGTAGGAAATTTTTGAAATTACTACGTTCCCCAACACTTCGTGGGTGTGATCCTCAATTCCGCTCAACAAATGCTAAGTTTACCGGCAAGTTAGCAAAGAAATGCGCTGCCAGACGCAACAGCGGCAAAGACAGCTCATCTTGGAGCTCCTCCTTCTCCCGAGCCCAAAGAGCCTGGGATCATCCCACTTGCACCGTTCCGACAAACTACTATTAAACCATGCATGTGGGATTTTGGACAATTTAATACACCACAAAGGAGCGGATTTGTATAACTGTTTGAAAAATAGGTCAAAAATACAATTCACATTTTTAATACAAAAAATGCTTTTTCAAAACGGCTCTTAAACGATGAGAATTCTGTGAAAATGTTCAACATGATAAATGATCATCCTGTGCATAGTTTTTAGCGGTATATTACACGCCTCGTTCACACAAACTTCCGACAAAACCACAAAAAGTTGAATGTTTTGTCAGATGCAGTTCGGGTACAGAAGAAGGGGCAGCTCGATGATGTTAAAAGAATATTATTATGTGAGTAATAATGGAACTACTTGTGTGTGTGTGTGCGCGCGCGCGTGCGTGTGTGTGTGAGAGAGAGAGACGACCCTGAACCATTTTGAGGAATTTCCCCAAAACGACTCAGAGCCTCCAACCCATCGCTCCTTCGCGTTATCAAACGACTGCCTCATTATTCTAGTGAACTACGTCGCCAAAAATCCCTGCCGTCATCGATAATCAACCCCATCATCACCGTCATAGCTGTGCGGCACCAAGTAAGGGTTCGCACAAACCCATTAGCATATTTCTATCTGATTCTGCGCTAAGGTATGCTCACATTTTTGCATCATACCCCACTTCTCCAATATAATGTTCATAGAGTTCTAGGGTTTTGAACAAAATTGTTAGGGTTAGGTTTTTTGTGAACGTTTCAGGGTCCCTTATAGGTAACGGATCGGAGCGGAGCTTCCAAACGAGCTTGGAAAACTCTCCAGAGTTGCCTCGGAATTTATCACCAAAAAGATGCTCCTACCAAGGACAACTTATCGTAAGGAAATGGTGTGAGTAGAAATGAATCTACATGAATGACAATGATCCCCCATGATTTTCGTGGATGCTCGGCCTTAGGGAATCTCCAACGCCGACCCTCAAACGGTCCGCAAATGTCCGGACTGCATGACCCAAACATGTTCTGCCATCCAACACGGTCCTGTATCGGTCCGCAGGTTGGTTCGGACGCGGTTTTTCCCATAAACCAGAAACAAAGCGGGGGGCTTTGTGGATGTCTGGACCGACATTGGAGCGGCGCGTCGGCTGACAAAGCCGCCCGTGCCGCATCCTCGGTGTCCGCGTCTATTCAATGTCGGAGCGACGTTTGTTGTACCGGACGGGATGGATATCTACCATGCTCGTTCAATGCATGTCTGTTCGTATGCTGCCATTAAGCAGGCTCGCAGGCCAAGGAACCAACTCCACCGCTGTGCATTGAAGCACCCGGACGCTTGGCCTCACCAGAATCCGCTATTTAAAGGCAGCCACACCCTGCCTAACTCCACATCACAACACTTCCACTCCACATCCTCCTCCTTTGCACCGCATCCATCATGACCGCAAGCTCCAACGCGATGTGGGAGAGCCTGTCATCAGAGCAAAAGCACGAGGTGGTCCTGGTACGTTCATTTTGCATCATGTTTTCCTACTGTTATTTATAATGTTTTAGAACTATATTTCACTTTATGATGCAATTCTAATGTCGCTTCTCTCTTAAAATGCAAGGCACACCGATACGTGATACGTCTGTGTCGTATCTACTTTTCCAAACACTTTTGACCTTGTTTTGGACTCTAACTTGCATGATTTGAATGGAACTAATCCGGACTGACCCTGTTTTCAGCCGAATTGCCATGGTGTTATTTTTGTGCAGAAATAAAAGTTCTCAGAATGACCTGAAACTTCATGGAGAATATTTTTGGAATATATAAAAATACTGGCGAAAGAATCAACGTCAGGGGGCCCACACACTGTCCACGAGGGTGGGGGGCGTGCCCCCTGCCTCGTGGCCCCCCTGATGCTGCACCGACCTCAACTCCAACTCTATATATTCACTTTCAGGGAGAAAAAATCAGAGAGAAGGATTCGTCGCGTTTTACGATACAGAGCCGCCACCAAGCCCTAATCTCTCTCGGGAGGGCTGATCTGGAGTCCGTTCAGGGCTCCGGAGAGGGAAATCCGTCGCCATCGTCATCATCAACCTTCCTCCATCACCAATTTCATATGCTCAACGCCGTGCATGAGTAATTCCATCATAGGCTTGCTGGACGGTTATGGGTTGGATGAGATTTATCATGTAATCGAGTTAGTTTTGTTAGGGTTTGATCCCTAGTATCCATTATGTTCTGAGATTGATGTTGCTATGACTTTGCTATGCTTAATGCTTGTCACTAGGGCCCAAGTGCCATGATTTCTGATCTGAACCTATTATGTTTCCATAAATATATGTGAGTTCTTGATCCTATTTTGCAAGTCAATAGTCACCTACTATGTGTTATGATCCGGTAACCCCAAAGTGACAATAATCGGGACCACCCCCGGTGTTGACTATAGTTTGAGGAGTTCATGTATTCACTAAGTGTTAATGCTTCGGTTCGGTACTCTATTAAAAGGAGGCCTTAATATCCCTTAGTTTCCAATAGGACCCCGCTGCCACGGGAGGGTAGGACAAAAGATGTCATGCAAGTTCTTTTCCATAAGCATGTATGACTATATTCGGAATGCATGCCTACATTACATTGATGAATTGGAGCTAGTTCTGTGTCACCCTAGGTTATGACTGTTACATGATGAATCACATCCGACATAATTATCCATCATTGATCCAATACCTACGAGCTTTTCACATATTGCTCTTTGCTTAGTTACTTTTCCGTTGCCATTGTTACAATCACTACAAAACCAATACTGTTACTTTTGCCACCGTTACCATTACTTCCATATTACTTTGCTACTAAATACTTTGCTGCAGATATTAAGTCTTTCAGGTGCAGTTGAATTGACAACTCAACTGTTAATACTTGAGAATATTCTTTGGCTCCCCTTGTGTTGAATCAATAAATTTGGGTTGAATACTCTACCCTCGAAAACTGTTGCGGTCCCCTATACTTCTGGGTTATCAATACGTCTATTTTGCATCATGTTTTCCTACTATTATTTATAATGTTTTACCATTATAACACTTTGTGATGCAATTCTAATGCCTTTTCTCTTTTAATTTGCAAGATTTACATGAAGAGGGAGATTGCCGGCATCTGGAATTCTGGACCTGAAAAAGATATATCAGAGATACCTATTCTGCAAAACTCCAAATGAGCTAAAATTTCACGGAGAATTTTTATGGAATATATGAAAAATACTAGGGCAAAGAAGTACTAGAGGGGATCCACCAGTTGCCCACAAGGCAGTAGGGCGCTACCACCCCCTGGGCGCGCCCTAGTGCCTTGTGGGGCCCTTGGCAGGCCTCCGCCCCCATCTTCTGCCATATGAAGGGGTTTGACTTAGAAAAAAAATCAAGAGAGGACTTTTGGGATGAATCGCCGCCGTCTCGAGGCGGAACCTAGGCAGGAGCACTTTGCTCTCCGGCGGAGCGATCCCGCTGGGGACACTTCCCTCCGGGAGGGGGAAATCGAAGCCATCGACATCACCAACAACCCTCTCATCTTGGGAGGACCAATCTTCATCAACATCTTCACCAACACCATCTCATATCAAACCCTAGTTCATCTCTTTTATCCAATCTCTGTCTCAAAACCTCATATTGGTACATGTGGGTTGCTAGTAGTGTTGATTATATGTTCATATCCTTGATGATATTCAATACCCCTCTGATATTCAACATGAATGATTTGTGAGTAGTTACTTTTGTTCTCGAGGACATGGGAGAAGTCTTGTCATAAGTAATCATGTGAATTTGGTATTCGTTCGATATTTTGATGATATGTATATTGTTGCTTTCTTTAGTGGTGTCATGTGAAAGTCGACTACATGAAAGTTCACCATACTTGGGTCTAAGGGAAGGCATTGTGGGGTAAGAAGTAGATGATGGGTTGCTAGAGTGACAAAAGCTTAAACGCTAGTTTATGTGTTATTCCGTAAGGGGCTGATTTGGATCCATATGTTTCATGCTATGGTTAGAGTTATCTTAATTCTTCTTTCGTAGTTGCGGATTGATAATCCCCAAGTGCAAGGAATCATCGTAGCAATTTCCAAAGGTGGAAGTGATAAGTATGGATTGTCGAACCCACAAGGAGCTAAAGGTAAGATCAATATTCTCTCAAGTCATATCTGCCATTGATACGACTCTAGTACACCGAACGTTTGCTTCCATCTAGAAACGAGAAATAAAACTACGTTGTGCGTATGAAGAGGATAACTTTGCATGATAACAGAGAACTAAAATATAAAAGTAGGTGTTGTTAATATCAAGTTAGAATATATTACTATATATTATAAATAGCGAGTGTGGCATAATGATGGATCGGTGTGCGGAATTGCCCTAGGCAATTATTAACAAGATCGGTAATCATTATTGTAATTTCATATGAGGGAGAGGCATAAGCTAACATACTTTCTCTTCTTGGATCATATGCACTTATGATTGGAACTCTAGCAAGCATCCACAACTACTAAAGATCATTAAGGTAAAACCCAACCATAGCATTAAAGCATCAAGTCCCCTTTATCCCATACACAACAATCCCCTTACTTGGGTTTAAGCTTCTGTCACTCTAGCAACCCACTATAAGCGAATCATGAACGTATTGCAACACACTACAGGGGGAATCCTTCATGTGTGCGCGGCACGGAAGGCACCATAGGACAACACCAAAATAAAACATACAACTCAAACCAATATATATCATCAATCAACCCAAAGGACAAAAGAAATCTACTCAAAACATCATAGGATGACAACACATAATTGGATCATAATATGTGGCATAAAGCACCATGTTCAAGTAGGGGATTACAAAGGGGTGTGGGAGAGTAGACCGCGTAAAATATATGAGGATGGTGATGTTGATGAAGACGATCACCGCGGCGATGGTTCCCCCAATGGCACTCCGGCGCCACCGAGAGAGAGGGGGAGAGGTTCTCCCCCTTGTGCTTCCTCCTCCATGGCCTGTCCCCTAGATGGGGAAAGGTTCTACCCCTTGTCCTTGGCCTCCATGAAAACCTCAACAATATTTTCACAAAAGTTAGAGAATATAGCAGTCATAC
This sequence comes from Triticum urartu, assembly GCF_056163025.1. Taxonomy (NCBI): domain Eukaryota; kingdom Viridiplantae; phylum Streptophyta; class Magnoliopsida; order Poales; family Poaceae; genus Triticum; species Triticum urartu. Next base: position 460,755,973 of record NC_141876.1, on the reverse strand, counting down.
ATCTTTGAAAAGTAGCACGTGCATTACATAAACCGAAAGGCATACGTCTATAAGCATAATTCCAAAGGGACAAGTAAAAGTGGTCTTTTCTTGACCAAGTTGAGAAACAGGTATTTGTGAAAAACCGGAATATCCATCAAGGAAGCAAAAATGTGTGTGCTTAGACAATCTTTCAAGCATTTGATCAATAAAATGCAGAGGGTAATGATCTTTTCTAGTTGCTTTGTTTAATTTTCTAAATCAATTACCATTCTATAACCTATAACAATTCTTTGTGGAATAAGTTCATTCTTATCATTAGGAACAATAGTTATACCTCATTTCTTAGGGACACAATGAACATGACTTACCCATCTACTATTAGCTATATGATAGATTATACCTGCTTCCAGAAGTTTTAATATTTCCGTCCTTACCACTTCTTTCATCTTCGGATTTAACCGACGTTGGTGATCAACAACGGGTTTAGCATCAGGTTCCATATTAATTTTGTGCTGACATAGAGTGGGACTAATTCCCATTAAATCATCGAGAGTATATCCAATAGCAGCTCGGATCTTCCTTAGAACTTTCAATAATCTTTCTTCTTCATGTTCTGAAAGGTTAGCACTAATAATAATAGGATATATCTTCTTTTCATCAAGATAAGCATATTTCAAAGTGTCTGGAAATTGTTTTAATTCAAGCACAGGATCACCTTTAGGTGGAGGAGGTCCTCCTAGAGTTTCAATAGGCAAATTGTGTTTAAGCAGAACACGTTGTCCAAAGAAAATCTTATCTATTTAATTTCTTTCATGCATATGTAAATCATTTTCATGGTCTAGCAAATATTGTTCTAAAGGATCAGTAGGTGGTACAACAATAGAAGCAAGACCAATTAATTCATCCTTACTAGGCAATTCTTTTTCATGAAGCTTTCTACTAAACTTGGAAAAATTAAACTCATGAGACTCATCATCAAAACTAACACCGACAGTTTGTTTCTCACAATCTATCTTAGCATTAACGGTGTTCAAGAAACATCTACCAAATATAATGGGACAAAAATCATCTTGTGGGGAACCAAGAACAAGAAAATCAGTAGGGTATTTTATTTTCCCGCACAAGACTTCAACATCTCTAACAATCCCAATTGGTGAAATAGTGTCTCTATTAGCAAGTTTAATAGTAATATCTATGTCTTCTATCTCTGCGGGTGCTATGTCATTCATAATTTCTTGATATAACGTGTAAGGAATAGCACTCACACTAGCACATATGTCACATAAACCATGATAACAATGATCTCTTTTTTTAACTGAGATGACGGGCATGCCAACAACAGGTCTATGTTTATCCTTTTTACCAGGTTTGGCAATTCTATAGTAGCTCTTCATAGAAGTAAATACCATGCCCATCTACATCTTATTCCAAGAGATCTTTAACCATTGCAATACTAGGTTCTACTTTGATTCGTTCATCAGGTTTAGGTGTTATAATATAGCTTTTGTTGACCATAGTTGAAACTTTAGCATGTTCTTTTATTCTAACAGGGAAGGGTGGTTTCTCAATATAAGCAGAAGGAACAACTGGATCAACATTGTAAAGTACAGTTTCTTCTTTAACTGGTACCGGTTCTTCTTTCATTTCTTATTTAATAGGTGGGTGATATTTAAACCACTTCTCTTTAGGGAGATCAACATGAGTAGCAAATGATTCACAAAAGTAGGCTACTATCTCAGAGTCAAGTCCATATTTAGTGCTAAACTTTTGAAAAGCATAAGTATCCATAAAAGATTTAACACAATCACACTTAAGTTTAATACCTGACTCTCTACTTTTGTCGAGTTCCCAATCTTCAGATTTGTGTTTAATTCCTTCCAAAAGATCCCACCGGAATTCAATAGTCTTCTTTATAAAAGAACCAGCGCAAGAAGTATCAAGCATGGTTAGATCATTACGAGAAAGCCGAGCATAAAAATTCTGGATAATAATTTCTCTTGAGAGCTCATGATTGCGGCATGAATATAACATTTACTTAATCCTCCCCCAAGCTAGAGCGATACTTTCTCCTTCACGAGGCCAAAAATTATATATAATTCTGATCACGATGAACTAGATGCATAGGATAATTTTTTGGTGGAACTCCAATTTCAATCAATTCCAATTCCAAGATCCAATATCATCGCATAGCCTATACCATGCCAATGCTTTTCCCTTCAAAGATAAAGGGGAAACCTTCTTCATAACTTCATCTCCGGGTAAACTTGCAAGCTTGAACAATCCCCAAATTTGTTCTACATATATCAAGTGCATATCAGGATGTTCGGTTCCATCTCCTGCATAAGGATTAGTTAGCAGTTGTTCTATCATACCCGAAGGAATTTCATATTCAATATTTTCAATAGGTGCAATAGGTTGAGGGGTAGCTAATTGTGGTTCCGGTCGAGGTGAAGATACCCCGAACAAACCCCTCAATGGATTGTTTTCCATAGTAACAAGTGACAATAAATTTCAGCACGCTATATAATGTTTCCTTACCAAATTCCACTTACCAAAGGCGCTTCACTCCCCGGCAACGGCGCCAGAAAATAGCCTTGATGACCCACAAGTATAGGGGATCAATTGTAGCTCTTTTTGATAAGTAAGAGTGTCGAACCCAACAAGGAGCAAAAGGAAATGACAAGTGGTTTTCAGCAAGGTAATGTCTGCAAGTGCTGAAATTGTAAGTAGCAGAGTAGTTTGATAGCAAGATTATTTGTAACGAGCAAGTAACGATAGTAGTAAAAAAAGTGCAACAAGGTAGCCCAATCCTTTTGAGGCAAAGGACGGGCCAAAACGGTTTCTTATGATAAGCAAAGTGTTCTTGAGGGTTCACGGGATTTTCATCTAGTCACTTTCATCATATTTGCTTAATTCATGTTCGGTACTTTGATAATTTGATATGTGGGTGGACCGGTGCTTAGGTGCTGTTCTTACTTGAACAAACCTCCTACTTATGATTAACCCCCCCCCCTTCGCAAGCATCCGCAACTACGAGAAAAGTATTAAGAATAAATTCTAACCATAGCATTAAACTTTTGGATCCAATCGGTCCCTTACGGAATAGCGCATAAACTGGGGTTTAAGCTTCTGTCACTCTTGCAACCCATCATCTAATTGATACTCCACAATGCATTCCCTTAGGCCCAAACATGGTGAAGTGTCATGTAGTCGACGTTCACATGACACCACTGATGTCTACTACACAACCTTCTTCTTGTAGACGTTGTTGGGCCTCCAAGTGCAGAGGTTTGTAGGACAATAGCAAATTTCCCTCAAGTGGATGACCTAAGGTTTATCAATCCGTGGGAGGCATAGGATGAAGAAGGTCTCTCTCAACCAACCCTGCAACCAAATAACAAAGAGTCTCTTGTGTCCCCAACACACCCAATACAATGGTAAATTGTATAGGTGCGCTAGTTTGGCGAAGAGATGGTGATACAAGTGCAATATGGATGGTAGATATAAGTTTTTGTAATATGAAAATATAAAAACAGCAAGGTAACTAATGATAAAAGTGAGCGTAAACGGTATTGCAATGCTTGGAAACAAGGCCTAGGGTTCATACTTTCACTAGTGCAAGTTCTCTCAACAATAATAACATAATTGGATCATATAACTATCCCTCAACATGCAACAAAGAGTCTTCAGTCAAAAAAACATGCAACAAAGAGTCACTCGAAAGTCACTAATAGCGGAGAACAAATGAAGAGATTATGGTAGGGTACGAAACCACCTCAAAGTTATCCTTTGCGATCGATCTATTCAAGAGTCCGTAGTAAAATAACATGAAGCTATTCTTTCCGTTCGATCTATCATAGAGTTCGTACTAGAATAACACCTTAAGACACAAATCAACCAAAACCCTAATGTCACCTAGATACTCCAATGTCACCTCAAGTATCCGTGGGTATGATTATATGATATGCATCACACAATCTCAGATTCATCTATTCAACCAACGCAAAGAACTTCAAAGAGTGCCCCAAAGTTTCTACCGGAGAGTCAAGACGAAAACGTGTGCCAACCCCTATGCATAAGTTCACAGAACTCGCAAGTTGATCACCAAAACATACATCAAGTGGATCACGTGATATCCCATTGTCACCACAGATAAGCACATGCAAGACATACATCAAGTGTTCTCAAATCCTTAAAGACTCAATCCGATAAGATAACTTCAAAGGGAAAACTCAATCCATTACAAGAGAGTAGAGGGGGAGAAACATCATAAGATCCAACTATAATAGCAAAGCTCGCGATACATCAAGATCGTTCTGACTCAAGAACACGAGAGAGAGAGAGAGATCAAACACATAGCTACTAGTACATACCCTCAGCTCCGAGGGTGAACTACTCCCTCCTCGTCATGGAGAGCGCCGAGATGATGAAGATGGCCACCGGTGAGGGATTCCCCCTCCAGCAGGGTGCCGTAGCAGGGTCCCGATTGGTTTTTGGTGGCTACAGAGGGTTGCGACGGCGGGACTCCTGATCTATTTTGTTCCCCGATGTTTTTAGGGTATATGGACATATATAGGCGAAAGAAGTCGGCCAGGGGAGCCACGAGGGGCCCACGAGGGTGGGGGGCATGCCCAGGGGGTAGGGCGCGCCTCCCTGCCTCGTGGCTTCCTCAAAGCTTCCCTGACATCTGCTCCAAGTATCCTGGATTGCTTCCGTTCCAAAAATAACTCTTCCGAAGGTTTCATTCCATTTGGACTCCGTTTGATATTCCTTTTCTTCGAAACACTGAAATAGGCAAGAAAACAACAATTTGGGTTGGGCCTCGGGTTAATAGGTTAGTCCCAAAAATAATATAGAAGTGTTTAGTAAAGCCCATAAACATCTAAAATAGATAATATAATAGCATGAATACTTCATAAATTATAGATACGTTGGAGACGTATCAGCATCCCCAAGCTTAATTCCTGCTCGTCCTCGAGTAGGTAAATGATAAAAGAAAGAATTTATGAAGTGTGAATGCTAGCAGGTGCACAAGTTTGATCAATGGTAATTTCAATCACCTTTTATAGCATCATTATATATCATAACAATAGCTCAACTCATAGGCCTTCTCATGATCAAGTAACAAGCTATTCACATGTTAAAGTATAGATCATAAACTTTCTTGAAAACTAACAAACCGTGTTATTAGTCATCAAACAATTACAATTCATCTTATTTCCAGGAAGGGTCTATGTCAGAGCTTTGATTAAGCAAACTTCACATACTCAACTATCATTTAGTCTTTCACAATTGCTAACACTCACGTGATATTTATGGGTTCAAAGTTTTAATCAGACACAGAGAAAGATAGGGGCTTATAGATTCGCCTCCCAACCTTTTACCTCAAGGGTAATGTCAACAATAATAGTTCATGATGCCTTACATCCAATTGGATATATATATATATATATATATATATATCAGGATCTTTCCAACACAATGTGCTTGCCAAAGGATAAAATGTAAAAAGGAAAGGTGAAGATCACCATGACTCTTGCATAAGGTATAAGACAAGAATAAAAGATAGGCCCTTCGCAGAGGGAAGCAGAGGTTGTCATGCACTTTTATAGTTGGATGCACAAAATCTTAATGCGAAAGAACGTCACTTTATATTGCCACTTGTGATAGGGACCTTCATTATGAAGTCCATCGCTTTTATTACTTCCACATCACAAGATCGTATAAAGCTTATTTTCTCCACACTAATAGATCATACATATTTAGAGAGCAATTTTTATTGCATGCACCGATGACAACTTACTTGAAGGATCTTACTCAATCCATAGGTAGGTATGGTGGACTCTCATGGCAATACTGGTTTAAGGGATGTTTGGAAGCACAAGTAGTATCTCTACTTGGTGCAAAGAATTGGCTAGCATGAGGGAGAAAGGCAAGCTCAGCATGTTGAATGATCCATGACAATATACTTTATTTCAGATATAAGAAAACATAACCCATTACGTTGTCTTCCTTGTCCAACATCAACCTTTTAACATGTCATATTTTAATGAGTGCTCACAATTACAAAAGATGTTCAAGATAGTATATTTATATGTGAAATCTCTCTTCCCTCAATATTCTTTCATGAATTGTTCAAGTGACCAATACAATGTTTGCTAACCTTCAATAAATTTACCACCTCTACTTCTTATATGTGAAGTCATTACTCCCCACGGGATAATGTTAACCCACAAGTATAGGGGATCGCGACAGTTTTCGAGGGTAGAGTATTCAACCCAAATTTATTGATTCGACACAAGGGGAGCCAAAGAATATTCTCAAGTATTAGCAGCTGAGTTGTCAATTCAACCACACCTGGAAACTTAATATCTGCAACAAAGTATTTATTATCAAAGTAATATGATAGTAGTGGTAACGCTAGCAAAAGGTAACGGTAGCAAAAGTAATGTTTTTGGTATTTTGTAGTGATGATAGCAATAGCAACGGAAAAGTAAATAAGCAAAGAACAATATATAGAAAGCTCGTAGGCAATGGATCGGTGATAGAGAATTATACCGGATGCGGTTCATCATGTAACAGTCATAACCTAGGGTGACACAGAACTAGCTCCAATTCATCAATGTAATGTAGGCATGTATTCCGAATATAGTCATACGTGCTTATGGAAAAGACTTGCATGACATATTTTATCCCACCCTCCCGTGGCAGCGAGGTCCTATTGGAAACTAAGGGATATTAAGGCCTCCTTTTAATAGAGTACTGGACCAAAGCATTAACACATAGTGAATACATGAACTCCTCAAACTACGGTCATCACTGGTAAGTATCCCGATTATTTTCACTTCGGGGTTAACGGATCATAACACATAATAGGTTACTATAGACTTGCAAGATAGGATCAAGAACTCTCATATATTGATGAAAACATAATAGGTTCAGATCTAAAATCATGGCACTCGGGCCCTAGTGACAAGCATTAAGCATAGCAAAGTCATAGCAACATCAATCTCAGAACATAATGGATACTAGGGATCAAACCCTAACAAAACTAACTCGATTACATGATAAATCTCATCCAACCCATCACCGTCCAGCAAGTCTATGATGGAATTACTCATGCACGGCGGTGAGCATATGAAATTGGTGATGGAGGAAGGTTGATGATGACGATGGCGATGGATTTCCCTCTCCGGAGCCCAGAACGGACTCCAGATCAGCCCTCCCGAGAGAGATTAGGGCTTGGTGGCGGCTCCGTGAAGTTTCAGGTCATTCCGAGAACTTTTGTTTCTGCACATAAATAACACCATGGCAATTCTGCTGAAAACAGCGTCAGTCCGGGTTAGTTCCATTCAAATCATGCAAGTTAGAGTCCAAAACTAGGGCAAAAGTGTTTGTAAAAGTAGATACGACGGAGACGTATCAACTCCCCCAAGCTTAAACCTTTGCTTGTCCTCAAGCAATTCAGTTGATAAACTGAAAGTGATAAAGAAAAACTTTTACAAACTCTGTTTGCTCTTGTTGTTGTAAATATGTAAAGCCAGCATTCAAGTTTTCAACAAAGATTATGAACTAACCATATTCAAAATAACGCATAGGTCTCATGTTTACTCATATCAATGGCATAATCAACTAGCAAGCAATAATAATAAATCTCGGATGACAACACTTTCTCAAAACAATCATAATATGATATAACAAGATGGTATCTTGCTAGCCCTTTCTGGGACCGCAAAATATAAATGCAGAGCACCTTTAAAGATCAAGGACTGACTAGACATTGTAATGCATGGTAAAAGAGATCCAGTCATGTCATACTCAATGTAAACTAACAGTAATGAATGCAAATGACAGCGGTGCTCTCCAACTGGTGCTTTTTAATAAGAGGATGATGACTCAACATGAAAGTAAATAGATAGGCCCTTCACAGAGGGAAGCAGGGATTTGTTGAGGTGCCAGAGCTCGATTTTGAAATAGAGGTGAATAATATTTTGAGCGGTATACTTTCATTGTCAACATAACAACCAAGAGATGGCGATATCTTCCATGCTACACACATTATAGGCGGTTCCCAAACAGAATGGTAAAGTTTATACTCCCCCTCCACCAACAAGCATCAATCCATGGCTTGCTCGAAACAACGAGTGCCTCCAACTAACTAGAGTCCCAGGGGGAGTTTTGTTTGCAATTATTTTGATTTAGTTTGCATAAAGCATGGGACTGGGCATCCCGGTGACCATCCATTTTCTCGTGAGTGAGGAGCGGAGTCCACTCCTCTTGAGAATAACTCGCCTAACATGGAAGATACGGACAACCCTAGTTGATACATGAGCTATTCAAGCATACAAAACATGATATTTATTTGAAGGTTTAGAGTTTGGCACATACAAATTTACTTGGAAAGACAGGTAGATACCGTATATAGGTAGGTATGGTGGACTCATATGGAACAACTTTGGGGTTTATGGAGTTGGATGCACAAGCAGTATTCCCGCTTAGTACAAATGAAGGCTAGCAAAAGACTGGGAAGCGACCAGCTAGAGAGCGACAACAGTCATGAACATGCATTAAAATTAATCAACACTGAATGCAAGCATGAGTAGGATATAATCCACCATGAACATAAATATCATGAAGGCTCTGTTGATTTTGTTTCAACTACATGCGTGATCATGCGCCAAGTCAAGTCACTTAAATCATTCGGAGGAGGATACCACCCTATCATACCACATCACAACCATTTTAATAGCATGTTGGCATGCAAGGTAAACCATTATAAGCTCCTAGCTAATCAAGCATGGCATAAGAAACTATGATCTCTAGTTGTCATCGCAAACATGTTTATTCATAATAGGCTGAATCAGGAACGATGAACTAATCATATTTACAAAAACAAGAGAGGTCGAGTTCATACCAGTTTTTCTCATCTCAGTCAGTCCATCATATATCGTCATAATTGCCTTTCACTTGCACGACCGAATGATGAGGATAATAATAAGAGTGCATGTGCATTGGACTAAGCTGGAATCTGCAAGCATTCAATAAATAGGAGAAGACAAGGCAATACAGACTCTTTTGCCAGATCAACAATAATGCATATAAGAGCCGCTTCAACAATTTAATTATGGTCTTCTCCTATCGACCCCCAAAGAAAAGAAAAGAAATAAAACTATTTACACGGGAAAGCTCCCAACAAGCAAAAGAAGAACAGGAAATCTTTTTGGGTTTTCTTTTTAATTACTACTAAAAGCATGGAAAGTAAACTAATTAAAAGCTACAACTAATTTTTTTGTTTTTTCTTAAGGTTTATTAAACACACAAGAAGAAAGCATAAAAAGGAAAATAAGCTAGCATGGATGATACAATGAAAAAAATATGAGCACCAACATCTAGCAATGAGTGTGTGAACATGAATATAATGTCGGTGAGAAATACGTACTCCCCCAAGCTTAGGCTTTTGGCCTAAGTTGGTCTATGGCCACGACTGGCCTGGTGGATATCCATAATAATAGTTGGGGTCGTACTGAGAAGAAGAAGACTCTGACTGCCACTGGTTGGCAATCATTTCCGGATCCCAATGGTAATTAGACTGTCATGGAGGATCAACTTGTGGTTCCGACTCTGGCTCTGTGGCTGATGTAGGGTTCCGGTAGGCGTGAGTAGCCTCTAACGGAACAAGGTACTGGCCTGAAGATAAATCAAACAAGGAAGGAGCGGGCAGGGTAATAGTCTCAGGATGATGTTTATGAAAGAACAATTTGTATTTAAGCTCCCCTTCCCTATTCTTAACAATAAAATCATGTGCCACCATACTCTTATAATCTAAATAAACACGAGGCAGCAATTTTTCTTCCTTCTCATAATGCCTAATAGGTATATTAAAATGTGCAGCTAGGCGTGAAGCATAGATGCCTCCAAAGATGGGGCCGTTTGTACGGTTCAGACTTAACTGTTTAGCAATAATACCGCCCATACTAACAGAGTTATCAGAGAATAAACCGTGGAACAGAATAATAATATCAAGAACACTAAGGTTTCCACAGTTTCCATGACCAATTAAGCAACGACTAGCAAATATTGCAAGGTAGCGTAAAACAGGAAAATGTATGCTAGTGATTCGTGCATCGGAAACCTTCCTCGTTTCCCCTACAGTGATGGTATCAATAAACCCATCCACATCGCCGCGATGTGGTTCCTCTGTCGTGCCCTCGAAAGGGACCAAACAAACCCAACAAAAAATCATAAAGTGACATCTCCTTATGCTCATCATATAAATAAAACTCCACCGTAGGTGGTGAGCTCCTAGAATGGAAATGAAAGTTTTGCACAAAGATATTGGTGAGTAAGAGATACTGCTCGCATTGGTCGTGGAGGAAGGCGGTGGGGCCTGCATTATCAGCTAATTCATAAAAATCATCATAAATCCCAGCTGCTCTCAAGAAATCATCGGAGGGCCATTCACACGGCCTAACCTCCGCGGTGCGAGACAGATTATATTTGGGCTTCTTTGCTTCTTCATTTTGCTTTTCCTTCGAGCTTTGGCTCGATGAGCCCCTCAAAAATCTCTTCATTATTCTCTGAAAAATTCTGAAATTTTTAGTAACTTCAAACAAAAGTGAACCAAGCTCAACAAAATTGATATCAACAACTCCTACAAGTGCCTAGAGCCTATATCATGCATTAGAACTACTTTTGACCATATAAATTTGACATGCAAGCTCAAGAACATGGTCATCTAGGCAGCACAAATTTGCAATGAATAAAGCACTAGAACAAAAACTAATTGGACCAATGGAGGAGTCACATACCAAGGAACAATCTCCCCAAGCAGTTTTGTGAGAGGTGCTTTGAGCAAGGAGATCGAAAATGGCAGCAAAATGAGCTTGGACTCGGGTTTGAGCTGGATATTCGTGTTTGTGGGAGGAAGGAGTGTGTGGGTGCAGGAATAAGTGGAGGAGGGCCACCGTGGGCCCACGAGGCAGGGGGCGCGCTTAGGGGGGTAGGGCGCGCCCTCCACCCTCGTGGCCAGGTGGATGCCCCCGTGCTGTGTTCTTAGTGCCAAATATTCTAAAATATTCCAAAAAAAATCATATTTAAATTTCAGGGCATTTGGAAAACTTTTATTTTCGGGGTATTTTTATATTGCACGGATAATTCAGATAACAGACAGAGAAATACTATTTTTATTTTATTTAATATAAATAACAGAAAGTAAAAGGAGGGTACAGAGAGTTGTGTTTTCTAAATTCATCCATCTCATGATCATCAAACGGAATCCACTAACAAGGTTGATCAAGTCTTGTTAACGAACTCATTCCGAATAACATGGAACTGGAGAAATTTCGAATAACACTATGTTACCTCAACGGGGATATGCACATCCCCAATAATAAGAATATCATATTTCTTCTTGACAGTAGGAAGAGGAAATTCAAAACCTCCAAATATAATCGATGGAATTTTTCCAATAGAGTTGATACTATGAACTTGAGGTTGTTTCCTCGAAAAGTGTACCGTATGCTCATTACCATTAACATGAAAAGTGACATTGCCTTTATGCAATCAATAACAGCCCCTGCAGTATTCAAAAAGGGTCTTCCAGGAATAATAGACATACTATCATCCTCGGGAATATCAAGAATAACAAAGTCCGTTAGAATAGTAACGTTTGCAACTACAACAGTCACATCCTCACAAATACCGACAGGTATAGCAGTTGATTTATCAGCCATTTGCAAAGATATTTCAGTCTGTGTCAACTTATTCAAAACAAGTCTACGATATAAAGAGAGAGGCATAACACTAACACCGGCTCCAAGATCACATAAAGCAGTTTTAACATAGTTTCTTTTAATGGAGCATGGTATAGTGGGTACTCCTGGATCTCCAAGTTTCTTTGGTATTCCACCCTTAAAAGTATAATTAGCAAGCATGGTGGAAATTTCAGCTTCCGGTATCTTTCTCTTATTTGCAACAATTTCTTTCATATACTTATCATAAGGATTTATTTTAAGCATATTAGTTAATCGCATACGCAAAAAGATAGGTCTAATCATTTCAGCAAAGCGCTCAAAATCCTCATCATCCTTTTTCTTGGATGGTTTGGGAGGAAAAGGCATGGGTTTCTGAACCCATGGTTCTCTTTCTTTACCATGTTTCCTAGCAACAAAGTCTTTCTTATCATAACGTTGATTCTTTGATTGTGGGTTATCAAGATCAACAGCAGGTTCAATTTCTATATCATCATCATTACTAGGTTGAGCATCATCATGAACATTATCATTAACATTATCACTAGTTTCAGGTTCATTACCAGATTGTGTTTCAGCATCAGAAATAGAAATATCATTTGGATTCTCAGGTGGTTGAGCAATAGGTTCACTAGAAGCATGCAAAGTCCTATCATTTTTCTTTTTCTTCCTTTTAGGACTAGGTGCATCTATATTATTTCTCTGAGAATCTTGCTCAATTCTCTTAGGATGGCCTTCAGGATACAGAGGTTCCTGAGTCATTCTACCAGTTCTAGTAGCCACTCTAACAACATAATCATTATTCTTACTATTCAATCCATTGAGCAAATCATTTTGAGCTTTAAGTACTTGTTCTACTTGAGTGGTAACCATAGAAGCATGTTTACTAATAAGTTTAAGTTCACCCTTAACATTAGCCATATAATCACCCAAGAGTTCAAGCATATTTGAATTGTATTTCAACTGTCTACCAAAATAAGCATTGAAGTATTCTTGCTTAACCATAAATTTATCAAACTCATCTAAGCATGGGCTAGCAAACTTAGTAAATGGGATTTCAGCTTTATCATATCTATAGAGAGAATTTACCTTTACTACCTATGTCAGGTTATCAAGACCATGATTTTATTCAATAGGTAATGGATTAAGATCATATGTTTCTTCAACAGGCGGTAAATTAAAACCGTATATTTCTTCAATAGGAGGTAAATTCTTAATATCTTCAGCTTTAATACCTTTTTCTTTCATAGATTTCTTTGCCTCTTGCATATCTTCAGGACTGAGAAATAGAACACCTCTCTTCTTCGGAGTTGGTTTAGGAATAGGCTCAGGAAGTGTCCAATTATTTTCATTTGTCAACATATTATTCAATAGAATTTCAGCTTCATCCGGTGTTCTTTCCCTGAAAACAGAACCAGCACAACTATCTAGGTAATCTCTGGAAGCATCGGTTAGTCCATTATAAAAGATATCAAGTATTTCATTTTTCTTAAGAGGGTGATCAGGCAAAGCACTAAGTAATTGGAGAAGCCTCCCCCAAGCTTGTTGGAGACTCTCTTCTTCAATTTGCACAAAATTATATATATATATCCCTCAAAGCAGCTTGTTTCTTATGAGCAGGGAAATATTTAGCAAAGAAGTAATAAATCATATCCTGGGGACTGCGCACACAACCATGATGAAGAGAATTAAACCATATCTTAGCATCACCCTTTAATGAGAACAGGAATATTTTAAGGATATAAAAGTAATGAGTTCTGTCATCATTAGTGAACAGGGTAGCTATATCATTTAATTTAGTAAGATGTGCCACAACAGTTTCAGATTCGTAGCCATGGAAAGGATCAGATTCAGCCAAAGTAATTATATCAGGATCAACCGAGAATTCATAATCCTTATCGGTAACACAGATATGTGAAGTAGCAAAAGCAGGGTCAGGTTTCATTCTAGCATTAAGAGATTGCTGCTTCCATTTAGCTAATAACCTCTTGAGTTCGTATCTATCTTTGCAAGCTAAAATAGCTAGAGCAGCTTATTTCTCAAAAACATAACCCTCAGGAATAACAGGTGATTCATATTCATTAGAGGGAGAGTCTTCATCATCACTTTCATCAATATTATCAGATTCAATATTTTCACTCTCTCTAACCCTAGCAAGTTGTTCATAAAAAAATTCACCAAGTGGCACAGCAGTATCAAGCATAGAAGTAGTTACATCATAAGTATCATGCATAGTAGAAGTGGCATCATCAATAACATGCGACATATCATAACGAATAGCAGAAGCAGGTTTAGGTGTCGCAAGCTTACTCAAAACAGAAGGTGAATCAAGTGCAGAGCTAGATGGCAGTTCCTTACCTCCCCTCGTAGTTGAGGGATAAATCTTGGTTTTTGGATCTCTCAAGTTCTTCATAATGATAAGCATATATAAATCCCAAGAATAGAGCTATGCTCCCCGGCAACGACGCCAGAAAATAGTATTGATAACCCACAAGTATAGGGGATCGCAATAGTTTTCGAGGGTAGAGTATTCAACCCAAATTTATCGATTTGACACAAGGGGAGCCAAAGAATATTCTCAAGTATTAGCAGCTGAGTTGTCAATTCAACCACACCTGGAAACTTAATATCTGCAGGAAAGTATTTAGTAGCAAAGTAATATGATAGTAGTGGTAACGGTACCAAAAGGTAACGGTAGCAAAAGTAATGTTTTTGGTATTTTGTAGTGATGATAGCAATAGCAACGGAAAAGTAAATAAGCGAAGAACAATATATAGAAAGCTCGTAGGCAATGGATCAGTGATAGAGAATTATGCCGGATGCGGTTCATCATGTAACAGTCATAACCTATGGTGACACAGAACTAGCTCCAATTCATCAATGTAATGTAGGCATGTATTCTGAATATAGTCATACGTGCTTATGGAAAAGAACTTGCATGACATCTTTTGTCCTACCCTCCCGTGGCAGCGGGGTCCTATTGGAAACTAAGGGATATTAAGGCCTCCTTTTAATAGAGTACCGGACCAAAGCATTAACACATAGTGAATACATGAACTCCTCAAACTATGGTCATCACCGGTAAGTATCCCGATTATTGTCACTTCGGGGTTAACGGATCATAACACATAATAGGTGACTATAGACTTGCAGGATAGGATCAAGAACTCTCATATATTGATGAAAACATAATAGGTTCAGATCTGAAATCATGGCACTCGGGCCCTAGTGACAAGCATTAAGCATAGCAAAGTCATAGCAACATCAATCTCAGAACATAATGGATACTAGGGATCAAACCCTAACAAAACTAACTCGATTACATGATAAATCTCATCCAACCCATCACCGTCCAGCAAGCCTACGATGGAATTACTCATGCACGGCAGTGAACATCATGAAATTGGTGATGGAGGATGGTTGATGATGACGATGGCGACGGATTCCCCTGTCCGGAGCCCCGAACGGACTCCAGATCAGCCCTCCCGAGAGGTTTTAGGGCTTGGCGGTGGCTCCGTATCGTATAACGTGATGAATCCTTCTTCTTTATTTTTTTCTCCCCAAAAGCAAATATATAGAGTTGGAGTCGAGATCGGAGGAGCTCCAGGGGGCCCACGAGGTAGGGGGGCACGCCCTAGGGGGGCAGGCGCGCCCCCACCCTCGTGGCTAGGGTGTGCGCCCCCTGGTCTTCATCTTTTGCAAGGATTTTTTATTATTTCCGAAAAGATGTTCCGTGAAGTTTCAGGTCATTCTGAGAACTTTTGTTTCTGCACATAAATAACACCATGGCAATTCTGCTGAAAACAGCGTCAGTTCGGGTTAGTTCCATTCAAATCATGCAAGTTAGAGTCCAAAACAAGGGCAAAAGTGTTTGGAAAAGTAGATACGACGGAGGCATATCAGATAAGCATATGAAACATATATAATTTCAGATTTATTATATTCAATTCATTCAACCATTTACTCATAGGATATATGTGAAGCACGTGAATGAATAACAAACTACTCCGAAAGATATAAGTGAAGATCAATGAGTAGTTAAATAATTATTTAGCTATGTGAAGACTCTCCCATTTAATAATTTCAGATCTTGATACTTTATTCAAACAGCAAGAAAAACAAAATAAAATGACATCTAAGAATAGCAAACATCATGTGAAGAAGCAAAAACTTAGGATCAACCGATACTAACCGATAGTTGTTGAAGAAGAAAGGTGGGATGCCAACCGGGGCATCCCCAAGCTTAAACGCTTGAGACTTCTCGAAATATTATCTTGGGATGCCTTGGGCATCCTCAAGCTTGAGCTTTTGTGTCTCCTTAATTCCTCTCATATCACGGTCTCCCTAAATCTCAAAAGCTTCATCCACACAAAACTCAACAAGGACTCGTGAGATAAGTTAGTATAAACCAATGCAAAAACCTTATCATACTCTTTTGTAGAAAATCACTAAAATTATTAATCAACATTGCATACTAAATTCCTCCGCATATTTAATAGTCCTATCCTCAAATAGAATCATTAAACAAGCAAACATATGCAAACAATGCAAACATAACAGCAATCTGCCTAAACAGGACAATCTGTGAAGAATGCAGCAAGATCCATACTTCCCTAGCTCCAAAAATTATGAAAGAAAATTCCCACTGTAGTAAATTTATCATATCTTATTATGCAAAAGGTTTCAACATTTTCTCACATTCTGACTTTTCTAGGGAATTTTTGCAACAGTGGTAAACTTTCTGTTTTCAAACAGCAACATGTAGACTTGTAAAATAGGCATAGTAAAGGCCATCAATGCCACTTTTATTGAAATATAAGATGTAAAACATTTTTCTAAATAACAGCAAGCAAATACTAACAAAATAAATTGACGCTCCAAGCAAAACACATATCATGTGGTGAATAAAAATATAGCTCCAAGTAAAGTTACCGATGAACGAAGACGAAAGAGGGGATGCCTTCCGGGGCTTCCCCAAGCTTAGGCTCTTGGTTTTCCTTGAATATTACCTTGGGGTGACTTGGGCATCCCCAAGATTAGTCTCTTGCCACTCCTTATTCCATAGTCCATTGAATCTTTACCCAAAACTTGAAAACTTCACAACACAAAACTTAACAGAAACTCATGAGCTCCATTAGTAAAAGAAAACAAACCACCACTTCAAGGTACTGTAATGAACTCATTCTTTATTTATATTGGTGTTAAACCTACTGCATTTCAACTTTTCTATGGTTCATAAACTCTATTACTAGCCATAGATTCATCAAAATAAGCAAACAACACACGAAAAACAGAATCTGTCAAAAACAGAGCAGTCTGTAGTAATCTGTAGGTTCCGAATACTTCTGGAACCCCAAAAATTCTAAAATAAATTTCTGGATGTGAATAATTTATCTATTAATCATATTCAAAAATAATTAACTAAATATCACTCTCCATTAAAAAAATGGCAGCAAATCTCGTGAGCGCTAAAGTTTCTGTTTTTTACAGCAAGATCGCAAAGACTTTCCCCAAGTCTTCCCAAAGGTTCTACTTGGCACAAACACTAATTAAAAGCATAAAATAACATATAAACATAGGACATGTTAATTATTTATTACTAAACAGGAGAAAAAAAAGCAAAGAACAAAAAATAAAATTGGGTTGCCTCCCAACAAGCGCTATCGTTTAACGCCCCTAGCTAGGCATGATGATTTCAATGATGCTCACATAAAAGATAAGAATTGAAACATAAAGAGAGCATCATGAAGAATATGACTAGAACATTTAAATCTAACCCACTTCCTATGCATAGGGATTTTGTGAGCAAACAATTTATGGGAACAATAATCAACTAGCATAGGAAGGCAAAACAAGCATAACTTTAAAACTTTAAGCACATAGAGAGGAAACTTGATATTATGGCAATTCCTACAAGCATATATTCCTCCCTCATAATAATTACATGTAAATCATAAGAAAATTCAACAATATAGCTATCACAAAACATATTCTTAACACGATCCACATGTATGCAAAGTTGACACTCTTCCAAAATAGTGGGATTAAGATTAACTAAAGTCATGACCTCTCCAAACCCACTTTCATAATTATCACAATAAGATTCAACACCCTCCAAAGTAGTGGGATCATTACTTCCTAAAGTTGGCACTCTTCCAAACCCACTTTCATCAATATAATCATCATAAATAGGAGGCATGCTATCATCAAAATAAATTTGCTCATCAGAACTTGGGGGACAAAATAATATCATCTTCATCAAACATAGCTTCCCCAAGCTTGTGGCTTTGCATATCATTAGCGTCATGGATATTTCAAGGAATTCATACTAACAACATTGCAATCATGCTCATCATATAAAGATTTAGTGCCAAACATTTTAATTCATTCTTCTTATAACACTTTGGCACAATTATCGGAATCCTTATTTTCAGGGAAGACATTAAAAAGATGAAGCATATGAGGCCATCTTAATTCCATTTTTATAGTTTTCTTTTATAGACCAAACTAGTGATAAAACAAGAAACAAAAAGATTCTATTGCAAGATCTAAAGATATACCTTCAAGCGCTAACCTCCCCGGCAACGGCGCCAGAAAAGAGCTTGATGTCTACTACACAACCTTCTTCTTGTAGACATTGTTGGGCCTCCAAGTGCAGAGGTTTGTAGGACAGTAGCAAATTTCCCTCAAGTGGATGACCTAAGGTTTATCAATCCGTGGGAGGCGTAGGATGAAGATGGTCTCTCTCAAGCAACCCTGCAACCAAATAACAAAGAGTCTCTTGTGTCCCCAACACACCCAATACAATGGTAAATTGTATAGGTGCACTAGTTCGGCGAAGAGATGGTGATACAAGTGCAATATGGATGGTAGATATAGGTTTTTGTAATATGAAAATATAAAAACAGCAAGGTAACTAATGATAAAAGTGAGCGTAAACGGTATTGCAATGCTAGGAAACAAGGCCTAGGGTTCATACTTTCACTAGTGCAAGTTCTCTCAACAATAATAACATAATTGGATCATATAACTATCCCTCAACATGCAACAAAGAGTCACTCCAAAGTCACTAATAGCGGAGAACAAACGAAGAGATTATGGTAGGGTACGAAACCACCTCAAAGTTATCCTTTCTGATCGATCTATTCAAGAGTCCGTAGTAAAATAACATGAAGCTATTCTTTCCGTTCGATCTATCATAGAGTTCGTACTAGAATAACACCTTAAGACACAAATCAACCAAAACCCTAATGTCACCTAGATACTCCAATGTCACCTCAACTATCCGTGGGTATGATTATACGATATGCATCACACAATCTCAGATTCATCTATTCAACCAACACAAAGAACTTCAAAGAGTGACCCAAAGTTTCTAACGGAGAGTCAATACGAAAACGTGTGCCAACCCCTATGCATAAGTTCACGGAACTCGCAAGTTGATCACCAAAACATACATCAAGTAGATCACGTGATATCCCATTGTCACCACAGATAAGCACATGCAAGACATACATCAAGTGTTCTCAGATCCTTAAAGACTCAATCCGATAAGATAACTTCAAAGGGAAAACTCAATCCATTACAAGAGAGTAGAGGGGGAGAAACATCATAAGATCCAACTATAATAGCAAAGCTCGCGATACATCAAGATCGTGCCGACTCAAGAACACGAGAGAGAGAGAGAGAGATCAAACACATAGCTACTAGTACATACCCTCAGCTCCGAGGGTGAACTACTCCCTCCTCGTCATGGAGAGCACCGGGATGATAAAGATGGCCACCGGCGAGGGATTCCCCCTCCGGCAGGGTGCCGGAACAGGGCCCCGATTGAATTTTGGTGGCTATAGATGCTTGTGGCAGCGGAACTTCCGATCTATTCTGTTCCCCGATGTTTTTAGGGTATATGGACATATATAGGCAAAAGAAGTCGGTCAGGGGAGCCACAAGGGGCCCACGAGGGTGGGGGCGCGCCCAGGGGGTAGGGCGCGCCTCCCTGCCTCGTGGCTTCCTCGAAGGTTCCTTGACGTCTACTCCAACTCTCCTAGATTGCTTCCGTTCCAAAAATAACTCTCGTGAAGGTTTCATTACATTTGGACTCCGTTTGATATTCCTTTTCTTCGAAACACTGAAATAGGCAAGAAAACAACAATTTGGGTTGGGCCTCGGGTTAGTAGGTGTAACATCCCAAATTTTCAATTTGGAATGTTATACATAGGTCATCCATGCATATCATATTTTATTGCATTTCGTTCTTGTGATCCTCGAAATCCTAAGCAACTCATGGACCCTCGGGGAGAGTTGGGGATTTTCCCTCGTTCTCATATTTGAGTTTTATCAAATATTGAAACAAGGATCACTTTGGTTTTAATTATTTTTCTTCCCCAAAAATATTTCGTATTAAAATTATATGGGAGGAGATAATATGACTTCTCCAAAATAAATGAAATGTTGCAGGAAAAATATTAAAATCAATTTGTATTTTTATTTGGGGTTTTATCGCTATTTTATTTGAATTAGGAAAAATATGCATTTTTCAAAATTGCTTCAGAGGCCCAAATAAATGTTCACCTTGTCCGGCGTATTTCTAGAGGACGGGGAAAATTTACTTCAGGATTTTTGGAGTCCGTTTAGTATTTCTTTTCTTCGTTTTTCTGCGCAAAAGTAACGGACCTAACCGGGCCGTGTCCGCCTAGGACTCCTGGCCCGGCCTTTATAAGCCAGGAGGCCCGACCCCAGCAGCCCAGCGCCCCGCCCGAAACCCTAATCCGCCGCCGCCCTAGCGCCGCCGCCGCACCAACCGCCGCCGCCGTGCGCGCTGCCGCCGCGCCACCGTGCCGCTCGCCGGAGTTCGCCGCCGCTGCCGGTTTTCTTCGCCAGTTCGGTTTTTCCGGTAAAAACCCTAGATCCGTTTTTTAATAGATCGGTTTGGTTTTTACTTTTTTCCTGGTTTAGTTATTTAGCGAACGCCCGTTCGTACGTTCGTTTTAACGAACGGTTTTCACTGTTAACCGTAGACAGCGAATGTTCGTTTGTTAGCCTGTTCGTCAGTTTTCTTTTTCCAGGGTTTTTCCGCGATTATTTTCGATGGCGATTTCTGCCCTGTTTTTCGTTTTAGTTTATTTTTTGCTCGTTTATCGGAATCAGGCGATTCAAGCGCCTAGATTTTCGTCTCGAAGCCCTCTTTCTATTTAACCAACATGAACAAGATTTTGGTACTTTAAAATTTGACTTTAGCCCATATTAGTAATCAGATCTTGTTTGTTTCGCAGTTTGAGTTTCGTTGCTCCGTTTGATTTGATTATTTTTGCAAACCGGAGTTCTTCAATTGAACTTTCTGGTTAGATCTTCTTATTTGAAATTTACCCGTGCATCTTTGCTTGATTGCTTATGTATTCTATTGTTTGTTTGCGATAGAACACCCGGAGTGCGAAGCGTGCTACTACGAGTCTTTAGGATTTGCAGATCGTCAGCAAGGCAAGTAACACTTTGATCATACCCCTTTGTCGCCCAGTTTTTATGCATTAGTTTCAACCTTCACACATTGCATGAGTAGGATCTCTTAACATGTGGGTCTGGGAAGTAGATAATGAGGTAGAACCTATTACCTGTTTTATTATCAAACCCTTGGGAGTTACTTCTACGTTATGCTTATACTGCCATGCTATGCTCATAGACGTGGTTTGGGTTTGAGTGTATCCATGACAGATGTGAGTTGTTAATTAATGGTTCAACATAAGGTGGCAATTTTTAATACACATCTGGGTGGATTTCTTGTGGGCACCTGGAGAATCCAGTGTTGTCCTAGGATCTCCCAGAGTACCCGTGTGATCATCCTACGGTCCGCCACCTAGGCTCAAAGGGATCATAAGACTATTCATGCTAGAAACTTTCGTGTGCGGCCACAAGCCATTATGGGCTCTGACATAATTGAGTAAGTTGCGTGAGTTCTTGAAGAGGTGGACTAGCAGATGTAGGGGATTGTAGGTGTACCGGTCTGCCCAGAGTAAAGAGCAAATGCTTCTGAAAGATTGTGTCTCGGTCATCCGTTTCTCAAACACCCTGTAGTGCGAGAAATCCAATGGAGGAGATCGAGTCTTGTGGGGAAAAGTGCTCAAACCTCTGCAGAGTGTATAAACTAATCATGGTTAGCTGTGTCCCCGGTTATGGACATCTTGAGTATCTGGTTCTTGGATTATCATATGGATCTCATCACACTAAAATAATTTTTTGGGTTGATAATTACTTTTAATTGGGATTGAGTTGGAGGAACCTTCTCAATATTGTTCAACTACCATGATAGTTAAATAAAATATACTCCTTTGTTGTAGGAAAAATTGGCTTTTCGCAAAACATATTAACCATACAGCCTCCACCAGCCATATATGCATATAGTGATAGTTTTTATCTGTTCATTACTCTTCTGTGTTACATTGCCAGCATATTCCATGTGCTGACCCATTTTCAGGCTGCAACGTATCATGTTGCAGACTTTTCAGATGAGGAGTAAGGTGTGATAGGTCATTTGTCATGCACTCAGCCATGCCGTTGGAGTTGATGGACTCACTTTATCTTCCAAGCCTTCCGTTGTTATCGTATTAGATGGCCTTAAGCCATATTCATTGTAATAAGTTCTCTCTTGAGACATTCGATGTAATAAGTGTGTGATTTCCACTCTGTTATAAATCCTTTGAGTACTGTGTGTGTTAGCATTACCGATCCAGGGATGACACTGAAGCACAGAGACTTGACCGTTTGAGGCCGGGTCGCTACAAGATGGTACCAGAGCACACGCTGAATGTAGGACACGGCCATTAAGAAAAGCCATAGGCCACTCTTCTCTACTTATTTCTGACTCCTATCCATTTTCTACTCTTTAGGATGGAGGATACGAGGAACAAGTTTGCACAACCGGATGAAGACACACCTTTTGGACGACACTTGAAGGAAGTCACTAACTACCTGAACATTGGAATACCAAGCTTCACCGGGACCTACACTGCCACTTTACCAGAAGAGGAGCGATGGATGATTCGAGTTCAAGTTCCAGGAAGGGAGTTCACACCAGTCACTAAACCCATAGAGTTTTCCTTTGATGCACCCACCTGGAGTCTAGGCAAGAGTATGGCGGCCCACATCGCTATAGGACGCATCGGCGAAGTTTACCATAAGGAGCTGAAGGACACTATCTACCAGATATGTGGACGCCGAGATGAGCAATGGGAGATGATCAACACCAGGAAGGACAGGTCCATTGCAGCATTCATCCAGGAATTAAACCACCACATTCGTCGCCAGGAGAACCAGATGTGCGCAAGTATGATGATCACGGAGCTAGAAGAGGAGCTTAAGTCTACACGCGATGGATATGAGGAGGAAATGATGATACTTGTGGAGAGGAATGACGACATGACCAGGAAGCTAGGAGTTTTTATGGGAGACCCCGCGCCAGGAGGAGAAGACGACGAACCCAAGGAGATTCGTTCTGAAGACTACATCATCATAGACGACACCGATTCCGACCCGGATAGTAGTGATGATGACTATGAAGATGAAGCTGGAGCAGATATCATGGAGTCTTCCACCGATCAAAATTTCTAGTAGACCACCATACTATTAGTAGTACCCCCCATGTAAATATTAGTAGTCCGATCACTATAACGATAGTTAGACCGATTGTATGCCCTTGCTTGATTGATTGGGTGATATGATTGTGTTTGTCTCATGTGCATATGGGTAGTGTTTTCTCATTAGACCTCATTCTATTCTAATCTCTTCCCTCTAAATCCATCAGATGCCTCTGAGACGTGACCCCGGTTTTGCTTTCCCACCGGAGCTCACTCAGTTGATCCAGCAGCAGAATGCCTTGATGCAGTTGTTAGTTCAGAACCAAGGCAACAACAACAACAACAATAACAACCCACCGCCACCACCACCAGTTGACAACTTAGCCCGTTTTCTGAGGCTGCAGCCGCCGGTGTTTTCCAGTAGCACTGAGCCAATAGTTGCTGATGATTGGATATGTAGGATTGGAAGGGAGTTGACCACTGCAGGTTGCGCAGATGCGGAGAAGGTGCATTTTACTGCACACCAATTGGATGGACCAACAGCCGCATGGTGGGAGAATTACACAGCCACTTTTCCTATAGCCAATGCCACCTGGGAGCAGTTTCAGCAAGCATTCCGCACAGCCCACGTATCCACTGGAGCTATGAGCATGAAGAAGCGTGAGTTTCGCAACTTACGCCAAGGTAACCGTACTGTAGGCCAGTACGTGGAGGAGTTTAGTAAGTTATCCCGCTATGCTCCAGATGATGTGGCCACAGATGCCGTGAAGCAGGAGAAGTTTGTGGAAGGGTTGAGTGATGAGATGAGTATGCAGTTAATGGTGGCAACATTTAACAACTACCAGGAGTTGGTAGATAAAGCACTCATGATTGAAGGGAAGCAGCAACAGATAGAGAGCCGCAAGAGGAAATATGGACAAGAGAAGTACAATTCAGGAGCTCAGCAGAAGCCTCGCTTTACCCCGAACTCGGGAGGGCTTACCCACAACCATGGAGGCCACACTCACAATGGAGGAAGTACCCATAATCATACTGGCCCAAGGAATGGGAATGGGAATGGAGTAAGCAGCAATCAGAACCGTTCCAATTCAGCCACGCCCGCCAAGAGGGACCTAAGCCACGTTACTTGTTTCAAGTGTGGGAAAACTGGACACTATGCCACGGAGTGCCCTGAAGCGAAGAACGGAAATGGTAATGGGAGCTCTAGGAAGAAGCTCAATCCATTTAACAAAGGACAAGTGAACCACGTGAACGTGGAGGAGGTTGAAGAGCAACCAGATGCAGTTATCGGTAAGTTTTTAGTTAAGTCGTTTACTGCAATCGTTCTTTTTGATACTGGTGCATCGCATTCATACATATCAAGGGGATTTGTGGATAAGTATAAGTTGCCCACTAGAGTTCTTAAGACACCTATGCTAGTAACCTCACCCGGAGCCGAGTATATGGCAAGCAATGGTCATCACCGAATCAATAGTCTTGAAAATGGTCATCAAGGTCATTATTCCCGCAACTGACAAGGAGATGCCTTAAAATCATGTCACCCTCTTATATGGTTGGCCTCAACAAAGAGCTCTGTACAGCTACAAGCCCCGAACATATGTCATATATGTGCGGACACATGTCAGAAAAACAAGCACAAGGAATAAGGTCAAAATATTAATCACACCCATGGTCATACGAAGAATCAAGGACATGTGTGGCCAAGTTATTTCAGTAAGGTATCCAGACGAAGAAAATCATGACCGTTAAAAGGGCGAGACTGACAACAAAGGTATGATGATTTTGCACGACCATCAGGGTCCGGATACCCCAAGTCAGTTGGAGGCCATAATTCCATATGGTCCCCAAAGACATACACCTTCAGCAGCCTACCCTATTTTAAAAGGATTTCATATCCCACTTAAAATATTTAGTGTGGAAAAATCCAATTGGGTATACCGACAAAATGAGAAAATCAAAAAGCCGAACAATCAGCTCAGACCCGGTATGCTCATCGACGAAACCAAGTACATGGTCAGTCTGTCAGGAAAAGCATTTGTTCGTCAGCCCCTCATCGGGCAAAGTCTCAAGACGTAAATATTTGAGGTATGACATAGCTATAACTCCATACACCGTTATATTGCTCACGACAGAAGGCAGTCAAATCTCTGGTATATGCCACATGCTCGAGCCAAAGGAAATAAATCAAGATAAATCAGTGCCACCTATGAGCAGTCAGATCCCATCAGAAGATGGCCATGATTAATTCTAAGCATTTGTTGAACCCAGAAGGCTTGCATTTATTTGAAGCAACCCCATGACAGAAGTAAAAAGGTCTTCATGACCAAAGGAAATTTATGCTCAGATCCATTGGATATCACTGCAGATATGAAAGAATCAACGTCAGCAAAAGGATTTGGTGTGTGAGCAAAAACCCGTCAGAATTTTGGGAAAGGTGAAGCAAACCACCCCGAGCAAAGGTGATCAAATCATATAAAATTCTTGGGGGAACAATAAATAAAGGAAAAAGGATATCCGAGTTGGAAACGGTATCCTCAAGTCATACTTGTTCCCAGAGCAACTAAATCTCGAGGACGAGATTTCTTTAAGGGGGTAAGAGTTGTAACATCCTGGTTTTTGGCCCCTTTCTTTTTAATTTTTGATTTATTGGGTTTTTGCTCTGTTTTTCTTTTTGGAGTGGTTCTGTGGCCTTGCCACCTGGGAAATCATCCCCATTTCCCCTCCCAAGTGGCTCATCATTCTCAAAACTTTGCTAAGATCATGTCACTCCACTGCTTGACCAAACCCTAATTTCTTTTTCTAGGGAATATTCCTTTTCCTATTAAAGGAATAACTCTATCTGCCCTGGGTTGTGAAGCAACCTATATTTCTGTCCATCCAAAAATCCCCAAATAATTCTTATAATTTTTTTGGGTCATATCTTCCTCAAATATGGCAAAATATTTCATTGGCCATATTTCTCATTGTGCTCAATAAATTCATTTCCTAATCTGTCCTAAATGGCACATTGTGAAGAAAGTGCTATTTATCTTTGCCCATTTGCCCCCAAACTTTTTGGGCATGACATATCATCCAAATAATTGACCCGTGCCAAAATTCAACTTTATTTTCCAAGCCAAACTTCCTCAGTGATTTTTCAAAGTTCCTGTCTGAGGGAAGCCTTTGTGAAGGAAGTGCTAGCTAGGGTTAACCAAATGAGTTGAAATTTTGCATGCCTCTTCTTGTGCTCATATTACCTCACTCCTAGAAGTTTCAGCTCCATACCTTGATCTATGTGAGCACAACATCAAATCTTTGATTCTGTCAATATTTTCAGGTTGTGAAGCAAGTATATGTTATATTGCTTCATTTTGCCTGAAAATGTACCAGAGCATTATCCTACCCAAATAACTTCTCTCCACCAAATTTGGCACCATTTCACTTGGCCTATATTTCTCCAAAAAAATTGCAAGTTTCTGGACAGAGGGTATAGCTTTGAAGGAAGTACCATTTTGGTAAAACCAATTGGTATGAAATTTTTACAGCACCTTTATATGGCCAAATCATTAAGCCTTGCCAAATTTGAGCTCAAGTGGCATCACCATGTGAGTGCATCATCCAAATCTCATTTCTGGACCAGTTTTTGTGGTTGTTAAGCAACTACATTAAATCTTGGCCTTAATCTTCTCAAAGTTACCAGGGTGAAAGTCCTTCTTTACCTAAACCTCGTAGACAACTCCTTTGCTTCCAAACTCCTTCCTGTTGATCAGAAGTGCTCGGTCAAGTTTACTGCAGTAAACTTCAGGTGGTGACTACCATTTAACCATGTCACTTTTCACCGATCTACCACCGTAGTTGAGACCTCCACTGGGTGAACTACGCACTAGACAACATGGTCAAGCCCCTCTCCCCCACTACATGCCAGTGCGCGTGGTGACCGCGTTAATGGCAAGCCTGTGCACGCGCCCTGTGTGAAGTGGCCGCGTCCAGGGCGTCTTCTTGCTCGGGCCCCTCCTCTGCTCGCCGTCTTAGTGAGCACAGGCATGTTCCCTAGCTTCCTCTCGCCGTCGCCGTTCTCCTGGACCCCTCTCCCCCTCCGTCCGCTTCCTCACCGACGTAAGCCACCGCGCGTCCACGGGCGAACAGTGGTGGTTTGGCTCTGTTCGTCGGCGTCGTCGTCCTTCCCGTGCTCCGTTGGCCTCCTCTGCCCCGTGAGAGCCTCCACTGTGCCTCCCTCGTCGCCTGCCTCCGAGCTCATGCGCGTGGGCACGTGTCCACGGTGCCGGACACACGTCCGCGGCGACGATAGCACGACACACCCCTCTCCCGCCTATATAAGGCCACCCCGACCCCGTCTTGCTTCACCACTGGCCTCCTGCACCTCCTCTAGCCTCCCCTGACCACTTCCCCGAGCTCGAGCCGCCCTCCACAACCACCATTGTCGCCATGGCCGCCAGCCATGCTTGGTTAAATTCCCTCAACGCCGTCCCCCTACTTGCCTTCCACCACCACTAGAGGTCTCCACCACCACGCCCGAGCCTCCCCAGCCTCTCCACACTTCGCCGGAGCACCCGTGCCGCGAGACCGTCGACACCCGCAGCTCCCTTCCGCCGCAGCCAACGCTCCATCGTTTCCTGAGCTCCCCGGCAGCTTCTATGCCTGGGGATGCATCCGTCTCGTCGCCCTGAATCCGTAGGTAGGCCGGGCATCGCCAGAGACGGCCGGTAGCTCCGGCTATCGCCGTCGGGCTTCGGCTCTGCCGCAGCTAGGCGCGGGAGAGCGCAATGGGGACGACGACCTGGGGCGAGCGAGGCGACCTATAGGCGGGCCCCGCACGTCAGCCACTCCGCGTTGACCCAGCTGGGTGCTGACGTGGATAAGTGGAGGCGTATTCTCAGGAATATGTCTCCCTTAAACGAAAGCGCCTTCCATCTCTTCGTCGGGCGAAAATACATTTTCCTTTGTGGTAAACGTATTCTCAGAAAAGACACGTTCGGTTTAAACTACCAGGGACCTGTTTGTAGAAGTATTTTTCAGACTAGTTCCTGAGCTTTAAACGTCCGTATCTTTTTGCCCACAACTCCAAATGAGGTGATTCCAAAGCCCACTTCTTCGTTTCGTCAAGCCCGTTCTGATGGAACCATTTTCACCATGTTTTGACATTCTGAAAATGACCATTTTGCCCCTGCCCTTATTCAGCCCCCTCCGAGAGAGTACGTTTTCCGGCGATTCTTTTCGCGAGCCTCTCGCACTTCTTCTCGGTGATTTCTTCCACCCCAGGCAAGCTACACCCTCCATATGATTGCAATGCAGTGACATGGTTTAAGTTAGTTGAACTTGTTTAAAATATTGCATTAGCTATGTATGATGTGAGCATGGCATTTCTCGGAGTATTGTTTTGATCTTGATATTGCCATGATATTGCTTGGAGTTCTAGGATTTATATTTTGATGATTATGTGGATGACATGTTGCCTTTGGATTCTTAGTGGCTATTATGATTATGTTCATGATGGTATTATGCTTTGGAGTATTACTTTGGATGACATGTTGCCTTTGGATTCTTAGTGGCTATTATGACTATGTTCATGATGGTGTTATGCTTTGGAGTATTACTTTGGATGACATGTTGCCTTTGGATTCTTAGTGGCTATTATGATTATGTCATGATGGTATTATGATTTGGAGTATTACTTTGGATATCATGTTGCCTTTGGATTATTAGTGGCTAGTGTTAGTTTCATCATGATGCTAGTTGATATTATGTTTTGGAGCATGATGATGGAAATGATGCTTGCATGTGGATCATAGTTGAATAGATAGCTCTTGATATTTGAGTAGTAGTCTTATCATTCTTGGATTCATCATGATAGTAATGTTAGACTGTCCTCAGAGTATTTTGATATGACGACATTAAGCTTTGGATTATTTGTTGGATATTGCTATGACTTGGATTATAGGTAGATGGATGATATCGGAGTATCAGTCATTACCATTATATTTTGGGGATAAATTCCGTCATTAAGTTGGTCAGGTGCCACCGAACCGGGCTTTCTCTAGTGCAACCACATTTGCCTTTATGGGAAGGCCCTAATGCGGT
Source organism: Triticum urartu (assembly GCF_056163025.1). Lineage (NCBI taxonomy): Eukaryota > Viridiplantae > Streptophyta > Magnoliopsida > Poales > Poaceae > Triticum > Triticum urartu. The sequence goes on along the minus strand of NC_141876.1, from coordinate 460,726,596 downwards.
CTATTGTCATGCCTCTCGCCGGTGCCTCCAACGAGGGAAGGTTATGGGCGTGCGGTACCCTGGCCCGGTAAGTAGACATAACCTTGTGTGCCCGTTGTTGTTGTTATGGATCCGGTCCCCGTGAGGGACGTTTTGGCCATGTCGGTGGTCGTTGTGTCTTTGGTAGACACGGGGCCACCGAGGACTAGCCCAGTGAGTCAGAGTGGCCGGGAGAGTGTCATGGCAGTAGATCGGTTTTGTCGGAACGCCGTTGGTCCACCCGAATGGGAGTGCGAGGCCATGTGTTCTGTGGTGTGGGTACAGTGTGCTACCTCTGCAGAGTGTATTTAGATCTATCGATAGCCGCATCCTCGGTCATGGGCATGGGTTCATACTAGGTCACACCGTTCGATCAACACTCACATGACGGAATGACTTATAGGTGATTTATATGTTGATATGTTGAGAAGTACAGATGGGCAGGATGTTGATGATGATGTTGGAGACCAAGTGTTGGTCGTGGTAGTGATCGCCGGAAGGATCACCATTTGAGACCAAGTGTTGGTCGTGGTAGTGATCGCCGGAAGGATCACCGTTTGAGACCAAGTGTTGGTCATGGTTGTGATCGCTGGAATGATCACCATTTGGTTTTGATCACGAGGTGATCGAGATGGTATATTGCTTGGCCGGTTAGCCAAGAGTGATATGGTTATGGAGATCTGAGATGGTGATTTATTAGTATTGTATCAGTTTCATACCATGCTTAGTAGTTGTTTCATCATACTAGTTGTTAATTTAATTAACCTGTTAAATGCTATGTTATTGTCTTGCCTTGATGTTTATGGTTGTTGTGAGCTTGCAAGTACATTCAATGTACTGACCTGGCGTGTCATGCCAGATTGCAGGTGATGCCATGATTGCTTGATTGCTTGTCAAGGGTTGCCGTGCATGCGAGCTAGATCGTGTCCCAGCCAGAGCCCCTGCGGAGTGGAGTTCACCACCTTCATCGTTGTTCCGCTGCTAGAAGTATTCCGCTGCTTCGAGTTGTTTCGCTGCTAGCATAGAGCAAGTGTAGTATCACAGGCATAGTGTCGCCGTGCTGATGTGCTTCTTTGTAACATCAGACCCTTGTATTATTATTCTTGTAATAAGAGCTGATTTGTTCTATGTCAAGCAGTGCTGTATTCTAGAGACTTCTCCTCGATCTCTGGGCTGGAATACAGGGCATTCCGGTTTCTCTGAGCCAGGGTGCTACAATGAGTATGATGAATAAGGTGTTCATGGAGTTCTTGGATAAGTTTGTTGTGGTGTTCATTGATGATATTTTAGTATACTCAAAGAATGAAGAGGAACACAAGGAGCATTTGCGCTTAGTACTCGAGAAACTCAGGGAGCATTAGTTGTATGCCAAGTTCAGCAAATGTGAGTTTTGGTTGAAGGAAGTTGGATTTCTTGGACATGTTATATCAGGAGAAGGTATAGCAGTAGACCCCACCAAAGTTCAGTCAGTAACTGAGTGGTTGGCACCCACCTCAGTTGGAGAGATCCACAGTTTTCTTGGACTCGCGGGATACTATCGGAGATTCATTGAAAATTTCTCTAAGATTGTGAAGCCTATGACGACATTGTTGAAGAAGGACACCAAGTTCCATTGGACTGAGGAATGTGAAGCAAGTTTCCAGGAGTTGAAGAAACGTTTGACTGCAGCCTCAGTGCTAATCCTGCCGGATATACGCAAGGATTTCCAAGTGTATTGCGACGCCTCTCGCTTAGGACTTGGAGGAGTACTTATGCAAGATGGAAGATTTGTTTCATATGCCTCACGACAACTTCGACCACATGAGTTGAATTATGCCACACATGACTTGGAGTTGGCAGCCGTAGTACATGCACTCAAGACCTGGAGACATTTTCTTATTGGGAATCATTGTGATGTGTACACATATCATAAGAGTTTGAAGTACATTTTTACACAGAAGGAGTTGAACCTCAGGTAAAGGAGATGGTTGGAGCTTATAAAGGATTATGGCATGAAGTTGCACTATCATCCGAGAAAGGCCAATGTCGTAGCAGACACTTTGAGCCGAAAGAGTTATGCCAATACCTTAGTAACAGGAGGATTGCCAAAGGAGTTAGCAGAAGATTTTAGGGAGCTACATTTAGAGATTGTTCCCAAAGGTTTTGTTAGAATCATGGAAGTTCAGTCGACCTTGTTGGGAAAGATTCGAGAGGCCCAGAAGGATGACAAAGAAATTGTCGAGATAAAGGAGAAGATGAGCGAAGGCAAAGCCAAAGGTTTTCGTGAGGATGAGCATGACACCTTGTGGTTCGAGGACCAGATATATGTGCCCAATAATGCATAGATCAGGAAGTTAATATTACAGGAAGCTCACGACTCACCATACTCGATACACCCCAGAAACACCAAGATGTATTTGGATTTGAAGGAGCGTTTCTAGTGGACTAGAATGAAGAAGGATATTTCCGAGTATGTAGCTGTATGTGATGTATGTCAGAGAGTGAAGGTAGAACATCAGAAACCAGCAGGATTACTACAGCCTATGCCGATACCCGAATGGAAGTGGGATAAGCTTGGCATGGATTTTATCACCGGATTACCCAGGACCCGATTGGGATATGATTCTATCTGGGTAGTAGTGGACCGCTTGACCAAAGTAGCTCACTTTATCCGAGTGAAAACCACATATACAAGTGCAAAGTTGGCCAAGATATATATGACCAGGATCGTATGTCTGCATGGAGTTCCGAGGACCATCGTATCAGATAGAGGAACACAGTTTACTTCAAAGTTTTGGCATCAACTGCACCATTCTTTGGGAACCAGGCTAGAGTTCAGTACAGCTTTTCACCCGCAGACAGATGGACAGACCGAGAGAGTCAATCAGATTCTAGAGGACATGTTGAGAAATTGTGCACTAGACTACGGGTCTAGTTGGGATGATAATTTACCCTACGCGGAGTTCTTGTACAACAACAGCTACCAGGCCAGTTTGAAGATGGAACCGTTTGAAGCCCTATACGGAAGAAGATGCCAAACACCGTTGATGTGGGATGAAGTTGGAGACCGCCAGTTGTTTGGACCGGCTTTGATTAAGGAGTCCGAGGAGAAAGTATAGCTGTTTCGAGATAGACTGAAAGTAGCTCAGTCTAGACAGAAGAGTTATGTAGACTCGAAACGCAAGGAGGTAGTCTATGAAATCGGAGACAGAGCATATCTGCGAGTATCACCTCTTCAAGGAGTTAAGCGTTTTGGAGTTCAGGGAAAATTAGCCCTGAGATTTGTAGGACCGTACCATGTTCTGGAGCGTGTGGGAGAGGTTGCCTAAAAGTTGGAATTATCTGAAGGACTGTCAGGAGTTCATGATGTGTTTCACGTTTCCCAGTTAAAGAAGTGCTATGCTGAGATGGCCGATATTCCTCTGAGAGATACAGTGCCCCTGGAAGCAATTCAGTTGGACAGTGATTTGACGTATGAGGAGAAACCAGTCAAGATTCTCGAGTTTGCCAGTCGAGTTACCCGCAGCAAGGTTATCAAGTTTTGCAAAGTTCAGTGGAGACACCATACCGAGGACGAAGCCACCTGGGAAAGAGAAGATGATCTACACAAAGACCACCCACACCTATTTTCTAGCCAACCCGAATCTCGAGGGCGAGATTCATCTTAAGGGGGGTAGGTTTGTAACATCCCAAATTTTCAATTTGGAATGTTATACATAGGTCATCCATGCATATCATATTTTATTGCATTTCGTTCTTGTGATCCTCGAAATCCTAAGCAAATCAAGGACCCTCGGGGAGAGTTGGGGATTTCCCCTCGTTCTCATATTTGAGTTTTATCAAATATTGAAACAAGGATCACTTTGGTTTTAATTATTTTTCTTCCCCAAAAATATTTCGTATTAAAATTATATGAGAGGAGATAATATGACTTCTCCAAAATAAATGAAATGTTGGAGGAAAAATATTAAAATCAATTTGTATTTTTATTTGGGGTTTTATCGCTATTTTATTTGAATTAGAAAAAATATGCGTTTTTCAAAATTGCATTAGAGACCCAAATAAATGTTCACCTTCTCCGGCGTATTTTTAGAGGACAGGGAAAATTTATTTCAGAATTTTTGGAGTCCGTTTAGTATTTCTTTTCTTCATTTTTCTGTGTGGAATTATTTTTTCAAAAGAAAGTAACCGACCTAACCGGGCCGTGTCCGCCTATGACTCCTGGCCCGGCCGGCCTTTATAAGCCGGGAGGCCCGACCCCAGCAGCCCAGCGCCCCGCCCGAAACCCTAAGCCGCCGTCCTAGCGCCGTCGCCGCACCAGCCACCGCGCGCTGCTATTGCCACCTCGCCGCCGTGCTGTCGTGCCGCACCGCCACCTGCGCCGCTCGCCGGAGTTCGCTGCCGCCGCCGGTTTTCTTCGCCGGTTCGGTTTTTCTGGTAAAAACCCTAGATCCGTTTTTAATAGATCGGTTCGGTTTTCCTCCCAGTTTAGTTATTTAGAGAACGCATGTTCATACGTTCGTTTTAACGAACGGTTTTCACCCGTTAGCCGCAGACAGCGAACGTTCATTCGTTAGCCTGTTCGTCAGTTTTCTTTTTCCAGGGTTTTTCCGCGATTATTTTCGATCGCGATTTCTGCCCTGTTTTTCGTTTTAGTTTATCTTTTTGCTCGTTTATCGGAATCAGGCGATTCAAGCGCCTAGATCTTCGTCTCGAAGCCCTCTTTCTGTTTAACCAACTTGAACAAGATTTTGGTACTGTAAAATTTGACTTTAGTCCAGATTAGTAATGGGATCTTGTTTCTTTCGCAGTTTGAGTTTCGTTGCTCCGTTTGATTTGATTCTTTTTGCAAACCGGAGTTCTTCAGTTGAACTTTCCGGTTAGATATTCTTATTTGAGATTTACCCATGCATCTTTGCTTGATTTATTATGTATGCTATTGTTTGTTTGCGATAGAACACCCGGAGTACGAATCGTGCTACTACGACTCTTTAGGATTTGCAGATCGTCAGCAAGGCAAGTAACACTTTGATCATACCCCTTTATCACCTAGTTTTTATGCATTAGTTTCAACCTTCACACATTGCATGAGTAGGATCTCTTAACATGTGGGTCTGGGAAGTAGATAATGAGGTAGAACCTATTACCTGTTTTATTATCAAACCGTTGGGAGTTACTTCTACGTTATGCTTATATTTCCATGCTATGCTCGTAGACGTGGTTTGGGTTTGAGTGTATCCATGACAGATGTGAGTTATTAATTAATGATTCAACTTAAGGTGGCAACTTTTAATACACATCTGGATGGATTGCTTGTGGGCACCTGGAGAATCCAGTGTTGCCCTAGGATATCCCGGAGTACCCGTGTGATCATCCTACGGTCTACCACCCAGGCTCAAAGCGATCATAAGACTATTCATGCTAGAAACTTCTGTGTGCAGCCACAAGCCATTATGGGCTCTAGCATAATTGAGTAAGTTGCGTGGGTTCTTGAAGAGGTGGACTAGCAGATGTAGGGGATTGTAGGTGTACCGGTCCGCCCGGAGTAAAGAGCAAATGCTTCTGAAAGATTGTGTCTCGGTCATCCATTTCTCAAACACCCTGTAGTGCGAGAAATCCAACTGAGGAGATCAAGTCTTGTGGGGAAAAGTGCACAAACCTCTGCAGAGTGTATAAACTAATCATGGTTAGCCGCGTCCCCGGTTATGGACTTCTTGAGTATCTGGTTCTTGGATTATCATATGGATCTCATCACTCTAAAGTAATTTGTTGGGTTGATCATTACTTTTAATTGGGATCGAGTTGGAGGAACCTTCTCAATATTGTTCAACTACCATGATAATTAAATAAAATATACTCCTTTGTTGTAGGAAAAAAATTGGGTTTTCGCAAAACAAATTAACCATACAGCCTCCACCAGCCATATATGCATATAGTGATAGTTTTTATCTATTATTACTCTCCTGTGATACATTGCCAGCATATTCCATGTGCTGACCCGTTTTCGGGCTGCAACGTATCATGTTGCAGACTTTTCAGACGAGGAGTAAGGTGCGATAGGTCGTTTGTCATGCACTCAGCCATGCCGTTGGAGTTGATGGACTCACTTTATCTTCCAAGCCTTCCGCTGTTATCGTATTAGATGGCCTTAAGCCATATTTATTGTAATAAGTTCTCTCTTGAGACATTCGATGTAATAAGTGTGTGATTGCCACTCTGTTATAAATCCTTCGAGTATTGTGTGTGTCAGCATTACCAATCCAGGGATGACACCGAAGCACAGAGACTTGACCGTTTGAGGTCGGGTCACTACAATAGGTTAGTCCCAAAAATAATGTAAAAGTGTTTAGTAAAGCCCATAAACATCTAAAATAGATAATATAATAGCATGAATACTTCATAAATTATAGATACGTTGGAGACGTATAAACCACTAAGGGAATCACAACATACATACTATCAAAATATCGAACACATATCAAGTTCACATGACTACTTGCAACATGATTTCTCCCGTGACCTCAAGAACAAAAGTAACTACTCACAAATGATAAACACGCTCATGATCAAAGGGGTATTAAATAGCATATTGGATCTGAACATATAATCTTCCACCAAATAAACCATATAGTAATCAACTACAAGATGTAATCAGCAGTACAGTCAACCACAAGCAGCAATCTATAGTTCCGGTAACAAGATTGAACACAAGAGATGAACTAGAGTTTGAGATGAGATGGTGATGTTGAAGATGTTGATGAAGATTGCCCTCCGCGAGATGGGAGAGTTGTTGGTGATGATGACGACGATGATTTCCCCCTCCGAGAGGGAAGTTCCCCCGGCGGAATCGCTCCGCCGGAGGGCAAAAGTGCTCCTGCCCAAGTTCTGCCTCGAGACGGCGGCACTCCATCCGGAAAGTCCTTCCCTTATTTTTTATAGGTCAAAACGACCTATATACCAGAAGATGGGCACTAGAGGTGGGCCTGGGTGAGCACAACCCACCAGGGCGCGCCTGGGCTCCCTGGCGTGCCCAGGTGGGTTGTGCCCACCTGGTGGGCCCCCTCTGGTAGTTGTTTGCACCAATATTCCTCAAATAATCCATAAAAAATCTCCGTGAAGTTTTAGCTTGTTTGGAGTTGTGCAGAATAGGTGGCCTGACGTAGCTTTTCCCAGTCTAGATTTCCAGCTGCCAGAACTCCCTCTTTGTGTATACCTTGCATATTATGAGAGAAAAGGCATTAGAATCACTCCAAAAAGCATTATTATGGATAAAAACATTATAAATAATAGTGATAAAACTTGATGCAAAATGGACGTATCGACTTCCCCAAGCTTAGACCTCGCTTGTCCTCAAGAGAAAACCGAAATCGAAAAACATGTCCACATGCTTTGAGAGAGAGGTGTCAATAAAAACAAAATACAGACATAGAAGCATCATGTTCATTATTATAACAGCAACAAAATTAAACATAAGACTTTTATCATATACTTCTCATGAATAAGTAACAATTCATCACACAATTAAAGTATAAAGCAAAAACTCTATTAGAAACCAACAAACTATGTTCTCAGTCAACTTTGCAACTACAATTCATCATCTTTTCAGGAAGGGTCACGTATTGGAGCCTTTAGGCAAGCCCACATACTCAACCATCATATAGTCTTCTATGATTGCTAACACTCACCGCGTACACATGAGCAAAACGTTTCAACCGGACACATAGAAAGATATGGGCTTATAGTTTCGTCTCCCAACATATTCACCTCAAGGGTGATGTCAACAGTAATAATTCATGCTATCTATATATTCAACTGGACATATGTGCCTAGATCTTTCCTCACCACATGATGCTTGCCAAAGGAGAAAAATAAAAAGGAATAGAAGAAAAACTTTGACTCTTTGCATGAAAGCAAATACATAAAAATAAAAGAGTGGCCCTTCGCAGAGGGAAGCAGAGGTTGCCATGTGCTTATTTGTTTGTATGCTCAACCCCTTAGTGCAAAAGAACGTCACGTTGCATTGCCCCTTGTGATAGCGACCTTTATTATGCAGTATGTCGCTTTTATTCTTCACCATCACAGGTTCGTGCAACGCTCAATTTCTCTTACACTAAATGATCTCACACTTTTAGAAGCAATTTTTATTGCCTTTTTGCACCAATGACAACCTACTTGAGGGATCTTGCTCAATCCCTAGGTAGGTATGGTGGACACTTGAAAATAAGATTTGCGTTTAAGGGTTTTTGGATGCACAAGTAGTATCTCTACTTAGTGCGGAATTTTTGGCTAGCAAATATAGGGGGCAAGCACCACATGTTAAAGGATCTATGACAATATGACTTCTATGTGAATATAAACAAACATAAACCATTAAGTTGTCTTCCTTGTCCAACGTCAAAAATTTCGGCATATAATATTTTGATGAGGGCTCACAATCACAAAAGATTTATAGGATAGTATATTTATATGTGAATCTTCTCTTCCCTTATTAATTCTTTCATGAGTTGCAACATTGACTAATGCTATGTTTGTCAATCTCTAATAAAATTTTCTACTTATACTTTTCCTTATGTGGTGTCATCACCTACCATAAGATTAGTATATGATCTTTCTTGATTTATTTCCTTTCTTTTATTTATTTATTTTCTCTTTTTCTTCCTTATTTCTTTTCTTTTATTTGCAACATGGAAGTAAAGAAAGCAAAAACTCAAACTAAACTTTATTATATAACTTACACACGGTTACAAGGATAGATCACTAAGCAAACTCTCAAAAAGAAAGGATCAAACTAAACTTTTATTCATCTAAAGCAAAAGATCGAACTAAAATAAGTAAAGGCAAAAAGATAGTGGGATGATATGATACCGGGGCACCTCCCCCAAGCTTGGCGGAAGCCAAGGGGAGTGCCCATACTCGATACTCAATTCTCTTTTGGTGGTGAAGATGAAGGTGGTGGTGATGAAGAAGAGATCTTGTCTTTATTTTCCTTGAGCTTACGTCGAAGGATAAAGTTATCTATCCTCAACTCATCATTTGCAATCTCAAGCTTTATTATCCTCTTGCATAATGCCTCCATACTCTCGTTCTTGAAACGAGGAGGGGCTGATTCATCTTCATCTTCCTAGCCATAGTGCTCCACATCCCCACAGGACTTGGGGTTTGCGACAAAGTCAGCAACATAGCTCTCACCTTCAGAGTCTTGGGATGACATATTTTCAGATCTGATAGGAAAGCAGCAAGAAAAGAGAACAGTGGATTTCTCCGCGATATGGTGATCAACAGGTTCGGGAAGTATATATAGATTTTTTATCTTGGGGGACAAGTGAACGGAAGAAAAAGGACTCCGGAAGGTGTCCCAGGTGGGCACAACCCACCTGGGCGTGCTAGGTTTGGTGTCTTGTGCCCACCAGGGGACGCTTCCTGGTACTTTCTTATTTTCCTATTTTTCTAAATATTCCAAAACTGATAAAAAATATTTTTGCGGATTTTTCGGAGTCCATTTTCTTACCGTATCACGTACCTCCTTATTTTCACAATTCTGGATTGTTCGAGAAGGACTCTTTTATGTGTTCTTCCGATGTCAGTTTGGATAATATTGCTTTCAACATTAATGGGCATGCCTAAGATATAGTGTTTTATTCGTTGTCCATTGACAACCTTCGGGTTAGTACCTTCGGAATTATTTATTTTGATGGCTCTAGACTGATAAACCTCCTCGATAACATAAGGGCCTTCCCATTTTGAGAGGAGTTTTCCTGCAAAGAATCTAAAACGAGAGTTGTACAAAAGAACATATTCTCCGACTTTAAACTCACGCTTTTGGATTCTTTTGTCATGCCATCTTTTAACTTTTTCTTTGAATAATTTTGCATTTTCATAAGCTTGGGTTCTCCATTCATTTAAAGGGCTAATATCAAATAACCTCTTTTGACCAGCAAGTTTGAAATCATAATTGAGCTCTTTGATGGCCCAATATGCTTTATGTTCTAACTCAAGAGGCAAATGACAAGCTTTTCCATAAACCATTTTATATGGAGACATACCCATAGGATTTTTATATGATGTTCTATAAGCCCAAAGTGCATCATCTAATTTCTTAGACCAATTCTTCCTGGACCTATTGACAATCTTTTGCAAAATTAATTTTATTTCTCTATTGCTAAGTTCAACTTGACCACTAGACCGAGGATGATAAGGTGATGCAATTCTATCAGTCATTAAATATCTAGGGACTCCAAACCTCGGGAAAATAACTTCTTTAAGCATTTTAATAGAAGTGTTATGATCAACACTACTAGTTGGAATAGCTTCTACCCACTTAGTAACGTAATCAACAGCAACTAAAATATGTGTGTATCCATTAGAGGAAGGAAAAGGTCCCATATAATCAAAGCCACAAACATCAAATGGTTCAATAACAAGAGAATAATTCATAGGCATTTCTTGACGTCTACTAATATTACCAATTCTTTGACATTCATCACAAGACAAGACAAACTTACGGGCATCCTTGAAGAGAGTAGGCCAATAAAAACCAGATTGCAATACCTTATGTGCAGTTCTATCTCCAGCGTGGTGTCCTCCATAAGACTCGGAGTGACACTTCCGTAGGATCTGTTCCTGTTCATGCTCAGGTACACAACGTCTAATAACACCATCTACTCCTTCTTTATAAATATGTGGGTCATCCCAAAAGTAATGTCTTAAATCATAGAAGAATTTTTTTCTTTTGTTGGTATGTAAATCTAGGTGGTAAATATTTAGCAACAATGTAATTAGCATAATCAGCATACCAAGGAGTATTATGAGCAACATTTATTGTAGCTAACTACTCATCAGGAAAACTATCATCAATAGGTAGTGGGTCATCAAGCACATTTTCAAGCCTAGATAAATTATCAGCTACGGGGTTCTCAGCTCCTTTTCTATCAATGATATGTAAATCAAATTCTTGTAACAAGAGAACCCATCAATAAGTCTAGGTTTGGCATCTTACATTTCCATAAGATATTTAATAGCAGCATGGTCTGTGTGAACAATTACTTTGGAATCAACAATATAAGGTCTAAATTTATCACAAGAAAACACTACTCCTAAGAATTCCTTTTCAGTAGTTGCATAATTTATTTGAGCACTTTCTAGAGTTTTACTAGCATAATGAATAACATTCAATTTCTTATCAACTCTTTGTACTGGAACAACACCAACAGCATAATCACTAGCATCACACATAATTTTAAAAGGCAAGTTCCAATCAGGTGGTTGAACAATAGGTGCAGAAATTAAGGTTTTCTTGAGTGTTTCGAAGGCTTCTAAACAATCATCATAAAAAACAAAAGGGATATCCTTTTGCAAAAGACTCGTAAGAGGCCTAGAAATTTTAGAAAAGTCTTTGATAAATCTCCTATAGAAACCAGCATGACCTAAGAAACTACAAATACCTTTTATATCTTTAGGACATGGCATTTCCTCAATTGCATCAACCTTAGCTTTTGTAACACCCCGGTAGTTAAGCTACAGTAACTCCATGCTAACGACACCAAGTCATCATCATCATTCCCTAAGAAAAGCAATTAAGAAATATTTCAACCTCGAATTGAAATTCAAATCATAAGTGAAATGAATAAATTCTAAAACATGAAAACTAAAATGTTCATTAGGTGAAAAATAATCCATAACTAATTATGGTGGTAAAACAACATTTTTATAAAGTATTTAAATGTCTAAACTAATTAAAACAGTGGATAAAACAATTATTTAAATGTTGCAAAGTATTTTTTTTAAATGCTAAAACTAATTGTGGCGATGGCCTAAATTACAATAATAATTAAGTGCAAGTTTCTTTCTTTTATAAAACTATTTTACTACAAAAGAAAATAGGAAACAGTTTAAATAAAAGGAAAATAGAAAAGTAAAAGTAAAGAAGGGAAGAAGAGAAACTGCTACTGCTGCACTAGGCCCTAATGGCCACAGTGCAGGCCCAGCCCACCCCACGGTCATCCCCTACGTTCTGTTCATAGTGGGGGATCGTGGCAGGGATCCACCGGCCATGGCTGCGCCATGCCGCGTGCTGGCCATCCCCTGGCTCCCCTAGAGCATAAAGGCCGACCCTGCGACCCCCAGGCGAACCCTATCCCCACCTTCTCCCTCTCGCGCTGCCTCCCTCTCTGTCTCGTTCGCCCGAGCAGGCTCGTCACTGCCACATCGCCGTCGTCGCGGCCACTGGCTCCCCCTCGCCGTTCCAACAGCCCAGGAGCACCGTCGTCCTATTCTGCACCGACTGCAAGCGCCAGGTCGAGTCGGAGCGCGCTCGAGCCATCTCCATCGGCCTCCTTCCCCGACTACATCCGCCGGTCACCGTCGCTCGATCCACGTCTCTCCAACGGGCTCCGGCATCATCGAGCCTTCTGCAAGCTCCGCTGTGAGCTCATCATCGTTTTCCCTCTCAACCGATGCTTGATTTCCTTCCGTAGCGCTGTCCCCATAAGTTGTCGCACCACCGTCCGCCATGGCCGATGAGGTCGAGTAGGCCGCGCTTCTCTGGACCTGCCCGTGATGCGTGCGTGCTCCAGGCACTCCTATGAATCAATTGCACCACGCAGCTTGCTCGCTTGTGCTCCGAACGAAGCTTTCGTCGAGCACCGCATCGGTCGCCGCTAGTCGCCGCCGTAGTCACACTTTTTAATGGCCGTCCTAGCTCGCGCCCGTACCACCTACAAATGTGGCGTGGTGCCCTCGTTTGGATGGCTCAAACCATTGCTCGGTTTGGTCGCCGTAGGTGCTTCCCCGTGCTCGCCACTTCCGACCCATGCTCGCCGTCGCCGCGTCCAAAGATCTGCTCCCGCACGTCGTGCCTTGCTCTCTGGCCGCGCACTGCCGCGTCCCTGCGCCAGTCCGCGCGCGCCCGCGCATGGAGATGCCCCCGCCGCTCTGCTGTTGCTACTTCTGCTCCATGTCGCCGCTCTGCTGCTGCGTACTCTGCTGCTTACTACTACTGCCGCCGCTAGCTGCTACTCTGCTACAGTAACATTCAGTTACTGTAGCAGTAGCTAGCTTTTGCGCTGCTACGCCGTTTAGCTCTCTGGACAGCCCCAAAAAAACAGCTAATCAAGTGCTAATATGAGTAAGAATAATATTTGTAGGTAGTACACTTGTCAAAGCTTAAATGTTTCCATTGAACCAAATCAATTTGATGCATGGATTAATTCCTACGAAAATCACAAAATACTATCTTTTCTAAACAGAGAACAAAATAAACCCCTAGCACTGTGTGTGCGTGTGTTGTGTATGTATGTGTCTTGTGTGTACAGCGCGCGTGTGTGTAGTGTATGTGTGGCCGGCTGGACTCTGCCCGCTAATGGCCGGCCCTTGTTAATTAGGCTATGTTTAGCTTAGGATTAGTTCAGTGCTAATTAGTCCTTTTAGCAAATGACAAGTGGGTCCCATCTAAATAGAATAGATAAATATTTTGGAAATTATTAAATCAGTGTCATATGGGCCATCACCTCTCCGTTTAACTAGTCACATTGACTTGGTCAATTCATATTTAAATTAAACACAAAATTCGAGAATATTTAAAACTTTGGAAATTCATACAAAAATAACCGTAGCTCGGATGAAAAAGACTTATATATGAAAAATGACCAGAAAAATAAGACGAGTCCGAATATGCTTCACGTTCATCTGTCACATGCCTCCAACACAACAAACATGGAACCTCCCCCTTCGGATTGTCCGTTTGGTAAATGCCCAAAGCCCGGGAGATATCCACAGATATTTTCCCGCTCCGTCTGTAACATGTAGCACCGCGTTAGATCATCCCTAGGACTGCGTATTGCCATAGTTATGCTTTGTGATGCATTTGTTTGCATTATATTTATTGTTTCTCCCCCCTCTTCTCTCGCTAGACACCGAGACCGACGCTGCTGCTACCCAGTACGACTACGGAGTTGACGACCCCTCTCTCTTACCAGAGCAACCAGGCAAGCCCCCCCTTTGATCACCAGATATCGCCTACTCTTCTCTATACTGCTTGCATTAGAGTAGTGTAGCATGTTACTGCTTTTCGTTATTCCTATCCTGATGCATAGCCTGTCCTTGCTACTACTGTTGTTACCATTACCTGCTATCTTACTGCTTAGTATAGGATGCTAGTGTTCCATCAGTGGCCCTACACTCTTGTCCGTCTGCCATGCTATACTACTGGGCCGTGATCACTTCGCGAGGTGATCACAGGCATATACTAAATACTTTACACATTTACATTACTTATGATACTGTTCGGAGATGGGGGCTGAAGGGGCAGGTGGCTCCATCCCGGTAGAGGTGGGCCTGGGTTCCCGACGGCCCCCGACTGTTACTTTGAGGCGGAGCGACAGGGCAGGTTGAGACCACCTAGGAGAGAGGTGGGCCTGGCCCTGGTCGGCGTTCGCGGATACTTAACACGCTTAACGAGATCTTGGTATTTGATCTGAGTCTGGCTACTGGCCTATACGCACTAACCATCTACGCGGGGACAGTTATGGGCACTCGACGTCGTGGTATCAGCCGAAGCACTTCGTGACGCCAGCGACCGAGCGGCGCGCGCCGGGTTGGACCGCGTAACGTGACTTCCTTTGTAATGGAGGTTGCTAGGTCTGCTCTCCGGCCGCGTACGCAACGTGCAGGTGTGCTATGGGCGATGGGCCCAGACCCCTGTGCGCTTAGGTTTAGACCGGCGTGCTGGCCTCTCTGTTGTGTCTAGGTGGGGCTGCGACGTGTTGATCTTCCGAGGCCGGGCATGACCCAGGAAAGTGTGTCCGGCCAAATGGGATCGAGCGTGTTGGGTTATGTGGTGCACCCCTGCAGGGAAGTTAATCTATTCGAATAGCCGTGATCTTCGGTAACAGGACGACTTGGAGTTGTACCTTGACCTTATGACAACTAGAACCGGATACTTAATAAAACACACCCTTCCAAGTGCCAGATACCACCGGTGATCGCTCTCTCACAGGGCGACGAGGGGAGGATCATCGGTTAGGATTATGCTATACGATGCTACTTGGAGGACTTCAGTCTACTCTGTTCTACATGCTGCAAGACGGAGGCTGCCAGAAGCGTAGTCTTCGAAAGGACTAGCTATCCCCCCTTATCCCGGCTTTCTGCAGTTCAGTCCACATATGATAGCCTTATTCCAGTTGATACCAATGCATACATATGTAGTGTAGCTCCTTGCTTGCGAGTACTTTGGATGAGTACTCACGGTTGCTTTCTCCCTCTTTTCCCCCTATCCCTTCTACCTGGTTGTCGCAACCAGATGTTGGAGCCCAGGAACCAGACGCCACCTTCGACGACGACTCCTACTACACCGAAGGTGCCTACTACTACGTGCTGCCCGCTGACGACGACCAGGAGTAGTTAGGAGGATCCCAGGCAGGAGGCCTGCGCCTCCTTCGATCTGTATCCCAGTTTGTGCTAGCCTTCTTAAGGCAAACTTGTTTATCTTATGTCTGTACTCAGATATTGTTGCTTCCGCTGACTCGTCTATGATCGAGCTCTTGTATTCGAGCCTTCGAGGCCCCTGGCTTGTAATATGATGCTTGTATGACTTATTTTATTTGTAGAGTTGTGTTGTGATATCTTCCCGTGAGTCCTTGATCTTGATCGTACACATTTGCGTGCATGATTAGTGTACGGTCAAATCGGGGGCGTCACAAGTTGGTATCAGAGCCGACTGCCTGTAGGAATCCCCCTTCCACACTCCTTGGCCGAAGTCGAGTCTAGACATTACAACACTTTTACTAACATGGCTGTGCGGCTTACGGGCCCACGTCGCCATTTGGGTGGTATTAGGATCTTTTACTCCTCGCCTTTACTCTGGGACCCTGATCTCTCTTCTATTCGGGTTAAATGGTTTTGCTAACTCTAACTCTAGGTTCTCGTAAATACTTTCTCCCGGAGAGCCCCTTCATTCCAGATTGCTTCACCAGAAGATTCCGACGATACTCTTTGCTATTCCTCTCGAGACTTTGTGCCCATCACTTTTGCTATTCCCGACCACTGATAAATCCTTATGGATAACTACTTACACTTGACATTTATACGATCATCCCCCATTGATCTTGTTATTACAAGATACCCCGAAGTCTTCTCTATTATTTCGATAATCCTTTGAGCTTATTGCCTTGCTGTTCTTTGTCACCCGAATACCCCTACGGACAATTCTCGCACTTATCGAGTATCCGCTCATCCCCCAGTTGTTCATGTGTTTCACAATGGTCTTTGAAATACTATTCGATCCTCCAAAAATCCTTAGTAGCTTATTTCTCTGCAATACTTGCCTGCTTGCATTATGGATGATTTCCATATGTCTGGCAATATTCGTTAGTATCCTTAGGCATCGTCTTTTTGATCCCATTGATTCAACATGAGTGCGAATGCACGCAATCATCAGTTGATCCTTTTAAATTATCTTTCCGGCTCAGACGTTATTTTAAAACATGAGCTGGATCTCGACCAATCAAATTGCTGTCGATTGTACCCCTAAGGCTATTCAACTTATCCATCCCTAATCACAGCATTGCTTCTGATCCCTTGTCTTGGAAGTGATAATTCCTTTGCACTTGAACTTTGAGTTAGTCAGTTGTTTCCATAAACTGATCTCCTTGTATTCCTTCTTCCTCGGGTTGAGTACCGATGCTCACATCAGACCCCTTGTGGACCACCAGATCCTTTGTTGGATTTTATCCAACAACGTCCTTCATATTCTATCACTTTGGAAGTTCTTTCCTTGATACATAATGCCTTTGGTAAATCATATTCCTTGATTTGGCCAACCTTGCTCTGCTTTCGAGCTGGTGATATTTACTATTGAAGCTTGTGGGATATGTTTCCATGATCCCCCGATGGGTTGAACCTATGCCTTCCATAATATGTGTGAACTCGAAAGTTTTCATGAGTCATACTCTTCTGGTATTTTGCCAGATAAAATTTCAACATTGCAACTTCATCAAACGCGAGAAGTGAATGAAAGGTTATGCATTGGAGAAGTGGGAGTCGACCTTGAACCTTGTGTTCATGCCCATGGACACGATGTAGATCCTATCATGGAAGCTTCTTGTAACTATTTCCTTGATATAATATCCTTTGGTATCGGTGAATTGATCCTTTGCAATCATGGTTCCGACCATGTTCTCTTTTAAATACCATTTCGCGTGCAAGTTTAAGCGCTTGTCTTCTGTAGAGCAATACCCCAGTCCAACCTCTACTTTGATTTGTCATCGAGTATTACCCCTCTGGTATCTCGAGATTATCACGGAACTGCATAACTTCTTATGAGTTCTTCTTCAAGTATTATTTGACTTTCGTTGCATCATCATTTGACTTGATGTCATCGCCGACCGATTACATCTTCATGAAATCTCTCGACAAATGTGTCGTGGTCATCATCAACATCCTGAACTCTTCCAAGATATATATCGAATTCTTGATTAGATATACCATCCTCGCCCCTCAATGGTTTGTGTTATCCCCGACCACTTTATTGCCTTCCGTTAAACACAAAATCATTTGTGTTTTGTGTTATACCTTGAGATCCTTGCTATCCAGCATTTGCTCTTCTTTACCTTGGAATATTACCACCTTTTATGTCAAGAATGTCGTGGTAATTTTACCACCTCTTGAGAATTCTTGATATAGTAATATCTCTCGCCTTTTGCGTTCTTTTCTTGGTCTCCATGTTGTATCTAACCGGAATACCGACAAATGGTCTGTGATGTGTAAATTCTAAACTTCTAGCAACCCTATTGCTTTGAAGTTATTGGTCTACAGTTTCATTCTAAATCTATTGCTTATTGAATCATCATTCGAACATTGATCGTGCTACCTAGTCCAGATTCCTGGGTGCACCCTTCTATCATTTTTCAGTGGTGTATGTTTCCCTCGAGCATACATCATTATATCTTTTGATCCGACAAATGATATTTCCTTGTTCACATAATTGTGGAAATCAATCCATCTTTTAAAATCTCAATGAATTGTCTCTGAGTTCATCAGCCACCTCTTCATCCTCCCCTTGGTTTAATGATGAACTCTTGTGTTGGAACTCGCTTCCATAGTACATTTCCCGAGAATCTTACATTGTCGTCTCGTCAATTTTGTTGCACCTTTTCTTCTCAGGCATCCTGAGTCTGAGGCATCCTGGCACCAATCAGATCTGAATCTCGGTCGGATATGATGGTTGAACATATTTCCAAGAGTTATTACATTGGTCCTTATATATCGGTAAGGTGATGTCATGCCTAGCACACCTGGCCGGAGGACCTATTGTTATAATTTTCCTTTTAGCAATGCTATCCATTCTTCCATGAGGAAATTGTAAGACTTATTCTACAAGTTATTCCTGATGGATCCTTGGTGTTTCCAAAGTCTGATCTTCACCTGATGACCATGTCAATGCTATCTCGAAGCACGTCTATGGTACTCCGATTTTCAACAAGACCATTTGAAGCCCAATGCTAAATGTTTCCTGCTCAATTATCCAAACACCGCTGTATGGGTAATGTCATGAAATTTCTCTCCCCTACCTAAAGAGTTTTCTACATTATATCCTGTCATGGATATCATACTCTGCTTGTCCTTGGGAAGGATATACCCTTGAAATATGTGTTTAAATACATTTTCCTTTCCATTTTTCTGTTTAATCTGATAATCATATTTTTCCTTTCCATTGGTTGGTTTAACGTTTCTTGTGATCTATATGATCTAATCAGTAACATTCTCCTGCTTATGTAAACACCTCGTTGTACAATTCTGTCAGTAACACCCTGTTACTATTGTTGGTGACATCCCGGTAACCACCGATGGACGAGAACTTTGCCTATTGGTCCGCCTTGTTTCAACGAGCAGGAAAATGGTTCTCTTCGTCCCTCGCCCTTGGTACCGACTTTGTTGCCGACATAACTGATAGGCTACTCTCTGACATGTCTTACTATCATGGCCGTGCCAGATGTCGACGCCCTTCCTACTTTAACCACATGGTGGGCCCATAACCCACAGTTCCACAGGATCGAAACCTGACTCTCCTATACACCCCCTGTTTTTAAGGTTGTTCCTCGCACCTGGCCTCGTATGTAATTCACGAGCCACCTTCCGTGTGATCCTCAATCCTGGTATTAAACACAATACTTGTTTCCGTTGCTTTGAACCCCTTTCACACTCTGTTTCAGGCAACGAACGATTGCCTACCCGCTTGAAACTTCTCATGGTACCTCCTTACTTTACTCTCGATATTTTCTTAAGTTTTAGTTCGAGAGTTACTTTCCGCCACCTTCCCCGATGTTAACTACCAGATAGTCAACCTTGCAGAGGTCCGTTCTCCCGGAATATACCCACCCTTTATTCTTTCGTAAGTACGATGGAGTTCTCGAAGAAAGGAAGCCGACTTAATCATGATGACTGAAGCATAGGGATGAAGACATCAGTGTTATGGATCGACCTCTTCGAGAAGAGCAACAACGATCAAGAAGAATCACTAGGATTTCGTAACCTATTCTTTCCCCTTACTTCACCTCTTAAAATCTCGGGACGAGATTTCTTGTAGTGGAGGAGATTTGTAACACCCCGGTAGTTAAGCTACAGTAACTCCATGCTAATGACACCAAGTCATCATCATCATTCCCTAAGAAAAGCAATTAAGAAATATTTCAAGCTCGAATTGAAATTCAAATCATAAGTGAAATGAATAAATTCTAAAACATGAAAACTAAAATGTTCATCAGGTGAAAAATAATCCATAACTAATTATGGTGGTAAAACAAAATTTTTATAAAGTATTTAAATGTCTAAACTAATTAAAACAATGGATAAAACAATTATTTAAATGTTGCAAAGTATTTTTTTAAATGCTAAAACTAATTGTGGCGATGGCCTAAATTACAATACTAATTAAGTGCAAGTTTCTTTCTTTTATAAAACTATTTTACTACAAAAGAAAATAGGAAACAGTTTAAATAAAAGGAAAATAGAAAAGTAAAAGTAAAGAAGGGAAGAAGAGAAACTGCTACTGCTGCACTAGGCCCTAATGGCCACAGTGCAGGCCCAGCCCACCCCACGGTCATCCCCTACGTTCTGTTCATAGTGGGGGATCGTGGCAGGGATCCACCGGCCATGGCTGCGCCATGCCGCGTGCTGGCCATCCCCTGGCTCCCCTAGAGCATAAAGGCCGACCCTGCGACCCCCAGGCGAACCCTATCCCCACCTTCTCCCTCTCGCGCCGCCTCCCTCTCTGTCTCGTTCGCCCGAGCGGGCTCGTCGCTGCAACATCGCCGTCGTCGCGGCCACTGGCTCCCCCTCGCCGTTCCAACAGCCCAGGAGCACCGTCGTCCTATTCTGCACCGACTGCAAGCGCCAGGTCGAGTCGGAGCGCGCTCGAGCCATCTCCATCGGCCTCCTTCCCCGACTACATCCGCCGGTCACCGTTGCTCGATCCACGTCTCTCCAACGGGCTCCGGCATCATCGAGCCTTCTGCAAGCTCCGCTGTGAGCTCATCATCGTTTTCCCTCTCAACCGATGCTTGATTTCCTTCCGTAGCGCTGTCCCCATAAGTTGTCGCACCACCGTCCGCCATGGCCGATGAGGTCGAGTAGGCCGCGCTTCTCTGGACCTGCCCGTGATGCGTGCGTGCTCCAGGCACTCCTATGAATCAATTGCACCACGCGGCTTGCTCGCTTGTGCTCCGAACGAAGCTTTCGTCGAGCACCGCATCGGTCGCCGCTAGTCGCCGCCGTAGTCACACTTTTTATTGGCCGTCCTAGCTCGCGCCCGTACCACCTACAAATGTGGCGTGGTGCCCTCGTTTGGATGGCTCAAACCATTGCTCGGTTTGGTCGCCGTAGGTGCTTCCCCGTGCTCGCCACTTCCGACCCATGCTCGCCGTCGCCGCGTCCAAAGCTCTGCTCCCGCGCGTCATGCCTTGCTCTCTGGCCGCGCACTGCCGCGTCCCTGCGCCAGTCCGCGCGCGCCCGCGCATGGAGATGCCCCCGCTGCTCTGCTGTTGCTACTTCTGCTCCATGTCACCGCTCTGCTGCTGCGTACTCTGCTGCTTACTACTACTGCCGCTGCTGGCTGCTACTCTGCTACAATAACATTCAGTTACTGTAGCAGTAGCTAGCTTTTGCACTGCTACGCCGTTTAGCTCTCTGGACAGCCCCAAAAAAACAGCTAATCAAGTGCTAATATGAGTAAGAATAATATTTGTAGGTAGTACACTTGTCAAAGCTTAAATGTTTCCATTGAACCAAATCAATTTGATGCATGGATTAATTCCTATGAAAATCACAAAATGCTATCTTTTCTAAACAGAGAACAAAATAAACCCCTAGCACTGTGTATGCGTGTGTTGTGTATGTATGTGTCTTGTGTGTACAGCGCGCGTGTGTGTAGTGCGTGTGTGGCCGGCTGGACTCTGCCCGCTAATGGCCGGCCCTTGTTAATTAGGCTATGTTTAGCTTAGGATTAGTTTAGTGCTAATTAGTCCTTTTAGCAAATGACAAGTGGGTCCCATCTAAATAGAATAGATAAATATTTTGGAAATTATTAAATCAGTGTCATATGGGCCATCACCTCTCCATTTGACTAGTCACATTGACTTGGTCAATTCAGATTTAAATTAAACACAAAATTCGAGAATATTTTTAAAACTTTGGAAATTCATACAAAAATAACCGTAGCTCGGATGAAAAATACTTATATATGAAAATGACCAGAAAAATAAGACGAGTCCGAATATGCTTCACGTTCATCTGTCACATGCCTCCAACACAACAAACATGGAACCTCCCCCTTCGGATTGTCCGTTTGGTAAATGCCCAAAGCCCGGGAGATATCCACAGATATTTTCCCGCTCCGTCTGTAACATGTAGCACCGCGTTAGATCATCCCTAGGACTGCGTATTGCCATAGTTATGCTTTGTGATGCATTTGTTTGCATTATATTTATTGTTTCTCCCCCCTCTTCTCTCGCTAGACACCGAGACCGACGCTGCTGCTACCCAGTACGACTACGGAGTTGACGACCCCTCTCTCTTACCAGAGCAACCAGGCAAGCCCCCCCTTTGATCACCAGATATCGCCTACTCTTCTCTATACTGCTTGCATTAGAGTAGTGTAGCATGTTACTGCTTTTCGTTATTCCTATCCTGATGCATAGCCTGTCCTTGCTACTACTGTTGTTACCATTACCTGCTATCCTACTGCTTAGTATAGGATGCTAGTGTTCCATCAGTGGCCCTACACTCTTGTCCGTCTGCCATGCTATACTACTGGGCCGTGATCACTTCGCGAGGTGATCACAGGCATATACTAAATACTTTACACATTTACATTACTTATGATACTGTTCGGAGATGGGGGCTGAAGGGGCAGGTGGCTCCATCCCGGTAGAGGTGGGCCTGGGTTCCCGACGGCCCCCGACTGTTACTTTGAGGCGGAGCGACAGGGCAGGTTGAGACCACCTAGGAGAGAGGTGGGCCTGGCCCTGGTCGGCGTTCGCGGATACTTAACACGCTTAACGAGATCTTGGTATTTGATCTGAGTCTGGCTACTGGCCTATACGCACTAACCATCTACGCGGGGACAGTTATGGGCACTCGACGTCGTGGTATCAGCCGAAGCACTTCGTGACGCCAGCGACCGAGCGGCGCGCGCCGGGTTGGACCGCGTAACGTGACTTCCTTTGTAATGGAGGTTGCTAGGTCTGCTCTCCGGCCGCGTACGCAACGTGCAGGTGTGCTATGGGCGATGGGCCCAGACCCCTGTGCGCTTAGGTTTAGACCGGCGTGCTGGCCTCTCTGTTGTGTCTAGGTGGGGCTGCGACGTGTTGATCTTCCGAGGCCGGGCATGACCCAGGAAAGTGTGTCCGGCCAAATGGGATCGAGCGTGTTGGGTTATGTGGTGCACCCCTGCAGGGAAGTTAATCTATTCGAATAGCCGTGATCTTCGGTAACAGGACGACTTGGAGTTGTACCTTGACCTTATGACAACTAGAACCGGATACTTAATAAAACACACCCTTCCAAGTGCCAGATACCACCGGTGATCGCTCTCTCACAGGGCGACGAGGGGAGGATCATCGGTTAGGATTATGCTATACGATGCTACTTGGAGGACTTCAGTCTACTCTGTTCTACATGCTGCAAGACGGAGGCTGCCAGAAGCGTAGTCTTCGAAAGGACTAGCTATCCCCCCTTATCCCGGCTTTCTGCAGTTCAGTCCACATATGATAGCCTTATTCCAGTTGATACCAATGCATACATATGTAGTGTAGCTCCTTGCTTGCGAGTACTTTGGATGAGTACTCACGGTTGCTTTCTCCCTCTTTTCCCCCTATCCCTTCTACCTGGTTGTCGCAACCAGATGTTGGAGCCCAGGAACCAGACGCCACCTTCGACGACGACTCCTACTACACCGAAGGTGCCTACTACTACGTGCTGCCCGCTGACGACGACCAGGAGTAGTTAGGAGGATCCCAGGCAGGAGGCCTGCGCCTCCTTCGATCTGTATCCCAGTTTGTGCTAGCCTTCTTAAGGCAAACTTGTTTATCTTATGTCTGTACTCAGATATTGTTGCTTCCGCTGACTCGTCTATGATCGAGCTCTTGTATTCGAGCCTTCGAGGCCCCTGGCTTGTAATATGATGCTTGTATGACTTATTTTATTTGTAGAGTTGTGTTGTGATATCTTCCCGTGAGTCCTTGATCTTGATCGTACACATTTGCGTGCATGATTAGTGTACGGTCAAATCGGGGGCGTCACAGCTTTGTCCAATTCAATACCTCTTTCAGAAATTTTATGACCCAAGACAATGCCTTCATTAACTATAAAGCTTCTTCTAATTCAAGACAAGATTTGTTTGTTCACATCTCTACAAAACTCGATCAAGATTGCTCAAATAATCATCAAAAGACTTCCCATTAACAGAGAAGTCATCCATGCAAACCTCAACAATCTTTTCACAAAAGTCAGAGAATATAGTAGTCATACATCTTTGAAAAGTAGTAGGTGCATTACATAAATCGAAAGGCATACGTCCATAAGCATAGGTTCCAAAGGGACAAGTAAGAGTGGTCTTTTCTTGATCAGGTTGAGAAACGGGTATTTGTGACAAACCAGAATATCCATCAAGGAAGCAAAAATATGTGTGCTTAGATAATCTATCAAGCATTTGATCAATAAAAGGCAGATGGTAATGATCTTTTCTAGTTGCTTTGTTTAATTTTCTAAAATCAATTACCATTCTATAACCTATAACAATTCTTTGTGGAATAAGTTCATTCTTATCATTAGGAACAATAGTTATACCTCATTTCTTAGGGACACAATGAACATGACTTACCCATCTACTATCAGCTATAAGTTAGATTATACCTGCTTCCAGAAGTTTTAATATTTCCGTTCTTACCACTTCTTTCAACTTAGGATTTAACCGACGTTGGTGATCAACAACGGGTTTAGCATCAGGTTCCATATCAATTTTGTGCTGACATAGAGTGGGACTAATGCCCTTTAAATCATCGAGAGTATATCCAATAGCAGCTAGGTAATTCCTTAGATCTTTCAATAATCTTTCTTCTTCATGTTCTGAAAGGTTAGCACTAATAATAATAGGATATATCTTCTTTTCATCAAGATAAGCATATTTCAAAGTGTTTGTCAATTGTTTTAATTCGATCGTAGGATCACCTTTAGGTGGAGGAGGTCCTCCTAGAGTTTCAATGGGCAAATTGTGTTTAAGCATATGACGTTTGTAACACTCCGAGTGTCATGCTACAGTAATCTCATGCCTAATGATGCCATGTCATCATAATTAAGTTGCTAATCCTCACTTTGTTTCAAACCAAGCTCAATTTCAATTTTTAAAATAAAGTCAAATAAAATATTCTCCAAGCGGTAAAACTAAAATGTTTGTTTGGTTGCAAATATTCACTAACTATTTGTCATGAATAAACCAACACTATTTGACATTCCAATTAATCCGTAGGAAGTTATAAAGTGAACCAGCAACATTAAATTGAGCCAATTCAATTTAAATAAATAGTTAACCATTTCAAAATAAATAGTAACTTTTTCGGATAACTCATTACACAACCTAGTATTTATGTGTCAATTATCATATTAAAAAAATCCGTTTGGTAGATCAAAATAATGCAAAACTGTGGAGAAATTACAAAACAGAAAATAAAAAGGGAAAACGCCTAAACCTAATGTGCAGCTGGGCTGTATGCAGCCGCAGTGCACACGACCCAGCCGGCACATGCCTTTTCCCCCCTACCTCATGCTACAGGAGGCAGAGGAGGGCGTGGCGTGCATCCACGGCTGCCATGGCCATGGATGGCCTCCACGTCGTTCCCCTCGGCCTATAAACATGCCCAACCGCAACCCTAGCTCCCCCTCATCCGTTTCCCCCTTGATCCCCCATCACCCCCCTTCTCATCTGCTCGAATTCGAGGTCGGAACCTCGCGCGACGATTGTGCTCGTCATCACCGTCGTCGCGGCCACCGTCATCTCCGGCATGCGGGAGCACGTCCAGGAGGTCCGGCGCGGCCGGATCCGTCTGTCCAGGGACCAGCACAAGCCGGGACGTCCCGTACATTCGCCATCGACGTCGTCCTCTCCGTGTACATCGTCGCCGTCCGCCATCGTTTGCCACTGCTCCGAGCCGTCCCCTGCCTCCCCCGCCTCGCCGTCGCGCTCGTGGTGAGCTCCTCCCTTGGACCCCCTTTCCTCCCCCTTCGATTTGGACGCCGTAGGCCGCCGTCACCGTCGTGCCCGAACCCGTGCGTGCGCGTACGTGCAGTTGCTCCTCCTGCGTGGCGCTACTGCTGCCTGCGCGCGCCTCGTCTGCAGCCGTGCCCTTGTGCATGTGTGCGCCGTGCCTACCGTCTCATGCCTGCTGCAGCCCGCGCCCTCGCTCGAACCTGGCGGCGTTCCCCTGTGAGCGCCCGCGCGCGTGCCCGCGCCCCCGCTCCTGTTGCGTGCTGCCTTGTCGTGCCTACTGCTTTTGCTGTTGCCGCTAGCTGCTGATCCTTGGTTGCTGCTTGCTGCTAGCTCCTGCCCGTAGCCACTTGCTACTGCTCCCCCTTGCTAATGCGCTTAGTGCTGCATGCTGCTGCTATTGGCCATGGCCGTGGCCGTGGCTGAGTGTGTGCTGTGTGTGGCGTGTGTGTGCTCTGTGTGTGTGGGTGGCCGGCGCAAGATTTAGGTAGGGGCTAATTTTGTTACTAATTAGACTAATGAGTACTACTACTTAAGTCAGTTGCTACCTTAAGACATGTGGGGCCCCAGCGCCCTTTTCCTTTAAAAAGAGAGAGATATACAAATAAATAAATTCATTAATTAACTTAATTAATCTTGTTTAGTTAAACTAATTATTTTTTTATTTATTCAAATTAACTAACTAGTTAACCAATCAGTGTATGACAAGGGCCCCATCCCTGGGTCCCCCTGGCCCACCTGTCAGCCTTTGGTACACTTCTGTGTATGCAGAGCTGGGTGCAACTAGCATCTAGTCTTTAATTTCAAAATAATAATAAATGCAGATATTGTTTTAATCTTCGGAAAATCATAGAAATTAATCCGTATTTCGGATGAAAATGTTTTCTATATGAAAGTTGCTCGGAAAAATCCAACGAATTTGGATACGCGGTCCATTCATCTGTCACATGCCCCTAGCATGCTGAACATGAAACCGTCCCCTCTCTTTTCATTTGTCGGAAAACGTCAGACGTCGGGAAAACCCTCCGGATGTTTTCCCTCTCCGTCTGCAACGTCTAGCACTGCGTTAGTTCACCTCTAACACCGCATATTACCATGTTATGCTTTATGATGCTTTGTTTGCTTTATATTCATTGTTTCTTCCCCCTCTTCTCTTCGGTAGACCCTGAGACCGATGATGCCCCTGTGATCGACTACGTCGACGACGACCCCTCCTTGCCAGAGCAACCGGGCAAGCAAACCCCCCTTGAGCATTCCGATATCGCCCATTTCTTTCCCTCTCTTGCTTGCATTAGAACTGCTACTGCTTTCTGTATGATCCTACTCTGATGCATAGCCTGTTGTTGTTACCTGCTTTCATACCTTACCTGCTTATCCTAAACTGCTTAGTATAGGTTGGTTAGAGATCCATCAGTGACCCCACCTTGTCCCAGTTGCCTCGCTTTATGTTCGATGACTCGATCAACGTGATCGACATCCAGGCCCCGACACCGCACATCACCCCCCTAGTTGTACGACAATACAGAGTTACTATCGAGTGCTGAGGGTGAACCTCATACATCACTCCTGATGTGATCTCTGTAGTGTAGCTATTCGGTCGTGATCATCGAGGGTGATTTCCTCCTTAACCACTTTTGTTACGGCTCTGTCGTGCAACCTCTCAAGTGTGAACCTCGAGGGTGGATCCTCTTACGTTCACCTTGATGACAACATCGAGTGGAATTCACCGGGGGTGATTCCTCGGGTTTTCCCCTTGGTGTTAGACACACAGTTACTATGGTTACTATGACTTTGCACCGAGCCATGTTACTAAAGACGGGTCGGCCCTGAGGGGTACCCGCGCGAGCTTAATAGCGACTGATGTGGAGCCGGGTTGACCTGGAAGGTGCCCGCGAGATACTTACGAGGCATGGTCGGGCATTCTTAGCCCTTGCCACAAGTACTCGAGACGGGGCGACGGGGTCACATCGATCGTGAGTCTCTGCTCGTTACCGCGTGCTCCTAATCCACTACGATTTGGATATTTGATCCGAGGGGCCTCTGGCCTGATAGCACTAACCATCACGTGGGCATAGTATGGGCGTTCTGCGTCGTATACATCAGCCAAAGCTTAATAGACGCTAGCGACTGAGCGACGCGCACCGGGTTGGACTGCGTAAGTTCCTGCCTTGTTGAAGGAGGTAGCTAGGTCTGCTCACCGACCGCCCACGCAACGTGCAGGAGTTCCTGGGGCGATGGCCCATGACCCTTGGGGGCATAGGTTTAGTCCGGCGTGCTGGCCTCTCTATTAAGCCTAGGTCGGGTTGCGGCGTATTGTTTGGCCGAGACCGGGCATGACACAGGAAAGTGTGTCCGGCCGGAGTTAATCGAGCATGGTGGGTAAGTTTGTGCACCCCTGCAGGGAAGAAAACATCTATCGATAGCCTGTCCTACGGTAACGGACACTTGGAGTTGTATCCCGATCGATACAACTAGAACTGGATACTTGTGATGAGAAATGAATTGAGAATGAGAAATGGATAGTATGGCTCTGGGATTGCTTTCTCGCAGGGAGTCGAGAAAGGATCTCTGGCCGAGGTTGATAACTCTATTACTACTTTACATTATGCCGATTTGTACTCTTCTATATGCTGCAAGATGCTTGAAGATTTTTAAAGATGCTAGTCTTCGATAGGCTAGGCTTTCCCCTTCTCTTATGGCATTCTGCAGTTTAGTCCACAGATACAGCCCATTTTCCTTGATACAGATGCATACTTAGTTTAGATGTAAGTCTTGCGAGTACTTTGGATGAGTACTCACGGCTGCTTTGCTACATCTTTTGCCCCATACCCGATTGTTGCGACCAGATGACGGATCCTAGGAGCCAGACGACACCATTGATGATTACCACTACCACGAGAGTGCCTACTACAACGTGACGGCCGCCGACGACTTGGAGTAGTTAGGAGGCTCCCAGGCAGGAGGCCTTGCCTTTTCGATCGTTGTTGTTTTTGTGCTAGCCTTCTTAAGGCAAACTTGTTTAACTCATGTTTGTACTCAGATATTGTTGCTTCCGCTGACTCTTGTGTTTTTGAGCTTATGTATTTGAGCCCTCGAGGCCCCTGGCTTGTAATATAAAGCTTGTATTATTTTAATTTGTGTCTAGAGTTGTGTTGTGATATCTTCCCATGAGTCCTTGATCTTGATCGTACACATTTGCGTGTATGATTAGTGTACGATTGAATCGAGGGCGTCACAACGTTGTTCAAAGAAAATCTTATCTATTTCATTTCTTTCATGCATATGTAAATCATTTTCATGGTCTAGCAAATATTATTCTAAAGGATCAGTTGGTGGTACAACAATAGAAGCAAGACCAATTAATTCATCCTTACTAGGCAATTCTTTTTCATGAAGCTTTCTACTAAACTTGGAAAAATTAAACTCATGAGACTCGTCATCAAAACTAACACCGACAATTTGTTTCTCACAATCTATCTTAGCATTAACGGTGTTCAAGAAAGGTCTACCAAATATAATGGGACAAAAATCATCTTTTGGGGAACCAAGAACAAGAAAATCAGCAGGGTATTTTATTTTCCCACACAAGACTTCAACATCTCTAACAATCCCAATTGGTGAAATAGTGTCTCTATTAGCAAGTTTAATAGCAACATTTATGTCTTCTATCTCTGCGGGTGTTATGGCATTCATAATTTCTTGATATAAGGTGTAAGGAATAGCACTCACACTAGCACCTATGTCACA
Organism: Triticum urartu; assembly: GCF_056163025.1. Lineage (NCBI taxonomy): Eukaryota > Viridiplantae > Streptophyta > Magnoliopsida > Poales > Poaceae > Triticum > Triticum urartu. The sequence goes on along the minus strand of NC_141876.1, from coordinate 460,697,102 downwards.
TAAACCATGATAACAATGATCTCCTATTTTAACTGAGATGACAGGCATGGCAACAATAGGTCTATGTTTATCCTTTTTATGAGGTTTGGCAATTCTAGCAGCTTCTTCACAGAAGTAAATAACTTGCCCATCTACTTCGTTTTTCAAGAGGTATTTAACCATAGCAATACTAGGTTCTACTTTGACTTGTTCATCAAGCTTAGGTGTTCTAATATAGCTTCCGTTGACCACAGTTGAAACTTTAGCATGTTCCTTTATCCTAACAGGGAAGGGTGGTTTCTCAATATAAACAGAAGGAACAACCGGATCAACATTGTAAAGTATAGTTTCTTCTTTAATTGGTACCGGTTCTTTCAATTCTTCTTTAATAGGTGGGTGATATTAAAACCACTTCTCTTTAGGGAGATCAACATGAGTAGCAAATGATTCACAAAAGGAGGATACTATCTCAGAGTCAAGTCCATATTTAGTGCTAAACTTTTGAAAAGCATCGGTGTCCATAAAAGATTTAACACAATCATACTTAAGTTTAATACCCGACTCTTTACCTTTGTTGAGTTCCCAATCTTCAGAGTTGCATTTAATTCTTGCCAAAAGATCCCACCGGAATTCAATAGTCTTCTTCATAAAATAACCAGCGCAAGAAGTATCAAGCATGGTTAGATCATTACGAGAAAGCCGAGCATAAAATTTTTGAATAATAATTTCTCTTGAGAACTCATGATTGGGGCATGAATATAACATTGACTTAAGCCTCCCCCAAGCTAGAGTGATACTTTCTCCTTCATGAGGCCAAAAATTATATATATAATTCTGATCACGATGAACTAGATGCATAGGATAATTTTTTTGGTGGAACTCCAATTTCAATCGATTCCAATTCTAAGATCCGATATCATCACATAGCCTATACCATGCCAATGCTTTTCCCTTCAAAGATAAAGGGAAAACCTTCTTCATAACTTCATCTCCGGGTAAACCTACAAGCTTGAACAATCCACAAATTTGTTCTACATATATCAACTGCATATCAAGATGTTCGGTTCTATCTCCTCCATAAGGATTAGCTAGCAGTTGTTCTATCATACCCGAAGGAATTTCATATTCAATATTTTCAGTAGGTGCAATAGGTTGAGGGGTAGCTAATTGTGGTTTCGGTCGAGGTGAAGATACCCCGAACAAACCCCTCAAAGGATTGTTTTCCATTGTAACAAGTGACAATAAATTTCAGCACGCTATATAAATGTCTCCTTACCAAATTCCACTTACCAAAGGCGCTTCACTCCCCGGCAACGGTGCCAGAAAATAGCCTTGATGACCCACAAGTATAGGGGATCAATTGTAGCTCTTTTCGATAAGTAAGAGTGTTGAACCCAACGAGGAGCAGAAGGAAATGACAAGTGGTTTTCAGCAAGGTAATGTCTGCAGGTGCTGAAATTGTAAGTAGCAGAGTAGTTTGATAGCATGATAATTTGTAACGAGCAAATAACGATAGTAGTAACAAAAGTGCAGCAAGGTTTCCAAATCCTTTTGAGGCAAAGGACAGGCTAAAACAGTTTCTTATGATAAGCAAAGCGTTCTTGAGGGTTCACAGGATTTTCATCTAGTCACTTTCATCATGTTGGCTTAATTCGTGTTTAGTACTTTGATAATTTGATATGTGGGTGGACCGGTGCTTAGGTGCCGTTCTTACTTGAACAAACCTCCTACTTATGATTAACCCTCCCGCAAGCATCCGCAACTACGAGAAAAGTATTAAGAATAGATTCTAACCATAGCATTAAACTTTTGGATCCAATCGATCCCTTACGGAATAGCGCATAAATTGGGGTTTAAGCTTCTTTCACTCTCGCAACCCAGCATCTAATTGCTACTCCACAATGCATTCCCTTAGGCCCAAATATGGTGAAGTGTCATGTAGTCGACGTTCACATGACACCACTAAGGGAATCACAACATACATACTATCAAAATATCAAACACATATCAAGTTCACATGATTACTTGCAACATGATTTGTCCCGTGAACTCAAGAACAAAAGTAACTACTCACAAATGATAAACATGCTCATGATGAGAAGGGTATTAAATAGCATATTAGATCTGAACATATAATCTTTCACTAAATAAACCATATAGTAATCAACTACAAGATGTAATCAACACTACTAGTCACCCACAAGCACCAATCTATAGTTTCGGTAACAAGATTGAACACAAGAGATGAACTAGGGTTTGATATGAGATGGTGTTGAAGATGTTGATGGATATTTCCCTCCCCAAGATGGGAGAGTTGTTGGTGATGATGATGACGATGATTTCCCCCTCCGGGAGGGAAGTTCCCCCAGCGGAATCGCTCCGCCGGAGGGAAAAAGTGCTCCTGCCCAAGTTCCGCCTCGAGACAGCGGCGCTCCGTCCCGAAAGTCCTCACCTTATTTTCTCTAGGTCAAAACGACCTATATACCAGAAGATGGGCACCGAAGGTGGGCCTGGGTGAGCACAACCCACCAGGGCGCGCCCAGGTGGGCTGTGCCCACCTGGTGGGCCCCCCTCTGGTAGTTGTTTGCTCCAATATTCCTCAAATAATCCATAAAAAATCTCTGTGAAGTTTCAACTTGTTTGGAGTTGTGCATAATAGGTGGCCTGGCGTAGCTTTTCCAGGTCCAGATTTCCAGTTGGGGGAATTCTCCCTCTTTGTGTATACCTTGCATATTATGAGAGAAAAGGCATTAGAATCACTCCAAAAAGAATTATTATGGATAAAAAAATTATAAATAACAGTAAGAAAACGTGATGCAAAATGGACGTATCAATGATCAAGTAAGAAGCTATTCACAAATTAAAGTATAGACCATAAAGTTTCTTGAAAACCATCAAACCATGTTCTTAGTCATCGAACAACTGCAATTCACCTTATTTTCATGAAGGGTCTATGTAAGAGCTTTGAATTATTAAATCCTACATACTCAACTATCATATAATCTTTCACAATTGCTAACACTCACGTGATATTTATGGGTTCAAAGTTTTAATTGGACACAGAGAAAGATAGGGGCTTATAGTTTTGCCTACCAACCTTTTACCTAAAGGGTAATGTCAAAAATAATGATTCATGAAAACCTACATATGAGTGGATATATATATCCGGATTTTTTCCAACACACAGTGCTTGCCAAAGGAAAAAGTATAAAAAGGAAAGGTGATGATCACCATGACTCTTGTATAAGGGTAGAAGATAAAAGTAAAAGATAGGCCCTTGGCAGAGGGAAGCAGAGGTTGTGATGTGCTTTTATGGTTGGATGCACAAAATCTTAATGCAAAAGAACGTCACTTTATATTGCCGCTTGTGATAAAGACCTTTCTTATGCAGTCCGTCGCTTTTATTTCTTCCATATCACAAGTTCATATAAAGCTTATTTTCTTCACACTAATAGATCATACATATTTAGAGAGCAATTTTTATTGCTTGCACCAATGACACTAGGTAGGTATGGTAAACTCTCATGGCAAAACTGGTTTAAGGGATGTTCGGAAGCACAAGTAGTATCTCTACTTGGTGCAAAGAATTTGGCTAGCATGGGAGGATCCATGACAATATAACTTCTATTTGGATATAGGAAAACATAACCCATTATTTTTTCTTCCTTGTCCAACATCAACTTTTTAGCATGTCATATTTTAATGAGTGCTCACAATTACAAAAGATGTCCAAGATAGTATATTTATATGTGAAATCTCCCTTCCTTTAATATTCTTTCATGAATTGTTCAAGTGACCAATGTTGAGTTTGCTAACTTTCAATAAATTTTACCACCTATACTTCCTATAAGTGAAGTAATTACTCCCCATGGGATAAGTATATGAAGCATATATAATTTCATATTTATGATGTTCAATCCATTCAACCATTTACTCATAGGATATAAATGAAGCACGTGAGTAAATGACAAACTACTCCAAAAAGATATGAGTGAAGAACAATGAGTAGTCAAGTAATTAACTAGTCATGGAAGGACTCTTTCTCATTCAAGATTTCAGATCCAATGATTTTATTAAAACAACAAGCAAAATGAAAATACACTCCAAGCAGAACACATATCATGTGACGAATAAAAATATAGCTCCGAGTAAGGTATACCGATGGTTTTGAAGACAAAAGAGGAGATGCCTTCCGGGGCATCCCCAAGCTTAGGCGATTGAGTCTTCCTTGAATATTACCTTCGGGTGCCTTGGGCATCCCCAAGCTTAGGGTATTTCTGCTCCTTATTCTTCTCGTATCGATATCACAACCAAAACTTGAGAACTTCAATCACACAAAACTTAACGAAACTTCGTGAGATGGATTAGTATGATAAAGAGTAAATCATTCACTTTGGTACTGTCAAAGACAAGATTCATAATTGTTCTTACACAATGCCTATGGTACCATACAATTTCTACAATTTATATTGAGCAATATAAGCCATAGAAATTGGAAAACAAGCAAACTATGCATTGAAAAAACAGAATCTGCCAGAAACAGAACAGTCTGTAATGATCTGAACAACAACCATACTTCTGCTACTCCAAAATTCCTGAAAAATTAGGAAAACCTAAGCAATTTGTTATTAATCTTCTGCAAAAAGAATCAATATTTTATCACGCTTATGTTAAAAATGATAATAATTTTCCTGAGTGCAAAAGTTTCTGTATTTCAGCAAGATCAAATCAACTATCACCTTAAGCCGTCCCAAAAGTCTTACTTGGCACTTTATTGAAACTAAATCTATAAAACATGATCACTACAATATCTTAATTATGTGAACACACAAAAACAGTAAGGATAAATATTGGGTTGTCTCCCAACAAGTGCTTTTCTTTAATGCCTTTTCATCTAGGCATGATGATTTCAATTATGCTCACATAAAAGATAAGAATTGAGACAATATGGGAGCCTCATGAAGAATATGACTAGCACACTTAAGTCTAACACACTTCCTATGCATAGGGATTTTGTGATCAATTAACTTATGGGAACAAGAATCACCTAGCATACGAAGGCAAAACAAGCACAACTTCAAGATTTTCAACACATAGAGAGGAAACTTGATATTATTGCAACTCCTACAAGCATATATTCCTCCCTCATAACAATTTTCAGTAGCATCATGAATGAATTCAACAATATGGCTATCACACAAAGCATTCTTTTCATGATCCATAAGCATAGAAATTTTACCACTCTCCACATAAGTAAATTTATTCTCATGAATATTAGTGGGAGCAAACTCAACAAAATAACTATCATGTGAGGCAAAATCCAATTGAAAATTAAAATCAAGATGACAAGTTTCATGGTTATCATTATTCTTTATAGCATACATGTCATCACAATAGCAACTTTGTTCTCATAATTAATTGGAACTTCTTCCGAAATAGTGGAATCATCATTAATTAAAGTCATAACCTCTCCAAATCCACTTTCATAAATATTATAAGATTCAACACCCTCCAAAATAGTGGGATCATTACCTAGAGTTTACACTCTTCCAAACCCACTTTCAATGATAATTTTATTCATACTCTAAAATATATAAGTGAAGTTCATAGAGCATTCTACAAATAATATATATTTATGAATATCCAAGCTCAAAATATATAAGTGAAGCACACACAAAGCATTCTACAAAGCCATACTCAAAGAATTTAAGTGAAGCACAAAGAGTATTCTAAAAATCAATGAAGGGCTATCTCATGCTAGCATGGATCATAAAGAGAAATAAAGGAAAAATAAACACAAAAGACACATGTCATGTGAACAAAACAAAAAACCGAGGTATATCGATAATTGTTGAAGAAGAAAGATGGGATGCCAACCGGGGCATCCCCAACCTTAGATGCTTGAGTATCCTTGAAATATTTTCTTGGGGAGCCTTGGGAATCCCCAAGATTGAGCTCTTGCCTCTCCTTATTCTTCTCATATCGGTAACTCCTCGTTCTTCGAACACTTCATCCACACAAAACTTAACAAACAATCTTGTGAGATCCGTTAGTATAATAAAACAAATCACCACCCTTAGGTAATGCTGTAAACTCATTCCAATTTCAAATTATTATTATATCTACTGTATTCCAACTTCACCATGGTTCATACCCCCCCCTCGATACAACCCATAGATTCATCAAAATAAGCGAACAACACATAGAAAACAGAATCTGTCAAGAACAGGACAATCTGTAATAATCTATGACTTTATTATAATTCTGTAACTCCAAAAATTCTTAAGAAATAGGAAAATTTTAAAAAAATTGTATAGGAGTACTGTGCAAAAAGTTTCATAGGCATTCGATGTTCCAGTAAAAAATGAGAGTTCACGCACTACAGCCAAAGTTTCTGTTTTTGCACTGCACATAGCAAACAAACAATCTAATCATCCTACAACCAAAATTTGGCACATTATTTTTATAATACAACGAATATATACAAGTGGATACTTATTTTTGAGAAACTTCCGTGAAAAATTCTACATTGTTTCCATGAGCATGAACACAAGTGTTCAAGGTCGACCCTCACTTCTCCAATGCATAACCTTCCAATCACTTCTCTTTTTGAAAAAGTTTTTAAGCATAAGAGGAGAGTAAAATTTATTTTTGGTATTTTCATTTTGTAATTTTTTTGTTTGTTTCACCCACAACTAAACAAAAACAAAAGGGAAAACAAAATCTACTTAGTGAAGAAAGCAAACAAGCATACACAAAAATATCAACCCCAGGCTATTGCTCCCCAGCAACGGTGCCAGAAAAGAGCTTGATAATCCCCAAATGCAAGGAATCATCATAGAAATTTCCAAAGGTGGAAGTGATAAGTATGGAGTGTCGAACCCACAAGGAGCCAAAGGTAAGATCAGTATTCTCTCAAGTCCTATCTGCCACTGATACAATTCTACGTACACGTTTGCTTCCATCTAGAAACGAGAAATAAAACTACGTTGTGGGTATGAAGAGGCTAACTTTGCATGATAATAGAAAACTAAAATATAAAAGTAGGTGCTGTTAATATAAAGTTATAATATATTATTATATATTATAAATAGCGAGTGTGGAATAATGATGGATCGGTGTGCGGAATTGTCCTAGGCAATTATTAACAAGATCGGTAATCATCATTGCAATTTCATATGAGGGAGAGTCATAAGCTAACATACTTTCTCTTCTTGGATCATATGCACTTATGATTGGAACTCTAGCAAGCATTTGCAACTACTAAAGATCATTAAGGTAAAACCCAACCATAGCATTAAAGCATCAAGTCCCCTTTATCCCATACGCAACAATCCCCTTACCCGGGTTTAAGCTTCTGTCACTCTAGCAACCCACTATAAGAGAATCATGAATGTATTGCAACACCCTACAGCGGGAATCCTTCACGTGTGCGCGGCACGGAAGGCACCATAGGAAAGCACCAAAATAAAACATACTACTCGAACCAATATATATCATCAATCAACCCAAAGCACAAAAGAAATCTACTCAAAACATCATAGGATGGCAACACATCATTGGATCATAATATGTGGCATAAAGCACCATGTTCAAGTAGGGGATTACAGCGGGGTGTGGGAGAGTGGACCGCGTAAAAGAGATGAGGATGGTGATGATGATGGTGATGTTGACGAAGACGATCACCGTGGCGATGGTTCCCACAATGGCACTCTGGCGCCACCGAGAGAGAGGGGGAGAGGATCTACCCCTTGTGCTTCCTCCTCCACGGCCTCCCCCCTAGATGGGGAAAGGTTCTCCATCTGGTCCTTGGCCTCCATGACGATGGTGACCCCTCCGGCTTCCTCCTCCATGGCCTCCGGTGATGTTGGCCCCCTCCAGCAGGGTGCCAGAGAGGACCTAGGTTGGTTTTTGTGTGGCCACAGAGGCTTGCGGCGGCGGAACTTCTGATCTCTCTTCTGTTCTATGGTTTTCTCGATTTATAGGAGGGGTTCGCATCGGTTTCACATCAGGGGGCCCCACGAGACGATCACAAGGTCGAGGGGCATGCCCTAGGGGGCGCGCCCCCACCCTTGTGGTGGCCCCGGGACTCCTTTTCCGTATCTTTTTCTTCTAGTATTTCTCATATTTTCTAGAAAAATTCTCCATTAGTTTTCAGCTCATTCCGAGTACTTTTATTTCTACACAAAAACTACACTATGGTAGTTCTGCTGAAAATAGCGTCAGTCCGGGTTAGTTCTAATCAAATCATACCAAAATCATATGGAATCATTGTAAACATGGCATGAATACTTGATAAATTATAGATACATCGGAGACGTATCATAGATGCTTACGAGAGGGGGTTATCATAAGTGGGAGGCTTGTTCAAGTAAGAACAACACCCAAGCACTGGTCCACCCACATATCAAATTATCAGAGTAGTGAACGCGAGTCAAATGAACATGATGAAAGTGACTAGATGAAATTCCCATGTGTCCTCGAGAACGCTTTGCTTACTATAAGAGACCGTTCCGGTCTGTCCTTTGCTAAAAAAGGGTTGGGCTACTGTAAGGGCATATTTATCCCTAAGTGGTTTTGGTGATTGATGACAATGCATTTGCGGACTAATCGTGTGCATTGAGCATTTCAGATATCTCATGTTTAGGCACAAGACGATTTGTTGCCCCTCGGAGTCTAGTGAAGATGGAGTTCTCCCTACGTTTCTTTTCAGTGGATTTGAATCGTAGGAAAGCCGTACTATTAAGAGGGGATCCTCTTTGGAAAGGTTTGGGTGGAATCATCACGTACACATCTGTTCCTTTTGCACCACCTTTCCTTTGGCTCTTTGGAGCATCCTCCGTTTTTCCATGTCTCTACAAAATGAAAGACTCCTAGTGTTATTGTGCTGGGGCATGCGGTAGTACTGCTCACGGGAGCGGTAGTACCGCAGGCCCTTGCGGTAGTACCGTGGCCTTAGGCCGGGCATAGCAGCATAAGCGGAAGTAGGGGTGGATGTAATTTTTTACATCCGTACCCCATGTGGTAGTACCGCTCCAGGCTTGCGGTAGTACCGTGTCGGATTTTTGCATAGATTGAAACTCAGCAGAAGTAGCCACGGATGTATTTTTATATGTCCGTGCCTTCCCAACCTAGACAAACCCTGCCTTGGGGCAGTACCGCAAGGGGGAGCGGTAGTACCACTCCGGCGGTTCTACCGCTCTTTGCGTCAACGCATCAGGGCTGGTCTAGCTCCTGCCGCACATGCGGCAGTACCGCAGTACCCCGCGGTAGTACCGCATGTCTGGTGCGGTAGTACCGCATGTCGCGGGCTGAGTAAGTGAATAACGGTTGGATTTGTCCTATCACTATAAAATGGGAGTCTTCTTCTCCGAGTTGACCACCTCTTCCATCCCCAAGCTCCATTGTTGCTCTAAGCTCCATTTTCGCCTGATCTCTCTCCTTAGCCAATCAAACTTGTTGATTTTCTAGGGATTGGTTGACAAGGCCTCGATCTACACCTCCATCAAGAGAAATTTGATTACCCCACTAATCCCTTGCGGATCTTGTTACTCTTGGGTGGTTGAGCACCCTAGACGGTTGAGGTCACCGCATAGCCATATTCCATTGTGGTGAAGCTTCGTGGTGTCGTTGGGACACTACTGCAGGATGCTGCTAACATGACACTACGATCAGAGACCCTTCGAGAAACTGTGTGCGATGCAATAATCGCAAACGGTGCTATATGAAAACCGTTAGAAATGTATAAAACGTTTGCGATGACGGATGCATCAAACATGGTTCAGGTTTTATTTGTGTGTGCGATGAAGGGCATACGGTTCAGTTCAATGAACTGTTTGCGATGAGGAGGAACAAAAGAAACAGGCAGCCAGATGAAGGCGTGTGTGATACCCAGCATACGGTTCACTCGGATGAACTATTTGTGATTAGGCAACACAAAAGAAACGGTGAGCCAGATCAAAGGTGTGTGCGATATACAACATGTGGTTCACTCAGATGAACTGTTTGCGTTGAGACATGAGAACAGAAATGGTTCAAATGAACAAGATGTGTGTGATACGAGGCAAATAGGTATGTAATCGGAGACGTGTGCGAAGACCAATAACAACACAGACGATTACTACTAACAAGCCGTGTGTTGTGAGCAAACGATTGCTGGTATACAATTGTGAGTGATTGATGAAAACATCACCGATGGGTTCCATTGTTTAGTCTGTTTGCGATGTGATTTTCTTTGTCCACACAACATCTACGCTCTGTCTACAGCATCAACATATATACTTAAAAAGACAGCATTGCATAACCAAATTAAGCATACAATTACACAAGTGACTACACACATAACATTTCCACACACCAAAGAAAGCAATTACATGCATAATAAAGTAGGAGAAACGAGGATCTAATCATCTACTTATTGTTGCGACGATGCTTGCCATTGCTCTGCTTCCGGCTGGATCCCTGGCCGTTTTGGGGAAGGAGGGACTTCCTCATGTCAATGATCCGCCTGTACATGTCGTAGCTTGTGTACGCCTCCTTGGCCGCGTACACGACGTGAGCTTTGTCGAGTTTCTCCATCCTGGCCGAGTGCCAGGCACACTTGTCCTTGTTGCATGAATCCTTCATGTCTCTGTAGTAGGGATCGATGATGGCCTCAGTGAGGTGAACCAGTGAGTCCTTCTCATGCTCTTGCTGCCCCTGATCTTGTATTGGCCCTGGATGTCGACAAGATTCTGGCAGGCGATGCCCGAATTCTCGAGCGCCTTTACATCGTTGGTGATGTCCACTGTAGCGAACATGTAGTGGGGGCTGTTGACAAACCTGGCGAAACGCTCGCAAGGCCTTGTGGCCAGGAAGTAGTGGTATATGAGGATGTGGTGGCGCACGCACATCTAGGCAACGGCGACCTTGGGACGAGACCCGACACGAGCGCGGGTGTACTCGAGGTCGAACCCGACCACCTTGTACTTCTCCTCGGCAAGCAACAACTCCATGATGTGCATGGAGTGCTCCGCCTAGACTGGGTCGTTGGTGTACACCAGCGAGAGGTCCATGAACTTTCTGTGGGTGTCCACCACGGCACGCATGGTGAACTGCTGCTCGTCGCCGGCAGCCGCTCGTAGCGCCATTGGAGCCGCGCAGGATACCCCTAAGAATTTCTCGTGGTGGGTGTGCTTCTTGCAATGGTGGAGTGCGATCGAAAGGTTGAAGAGACACAAAGGTAGGTTAAATGGCCGCTGTAATAAATGGGGGCTGACCGGCCTGTAATCGTCATGTCTTGTCACGGTGTTCATAGCGGAGGATTCCAGAATCCAGTGCACGCTTGACAACACCGCACCCCAGGCGTGGGCTCCAAGAGCCTGTTCCCGCGCTACTGTGCTGTTTACCACGAAAGCTTCCCGCCCGACTAGTTTGGCCACGCGCCGGCTAGAAGAGGGACAAATCGTGGGCGTTTATTGGCAAAAAGCTTTGTAAAAACAAAGTGTGTGGAATGACTTCAGTCGTAAGTTTACCCTTGGGTGATGAGGTCAAAGTTACACAAAAGGGTGATGATGGACACTCGAGTGCGATAATTAATTCTGTGCTCTACAGTGCACACAGTGGAAGAAACCAACTGTGTGCAATATTGTCGAAGATCGCAGTCGAGTTAGCTATACAGATCGTGTGCTGTGAGATCGGCAAGGTAAACTGATTCGAGAATGGTTAATAAAATCTAAGACCATTGCATATTAAGGTCAAAATAGTGCTAGCAAGATACGAATCTCATGCGATGCCATTTCAACGATTGTACCACAAAAGCTTGAAATGTTACAAGGTTCAAATTCCAGAGTTATATGGCTCAAATTCGAAGATTACAAGGTTCAAACTGATATTAGAAATGGAATTCAGCTCATCAGCTGCTAACGCTCGCTCTGATGCACTGAACATGGATATCAGAGAGGTTCAAACTAATATCACCGCTTCTAAGTCTGGCTTCGAAACCTCACAATTTTTGCAAAGGGGTCAGCCACTGAGAAGTCATGTATGGGGTTGACCCAATGGCTTCCGATTACTCTGTCATCTGAAGTTCCAAAATGAAATTCAGCATTTTTGGAGCCTACTCCATTCTGCCGCAGGCGCCGGCGCTGATCAACAGACCATTCATTTTTGCGAAATAAATGTAGGGCAAACCTCATTTCCTTCAGCACCCTTGCTCTAAGAACAAAGAACCTGGCGAATATAATCTCCGGTAAGGTCCCTTGCTAGGAGTTCAAAGTAATTTCTGAGAGATGCAGACCTAGGCATTCGACGTGATTGTTATATTGTATCACGTTATCCACCACTGGGCCTAATCTTATCTGCAAAAGAACAAAACGTGTTAGTGCCTACATGCAGTTTTGAACATTACTACATGCCTAGCTATTTGGTTTGCAGGATTTGTAAAATGCACTAACATGCCATCTTTGATCTGACATGATTAACATGGGCATTTGATTACATTCTAGAAAAATGTAGCCTTCTTCACAAGAGGTTGGAGTGGATGAAAAGTTCCCTAAGAAAACTAGTACAGATGAATCCAAAGGAGAAATGTTTATTAAATGTAACCATATGGATCAAGCAACCAATATGGGGGGGCATGTATGTACTGAAATCCTCCAAAAGAACCTTCAGAAATCGTAGTACATTGTCATTGTAAACGTGGAAAAGGGTGTCAAAAATTGAACTCCCTTATGGTTAAGATTTAACAGGAAAGAAACATCACCTTGATATATAGCTTCTCCAGGCACGGAAAGCATCTCAGGAAACTGACAACTTGCTCCAAGTTGGGCCCGATAGATTCTAGTGCCAAGACCTTCACTGTGCGCAGTTTCGGGGTCAAGCTTGTCGGAATCATTTTCGGAATGACAGACGAACAAACATCTTCAAAATTAGAAATAATGTTAATTTGTAGAAGGAGAGGTAGAAGACGGCTGTTGTACCTGAACGGGTGTGGATCCAATAACAAGTTCGGAGTATTTGTTAGACGAGTAGCCCACCACTGTCAATTTCGGCGCAAAAATGACATTGATTCTTGTTGGACCTTCTTGATCAACTACAAGTAATCTCTCAAGTGCATGTGTGTCCTCGATGACCATACCGTGGTCTACCTTTTGTGATGTCTTCCTGCCGCACCAGCAACACACATAAATAGTCCGGAGAGTCATGGAGGTGATGTGGAAGGTACTCAACCCATTGATCGACTGAAGATGAAGGTACTCGAGTGCAGTACAGCCACGGAGCAGGCGCTCCATGTCACCCTTTGAGAGGCAGACGACGACGAGCTGGAGGCGCTTCAATCGTGGTAGAATAAGAGCGGGCGCGTCATTAAGGGGCGGGAAATGGCAGTTCCTGAACTTGGTGACGCGCAGCATGGGCGTGAGGCGGAGTGCGGACGTGGGCAGCGACCGCATATGCCCATCATCAAAAGTGAGCTCCTCGATCTGATCTAGGGCGGGGGATCGGAACCAGTCGTCAAGCTTGGCTCGGTCCTTGCCGTTGGAACGAAACTTGCCCATTCTAAGGCCTTTGGTTGGGCCAAGGTGACTACCAAGGATCTTGGAGAACGCATCCAAGCTTTTGTGATATCCATGGCAGAGCTCGTGGGTGTCGATGAGGTCGAGAGGGCTGGAGTTCCATAGGGGGCGCCACCACCGGGAAAGGAGGTTTGTTCGCGCCCCATATTTGATTGGGAGGAGGGAGATGATGACTCTCAACATATGATCGGGGAGGCTGCTGATTAAGTCTAGGCCTGCTGGAGTCGCTTGCGGTTCTAGCTCGCCCCGCCTCCGCTTGTTGGCAGCCCCGTTCTCCACCTCCGGAGTCTCCTTGTGAGCGGCGCTTTCTGATAGAAATGGGAGTACATGGAATATTTAGTTAAAACAGGGCAATAGAAAAGTGTATTGGTAACTAGAAGTTATTAGGTAGGGATATAGTAAGAAAAGGGAATAACAATTGGTTGCTTAAATACTACACAATTCATTGGACATTGCCGGGTAAGTCAACATATGCAGATAGTTGAAAAGAAAACTTACTTCAAACAAAGTCTGGACGGATGATTTTGTTGGGGAAGTTAGCATATATCTCATGACCAGGCCCTTCTATGTGCAGTGCAATTTTAGTGCCAGCTTTCAGTACATAAAACTTTGCAATTTCATTCCAAAAGCCGGTGCCAAAATAGGAGTCACCATGTTCATCAAGTCTTACAGGAGCAACGATTGTAAATCCATGGTTTGTATGCAGTATGACATTCGTGGAGCCTTGATGTATGTAAAGGGAAAAATTGTGCACTACATAATCTATTGCATAGCGAGGGATGTCCTGCAGAAAATGGTAGGATTGTTAAAGAAAATATGGTAACATGAAAATATGGGCCCAAATTGAAAGAACTGTACATCTGTTGAAATCGAAGGACAAAAGTCTATAATTAAACAGATAGGGTAAACATGATGTCATGGAAATATGAGAGTAATCGAAAGAACAATACATCATTAATTTGCCTAATATAGAAAGAAGAGGGGGAAAAATCCCCTTTGACGTATATGGTGCATGTGGCACCTTTTATCCAAATGTAGCAATATTTAGAATATGTTCGGGAAAGTAGGCCATGCCAACTGATTTAGGGTGAGATTGAACATACTGCGCGCACCCTCAAGTTATCTGGTACGATGAGATGGAATCTCTGGCGGCGGTCGCCAAGTCCTGAAGTGTCGGCGCACTGCAGATTCTATGAATGAAAGAAAACCCTCAAATCGGCTCGAATAAAAATGAATTCACGGCGATTTCCGCCGGGTGATTAAAGGAGGCAGATGAACTGGGATAAGAGATGAGATAATATCTCGTTAAATTAGTTACCTTGTCGTCCATGAGAAAGAACCCTCAGTACGGCAGATTCCCCAACCGAGCGGAGCTGGGTCGATCGCGTGTAGCGTCGAGAAAGTCGATGGTGATAGGAGGCGGCAAGTGGAAGTGGCGAAATGCAGTGGGCTTTGCCAGCAGCCTGGCGGCGGCAAGCGTCAAGCTAAGTGTTTACCGCCGCGATAGGCGGTGCCATGGCATAGTTGCGGAGGAGCTTGTGCAGGTGTGAATGGGGAACGTACGGAGGGGCCGAGGGGGTGGCGGGTGGGGTGAGGGTTTTTGTGACGTGGGGATGGTGAGGGTTTTTTTTTTGAATTGGGTGGTGAGGGTTTTCTGTCCCTCAAAGAATTTTGGGGGCGACGGTTTGTAGAGCGAACCGTGTGTGATTGACATAGCAGGCAAAATGAAAGTCATTGCACACGGTTCCAATTTTGGGGACCGTGTGTGATTGACGTACTACCTCCGTCCTGGTTTATTGGTCCCCCGTTGTAATTTTTATCGAAATTTGGCGAAATATTTAACATACTCAGACATAGATAATAAGCGTACACGTACGTAAGCATAGTTCAACCATAAGTACATAGTTCAACCGTCATTAAGCATACTAAAGCGTACATAGTTCGATCCATCCCACATCTCATCTCACATGCGGCCGGCACAATCCTGAAGCTTCTCCAGGTACTCGGCATACGCGTCGTGCGCCACCCTGCGAGAATACTTCTGCTTGAAGGAGCCAACGACCCGTCCTCTTGCATGTGCCAGAACACTTAGATACGCGTCATGAATCTTGTGGTTGCAAAATGGGCATCCATAGCCGTCGTTCCAGGTCCTAATACGCCTGTTATGCATTCCCGCATAAAGCTCCCTCAGGATTTGCCTCTTGTACCTCCTTTGGGCATCTTCATCCTCGCTGTCCACATCGTCAGACAACACCTATACAAATAGTAAAACAAATTTGGCATCAAATCACTGATTACATGCCGTGAAGTAGGATTAGGAATTTATGGCTATTTATTTATAGATATCCAGAGATTATGGTTCGATTTTTAAGCACAGTCGTCTATGTACAGACCAATCTTGAAGAAAATAATGGCACAAACATAGGTAGGTCATTCAAAATCAATTGTCAAGTCCTGGCTAGGAATTATTAGCACAAACACTAACCCTAGTCGGATTACTAGCAGAAATCATTTGCACAGATGAAACAACTAATCACTTATCATGTGTACCATTCAAACAATCAATACACTACACAGATCTAACGAAACTTACTCAGATTTCATGGATTGGGAGAACATAACCACAGGATTTCTATTCCAAAAAGGGGGAGGCAGGAGTAACCAGAGAAACCCTATGATCTATTTGACACATAAATGGGTATAGATGACTAACTAGCTGTCCGTCGTCATCGAAGTCGTCGCCGGAGTGGTCGTCGGAGTCGTCGCCGGAGTGGTCGTCGGAGTCCTCGCCGGAGTGGTCATCGGAGTCGGTGTGTAACTCCGCCTCCGGTTGTGGAAGCTCGACGCCGTCGACGACGTCAGGGTGCAGCGATAACTCGACGGCGGTGATGGAAACCTCTGTCTCCATCTCCACGCCGTGCTCCGGTGCTTTAGCAGCCCCGGCGTCGCCACTCCCTCCGATGGGGTGCTTCGGCGGCATCCTCATACACTGACGGCTTTGAGGACTGAGAGCGGCATCGAGGATGCAAGCGGAGAGAGAGGATTGTGTGTGCGCAGTGAGGATGGGGGGTGCGGCCACTCGGGCGCACCATTAATATGGAGTAGCGGGAGTTGTGGGAGAGAGGCGGGCGACGGTCAAACCAATGGCTCGGCTCCTGGCGAGCCTACGCACCGGCTGCTGGCATGCCTACCAAAGTTTCACACAGCTACTCGCATGCCTCCCAATGAGACTCGCAGCGAGCACGCCTCCGTCAATTCACACACCTGCACGCACGCCTCCCCGTCTGCCTGCGCGGCGGACTGCTCGCATGCGTCCCGTCAACTCACGCCTGCTCGCACGCCACACGGGTCGCGTGGCAGCACGTGATACGTCCATTTTGCATCATGCTTTTATATCGATATTTATTGCATTATGGACTGTTATGTCACTTTATGTCACAATACTTATGGCTATTCTCTCTTATTTTACAAGGTTTACATAAGGAGGGAGAATGCCGGCAGTTGGAATTCTGGGCTGGAAAAGGAGCAAATATTAGAGACCTATTCTACGCAACTCCAAAAGTCCTGAAACTCCACGGAACGTCTTAAAATAAATAAAGAAAAATCCTCGCCAAAGATGAAGGCCAGGGGCCCCACACCCTTCTCACGAGGGTGGGGGGCGCCCCCCAGGGCGCGCCCCCTACCTCGTGGGCCCCCTGGTGGCTCTCCGACGTCCATCTTCTGCTATATGAGGTCTTTCGATGAGAAAAAAATAGGTAGGAACTTTTCGGGACGAGACTCCGCCGCCATGAGGCGGAATCTTGGCGGATCCAATCTAGAGCTCCGACAGAGCTGTTCTGCCGGGGAAACTTCCCTCCCGGAGGGGGAAATCATCACCATCGTCATCACCAACGCTCCTCTCATCGGGAGAGGGCAATCTCCATCAACATCTTCACCAGCACCATCTCATCTCCAAACCCTAGTTCATCTCTTGTATCCAATTCTTGTCTCAAAGTTCGGGATTGGTGCTAGTAGGTTGCTAGTAGTGTTGATTACTCCTTGTAGTTGATGCTAGTTGGTTTATTTGGTGGAAGATCATATGTTCAGATCCTATATGCATATTATTACCCCTCTGATTATGAACATGAATATGCTTTGTGAGTAATTACGTTCGTTCCTGAGGACAAGGGAGAAGTCTTGCTATGAGTAGTCATGTGAATTTGGTATTCGTTTGATATTTTGATAAGATGTATGTTGTCTAGCCTCTAGTGGTGTTATGTGAATGTCGACTACATAACACTTCACCATTATTTGGGCCTAGAGGAAGGCATTGGGAAGTAATAAGTAGATGATGGGTTGCTAGAGTGACAGAAGCTTAAACCCAAGTTTATGCGTTGCTTCGTAAGGGGCTGATTTGGATCCACATGTTTCATCCTATGGTTAGGTTTACCTTAATACTTTTGTTGTAGTTACGGATGCTTGCAATAGAGGTTAATCATAAGTGGGATGCTTGTTCAAGTAAGAACAGCACCCAAGCACCGGTCCACCCACATATCAAATTATCAAAGTATCGAACGTGAATCATATGAACGTGATGAAAACTAGCTTGACGATATTCCCATGTGTCCTCGGGAGCGCCTTTCCTATTATAAGAGTTTGTTCCGGCTTTTCCTTTGCTACAAAAGGATTGGGCCACCTTGCTGCACTTTATTTACTTTTGCTACTTGTTGCTCGTTATAATTTATCCTATCACAAAACTATCTGTTACCACTTATTTCAGTACTTGCAGAGAATACCTTGCTGAAAACCGCTTATCATTTCCTTCTGCTCCTCGTTGGGTTCGACACCCTTAATTATCGAAAGGCCTATGATAGATCCACTATACTTGTGGGTCATCAAGACTCTTTTCTGGCGCCGTTGCCGGGGAGTGTAGCGCCTTTGGTAGGTGGAACTTGGTAAGGAAAAATTTATATAGTGTGCTGAAATTTACTGTCACTTGTTACTATGGAAAGTAATTCTCCGAGGGGCTTGTTCGGGGTATCTTCACCCCGTCCAGTAGAGCAAAGAGTTGCTCCTCAACCTACTGAACCTTGAAAATGAAACTCCTTTTGAATTTCCTTTGGGTATGATGGAAAAACTGCTAGCTAACCCTTTTACAGGAGATGGAACAAAGCATCCTGATGAGCACTTAATATATGTGGATGAAGTTTGTGGATTATTTAAGCTTGCAGGTAGCCCCGATGATGTTGCTAAGAAGAAGCTCTTCCCTTTATCTTTGAAGGGAGACGCATTGATATGGTATAGGCTATGTGATGATATGAGATTCTGGGACTATAAAAGATTGAAGTTGGAATTTCTTCAAAAGTATTACCCTATGCATCTTGTTCATCGTGATCGCAATTATATATATAATTTCTGGCCCCGCGAAGGAGAAAGCATCGCTCAAGCTTGGGGGAGGCTTAAATCAATGTTATATTCATGCCCCAATCATGAGCTCTTGAGAGAAATAATTATGCAAAGATTTTATGCTCGGCTTTCTGATAACAATCGCACCATGCTCGATACTTCTTGTCCTGGCTCTTTTATGATGAAGACTATTGAATTCAGATGGAATTTATTGGATAGAATTAAACGCAACTCTGAAGATTGGGACCTCGAGGAAGGTAAGGAGTCAGGTATGGCACCTAAGTTTGATTGTGTTAAATCTTTTATGGACACCGATATTTTCCGTAAGTTTAGCACTAAATATGGACTTGACTCTGAGATAGTAGCTTCTTTCTGTGAATCTTTTGCTACTTATGTTGATCTCCCCAAGGAGAAGTGGTTTAAATATCATCCTCCCATAAAAGTAAAAGTAGCTGCACCTATTAAAGTTGAAGAAAAGATTGCCACTTATAATGACCCTGTTGTACCTACTGCTTATGTTGAGAAACCACCTTTCCCTGTTAGGATAAATGATCATGCTAAAGCTTCAACTGTGGTTCGTAAAATCAATATTAAAACTTATACACCTCATGAGCAAATTAAAGTTGAACCTGATATTGCTATTGTTAAAGATCTCTTGTGTGACAATATTGATGGGCATGTTATTCATTTCCTTGATGAGACTGCTAGAATTGCTAAACCTTGTGCTAAAGATAAAAACAGACCTGTGGTAGGCATGCCTGTTATTTCTGTTAAAATAGGAGATCATTGTTATCATGGCTTATGTGATATGGGTGCAAGTGCTAGTGTTATACCGCATACTTTATACGAAGAAATTAAGAATGAAATTGCCCCTGTTGAGTTAGAAGATATTGATGTTACTATTAAACTTGCCAATAGAGATACTATTTCACCAATTGGAATTGTTAGAGATGTTGAAGTCTTGTGTGGGAAAACTAAATAACCTGCTGATTTTCTTGTTCTTACTTCTCCACAAGATAGCTTTTGTCCCATTATATTTTGTAGACCCTTCTTAAATACTGTCAATGCTACCATAGATTGCACTAAGAATGTTGTTACTATTGGCTTGGATGATATGGTTCATGAGTTTAATTTCTCTAAATTTAGTAAACAACATCGTGAGGAAGAATTACCTAGTAAGGATGAAATTAGTGGTCTTGCTTCTATTTCCGTACCTCCTAGTGATCCTTTAGAACACTATTTGCTAGACTATGAAAATGATATGTTCGTGAATGAAAGAAGGGAAATAGATGAAGTATTCTTTAAACAGGAACCTATTCTGCAACACAATTTGCCTGTTGAAATCTTAGGGGATCCTCCTCCACCCAAGGGTGATCCCGTGTTTGAGCTTAAACCTTTGCCTGATAATCTTAAATATGCTTATCTTGATGAAAATAAGATATATCATGTTATTATTAGTGCTAACCTTTCAGAGCATGAAGAAGAAAGATTATTGAAAACTCTGAAGAAGCATCGTGCTGCTATTGGATATACTCTTGATGATCTTAAGGGCATTAGTCCCACTCTATGTCAACATAAAATAAATTTGGAAGCAGATGCCAAACCAGTTCGTGATCCTCAATGACGTCTGAATCCTAAAATGAAAGAAGTGGTAAGAAAAGAAATACTAAAGCTTCTAGAGGCACGTATAATCTATCCCGTTGCTGATAGTGAGTGGGTAAGTCCTGTCCATTGTGTACCTAAGAAGGGAGGTATTACTGTTGTTCCTAATGATAAAGATGAATTGATTCCACAAAGAATTATCACAGGTTATAGGATGGTAATTGATTTCTGCAAATTAAATAAAGCTACTAAGAAAGATCATTACCCCTTACCTTTTATTGATCAAATGCTAGAAAGATTATGCAAACATACACACTATTGCTTTCTAGATGGTTATTCTGGTTTCTCTCAAATACCTGTGTCGGCTAGAGATCAATCAAAGACTACTTTTACATGCCCTTTTGGTACTTTTTCTTATAAACGTATGCCTTTTGGTTTATGTAATGCACCTGCTACCTTTCAAAGATGCATGATGGCTATATTCTCTGGCTTTTGTGAAAAGATTTGTGAGGTTTTCATGGACGACTTTTCCGTCTATGGTTCCTCTTTTGATGATTGCTTGAGCAATCTTGATCGAGTTTTGCAGAGATGTGAAGAAACTAATCTTGTCTTGAATTGGGAAAAGTGCCACTTTATGGATAATGAAGGTATTGTCTTGGGGCATAAAGTTTCTGAAAGAGGTATTGAAGTTGATAAAGCCAAGGTTGATGCTATTGAAAAGATGCCATGTCCCAAGGACATCAAAGGTATAAGAAGTTTCCTTGGTTATGCTGGATTTTATAGGAGGTTCATTAAGGACTTCTCAAAAATTTCTCGGCCTCTGACTAATTTATTGCAAAAAGATATACCATTTGTCTTTGATGATGATTGTGTAGAAGCATTTGAAATACTTAAGAAAGCATTAGTCACTGCACCTATTGTTCAGCCACCTGATTGGAATTTACCCTTTGAAATTATGTGTGATGCTAGTGATTATGCTGTAGGTGCTGTTCTAGGGCAAAGAGTTGATAAGAAATTAAATGTTATTCATTATGCTAGTAAGACTCTAGACAATGCTCAAAGGAATTATGCTACTACTGAAAAAGAGCTTTTAGCAGTTGTATTTGCTTGTGATAAGTTCAGATCTTATATTGTTGATTCTAAAGTAACTATTCAAACTGATCATGCTGCTATTAAATATCTTATGGAAAAGAAAGATGCTAAACCTAGACTTATTAGATGGGTTCTCTTGCTACAAGAATTTGATTTGCATATTGTTGATAGAAAGGGAGCTGAGAACCCCGTTGCAGACAACTTGTCTAGGTTAGAAAATATCCTTGATGACCCACTACCTATTAATGATAGCTTTCCTGATGAACAATTAAATGTTATAAGTACTTCTCGTAGTACTCCATGGTATGCTGATTATGCTAATTATATTGTTGCTAAATTTATACCACCTAGCTTCACATACCAACAAAATAAAAAGTTTTTCTATGATTTAAGACATTACTTTTGGGATGACCCACATCTTTATAAAGAAGGAGTAGATGGTGTTATTAGAGTTGTGTACCTGAGCATGAACAGGAACAGATCCTACGCAAGTGTCACTCCGAGTCTTATGGAGGACACCACGCTGGAGATAGAACTGCACATAAGGTTTTGCAATCTGGTTTTTATTGGCGTACTCTCTTCAAGGATGCCCGTAAGTTTGTCTTGTCTTGTGAAGAATGTCAAAGAATTGGTAATATTAGTAGACGTCAAGAAATGCCTATGAATTATTCTCTTGTTATTGAACCGTTTGATGTTTGGGGCTTTGATTATATGGGACCTTTTCCTTCCTCTAATGGATACACACATATTTTAGTTGCTGTTGATTACATTACTAAGTGGGTAGAAGCTATTCTAACCAGTAGTGCTGATCATAACACTTCTATTAAAATGCTTAAGGAAGTTATTTTCCCGAGGTTTGGAGTCCCTAGATATTTAATGATTGATGGTGGTTCACAGTTTATTCATGGTGCTTTCCGTAAAATGCTTGCTAAATATGATGTTAATCATAGAATTGCATCTCCTTATCACACTCAGTCTAGTGGTCAAGTAGAGTTGAGCAATAGAGAGCTCAAATTAATTTTGCAAAATACTGTTAATAGGTCTAGAAAGAATTGGTCCAAGAAACTTGATGATGCATTATGGGCTTATAGAACTGCATACAAAAATCCTATGGGTATGTCTCCGTATAAAATGGTCTACGAAAAAGCATGCCACTTACCTCTCGAACTAGAACATAAGGCATATTGGGCTATTAAGGAGCTCAACTATGATTTTAAACTTGCCGGTGAGAAGAGGTTATTTGATATTAGCTCACTTGATGAATGGAGAACCCAAGCTTATGAAAATGCCAAGTTGTTTAAAGAAAAAGTTAAAAGATGGCATGACAAAAGGATACAAAAGCGCGAGTTTAATGTAGGTGATTATGTATTGCTATACAACTCTCGTTTAAGATTTTTTGCAGGAAAACTTCTCTCTAAATGGGAAGGCCCCTATGTTATCGAAGAGGTCTATCGTTCTGGTGCCATAAAGATCAACAACTTCGAGGGCACAAATCCGAAGGTGGTAAACGGTCAAAGAATCAAACATTATATATCAGGTAATCCCACAAATGTTGAAACCAATATTATTGAAACCGTAACCCCGGAGGAATACATAAGGGACACTTTCCGGAACGTTTCAGACTCCGAAAAGGAATAGGTATGTGGTACAGTAAGTAAACCGACTCCAAAACAATTTTTAAGGCAATATTTCTCCGTTTTGGAATATTTAGAAAAATAGAAAAATAAGTAGCAGTCCGGGAAGGACACGAGGGCCCCACGAGGGTGGTGGGCGCGCCCTACCCCCCTGGGCGCGCCCCCTACCTCGTGAGCACCTCGTGTGCCTTCCAGACTCCGTTTTCTTGCACGTTACGTTTTTTGGTCGGCAAAATTCATTATATAATCTCCCGGGAGTTTTGACTCCTGTATCACGCAAAAATCTTCTGTTTTTGTTTTCGTTTTGTTGCTGCTGCAGATTAGAGCGAGATGTCTTCTCAAGAGTCAATCGGGGAGAGCCGGGTATCTAATCCGGCACCGGAACCAAGGGCAAACAGCGACGCTGGCCACTTTGGGCCAGCAACAGAGGAGGAGATGGAGGCTGACTTGATGAGGGTAGATGCCATGGAGGATCAAGAAGTCACCTCTCGCTTTCGAGCTAGATTCACGATGGGGGAGCCACAGAGCTCAGCCATTCCAAACTCGGTTATCCCTTCCAATGTTAGATTTCTTTCTTACGAAAATATGAAGAGGAGTGTCACTTGTTCTCCCGCAGCTATGCAACACCCTTGGGTGCAAGGAGCTTTAGCTGTCACAGGAAAGCTTCGTAAGGAAATAATGGACCTCAAACATCAAGTCAGTAAGCTCGAGGAGGAGAACCGCATCCTGAGGGGAATCATCGCCAAGAATATTACACCGACAACGAAGAAGGAGACATAATCACATGGGTATGGGCACTCCCCTTGGCAACTGCCAAGCTTGGGGGAGATGCCCCGGTATCGTATCACAATCACAACTCCTATCTTTACCGTTTTTCTTAGTTTGATCCTATTAGTAGTATCTTGATCTAGTAGAATAAAGTTTATGGAATGATCTAGTTTTGAGTTTTGCTTTATGATCCCTCTATGTAATCGAGTCCGTGAGGTATATATAATAAGATTAATGTTGAGTCAAGGGCTTGATTATTTTGCCATGATCTTGGGTGAATAAAAGAAAGATAAAAAGAATAAAAAGAAACAAAAAGTTCATATTGATCTTATTGAGAGTAATGACTTCACATGGAAAGAGTATGATGATTAAAAGTTGTTGGGAGTTGGCAGACATAGCTTTGGTCATTGTTGCAATTAATAGGAAGTAATAAGGAAAGAGAGGTTTTCACATATAGATATATTATCATTGACATCTTTTATGATTGGGAGCACTCATTAAAACATAACATGCTAAAGAGTTGATGTTGGACAAGGAAGACAACGTAATGAGTTATGTCTTTCTTATATCTGAGATAAAGTATGTTGTCATGAATCCTCTAACTTGTTGAGCTTGCCTTTCCCCCTCATGCTAGCCAAATTCTCAGCACCAAGTAGAAATACTACTTGTGCTTCCAAATACCCTTAAACCAGTTTTGCCATGAGAGTCCACCATATCTACCTATGGATTGAGTAAGATCCTTCAAGTAAGTTGTCATTGGTGCAAAGCAATAAAAATTGCTCTAAATATGTATGATTGATTGGTGTGGGAGAAATAAGCTTTATACGATCTTGTGATGTGGAAGTAATAAAAGCGACAGACTGCATAATAAAGGTTCATATCACAAGGGGCAATATAAAGTGACGTTCTTTCACATTGAGATTTTATATATCCAACCATAAAAGCGCATGGCAACCTCTGCTTCCCTCTGTGAAGGGCCTATCCTTTATTATTATCTTCTACCTTATGCAAGAGTCATGGTGATCTTCACCTTTTATTTTTCATTTTATCCTTTGGCAAGCTCAGCATGTTGGAAAGAACATGATATATATATATATATATATATCTAATTGGATGTAGGGGAGCATGAACCATTTTGTTGACATTACCCTTGAGTAAAAGGTTGTGGGGCAAAACTATAAGCCCCTATCTTTCTCTGTGTCCGATTAAAACTCCGTAACCACAAGTATCGCGTGAGTGTTAGCAATTATGGAGGACTAAATGATAGTTGAGTATGTGGACTTGCTTTTTAGCTCTGACATAGACTCTTTCCGATGTTATGATAAATTGCAATTGCTTCAATGACTGAGATTATAGTTTGTTGGAGCCCAATAAGGTTTATGATTTATACTTTTGCATTGTGAATAGATCATCACTTGAACATAAGTAATCACATGACAAAATCTATATATGTTGCTGTTATGAGAATAATCATGATGCCTTCATGTCCGTATTTTATTTTTATCAACGCCTCTACCCCTAAACATGAGGACATATTTATTGTTATCGGCTTCTCGCTTGAGGACAAGTGAGGTCTAAGCTTGGGGGAGTTGATATGTCCATTTTGCATCATGCTTTTATATCGATATTTATTGCATTATGGACTGTTATTTCACTTTATGTCACAATACTTATGGCTATTCTCTCTTATTTTACAAGGTTTACATAAGGAGGGAGAATGCCGGCAGCTGGAATTCTGGGCTGGAAAAGGAGCAAATATTAGAGACCTATTCTACGCAACTCCAAAAGTCCTGAAACTCCACGGAACATCTTAAAATAAATAAAGAAAAATCCTCGCCAAAGATGAAGGCCAGGGGGCCCACACCCTTCTCACGAGGGTGGGGGCGCCCCCCACCTAGGGCGCGCCCCCTACCTCGTGGGCCCCCTGGTGGCTCTCCGACGTCCATCTTCTCCTATATGAGGTCTTTCGATGAGAAAAAAAATAGGGAGGAACTTTTCGGGACGAGACTCCGCCGCCACGAGGCGGAACCTTGGCGGATCCAATCTAGAGCTCCGACAGAGCTGTTCTGCCGGGGAAACTTCCCTACCGGAGGGGGAAATCATCACCATCGTCATCACCAACGCTTCTCTCATCGGGAGAGGGCAATCTCCATCAAGTTCTTCACCAGCACCATCTCATCTCCAAACCCTAGTTCATCTCTTGTATCCAATTCTTGTCTCAAAGTCCGGGATTGGTGCTAGTAGGTAGCTAGTAGTGTTGATTACTCCTTGTAGTTGATGCTAGTTGGTTTATTTGGTGGAAGATCATATGTTCAGATCCTATATGCATATTATTACCCCTCTGATTATGAACATGAATATGCTTTGTGTGTAATTACATTCGTTCCTGAGGACAAGGGAGAAGTCTTGCTATGAGTAGTCATGTGAATTTGGTATTCGTTTGATATTTTGATAAGATGTATGTTGTCTAGCCTCTAGTGGTGTTATGTGAATGTCGACTACATAACACTTCACCATTATTTGGGCCTAGAGGAAGGCATTGGGAAGTAATAAGTAGATGATGGGTTGCTAGAGTGACAGAAGCTTAAACCCTAGTTTATGCGTTGCTTCGTAAGGGGCTGATTTGGATCCACATGTTTCATCCTATGGTTAGGTTTACCTTAATACTTTTGTTGTAGTTGCGGATGCTTGCAATAGAGGTTAATCATAAGTGGGATGCTTGTTAAAGTAAGAACAGCACCCAAGCACCGGTCCACCCACATATCAAATTATCAAAGTATCGAACGCGAATCATATGAACGTGATGAAAACTAGCTTGACGATATTCCCATGTGTCCTCGGGAGCGCCTTTCCTATTATAAGAGTTTGTTCCGGCTCGTCCTTTGCTACAAAAGGATTGGGCCACCTTGCTGCACTTTATTTACTTTTGCTACTTGTTGCTCGTTACAATTTATCCTATCACAAAACTATCTGTTACCACTTATTTCAGTACTTGCAGAGAATACCTTGCTGAAAACTGCTTATCATTTCCTTCTGCTCCTCGTTGGGTTCGACACCCTTACTTATCGAAAGGCCTACGATAGATCCCCTATACTTGTGGGTCATCAGCACGTATATTGTTTTTCTCTTTAGATGATTAATGCTGCCGCTTTATTGCTTAACTAAAGCATGACACGTACCCATTGTTGGTCTAACGCTCACGGTTCAAATAAATAATCCGTTTGGGATATTGGTTCCCAATTATTAATAATCTCCTGTCTATAATTAGATAAAGATTACATCAAAACTGGTCTCAAATTTGACAAAAAAAGTACAATGCCACTTTGTATTGGTGTCCATATGACAACACGATAAGTTTCATTAACTTCAAATAAGTTTTGGATGTACTAGAATTTAAAAATCAAGATTCTCAATGTTTGAAATTTGTTGCACGGGGAGTAAACATGCACCCAGTGAGACACATGTGTTTTTGCAATCCATTTAGGTGCACTGTCACATGTGCATGTAGCTCAAATTTGATTTTTGCACATTATACCCATAGAAAATCAATCAATCAATGTACTAAAACGTCTTAATGATCTCTGTGATTTTTTGAAATTAAAACGTCCCTCCTTTGGTAACATGTATGTTCACCACGGGGTAATTAATTTAACATGCATCATAGTTGCGGTGGATTCGCGGTGTGTGTGTGGGTGTGTGCGTCTGGGGGTGGCGGGTGGCTCGCAGTACACTACGAGTTGTGAGCCACCGTGTGGGTTGGTCGTTTTGTTAGGCAGGCTGGTGCCACATCAGAGTCGTGAAATCGTTATTTAAAACATTACACAACCCTTTCATGCCTAAATGTTTTGGCCACATGCAGTCGATGGTGGTCCTACACGACACTCGATACTCGCGTGTGACACTTTCTGTGGGCCCGCGAGGTCGTCGTCCATCACTTTGACAAACAACCAGCAGTGAGGTTAATTTGACCAGCAAGGTAGAATCTTTTTTGTTTGTGTTATGGTGCTATGTAGTACGCATCGAAGAGGTGGGAGGGGACTAGCATATATACGGACTAGCATATATACTATACATATGCGTTTGTGAACAAGTACACCTCACTCAGTGTCGGGACTTTTTGGTTACCGAGGCACGTGCCACATCAAAATTGTGAAATTGGTTATTCAAACATCACACAACACCTTTTTGGGCCACATGCATATATATCCTAGCTAGGACACTCACGTGTGACGCTTCCATCTGCGGGCCCACGAGGCCATCATCGATGCATGCATGCAT
Source organism: Triticum urartu (assembly GCF_056163025.1). Classification (NCBI taxonomy): domain Eukaryota; kingdom Viridiplantae; phylum Streptophyta; class Magnoliopsida; order Poales; family Poaceae; genus Triticum; species Triticum urartu. The sequence continues at coordinate 460,668,811 of NC_141876.1, read as the reverse complement.
GCATGCACCACTTTGACCTACATCGAGAGAGGTTAATTAATTTCACCATCGATGAGGATTCTTTTGGGTTGTACATATATTACGGCAGGAGCATATAGTATGCGGTGAAGAGGGGGAAGGGGACCATCATATCTAGTACGCTTGATATGAACCTCGCTCTGTGTGGGTGCATGGTTTATGGTTTTTGAGGCATGTGGCACATCAAAGTTGTGCATTTTGGGTATTCAACATATATATATGTTTGGCCCATATGCAAAGCGATGGTGGTTGTCCTCTCGCATCCACTTAAGCGGTTATCAGCGATATCGATGCTTTCCATCTGTGGGCCCGCTTGGTCCATCACTTCTTTTTGCCTAACAACAAGAGGGGTTAATTTGACTTAGGAGGGGATTATTATTTTTGCTCTGGGATGACATGCATGATACACTATGAGCACACACACATGCATGTCTACGCATGAATCCCTCCCATCGAGTCGAAGTGGCTAGTACAACGACACCATCATGAACCGATCTCGCTCTATGTGGGGAGCTAGTGTACGATTTTTGACACACGCGCCAGATCAATGTTGTGTATTCAAACATGCATGCACGCATCACCTCCATACATATGCATGTAGTGGTTGCCTTCGAACGATACACTCCCTCGCGTGGTTATCGGCGACAAGCCTATATATTCGTGGGCCCGCGTGGACATCCATGATCACCTTGACCAACAACAAGATAGGTTACCATGGAGAATTCTTCATTTGGTTCATGTTATCGTAGTATAGGTCATGGTGAGATTCACACCTAATTAAGTTTGAGCGCATATACTATGCATGCATGCATATATGAATCCCCGTCATTGGCTTGAAGTGTGGTGTAACATACATATGCATCATCAACCTAGCCCTCACTCAGTGTAGGGATTTCTAGTTTGAAATCACAGTGCCACATCAAAGTTGTTCCATTGTTACTCAAAAACACACCTCTCCATACATATGTTTGAGCCACACGCATGCAGTGGTTGTCTTTGGGGACTAGCTACTTGCGTGATTATTGGCGAGCTAGCCCATCTCCGGGGTCACATGGACGGCCATCACTTTGACCAACAACAAGATAGAGGATGTACGACCAAGATGGATTATTCTTGGTCCGTTTTACGATCCATCTTGGTGAGATATATGCCTCTCTGGCCTGCCAACTGAAAGTGTGTGGGGGGGGGATGCTACATCGCACTTTGCTAGGTGAACCTCGGTTGGGGGGGGCATGCATTCATAGCTTAATTAGGATTCCCTTCATGGCGACACGAGGGGGTGTGGGGGCTGCTAGCTACTTCGCACTTTGCTAGGTGAACCTCGGTTGGGGGGAGGGGGCATGCTCATAGCTTAGGATTCCCTTCGTGCCGACACGAGGGGGGGCTGCTAGCTACTTCGTACTTTGCTAGGTGAACCTCGGTTGGGGGGGCATGTGCATTCATAGCTTAGGATTCCCTTCGTGCCGACACGAGAGAGGGGTGGCTGCTACCTACTTCGCACTTTGCTAGGTGAACCTCGGTTGGGGGGGGCATGCATCCATAGCTTAGGAATCCCTTCGTGCCGACATGAGGGAGGGGGGCTTCTAGCTCTACTTCACACTTTGCTAGGTGAACCTTGGTTGGGGGGCATGCATTCATAGCTTAGGATTCCCTTCGTGCCAACATGAGGGAGGGGGTTGCTAGCTACTTCGCACTTTGCTACGGTGAACCTCGGTTGGGGGGGGGCATGCATTCATAGCTTAGGATTCCCTTCGTGCCGACACGAGGGAGGAGGGGGGCTGCTAGCTACTTCGCACTTTGATAGGTGAACCTCGGTTGAGGGGGAGGGGGCATGCATTCATAGCTTAGGATTCCCTTCGTGCTGACACGAGGGGGGGTGGGGGCAAGCAATACCGTGCGCTTTGCGAGAGAGCTGCCACATCGAAGTTGCATTTGGTATTTGAAAATCAAACCACCCTTTTGATACATAAATTTGGTCCACATGCAAGTGTGTTCGTGTTCTGACCCTCCCCCGCGTCATTTTTTGCCAAATTTATGAACATTAGACAAGTCGGATGACGCAACAGACACGGTTCACTCAAACTAACCGTGTGCCACGCTGGTGCACCCGTCACACATCCGCACAGTACAATGGGCTCCATGAGGCTCCCCCTCTCAAAAATATCTGCCCGCCTCGAGGGTTTTTCTGTTTCGTAACACACGGTTGTTATCTCCGGACCATGTGCGGTGTTTCTTGTTCCCAATCCCGCCTGCATCCCTAGAAAATATCTGCCCGCCTCGAGGGTTTTTCTGTTTCATAAAACACGGTTGTTATCTCCGGACCATGTGCGATGCACTATCATCAAAATTTTCAATAGCCCGGCATTTCACTCCCGCCTTTGACTCCCGCGTAGTAAAATTTTCAGTACCCGCGTCATTTCTTAAACACCCCGCCCCCCTGCACACACACACACACACACCAAAACCTCCTCGATCATGCGCGCGTGCACACACACACTCCCTCACTCGAAACCCTAGCAAAGTCCCCGCCACCGCTGCCGCCACCGCAAGGCCTCCATTATCAACATCTGCCGGTTTGCCCGTGCATCTTACCCACCGATCTCCATATCCAGGCCGCCCTGGGTTTCTTAGATGACGCCTGCCAAACGCCCCCTTTCCCATAGATCCCCATCCCATCCCCCACTCCAGAGCGTCGCAGCCTGAGCCCGGCTATGCTTCCCGTGGAGCTCGAGGAGTGACTGGCCCAAAAGAGGTGTATAGCCGTCTCTTCGCCCGACGTCGCCGAGGAAGCTGACGACCATTACTGGCGGGAGGCACTCAAGCAGCGGGCTAGAGTATGCGGGCTTGTCTCGTCCGCCAGCTATGACATCGAGGTCATCGACAGCGATGCCCTGAGGTGGGCTGTGTCACAGGTTAAGTGGCCCACCCCCAACCCCTCGGGTTCAACCGCCGTCGATCTCATCCATGGCCCCGCCGCTGATCTCCTCTGTCTCGATGTCAACAATTTGCCATTCTACATCGCCATCGAGCCCCTTTTGTCATTTATGAAGGACACGTTATGCGACGCTAGCTTGGGATCCACAGCTTCCAAGTCAGACCTCATCGACGGTGACCATGAGGAGGGCACCCTCTCCAGCTCTTCCAAGGGGAAAGAGCCCATCTGCTCTTCCAAGGGGAAAGCACACATCTGCGACATCAGGGAGGGCACCCTATAGCTGTGCTCTTCCAAGGGGAAGGAGCCCATCTGCGACAACATGGAGCACATCCAGGGTTCGTGCTATTCCCATGGGAACGAGCCCATCTGTGACAAGTGATTTGTTTTGCCGTGCCTCTTCACAGGGGGAAACCCATGATTTGTTTTGTCGAGTCCCTTTTGTAGTGTAGTGAGAATATGTCCAGTTTTAATTGCTATGTCTGGTTGTTTGCAGTATGCCTTGTTTATTTCAGTTGTTCATAATGTGATGCTCTATATGTGCAATTATTTATTGTGCAACATCAATCCAGTTTTAAACATACCGATAGGAATGCATATATTTGCTTGTTGTTAAGCCTGTTATAGCTAGCATATGCCTCTTTTAAAGTTTTTTATTGTTCGGTTGTTTGTAGTTAGCATATGTTCAATTTCAAATGCTATCTTTTGTTGTTCGTAGTATGCCTTGTTTATTCCAGTAATTCACAACGTGATGCTCTATATGTGCAAGTATGAACTATGCAGTTCAATTTCATCAGTACCAGTTTCAACAATACCACTATGAATGACTACATTTGGTTGTTGCATCTTGTAGTTAACACGTCTTTCCATTTTTATTTAACCATAACCAGTGTACTTAGACCGGCACAATACCAGTTTGAATGACCATGTTTGCTTGTTGTTAAATGTTTGGCCTGTTGCAGTTAGCACACCTTTCCACTTGTTTTGCTTTACTAGTGTGCTTAAACCTGCACACTGAAGCTATCTTTTGGAGATTATTTTGTCTGCCATGTGTAATTTTGGTTGATGTTTAGCCTATTGTGCTTAACATGCTTCTTGATGTACCTACACAGGACAATTTTGGGAACGACTTCTGTTTTCCATCGAGGTTAGTTTCATCCCATGGCTTATATCTGTTCAATGTTCAGGATATCGGTAGCTGGTACCATTTAGGCCAGCGGTTGATAAGGGACTCGGTGAATCGGACTTTTAACTGAATATATCTGCAACCCATTTTTCCTTAGGTTAACTAGGGCCATATGTAATATATCTGAGGCTACATAGCAACATGCACTGTACTTAATGTCGAAATAGGCAATCCTAGGCTACATAGCCACAAGGAAGAGTGTTACATTAATGCTCTAATGATGTCTAAATATACGTAGAAGAGCAGCAGCAGCAACAGCAACAGCAACAACAACAACACAGCCATGTTTGGATACTCAACTTAGCTAGAGGTTAGAGTTAGTTTCTACCTCATTACTAACCCTAAACTAACTCCATCCAAAGAGTTGTTTGGATGGCAGGGTTAGATTGACAATAAATGCACTAGGAGAACTAGCTCCAATTAGCACCTCTTGGGTTGGATACTAGTTTTTTGGGTGGGTTATAGAGGCAACTAGCTCAAACTTGCCCTCGTGTTTAGATATACTTTAGGGATATTTGAGCCTGAACTAGCTCAAACTAACTATAACCCGTGGATACAGCAGCGGATAATTTGTAAGGATGAACTAAACTCCTTCCGACCCATAATATAAGATGTTAATGTCGGATCTCGGGTTCCGGCAAAACCCTCAAGGTTCGAACACTGGGGTGCGCACTAAGATCTCCCCCTACCAACTCACGCCCTCAACCTCGCCACGATCTCAAAGGCAAGCTCGGCGAACTCGCAACACAAGAGACACAAAATTTATACTGGTTCGGGCCACCGTTGCGGTGTAATACCCTACTCCAGTGTGGTGTGGTGGATTGCCTCTCGGGCTGAGGATGAATAGTACAAGGGGAAGAAAAGCCTCCTGAGGTGAGGTGTTCTTGTCTTTTGTGGGTGTGTGGATGGGTTGGATCTAGTCCAGGGTGAGATGGCTGAGGCTCAGTTCGTTGCCTCCGGCTTTGTCCCTTCCTACTGTGGTGGCTAATCCTATTTATAGAGGCCCTGGTCCTCTCCCCAAATATTGAGCGGGAAGGGAGCCAACAACGGCCAATTTGAAAGGGGACAACTAGTACACGCTATCCTGACAAAAGCAGTCTTCGCCTGCCAAAGGCTCTGGTGGTGACGCCGCCTTGGGATCCATAGTGACCTCCGTCTTGCAGTCCTGCTGATCTTGGTCTCGTTGCACCGATATGGAAACCGTTGCTTGACGCCTCGGTACTCCTCCCCTACGCTTGCCTCCTTAGCACCAAAGAGGAAACTAGGACACTACGCGCGCTGGCGCCCGCCTGGCTCCCGCATGGTCTCGATCGTCATGGCTCACGTCATTGGAACCTCGCGAGGTTTGCCTGGCCTTGATCTCTCCGCCCCTCGCGAGCCTGCTTGGTGAGGCCGCTCCTGAGGAGGTCTTGTGTCGTCCGACTCGCGAGGCTTGGCCCCTCGCGAGGGTCTGGAATGCTTGTTGGTGAAGATGGGCCGTATGGGCCAGCTTGCAGAGCCACGCTGTGGGCCGCAGGCAGGCAAGTCTGGGGACCCCCGTTCCCAGAATGCCGACAGTAGCCCCCGGGCTCAAGGCATGCTCGGGCTTGGCTTTGAGGCGAAGCCAAAGGGCAAGTGCGGAGCGCCGCGGGCTCCAACAGCCTGCGGCCCTGGTCGACGCGTGGAGGTTGATTGGAGGTGGGCGTCTCTGCTTCCCCACACTACCTTGATACCCACCTGGCTAGGCGGCCACAGTGGTCTACATGGTTTCCCTCCCGTTGTTGCGGCGCACTCCCCAATTCTTCCGCTTCCTCGAAGCTCAGCCTCTTCTCCCGATCTGATCTGAGCTCAATCCTCCCATTGCCATGGCACTGGACCAGTTGGAGAAAGGGAAGAGTCCCCTGTCCTCTGCCGGGCTACGCCCGGCCACTGAGCCTACCGTTGGCAGGTCGCTGGTGCTCAACCAAGAAGCCATGGACAAGGTGCGTCCCATGCTTGCCTCCAGCTTCAATGAGTGGGGAAGGACAGTGGCCTGGCCTGCGTCTCGTACTTGTATCGACCGGACAGCCACCGAGGTCCCATTCTTCATCAACGCCCTTTGGGCTGGCCAGGTTCCTCCTTTCTCCGCCTTATTCAACGCGGTGCTTGCCCATTATCAGATCCACATGCTGCACCTTGATCCCCAATCCGTGACCCTTCTTGCCGTCTTCGCCTTTGTTTGCGAGGCCATGGTGGGCATTTCTCCTTCCGTGGCCCTTCTCCGCCACTTCTTCTTGTTGCACCTGAGCTTCCAGGCCGTGGCCGTGACGGCAGCCGTGGGGATTGACTTCGAGCTTCCACCATCCACGAGCGAGTTTCGGACACGGTGGGTATTTGTTGATGTCGGAGTGCTCAGCCCTTTGCTCCATTCTCAGTCGGCGCCTGCCATTCCCAACTCTGGTTGGTGCCATCAGAGGCTCGCCGATCCGCGCCTTGTCCCTGTCTGGCTCAGGCTGAAGGGGCTGAAAGACCTTGGCATGACTGCGCCTATGGTGGTGAAGGAGGTCGTCCGGCGACGGGTTGCTTCGCTTCAGCGCTATTCCCGACCAATGTGGGCCCTGCTCAGCAGCAAGGACCACATGAGACTTCAGGAGTCCGGGCTCCCCCTTGAGGCGCAGCGGACGGTGCTTGAGGTCCTGACGGGTGTCCCGTCCCCAGATGACATGCTGGGGAAGAGTAGCCTGTTGTACCACTGCTCGAACAAGGTGGAATTTGTGGAGCGTATGCCCTCCTTCGATGAGTGGGGGCTGCGTCCAGTTGGTCTGGTGGGGCTCCGTGAGAACCCCGTCGACGTGGTTCCCCTCCTTGCCGCTGGCGTCTGTCAGCGTTCTGGGAACGGGGGTCCCCAGACTTGCCTGCCTGCGGCCTGCAGCGTGGCTCAAAGGGGGGCCCAGCACGGCCCATCTTCATCAACACAGACCCAAGACCTCGCGAGGGGCCAAGCCTCGCGGGGCGGACGACACGGAGCTTCCTTAGGCACGGCCTCACCAGGCTGGCTCGCGAGGAGGCGGAGAGATCAAGGTGGGGTACCTCACGAGGAGCCCGTGACGCAAGCCATGACGACCAAGGGCGCCAGGCGGGCGCCAGCCCGTGCAGTGTCCTCCTTTCCCCTTTGGTGCAAAGGGGGCAAGCGCAGCCGCGGAGTACCGAGGCATCAGGCAAAGGTTGCCATTTCGGTGCAACAAGACCAAGACCAGGAGAACTGCAAGACGGAGGTCATCGTGGAGCCCAAGACGGCGTCACCACCAGAGCTTTGTGCAGGCGAGGACCAACTTTAGTCAGGATAAGTGTACTAGATGTTCCCCTTCAAAATGGCCAATTGTTGGTGCCCTTCCCGCTCAATATTTGGGAAGAGGCCCAGGGCCATTGCCTATAAATAGGACCAGCAACCCACAAGAGGTTGGGGTTGAAGGTCGAGATCGAGATCGAGGATCAAGGATCGGATCGAAATCAGAGAGAGAGAAGGGTGACTGAACTCCTCCTAGTAGTTCATCCCCCCCAGCAAAGAACAGACCCTCGCGAGGCTGTTCTTCCTTGTATTGTTCATCATCATCAGCCCAAGAGGCAATCCACCACACCACACACTAGAGTAGGGTATTACACCACAATGGTGGCCCGAACCAGTATAAACCCTGTGTCTCTTGTGTTGTTCTTTCCATAGCTTAGATCTTAGCGAGGTGGAGCGGTGCAGGTAGGTAGAAGGCGAAATCTCCGCACGCACCCCAGTGTTCGAACCTCAAGGGTCTGCCGGAACCCGAAATCCGACATTTGGCACGCCAGGTAGGGGTGCGCCGGAATCCACCTTCTACCGCTTCGTGCCCCGTCGTGTCGTCATCACCATGTCTGGCGACCAGGCGGGAAACCCAGATCTATGGGCGGCGTGGCCCGCCCGCGCAGAGCCGCTCGCCTCGGGCGACCCCGTGCCCCAGGCAGCTCGCGGTCTGCAGGGCGCCGTGGGCCGCGGGCGACGCGGACAGGCTTCGACAGCTCTCACACCGCGGCAGGCACGGTCGGCAGCAAGGGCCTCCAATCACGCCGCGACCACGACACCGTACACCCGCCGGGAGCAGGCGAACTCGAGGGCCGCGCTCACGGTGGCCCGAGAGCTGCTGCAGTGCAGGCTGCTGGAGGGCGGCCGCGACGTGCTGCTGGAGCGGGTGGCAGAGCTCCTGGGCTTCGCCGCCTCGGGGGCTCACCTCTTCTGCACCCAGCTCCCATCTCAAGCCCAGGGCAGCTCGCGCGGGGGCTCCGCGCGCGCCCACGGGCTCCAAGGCTACTCCAACGCCAGCGAAGCTGTCAGCGCCGGATCAGCAGCGGCGCTGCCCCCGCTCCCGGTCCGCGAAGAAGGACTCGACGCGACCCGCGGCCCCAGTGGACAGCCGTGCTGCCACCCCACGGTGGGTGCGTCAGGCAGGACCGCGTGGCACGCGGAGCACTACGGCGTGCCCTTCGGGATGATGGCGCCAGAAGAATACGTGCCCCTCATGATTGACCATGGACACCCTCACGAGGGCGAACAAGGCTCGCTCCTCAGCCCAAGGTGGGGGACGAGGCACCAGAAGCTGAGCCTTTCCAGGAGCCCCGGGATGGTCCCACTGGCCACGCTGGAGGCAACGATTATCGGGTACCGCTAATTCCTCAGGAGCAGGCATACGCTAATCATGGATCGCAGGAGGTGCAGGTCGCCACAGCAAGCAGCTGCCCCGCTCCCACCGTCTCCTACCCCTCGGGAGGAGGGCGCAGGGGGCTGCAGGAGAGGGGCCGAGATCCGACATCACCACCGCGGCGTTCGGAGCAAGGTGTTCTCAGGAGGTAGGCCCTTGCTGGGGAGGTGCCTCAGGGCTTGCCCCTGGCGGAGGACCCATGGTCGTCGGGGGAACCACTGGCGACCGCTCTACCACATCGGCGGCGTCCTGGTTTCCGGTCGTCGTTGATGGCCCTAGAGTGTGGCGCAAGGCGGACCCCTCGTCTGGCGATATGAAGCAAGGCCGGTTCCTGTGAACAAGGCCCAGTGCCTTTGAAGCTCGCCGCCCCGTGACACTCTCACGTAATAATGAGTGGGGCTGTACATGCCCCGGAGTCTCAGGGGTGCCGGCCTCAGGCCCTGGGGATCCCTCCCACGCCCAGTGGCAGCACTTAGCTCCGCGCTGGTGAGAAGACGTCCAAGACTAGATTAGGTGCCGGACACGGCCTTTTGTCTGCTTTCGTTCCTTTTCCCTTTGGTTGTCGCTTTCCCCCGCTGGATTCAAGTTGGATTCGAATTTGAGATTTGTGTGTGTTCGGGGAAGGGGTGCTTAGTCTCGTTCGAGCAATTCCTCGCGTTTTGGTTACCACTTCGCCTCAGCTGCCTCCGCTTGTGAGCCCCTCGCGAGCCCGGTCAGGCCTAGCTTGCGCGCAGCCCAGACTGCCGCCGCCGTGTCCTCTCAGGAGGGTGTTTTACTGCAGGTCCTACGGATTCAATCAGGGAACACTCGGGACACCACAGCCTCCCACAGGCTACCCCAGGGCCAGCACGGGACAAAGGGTAAGGAAGCAGGAACGATGCACAATCAGTTGGATAAATCCCCCAATGCGTCCTCAGGAACACCACCCGAGCCGTTGCTGGCGTCGCTGAACTCGCCATCGCTGTCCGTGTCGCCGGCAGCGGCGTCAGGGCCGTTCACCACGCCGCCCTCGTCGGCAGCCATGATGACGCCGTCGTTGTCTGAAGCGAAGGCCCTGATAAGAGCATCCACATTGTCTTCCACTCAGTGCGCCAGGTCGTGTCGGACGGCCTGGGGGACTGGGGCAATGGCGGCGTTGAAATCGAAGTGGGGATCCATGTTCCGGAGATGGCTGAAGACGCGAGAAAAGGCACGCCCGAGCAGGGCACAGCTCCTCTCCTCCACCAACCTGTCAGCCCTGACCGACTGCGCCTCCAGCTGCGTCACCACGTCGGTGAAGAACTGAAGATTGCCGGCGTAGTTGACTACGTGCGGCTTGCCAAAAGCCGCCTCGCAGATGTTGCCCAAGGCTGTGTTGGCTCTCTCCCGGAGCGTGGTGAGCATGGGGCCATGCTCATGCTCCAGGATCCGCCGCTGACGTATCTCGTCCGCATTCCCGCACGCGACGACCTCAGCCTCCTCCACCCGCTGGCGAAGAAGGAGCACCTCGGCCTGGGAGGTGGTTAGCTCACCTTGCGCCACCTCAAGGGCGGCCCGGAAAGCATCGGCCCGCCGCGTCGCCTCCTCCAGCATGGCCCTCAAGGCGGCAGTCCTGCCTTCAACCTCGGCCCGGATCAACCCCAGCTTCTCCTCGAACTCGTGCTCAAGGTTCAAACGCGCCATCGCCACTCGACGTCCGACCTCCTCCAGGACACGGGCTTCCTGTGTAGCGACATCATCCTACGCCCGCGTCACCAAGCGCTCCCTCATCTCCAGACGCTCGTACTCGCGGGTATGTTCGGCGGCTTCCAGCGTCAGCGCCTCCTCGCGCTTCTGGAGCTCTGCCGGGTCACCAGAGGCCACCTTCATCGACACGAGGGCTGCCTCACGCAGCTCCACTTGCTCCTCTAGTGAGTGACACCAGGCCAGGAGCTCCCGAGCCCGCTCCTCCGCCGCCTCTTGCCACCGGTCGGCTTCCCGGGCCTCCTCAGCGGCCCGAGATCGGGCCTCCCGAGAGGCCACCAGCGACGCCTTGGCCTCTGCTTCGTCAAGATCGCGCTGATGGCGCGCAAGGGCGATGGCGCCCTCCAGCTCGCGCCTCTCTGCAGCCAGGCGCAGGCCCTCGGCCTCAAGGCGCGCGTCTTGATCAGCAAGCTCCTCACCAAGCAGGCTCACCGCGTCAGCTGCCCTTCGAAGGAATCCTTGGCGAAGAGCGCGACGCTCCTGGGCGCGCTCGAGCATGTCTTCCACACCATCATCTGCCCCGAGCAAGCGCCGGGGGCCATGAATCAGCACTCCCCCTCTGGGCAGGGGGCTAGGGGCTGGCACCCTCGCGACGGCCGGGCACGTCACGCCAGAAGCCCGGCCTGGAGCCAGCCCGTCCCCAGATGAAGAGCGCAGGGAGCGCCTCAGCCAATCGCAGTCCACGACCAGGCGAGAAGCCCACGGCAGGTTGGCTATGCCACGAGAAGGCCCGCGAAGGAGGATCGCGAGGTGCGCAGGGCCACGACGCGCCTCGGGACGGTTCGCCTCTCCGATCGCCCTCACCACAAGGGCTCTGCTGCTCGGAGTGCTTGAGGACGGTGGAGGGGGCGAAGCCAAGGGGGACGGCACCTCATCCGTCTCCGCGAGCTCGGCTGGAAGGGGCCTGCGGAGCAAGGATCAGTAAAAGCAACAGAAGGATCAGGAGCCGAGAAAGGAGAAGGCTTACCCATCAGTGGCGAAGTACTTCCTACGCTTCAGCAGGCGACAAGGGTAATCGTCGCCCAGGGCCTCCCTTCTCTTCCAGAGGGCCTCAAAGTCCACGCGGAAGCGGCCCAAGAGTTGAGCGCAGGGATCAACCTGCGACGAAGACGGAGCGTCAAGGCGATCTGCGTCAGGGGCGCCTGCCTGATGCGCGCTGCCAATCGCCTCGCCAAGAGAAGCAGCTGGAGCCTCAGGGGCCTCAGTCGCAGGCGCTGAGGGCAGCTGCTTGTCACCCTCAGCCTCAGCGGCACAGGCCCCAAGAGCTGCTCCCTCATGAGCATCGCCCGGCGCTGTCACCCCGCCGGGAGCCCCCTCGGCCTCTGGAGCCTCATGCCTCCCTGCTCTGCCATTTGAGGAAGAGTCGCCTTGGCCGACTGGAAGGGCAGTCACCATTACTGGGTTATCGCGAGGCCCCTGGAGGCCGGTGGGGCGCGGCCCCCACTCATCAAAGATAGGCATCTGATTCACAAAATCACCCCTGCTCTGGCAGAGGTACAACAAGGCCCCTCCCTGCTGGATGCTGCCGGGGTTGGGTTCCCCAGTCAGGGTCAAGAGCGCTGTCCTCAGCACTTCAGGCGTCAGGTCCTCTTCCTGGAGCCTCATACGATCATCGCACCCGCTGAAGGCCCACATCCGGCGGGAGTGGCCTTGGAGGGGAGCAACGCGGCATAGCAGGAACTCCTTCACCACCTTGGACGATGTCACGCCAAGCGACCTCAAGAACGCGAAGCGGTGCCAGATGAAGACGAGCCGGGGGCTCTCAAGCGTCTCATGGCCCCAGCCCGAATTGGGGACAGCAGTCGAAGTTGGCTCCGATAGCAGGGGGTTGGGCACCCCTGCATCCACATACAGCCACCGCTCGCGGAACCCAGCCACGGGCAGAGGGAGCTTGAAGTCAATCCCAGAGGCCGCTGTCTCAGACGCGGCAACGAAGCTCACGCATGCCCAGCATTGGGTAGGGTCAACAAGGCGCAGCGAGAAGAAGTGGTGCAGCAAGGCAACCGAAGGAAGGATGCCCATCATAGCCTCGCAAACAAATGCGAAGACTGAAAGGAGGGTGATGGATTCAGGACCCAGATGCATCATGTGGATCTGATAGTGGGAAAGCACGACATTGAAGAAATCAGAAAAGGAAGGAACCAGACCCGCCCACAGGGCGTCGGCAAAATACGGGACCTCGGTAAATATCCTGTCGATGGAGAAGTGGGACACGGGCCAGGCCATCGTCCTCCCGCATTCGTTGAAGATAGTGGCCAGAGACGAGCTGACCTTGCCCAAGCCCTCGGCGGGGGCCGCCAACGATGGCGGGCAAGGCGGAGGCACGGGTTTCTTCCCTCTTCCCTTCTTCGTCGGAGCCATGGCGATGGGAAGGGGGGGGGAGGTTCGAGATTGGGTTGAAAACAGAAGCTAGAGTTCGGGCGGAGGAAGGGCAGAGGGCGTTCGAGCAACAGAAAGGGAGCGGCTATGTACGACTACGAGTCCGCCTAGCATGGCGCAAAATAAGGGGGCGTGGGGGAACAGCGCCGCCCACGTCCAATCGACCGCCACGCGGCGCCCAAGGCCGCAGGCTGTTAGGGCCCGCGGCGCTTCGCTCTTGCCCTTCCGCCTCCCTGCACGGCCAAGTCCGGGTGCGCCTTGGGCCCGGGGGCTACTGTCGGCGTTCTGGGAACGGGGGTCCCCAGACTTGCCTGCCTGCGGCCTGCGGCGTGGCTCAAAGGGGGGCCCAGAACGGCCCATCTTCATCAACACAGACCCAAGACCCTCGCGAGGGGCCAAGCCTCGCGGGGCGGACAACACGGAGCTTCCTCAGGCACGGCCTCACCAGGCTGGCTCATGAGGAGGCGGGGAGATCAAGGCGGGGTACCTCACGAGGAGCCCGTGACGCAAGCCATGACGACCAAGGGCGCCAGGTGGGCGCCAGCCCGCGCAGTGTCCTCCTTTCCCCTTTGGTGCAAAGGGGGCAAGCGCAGCCGCGGAGTACCGAGGCATCAGGCAAAGGTTGCCATTTCGGTGCAACAAGACCAAGACCAGGAGGACTGCAAGACGGAGGTCATCGTGGAGCCCAAGACGGCGTCACCACCAGAGCTTTGTGCAGGCGAGGACCAACTTTAGTCGGGATAAGTGTACTAGATGTTCCCCTTCAAAATGGCCAATTGTTGGCGCCCTTCCTGCTCAATATTTGGGAAGAGGCCCAGGGCCATTGCCTATAAATAGGACCAGCCACCCACAGGAGGTTGGGGTTGAAGGTCGAGATCGAGATCGAGGATCAAGGATCGGATCGAAATCAGAGAGAGAGAAGGGTGACTGAACTCCTCCTAGTAGTTCGTCCCCCCCAGCAAAGAACAGACCCTCGCGAGGCTGTTCTTCCTTGTATTGTTCATCATCATCAGCCCAAGAGGCAATCCACCACACCACACACTGGAGTAGGGTATTACACCACAACGTTGGCCCAAACCAGTATAAACCCTGTGTCTCTTGTGTTGTTCTTTCCATAGCTTAGATCTTAGCGAGGCGGAGGGGTGCAGGTAGGTAGAAGGCGAAATCTCCGCGCGCACCCCAGTGTTCGAACCTCAAGGGTCTGCCGGAACCCGAAATCCGACAGCGTCGAGCTCGCGCCAAATGTGGATGCAGGGGGGCGAACACCGCTGGAGGCCGATGACGCAGGTGCCGAGGTGCTGATGTCGCCTAGGGATACCGAGGCGTTGTCCTCGGGAACTCGTGATTCTTGCCCTGGGGCGGCGGTTGAGGGGGCGATGCAGCTCGAGACTCCCGAGGCCGAGGCTCCTGAGGCCTCGGTAGGTCGCTATGAGGCAGAGCCCGATAGCTCCCCTCAGCTTGGTGCTCCTGAGGTTGCCCCTTCGAGCGCTTCGGTCGGCTTTGTGTGGACTTCGAAGAGCTCCGCAAGAGGAAGGGGTCCCCAAGCCGCGGCAGCGGCACCTTCGGGCCGTTAAAACGGAGAAAGTACATCGCCGTTGACGAGTAAGTACCTTATCTTGGTGATTCTCCGCGTGCTGCTCCCTTTCCTGACGATGTCTTTTCAGGATCCCTTCCGCCAAGGCCATAGAATCTCCTGAGAAGCAACCTCCCCTCATCTCGTTTCTCCTACTAGACTTGAGTGCTGCAAGCTCGTGTGCTGCTCACAGCTCGGAGTCAACTGGGGAAGCCAGCCCATCGACAAGGCGTCTTGAGCTCGCACCCTCGCCGTCCTTCCTTCTTGGCCTTACTTGGAATACAGCAAGCGTGCCCAGGGTTCCTCCCCTGGTCGTGGACGGCGGCTGGGTGGCTTCGGTCTTGGGCTCCTCTTCAAGCAGCGGCCTCCACTTGTTCGGGCTCCTCGCGAGGCCTGGCCTGCAACTGGGTGGGCACCAGCCCCCAGCCCTCTGCTGAAAGGGGGCGAGCTGCTTCGGGCCCCATCTGCGGTCCCCGCGGTGGAGGACGGAGTCAGCAGTATGCTCAAATCGGCGCACGAAAGGAGTGTCGTCCGCCACGAGCTCTTTCAGGAGGCGATGGGTGCGATGAACCGGCTTGGTGAAGAACTTCTGGATGTGGATGCACGCCTCATGGCCGAGGGTCTTCAGTTGGCGGAGGAGCGGCATAAGCTGAAGGTGGCTACCAACCTCAGGTGCCACCAGCGCGAGCTTGATAATGCGAAGGTCGAGGTTTCTCTCGCAGCCTCGCGAGAGGCCCGCTCCGGAGCTCAGGAAGAGGCCCGGGAAGCTGACCGCCATCGCGAGGCCACGGAGAAGCGCGCGTGGGAGCTCCAAGCCTGGAGCGCCTCCTTGGAGCAGCAAGTGGAGGCACGCAGAGCGGCCCTTGCGTTGTTGAGGGGGACGCCCGCCGAAGAGGAAGAGATCCGGAAGCGCGAGGAGGCGTTGGCACTAGAAGCCGTGGAGCGTAGCCTCGAGCTCGAGCAACTGGAGACGAGGGAGTGTCAGGATTCCCAAGCAGAAGACGCCGTTGGTGCGCGTGAGGCCAGGGCCCAAGAGGAGGTCGATCACCGGGTGGCCGAGGCTCGTGCGGATCTTGAGGGCAGGTACGACCTCATGTTGGAGTTCGTAGCGGCTGAGGCCGCGGGCAGGACTGCTGCCCTCAAGTCTAGGCTGACTGAGGTGGAACGGCGCGAGGAGACCACCGCAGCCGCCCTGGCCTTGGCGTAGCCTGAGCTGGCCTCTGCCCGCGACGAGCTGCTTCCTCTCCAGTAGCGGGTCACCAACGCCGAGTCCATCGCGCAATAGTACAGGGAGGAAGTGCTTCAACGGCGAACGCTGGAGCACATGCATGCCCCCATGCTCGAGGGCCTCATAAACAGGGCCAACACGGTGTTGGGCCACATCTGCGATGAGAATGCTCCTCATCCCCACGCGGACGACTATGCTATCCACCTCCGCTTCTTTACCGACGTGGTGACACGCGTGGAGAATCGTTCCGAGAGAGCTCGCCAATTTGTTGAAGAGAGGAGCCGCGGCCTGCTTGGGCGTGCGTTCTCCCGCGTCTTCAGCCATCTCCAAAACACCGATCCCAACTTTGATTTTGACGCCGCCATTGCTCCCGTACCCAAGGCCATCCGGGGTGACCTGGCGCGATGGGTGGAAGACAATGTGGATGCACTGGTCAGGGCCTTCACTTCTGATGACGATGCAGTGGTGGTCGCGGCGGACGAAGGCGACGTGGTCGACGATGGTGATGGCGGCGCTGGTGGAGGTGATGGTGATGCTAGCGACAGTGGCAGCGATGCCAGTGACGCGTCCGAGGGCGATCCGGGGGATGTGGCGAGTGACATGTCCGACTGATCCCTTGTTTTCCAGCTGTTTGTCCTGCACGTAAAAGCTCGGGCACGGGCCTAGAGGTTGTAAGAGCATTTTTGGAGGGGAAGCCCCTCATGTAAATATACTACTGCCTCTATCCTTTTAGGTCGAGTTGAATATGTGTCTTCATGAACTCACGTATCCTGGGGCAAGTTTGTTGTTGCGGTTTACCTTAGCCTGGACGAGCCTCAAACCGGCTCGTGACATTGCGAGTTTCTGGGAAGCTCCTGAGGAGCTCGTTGACACGCCCGAGGGGGCCGCGTGATAAGCAAGCGCTAGCCGTGGCGCGACATGCGCGTGGCGCGTGTGCGCCATGCCTAGCCCCACTCGCGAGGGGCCCGCAAGGGGGAAGCAATAGGTGCGAACTCCGAATTAAGGCAAGAACTAGATAGCAAGAAATCGCTCGAACGAGAAAAGGCACCCCCGCGCGCATCAATGAAAATTCAACTTCAACTTTAATCCAAATCCAGAAAACAGGGTTATAGAAAAGAGATCCAAAGAAAATGGCCGCGTCCGGCGCCTAGTCTAGTCTTCTTGTCTTCTCACCAGCACGGAGCTAAGTGCTGCCACTAGGACGTGGGAGGGAGCCCTTGAGGCCCGAGGGCGGCACTCCTGAGACTCCGGGGCATATACAGCCCCACTCATTATTACGTGAGAGTGTCATGAGCGGAGACCTTCACAGGCGTGAGCCTTACTTCATATCGCCAGTCGAGGGCCCCGCCTTGCGCCTCCCTCGACCACCGTTGGGGGCGACCGGTAACCAGGACGACACCAAGGGGGAAAGGGGACGCCAGCGGCGACCACGGGTCCTCTGCTGGAGGAAGGCTCCGGAGCACCTCCCCGACGGAGGGCCTACCTCCGGGGGACGCCTTGCTCCATGCGGCGCGGGGAGGGGACTTGCTCCCGGACCCTCTCCTGCAGCCCCCAGCGTGCCCCCCTGGCGGCAGGGAGGCCGACGAGCTGGGGCCGCCATCCACTGCTGTCACCTGATCCTCCTGCGTCCCATGGTTAGCGTAAGCCTGCTCCTGAGGAATTAGTGTACCCTGTAGCTGTTGTCGCCGGCGCGGTTGGTGAGGCTTCCAGAGGGCTCCTGAAAGGTGCCGACTTCTAGCGCCTCCTCTTCCCAGCCCGGCTCGAGGAACGAGTAAGGGTCTTCTTCCAGCATGTACTCCTGGTCCACCATGTGGGGCATGCAGGCCTCCGCGGCCGCCGCCTCAAAGACCTCGCCGAGTGCCCCATGCTCCATGTTGCCCCGCCCAACATGCTGCCTTGAGGATGGTAGTGTTGCATCCCGTTGGGGCCGTAGGTGGCAGCGCTCGTGCCCGCGCCCACCGGAGGTGGCGTGGGTGCGAGCGCGCGTCCAGCTCTGTTGGTTGCACCGGTGTCGATGAAGCCCGGTGGCGCGCCTGTGGGCATGCGGGCGCGGCGAGGCCCGCCATGCGACCCGGCCGCGGCTTGAGGTGTGAGCAGAGAGCAGAAGGGTGGTGCTCCCGAGGCTGCAGCGTCCAAGAGCTCGGCGACGCGCTCCAGCAATGCATCCCGGCCGCTTTTCATTAACCGGCATCGCAGAAGCTCTCGAGCCACTATGAGCGCGGCCCTCATGTTTGGTTGCTCCCGTCGGGTGTGTGGCGCCGTGGCCGTGGCGTGGCTTGAGGCTCTTGCGGCTACTCGTACTTGTCGCGAAGTAAGGTCGGACGATGGGTAACCGCGTCGCCTACGCCCCGCAGTGTTTGGTGGTGCGCGTGTTGCTTGGGGCGTGTGGTTGAGGTCTTCTTGGGCGGGCGGTGCCGCCTGGGCTGGCCAGGCTGCCCAGCGGTCGGCGTTGGTCCTTGAGTCACCGAACATCGGAGCCGCAGGGTGTCGGGGGACCAACGAGCGGATTAACTGGCGGAAGAAGAGCTCTGGCGCACCCCTACCTGGCGCGCCAAATGTCAGATCTCGGGTTTCGGCAAAGCCCTCAAGGTTCAAACACTGGGGTGCGCACGAAGATCTCCCCCTACCAACTCACGCCCTCAACCTCGCCATGATCTCAAAGGCAAGCTCGACGAACTCAAAACACAAGAGACACAAGATTTATACTGGTTCGGGCCACCGTTGTGGTGTAATACCCTACTCCAGTGTGGTGTGGTGGATTGCCTCTCGGGCTGAGGATGAACACTACAAGGGGAAGAACAACCTCCTGAGGTGAGGTGTTCTTGTCTTTTGTGGGTGTGTGGATGGGTTGGATCTAGTCCAGGATGAGATGGCTGAGGCTCAGTTCGTTGCCTCCGGCTTCGTCCCTTCCTACTGTGGTGGCTAATCCTATTTATAGAGGCCCTGGTCCTCTCCCCAAATATTGAGCGGGAAGGGAGCCAACAACGGCCAATTTGAAAGGGGACAACTAGTACACGCTATCCTTACAAAAGCAGTCTTCGCCTGCCAAAGGCTCTGGTGGTGACGCCGCCTTGGGCTCCATAGTGACCTCCGTCTTGCAGTCCTGCTGATCTTGGTCTCGTTGCACCGATATGGAAACCTTTATTTGACACCTCGGTACTACTCTCATGCGCTTGCCTCCTTAGCACCAAAGAGGAAACTAGGACACTGCGCGCGCTGGCGCCCGCCTGGCGCCCGCCTTGTCTCGATCGTCATGGCTCACGTCATTGGAACCTCGCGAGGTTTGCCTGGCCTTGATCTCTCCACCCCTCGCGAGCCAGCCTGGTGAGGCCGCTCCTGAGGAGGACTTGTGTTGTCCACCTCTCGAGGCTTGGCCCCTCGCGAGGGTCTTCAATGCTTGTTGGTGAAGATGGCTCGTAGGCTTGCAGAGCCACGCCGTGGGCCGCAGGCAGGCAAGTCTAGGGACCCCCGTTCCCAGAACGCCGACAGTTAATTCATCTAATATGTGATTATATTGGATGTTATAAGATACTCCCTCCGTTCCTAAATATTTGTCTTTTTTAGAGATTTCAAATGGACTACCACATACAGATGTATATAGACATATTATAAAAGAGTGTTGTACTACATCATTGTGCAATTGTTGTTTAGCTTCTAATATTAACTTGGTGCTTTTAGGCACATATGTCATTGGTAAAGATCCGCGTTTTGACCCTTTCTGCGTATGGGGCAATGAGATATCGATGAACCAGCATCAAGTGGGGAAGCTGATAAAGATTGTTAGTAAAATGGGTCCAAAGATGGCAATTAAACTATTTGTTTACAGTTTATCCAAGACAACAGCGAACAGCATGATGGTAAGTAAGAACTCTACAACCTTCTTTTTACTGCCCATAATGAGTTGTGTTAGATGACAATGTCTAAATCTTTTTCCTTTGCAGTGGTTGCCAAAGCAGTTTACTCAAGATTACCTCTCAAAATACATGATTGGTGGGCATGCAAAGGTTAAAGTATTTCTACAAGAACACGATGATTATCTAGATGTTTTCATGAAGACCGTGAAGGATGGGCAGTCGGCCATCACAAGGGGTTGGACTAGAGTCGTGCGTGCCTTTTGCATGGAGGAGGGCACAATATGGGCATTCCACTTCACCTTGCTCAGGAACCAGTATATATTTTGCCTCTTTCTTTACCGTCTTTAATAGTACAAGTATACAACTGTGGTTCATCATTCTTTATTTGGTTCTTATGTAATTCTTGAACATATGTACCTATGAATTGAATAATGCATTGGTTGTTTGAACCTGAGGATATGAATACAGCTGTAGCATACATTCAAATTCAAATCCAAACCCGGTAGAATTTGGAAAAGCATCAATTAAATTACGGTGAAATTACGCTCTCCAGGTTGTTACGGCACACACGGTTGGTAAAACACAAACGTTTGCGATATGCACCATAATCGGAGATGGTTCATAGAGAGGAAACGTGTGCACGCATGCACACAATTTCCGTTTGCAAAGCATGTGCGATGTCTGACAATATCACAAATGGTGCTTGCAAACTAAATGTTTGTGTTAGTTACCTTATCGTACATGATTTGCAACCATGAACTGTTTCTGATGAAGTATGCATCGTAAACGTTGCACCGTAGAATAGCATGTGCGACAGTTTTTGTGTACGACGATGTTACGACGGTCCAACATTTTGTAACCCTATCCGACACTCGTACGACGATTAGCTAATCTTCTTAATGGTGAACCGTTTCTGATGGGCCGCGCATCATACATGTTCTATAATAGTGAACCATTTTTGATGGGCTGCGCATCGTAAACGTAGCACCACAGAATACCGAATGCGATGGTAATGCGAGTAGATACGAGTAGGAGCACTATAGGGGCCCTATCCCCGACGGTTTCTGGGTCGTGTGGGAAGGACCCCCCTATCACCCACACTCACTTGGCGACAGTTCCAAATGCCGTCGCGGAAAGGGGTTTTAAACTGTTTGTTTAGGACCGGCACGCACCAATGGGAGCCTCCAATTAAGTTGTGGAGATTTCCCCAACCTTGTTTCTACAGGTCCGGTCGCCGCCTCCAAGGGCACCAATAGTGGAATCACGCCATCTCGCATTGTGTGAGGGTGTGAGGAGAATACGGTGGCCCTAGTGGCTTCTTGGGGAGCGAGCATTGTGCCTCCACACTGCTCCAACGGAGACGTACTTCCTCTCAAAGGGAAGGAACTTCGGTAACACATCCTCGTCTTCACCGGCTCCACTCTTGGTTATCTCGTACCTTTACTTGCGCAAGCTTATATTGTGTTGCTTCCCTTGTTTGCTTGTGTGCTTGTTGTTGTTGCATCATATAGGTTGCTCACCTAGTTGCATATCTAGACAACCTACTTTGATGCAAAGTTTAAATTGGTAAAGTAAAGCTAAAAATTGTTAGTTGCCTATTCACCCCCCTAGTCAACTATATCGATCCTTTCAACTGGTATCAGAGCCTCGTCTCTTTATTAAGGACTTTGTCGTCCGAAGAGTATGGTTGACACCGTAGACGGTGAGGAGGAGCACCCCGGTGTGATTCCGTCCTCGTCTATGGTCGATGGGGGAACCTCGGTCTCACATGAGGAGTTTAATGTGGCCTTGGACACATTGAAAACCTCCATGACGGCCGAGGTCAAAGGCATGCTTAAGAACTTTCTTGATGGTCTTAAATTGTCCACCGCACCGTTGGAAGTGGTCGATCCCACTAACAAGGTGACAGATGCTAACTCCGACAAGGGGAAGCTACTGGTGATAAAGTTCCTTTGTCTAGTGGTAAAAGTGGAAACGGCATCTTTGCCCATGTTGAACCTCCTCTCACTTGTGGAGGACCGGTTCCCTCCACTCATTTAAATCATGCGGGGTCTCCTCCTAAGATTGTGAAAAATCAGAATTTTGAATCTTGGGTCTATCGCTTTAAATGTCATTTAAATCATGTCAATACTAATCTTTGGGTAATCATTAAGCAAGGTTTCTATCCGCATGACCCAAGCAACTTCACCCCTAGAGAAGTCGCGGATCATCAATTCAACGAGAATGATCTCTTCATCATACAAGATGCAATTCCATACGAAGATATTGCACATCTTCGACCTTTTACCGTGGCCAAGGAAGCATGGCACCATGTTGTTTCCCTTTACAAGGGAAGTGCAAGCATTCAACGCTCCAACTATGAAGTGGTGCAAGATGAAGCCGATGAGTTTGCAATGAATGAAGATGAAGAACCTCATGAGCTTTACCGGAGACTAACCACTCTCGCGGTCTCAATTCGAGATCATGGGAGCAAGGATACGGATGACAATTGGATCAAGCGCAAGTTCCTCAAGGCCATGATGCCTTACCACAAAGCCATGTCCTCCGTCATCCGTCAAAGGCCGGACGTCCACACCTTGTCCTCAAGTGAAGTGTTGGATGAGTTTGTGGCTATGAGGATCTTGGACAAGATCGCCGACAATGCGGTGTTGCGTTTTCAAAGAGCAAAGAAGCCCAACCTTGCCTTGAAGGACAAGGCTAGTGTGGAAGAAGAGGATGAAGAGGAAGAAGAGGAGAGCAACCCCGAAGATAGGAAATATGCTTACCATGAGCACCTGGCTCTTGCTTCAAGGCAATTTTGGAGCAAGAAGAACACAAGGCCCAACTTCAACAAGAACAACTCAAGTGGCATGAAGGGCGAGCAACGTGTCGGGATTTGCTATAATTGTGTCAATGTGAGCCATTTTGTTGCGGTGTGCTCATATGAGAAGAGGGAAGACAATGGTGGCAAGCTCATCCGAAAAGACAAGGCCAAGTCCTTCCCCAAGAAGAGCAACTTCACCAAGAAGACTCCTCCCAAGGGGTTGGTGGCACAAGAAGAGTACAATGAGGATGATGATGATGATGAAGGCGGTGAGACGATGGCCATGGCCTCCGTCGCCATTGCAACAACTCCACGGGTGTCCCTCTTCGACTCACCCAACGAGAACATCACCGCCAAGTGCCTCATGGCCAAGGCCACCAACAAGGTAACCCCCAACATCAAAACTACCATCACTACTAATCCCTCTTTGACGGATTGCATTGATGAAAGTGAGGGGTCTAATGAGGAAGAACATGGATTTGAGTCTTTTATGAATAAGCTCAAGGGTAAATCCAAGAAGCACTTTGTTGCTCTCTTGGAACAACTTGGTGAAGCCAATGACACGATCGAGGCTCACGAAGACACCATCTCTAAGATGGAGGGACATAGTCGTGACTATGCCGATGAGATATCGGATCTCTCTAATGCTCTTGAGGAAGAGCATGGTCATCGTTTGGCTCTTGAGGAGTCACACAACGATGATCATGCTAAATTAAAGAAAGATCTTGATCATGCCCTCGTTGTATCTCGTGTGCTCAATTCCGAGAAGGCCAAGCTTGGGGTTGATCTTGCTAGACTCTGGGAGGATTTTAATTTACTCAACAAGGCTCGCAAAGCCTTGAAGGGTGTTCATGCTAGCCTCAAAGAGTCCCATGATCAACTCCAAGTGAAGCTAATTAAGGAAAAGGCCACTTTTCCTCATATGGTCTTAATTGATAATGCAAATGCTACTAACCCATGTTGTGGGCATGTGCATCTTATGGAGGAGAATGCTAAGTTAAAGGAGCAACTTGAGAAAGGCCTTGTGTCTTGCATACAATGTGAGAAGAACCTCAACGACCTTTTGAGCAATCAAAAGGAAGTTGTGGGCAAGGAGGGAATTGGGTTTGCTTCCAAGCCCAAGAATAAGAAGAAGAATGACAAGGCCAAACGACCTCCTCCGCTCAAGCAAACTTTTGTGAAGGAGGTAGAGGGTGCTCCTAAGGAGAAGAAGAACAATGAGAAGGGTGGTGGTGTCAAGAAGGGAAATGCCACCCCCTCCAACAAAGCCGGCGAATTTAACCCTTCTTATGTGTTGTGCCGTGCTAGTGATGGGCATGTTTATGCTAAATTTATTGGTTCTCCTTATGAGTACATTGAATGGTCTATTTGGGTTCCTAAGACCCTTGTTACTAACATCAAAGGACCCATTACAAAATGGGTACCTAAAACCAAGCATTGATCTCTTGTAGGTGTTTGCTTCCGGTGGGGGGTCATGGTTGCTCGATAGTGGAGCCACAAATCATATGACCGAAAGCAAGGACTTGGTGGTGGACGTGCACAAGATTCCATCTATGACCACCAATGTCGAGTGGGGTGATGCCTCATATTCTAAGGTATTGGGACTTGGCAAGGTTGTCATTTCTCATGATCTCACGATCGAGAAAGTCATGCTTGTTGAGTCCCTTGCATACAATTTACTTTTCGTTCATCAACTTGCACTCATGGGATTTGCCACTTTCTTTGATATTGATACCCTGGCCCTCTTGTGGAGCAAGACTCTTAAAGTAGCCTTTGTTGGGCATGTCGAGAACGGTCTCTATGTGATTCACTTTTCGGAGCGACCCATTAAGACTGTGACATGCCTAATGGCTAAAATTTACGTAGGATGGCTTTGGCATCGCCGTTTAGCCCATGTCAATATGAGATCTTTGCAAAGTCTTCTCAAGGGGGACCATGTCCGTGGACTAACAAATGTTAGTTTTGCCAAAGATCATGCTTGCAATGCTTGCATTGAAGGAAAGCTACATGAGAAGGCTCACCCTCCCACGACTATCATTTACTCAAAGAGGACCTTAGAGCTCCTTCACTTGGATCTCCTTGGACCCCCATCCTTTGATAGTCTTGGGGGTAGAACGTACTACTTGGTGATTGTGGATGATTATTCAAGATACACTTAGGTGTATTTAATTCAAGAGGAAGAGTGAGACCCAACAAATCGTCATTGACTTTGCAAATGAAGCTCAACGCCAACACAATGCAAAGATCTTGACGATAAGGAGTGACAATGGCATCGAGTTCAAGAACTACACCTTGGATGAGTTTCTTAGTGATGAGGGGATCAAGCATCAATATTCCGCACCTTACACCCCTCAACAAAACGGTGTAGCGAAGAGGAAGAACCGAACGTTGATGGATGCGGCAAGGACCATGATGGCAGAGTTTAAGTCTCCATACAACTTTTGGGCCGAAGCCATCAACACCGCATGTCATGCATCCAATCGGCTCTATCTCCGCAAAGGCTTGAACAAAACTCCATATGAGATACTCACCGGTAACAAGCCCAACCTCAAGTACTTACGGGTGTTCGGGTGTAAGTGTTTCATTCTCGAGAAAGTTGTTCGTTTGTCTATATTTGAGGCTAGAGCTTATGAGGGCATATTTGTTGGTTATGCTACAAACTCTCATGCTTACCATGTCCTGAATAACTCCACAGTACTTATTGAGGATTAGAATAACGGCTCCCATGTGTAGCAAAGTGGTACTTGTGATGTAGGTTATGAAATTCCTCCCCAAGCCATAAGAAGAATGGGTGTTGGTTTTATCCTACCCGTTTAGGAACCCCTTGTGGCCGAAGGAGAAGGACAATGTTCCACTCAAGTCGAACCATCACCAACCCAAGACCCACACGGTTCCAAAGAACAAAGTGAAGGCCCTCAACCCCATGTAACAAGATCAAGGGCATGATCAACCTCAAGATGGTGTTGAACCACCAAGTGATGCCCAAGGTCAAGTTCTCACCTCCGAGCAAGTTCATGATCCAGAGCAAGCTCAAGATCAAGAACAAGCTCAAGACGACGCTCAAGATGATCAAGTACCGCTCCTCAACTCACTCCTTAGGAGGAATTGGAGCGTCATGTCGTCAAGATTGCATCCAAGCTCACTACCAAGGGTCATCTCATGACGAATGTGCTTGGAAGCATACGAAAGGGGGTAAGCACTCATAGAGAATTAGCAAACTATTGTGAACATCACACATTTGTTTCTTGTGTTGAACCCTTGCACACCCCACCATACTCATCTTGATATTTTGTTTAGGTGTAGGCATGGACATATGGGGAGTGTTGTTCTCTCAATGAACTGTCCCTCCCCCATTATGCATAAATTGATCAACTCTTTCACATTAGCTATTTTTTGTGGTACTTGTGCTTCAAAGATGAGTTTTGGTCATGGGCCGAAGGATAATTCTTCGCGGTGCCATACCAATTGACTCAAACATAGGTGGCTCCGGCCACCGCCCTCTCTTTGGAGAGGTTGTTGCTACCTCTTGAGCACTGCGTTGGTTTTCCCTTGAAGAGGAAAGGGTTATGCAGCAAAGTAGCGTAAGTATTTCCCTCAGTTTTTGAGAACCAAGGTATCAATCCAGTAGGAGGCTACGCGCCAGTCCCTCGCACCTACACAAAACAAATAAATCCTCGCAACCAACGCGATAAGGGGTTTCAATCCCTACACGGTCACTTACGAGAGTGAGATCTGATAGATATGATAAAATAATATTTTTGGTATTTTTATGATAAAGTTGCAAAGTAAAATAAAAGGCAATGGAAATAACTAAGTGTTGGAAGATTAATATGATGGAAGATAGACCCGGGGGCCATAGGTTTCACTAGTGGCTTCTCTCAAGAGCATAGGTATTTTATGGTGGGTGAACAAATTACTGTTGAGCAATTGACAGAATTGAGCATAGTTATGAGAATATCTAGGTATGATCATGTATATAGGCATCACGTCCGAGACAAGTAGACCGACTCCTGCTTGCATCTAGTACTATTACTCCACACATCGACCGCTATCCAGCATGCATCTAGAGTATTAAGTTCAAGAGAACAAAGTAACACTTTAATCAAGATGACATGATGTAGAGGGATAAACTCATGCAATATGAAATAAACCCCATCTTGTTATCCTCGATGGCAACAATACAATACGTGCCTTGCTGCCCCTACTGTCACTGGGAAAGGACACCGCAAGATTGAACCCAAAGCTAAGCACTTCTCCCATTGCAAGAAAGATCAATCTAGTAGGCCAAACCAAACTGATAATTCGAAGAGACTTGCAAAGATAACCAATCATACATAAAAGAATTCAGAGAAGATTCAAATATTGTTCATAGATAAACTTGATCATAAACCCA
This sequence comes from Triticum urartu, assembly GCF_056163025.1. NCBI lineage: Eukaryota > Viridiplantae > Streptophyta > Magnoliopsida > Poales > Poaceae > Triticum > Triticum urartu. The sequence goes on along the minus strand of NC_141876.1, from coordinate 460,642,041 downwards.
CAATTCATCGGTCTCAACAAACACACAGCACAAGAAGATTACATCGAATAGATCTCCATAAGAGAGGGGGAGAACTTTGTATTGAGATCCAAAAAGAGAGAATAAGCCATCTAGCTAACCCGAAGGTCTGAGGTAAACTACTCACACTTCATCGTAAGGGCAATGGTGTTGATGTAGAAGCCCTCCGTGATCGATGCCCCCTCCGGCGGAGCTCCGGAACAGGCCCCAAGAAGGGATCTCGTGGATATAGAAAGTTACGGCGGTGGAATTAGGGTTTTGGCTCCGTATCTGATCGTTTGGGGGTACGTAGGTATATATAGGAGGAAGGAGTACGTCGGTGGAGCAACAGGGGGCCCACGAGGGTGGAGGGCGCGCCTGGGGGGGTAGGCGCGCCCCCTACCTCATGGCTTCCCTGTTGGTTGCTTGACATAGGGTCCAAGTCTCCTGGATCATGTTCGTTCCGAAAATCACGTTCCCGAAGGTTTCATTCCGTTTGGACTCCGTTTGATATTCTTTTTCTGCGAAACTCTGAAATAGGCAAAAAAACAGCAATTCTGGGCTGGGCCTGTGGTTAATAGGCTAGTCGCAAAAATAATATAAAAGTAAATAATAAAGCCCAATAATGTCCAAAACAGAAGATAATATAGCATGGAGCAATCAAAAAATATAGATACGTTGGAGACGTATCAGTTGTGTCTCGTGTTTGGTCCTTGTTGTCTTTTCCCTTTCTTTTCTTCGAGCCTAGTTTGTGTTTGAGTTTGTGTGTTCGGTTGCTTGAAGGCTGCATTGCAAAGGCCGTTTTCCTCTCTTGTTTGTGAAACTTGCACTTTCTTGGGGGTACGGTACTACCGTGGCAAGCCACGGTACTACCGCAGGAGGTAGGCTGCTCTGTGCGTGCACAGATGCATCCTAGGCACGGTACTACCGCTTCCATCGCGGCAGTAATTTTTTACCGCCGCTCGAAGAGCGGTACTACCGCCCAGCGAGCGGTACTTCCACCTGGGCGGTACTACCACACCATCGCGAGCGGGTGGGGGTCAAGAGCGGGCAAAGGGAGTTCCAACTCCCCCATACCCATTCAACTTGGTTTCCCCACTTCGTCTCTCTCTCTCTCCTACCCAAGAACGGCGCCGGAGGACCTCATCGGATCTCCGTCTCCGGCCGCTCTCCTCGCATTCCGACAGGTGGGATCGTTCCCCTCCCCGCCCTCTTGCCATGGAACAAGGTTTCTCCCCAAATCCCTCTCTCTTTGCCTCGTTGTTTTGTCCCTAGGTTTTGGGGAGATGCATGTTGTTCTTGAGATTTTAGGCCAAATCTTTGCAAGAGTAGGATGTAGGAGAGTAGTAGTGCATTAGAGATGCTATTTAGTATGTTGCTGTCAGATCTCGGGTTCCGGCAAAACCCTTAAGGTTCGAACACTGGGGTGCGCATGAAGATCTCCCCCTACCAACTTACGCCCTCAACCTCGCCATGATCTCTAGCTTAGCTCGACGAACTCGCAACACAAGAGACACAAGATTTATACTGGTTTGGGCCACCATTGTGGTGTAATACCCTACTCCAGTGTGGTGTGGTGGATTGCCTCTCGGGCTGAGGATGAACAGTACAAGGGGAAGAACAGACTCCTGAGGCGAGGTGTTCTTGTGCTTGGTGGGTGTGAGGATGGGTTGGATCTAGTCCAAGATGAGATGGCTGAGGATCCGTTCTATTCTACTCTACCTCCTACTGTGGTGGCTAATCCTATTTATAGAGGCTCTGATCCTCTCCCCAAATATTGAGCAGGAAGGGAGCCAACAACGGCCAATTTGAAAGGGGACAGCTAGTACAAGTTATCCTGACAAAAGCAGTCTTCGCCTGCCAAAGGATCTGGTGGTGACGTCGCCTTGGGCTCCATGGTGACCTCCGTCTTGTCGTCATGCTGGTCTTGGTCTCATTGCACCGATATGGAAACATTTTCTTGACGCCTCGGTACTCTTCGTCTACGCTTGCCTCCTTAGCACCAAAGAGGAAACAAGGACACTGTGCGCGCTAGCGCCCGCCTGGTCTCGATCGTCATGGCTCACGTCATTGGAACATCGCGAGGTTTGCCTGGCCTTGATCTCTCTGCCCCTCGCGAGCCAGCCTGGTAAGGCCGCTCCTGAGGTGGTCTTGTGCCGTCTGCCTCGCGAGGCTTGGCCCCTCGCGAGGGTCTTGAATGCTTGTTGGTGAAGATGGGTCGTACGGGCCCGCTCGCAGAGCTACGCTGCGGGCCGCAGGTAGGGAAGTGTGGGGACCCCCATTACTAGAACGCCGACAGTAGCCCCCGGGCCCAAGGCACGCTCGGGCTTGGCTTCAAGGCGGAGCCAAAAGGGCAAGTGCGGAGCGCCGCGAGCCCCAATAGCCTGCGGCCTTGGTCGACGCGTGGCGATTGACTGGACGTGGGCGTCTCCGCTTCCCACGTTGTCTCGGCAACTGCCCGACTGTCAAAAGGCTGGCGTAGACAGCGCTTGCCTTCATTGCTTCCTTTCGCCTTGCTCTAGATCCCCTTTCTTGCTCTCTGCTTCCGAAATCTCCAGATGTACTCCCATCCCCTTCCGCATCAGCGACCAATGGCGCCCCGGAAGGTCAAGCCTGCCTCGTCGCCGGCTTGGTACGAGCCAGCTCTCGACGTGCCCAACGTCTCGGAGAAGAACCTCTCTGCCACGCGCTTGCTGACGGCGGGGGAAAGCAACGAGAGGGGGAAGACTGAGCTCTGAGCTGGCTCCGACGTGCCGGAGCCCGAGGGAAGCACCTCCTTCCCCTTCTTCATGAGCAGCATCGTCGCAGGGTTGGTTCCCCCTTTCTCTGACTTCTTCTATGAGGTCCTTGGCCACTACGAGCTACAGGCGCTGCATCTTCATCCCAACTCTATCTTTCTCTTGTCGATCTTCCCCTACTACTGCGAGGCGTACCTCGGCGTGATGCCGTCCGTGGCTGTGCTGCGCCACTTCTTCTTCCTCCGCATCAACGAGGGTCATACCTCCGGGTGTGCCAATTTTATTGTGGCTAGCAAGGCCAACTCAATCTCGAAGACTGGGAAGAAGGCTGATGGCTTCAGGAGCAAGTGGGCCATGATGGACACCAAGTGCGTCCACCCATGCTTGATGCTACCAACGGAGATGCCCCAGTCCGACAAGGGATGGTCTTGCGCAAAGCTCACTGATGAGCAGGAAATGTTAGTGCTGGAGCAGATGAATGCTGACCTGAAGACGGGCAACGCGAAGGCGGCAAAGGTGACAGGGGCCATGCCCCTGAGGGAATTCCTGATGCTGCATGTAGCCCCGCTTTAGGCGTGTATGCGCCCCTTGTGGGAGCTTGGGGATGAAGAGGACAAGGTTCGCTTGAGCCCGAAAGCCTTGTCCGACGGTGAGCTGGTTGTGGTTCTCCACCTCCTGGTAGGGGATGACCAGGAGTACCTGTTGAGGGAGTCCTGGACTAAGGGGTCCTCGGGCGTCCGACCTATTATCTATGGGCCGGACTGATGGGCTGTGAAGATACGAAGACCGAAGACTACACCCGTGTCCGGATAAGACTCTCCTTGGCGTGGAAGGCAAGCTTGGCGAACAACTATGAAGATTCCATCTTATGTAACCGACTCTATGTAACCCTAGATCCCCCCGGTGTCTATATAAACCGGAGGGTGTAGTCCGGAAAGGATATACTCAATACCTGGAGAGATCAGATAGACTGGGAGCTATCGGTCCCAATCCAACCACTAGTCCAGGCAGAAAGGGCGCACCCCTGTAACGCGCCCAGACCAATAGCCAAAAAATGCAAACCCATTACGCGACGCGGAACCGTTCTGGAGGGATGGCTTGATGGCCCATGCAAAATACACACCACACCGGATACCATACCAACCCACAACCTTAGAGCATGTTGGATACTCTGGCAGGTAGCCAAAAACAGCAAGGACATCCTCACCAAAGACACCCCAGAGCAACACCCTCCAGAAGAAGACAAACCCAGAGTCCTGGCAGTCTTTGAAACATTCACTTCAAACAAGAGGCACAAAAGAGCACTCCACGAACTCGCTGAAGTCTGCCAGATCGCAACAATAAACCCCTGGAACGACACAGCGATAACCTTTAACGCTGGCGATGAACCAAAACATAGGATAGTCCGAACACTAGCCGCCTTGGTCCTCAACCATATTGTGGATGGCTTTCGGCCCACCAAGGTTCTCATGGACGGCGGCAGTGGACTGAACCTCATCTATGAGGATACAATACGAAAAATGGAAATAGACAGGAGCCGCATCGAGCAAAGCAGCACGACCTTCCGAGGAATCATTCCCAGTCGGGAGGCACAGTGTGCGGGAAAAATCACGCTAGATGTGGTATTCGGCACGCCAGAGAACTATCGGTCCGAATAGATAACGTTCCAGGTGGCCCCCTTCAATAGCGGATATCACGCACTCTTAGGGCGAGATGCATTTACGCGCTTTCAAGCAATACCCCATTACGGGTACATGAAGCTTAAGATGCCCGGGGCCAAGGGTATAATCACTCTAGTTAGTGATCCAGACATAGCACTCCATGCCGAGAATAAAACCGCATCACTGGCCCTTGAGGCATTATCTGAAGCCCTCGCAGCCGAAGAGTTAACCACACTGCGCTCCACGGTGGACAAAGATGATGTGGTCCTAGACAAACGACCCAAATCCACCTCATTCAAACCGGCAGAAGAAATAGTCAAATTCCAAGTCCATCCAACGGACCCCAAGAAGACAGCATCCATCAGAGCACAACTAGACCCGACGGTTAACGCTGCTCTATGAGAGTTCCTGCGCGAGAATTGGGATATATTCACCTGGCACCCTTCTGATATGCCAGGAATCCCACGCGAGTTGGCCGAACACAGCCTCAATATATTGAAGGGACACAAGCCGGTCAAGCAAACACTGCGGTGCTTTTCCGAACCCAAATGCCAAGCTATGGGGGAAGAGCTAGCCAAGTTAATCGAGGTCAGATTCATTACAGAAATAAAACATCTGGACTGGCTAGCAAATTTCGTGATGGTATCAAAGAAGGACAAATCCTGGCGCCTGTGCGTCGATTTCAAAGACCTCAACAAGGCATTCCCCAAGGATCCCTTCCCCCTACCCCGCATCGATCAAATCATTGACGCCACCCCAGGACACGACTCACTATGTTTTCTTGATGCATATTCCGGATACCATCAAATCAAAATGAAGGAATCCAACCAAGCTGCAACAGCATTCATCACCCCATATGGGCCATTCTGCTTCAACACCATGCCCTTCGGGCTCAAGAACGCTGGCGCCACATACCAATGCATGATTCAAACATGCCTAGAGAAACGGATCAGCAAAATAGTTGAAGCTTATGTGGACGACATCGTCATCAAAACTAGGCACGTCGAAACACTAATAGACGATTTATGTCTCACATTCGACAACCTCCTCTACAAAAAAAGACACATCCGTGACATTTTGGGCCGAACGAAAATCTTTTCTGTCATACTTATGACACTTCTATGACGATAATTGTGACAAAACACGCTAACATCATAGATGTGGTGGGGTCCTACTTCTCTGACAAAAATTCATGACAGAAAATGGGCTTTTCGTCCTGGGCGGGCCGGAGATGCAGCTGCATGACATTCTTTGGGCCGTCCATGACGGAAAAAACCGTGGTAGAAGCGAGGGCGAGGAAAATATCAGGGTATTCCCGGTTACGATGGGTGGTCGGGGCCGAGCGATGCGCGTTTCTCTTCTACACGCACGCGCATGGGTGCAAGAGAGGCATTGGGCTCTAACTGAACCCGAGCGATTGCACTGCAGGCGACGCGTTACTGAACCCGAGCGATCTATCAATGGCTGTTAACCGAACCCGATCGAGTGATTCCTTCGCTACTGCTACTCACTGAAGCCGATCGATGTTGCCTCTGGATGAACAGTGAGCATTGTTGTGGGGGGGATGGATGAACAGTTCCTGGTGGGGGAGGATGAACAGGACCCCGTGGTGTTGCCTCTGGATGAACAGGACCCCGATCGATCGAGCCGGTTGGGCCTGGATGAACAGGACCCCGTGAGGGCAGGATGAACAGGACCGCCCCGTGGAGGGCAGGATGAACAGTAGACGGTGGAGGGCAGGATGAACAATAGCCCGTGGAGGGGTGGTTGAACAGGAGCCCTTGGAGAGGGCAGGTTGAACAGTAGCCGGTGGAGTAGCGCGCGGTGGAGGCTGGATGAACAGGAGCCCGTGGATGAACAGTCGCAGGTGGAGGCTGGAGGAGGTCGACGGTGGATGAACAGTAGCCCATGGAGGCTGGAGGGGGTCGACGGTGGAGATGAACAGTATCCCGTGGAGCCTCGTTTTGCGGTACGCCACACCCCTCCCGATGAATAGGACCCCCGTTTCGACCTTAGCGCTCCAACACAAGTCCGATTCCTCCGTTTTGCAGTACGCCACACCCCTCCTGATCAACAGGACACTCGTTTCGACCATAGGAGGTCCGTTTCCTCCGTTTTGCGGTACGTCAGACCCCTCCCGATGAACATGATCCCGTTTCGAACGTGGCCGGTCGAACACAAGGTCATTTCCTCCGTTCTGCGGTACGCCAGACCTCGTTTCCATCGGCTGTTCCGTCCAAGCCCTCCCGATGAACACGACGATGCATTCCGTTCCGACCCAGCCGGTTGGCTTCCCATGAACACGACGACGATGTTGTTTCTCCGTTCCGACCCAGCCATGTACACGAGCCCTAGCGGTATGTATGCGTGAGTAGGCGTTCGAGACCTTGCCCGTATGTACGTACGTGGTCATATTTTCTTTCTTGCACCCTGGTCGTTGTACGTACGTGTAAATGCTACGTGCGCGCCTCTACTACAACACGTGCACACCTCTACATCGACCAGTATGTACGTACACGTTCGCGACCAAAATGACAACGCTACGTACGCTTCGACCAGGTGGGTCCCGACTGTCAAGCACTTCCTTGCATGCGAAGATGTAGCTGGTGGGTCCCGACAGTCAGGGGGGCGCATCATTTTTTTTGCCCGGACGCACTTCCTTGCGTGCGAAGACGTAGCTGGTGGGTCCCAGCAGTCAGGGGGAAATGTTTTTTCCGTGAAATACGGTGGCCCATCCAGTGGGTCCCTGCTGTCAGGTGGATGAATAATTATTTTGCGCGTAATAAGGAGGCACTTCCTTGCTGCGGCCGTGGACCCAGCTGTCAGCCTCTCCATGTACAATCCACGTCCGATGGAAGTCGTTCCTTGACCACGTTGACCACGCCGCGCCGAGAGCACCAGGGCGGTGGACGACGGCGAGGCCTAGGAAGGGGACGACACGGAGCCGGGGAAGACGCAACAGTGGAAGCCCGCGCGGAGAGGAGTATGAGGGTTCACTGGTTCGGCTACGGTGTGAGGCTGCCGTCGCCGAAGGGCCTGGCCAGCGGTGGAAATAGTAGGGGGCGGTGAGGCCTCCGCGGCAGCACAGCCGGCCACGGGAGGCAGGAGCGTGCGGCACGACCAGTGCTGCTTTGGGCGGCTAAAGCAAGAAGACCAGAGGTTGAAGAAGCACTACGGCCGTTGGATGGACATCGTACAGTCACTGGAGCTACAATCGTTCATATTGACTAAGTTGACAAAGCACTCCGTCCCCGTCAACTTAGTAGGCCCACAAGTCAGCCTCCCACCAAGGTGGGTCCCAACTAGTAGGGGGGGTATTCATTTTTTGTGCGTAATAAGGAGGCACCTCCGGTGGGTCCGAGCTGACAGCGAGGGGAATGTTTTTTCGCGAAATACGTTGGCCTGTCCGGTGGGTCCCAGCAGTCAGGGGGAAATGTTTTTTCGCCAAATACGGTGGCCCGTCCGGTGGGTCCTTGCTGTCAGGTGGAGGAATAATTATTTTCCACGTAATAAGGAGGCACTTCCTTGCGGCTGCCGAGGACCCAGCTGTCAGCCTCTCCACGTACAGTCCACTTCAGATGCATGTCGGTCGTTGACCATGTTGACCAGGCCGCGCCGAGAGCACTAGGGCGGTGGACGATGGCGAGGCCTAGGAAGGGAACGACACGGAGGCAGGGAAGACTCGACAGTTGTTTCTCACGCGGAGGGGAGTACGACTGTACGAGGATTTACTGGTTCGTCTGCCGTCGCCGGAGAATAACAGCAAGTGTGGGTGAGTAGAGGGATGGCTAGGACAACGATGGGAGTACGATGGGGCGGTGAGGCCTGTGCGGCAGCACAGCCGGCCGCGGGGAGGAGGGAGCAGGCAGTCCCGCCGGCGCTTGTTTGAGCGACTGGAGCAGGAAGAGCAGAGATTGAAGAAGCACGACGGCCGTTGGATGGACATCCAAGAGTCACTACTTGTGCGTCAACCTTTTTTTTAGGAAATCCTTAAATCTGTGGAAAACAGCATACATCCCATCTGCCATTATTTCTAATAATTTACAGCCCATTTGCTAATTCTTAAGGTTTTTTGGAGCCCATATTCGTTTTGTTAGTATTACAGCCCATATTGTGGCCACGGTTAAAAAATTATACGAAAATTTTCATATTTCGGTGCGGACTGAACTGTTTTTAATCCCGAAATTTGGAGTCACATTCAAACTGATTTTAAAAATAAATGTATATCAATATAAAATCCAACAAATTGTCCATGCAAAAAATTAATGCAATTTAAAATCTTGAAATGAAAAAAAGAAATTTGAAACTAATTGTCGGTTTGATGTGTTTTAAAAATGTACAACCCATTTCTCATTACTGATTGGCCATTTTCTCGGCCAGCCAAATGAAGCTCTCCTCGTCTTGAAAGATTTGCAGCCCAACATGCCTGACAAAGCGACTTACTTGGCAAATCACAAAAAATGGGTTGTGGCCATGGACCCAGCTGTCAGCTTCTCCACGTACAGTACTCTTCCGATAGAGGTCGGTCGTTGACCACATTGACCACGCCGTGCCGAGAGCACCAAGGCTGTGGACGACGGTGAGGCCTAGGAACGTGACGACGCGGAGCCGGGGAAGAAGCGGCAGTGGATGCCCACGCGGAGAGGAGTACGAGGGTTCACTGGTTCGGCTGCAGTGTGAGGCTGCCGTCACCGTAGAATAACAGGGGGTGTGGGTGAGTAGAGGGATGGCCTGGCGAGCGGTGGGAGTAGTAGGGGGCGGTGAGGCCTCCGCGGCATCACAGCCAGCCACGGGAGGCAGGAGCACGCGGCACGACCGGCGCTGGTTTGGGCGGCTGGAGCAAGAAGACCAGAGGTTGAAGAAGCACTACTGCCGTTGGATGAACATTGTACGGTAACTGGAGCTAGAATCGTTCATATTGACTAAGTTGACAAAGCCCTCCGTCCCCGTCAACTTGGTAGGCCCACAAGTCAGCCTCCCACGATGTTGGGTTCGAGCTGGCAGGGGGGAGTATTCATTTTTTTGTGTAATAAGGAGGCACTTCCTTGCATGTGAAGATAGCTGGTGGGTACGACCTGTCAGAGGGGGCACATTTTTTTCGCGAAATACAGAGACCCTTCCGGTGGGTCCCAGATGTCAGGTGGAGGAATCAAAGACTTGAGAAGGCGTACAGAACAAGCTAGTGTACCAGTAAAGAGACGTTGTTGAGTTTTAGAAAAAAGAGAGACGTGCTCCTATAGCTGGTTCGAATCCAAACCTAGACTATGACTATATATGGTGCTATGCTACTCTGCAAGTAATGAAACTGACATATCCAACATTCGCTTCTCCTCTTCTCTACTTACTCTGCCTAGTATCAGAAGCTCTGGCCACAGCAACCATGTCCACTGGCTGCTCGTCCACCTGCTCTTCAGCAGGCAACAACCAAATATGCGCCAAGTCGCCACCCGTACCATCGCATGTGGGTCTCATCACACCCCCGCCGGCACGCGCACTGCAGCCGGTTGCTCATCACAACCCGCTGCCGTTGGTGTGGCGCCACTGCTGCAAATCACGCAGAGTCATCTGTTGCGTCTCAACCACAATCCTCAACCCTGGCCGAGTCTTCTACAAATGCCTGAATCATGGGGTAATAATATGTTTAAGTGTTGTTCTGCTGCTTTCAGTTGCTGATTTTTTAATAGTTTGGTTGATGATCTTCTAATTTGATTCATGCAGAAAAGGGAAGATTCGTGTGATTGTATTTCTGGGAAGTTGCTGATGTGGGGGGGTGCAACTACACTGATTATTTGGTTAGCCGAGGAATCCCAATACCAGGAGGTTGGGGTGTTGGACAAGTAACTGAAGGAACGGCAGAAGAGGAAGATGCAGAGCAGAAGGTCAAAGATGCAGTTCCTCTAATCATGGCCAAGCAACAGCTGCTGAACGGCCTTGACAGCAATGAGGAGATGAAAGAGCTTGTGAAGATAATGGGCAAAATCGATGTGCTCTGTAGGATGATTGTCTCTTTATTTGCAGTGTATGTAGCACTCGTGATGTATTCAGTGGCTATGACATGAGCACTTTGCTGAAACTAGTAATGAATGAAACCTGTGTAGCAGGCTGGGCGTAGTGTTGTGAACATCTAATGATTTCTATTAACGGAAATCAGGGGGTATCCCCTTTTGCTCATAAATAAATAGCAGAGGCCCTTTTGGTAATAAATAAATAAATTAGCAGATGACCTGTCGGGTCAGCTTTGTTCTCATTCGAAGACGTCGAGCAAATTGCAGTCCAACAGCAAACTATGTCATCAAATTCAAGTTTCACAACCAATATGAGTACAACTAAACAACAATGTCATCATGTTTCAGTCGTCATACAATCACCAAACACAAATCAGCATACATAACAAGTGATGTTCTCACAGGAAAATACTAAACAACATGTTCATCAGGTTTCAGTTGTCATAGCAAACACAATTTCACATAGTAGATAAAAAAACGTCTTCTGACAGACAAATACGACAAAAGCAATGTAATCATCATCCGCAGCAACAACCTCAACATCTTCGCCATGTGTATCAGTCTGAATCGTAATTCCCCATGGTGTCATCTTCTTCTTTGTCCTCAATGTCCTCGAACGTTGGCTTCTTCTTGATCAACTATTGTTTGTCCACATCACGACAGGCAATATTTTCGCCGGCGTCATTGACGTGATGGTTCTCAAAGATATTAGGAACATCTGTGTTATCTTGTACATCAGGAGCAGTGTAAGCATCATCTTGTTGTGCAACTTCATTAAACAAATTCCTCTGCTCAAACCTTTGCACTACTCTCCAGTCATCTCTACATGCAAATGTGTCTTCCAAGAAAAATATCTGTGTTGCTTGATTTGCCAAAATAAAAGGCTCGTTGGTCTGGTACGCCGCCTTGACATTGATGGATTTGAAATAATCATCAGCTCTGGGTTTGCGATCCTGGAAAACAGGTTATACCAACGACAGCACAACAGAACCACACACCGATGATCCTCGAAACTGGAGATATACTGCAACTGAACAATGTTTGTTATGTTAGCATACATTTCAGTTGTCTCTTTGTCATACGTATCCGTGCTCATGATGGAACTGTTTTGTGTCTTCCTGCCTTCGTCTCGTGCAAGGGTGTTGTAGCGCACATCTCCAACAACGCAAGATTCATAATGTATTACCCGAGTATGAGGACCCATTGCTAGTGAGTAAAGGGCATCATCAACTACATGCCCATCCTCCTGCATCTTCTTAACATATGGTTAGAAAATAGAAAAGCTGATCATCTTATGTACTCAATATATTAAAAAAACTGATAGTGCAATTCAAAAGCTTACATGGCTCTTGAACCATTTCGCAAATCCTGCCATAACTAGTTTGTGAATGTTTCTTGGATTTTGCGGAAGTAACTCCTTTTTGTAGATGTTGCACACCATACTGATTGCGTCAAACATCTAAATATATAAGAATGTGCTGCAAGTTTAGTAGATTACGATGTATAAGCTGCAGTACTTAGCACTTACTTGATATAAGGTAGTACCTCAGGACAGTTGTTCAACACATACCAAACCATTTTCTCCAAATCTTTAGGTTTGTCCTCTTGTCCACTCTTCCCTATAACTCGAATAGAATAATCGAAAACATTGAGCCCGGGATTGTCTTCATCCATGTCTTTGCTAAGCTGATCAGCTGTTTCAATGTATTTTGAGCAGAATGACAACGCTTCTATAGCAATGTAGGCCTCTGCAATGGAACCCTCGGGTCTAGCTCTATTCCTAACATAGCCCTTGAAAGTGCCTAGCTGCCTTTCAATAGGGTACATCCAGCCATACTGTATTGGACCTCTATGTAGTGCCTCATCAGGTACATGAATAGCCAAATGCACCATCACATCAAAGAAGGCTGGAGGATATATCTTCTCAAGGTCGCATAGGATAGTTGGTATCTTGTCTCTAAGACGCTCCAAAGCATCTATCCAGATATTTCTACTGCAGAGTTCCCTGAAGAATTGTCCCAACTCTGCAACTGCTCTGTATAAGTCAGGGCGGCCTAATCCTCTAAGGATAACAGGTAAAACCCTTTGAAGTAGGACGTGGCAGTCATGAGTTTTCAACCCTTGTACCTTGTCTCCATCTGCACTGACTCTCCTTTCAGGGTTGAAAGCAAATCCATGTGGGAATCTCACACGTGACAGGACCTTGCAGAATTATTTTCTTTTTACCTTGTCCAAGACGTACACAGCTGGTGCCATATCCCGTGGTTTACCTTCATCTTGCACCTGCAAATCCTTTTTGATACCCAGGTGTGTCAAATCAATCCTAGATTTTAAGGTATCTTTCGTCTTGCCTTCAATATTAAGAAGTGTGCCGATAATGTTGTCACATATATTTTTCTCGATGTGCATCACATCAAGATTATGCCGCAGATCCAAATCTTTCCAATACTCCAAGTCCCACAAAGTGGACCTGCGGGTAAACAATAATCTCTCTTCTGCCCTGCCATGCTTCCTTTTCCCGCTACCATTATCAGGATGGTTTCCTGGTGTAATATGCCTGACCTTCTCTAATTCCACTTGCAACTCATCGGCGGTGAGCCTCTTTGGCGCATCACGGTTTTCATGCTTTGCATTGAACACATGTCTTCGGTATTTTCTAGGATGCGTCTTGTCCATGGCAAGGAAACGGTGGTGTCCAATCTAACAGATCTTGCTTAGTATTGCATATGACAAGGGATTCCTGTCACAGCGAACACATGCATTGTAACCATGTGTCGTTCGCCCTGACATAGTTCCCAAAGCCGGATAATCATGGATGCACCAAATTATAATAGCACGCAGAAAGAAATCAGCTGGTGGGCTGCTATATAGGTCTCGAGTGAGAACACCCCTCCATAGCTATTGAAGTTCCTCCACAAGAGGCTCCATGAACAAATCAAAATCCTTTCCAGGACTTTTTGGACCTGGGATGAGCAAGGCCATCATGTAGTTTGATTCTTTGGTGCAGACATTTGGAGGCATGTTGTAAGGGATAACAAGCACTGGCCACATTCTATATGTGGCGCTCTAGTGGCCAAATGGGTTAAATCCATCTGAAGCTAAGCCAAATCTAATGTTTCTCGGGTCAGCAGCAAACGTTTCATGCTTCTGATTGAAGCTTTTCCACTCACTACCATGTGATGGATGGCTCATTACATTCTGATCTCTGAAATCCTGGTTCCTAGAATGCCACAGTACATCCTCTCTTGTTTCAGGATCATGAAACAACCTCTGCAATCTTGGTGTAATTGGAAAATGTCACAGAACATTATGAGGAATCCTCTTCACAGCATCGCCATCTTTCCATCCTGATGATTTGCATTTCGGGCATTCACTCAGGTTGGCATAATCCTTCCAGAACAGAACACAATTACTCTTACAAACATGGATCATATCATATCCAATTCTAACTGCACGAAGGAAATTCTTCATTTTACTTTAGGTGTGTGGCATCTCAAACGCATCTGGGAAAGCTTTGCGGAAAGCAGCCAACATCGCATAGAATGATTTGTTGGTCATCCACTCAGATGTCTTCACCTGAAGAAAGGTGACCATAGCTGAGAATACTGATAGATTATTTCCTGAGGTGACAGCCACATTGCATTGTTCCAACATGCGGGCCCATCGTTTTTCTTCTGCAGGTGAAAGTTCACGGAATGCACGAGCATTTCGCAGCATTGTTTCAATGTTGGTCAAACTCACTGGCTCTGCCACCACCTCCTCCTCCTCCTCTTCCACCTGAGCATCAGGCAGATCAGGATGGTGATCTGCTGCTTCCACGTAGTCAATAACATTGACGTTCACAGCTTCACCATGATGAACCCACCTAGTATATGTGACCGACATCCCATACAAGTGTAGATGATTTTGCACAGTTGACTGGGGTCTTGTAACTGAATTCATACAACTGCTACACGGGCAGAGTACATCTGATTTCGGACCACCGTACTCAGCTCTGATAAAGTTCATGAAGTTTTCAACCCCCTTGACATATGCAACGGAGAATCTTCGAGCAGAAGTTATCCAAGTCATGTCCATTTGTTAGACATAAAAATTAGTTCTTCTACTAGATATTACGGGAAAAACATATATGCTTTTTTTATGAAGTCCAGAAGAAAATACCTAGGTCGATGTTCTAAAGTTATGGCAAGATATTTGGACGAGCAGATCTAAGTAACAAAATATATGTAAAGCTAATTTAGCAAACATATTTGAGTGCTAAATTATGGCAGGCTGTTTCAGCAGTCAATGAGGCCGAGCACACAGCCATCGAACTATCAAAGGCCATCGCAGCAACAAAGATCGAGTATAAAATGGTGTAGAGCTATTTCACCTAACAGATTGGCTACTGGACCATGGCAATCTACGTCGCAATAAATATATGGCAGGATAATTTAGCAACTAATCGGCCTTGGCATGCCATCTCAGCTAAGCAGATTGAGTGCAGAACAGGGCAAGGAAGCTTCTTAAGCAGAGCATATTGACTGTAAACTACTTCGGCAAACAGTGAGATTAACAGCGTCTATCAGCTAACATTCAGTGCTACACCGACATGCACAGGGCCTCAGTCTAGAATGCGCGTACCGTGGGAGAAGCTGACCGCCATGCGTCTCCACACGAACATCGCCAGCGGTGGCGGCCCTGACCGCTGTGCGCCTCCACAAGAACGTCACCAGCGGTGGCGGCGCGGCTAGAGGACGGCAGTCTACGAGAGCGTACTGTGGGAGCGAGAGGATCGCCGTGCGTCCCCTCGACATACCGCGGCGCTGATGTATCGGCATGGCGGGGAGGGCGGCTTTGGCGGAGCGAATGGAGTGGAGGGGGACGGGGGGAGGGGGGTTCGGGGAATATTATTGGCTAGTTGGCCGAAGGGCGGTTGAATCTAGGATTTGGGGGGAATTTTTGGGTGGGGGGAGGATTTTCGCGCGGGGGGCGGGGGGAGTTTGGCGCATGGTCGTTTTCTCCAAGTGCAGTCCCACGTGTCAGTGAAGAGGCAAGCCAAAGCGCGTTCCGTTTGCGTGAGCCGTGTGCAGGACCGAACGTGTGTGGGGTGCAATGCGACCGCGACAAGGGTGTTGTGAGTGTACCGCCTTTTTTCCTTTTAAACTAGGTGCTTCGCCCCCTCAAAAAAAACTTATTGCTTCACACGATCCATTGATACTACTACTAGTAATCCGGTAATCCTGACTAAAACGGCGCGGCCGGGTCTTTTCCCGCGTGATATGCTAGGATGTTGGCTTAGTTGGGTTTTTTAGGATGAGTAATGCTACACCTACGTAGTCCCAGTTACGTAATTAACATAATGTGAAACGTGTGAGCTGTTGATTGTAGATTGGGGGAGGGAGGGGCCCACCACCATGAAAATCAGGGGAGGAGAGAGAGAGGCAATTTATGTTAACCCTTTCGTAGGTTCCCGTAGATGTAGAAAAATGTGAAATGTGTGAATGTGCATTTGCAGATAAGGCCTTCCCTCGTTCATCCTTTTCTCCCACAAGATCTTGATCTTCCGTGCAACGGACGGGCATCTTGCTAGTACTCCTACAATATACTATATTATTGTGAAAGTTCATATACACCGGCCGAGATTAATGCAAACACGGTAGATTTTCATTACATTTCGAACTTTTATAGGACAGAAAAATAAAAGAAACCCGGCCCTAAACCTATTCTACGGTGGCGACCGACGTCCTCCATCTGCGATCTCCATGTACGGGGGGGGGGGGTTCAAGACCCGTGAAGTGAAGGTGCGGTCTCCGGCGAGGAAAAGTAGAACACGGGAGATGGACCAGCCAGTTGGCACACCATGCCCTGCCGCCTCCCATGCCCTACTCATCCTCGGAGGAGTCCCCGACCTCGGCGGTGCCGGACGTTGGACGGCGACAAGTAGGACGCGTGGCTAACGGTGCTCCCGTCGTCGGCTGCCAGCGTGGCCACCGCTTGTGCGGCGACTTGAGCGAGGGCGGCGACCTCGAGCTCCATCCCCGAAGACAAGCTCTCGCGTAGAGCGTTCGCGCTTGCGGTCATGGCGGATGTGGTGCCAGGTAGGAGGACGATGCGCAATGGTTTGGAGGTTAGATGGGCGTTGCCGCTTTAAATAGCGCATTCCGGTGAGGCCAAGCGTCCTGGTGCATCATTAAGTCACCGGAGTTGGTTCCTCGGGGACCGAGCCTCTTAACGACGGCATACGGATGGACGGCATGAATGCGGGCAGCTGGCGCCGGCTGGGAACGCATCGCACGACGGCGCGAGGGACGATGGTTTTTGGTGTGCCAGGGTAGTCAGCTGCGGTCGTGGCAACGTTGGAGATGCCCTTTGCTCACATGCGATCAACGCATGTCATTAAAAAAGCAAGATGACCCGGCATGGTCTCAAGTCCTGAGGATGCAGTTGGCCGCGCTACACCACTCTGCGGACGCGTCCCGGCGCCCCGTGCATCCTCGACGAGCCAGGTGTTGGGGTGTGTTTGGATTGTGGCCAAAGTGCACCTTACCAAAATTTTGGTCATGACCCAAAGATTCGTCTTTGTTTGGATGGTTTCCATTTTTTTGACATTTTGGTCATGACCCAAAAAATGGATGGTTGCCATTTTTTGGCATGCCAATGAACTCTAGCCAACTCTAGTTCATTTTCTTGTCGATGTCGGCCAAATCATGGGCAACCAAAACCTCAACCAAAATTTTGGCTACCTAATGCTTTGATGGGGCAACCTTGGGCACAAACCAAACATACTAGTTGTTGGCCGTGCCACGGCACTAACGCCACCTTCGGCACACTAAAACCGACCGTGTCTAGCGATGATGAGCGTGTCGCTCACCGCGGTCGTCGTGTCCATAGGCGGTGGTGGAGCTGCGCCACGTTGTTGGCCCCCACGACCCATATGAACGGTTGCCGGTGGCGAGGAGGTCGTGGGCCAGCTCCTCCATTGGACTAGTTTGCGCTACGTCATCCCGACAGGTGTGCCCCACATGTCGGTTTCCCTGTTTTCCCGGCCATATTCGAGCGTCAGTGCTCCGCATTATGCATTAGGCCTTTCACTATGTAGGCCAAGCGAGACAACTTATTGTTTATTTGAGCCGGTCAAGTATAATCATGTGGTGTTTGCTTATTTCTCATTCATCTCCAACCCTCTTCTCCATCGATCATGTCGCCCTCCGGTCGAGTCCATCCTCCCGCATGCCTCATTTGAACATTTTGCCGAGTATCATTCGCATGTGGGCCTAGACCATGCTTGTATTTCCAATGTTTATTTGTAATTTTCCCGACATGCATACAAACAAACGGTTCGTTTGAAGTTTCACTTTGCCTCCACTACGTGTCGCTTCGCGTCTTAGTTTTGGCATCCCATTCGGTTCATGCATGCCCCGGCACATGTTGACGAGATCGATTGATGTTCAGAGATCAATTGCGTGTCGTGCAAGGAGATAAAGGTTTGGTCTGTTTCTATGATAGAAATGACCCGCAGGGGGGTTTGTGTGGATCAGAGGGAGTATATTGTATGTTCATAAGCGAAATGAACGTATTGTACCCACCCTAGTCCTCTTTCAATTGATCTCCAGATCCCGAGATGAAATCGAGAGAGAATGAGTGGGGGCATGTGTAATACCTAAGGCGGATTCAAAATTTTGAACCGGTGATCATAGCATCCGCAAATCATATATAAATGGTATTCAATGTTCGTTTCGTTTTTGAACGTACAATATACTCCCTCCTATCCTTTCTAGTTTACATATAAGCTTTATGTGTAGTCAAAGTATCTCTACTTTGATAAAAAAGTATCAACATTCAACAACGCCCAATCAATATTGTTAGATTCGTACGTACTCCTAGATTTGTACTCGAAATGGTTTCCAATTTGTTTTCAACCACGTGAATGTGCTTGTTCTCGTGCATGCTCTTCCTACTAGGATTTCGCCACGTATAGCCAGTCCATTAGTAACTTTTTTAAGCTCCCTGTCCAATAGTACTAGTGGATTACTGGCAACATCTGTACTAGAGTATGCAGTGCTCATAGTTGTGCTCCCTCCTTCCATTTATATAGGGCCTATGTGGAGGAGAGATATGTGAAAAAGTAAGGGGAGTGAGCTCTCATGCAAGAGCCTAGCTATATACGCATTCCTAGTTAAATACGTACAATAAATATGAAGAAAGAGATGGAGAGGAGATGGAAAAAAGTACTGATACAATAGCCAACCTTATAATTTTTTTGCGGCAAAAAGCCAACCTTATAGCCACACACTACTGTATGAGTGCATATAATAGATGATGGCTATAGATGACATGGCAGTTCCTTATAGCCATCGACTGGCTATATTATTAACCATGCTCTAATGCGTTTTTCAAAACCGCATTTGACTATTGACAAGACTAATAGTACATGAGATGTATAATGTGAAAATTTTATCATTGGAAGCTCCTTTCACATACATGTCCCTGCCTTACCCTCCCTTTCGGTCACTTACTGGCGGACCCCATGCTTGCTAGGCCCCGCATGTCAGTTACTCAATGGGTTTGTCCACGTCACGGGATCCTCATCCGTAGTATACTCCCTCTATTTTTATTTACTCCGCATAAAATGACGCGGGCGGGGGAGGGGGAGGGATGTCGGTTTGCTCTCAACTACGGTCCCACAAGCGAGCGAAAACGCAAGACGAAGCGCGTTCCATTCGGTGAGCAACATGGAGGGTCCAGCGTGCCGGGCTGTAACACGAAGGCGACAAGAGCGATGTACAGTCAAAACCGATTGACCGGTCGTCACCGGAACCACTATTCACACCAGAACCTTCGTTGCTCGGCCTACGCCAGCCACTGCCCTAAAACCACACCTAATCTCCATCCCCTTCCCCCACCTTTCGATCCCCTAGCCCGCATCAAGCGTCCCCTAGTTCGCCGAAAAGCCATGGTGCGCCGCAAGATCACGTACTACAAGATGCTGACGCCGGAGCGCCGCGCAGAAATCACGGCGGCGGTCGGCGCCAGAGACCTCCGTTCCCAAGCTCGCTTTGCGGCGGGCCAATCCCCGAGTTCTCTAGAGACAAGCTAAGAGGAGGAGGAAGCCGATCCAATGTTCATGGCAGAGGTCGCAGCGCAGAAGGCCCCCGATGGGTATGAGACGATGGACGTCAACTTCGTGCTGGCGTCCGAGTTCCCCATGGTGCAGGCGGACCGGTGGTTCAACCTGGCAATAGTAAAGGAGGACCGGGAGGCAGAGGCTCAACTCGACGTGGAGCGCGCGCATGCCACTGCCATCGAGGCTCTCCTGCAGGCGGAACCGGATGTCGTGGATGTGAACCGGGCGGTGGAGGCTCAACTTGAGGCGGAGCGCGTGGATGCCGCTGCCATCGAGGCCCTCCTGCAGGCGGAACCGGACGTCCTGGACTTGAACCGGGCGGCAGAGGCTCAACTCGACGAGGAGCGCGGGGATGACGCTCTCATCGAGGCCCTCCTGCAGGCGGAACCGGACGTCCTGGACTTGAACCGGGCGGCGGAGGCTCGACTTGACGCGGAGTGCGTGGATGTTGCTGCCATCGAGGCCCTCCTGCTGGCGGAAACGGACGTCCTCGACTTGAACCGGGTGGTGCTCTCGTCCGTGCAGAGCACCTGCACGCTCCGCGTGAACAAGTAGCTAGAGGCCGAGGACAACCACGGTGCGGAGACACACGTCGGCAGCTACGGCTGGTTCGCACCGGCAGCCAAAGACGACGAGGCCGTCTCGTTCCAGGAGCAGTGATAGTTTTTCTTTATGTTGTTGTTTTTATGGATCTTTTGCTGTGTAAAAACATATATTGTTATGCAAGTCACCTGACTTGGGTCAGTCTACCATTTCAGGCGGTTGGATGAATATCCTACGTCTCCTAACCCTTCTTCCTCACCTCTTCTTCTTCCCCAACAGACCACTGCACGGGTCATACAGATACTCCCCAACATGCGGTTGGATAAACATACTCTATGAACGAAAATTATGTGTCAGCGGTAGGATGGCTGAGTTTGGTTTGTTCACATGCGACAGCATGTGTCAGTGAGGGTGCATTCCCTTGGTTGGGTTTGTGGCATGGAGGAGCGACTGTGCATGTGAGGGTGCGGTGCTACCGCGGCGTGCAGGAGCGACCGTGTGAGGGTGCGGTGCGACCGCGACAGCCGTGCACAAGTGTACCTCCTTTTCATTTTGAAAACTTTAGGCAAGCTTGGCAAAAATGTGTGGCGAAGTATGGCAATGCAAGGCCTAGACCCAAACAGGATAAGTACGTAGTACTACGTACTAGGAGTACTAGTGTTAAAAAAGAAAGGCGGGGTTTTCCTTCGCAGGATTAATCGATACAAATCCTCGTTTCACGTGTCAATTAATGCGTATTTTTTTCTCCAAAGCCCAAAGAGCTAACCATCTCACTCCTCATCGCTTGATTAATGCAGCGCCATGCAAACCAACCTTCTCACTTCAGCATGCATGCAGGGGATATTAATGTCCTTGGTTGCTAGTACGAGGCAAACCCCATCAATTTTGCCTCGATTAGTGTTAGTGGCCTTTTGCAAATTGTAATTTTGATATACTGGCCTTGTGTACAAAAAATGGAGGTAGTAACTATATTTGACTTCCTTCCCCATTGCGGTGATGTCGACGATATCTCAAAAGTTGTGGTTTGGCGAAGTGCGTTTGACGGAGAACACCATTGAGGGAGACCACGGTAAGTCGTTCGCAAGTGCCGCCTGCAAGCCGAGAAAACCACCTTATTTGCATCCAGGAAGTCCGTTGAACCAAAGGACGCGTAAATGTACTAGTACTACTCGTACACAATAGCGTCGTCCGTCCAGCTTAGTGCGGTGAGATGGTTTCTCGAAGAAGATGATGGAGAAGCGGAGTCAGCGAAGAGTGAAATGATGGTTGCTTTGTCCGTGCTTTGTGATTTGATGCCTCACTGCTTTGTGATTTGTGATAGAAGGGACAGGGGAGTAGACTCTGTCCTCTATACTGTACATGCGTCCAAGCACAGGAGAAAGAGGAGAGACGTCCTCTATACTGTACATGCGTCCAAGCACAGGAGAAAGAGGAGAGACGTTGCATTTTTCTATTCCTTCAATCAATCAATTAGGGAGCTTCGGTTCCATCCTTTTGGCTTTGGCAACACCGTCCACAATGGTTCCCACGATGCCAAAAGCTATTTTTCACATTTGGCTACACATTGTGGATGCCTTTAACCGTACCACTTGGTTTTGCTCCTGTGTGCTATCTATACAAATCTCAATTATATTGATCTAAAAAATTATAGAATCAAGATTAGTAAAAAGGAGGTGATTTTGCCGCGCGGATGGCGGGGGAGGTTTCTTATTTTTAGCGGACGTTGTCCTGGTGGTTTGCTAACATGCGGTCCCACGTGTCAGTGCTTTACCAAGCCGATCCGCTTCCCACATGAGGCAGAACAACGGCAGAAGCAACACGTGGTTAACTTGAAGAAGATGAGGGAGAAGCGGATTCAGCAACGAGTGAAATGATGGTTGCTTCGTCCCTCCAACTTCTTTTTTTAGCATTATTACTTCGTCCCTCCAACTTAACTGCGGGAAAGGTGCAGCTTCGTGATTTGACGCCTCATTGCTCATTACTACGCCGGCGCCATGACTGGGTGCTTCACCCCGGCTACTCTGCACTGTATTCCGGTATGGCACGTGGACCCGGTAGCTTGATGCCCCACATGTTGGCGAAAGGGACTAGAAGATTTATGAAAGCGAGCACTCCACTCTTACGATAGATGAGTACACAACACGACGGCCTAGTGAACTGTCACTTGTACTGTATATAGTACTATAGTTTTGCTGTTTTGCACGATCCATCAATACAAACCCGATTAAACAGGAAAGGGCGGGATTTTCCCCCCGCGGTATATGATACTGGCCATACATTTCAAAGGCAATTTTAATGTATGCAAACTGAATAATTAAGTAACAATATGATATCTAGTAAAACTAAAAACGCATATGATTTATTGTGTTAGAGTGTAGTAGTAGTGTTGTATTGCATAGTTGTTAGATGTAACATACGAGAATGTGTAGAGATGTAGTTTTGGAGGGCCTACAGAGAAAAAAGCATAATACATTCACCGGACTTCAGAATAAGCTGATTACGGTCACTATATACGTTTTGCGGTGATTATACGGTCACTTGCTCATGGTTCAGCATCGGATTGCACTATGTTGACCGGCCAAATAGTCTGCGTGGCACCATGTTGACTAGTTAAATTGACCATGTTCCTTGTGGGTCCCACTTGTTAGTTCACATAGGGAAAAGGTCAGATAAACACAAATTTACGCAGGCGCGACAAGACTCCACCCCGTGCGCGGGAATCACCTGGTTGTGTATGTGTCTGTCAGGGCCTGATGTGTGTGCATGCACGTGTAGGTTGAGCACTTGAGCGTGAGAGTGTGTGTTGGTCGTGTGATGTGTGCATGCATGCGTGCGTGTGTGCGTGTGAGTGTTGCGTGCGTGCGTGGCTGCGTGTGTACGTGTGAGTGTTGCGTGCGTGCGTGGGTGCATGTGTTCGTGTGAGTATTGCGTGCATGCAGTTCGTGTGCATGCGTGCGTCCGTGTATAATCACCACACCAGCTCGTGTGTGTTAAAACAGATGGCTCGGCATACCAATACAAGGCCACCATGTCCGTTGTGCCCGCGGTCATGACTTCAAACCACCGTCCAATATTTTTTTGTCGTTTGTTTTCATTCTTACTGGCAAGATGCATGTGCGTTGCACGTAACATCAAGATGCATTTGTATGACTAGTTTATCTTGTGAGAGAAAAGGATGAACGAGGGAAGGCCTTATTTGCAAATGTGGAGAGGTGTGTGGGTACATCTTAGGCAAAATTGTCATAGTTTCTTTCCTATTCGTCGGATATAAATCGGACGGCCTATATTGCAGGATGGCAGGCACACCATCATCACCAACTCTGTTTTTTATAAGAGTGTATTTTATCCCTACTCTTATAAAAAGCATAGTCGATCATGTGCCTGCCATCCTGCAATATAGGCCGTCCGATCTATATCTAACGGATAGGAAGGAAACTATGGCAATTTTGCAAAAAGATACCCACACCCCTCTCCACACTTGTAAATAAGGCCTTCCCTTGTTCATCATTTTCTCCCAAAAGATAAACTACTCATACAAATGCATCTTGATGTTCCGTGCAGCGCATGGGCATCTTGCTAGTATTTTATAAGAGTGTAGATGTAGAGTAGATACAAGCAGACAGGTGGGCTCGATGGTAGTGAGATAATGTGATGCAAAACTAGAGGTGCCACATGGAGCATTTAACTGGTCAACTAGTCGTGTCTTGAGCAAATAGAGAGTTGTACGGTGAGCCCGTAACTGTATAATAACCACAAAACGTAAATGGTGACCGTAATGAGTGGATTCTGAAGTCCAATGTATGTATCGTGCTTTCGCTTCAAATACAATGATCGTCACTGTATATATCGCGAGAGAAAGATGAAACATGCGTGAATGTGCTGGGGGCTTACTTTTAGAGGACCTAGAGATAGTTTGCGTGCGTACCTGAAAGGGGCGTAGAGGGGGGTATGCGATGGAGAGAGAGATGCTCTTCGTTTCTCTTTAGTATGACTAACTTTATATATAGTATAAAAATATACAAATTCACAGTGCGGAATAAATATCATTGTGGGCACCATGCAATGCAAGCGTTCATACTCCTCCATATAACTTTGTAATGTTGTATATATGTAGAAATTCTAAAATATTTTTTGGCCAAACTTTATTCAAAAGGAATGTTGTATGCGAAATAAACGTGAAGAGAGTGCTTTTTAGATCAATGGGGTACGTGATGTAACATGTGTGAATGTGTAGTTGATGCATTTGGCAGGGCCTAGAGAGGTATGTGTGTGTATTACGTATTCAAGAGAGGCATGGATAGAGGGGCCGAAAGGGGGGCGTGGGAGAGATAGCACCAGAAATGAGAGTGGTCTAGAGAGAGAGACGAATATGACATCACGGGGAGAGATTCCCTTGAGTGTGTATATGCAAGGGGGGAGTGGATAGAGGCACCAGGAGAATATATTTTTTGTGTGTTGTGTCTGTGTTGGTATGTGTGGGTGTGAGAAGATAATGAGACATGGGGGCAGAGGGTGTGTCACCGCGTGAGGTCCGGTGGGTCGAGGTGAGGCCCTTCGTTCAGTTCCATCCCGCACCACATTGGTTGGCCCGTGACGCATTTAGGGAGACCCATGGATGACTAGTCGTACAAGACAAAGATAGCATAATTGTGAAGGACTCTATGTCCACTGACAAAGCCGGCTAGGATTTGTAACCCTAGGTTCTCGGACTAAGGTAACCCCTTTATCTCTGATATTACTATTCATCCAACCTAACTTTAAGGGGCATCCTACAGAATGCTCTGCTAGAATCATACTCGTTGATTAGGAAGAGAGGTGTGAGACAATGCGTGAGAGACATGCCTAAAGATAATGTGCATACAGGAGACACGTAGGCAGGTCTATGTATATAGAAAGGGTCGATGGGGATTATGCGTGTGTATGCTTGCGATAGGAAGAGTGCTTGTGATAAAGGTTAGTGAAAATAGTCGTAAATGGTTACGAGTGGGAGGGAGGGTTATATCGAGAGCATGTGTGCGCGAAAGACACCTCGGGAGAGAGTGTGTGAGCATGTGTGAGAGACCACCGATGGTGACTGAAACTACACGTACAAGACTGTTGTACACATTGATTAAAGATATAAATTGTATCCAAATATTATGATGGGATCATGATATTTGGAATTCGCGTAAGGAACGGTCATTGATCCATCAGATCTAGATTCTATCGAATTTGAGCATGTCTATGTTATTATTCAACACAACTGATCCACATAGTTAGTATTTTGAACTCCAGACAAGGCATTGCTTTAGCAATCGAATATAAATGTGAGTATAGTTCATGTTGTGTGTGTAAAGCACATTATACATACGAAAGTTACACAATGAACATTATAAATAGCTACCTATGAACTAGCATACATTTGAATTCAACTTAAGGTGGTTTTGAAAAATCGAATTCAACATGAAGTCCATTCAATTATTTGAATTTGATATCATCGCATTTGTAAATCATACCTAAATTATGGGGGCACCAATCTTTGCTCTGATTGTGTACATAATAGCATATGTAGTCGTGTACAAAATAGATTCTAATTTAGCTCCTCCATTCCAAAATAATCATAGTTATAGGATTTTCAAGTGTCAAAATTTCAAAAAGAAGCGGATAATTTAATGAGGTTTTCAAACATACAAGGTCAAATTTAACATTGTCTATTTAGGTCAATCCTCAAATTTCAAGAGTACTCTAAACGTGAATGCTTGTGTTTCAAAATTTCGAACGAAGCGCCAAAAGAGCCTCTACTCACCCGAAACCACGTGAGACCAGTGTTTGGTAGTACAAGGAAATTACTTTTCTAATAACTCCGACCCGTGAAACCTACCGGCCCGATGTCCAAAGGTCTAAACCGGGGTAGGTTTGTAGCTTCATCTAGATGCCACGCAACCGCCTCCGAAAAACATTCATACACAATCGTCGCCTAAGCACACATGCGCGCAGCCGAAATCGCTCCCGCCCACTATTTGGGACACCTGGGATTACCATCCTACCTCCGACCCGCGGTAGGTCCGAAATTTAAGAGGGGGCAAAGTTTGTACTTTCCCCAAATTTCAAACAAGCGCGTCCCATCTTCTATTCAAAAAAGCCAAAAACAAGCGCGTCCCAGACCGAAACATGGTTCTCCCCCCTCCCCCCGCCCACCCGTCCGATTCCCCATTCATACTCCGTGGGCGCAAAAACTACCTCTCCACCAACCACGAAACCCCGGCGTCCTTCGTCCGCCGCCCCATTCCACCCATCAATCACCGCCCTCCTCCATCACGCCGGAGCCGATACCCTGAGGTCGTCGTCCACCGCAACCTCAACTGCAACGCCCTCCATGGCTAGTAGTTGAAGCCGAGGCCGAGCCGTCCGTACCCGAGCCAGTTCAACCACGCCGTCCTGAGCCTCACCGTTGCGGCTCCAACTTCGCCACCGTCCACCTCACCGGAGTTGTTCTTGCTACGCCGTCCTTCGCCGCCTCGGATCTTCTTCCCCTCCGCCAACATACGGCCACGGCAACACAGTCAACAATTTGGCCATGGGTTTGTCCAAGGCTGCACCCTCCTCCAAAACATCGGGTTCCCCGGCAAAAAGAAGAAGATCGCCGCGACATATGGAGGACCCAACACTGGCAACCAGAAATGGTACTCCTCTTCCCTTATTCGTGCAAATCTGACGTGCCTGCTTGCACGGTATTCATCCCACAGAAGACACTAGTTGACCGCTTCTTCTTGATACTAGATGTTCCTAGTAACTCGCGATGCACAAGGTTTCTCCTCATATACTATTTCACCTTAGCTAGGGGTCCGTCGCCCCCCTAAATTTCAATTCCTAGTCAGATGATTCCCAATTAACGGAAGCATTCCCCGGCGTAACAGGCACTAGTCCACCTATTACACCAGGGAAGCAGCGCCTCAGTGTTTATCTTAGGCGCGTGTGGGGCCTAGAGCTACTGGCGCCCGATCTGGAGGTCGGCCGGGATTAAAGGGATGGCCTGGGGGCGCTGCCAAGCACGGCGGTGGTGTGAGGTCGAGGGGAGGGTGGCGGAGGCAGGGGTCTGGGCCGGTGGTCGCTGGCGGTTCGAGAAAGATCGTCAACAATGACTGGCGGGAGGTAGACAAAGGCCATCTGCCCGTTCCTTATAGATCGAACGGTTCATTAAAAAAATCGACTGACCTATTTATTTTTAGTCGACTGTTATCTTGACATGACCACATGTGGTGGTGTGCTGGAGGAGTGCCTGCATTTCCTGTGCTCCTATATTAGAAAATCATACGGAGTAGAATCTAATTTTGTTTGCCATGCAATGTTGTAGAGCTATCATATGTCTCCTGTCATTTATTTTTCAGCCACCTGCTATCTGCTACTTTTATAGTGCACTAGTTCTGCACACACTTCACCCATACTCTCACTATTGTGTTTTTATGCAACGGTATTTCAAACTCTGCCTTGACAGAAGCAGAAAAGATAAGAGAGAAGTCGCTCCAGCGTGGTACGCAGCTAAGCCAGAAAAGTTTCAAGACTATAAAGGGCGTAGTGTCAGCAGATGGAGACGAGGAACGTAGCTCTAGAGTTGATGATCTCGCTCACCATGAACCACCATCCCAGGTGCTTGCTTTAACTTCATGGTGTCATATGTGGTTGCATGTTCCATATGGTGTCTAGCTTGTATTCGAAAGGCCGAAGTCGGTCTTTATTAAGATAAGGAAAGATATTTTTACATGAACCACCATCCTGTGAGCACCAGAAGACAAATAGCTAGTCAGGGCACTGGCCGAGCTAGTGACAAGCCCGGCAAAGAGAGGCATCACCTGGAAGCCAACTAAAAAGCCGTGATGGTGGCGAAGCAGCCCGCCTCCCACCAGGCTCTCAAGTCCTAGATGATCATGCTCACCACTCCAGCCGGATGTCTAGATTGTATTGCTTCCAATTTGGTTAAATTGCATCTACTTAGATTACACATTATACCTTTGAATATGACATGCCTTTCTGTTTTTGGTACATACTAGTGCATCTGTGTATTAACCATGTTCTTACATCAAACTAATGTTCTTGTGTATCCCTCATCAATCACTTATGATGAGGTAGTCAGGCAAGCGGAATACTCCTCATTTAAAGAATGCAGCGTCAGCCTCCCAACATGATTCTCAAGAAATAGCAAGGCTAGATGAAGATAGTGAACGTAGCTCTGTAGTTGATTACCGCATTTCCCCTACACTAGCACCGCAGGTGCTTGCTCTAACTTGGCAGCGTGATATGTGGTTGCATGTTGCATATGGTGTCTAGATTGTAATTCTTCCAATCTGGTTAAACTGCATGTGATATTCTGCTTAGCTTATACATTATACCTGTTAATGTGCATGCCTTCCTATATTTAGTACATAGTACATCTGTCTATTAAGCATGTCCTCACATAAAACTATTGTTTTTTGTATCCCGCATAAATCAATATGACAAGACACCTTCAGTATATGCAGTGTGATATTAGTTGCATCTTTGATATGATTTATAGCATGCGCTACTTCTAATTTGTTGAAATGCCATTTATGATGGGACACTTTTAACTTGGTAGAGTCATATTGGTTGCATCTTTCATGTGGTATCTAGCTTGCATTGCTTCTTATTTGGTGAAATGGTTTCTGCTTAGTTTACACAAACAGTTGTGAATATGCCATGCCGTCCTGTTTTTCGTATTATTCCATCCTGGAATCATGTGTTTGCCTTACATAAAAGTAGTAATTGTCAGTATCATGCACAAATGAGTTCTGAAGAGTGAATTTTATTGCTTTTTCTTGTCGGTTTTACTTGACAATTCAAAATCAATAAAGCGGAAGGAAGTTAGCAAGGCAGCGGATGAAGGTGCTCCTTCCAAATGGAGGGCCTCTACAAATTCTACTCCCCCATCCCCCCAAGATGATTTCCAAGACAACACATGCATAGACACTCAACGTAGTTGTGTTGGTGATGAGCACGTCTCCCCTAGTGCACCATCACATGTGCTCCCTCTAACTTGGCACCGTTATATGTGGTTGCACGTTATGTATGATGTCTAGCTTGTATTGCTTCTAATTTTGTTGAATTGCATCTGCTTACTTTACACATTATACTTGTGACTAAGACACGTGTTCCTGTTTCTAGAACATACAATATCTGTCTATCACACCATGTTCTTACATCAAAGTATATTTGTTCTGAAGAACTAAATTTTTATTCATTTTTCTTGTCGGCTTGACTTAACATGGCACAGAGAAAGAGGAAGCAAGGCAGAACGACAGGGAAAGGGAAGCGGAACAATCCTGCAGATTCTACTGGTACTGATGGTGCAATAGAAGGTCAAAGTCCAGCGGAAAATTGTGCCGACAGGGTATCCCATGCTACACAAGTTGCAGAGCAAGCCAAACAGAAACAAATAGCTGCAACCAAATAAGCAGAGACAACCCTAGTTGTTGCAACACCTTGCACGGTACCACCGGCTGCACGATTTACTCGTTCGTCAACTTAGCTAGCAGCACGTCCCCAAGCTCCCTTGCCACCTGACACTACTTCCGAAGCACTCTTGACACAAGATGAGTTGGCAAGATCAGATGAACTTTGTGAGCTTCAACAACAAGAAGGTAGTTGCTGGAGTCAAGTTACAGTTGCATGCATCTTTATATGTAGTCTCATAGTTTTATGTACACTAACACTTCCTATGTTTGTTGTTGGACTGGCACCTAGGCGCAAGAGAAAACAAACATCAGGGATAATGCTCGATAGGTTAACTAAATCTAGAGGAGGAAGAATGGAGATCTGTTTTGAGGCAGGTTTAAAAAGGCCACGTGATGATACAGAGTCAGCCAAGTTAGTATCAGAGGCAGCGGTTGCTTTTAGGTGTCATGTACGTATCCTCCCAACATGGATTCAGTATAGGAATGACAAAGACGAAACCCAGTTCAACACCTTCCTCCACCATTTATCTGTAAGTATGGTTATGTATGGAAACTAGTAATATCCTCTTGCTCCGTCCAATACTTTCTAGGTTGCTGATAATGAGACTCCCATAATTTTCAAAAGATGAGGTTCAAGTTGGATAGCCAAGATGATGCAACCAGACAAGCTTGCACCCATGTTTTCAAGTCTGCTCTGCGATAGTATCAGTATAACTTGAGGAAAAATCACTTTGAAGGCAAGGCTAACAGTGAACTTTCCCAAACATCTCCAGTGGAAAATATATCTGATGAAGACTGCAGAGGCCTCGTTAAACACTGGTCCGATCCGAAGTATCAGGTACATTATATATATGTGATCAGATCACATGTTGAAGTCCTATTTACGCATGTGCCACACAAATCTATCTTCTTGTAGGTGAACTGTTCAAAGAACAAGGCCAACTATACGAAAGTGAAATTCCAACAGACGACAGGATCTCGTAGCTATATTGCACACTACGAGGCTCTTGTAATTAGCTGTAGTTTCACTCTTTTCACTGTACCATATTATCAGATCTATATTGACTTGTTCCAAATGCAGAGGAAAGCCCACAAGGACCAAAAAGTACCTAAACCAAATGTTGTGGAAATCTTCAAGGACTGTCACACCAGCAAGAAGAAGGGCATGACTACACCAGTCAAAGCCGCTGTTGTAAGTCCTTAATCCTCATGCCTTTTAACTACTACTTACTCTGACTTGTGCCTTGAACTGCATGGTTTGCAGCCAATGTCTATTACTCTTTTCAATTTTATACACAATTGTCTTAGCGTATCATTGCACCTTACAAGGTTTAAAAGAGAGGAGTAATGTTCCTTTGATCTTGACCTGTAATCTAGTTCCGTGCTGGGCTTGCCCACACAACGTTACAATTGCATGTTTGTCTGTTCTCAGTTGTTTTGTGATATAAATGATGTCATACTATGCTTACCGTATTATAAACTTCGTCTCTTTATCCATAGCCCTCAATACAATGTGAAGAAATAGACAATACATTAGCGATGGTACATGGTCATATGTTTGGAACCTGGTTTTATTATGTACTTTGCAATAAAATACAACAATTATTTTACATGGGTTCACCAGAATAAGTTATGTATATAGACCAAAGCTATTTTGTTTGGTTTTGTTGCCTCCTTAATATCTTCTGTTCTAGTACTACTAATGTAAAACCACAACTTTTCAGTGAGCTATGAAAAACATGGTGGAACCGCCACCTTCTGAAGGTGGCGAGGCAACTATAACTGCAATGTCAGCTCTTGCTGCAGTGGGTCAGTACCTGTCCACTAACAGTGCCAAAAGCACGTTCCTGCGTAATACTGGATTGGTTGTTAAGGCAATCTCGTCCAAACTGCCTTATGATCAAGATATGCAAGCTCAAAACAATGTTGTATCTGCGCTCCAGACACAAGTCCATTCCCTAACCGAGGCCCTTTGTGAAACAAGGAGAGACATTGTTCGATGTTGTCAAGATATGCATGGTTTTGAAACTAGACTATCATACATTTGCTATGTTGTTCAGGAGCCTAGGAGAACTGAAGGCGAAGGTTATGGTGCTCCATCGGACAATACAGCATGAAAATGTAACAGTCAGGTCAAATGAACTGAGCTTCTGAACTTCTGGTGGTGCATTTATCTGCTAGACTGTTAACTTTTATGCCAACCTTCCTTTTGTTTTATAGTTGTAATTTGTTTTGGTGCGATACAAAATTTGTTCTTAACGTGCAGCCACCGGCTGAAGAAAACAGCAAGCCATTTTTGTATAGTGTAGGGTGTTCCCTATATTTGCACTGGTGGCAACTTTGATGCCCATCGGCTATAGTTTACATGGGCCTCCTATGGGCCGTAGAAACAATGGGCCTTCTAAGGGCCGTAGAAACAATGGGCCTTCTATGTCGCGTAGAAACAATGGGCCTTATATGGGTCATAGACACAATGGGCCTTCTATGGGCCGTATCATCAACGGGCCTTCTACGGGCTTATGAACGGTTGGCCAAACATGGGCCAATAACAGACCACATTATGGCCGTAAATGGGCTAGAGTTGAAATCGTCCGTTCATGGGCCGACCATAACGGGCCGTCGTTAATCGGCCATATTTTGATGACGCTATGAAAATGGCCCAACGTATTAACAGGCCACAAACGGGCCGACTGTAACCACGGGCTGAATTTGGCCCACAAGCAGAAAATGACAGTAACGGGCCATAAGTAAACGAATGTGGAAATGAGCCCAAGAATAAATGAGCCCCGAGAAGGCTGAAAGATAACATGGGCTGGAAACGGCCCAACGGAATAATGAGCCGTTAATGGGTATAAAGTGATACACTGTTCATTACAGGCCAGTTTCACCATGGGCCGTTAATGGATATAAAGTGATACACTGTTCATTACGGGCCAGTTTTACCATGGGTCGTTAATGGGCCAAGAGTAATAAGGGCCTCATATGGGCCGAAAGACGTCATGGGCCATACATGGGCCGGAAGTTAAAACGGGTTGGAATTATATTGGACGGCCCAGATGACACTACTGGGCCTAATTCGGTTAGGCCGTAAACGGGCCCTGGGTTAGCGGGCTGTAAATGGGCTATATGTGAATAGACCGTTAATAGGCTTGCCGTGGGCCGGCCCGCCACCTTTTGACCAAGTCAAACGGGTCGGCCTTTTCACATGAATGGGCCTCTGTTGGGCCGTGCCACGTGTCGACATATCATAGGCGCTTTGTGTCCAATGAGTGGATGACATCTGTCCCAACGGTGAGCCGACACGTGTTTCCTCCAGCCAATGATGATTTTACACGTGGAAAATCCCCATTGGTCAGGGCTGTTAACGGGTTATCGGATCCAAAACCGGACCCGATAGCTTAACGGCGTTCCGTTACGGTGGATGCCACATGTCGGTCACCCTTGACGAAAGCACTTCTGTGATGCGTGATTTATCGTCATGGAAGTGGACCTTCCGTGATGATAATTTTGGTAGTGTCATGGAACACTTCTACGACAGCATAGGTATGACTATCTTGATTCTATCATAAATTTGTCATGGATGTACATGCATGATAGAAAACGTGACCTATTGTGACAAACACGTATCATCACGGAAGTGTCTTTTTTTTGTAGTGCTCTGCGTGTATGACATTAAGCTCAATCCGTAAAATTGTGTTTTCGGCGTCCCTGGTGGAAAACTGCTGGGCTTCATCGTTTCCAATAGAGGAATTGAAGCAAACCCAGCCAAAATCCAAGCTTTGTCACAATTGGCTAAGCCAACAGACATTAAACAAGTTCAAAAGCTCGCGGGTTGCATAGCAGCTCTAAGCCGCTTTATCTCCGGATTGGGAGAAAAGGCACTGCCACTCTATCGCCTTCTACTGCGAACCGACCACTTCGAGTGGACGGACGCAGCAACAGCCGGACTGGAGGAAATAAAAGCCCTTCTTGCGAGCAATCCAATCCTGGCCGCACCAAACGCCGGCGAACCGATGTTATTATACATATCGACAACACATCAGGTGGTGATCGCCGTACTCGTCGTTGAACGAGAAAAGGACGGGCATAAATTCCCACTTCGGAAGCTAGTATACTACGTATCTACTGTCCTTACACCATGCAAATCCCGGTACCCTCATTATCAAAATATAGCATACGCGGTCTTCATGGCATCCCGAAAGCTCCGTCACTACTTTCAGGAGTGTTCGATCACGGTGGCCTCCGAAGTACCACTCAATGACATTATAAACAACTGCGATGCTACGGGCCGGATTGCCAAATGGGCCATCGAGCTCCTCCCATTTGACATTACATATAAACCACGTCGAGCTATCAAATCCCAGGTACTAGCCGACTTCGTCGCCGAATGGACAGAGGCCGAACTCCCTAAAGAGTACAGCACATACTCCAATTGGGTCATGTATTTCGACGGCTCCAAAATGCTGGCAGGGTTAGGAGCGGGCGTCATTTTAACGTCCCCTAGTGGAGACATTGTTCAGTACGTCCTCCAAATACTATACACAGACTCCAATAACGCAGCCGAATACGAGGCCTTATTACATGGTCTCCGAATGGCTATCTCCATGGGCATACAACGCCTAGAGGTGCGCAAGGACTCAAACCTGGCAATATCTCAAATAAATGGAGACTTCGATGCCAAAGATCCGAAGATGGTAGCGTATCGTAACGCAGTCATAAAAATGTCGGCCCGGTTCGAGGGGCTCGAGTTCCATCATGTGGCTCGAGAAAATAATTTAAGAGGCGGATGTTCTTGCTCGTATCGGCACTAAGCGCGACCCCGTCCCACCTAATATCTTCCTGGAAAGGCTTTTTAAGCCATCCGTGGTGCAGCAGGGGGAACGGCAATACTAGTCCGATCCAAACATAACCCCAGATCCCGGAAACACCGACATCATTGGGGGCTCAGCCACCGAAATAACACCATCGGTGCATCTCATCATGGCAGTCATTGCCCCATGGACCGAACCCTTCCTGGCCTACCTTAACAGGAAGGAACTTCCTGAGGACCAGAATGAGGCCCGCTGCATTGTCCGGCGTTCAAAGGCCTACAAGGTTCATGATGGAGAGCTCTATAAGAAAAGCGCTACCAGAGTCCTTCAACAATGTATATCCGCGGAAGAGGGCGGCAGCTCTTGGCTGAAATTCATGCCGGACTCGGCGGTCACCACGCCGCAGCTCGGGCCCTTGTTAGCAAGGCCTTCCGTACAAGGTTTTATTGGCCGATGGCCCGAGCAGATGCACAGGACCTTGTCCAACATTGCGTCGGATGCCAACTCTTTGCCAACCAAAGCCATATGCCCCCCACTGCCTTACAAACAATCCCCATCACTTGGCCTTTTGCGGTCTGGGGGCTCGATATGGTCGGACCCCTTAAAGGAGGAAGTCATAAGAGAAAGTATTTGCTGTTCATGGTGGATAAATTCACTAAGTGGATAGAGGCCAAACTAGTCAAAACGGCCGAAGCGGGGCCAGTAATAGATTTCATATCCGGCGTGGTACACCGTTACGGTGTCCCGCATAGTATAATCACCGATAATGGCTCCAACTTTATAGCCGATGAGGTGAAAACCTAGTGCGCTAATCTAGGCATTAAGCTTGATTACGCCTCTGTCTATCACCCGCAGACAAACGGTCAAGTCGAACGGGCTAATGGTCTTATTATGAGCGGCATCAAACCTAGACTAGTGCAGTCTTTGAAGGAATCAGACAAGCACTGGGTGGAGGAACTTGACTCCGTACTCTGGGGGCTGCGGACCACGCCCAACCGCACTACCGGATATACACACTTCTTCATGGTGTACGGTGCGGAAGCAGTATTACCCTGCGATATTATTCATGACTCACCTCGAGTGCGTATGTACAAAGAGAGAGAAGCCGAGCTAGATCAGCAGGACAGCTTAGATACCTTGGAGGAGGAGCGCGACATCGCAAAATCCCGTTCCGCATATTATCAACAGCAGGCTCGCACGTACCAAAGTAGAGAAGTGCGGGCCAAGACTTATAATGTTAGTGAACTCGTTCTACGCTTCCCGGAGAAGAAAAAGGACAAACTCAAGCCCAAGTGGGAGGGTCCCTTCATCATTGACGAAGTTCTCACCTAAGGAGCGTACCGCCTATGTGATGCGTCAGACAATCACCTAGAGCCGAACCCCTGGAACGCGGCCAGACTACGATGATTTTATGCCTAGCGCCGAACTCTGTGTTCGTTTCCTCCCTCCTGTTATTACAGTTATTTTTCTTCCCTCTCTTTTCGTTTTTTACCTTTTTCGTTTTTTCTTTAGCCTTACGGCTTTAGTACAGCTAGACCATCCCTACCTAATGCGTACATCTCTAAATATGTATGTTCACTATACCTGGGGGCTTCTCGTACAGAAGCTTGCGGCTATTCTTCGAGCACCAAGCTCAGCACATATGCGTTTTTTCCATATGTACCTTTTCTTCGCCATTATATGCATCGATATGACTTAAGTTTTGGTCAAGCTGGGTTGCCTGGCTCTTGTGCTTATGCCCTACATTCTCGTTAGTTCGGCTAGGGCATAAAGGGAGCACCTCTGCGATTGTTACTGCCGGGTCATCCGGATGTGTACCTCGGACTGGGTGAAGCCGAAAGCTAGCATTCTTAAGGGAATATTCGGTCGGCGAATTAAAGATATTTCTGCATTCACTCCATTGTGAACCCTAGATGTTACTTACTCTAAGAGTTTTTCAATCATAGTTCGGACATGCACATTAAATGCATGCACACCCAGGGAAAGGAACCCTTAACGGAACTATTCTCTCTAGAAGATGTTTCTTACATAATGTAATATAACATAACTAGCCAGATACACATTGTCTGTTCGAGCAATTATGACCTCTATGCCTGGTTTACGCGCATACCCTGGTATATTCTGCCGCTAGGGTATTCGGAAACACTCCGCACCTTTGGGTCCAGAGGTTGAAGCGAAAAGGTCGGCGATGACAATTGTCTTTATTATCCAGCTAGAAGGAAAGTACATAGTCACTCACGACTCAAACACTTCCTCCTCTATACCATCCAAAAGGCGGTCTACTTTACTATCCTGTTGGGAATATTTGGCAGCCACTTCTACTTGGTCATATACTAAACTAACGGGAATTTCTTCCCCATTCGGCCCTAGTGGTCCGACACGAGCCATGTGATTAGGATCCAGCTTGGTATATCGCGTCTTCACCATGGCCCAGGCCTCTCGCGCACCCTCTCGGCAGGCCGATATCTTCCATAGTCGGATACGCCGCCGCGCTGCCTTGAACAGCTCTACCAGCTTCTCCATACTTCCTGGAGGGGATTCGGATGGACATAAGGCCTTGGCTACACTCCACATCGCCTGTCGAGCTTGCTCGTGCAACTGCGACAGCCCTTGCAGAAGATCACTTGATGATCCGGACACCTCCTCTTCGGGGCGGTTCATCAATATACCTGCAATTACAGCTATATCAGCTACTGTTACCTCCAAACTGTTATAAGATAAAAGCGGCCACGTAGTCAATATGCCGCCTCGCAGCTTCTTGTTCTCCTTCACAGAGTCCGCTAGCTGAGCTCGCACATCTTTCAGTTCTTCGCCCAGTTTGGTGTTCGAATCATGGAGTTTCTTTTTCTCTTGAACGACTTTTGTCAATACACGCTCGCCCGCTCCTAGTAGCTTTTTGGCTCTATGTTCTTTGCTTCGAGCGGCGTCCAGCTGCTCTTGTAATTGGTCTAACAACCCAACACAAAGATAAGCACCCAGATTCACACTATCAGTGTATCATTATGAATTATCGATAGAGGGAAATATTACCGGGAGATGCCTTGTATTTCTCCAGTTCGGCATTGGTAGCAAGCAGCCGGCGCTGACACTTTCCAGTTCTTGAGCTAACAGGGTGTTCTTCTCCGTAAGCACCTGGTTGTACATTGAACCTTAAATCAGTTGTTTCAACTCCTTTAAGTCTCGGGGGCTACTGGCATATGGTTATCATAGTCAGACAAGACAAATTTACCTGCACATCTTTCAAATGCTGCCTTGTGGCCCTGTTAAGCCCATCTCGAGCAGCTCAAATGTATGCATCGGCCGAGCTGAAGGCGTTAAATGACTCTTCGGAAAAACCAGGGTCTTGTAAAATGGCCCGGCGGTGCCGATGATTCATGGCACTGTCCACTTCCGAGTTGGTGATGGATACATCATCCGAGTCCTCGGCTAGAGGACAGTCCGGCGTCACCCCCGCATCAGCCCCCGTCTTCACGGCGGGATTTGAATCCTGGCTGCGAGAAGTACGGCCGCTCGAACCTCCGGATATAGTCCGGCGCACCTTTTTCCTGACACATGGAAAATGGGAAGGTCATGGTTGGACGTGACTGCCCAGGTGCACATTGGCAAATTCATACCTCTTCGATGAAAGCTCGGCCGTGTCTTCATTTGCTTTCCTCTTGGGAGGCTCGCCTGGTGTGTGGGACGCTCTCTTCAGAGATACCCCTGGAGCGGTACGGCGTGCCGAACCCTTCCCCTTTTGAGCACGGGATAGTGCGGTGGGTGAGAAGGAAGGAGAGGTCTCTTTTGGATAAGGTGTCTTTGGATTACTTACGTCTGAAGCTGGAAGGAGTTTGGGGTAATTGGCGATAATGGGTACATATGTACCGTCGTAGCTCATCTGATAGAATGTCCCCTCCTCAAGCTCCACGAATATGTCCGGATCTTCTTCATATCCGGGGTCAAGATCCCGGTTGCAATTCTCCGGCTAAGGGGCAGGGTCATAGATCCCCTCGACAACCTTTCGCCATTCCTGTTAGGAGCAGATAAGATGCTACCTGTCAATGAATGATCCAGGGACAGGATAAAATAAGCGGGGCCGAACCTTACCCAGCTGGGAGGATTGTACATGGAAAGTCCGTCTCGATGTTGGAGATGGCTGAACTCCTCCTTCTCCCCTTTATACAGCTCGGCCAGAATCTTGGCTAGAGCAACGGGGGTCTTCGGGCCCTTTCGGCTGTAACGTGAGGCGTCGTCTTCTCCGTTATAATGCCACATGGGTAGTCCTCGGTATTGGAGTGGCTGGACCCCCGCGTTATAGAAATCGCCATCACCTCGACTATTGACAATCTGGACTGGGCAAGAGTTTTAATCTTGCCCAGTAGCAAGCTGATCTCCGC
Source organism: Triticum urartu (assembly GCF_056163025.1). Taxonomy (NCBI): domain Eukaryota; kingdom Viridiplantae; phylum Streptophyta; class Magnoliopsida; order Poales; family Poaceae; genus Triticum; species Triticum urartu. The sequence continues at coordinate 460,603,358 of NC_141876.1, read as the reverse complement.
GCTATCCTCTTCCTCGAGGCTCCGAGGATGCCAGCTATGGCGCTTCTTCAGCGGACCATTTGAAAACTCGGGGAGGCCTATGCGGACGGGCTCGGGTAGAGCGATGTCGTCAATGTAGAACCATTCGGAAGGCCACTGTTCGGGAGCTTTCTTCGGCGTGCCAGACAGGTATCTGGTCCCGGCGATGCGCCACACTTCGGCTCCTCCCACTTCAAAAATTGATCCAACTTGATTGCGAGGGACGAGGCAGAACGATCTTCTCCATAAATCAAAATGAGCCTCGCAACCGAGGAATAGTTCGCATAGGGCGACATAACCCGCAATGTGGAGGATGGAGCCGGGGGTAAAATTGTGCAGCTGGAGGCCATAGTCCTCCAGCAGCCTTCGGAGGAATGGGTCAATTGGAAACCCCACTCCCCTCAGCAGATATGGGACGAAGCACACCCGTTCTTCCATAGACAGATTGGGAAAATCCTCTGCCTGGGTTTTGCCATTGAAGGAGGCCAACCCTGCTCGAACAGGGACCAGATCTACTGGGGGAGAAATCCCTGCGTTTACAGCTTCGCCAATCGGCTATGGGACACAAAGCACCTCTCCCACTCGCTTCTCTCTAGGTTGGAATGGGAAGAGGAACTGGGATTGTTGGCCATGTTGGAATGGTCTTGCCTGGCGGTCTCTGAGGATTTTCTCCGCTTGGTGCCGAAAGTATTTGAGATCCAATCTCTTTAAATGGGTGCTCTTCCTTGCAGGATTGGGGTGTTATTTGCAAAAAAATACCCTGACTGTCCGCATTCGCTCGACACATGGAAAATGAGGACATTAAGCGCGCAGAAGCCGAGGGGAGACATCGAATCTACAGCCGAATACACTACTTGGAAATCATTAAAGGAGGAACCCGCCTTGCAATACCGAAGACAATATGTGTGCCGAACACCTTGCTATTGAAGACTGGTTCGGGGGCTACTGAAGGAGTCCTGGACTAAGGGGTCCTTGGGCGTCCAGCCTGTTATCTATGGGCCGGACTGTTGGGTTGTGAAGATACGAAGACCGAAGACTACACCCGTGTCCGGATAAGACTCTCCTTGGCGTGGAAGGCAAGCTTGGCGATTCGGATATGTAGATCTCCTTCTCTGTAACCGACTCTATGTAACCCTAGATCCCCCGGTGTCTATATAAACCGGAGGGTGTAGTTAGGAAAGGATATACTCAATACCTTAGTCATACAGGCTAGACTTCTAGGGTTTAGCCATTACGATCTCATGGTAGATCAACTCTTGTAATACTCATATTCATCAATATCAATCAAGCAAGAAGTAGGGTATTACCTCCATAGAGAGGGCCCGAACCTGGGTAAACATCGTGTCCCCTGTCTCTTGTTACCATCAACCTTAGACGCACAGTTCGGGACCCCCTACCCGAGATCCGCCGGTTATGACACCGACACCCGCCGAGTGTCTTCCCTCCCTTGTTCCGTCGCAAGAACAGGGCGCAGATCGTGGCCGCCAGGCCAACCTTTGACGGGCGTGGGCTAGTGCCACCGGCGCCCACCGGGGCTCCTGCAGCGCCGACGCCGGTGGAGCTGTCTTCTGGTGAGTCCTGTGGGGAGGAAGAGGAGGAGGAAGACTCGGAGGTGCCCCTGAAGGGATGGGGGAGACCTCCCCCTTGAGCAAAGCTGACATCCTCTGCACCCTTCCCGACAACAACGAGGCTGACACCCGCCAGGAGAAGGGAGAGCCGCCCGTAATCCCGATGAGGAGCCGATCGGCGCTGATCTCCTGGGACGCCGCTTCTGTTTTGGCGCCACCTAGAGCTGCTTCCAGCCCAGCTGCTGCCCCTGCTTCTGCTCTCGGAGCTGGCGCGCCCGCACCTAGGGTCGCGAAGCTCTCCGACTTCGAGCTCCCGAAGCGGAGGGACTATGCCGCTGTGGACCAGTAAGTGTTCTCGTCCCGCCTTGTTCTTGCTTCTGATGCTTGTTTCTGACTCTTCTTCCTTATTGTGTAACTAGGCCGATGCCTTCGGCAAAGAGGAGAAGGGAGGGCGAGGTGGTGCTGCTTCAGCCCAGGTCGCCTCCTGTGGCCGCGCCCCTCTCCATGAGCAAAGGTGGGGATGGTGCTTGTGCTTCTCCAGCCCGATCATCCTCGTGAGGCTGGGTGGAGCATCCTTGGGAGAAGTCAGCCCCCGCGGCCCTGCTGACTCGGGAGGTGCCAGAGTCCGGCTCGGGTGCTAAGGTCCAAGAGGCTCAGGAGCCTCCAGCCTCTCAGGCCATGGTGACGACGACGTCTCTTCCTCCTCCTTCTGCCATGTTGCTGGCCCCAGGTTCCTCTTCTTCTCCTGACGTCCTGGAGCGGGCCCTTTCTGAGATGGCCCGGCTGCGAGAAGATCTTCAGAGCGCTGAACCCCTCCTGGTGGCTGGGCGCCTGGAGCTAGTCTCTGGTTGGCTTCATTCTGACATGTCCGTTCGGGCGGCGCTGAACCAGGTCGCGGTGACCTCTGAGGGGGAGAAGCAAGCCACAGCTCAGGCAGCAGTTGCTCGCGAGGCGGCGCTGACGGATGTCGAGGCCGCCCAAGGTCACTGCCGGGTGCTGGAGGCTGAGTTGAAGATCCTACGTGAAGAGCGTGCCGAAGATGCCCATGGCCGTAAGGTGGAGGAAGAGAGGATGAAGGCCCGGGAGGACGCCGTCAAGGGTCGCGACGCTGAGCTAGAGCAGCTGGCACAGGTGCAGGCCGCTGAGCGCGGCCGGCTAGAGGAGCTGGAGCGAAAGGTGCGGGCGGAGAAAGCCAAACTTGATGCCAAGATGAAGGTTCTGGCCGACGACCGCGCGGCCTTCGCGCTTCTCGAGAAGAGGTCTCGCGAGGCTCTGAAGACACTCTATGAGATGGGCTTGGAGAAGCCGCTGGCCACCGACGAGGATGGCCCCGCCCAGTTGCTTCCCTACTTGGTCGAGGCGCTTGAGGAAGTCATGAGCGGGATCGGCCCCATGGCGGAGGAAGAGGCTCACGTCCTTTCTTCAGCCGCGCTGACGCGCGTCTTTAGCCACCTCCATCTTTGCGATCCTGCCGCCCGCCTTGACGAGCTGCTGGAGCTCGTGGACGACGAGCGCTACTCAGCTGTAGCCGCAGCCGTGAGGGGTCGGGTGGAGGCCCTGATGCAGAGGTTCAACGCCTTCGCCCCCGCGCCTTCGACCGGTGGTGTAGGTGAAGGCGGCGTCACCCAGGAGGGGGTGCCTCTTGTAGGTGCCGGCGGTATCCAGGGATGACTGGCTTGCGGCTCCTTTCCTATTGAAACTCCTGCAGCATGTAGCGTGCCTCGTGGAGGCGTTTAAACTTGTGTTTGATATTCGGAGAACAATATGTCTTGTAATATTTGCTTTGAGATTTTGTGATTTCCTTCCCATTTGCTTTATGTTCTACGTCCGCAGAGCCCGACCCCGCGCATACCTCAGCCGCCGTTGGGCCGACCGGATCACCAGGACGGACCAAGGAGTGAGGGGCTACGTGGTCAGTTAGGCTCCTGAGTCACGATGCTCAGGAGTCCCCCTTGACGCGCAAACAGCTTGTGGAAAGGAGATGCAATGGTAAGTCTAGTGTTCTACGTCGGTAGCGCCCAACCCCACGCATACCTCAGCCGCCATTGGTCCGACCGGATCACCAGGAGGGGCCAAGGAGTGAGGGGCTACATGGTCAGTTAGGCTCCTGAGTTGCGATGCTCAGGAGTCCCCCTTGACGTTCAAACGACCTTCATACCTTAGCTCCGCTTGGGAGGGCGTGCGACAACCAGGTCCGCGGGACCTAGCAGAGTAGCGTACGCTTGGGCGTGACCCGAGCGCAGCCCCCTCGCGCGGCTCTCCCGAGGGGAGGCATTGTGATGAGGCCAGACACCAAGCCCGGAGGCTCCCTGAGGTTGATACGGCCGTGAGGCCGTCCTCAGTTTTTTATCACCAGGACGGACCATGGCGCTTCCGCACTTGCACGGGCATAGCCGCTCCTCGGCAGTGTCGACTGCCAGCGCGGAGCATGGTGCTTCCACTGGTACGTGGGAGGGGACTCCCTACTGCGGAGAGCCCCCGGGGCGTGTACAACCCCGCCCTGACACATGGCTTGCACGGCAGGGCTGGACGAGGTGTGTCTGGGCACTCATGAGCTAGCGCGGGACTCACGAGGCCCTACCTCAAGGCAGGTTACGCCTGGTCTTGATTCTTGTTCGCTGTGGTGGTCCTGCGAGGAGGTTAGACAACCTGCGCTAGGCGAATCTCCTGAGGTTATCGCGTGAGAAGGCCAAGCACCAACGGCCCCAGGAGGCGACGTGAACGGGACCGGCCCGCCAGACAGAGCTCAGCCGTTGGATTTATCGACGCTGCAGGGACGGGCCTGAGCACAGACGTCGTGCCTAACCTTATCACGCGAAGGGTCCTGAAGAAAGACGGTCGGCGCGCGACTGCCATGGTAGGTGACAATCAAGCAGGTGATAGTCATAGATAGATTAAGCATGGAAAGCAAACATGCCACTGGGTCAGGCCCGAGCGGCTTGGGGATGATGTAGCTCGAGGGGCGCCCCCAGCAAGGTAAGCTAAATACATAAACAAGAAGGGATACATGCCACAGGGACGGACCCACGCGACCTGGGAATGATGCAGCCCTGAGGGCGCTCCCAGCTAAATAAACTTGGAAAATGTCACCTGGTTCCGTTGCAGAAGGGGTGTTGGGGCAGCTGAGGGAGTCCTGGATTAGGGGGTCCTCGGACAGCCGGACTATATACTTTGGTCGGACTGTTGGACTATGAAGGTACAAGATTGAAGGCTTCGTCCCGTGTCCGGGTGGGACTCTCCTTTGCGCGGAAGGCAAGCTTGGCGATTCGGATATGTAGATCTCCTTCTCTGTAACCGACTCTGTGTAACCCTAGCCTCCTCCGGTGTCTATATAAACCGGAGGGTTTAGTCCGTAGGACAAGAACAATCATAATCATAGGCTAGCTTCTAGGGTTTAGCCTCTACGATCTCGTGGTAGATCAACTCTTGTAATACTCATATCATCAAGATCAATCAAGCAAGAAGTAGGGTATTACCTCCATCGAGAGGGCCCGAACCTGGGTAAACATTGTGTCCCCCGCCTCCTATTACCATCATCCTTAGACACACAGTTCGGGTCCCCCTACCCGAGATCCGCCGATTTTGACACTGACATTGGTGCTTTCATTGAGAGTTCCACTGTGCCGTCATGATAAAGGCTTGATGGCTCATTCGATCATCGGCAACGATGCGATACAGGGTGAGGTTTTTATCCCCGGACAGATCTTTGTATTCAGCGGCTTCATACTGCGGGCCAACCCGCTTGGCCATCTGGAGCAGATCGATAGCTACGCCCCTGGCCATCAGGTCAGGTTTGGAAGCTTGAACTATACTGCCGACATCCGCGGAGACTTGATCTTCGACGGATTCGAGCCCCATGTCAGGTGCGCCACACAGTCACGACGAGCATGACATAGCTCTGCCATCGGATGGTGTTCGGGAGATCACACCTGCGGCTACTCTGGCCCTCACTCCGGAGCAGATCGTGCCGTCCGAGGATGGGTGGATGGACCCTGCCACGGAGGCCGCACACTCAGCGGCGATAGAATCGACTACTAACTTCACCTCCTATGAGACCTGTGTCATCAGACCCTTGGATTCGTCCCCGGCCACAGGCTCCGAACCGCTTGCATCCGTGCCTATCGAATCTGATTGGGCACCGATCATGGAGTTTACCTCCGCGGATATCTTTCAGCACTCGCCCTTGGGCGACGTGCTAAATTCATTGAGGTCTCTCTCCTTGTCAGGAGACCCTTGGCCGAACTATGTCCGGCTTGAGTGGGAAGCGGACGACGAAGAAATTCATTCCCCACCCACCACCCACTTAATAGCCACTGTCGACGACTTAACCGACATGCTTGATTTCGGCTCCGAAGACATCGACGGTATGGACGACGATGCAGGAGAAGAACAGGAACCACCGCCCACAGGGCGCTGGACAGCCACCTCATCATATGATATATATATATATGGTGGACACCCCCAAAGAAAGCGATGGCAATAAGGCAACGGAGGATAATCCCCTTGACAAGAAATCTAAGCACCGGCCTCATCGACGCCGCTCTAAGCCCCGCCATAGCAAAAGCAGCGATACCGGCACAAGAGACAATAACGCTGCTAATAGTGCCGAAGACGAAGACAATCCCCTCCAACCAGGCTTTGAGCGGGAGGATGGGAAAGCCAGCCCTAAGGAACAGGCGACAGATGGAGAATCAGAGGATGACAATTACATGCCCCTCTCCGAAGACGAGGTGAGCCTTGGCAACGAAGAATTCATCGTGCCTGAGGATCCCGTCGAGCAGGAGCGCTTCAAGCGCCGGCTTATAGCCACAGCAAAAAGCCTGAAGAAAAAGCAGCAGCAGCTTCAAGCTGATCAAGATCTGCTAGCGGATAGATGGACCGAGGTCCTGGCAGCCGAGAATACGAACTTGAGCGCCCAACCAAAAGTTACCCAAAGCGCAGGTTGCTACCCCAACTCGAGGAGGAAGCATTAATCCTACACTACCAGTGTATGATGCGGCTGACCAGCCACCTCATGGCCGAGACAAAGCGGCGTATCATCCCGAAGTCCAGCCTGCACCCCGTCACCAGTCAAACAAAAACACCAAGGCCCGGGGCTACACGCAGGACCTGCAAGACATATTGGAAAACAAAGCAGGACATACAAGATCGATCTACGGATCACTGCGGCACGCCCCAACGCGTGACGACGACCGTCACGCTGGATATACTAAAAGCAAATCCGGCCGGGCCAAATACAGCAGACAAGACTCGTATGAACTGCATCGTGATATAGCCCGGCACAGAGGCGTCGCACACCCCCTATGCTTCACCGACGAAGTAATGGATCACGAATTCCCGGAAGGGTTTAAACCCGTGAACATTGAATCATATGATGGTACAACAGACCCCGCGGTATGGATTGAAGATTTCCTCCTCCACATCCACATGGCCCGCGGTGATGGTCTACATGCCATCAAGTACCTCCCACTAAAACTCAAAGGGCCGTCTCGGCATTGGCTGAATAGCCTGCCAGAAAACTCCATTGGCAGTTGGGAGAACTTGGAAGACGCATTCCTTGACAACTTCCAGGGCACTTATGTGCGGCCACCGGATGCTGATGACTTGAGTCACATAACCCAACAGCCCGGGGAGTCAGCCAGGGAATTCTGGACTCGGTTCCTAACTAAAAAGAACCAAATTGTCGACTGTCCGGATGCCGAGGCCTTAGCGGCATTTAAGCATAACATCCGCGACGAGTGGCTCGCCCGACACCTCGGCCAAGAGAAGCCGAAGTCCATGGCAGCCCTCACGACACTCATGACCCGCTTTTGTGCGGGCGAGGACAGCTGGTTGGCTCGCAGCAACAACACATCAAGAAATCCTAGCAATTCAGATGCCAGAGATAGCAATGGCAAGCCACATCACAACAGACACAAGCGCCGCAACAACAGCGACAACGCCGAAGACACGGTAGTGAATGCCGGATTCAATGGCTCTAAGTCCGGTCAGCGAAAAAAGCCGTTCAAAAGAAGCAATCCGGGCCCGTCTAGTTTGGACCGCATACTCGATCGCTCGTGTCAAATTCACGGCACCCCCAATAAACCAGCTAACCACACCAACAGAGAATGCTGGGTATTCAAATAGGCCGGCAAGTTAAATGCCGAAAACAAGGAAAAGGGGCTGCATAGCGACGACGACGAGGAGCCCCGACCGACGAACACAGGAGGACAGAAGAAATTTCCCCCCCAAGTGAAAATGGTGAATATGATATATGCAACCCATATTCCCAAGCGGGAACGGAAGCGTGCACTAAGGGACGTCTATGCGATGGAGCCAGTCGCCCCAAAGTTCAACCCATGGTCTTCTTGTCCGATCACTTTCGATCGCAGGGACCACCCTACCAGTATCCGTCATGGCGGTTCTGCCGCATTGGTCCTTGACCCCATCATTGACGGATTTCACCTCACTCGAGTCCTTATGGACGGTGGCAGCAGCCTGAACCTGCTCTATCAGGATACAGTGCGCAAAATGGGTACCAGCCCCTCGAGGATCAAACCCACAAAAACCACCTTTAAAGGTGTCATACCAGGTGTAGAGGCATGTTGCACGGGCTCAATCACATTGGAAGTGGTCTTCGGATCTCCGGAAAACTTCCGAAGCGAGGAGTTGATCTTCGATATCGTCCCCTTCCGCAGTGGCTATCACGCACTGCTCGGACGAACCGCATTCGCCAGATTCAATGCGGTACCGCATTATGCATACCTCAAGCTCAAAATGTCAGGACCTCGCGGAGTTATAACAGTTAATGGAAACACGGAACGCTCACTCCGTATGGAGGAGCACACTGCGGCCCTCGCAGCAGAAGTAAAAAAGCAGCCTTCTGAGGCAAACCGCCAATTCGGCGATAAAGCCCCCGGACACCTTCAAGCGAGTCCAGAGTACCCTGCAACAGGATCGCCCGGCACGTTCAGAGCTCGCCTAGCAATTCGGCCTCCGTCCTAGTCCCAGTCAAGCGGCGAAATTTGTGCCGCGCGTACATAGTTATGCACTCAAGATACCATGGTCATAGGCGGAGGCACGGCTATGGCACGGCCCACAATGCGGCTCAACCGCCTCAGGACCCGTATATCTTTACCATTTTATTCCTTTCAGGACCCTATTCTCTGAAGGCCCTCTCTGATAGCCTGATTATCGGACCCATCACGGGAAGGAAACACCAAGGAAGCCAGAAGCTTTGACATACAAGGGAATCCCCAGGTGGTCTCTAATAACGATCGCTATACCTGTTTTACATACCCACACGCAGCTTGCCTTTGGATAGGACATGTCAAATTGTCCTATTTTTGCTTATTGCACTACTTGTATACATACGCTTTGATGTATCATTTAAATAACAATGTACATCGTTAGCTTATTATTGCATTCCTTCATATTTTTTCCCTATCTGCTTATTTACGACAAATTGCACCCGTACATTCTGGTACGTCCAGTGCGCCAGGGGCTTCAGTGTACCCCATAACACGGCAAGAAAAGTCCGAACACTTTCGACAGTGCGGCACCCCGAACTTATAGCATTATATGCATCAACTCCGAATCATGTCTTGGGTCAATAGTTGGGTTTGCCCGGCTCCCATGTTTTGGTACCTTACGTTCCGCTATATCGGCTAAGGTAGCACTGAGAGAACTACTGCGATTATGTCCCGGTTCTTCCGGACGAGCACCTCAGTAGAGAAAGCCGAAAACTGACTGTCATGATGCGGTGAGAGCTGGTCGCTGTTCGAGAGGTCTCAAATCCTTAAAGATTTTTTCCGCTTCGGGCAAGGAATCGGCCTTGTCCGATTTAGGCGTATATAGTGCCCCAAGTTCGGCCTTCCGAATACTAGGGGCTTCGCCAAAATTTAAAATTGTAGACTTCTATGGCTAAGTAAGAGTGATAAAGTTGTATAGTCCGATTGCCTTGTTCGCTGCGCTAAACACCTCCTTAAAGGACCAAAAAAATTGGATAAAGAGTGTTTACGATTTATCCCGAACACCTCAGTACTAGTTACATGGGGGCAGAAGCCGATGACTAGCCAACTCTCATATTTTATAAACGGCCGCACAGAAGGTAATATTTTAAATCGACAAGCGTTATATAGCGCACATGAACTCGTTTTCATATTACAGGATCACATGTGTACATTCATTCAAATATTACACCCTTAGCACATTCCTCCGCCACAAGGCGGGCACCCTTCAGGACACTGTCATAATACTTTTCGGGGTGGCGATGCTCCTTGCCCTCCGGTGGCCCCTCCTTCACCAGCTTTTCGGCATCCATCTTCACCCAGTGCATTTTCACACAAGCAAAGGCCTTGTGCGCACCTTCAATGCAGACGGACCGCTTTATGACTTCAAATCATGGGCAGGCATTCACAAGCCGCTTTACCATGCTGAAGTAGCTGCGAGGCAGGGGCTCGCCAGGCCACATCCGGATTATGAGACCCTTCATGGCCAGTTCGGCCACCTTGTGAAGCTCGACCAGTTGCTTCAGCTAGTCGCTCAAGGGCATCAGATGTTCAGTCCCAACATATTGAGACCAGAACAACTTTTCCGTCAAGCTCCCTTCCTCGGCCCGGTAGAACTCCGCGGCATCCAATATGCTGCATGGTAGATCTGCGAATGCTCCTGGAGAGCTCCGAATTCGGGTAAGTAAAAGGAAAGTCTCCTTCACATGCTTGCTTTGCATAATGAATGCCTTACCCGCCGCTATCTTCTTGATCGCCTGAATCTCCTGGAGGGCCTTTTGGGCTTCGGCCTTGGCATTTTGTGCGTTCTCGAGGGCCTTCGCAAGCTCGGACCCCTGCGTCTTAGAGTCACGCTCCAAGGACTCGTATTTCTTGACAAAATCCTGGAGCTCTTGCTGAACCTCGCCGACTCGGGCCTCTTGCTTCTCGCGCTCGATGCGCTCCTTGGCCGCTCTGTCTTCGGCCTCGGACGGCGCCTTCTTCAGGGCCGCCACTTCGGTCATGGCTCCTAGCAAAATTCATGATGATCCTATGATCAAATAACCACTTTTTTATTTATCAATATACAGATGGGGTATCACTTACCTTTGTTCCCTTCGAGCTGCCTCTTGGTAAGGCCGAGCTCTTCCTCGGACCGCTCAAGGTCCTGCTTCAGTCCGGAGACCTCCGCAGTACGAGCGGCAGCGGCTAGCAGCAAAGCCTGCTTATTCACATAGACATATTCTGATTAGACTCCTGTGATTGTTATTTGATCCTCTATTCGGCCTTTCTTTGCGAACACCAAACAGAGCATCAGGGGCTACTGTCTATGCTGTGATATTTTCTCATAACTTGATTACTTATCTCAAAGCCTATTAGAAGGCTAGCATAGGCTTCGGTCAATCCGCTTTTGGCGGACCGAACCTTCTCGACCACCGCACTCATGATGGTGCGGTGCTCTTTGTCAATGGAAGCGCCGCGAAGCGCTTCCAGCAAGTTGTCCGATGCCTCTGGATGGACAAAGGCCATCGACACAGATGGCTCGCCCCCCTTAGCGAGGGGTCGCCTGACAGAATCCGGAACCACTGGAGGTTCCGGCGCAGTATCCGACTGGGGGGCAAACTTGCTGCGGCCCCCGTCATCAGAACACATGGGAGTCTCACCCCCCCATGCGCCCGGCATCTGGGATGTCGCCTTGGGGCGCCTCCAGAATTATCTCCCCTTGGTCCGGTGCCCTCTGAGACAACACCTCGATGTCGTACGTGGGCCGGGGGGAGGTGGCTATCAGGAGTGAATCGTTGTTCATCGCCGACTGGCCCAAAGACCCATCGAAGAGGATACGTCGATGTGGGCTTTGGATGGACTGCACGATCATGTTTGACATGATAAGAAGCAATAAAACAAAACATACCAGAACTATTATAGTATCTGGATACTTACGACTTCGCCAGGGGCTTGTCCTTGGGCAACCACTCCTCGTCGTTGTAAGCGGCTGTTGTGGAGTGGTCCGGAAGGAGGGTCCTCCCTTCTTGGACCATTCGGCCTCCCCAGTTGGGGTGGCCTTCCTTTTCTTGTCCCCCCTCCCGGTTGGGGGGAGAACTTTCCTCTTCCTCCTCCTCGTTTTCGTGGGAGGAGTGCGCCTTGGTGTTTTCGGACGATGAGTCCGATACAACCTTGCGCCGGAGACCTTTCCTGGTCCCCACGGCCTTCTTCTTGGCCTTCTTCTTCGGCTCCTCATAGGGCGCCGGAACCAGCATCTCCGTTAAGAGAGCCTTTGCTGGATCTTCGAGCAGTGGGGCCGGACAATAGATCCGCTCCACTATCGCTACCCAGTCCTGTTAAAATGGCGTGGAGGCTCAGATCCCTCACATGATTATACTGGGGAAAGGAACATCTTGTGAGATATAAAGAGTTTACCGGATTGGCAAGGCGCTTTGTGCTGAGTCCGCGATCCTCGGTAAGGGGAGGAGTGAGGGAGTCCTGGATTAGGGGGTGTTCGGATAGCCGGACTATACCTTCAGCCGGACTCCTGGACTATGAAGATACAAGATTGAAGACTCCATCCCGTGTCCGGAAGGGACTTTCCTTGGCGTGGAAGGCAAGCTTGGCGATACGGATATGAAGATCTCCTACCATTGTAACCGACTTTGTGTAACCCTAACCCTCTTCGGTGTCTATATAAACCAGAGGGTTTTAGTCCGTAGGACAACGTACACATCAACAATCATACCATAGGCTAGCTTCTAGGGTTTAGCCTCTTCGATCTCGTGGTAGATCTACTCTTGTACGGCCCATATCATCAATATTAATCAAGCAGGACGTAGGGTTTTACCTCCACCGAGAGGGCCTGAACCTGGGTAAAACTTCGTGTCCCTTGTCTCCTGTTACCATCCGGCCTAGACGCACAGTTCAGGACCCCCTACCCGAGATCCGCCGGTTTTGACACCGACATTGGTGCTTTCATTGAGAGTTCCTCTGTGTCGTCGCCGTCAGGCTCGATGGCTCCTACAATCATCAATAGCGATGCAGTCCAGGGTGAGACCTTCCTCCCCGGACAGATCTTCGTCTTCGGTGGCTTCGCATTGCGGGCCAATTCGCTTGGCCGTCTGGAGCAGATCGAAAGCTACGCCCTGGCCGTCAGGTCAGATTTGGAAGTTTAAACTACACGGCTGACATCCGCGGGGACTTGATCTTCAATGGATTCGAGCCACTACCGAGCGCGCCGCACTGTCACGACGAGCATGATCTAGCTCTGCCGCTGAATAGTGCCCTGGAGGCCGCACCCGCATCGGCTCTGACCCTTAATTCGGAGCCAACTACACCGATCGAGGATGGGCGGTTGGACGCCACCTCGGGGGCTGCGACCCCAACGGCGATTGAGCCAAACACCAGCCCCGTACTCTGCGAGACTCGTGACTCCAAGGAGCCGGACTCCTCTCCGGACTCCGAACCCTCCGCGCCCTTGCCGATCGAATCCTATTGGGCGTCGATCATGGAGTTTACTACCGCGGACATCTTTCAGCACTCGCCTTTCGGCAATATCCTGAAGTCACTGAAGTCTCTCTCTTTATCAGGAGAGCCCTGGCCGAACTACGGTCAGCAAGGTTGGGGTACGGACGATGAAGAAATTCAAAGCCTACCCACCACCCACTTTGTAGCCACTGTCGACGACTTAACCGACATGCTCGACTTCGACTCCGAAGATATCGACGGTATGGATGCCGATGAAGGAGATGATGAAGAACCAGTGCCTACTAGGCCCTGGAAAGCCACCTCGTCATATGACATATACATGGTGGACACCCCAAAAGAGGGAGACGGCGATGGAACAGCGGAGGATGACCCCTCCAAGAAACAGCCTAAGCGTCGGCGTCAGCGGCACCGCTCAAAATCCCGCCAAAACAAACACGGTGATTCCAGCACGGGAGATAATAATACTCCGGAAAGCGCCAAAGAAAACCCCCTCCAGCAAGATTTAGCACAGGAGGATGGAGAAACAAGCCCTCATGAGAGAGCCGCAGACAGAGAGGTCGAGGACGATAATTATATGCCTCCCTCCGAAGATGAGGCAAGCCTCGACGATGACGAATTCGTCGTGCCAGAGGATCCCGTCGAGCAAGAACGTTTTCAACGCAGGCCTATGGCCACGGCAAGAAGCCTCAAGAAAAAACAGCAACAGCTTAGAGCTGATCAAGATTTGCTAGTCGACAGATGGACTGAAGTCCTCGCGGCCGAAGAGCATAAACTCGAACGCCCCTCCAAGAGCTACCCAAAGCGCAGGTTGCTACCCCGATTAGAGGAGGAAGCACTTGATGCGGCCGACCGGCCACCTCGTGGTCACGACAGAGAGGCCTCTCGGCCCTCCACTCAAGCCGCACCCCGTACCAAGGCACGGGAATATGCGCCGGACTTACGAGACATGTTGGAGGACAAGGCAAGGCAAACAAGATCGATCTACGGATCGCGTGGGCGCCCCATGGCTCGAGACGGTAACCGTCACGCCGGCCAAAAATTCGGTGGGGCCGAACACAGTAGACAAGGCTCATTGGAGCTACATCATGATATAGCCCAGTATAGAGGCGCCGCACACCCACTCTGCTTTATAGACGAAATAATGGATCATCAAATCCCCGAGGGTTTCAAACCCGTAAACATCGAATCATATGATGGCACAACAGATCCTGCGGTATGGATCAAGGATTATCTCCTTCACATCCACATGGCCCGCGGCGATGATTTCCACGCTATCAAATACCTCCCACTCAAACTTAAAGGACCAGCTCGGCATTGGCTTAACAGCTTGCCAACAGGATTAATCAGTTGTTGGGAGGACCTGGAAGCCGCATTCCTCGACAATTTCCAAGGCACTTATGTGCGACCCCCAGACACCGATGACCTAAGTCACGTAATTCAGCAGCCAGAGGAATCGGCCAGGCAATTCTGGACACGGTTCCTAACGAAGAAAAATCAAATATTCGACTGTCCGGACGCTGAGGCCCTAGCATCCTTCAAGCACAATATCCGCGATGAGTGGTTGGCCCGGCACCTTGGACAGGAAAAGCCGAAATCTATGGCAGCACTCACGACACTCATGACCCGCTTTTGCACGGGAGAAGACAGCTGGCTTGCTCGTAGCAACAATATGACCAAGAACCCTGGTAATTCGGACACCAGGGACAGTAGTGGCAGGTCGCGTCGCAACAAGCAGAAGCACCGCATTAACAGCGACAATGCTGAGGATATGGAAGTTAATGCCGGATTCAGAGGCTCTAAATCCGGTCAGCGGAAAAAACCATTCAAAAGGAATCCTAGGGGCCCGTCCAGTTTGGACCGAATACTCGACCGCTCATGCCAGATACATGGCACCCCCGAAAAGCCGGCCAATCACACCAATAGGGATTGTTGGGTGTTCAAGCAGGCAGGCAAGTTAAACGCCAAAAATGAAGACAAGGGGCTGCATAGCGATGACGACGAGGAGCCCCGGCCGCCGAACAACAGTGGATAGAAGGGTTTTCCCCCACAAGTGTGGACGGTGAACATGATATACGCAACCCACGTCCCCAAAAGGGAGCGGAAGCGCGCGTTAAGGGACGTATACGCGGTAGAGCCAGTCGCCCCAAAGTTCAATCCATGGTCCTCCCGCCCGATCACCTTTGATCGAAGGGACCATCCCCCTAGCATCCATCATGGCGGATTCGCCGCATTGGTTCTAGACCCAATTATTGACGGATTTCATCTCACTAGAGTCCTTATGGACAGCGACAACAGCCTGAACCTGCTTTACCAGGATACAGTGCGGAAAATGGGCATAGATCCCTCGAGGATTAAGCCCACCAAAACGACCTTTAAAGGCGTAATACCAGGTGTAGAGGCCAACTGTACAGGCTCAGTCACACTTGAAGTGGTGTTCGGATCCCCGGATAATTTCTGAAGCGAGGAGTTAATCTTCGACATAGTCCCGTTTCACAGTGGTTATCACGCACTGCTCGGGCGAACCGCATTCACTAAGTTCAATGCGGTACCGCATTACGCATACCTTAAGCTCAAGATGCCAGGCCCTCGAGGAGTAATTACGGTCAATGGAAACACCGAACGCTCCCTCCAAACGGAGGAGCACACGGCGGCCCTTGCAGCGGAAGTACAAAGCAGCCTCTCCAGGCAGTTCTCCAGTCCGGCCACTAAACGACCGGACACTGTCAAGCGCGCCCGGAGTAACCTACAACAAGACCGCATGGCACGATCTGAGCAGGCGTAGCAATGCGGCCCCAACCCCAACCCTCGCAAAAAGGCGACGCCAGTACTTCGCGTACATAACTACGTTCTAGAGATACCATGGGCACAGGGGGAGGGGCACCATCACGGCACGCCCAAAACACGGCTTAAACCGTACCAGGGGCTGCCGATTTTTTAATTTTCTCTTACTTTCAGGACTCCATCCTTCGGAAGGCCTGTTTGGCAGTTCAATTGCCGCACAAACGATGCAAGAACCAGGGAAGCAGACAAGCCACGCCGTATTTCGGAACTCCCAGGTGGTCTCTATCACGAGTAGTATACCCGTTCCGCATACTATTCCGCAGCTTGCCCCCGGAACGGACATGTTAACTAGTCCAACCTTCCACTTATCGCATTACTTGTATCGTTCTGCCTTGATCGCACCCCTTTTTAATAAACAATGCATAGCTTTCGTCTATTTTTGCATTACCTTTTTTCTTTATATATGTTCCTTAACGACATGTTGCACCTGTACACGTTGGTACGGCCAAAATACGCCAGGGGCTTTAGTACCCCTCAATATGGTGTAAGAAGTCCGAACACTTTAACAAGTGCGGCACCCCGAACTTATAGCATTATATGCATCGGCTCCGAATCATGTCTTGGGTCAATAGTTGGGTTTGCCCGGCTCCTATGTTTTGGTGCCTTATGTTCCGCTCTATCGGCTAAGGTAGCACTAGGAGAACCACTGCGATTGTGCCCCAGTTGAGCTGGGTCGAGCACCTCAGTGGAGAAAGCTAAAACTGACTGTCATGATGAAGCGAGAGCTGGTCGCTGTTCGAGAGGTTTTTTCGAGTCCCTAAAGACTTATGCCGCTTAGGGCGAGGAGCCAGCTCTGTCCGGCCAAGGTGTGGATAGCGCCCCGAACTCGGTCTTCCGAATACCATGGGCTTCGCCGAAATTTAAAATTATAGAATTCTATGGCTAAGTGAGAGTGTTCACGCATTATAGTCTGATTGCCTTGTTCATTGGGCTGAGCGCCTCCCTCGAAGGACCCAAACATGGGAAAAAGAGCGCTCAGGTTTATCCCCGAACACCCCGGCACTAGCGGCACGGGGGCAGAAGCCGACGACTCGCCATCTCTTAGAATTGATAAACAGCTGCAAAGAAGGTAATATTTTAAATTCCAACAGCATTTCTTAGCGCATATAAACAAGTTTTCAGCGCACAGGACAAAACGAGCAAGTTTCACTCAAAAATTACATCCCTAGAACATTCATCCGCCACAAGGCAGGCACCCTTCAGAACATCCTTATAGTAATTCTCGGGCTTGCGATGCTCTTTCCCCTGCGGTGGCCCGTCCTTCACAAGCTTCTCAGCATCCAGCTTACCCCAGTGCACCTTAGCACGGGCAAGGGCCCTACGGGCACCCTCAATGCAGACGGAGCGCTTGATGACTTCGAGCCTTGGACAGGCCTCCGCCAGCCGCCACACCAGCCCGAAATAGCTCCCAGGCAGAGCCCCTCCAGGCCACAGCCAAACAATGAGGCCCTTCATGGCCTGTTCGGCCGCCTTGTGGAGCTCGACCAGTTGCCTCAGCTGGTCGCTCAGGGGCACGGGGTGTCTGGCCTCAGCGTACTGAGACCAGAACACCTTCTCCGTCAAGCTGCCCTCCTCGGCTGGATAGAATGCGGCGGCATCGGACACACTCCGGGGAAGATCTGCGAACGCTCCTGGAGAGCTCCGGATTCGGGTAAGTAATAAGTAACTCACATTTATGTGTTTGCTTTGCATAAAGAATGCCTTACCCGCCGCTATCTTCTTCACCTCATCCAACTCCTGGAGGGTCTTCTGGGATTCGGCCTTGGCAGATTTGGCATTTTCAATAGCCACCGCGAGCTCGGACGCTCGCATCTTCGAGTCAAGCTCCAAACTCTCATGTTTTTTCATGAGAGCCTGGAGCTCTTGCCGCACCTTGCCAACCTCGGCCTCATACTTCTCCCGCTCGGTGCGCTCCGAGGCCGCCCTCTTCTCGGCCTCGACCAGCACTTGCTTAAGGGTCGCCACTTCAGACGTGGCCCCTAAAATAGCCACGATAATCCTGTCATTCTTTGCAATTGCACCTTTTTATATATATATTTAAAAACAAGGTATTTCTTACCTTCATTGTCCTCGAGCTGCTTCTTGGCACGCTCGAGCTCTTGCTCGGACCGCTCGAGGTTCTGCTTTAGCGTGTCCACTTCCGCAGTCAGGGCGGCGGTCGCAAGCAGGGAAGCCTGCATATGCATATTGACTCATTTTTGTTAGACTCCTGCGAATTCTATTTGATCCTCTATTCGGCTTTTCTTCCCAAACGCCAAACAGAGCATCAGGGGCTACTGTCTATGTGGTACTATTATTTACACATTCTTTACTTACCTCAAAGCCTGTCAAAAGGCTAGTACAAGCTTCAGTCAGTCCGCTACCTTCTGGACCACCGCACTCATAATAGTGTGGTGCTCCTCGTCGATGGAGGCGCCTTGGAGCGCCTCCAACATATTGTCCGGCGCCTCCGGTTGGATGGGGGCCGCCGGCACGGTGGACATGCTCCTCTTGGAAGGAGGTCCCCCACCGGACTCTGGAACCTTTGAAGGTTCCGGAGCGGTGTCCGGCCTAGAGCCGGACTTGGAGCCCTGGGGGGATTCATCCCCTTTACTCCTGGAGTCCGGGAGGTCACCTTGCGACGCCTCCAGGACCACCTCCTCCCAGCTTGGAACCTGTTGGGACAACACTTCGGTGTCGTCCGTAGGGCGGGGGGAGGAAGCCGTCGGAAGCGAGTTCACATCCGACGAGTCCAGTGAGCCGCTCGACAACGCGTCGAGCTGGTCTTTGGGTGGGCTGCATAAACATATTCGACGTAAGGGAAAGCTATGCAATAAACGAATACTATGAATTACTCTGGTATACGGATACTTACGATTTTGCCAGGGGCTTGGCCCTGGGCTGCCACTCCTCTCCGCCGTCGGCGTCGGTGGAGTAGTCCGGAGGAAGGGTTTTCCCCTTCTTGGACCCTCCGGCCTCCCCAGAGAGGGCGGCCTTCCTTTTCTTCTCTCCTCCCGCTGGAGGGGGAGAGTTCTCCTCTTCTTCCTCCTCGTCTTCACGGGAGGAATGCGCCTTGGAACCATCGGATGATGGATCCGACACCTCCTGGCGCCGGGCACTCTTTCGAGTCCCCGCGGCCTTTTTCACAGCCTTCTTCTCCGGCACCACATAGGGTGCCGGAACCAACAGCTTCACCAAGCGAGCGTCCGCTGGGCCTTCGGGCAAAGGAGCCAGACAGTTGATATGTCCGGACGTCACATGCCAATCCTGTCAAAGGTAAGGGAGCTTAGATCCCGCATGGAGTCAAACTATGAAAAACTAATACCCTGTAAAAGGAAAAAAACAGCTTACCGCGAGAGCGTGACGCTGCGCACTAAATCCGCGATCCTCGGTAGCGGATGCGGGAGCCTCGGCGCCTTTGAAAAGCACCTTCCAGGCATCTTCGTACATCGTGTCGAAGAGCCTGCTTAGAGTTTGGTGCCGCGCCGGGTAGAACTCCCACAGGTTGAAAGCCCGTTGTTGACACGGGAGGATCAGGCGGATGAGCATAACCTGGACTACGTTGACAAGCTTGAGCTTCTTGTCCGCCAGGGTTTGGATGCATGTTTGGAGTCTGGTCAGCTCTCCTTTTTTACCCCAAGACAGGCCCGTCTCCTTCCAGGAGGTGAGCCGCGTGGGGGGTCCGGATCGAAACTCGGGGGGTGCGACCCATTCGGCGTCGCGCGGCTCGGTGATGTAAAACCACCCCGATTGCCACCCCTTCAGGGTCTCCACAAAGGAGCCCTCGAGCCGTAGGACGTTGGCCATCTTACCCACCATGGCACCTCCGCACTCCGCCTGGTTGCCGCGCACCACCTTCGGCTTGATGTTGAAAGTCTTGAGCCATAGGCCGAAATGGGGGCGGATGCGGAGGAAGGCCTCGCACACGACGATAAACGCCAAGATGTTGAGGACGAAGTTCGGGGCCAGATCATGGAAATCCAGGCCGTAGTAGAACATGAGCCCCCGGACAAATGGGTGGAGAGGGAAGCCCAGTCCATGGAGGAAATGGGGGAGGAACACCACCCTCTCATGGGGCCTAGGGGTGGGGATGAGCTGCCCCTTTTCGGGGAGCCGGTACGCGATGTCGTTAGACAGGTATCCGGCCCTCCTCAGCTTTTTGATATGTCCATCCGTGACGGAGGAGACCATCCACTTGCCTCCCACTCCGGACATGGCTGGAGAAGGTTGAGGTGGGGAGTGCGTACTTGGGCGCTGGAGCTCGAGTGCGCAAGAATGGATAGGCGAAGGAGGAAGAAAGCATAGGTGAAAAGGTGGATATTTATCCCCTTATATGAGTGGACGCAACTACATGTCCCCACCGGCCTGGTAAGACTCGCTTATCTCCAAGTGCCATAATCAATGGTGCGGTTGGGTTACCCACGCCCGTATTGATGAGAATCCCGGGATAAGGGGACACGATCTCTGCTTTAACAAGACGTGCCAAGGAAACCGCCTCGCATAACGCGCTGAGGAGCGATAATGAAATGACTCGGATAAAGGCTTGGCCGTGGTGTGTCACGCTACGGAATACGTCAGCAGATTAGATTGGTGTAAATGTTATTCTCTCTATGGCAATATGTGGAAACTTATTTTGTAGAGCCGGACACTACCTTTGTGTTCAAAATCTTCTACGAAGTACTTGGAGGAGGAACCCGCCTTGCAATGCCGAAGACAATCTGCGTGCCGGACTCGTCGTCATTGAAGCCTGGTTCAGGGGCTACTGAGGGAGTCCTGGATTAGGGGGTGTTCGGATAGCCGGACTATACCTTCAGCCAGACTCCTGGACTATGAAGATACAAGATTGAAGACTCCGTCCCGTGTCCGGAAGGGACTTTCCTTGGCGTGGAAGGCAAGCTTGGCGATACGGATATGAAGATCTCCTACCATTGTAACCGACTTTGTGTAACCCTAACCCTCTCCGGTGTCTATATAAACCAGAGGGTTTTAGTCCGTAGGACAACGTACACATCAAAAATCAAACCATAGGCTAGCTTCTAGGGTTTAGCCTCTTCGATCTCGTGGTAGATCTACTCTTGTACTACCCATATCATCAATATTAATCAAGCAGGACGTAGGGTTTTACCTCCATCGAGAGGGCCCGAACCTGGGTAAAACTTCGTGTCCCTTGTCTCCTGTTACCATCCGGCCTAGATGCACAGTTCGGGACCCCCTACCCGAGATCCGCCGGTTTTGACACCGACAAGGAGGTACCTCAGCGGCCTTGAATAGCACCTTCCAGACATCTTTGTGCGTCGTGTCGAAAAGCTCTCGCAGCGTCTGGTGCTTGGCTGGGTCGAACTCCCACATATTAAATGCCCGTCTTTGACACGGAAGGATCCGGCGGAAGAGCATGACCTGGACCACGTTGACAAGCTTGATTTTCTTGCTTATCATATTTTTGACACAGCTCTGGAGTCCGGTCAGCTCCACCGATGAACCCCAGGATAGGCCCTTCTCTTTCTAGGAGGTGAGCCGCATGGGGATGCTGGATCGAAATTCGGGGACCGCCACCCAGTTGGTGTTGCGCGGCTCGGTGATGTAGAACCACCCCAATTGCCACCCCTTCACGGTCTCCACATAGGAGCCTTCGAGCCAGGTGACGTTGGGCATTTTTCCCACCATGGCGCCTCCGCACTCCGCTTGCTGGCCGACCACCACCTTCGGTTTCACGTTGAAGGTCTTCAGCCATAGGCCGAAGTGGGGCTCGATGCGGAGGAAGTCCTCGCACACGACGATAAATGCCGAGATGTTGAGGATGAAATTGGGGGCCAGATCATGGAAGTCCAGCCCGTAGTAGAACATGAGCCCGCGGACAAATGGGTGGAGGGGAAATCCCAGTCCGCGGATGAAGTGGGTGAGGAATACCACCCTCTCATAGGGTTCTGGAGTAGGGACGATCTGTCCCACATCTGGGAGCCGGTGCGCTATGTCTGCAGCCAGGTATCCGACTTCCCGGAGCTTCATAATGTCCTCCTTCGTAACGGAGGAGACCATCCACTTGCCTCCCGCTCCGGACATGTTTGGAATGGCTTTGCGGAGAAGATGAGAACTTGGGCGCTGGAGCTCGAGTGCACGAGAATGGATGGGCAGGGGAAGAAGAAGGCGTGGGTGAAAAAGAGGAATCCTTGTCCCTTTATAAAGGCAGTAGAAATTGTGCGCCTCCCCACTTGCCCCATAAAATCGCTTATTCCCCAAGCGTCGCGATTGATGGCACGGTTGGGTTACCCATACCCATATTGATGAGAATCCCGTGATAAGGGGACACGATCTCTGCTTCGACAAGACGTGCCAAGGAAACCGCCTCGCAACATGTGCAGTAGCTGGTTGAGGAAAACGGTTTGAATAAAGACCGGGTCGTGGCGTGCTGTCATGTTACAAAAGGTTGTCAGCAGGTTGGATTTTTGGAATATTGCACTCTCTACGGTGGTATGTGGAATTTGTTTCGCAGAGCTGGACACGATCCTTGTGTTCAAAATCTTCTATTGAGTATTCGGAGAAGGAACCCGCCTTGCAATGTCGAAGACAATCTGCGTGCCGGACTCATCGTCATTGAAGCCTGATTCAGGGGCTACTGAGGGAGTCCTGGATTAGGGGGTCCTCGGACAGCCGGACTATATACTTTGGCTAGACTGTTGGACTATGAAGGTACAAGATTGAAGGCTTTGTCCCGTGGCCGGGTGGGACTCTCCTTTGCGTGGAAGGCAAGCTTGGCGATTCGGATATGTAGATCTCCTTCTCTGTAACCGACTCTATGTAACCCTAGCCTCCTCCGGTGTCTATATAAACCAGAGGGTTTAGTCCATAGGACAAGAACAATCATATTCATAGGCTAGCTTCTAGGGTTTAGCCTCTACGATCTCGTGGTAGATCAACTCTTGTAATACTCATATCATCAAGATCAATCAAGCAGGAAGTAGGGTATTACCTCCATCGAGAGGGCCTGAACCTGGGTAAACATTGTGTCCCCTGCCTCCTGTTACCATCAGCCTTAGACGCACAGTTCGGGACCCCCTACCCGAGATCCACCAGTTTTTACACCGACAGCAGCTGAAGGTACGCAGCGAAGGGGTTGCTCCTCACGAGCCACCGGGGCCCTGAGCCTCGGGAGGATCTGGGGGTCCAGGCGGTTCCTTGAGGACCATTGCCATCTCTGCCAGGACTGCGTGATGCCTGGCCTCCTGAGCCGCCAGGATGCGCCGCAAGTTGCATTGGAAGGCAGCAGCCATGCTCGGCAGGCCCAACGGCATGCTAACGTAGCTGTGAGGTGGACCCTCGCAGCGTCCAGCACGCGAAGGCCAGAAGCGCTCCTGAGATGCGGCCCGGTTGAGCCCTGGGATGTCGATGCAGATGCGTAGATCACCACCCTCGTCGGGGTGGGGAGCAGCGCCAGGTGGGCGGTGGTCGCCGCGCATGGCCCTCACATCCTGCAGTTCCTGAGTGGTCTTGGTAATGAACTCTTGAGCGCTGGGCGCTCCTCGCCCTGTGTCCTCCTGAGGGAAACGTGCCATGAAGCACGCCTCCAAATGGTGCCCGAGCGCCTCCCTCGTAATGTTGGCAAGGTCTGAGGCCTTCCAAAAGAGAGCCCCCGAGCCCTGCCCGAGGAGGGCGCCGGGCGCGCCTTCCTATGCGACAGAGGGAGGCACCCCAGGTGCGGATGCTGATCCTGACGTGGCGCCACTTGCGGCGCCGTTCTCCTGAGGCCCAGCACGGAGCAACTGCTTCTTCTTCTTCTTGGGGATGGCCTCAGGAGGGTACTCACCCTTGCTGTCGGGGTTGTCGATTGCTGCAGCTTGGAAGGCACGCTCGAGGGAGCACATCGCGTCTCTTTCTTCGCAGGGGACTGTGATTATTCTGCCGTTTCCTGGCATCTTGAGGATGTTGTAGCCGTGGTGGGTCACCGCCATGAACTTAGCCAGGGCTGGATACCCGAGGATGGCATTGTACGGCAGACAGATGTGGGCGACGTCGAAGTCAATGAGCTCGGTGCGGTAGTTGTCGCGCCGTCCGAAGGTGACTGGGAGGCGGACCTGTCCTATCGGGGTGGTGGAGCCGTCGGTCACTCCTGAGAAAGGCTTGGTAGGCCGAAGCTGATCGTAGGGCACTTGAAGGTTGTCGAACATCTCGACGGACAGGACGTTAAGCCCTGCGCCACCGTCAATGAGAGTCTTGGTGACTTGCACGTTGCTGATGATGGGTGAACAGAGCATCGGGAGAGTGCCGGCGGTGGCCGCGCACTCGAGCTGGTCTGCTGAGCTGAAGGTAATAGCGCGTTTGGACCACATGAGCGGGCGTGTAGCCTCGATCTTGGGGAGGGCTGCGTTCACCTCGCGAGCAAACTGCTTGAAGATACGCTATGAGGCTGGGGCTTGAGCTCCGCCCAAGATGCAGGCGATAGCACGCGGCTCCTGGAAACCCCCAGCCCCCTCGTCTTGGTGGTGGTCGTCGTTCCTTCTTGGTGGTGGCGGCAGTGGAGGAAGCCCAGCATTTCCCTGAGGACGGTCCTCGCGAGGCTGATCCCTCCAGGCACCCTCGCGAGGTTGATCCTGCCAGCGGTCCTCACGAGGCCGGTCGCGCAACTCCTGGCATGGGCCCCAGTCATCCCAGCATCCTCCATCGCGTCCTCCTCCTCAGACGTAGCCCCGGTCGTTGCGCTCGGGGCTTCGACCGAAGCATCTGTCGTGCATGGCTCTGAGCTCTTAACAATCGTTGGTGTTGTGGCCGTGTACGTTGTGGAAGGCGCAGAACGGTCGGCTACTCTTGGATGACTCGGGCTGGTCCCTGCCGCGCTTCGTGTCTGGATCTGCCGCGAGTACGGCCGCTCCCTTGCGCTTCATGTCCTTGGCCTTGGCTTTCTTCTCCTCCAAATTGGCAGCCGGGAGCTCGAGAAGGGAAAGGCGCCCTTCCTCAGCCCTCGCGCACTTGGTCGCCAGGTTGAACAGCTCCAGGGATGTGCACAGCTCCTCGTGGATGGCGAGCTCCTCCTTCATCTTGACGTCACGGATGCCATCGGAGAACGCAGAGATGATGGCTTCATCTGTCACCTTGGGGATCTTGAGACGAACGTTGTTGAAGCGCTGGATGTACTTCTGGAGGGTCTTCCCTGGTTGTTGCTTGACGCGGCGCAGGTCACCCGCGGCCGTGGGGCAGTCGCGAGTGCCCTGGAGGTTGGCAACGAAGCGGTCGCGCATCTCGTTCTAGGAAGAGATGGAGCCTGGAGGCAGGTTCAGGAGCCACGAGCGGGCACCATGATCGGGCATCGTACTCGCCTAAGTTAAAAACCATCCTGATCCGCAAGGACGGCGAAGTGCAGGCCGTGCACAGCACCTAGTGCTCTTGTCCATGACCCACTCGACGGAGCTGCGCCACAAGTACAAAGTCCGCTCCATCCCGATCCGCAAGGACGACGAAGTGCAGGTCGTGCACAACACCTAGTGTTCTTCTCCATGACCCACTCGACGGAGTTGCGCCACAAGTACAACGTCCGCTCCATCCCGATCCGCTAGGACGACAAAGTGCAGGTCGTGCATAGCACCAAGTGCCCTTGTCCATGACCCACTCGACAGAGCTGCATCACAAAGTCAATGACAATTCCGACTGAAGAATCAAGTTTCACTCGGAGTCAAGAGATTCAAAAGCAGCAAAGATGAAGACAAACATATTCAAAGAAAAACAAAGTTCAGATAAATCTCGCAGGGTTCAGAACTGCAGATAAAAGTGCTCGGGCATCAGGCCCGAAGGAGTTTTAACGGTTACAAAATCACTCGACATTCCGAGGCAAATTTAGTTAAGGCTTAAAGTTTGTTCACTCCTCTGGAGGAGGACTGGCTGGCTCGACGAACTCGTCCAGGTCAATTCCGTCCGCGATGCGAGTGGCTGCTTCAATGAAGGTCTCCATCATGAAGGACTAGAACTGGCGATGTTTGGTGTTGGCAACCTTGAGCGCTGCTAGCTTCTCTTCCTTGGCCTCTTTGCAGTGGATATGAACCAAACACAGAGCCACATCAGCACCACATCGGGCGGAGGACTTCTTCCATGCTTGCACTCGGCCGAGGATCTCATTGAGTCGAGTCATCAGAGACTCGGGGTCATTCTGGAACCTCTCCTTCGGCCAGAGCTCCGTGTCGACTCGGGAAACCGCTACCTTCAGTCGAGCCAGATAATCCACGACACTGGCAAGACGAGATTCCAATCGGAGTACGTTCATGGCGGCTTCATCCTTAATAGGAGAGTTGATGGGGTCCAAGTTCGTTTCGATCCACCCAGTCTCTTCTTCGAAGTTTTGGCAAAATTCTGCACAACACGGCCAAAATAATGAGTCGAAGAGCCGTCTGAAGAATCAACAACTGTCAAGAGAAACTAGTCAACCAGGAGAAAATACCTTCAAGCATGAGGAATAACTTCTTGGCAAGTCCCCCCAGATAAGCCTCCAGATCATTCCTCTTTCGAGAGAGATCTTCAATCTTGTCGTTCGGGGCTACCCTATCCTTCTTTAGACGTGTCACTTCCTTGTTAGCTTCGGCAAGAGCAATCTTCAGCTTGGCGTTGTCTTCCTCTAACGTCCCGACTGAAGCCAACTTCTCGTCGGCAAGTGTTGTTTTCTCTTGGGCCTCTTTCTGTGTCGCTGCAAGATCAAGGTCCTTCTGTGCCAGAGCCTGCCTCATTTTCTCTAAAAACAATAAACAACACTCGGTTCAGAAAGAAGAACGGAAAGATGAC
Source organism: Triticum urartu (assembly GCF_056163025.1). Lineage (NCBI taxonomy): Eukaryota > Viridiplantae > Streptophyta > Magnoliopsida > Poales > Poaceae > Triticum > Triticum urartu. Next base: position 460,576,753 of record NC_141876.1, on the reverse strand, counting down.
TCGGGAGACAGTCCAATCTCAGAGTCGGCAAGTTTTTACCTTCCATACCAGCTATTTCGTCCTTGGCCTTCTGCAAGTTCTGCTTGGCCAAGTCCAGGTCAAGATTGAGCTGGATCTGCTTCATCTCGAATTCAGCAAATTGGGATATGAGCTCACAGGATTTCTAAAGTCAGCAAATAAGATATATCAGTTGACAGAATCGAAGATTATTTGCTCCCGAGTGATGAAGTACAAATTCAGGATATTATGACAAAAAGAGTTCCAAGACTACTGCAGAATCAAACATCCAACAGTAGCCTAGGGGACTACACCCAGTGGGTGCACTTGGCGTGCCCCCACTAGTTTGGTTCGATACTCAACTTGATCAGTCTACTCGCCCAAAAAAAGAGAGAAAAGCAACAACAATATTGGTTCTCAGACCACCGCCGACTGCCCGCAGTCGACCGCGGTCTTAGGGACTACACCCAGTGGGTGCACTTGGCGTGCCCCCACTGGTTTAAGAGTTCACTCGACAGGATCTGTTCAAGACCGAGTGGATTTATTATCAACAAAGATCTAAGACCCCCGCCGGATCAAACATTCGACGACGGTCTTGGGGACTACACCCAGTGGGTGCACTCTGCGTGCCCCCACTGATTCAAAAGTTCACTCGACATCGACTCAAGTGAAGAAGAATGCAAAGTAAAAGAATGCACCCAGTGGGTGAACAGATGCACACGAAGTTTGAAAACGCTCATCCACGGACATCTTACGAGTAATAAAGTAGCAGTTCTCAAGTATCAAGTTAGAAGATCAGTCGGAAATCAACTAACCTGGACGTTGGCTCGGAGAGCTGCACTGGCGTCATAGGCAGCTTGGCTGGTCTCACGCACCGTCTTCATCCGTTCCATCATAAGGCATGCTTGGAGTATCGCTTCTTTAGCAGCACTCACCTAATCCTCCTGGACATGATGGGTGACGAACAATAGAGACGGTGGAATAGTCGCAGCAATCTGAGGGTCTGAAGTATGGAGTTGAACATATGAAGCAGGATCTTGGGAAGTCGACGCTGATGGACGTTCAGTAGACACAGGATCGGCAAAAGTGACAGAGGCCCGATGAGGTCTCCAGTCTGCTGGACCACCGGTTCGAGTACTCATGTCGTCTGAGTTGTCTTGCCGGTCGATGCCTTCCTGCCCGAGCTCCTGCCTCTCCTTCCCATAGGCCTCAGTGGCACATCTTCATCATCGTTTGGAAGTTCAATCACATGCTACGGCGCTGCAAAAGATTCGACCGTAATATATCAGTCGACGTGCAAATCAATTGATAAATTGGAGGCAAGATGGCAGAGTCACACCTGCTTTGGAGGTGGCCGCATCTTCCATTTCCGCATCATCCTCATTCATGTAAATATCCACGTAAGTCCCAGAAGTAGCAACACTGCAAGTTCCCGAACTCCCTCGGTCAAGCAAGAAAGCGAGTCGACGACTACTTAAGAAGTTCTTGAATAAAAAGAGAAAACAAAACGCTTACCCAGAGGCGATGGGAACATCAATCTTGATCTTAGGCAGGGTCTTCCGAGGCTTGGGAGCCGCAATCTTGGGTTGCTTCGGCGCCTTCTCAGTCGAAACGGGGGAGGAAGTCCGAGTGTGCTTTAAGGTCTGCGCGACTGCCTTGCCACAGATGCTCATGGGGTCATGGGTCTGCTTGGAACGCCTTTCAGTGCGGGGTGGGGAGTCGACCTCCTCGCCGTCGCTTGAGTCCTCACTCTCCTCCTCGTCCTCGTCATTGGATTTCCAGTCACCACTTTCGCCTCCACTCGCCTCTCCTTCCTGGTCCTGCTCTCCATTGGGCATCGAGTACGTATCAGTGTAAATTTGCAAGGCAAAGAATAACAGACATCAGTCAGACACGAAGACAGTTGCAAATCAGAATGAAGAAACACTCAACAGTGAAGGACAGACCTTTTCAGGTTCATGGCCAACGCAGAATGGTTGGACTCTTCTGGACCCCCGGGGGTTATCTTTGTTTCCAGTGATGCCCTGCAACCACTGCTCCACCGTCTCCTCGGTAACCTCCTCCGGGTGGATCCAAGGGGTGTCCTCAATGCCCGAGTACATCCACATAGGATGATCGCGGGCCTCGAGTGGCTGGACGCGTCGACCGAGAAACACTTTCAGCAAGTCCATACGAGTCGCGCCGTCTTGGACTAATTGGACTACTCGCTCCATCAGCATGTTCACCTCTGCTTTCTCTGCTGGAGTTACTTTCAAAGAAGTGGGCTGCTGGACTCACTCCATGGAGAAGGGAGGGAGACCGGTCGACTGGCCAGGAGTCGGTTGGTGCTTGCAGTAGAACCAGGTCGACTGCCACCCTCTAATTGACTCGGGAAGAATCACAGCTGGAAAAGTACTTTTGCTTCTCATCTGAATACCTAGACCTCCACACATCTAGATCACATGCATCCTCTCATCACTCGGATTAGCCTTTTTCACAGACTGAGAGCGACAGGTAAAGATGTGTTTGAAGAGACCCCAATGCGATCGACAGCCCAGGAAATTTTCACGCATGGAAACGAATGCAGCGAGGTACGTGATGGTGTTGGGGGTAAAGTGGTGAAGTTGGGCTCCAAAGAAGTTCAGAAAACCCCAGAAGAAAGGATGAGGGGGCAAAGAGAAACCACGGTCAACATGGGTCACGAGGAGGACGCACTCACCCTCCTGCGGCTGCAGCTCGGTCTTGTTGCGAGGCAGCCTCCGAGATTCGTGGGCAATCAAGTCCCCTGCGACCAGACCTTCCACATCCTCCAGCTGAATCATGGACCGAATCCAGTCGCCCTGGATCCAGCCGGGCGGCAGGCCAGACCTCGAGGAAGACTCCCCCCCCCCAAGCCCCGACTCGTCTTCTTACCCTTCGGCTTCCCCGCCGCCGTCGCCTTCTTGGCACGCTCCAGGGTCGCCGTCTTGTCCTTCCCCATCGCCGCGGGCTGCTCACGGATGGTGCGGGGGCGTCGAGAGCGACAGAGGACGAGGTGGAGAAACATAGGAAGGAGAAGGAGAATGGGATGCGTTGTGCAGACGCACCGGCCACGGAGCCTTTTATTTACCCGCTTCTGAGTGGCTGACATGTGGGCCCGAGAGATCCTGTCAAATCCCGCAACAGCTTCGCGCTCGGTACGTGGCAAAAAAGGCGGTGCGGAGATCGAGGCGCCCCTGCCTAATCCGTCTCATTTACTGCGGCACTCTCCGCCCCGCACGCTTCCCCAAATTTCGAATCCTGTGAGATCTGGGAATGGCAGCGCAACCAGTCACGCCCAAGATTTCATACCCCTCAAACACTCGAAGCATACCAGGATAATTTCACTTGACAAAATTCTGAATGGATCAAGGCGATTGAAAATAAAGTTGAAGGTCTAGCATGGTTCACCAACACATATAAGATGCCCCCGAAGCATGAGAACTGGGTCGGAACCATCTTCAACCTCTTCTCCCCTCGGACCTCGATCCATTCGGGGGCTAATGACGAGGACATGTACCTAGTGTTGGGTAATAGGCCTGACCTAGACGCCCTCCCCAAGGTCACTACCCTAAGATCAACAGCATTCAAAGCACAGCAGTTTCCACTAACTAGAATCACCTCAGAGTGCAACCCACTCGATCAACAACTCCACTCGGATAACCCAATTCCATTCGACCAGTATATCATCACTCGACCGAACAAGAAACAGCTCGGAGTATAGAAGATCTAAAGTCACTCTGGATGGCAACGGTCAGGTGTTCACTCTGTAGTGTTAATGATCATTTATATGTCTTTATTGATGGCGTTACCAGTAACGCCTCACCTTTATGTACATTGAACTCCTTGTAATGTGGGCTGGCTGGGGTCTTGGCGCACTCTATATAAGCCACCCCCCTCCACTAAGACAAGGGTTTGCACCCCCTGTAACTTCACGCATAATCCAGTCGACCGCCCCAGGGCACCGAGACGTAGGGCTATTACTTCCTCCGAGAAGGGCCTGAACTCGTAAGCCTTGCATGCACAACCTCATCGTAGCTAGGATCTTGCCTCCTCTTACGTAACCCCTAATCTACTGTCAAACTTAGAACCACAATAGTAGTACCACACGTCGCGGGCTGAGTAAGTGAATAACGGTTGGATTTGTCCTATCACTATAAAAGGGGAGTCTTCTTATCTGAGTTGACCGCCTCTTCCATCCCCAAGCTCCATTTTCACCCGATCTCTCTCCTTAGCCAATCGAACTTGTTGATTTTCTATGGATTGGTTGAGAAGGCCTCGATCTACACTTCCACCAAGAGAAATTTGATTCCCCCACTAATCCCTTGCGGATCTTGTTACTCTTGGGTGTTTGAGAACCCTAGACGGTTGAGGTCACCGCGGAGCCATATTCCATTGTGGTGAAGCTTCGGGGTGTCGTTGGGAGCCTCCAATTAAGTTGTGGACATTGCCCCAACCTTGTTTGTAAAGGTCCGGTCGCCACCTCCAAGGGCACCAATAGTGGAATCACGGCATCTTGCATCGTGTGAGGGCGTGAGGAGAATACGGTGGCCCTAGTGGCTTCTTGGGGAGCATTGTGCCTCCACACCGCTCCAACGGAGACGTACTTCCTCTCAAAGGGAAGGAACTTCAGTAACACATCCTCGTCATCACCAGCTCCACTCTTGGTTATCTCGTACCTTTACTTGCGCAAGCTTATATTGTGTTGCTTCCCTTGTTTGCTCGTGTGCTTGTTGTTGTTGCATCGTATAGGTTGCTCATCTAGTTGCATATCTAGACAACCTACTTTGATGCAAAGTTTAAATTGGTAAAGTAAAGCTAAAAATTGTTAGTTGCCTATTCACCCCCTCTAGTCAACTATATTGATCCTTTCAGCTACCTTACTGCACCTTTGTTACAATTGGCACTTGCTGCTCGTTACAAATTACCTTGCTATCAAACTATCCGTTACCAATAATTTTAGTGCTTGCAGAGAATATCTTGCTAAAAACCTCTTGTCATTTCCTTTTGCTCCTCATTGGGTTCGACACCCTTACTTACCGAAAGGACTACAATTGATCCCCTATACTTGTGGGTCATCATACACCAAAAGAGGGAGATTGCTAACAGCTAGAATTCAGAGCTTGAAAAAGCTACAGTAGAGATAGCTATTCTCCAGAGCTCCAAATGACCTGAAATTTTACAGAGATTTATTTTGGAATATATAAAAATATTGCAAGAAAGAAGTAATGGAGAAGAGCCTTTATGGGCCCACAAGGAAGGGAACACACCCTACCCCCAGGGCACGCCTAGGTGCCTTGTGGGGCCATAGAGGTCAACCGATGCCCATCTTCTGCTATATAAAGGCATTTTCCCTAGAAAAAAAATAAGAGAACACTTTTGGGAGGAAGCGTCGCCGCCCTCGAGCCGGAACCTAGGAAGGAGCACTTTTGCTCTCCGGCGGAGCGATTCCGTCGGGGAAACTTCCCTCCAGGAGGGGAAATCAAAGACATGGTCATCACCAACGCTCCTCTTGTCGTGGGAGGACTCACCTCGATCAACATCTTCACCAACAACATCTCATCTTCAAACCCTAGTTCTTCCCTTGTTTTCAATCTTTGTTCAAACCTTAGATTGGTACCTGGGGGTGCTAGTTGTGTTGATTACATCTTGTAGTTGATGCTAGTTGGTTTACTTGGTGGAATATCATATGCCCAGATTTTTATTTACATATTTAGCTCCTCTGACCATGCACATAAACATGCTATGTGAGTAGTTTCGTTTGTTCTTGAGGGCATGGCAGAAGTCTTGTTATAAGTAATCATGTGAAGTTGGTATTCATTTAATGTTTTGATGATGTGTTATGTTGTTCTTCCTCTATTGGTGTCGTGTGAACACCGACTACATGACACTTCACCATGTTTGGTCCTAGGGGAAGGCATTTCGGGATTAGTGAGTAGATGATTGGTGAGCCGCTTCGATAAAGTTGTCATACTAGGTGGCACTGTTCATACCTAGATGGTTGGCCTTCGAGGCTAAGATATCCAATCTCTTCGGGCGGGGTACAAGCTCAGTTGAGCCTCGGTTGGCATCGCTCCTTTGGAGGAGTGGTTCGAGAATTACAAAGGGGAACTCGTCTGTCGAGCCGAGGACTCCAGATCCGAGGTGGCTTTCGTTAAGAAGGTCGTCCTCGGCGTAGAAGACCAGTTAAGGGGCTACTGACGGTGTCCTAGATTAGGGGGTGCTAACCTAGTCGGCCCATGCTCCTCGGGTTGGGCCGATGGGCCCTCATTCGTACTCAAGATGGACTCCGGAGGCAGAATGCTGGAGGCATGATCAAGACTACCTCCACGGAAGACTTGTCGTATACTCCAAGATTTCGCATGCCGCCTTATGCCTAGATACCGACCTTGTAACCCTACATACCCTACCTGGTGTGTGTGTATAAGCCATGGGGTTTAGCCCGTAGAGGGGACATCAAGGCAATATCATTCACCTAGCCCTGGAGTTAGACCACATCTTACGATCTCGAGGTAGATCAACTTTGCACTTGATACATCCCCATTAATATAAACAAGAGCAGGATGTAGGGTTTTACCTCCATCAAGAGGGCCCGAAACTGGGTAAAATGTCGCCTCTCTGTTCCTGTTACCATCCATCCGAGATCCACAGCTCGGGACCCCCTACCCCGAGATCTACCGATTTTTACGCTGACACCTAGTTTATGAGCTATTCCGTAAGGGGCTGATTTGGATCCTTTTGTTTAATGCTACGGTTAGATTTATATTAGTTCTTCTTTTGTATTTGCATATGCTTGTGAGATGGGGTAATCAAATGTAGGTTGTTTGTTCAAGTAAGAACAACACCTTAGCACCGGTCCACCCACATAACAATTTATCAAAGTAATGAACATGCGTCAATGTAACATGTGAACGTAATTAGATGAATTCGCATGTGTCCTCGGGAACGCTTGATCACTCTAGGAAGTACTTCCGAATTGTCTTTAGAAATATTAATGATTGGGCCACCTTGCTGCACCTTGTTACTTTTGCTACTTGTTACTTGTTACAATTATCTTGCTATCAAATTATCTGTTACTATTAACTTACAGCACTTGCAGCGAATACCTTGCTAAAAACTGCTTATCAATTCATTCTGCTCCTCGCTAGGTCAGACACTCTTACTTATTGCAAGGACTACGATTGATCCCCTATACTTGTGGGTCATCAGCCTCCCATGCAGCCACCTGGCAGACCCATCGCGCCTGGCGGATCGAGCACGGCATGCCGGCCAGCTCGCACGAGGTCTCTGACGACGACCCTAGGGCTCGACGACGATACGACGCCTGACCCGCACCGGTGCATGCCGGCTTGACCATAGAGCAGGCACAGGAGCACTACAATGTTGCCATGGCGGAGGAGGAGGAGCCTGCGCCGGCTCCTATGTCGGCGTTCCAACAGGCGTAGGAGGAGCAAAGGTACAACATGTTCCTCCTACAGCAGCACCGGCTGGCGAAGAGCCAAATCTACGGCTAACACGCAAGCGTGGCGGTCGTGGCTGCCACGGCTGCGGCAAACCCGAACTTCGTTACGGAGTAGCGGGCGTTCTACGAGACCGCACACGCGATGGCGGTGCTAGCGGTCGAGAACTCAAACGCCGCCGTCCAACTTTCGAGGGCGCATGTGGCAGGTCGACAGTAACGGACCATCCACGTCCATCATCGACCTCATGTCCACCGACGCCAGCGACGGACTGGTTGCGGACTCCTCCGAGGATGTGTAGGACATGGGAGGCGGCAGGGCATTGTGTCCCAAGTGGGCCGGTATGTCTCCCATGTTCACTTCACGGGTCTTGAATCCCGCCGCCGTTCATGTAGATGGTAGGTGGAGGACGTGGTTGTCGATGCGGAATACAAAGAAAGTGAACGAGGGCACCGCCGTAGGATAGGTTAAGGGTCCGGCTGCTTTTTTATGAAAAAAGTTTGAAATATAATGAATTTCGACAAGTTTATATAAAAATCCACCGTGTTTGTATAATTTTGTCTGCTTAGTTGAAACTTAATTTGAAATGTATGTTGAATTCATGTCCGTAGACTGGTCCCTGTCCGCAGATGGATACGAAAGCAAATTTACAAGTGAGCGTTGGAGCTGCCGCTCTCCCCAAAGAAGAATTCCAATTTCGAAAAGCTTGAAGAAAAAAATGTGCCACTTGTCCCATGGTCATCCGACCTGAGAGTATTATACTCCTTCTAGTAACCACGTTCCTACACGCATCCCCGATGTAACAGCTCACTTGATCAACTCTTTTTGTTTTTTCCATTTCTGCGGGTCGCCAACTCTGTTTTGTGTTGGTTGTTAGAGAGACGGCGACATGGCGTCCCACAACGTGGAGCCGTGCACTCCGGAAAGACCAAGCCAACATTCATCAACTCGATCACCAACGCAAGCAATCGAACACGAACTCATTATTAGGCGACCACATCTCCAAAGAAAACAGGAGCGCGCACGTACGCGATCCAGTACCTAATATTCAAGTACGCCGTGGAGGGGCCGGGTCAAGGGAAACGGGCTGGACCGGCACCGCGTAACCCGTCCCTCTCCGCCACGCTCATCCCCACCTCCACCTCCAGCCGTTGGTTCGCTCCTTCCCTCCCCAAAGCGATCGGGTCAACCCGGGGGCGCTGCATGCAGCTGTAGCACACAGCTGGCCCTCGAATGCGATGCATGCTTCCGTCGCCGCGCCGACGCGTACCGTATCGACGGCGACGGCGATGCCAATCATGCCTCTACTTGCAACATTATCCTGCCGTGTGGTAGATGGATGCCCACCCCGTGCATCCCCCTTTCTGTCTCCTACGTACACGAACACGATGACAGCGTCCCTACACCTGCGTGTACAGGAGTACAGGAACATACCATCTTGATCGCCTTGATGATGATCTTCTAATCCGCAGTGACGCCGCCATCGTACGAGATCAAGTTGTTCACACTGTACTAGTGTCTCACACTTGCGCTGGAGTATACGTTTTCCCTTGCAAAATCCAGAGATGAGACTGAATGTTGGCCATCTCAGCAGGAGTGCTGTCCAGTAAGCGCCGGAGACGCGTACATACACCACCGGCCGGGAAAAGAAAAGGAATGTACGAATTGCGCCCGGTCGTGGTGGCGCGCACGACGGTGGTACGAAAACGACGGCTGCTCCGGTCGCGTGCGGTGGTCGACGGAGGTGGTTGGAGACTTCCTCGGCCCTTTCCTTCCCACCGAGCCGAGCCACAGCACAATGGTCGAGGGAACAAATCGTTCCCCTTTACGTTCCTAAACAAAGGGCCACACGATTCACACGACAAAATGCGTGGATTTTCCTCGCAGTCGTTTTCATCTGCGAGTGTGTCACCGTGGGATTTGACATGTCCCGGGAGGCCACAACAGAAAAGGTGCCTGCTACTCTCGTCGAACCTTTTCTCTGGCCTCAGTGTTGGTACTACAGTACAGTAATTCCTAGTGCCACGGAACATGACAATAAGAACCCAGTTGTTGACACTTGACAGTAAAAGAGACCTAGGAGGCACCCGGTCCGTTCATCACACGTCGCAAAAAACTTTCGCCTTGTCTTTGTTTAACAATATACATGTTGACGTTTCTTCAGAGAGGATCACACGAGAAATTTACCGAATCGAATATATGCCAGACAATCTGTAAACCAAGAAAATGACGGCATTAGAAAGCTCCTGAATTCCCCCGCAAACAAGGAAAAAGCTCCCGATAATATATGAAATTCAAGCCTATCTCTCCACCTGAGATGAGATCCTGAGAAAATGACACCGCAATACGCAGTGCTCCCCAGCTAATCAAATACCCCCACCATATCCAAGAGCTCGTCAAAACCAAGCATCGATTCACTGTCCTTCCTGTGGGTATTAGCAGCAGTCGCTAACTCCCTCTGCTCATCTCGTTTCAAGCAACAAGTGTCAACTCTCAACACCACCTCTACAAAAGCAATCGTGCACTCTGGTGATGCTCTCTGGTTTGTGCCGCCATCCCTGTCGATGAAGACCTCCGTGGCCTCCTTCTAGTGCCCCGTGCCGATCGCCGATGCTTTGGCCGGAATTCTTGCACCATGCCGCCGGTTCCTGACATGCTCGTGCGGCTCCTCGTCGCGTCCGTGCTGCTCGGCGCAGCCAGTGGCGCGTTTACCCCCGCGGACACCTACCTCGTCCTCTGCGGCACGTCGGCGAGCGCCACCGTTGCCGCGGGACGGACGTTCGTCGGGGACGCCCGTCTGCCCGCCAAGTCGCTGGCCGCGCCGCAGAGCGTCGAGGCCAACACGTCGCTGACCGCGGTCGTCCCGTCCGGCGAGTCGCAGCTTTACCGGTCCGCGCGCGTCTTCACCGCGCCGGCTTCCTACACGTTCGCCGTCAAGCAGCCCGGCCGGCACTTTGTGCGCCTCCACTTCTTCCCCTTCCCGTACCGGTCCTACGACATGGCCGCGGACGCCGCGTTCAACGTGTCCGTGCAGGGCGCGGTGCTCGTCAACGGGTACGCGCCCAAGAACGGCACGGCGGAGCTCAGGGAGTTCTCGCTGAACGTCACCGGTGCCACGCTGGTGATCGCCTTCGCGCCGACGGGGAAGCTCGCGTTCGTGAACGCCATCGAGGTCGTGTCGGTCCCCGACGAGCTCATCGCCGACACGGCCAGGATGATGGGCGGGGCCGTCCAGTACACCGGGCTGTCGACGCAGGCGCTGGAGACGATCCACCGGATCAACATGGGCGTCCCCAAGATCACGCCCGGCAACGACACGCTGGGGAGGACGTGGCTGCCGGACCAGAGCTTCCAGCTCAACACCAACCTAGCGCAGCATAAAGACGCCAAGCCCTTGACGATCAAATACGACGAGAAGTCGGCGCTCTCCTCCGCGTACACGGCGCCGGCGGAGGTCTACGCGACGGCGACGAGGCTGAGCACGGCGGGCGAGACCAGCACCATCAACGTGCAGTTCAACATCAGCTGGAGGTTCGACGCCCCGGCCGGGTCGGATTACCTACTCCGGTTCCACTGGTGCGACATCGTCAGCAAGGCGGCCATGGGAATGGCCTTCAACGTCTACGTCGGCGGGTCGGTGGTGCTCGAAAACTACGAGATTTCGCGTGACACGTTCAACCGGCTGTCCATACCGGTGTACAAGGACTTCCTCCTGGGCGCCAAGGACGCCAAGGGCGCCATCACCGTGAGCATCGGGTCGTCGACCGAGGACAACGCGTTGCCCGACGGCTTCCTCAACGGCCTCGAGATCATGAGGGTAGTCGGGAGCGCCGGCGCCGGCGCTCCCGCCGCGTCCGCGCGCAGTTCAAAGGTCAAAATCGGGATCATCGCCGGCTCGGCCGTCTGCGGGGCCACGCTGGTGATGGTGCTCGGGTTCATCGCCTTCAGGACGCTGCGCGGGAGGGAGCCGGAGAAGAAGCAGCCGTCCGACACCTGGTCGCCCTTCTCGGCGAGCGCGCTGGGCTCTCGCTCGCGCTCCCGGAGCTTCTCCAAGAGCAACGGGAACACCGTCCTGCTCGGGCAGAACGGCGCCGGCGCCGGGTACAGGATCCCGTTCGCGGCGCTCCAGGAGGCGACCGGCGGGTTCGACGAGGCGATGGTCATCGGCGAGGGCGGGTTCGGGAAGGTGTACAAGGGCACGATGCGCGACGAGACGCTGGTGGCCGTGAAGCGCGGCAACCGGCGGACGCAGCAGGGGCTGCACGAGTTCCACACGGAGATCGAGATGCTGTCCCGGCTGCGCCACCGCCACTTGGTCTCGCTCATCGGCTACTGCGACGAGCGCGGGGAGATGATCCTGGTGTACGAGTACATGGCCATGGGCACGCTACGGAGCCACCTGTACGGCGCCGGCCTCCCGCCGCTGTCGTGGGAGCAGAGGCTCGAGGCCTGCATCGGCGCCGCGCGGGGGCTGCACTACCTCCACACCGGCTCCGCCAAGGCGATCATCCACCGGGACGTCAAGTCGGCCAACATCCTCCTGGACGAGAGCTTCATGGCCAAGGTGGCCGACTTCGGGCTGTCCAAGAACGGGCCGGAGCTGGACAAGACGCACGTGAGCACCAAGGTGAAGGGCAGCTTCGGGTACCTGGACCCGGAGTACTTCCGGCGGCAGATGCTGACGGAGAAGTCGGACGTCTACTCCTTCGGCGTGGTCCTGCTGGAGGTGCTGTGCGCCCGCACGGTCATCGACCCGACGCTGCCCCGGGAGATGGTGAGCCTGGCCGAGTGGGCGACGCCGTGTCTCAGGAACGGTCGGCTCGACCAGATCGTCGACCAGAGGATCGCCGGGACGATACGGCCGGGGTCGCTCAAGAAGCTCGCGGACACGGCCGAGAAGTGCCTCGCCGAGTACGGGGTGGAGCGGCCCACCATGGGGGACGTGCTCTGGTGCCTCGAGTTCGCGCTGCAGCTGCAGGTGGGGTCGTCAGACGGCTCGTACGTCGACACCATGTTGCCGCCGGCGCCGCCTGTGCCCGTGAAAACGCCAGAGGTTCAGCGTAGCCTGTCCGCCGCTACCATGGCGACCGACGCTGCTGCCATGACCACCAACTTGGGTGATCTAGACGGAATGTCCCTGAGCGGAGTATTCTCGAAGATGATCAAGAGCGACGAGGTCAGGTGAAGCCAAAAGATGCTTCGTCGACGTTGTACAAGCTGAAGCACATGTATATGTCAATTTTGTGTTTATAGCATGTAGTACATGACAAACGATGTACAAACTTTCACGTAGAAGAAAGTTATATCAGGTAGTGATGTATAACGTACCAATAAGGAGGAACAGATTCTCCTGATTTCACAAAAGTAACCTCACCATGGATATGTATATGATCGGCAGAGAGGCAGCGGCTTATACTCCAGGATGAGTATAAGCAGAATCGCCATGTGAACAAGGCCGAGACAAAAATACATAAACCAGGAGGTGTCACTGCATTCAGAGCAGAATATTTCATGGATATAAGTGAAGATTACTGCAGTAAATGGGCAAGAAATCATGCTGTATCTCCAGCACATTCATAACACCAATTTTTGTTACAAACGAATAAATGAGTCTGTTAAACTCGAGGCATGATTATGAGTTCTATAGAGTACCCTAACTTCCTTCATGCTCAACAAAGAGCAGTGCCCTCGGATCTCGAGAAAAATAATGGGGTCTCACCAGACGTCTACTCCCCCGTGGCCATCTAATACTCAATCACTACCCTCTACTCTTCCTTCCGCTTTCCTAATTGCTTTCTGGCCCGAGCTGTCAAGCACCGTCCCACAAACTTGAGAACCTCGTCGATGAGAACCACTGGGAATGCAACTGCTACGACCAAAAGCCATTCATTGAAACTGAGGGGCACAATCCCGAAGATTTGGGTAAGGAAAGGCACGTAGAGGATCAAGAAATGAAGCCCAAAAGACACCGACATTGCCAGAAGAAGCCAGGGGTTCACCCATGGAGGCATGCTCAGAAGGCTGCCATCCTCAGACAGGGCATTCAGTGAGTTGAACATCTCAATGGACACCAAGACAGAAAGGGAGAGGGTTGTTGCTTTTATTTTGCCGCCCTGGAAGTAATCGCAAGGGTTCTCATCAAAGTTGAATGTCCTTGCCCCTGCTGTGAATGATGACACATTGAAACCCTCCCATGAGGGGCACTGGCCCCAGTTTGAGAGCTGGGAGTATGAAACAAGAGTGTGACCATCACTAGCCAGATCAATTCCCAGGAAAGAGCCATGGGTGTACCAGATGATAAAGATTCCAACCGTTGCAATCCCAACATACAGCCCAATAACCTACACACATGTTCATAAATTTCAAACATAAGTACAACTGCATCCATTCATAAATTAATATTCTATGCAAGTGCACAAATCAATAGGGCTAGAAGAGCCATAATGATGTGCCAAAAGACCACATCATGTGGAAGCTATGCTGGGAAAAATCATTTTCATAAGTCCTCAATGTATACAACTTTATTACTATTGGACCTTTTGAGTAAGATTGAAGAACTTATGAGAATTGACAGTTTTCGCATGGAAGATACAAGACATATATGGGACACTCTAGAGAAGCATCTCCCAGTTGATTTAATTAAGAATGAACTCTCGTTTTAATGTCTGGATATAAATACTAACGAAATGCTTGTTGTGGAAGTGCTGACTCTTTATAAGGTGTTTAAAACTGTATATACCATAATTACTATTGCTGAAAAGCTACGTAGAACACAGTAAATTAATTCACTGTGAGGGCTTCAAAGCAATTGATTTAAGATGAGGATACTTGAGGAAGTGCACAATATACAGGAAAACATACCATGTAGCGGAACAGGATCCAAGGAGTGATTAATGAATCATCACTTCTTCTAGGAGGTTTCTTCATGATATCCTTATCTGGTGGATTGAATCCCAAAGCTGTTGCAGGAGGGCCATCCGTAACAAGATTGACCCACAGAAGTTGTACTGGAATGAGGCCTTCTGGGATACCTAAAGCCGACGTGAGGAATATGGACGCAACTTCTCCAATGTTCGAAGATATCATATATCTGCAGTGCCACATGGATCATATGAACTTGTTGCATTTGTTTTTTATGTTTCAAGTAATTAGCAAACGAAATGGTTAAAACATAGCTAGCAAAAAAGATGTACCTTATAAAAGCCTTCATGTTGTTGTAAATGGACCTTCCTTCACCAACAGCTGAGACAATTGTACTGAAGTTATCATCTGCAAGCACCATATCTGAAGCTTCTTTTGCAACCTAACACATCATAAGGAGAAAGGGAAAAGGTCACAAGTCCACTCTGCGCATGTGAGAACGGCTAACAAAAACACGCCTTTAGGAACTCAGAAAAAATGTGTTCCAACTTCCAAAACTTTGGCCAGGCAGACAAGTGAAACAGATTTTTCACCATCATGTCGTCTTTGTTGTTTTCATCTCTGCTCATGCCCGCAATGCATGAATACGTGTCGATTTATACCTTTCATTAAGTTAGGGTTCTATCCACACCATGTTAACAAACATAGCATGCATTCACAGAAGGTCATCATGAGTAACACATTTCACAAAAAGGATACAGTAGAGGCAGGACAGGGAGCACCATTAAATCAAAACAGAAAGGTGAATGAAAAAGCAATGAAAATCTAATGAAGGCAATAGGAATCATATCATTATCGCAGACTTATTTCGTGTATCTTGAGTGTTACTAACATGGATTATTCAGCAGTAAAGTAGCCTTAGGGGTTGATGAGTAACAGATCATTGTGATGTTGCAGCAAACATTACATAAAACAACTATAGCAAACGCTAAACAATAATGATAATAATAATAATTGCAAGTAGAAGCACCTTAAGTGATAGAAGACAATCAGACACTAACAAAATGGATTCAATTGCACATGTAAAGTGATTAGGTGCAGCCTAAAACCGTACTCTTGAGATGTCAGAAGGTGACATTTTTCTATGGAAATAACCAAATAAGCTAACAATGAATTACACAAAATAGGAATGGATCTTAAAAATAGAACTAAAAAGAACGACTGATTTAAAGAAGAGAAAGAAGGCAGACCTCAGTCCCTGTAATGCCCATCGCGATTCCAATATCAGCTAATTTCAGAGCCGGTGCATCATTCACTCCATCACCAGTCATTGCAACAACTTCACCATCTTCTTTGAGCAGCCTAACAATTTCCTGCTTATGTTTTGGCTCTGCTCTTGAGAAGAGAAGGCCACCTGTTTGCCTCAAAATCTTCTTTCTATCAGGAAGAGCCATAAATTCCTTCCCTGCAAAGCTCTTTGAGCTAATGTTTTCACTGGGACCAAAAACCCCAATCTCACGGCATATTGCCTCAGCTGTTTCTTTGTTATCACCTGTTATCACCATAACACGTATACCAGCAGCCCTGCAATCTTCAATTGCTTTGTGGACTTCTTCTCGTGGAGGATCCTGTGGTAGTATAGTAATAATGATGTTAAAGACACATGCAGTTTCCGAATTAGGACCGCATATTTATTTACAGAATTTCCATGGAGTGAGAAGGTCTCACCCTCAGACCAACAAAACCACAGAATATCAGATTACTCTCTATGGAAGAGTAGTATGCAGGATCAAGTAGATATTTGTGAGCGGGATGCTCTTCTCCATCATATGTTGCAAAGTCTGCCAGATCTTCCTTGTATGCAAAGCCCAAACAGCGCAATGCACTGCCAGACATTTCACGAAGTGTTGACAATACGAGTGCCTTGGCACCCTCATCCAAGAGCACGACGGATCCATCGAGCAACTGAATATAGGCACTTCTCTCTAGCAAATTTTCTACTGCTCCCTGCAAGAGTACACTTTTACCATAAATATTCGTAGGAGAGAAAATGACATGACCAGAAACATTGGAAGCAGCAATATGACATGAATACATGGTACTTGCTACTCACAGAAGCAAATAAGAAACTCAATGCCACATTGTAGCTGAATCTATAACCAACTGACTGAAAGAAAGTAAATATGCATTGATAACTAGTTAAAGAGAATTAACATTTGCCGATATGGCAAAGATGAGCCCTAGTTTCAAGAGAAAAGGAAGGCACAAAAACTGGTACGGTGGACAATGACAATATATGGTATGTTATTTCCAGCGTTACAAAGAATAAAATGTTAGTAAGCCAAATTCCAGAAAAATAATATTTGTACACACTAGACAACTTGAAATACAGAAGTGCAACATATGATAATCCACAACAGAACTAAGCGATATGAATTATTCCAAATACCTTCACAAGCAGCAAATTCTTTCCAGTCTCTGCTTTTTTCACAATAACTCCCATTGATTTTCTAGTGCGATCAAATTCCAGAGTCCCTACTCTTTTAGCATCGTTGTTCCACCATTGACAGCACCCTTCAAACAACAAAGATACACAAATTATGTCAGATCTTTTCTGTCTACATAAAAAGCTAATAATGCAATCAGACTATATAATTTTACAAAAGAAATCAACATACTTAGCAAATCGGATGAATCCAGAGATGGGGTATATCCACCAGGGAGCCCCATTTTCTCGACCAAAACCTGGCACGTGCATAATACAATCACTCAACAGTACAAGTGATAAAATTACCGTGAGTTAATGAAATAGAGACAGTGTCGTCTTAAAAAGCATTCAAATTAGAGTGTAGAATTGGCAAGTAGAAGCAACATGCAACATATGTATATATCTTGGTTCATTAACAAATCATACCTTTAATGCAGCCTCTGTGGGCATCCCAGTAGCAACATACTGATGCTCAGAGTGTGCAATACTTGCATCATTGCAGAGTGCAGCTATCTTCGCAATCATCTGGAGGTTATCATCCATGTTCAAAGTTGGCCAGTCATGTATCTTGCCATCACTTGGATCATAAGTGGTTCCATCAACCTTAAAGTTCCTAAGTGTATCAGGCCACCTCCCAATTGCCACAAGCCTCACCGCTGACATCTGGTTGGTGGTCAGGGTTCCTGTCTTATCGGAGCAAATCACTGTTGTGCAACCTAATGTCTCAACACTGGGTAACTTTCTCACAAGTGCATTCTTCTGAGCCATCTTCCTGGTGCCTAGTGCCAAGCATGTGGTGATCACAGCAGGCAGGCCCTCTGGAATGGCAGCAACAGCCAGTGCCACTGCAATCTCAAAGTAATATGTGCACTTCTCGAATGAGAACTTAAAATTCGCCGGCCACCCATCCACATACTCCCAGGTAAGGAAATACTTCACGTTAATGAGCCAAACCAAGATACATATCACTCCAATAATGGCAGTGAGCGCCTCACCGAACTCATTGAGCTTCTTTTTCAGCGGCGTGTCATCCTCCTCCTGTGATGCCTCCTGGATCTGCGAATGGATCTTGCCTATTTCAGTGGCCATGCCAGTTCCGGTCACCACACAGACTGCACTGCCGTTGACAATGGTGGTGCCAGCAAAGACCATGCACTCCTTCCCCTGGATATCTGTGTCCTCGAGATGAATCTTGTGGCTGGTCTTGTTAACCGAAGAGGTCTCGCCAGTGAGTGATCCCTGCTCAACACGGAGGGTAGAGCTGATAAGCTGGAGCACACGCATGTCGGCGGGGACCTTGTCGCCCACGCGGAGCTCGACGATGTCTCCGATGACGAGGTCGCGCGCGGGGAGCCCATGCTTCCAGCGGCCGTCGCGCTTGACGGTGGCGTGCTCGGACTGGATCTCCTTGAGCGCCTCGAGCGCCTTCTCGGCGTTGCTCTCCTGCCAGACCCCGACGACGGCGTTGACGATGAGGATGAGGAAGATGACGAGCGGCTCGACGAAGGCGGTGGCCCTGACCTCGCCGCCCTCGGCGCCGTCGTAGAGCGCGAGCACGAAGGAGACGACGGCGGCGGCGAGGAGGATGCGCACGAGCGTGTCGTTGAACTGCTCGAGCACCAGCTTCCACAGGGAAGGCGGCGCGTGGCGCTCCAGCTCGTTGGGCCCGTACTTGTGCAGCCGCGCCGCCGCGTCGTCGGAGCTGAGGCCGCAGTCCGCCGAGACGCCGAGCTCCGCCAGGCAGTCGCTCGGGGTGCGCGCCCAGAAGGGGAAGACGGGCACGTCGGGGTCGGCCCCGGGGGAACCGGATCCATCCGGCCGCGCGGCCTCGTCCTGCCCGCCCTTGCCCATTTGTTTTGTGGCGACGACTCGAGATTCGAACGGAGAGGAGGCGCTCCTACCTAGGGTTCCCGTCCGTCGCCGCCGCGGCGAGATCGCATGGAACCCTTAACCCTAGAAGGGGATGGAGGAGGCGGCGGGGAGGGGTAGGGGAGGGGAGCGGGGACTGGGCTGGGTGGGAGAAGAAGAGGGCGATTGGTGGTGTGGATTCGAAAGCAGGCTGGGGAAGGACGGGGGGGCTTTTGCCTTTGTTTTTCCGCTTTTCTTTATGGCGTAAACTATTTTCTTACTCCAAATCGATCGCGACAGGGAAGAAATAGTACGCTGCGCACGCTCCGGGTGGTTCGTCGTCTTGGACCTTTGTGTGTCTGCGGGTGGGGATGCGTATGAGGTGGGACCTTTCGTCAGCGAGCGAGGGGGTCGTTATCGTGGCGGCTAGTACTCCACTTTCGATATGATATGTGGCGAATGGTTAATTAATTAACCGGTAAGGTATGGGGTTCTTGATGGAGAGATGCCTTGCTTGACCCGGAGCGGAGGCCACGTCACCAGGCGACGCGCCGTGCTGCCGCGTGTGCGCCTCCAACGGGTATGTGCCACTGTACCCTGGGGCCGCCTCGAGCCTTGACCCACACGCATTGAGAGGGGCGTGCCGCTTTTGTGGCTGCCGGGACCGCTTTGCGCGGATCGGGGTGCGAGGAATCTTTCCGGCGAGTGGTGGCGTGACGTCAGTCGGGCCAACCATCGCACGGCGCTGGGCGGTCCGTCCGAGCGCAGCCGCTAATGACGCACCTCCGGCCAATCGCGGCACGCCACGTGTACCCCGCGCCTCCTGATTTTATCGGGCTCCCTCCCGGGCTGCAAAAGAGGAATTCTGTAAGGTCCCGCGCTGGGAGGCACGGGCAGTCGCGCACGCAGCAGCTTCGGCTGCGCCCTGCACGTTCCGTTGCCGTGCCGTGCGCTGCCATCGCCGTGCAGTGTGCACGAGCGGGGAATCAGCCGAACCTGCTACGTACGGGCACCGGGGGCAGCGGCGCAGAGATCGGGTTCGGGGTCGGGTCAGGCACGCCGCGCACCACGTTGCTCCCGAAGCGCAGCGCAGAGGGTGTCAAGTGGTACGTACAGTAGTGTAGTGGAGCTTGTATATGCGGGTGACCTCCTCGCTGTCGTCGATTCCTTTTCTGCAGGCAGGCAGGCAGGCAGGAGTGGTGCGAGATCTGGATTAATATTTTACGGGGAAACGGAGACCGCACAGGCGTGGATCGCGGATTTCGCAGCTTCCGCGTAGCTGCAGTACGGCGGGTACAGTACAGTACGAAGGGAGCCGATGCCCCCGTACCGTGGGGGCACGGTTCGCCGTCCGTGGGAGCCAGCCAGGAGCGCACATGCCGTGGCCTCGGGTTGCACACGGGATCGAATCGGACGCATGGCCGTGACACGGCTGTGCTGGGGCAGCAGGCCAAAAGGAAAAGATATTGCGAGATAGTGGGGAGGCAAATCCACCCCTGCCTGTCGGACCAGCCATTTTCTTCTCATCTATCTCTTCTTCCTTATCCGCGCTGGCCTACCCCTGGCTCCATCGCCATATCGAGCCCTCAACCGTCAGCACCGTCACAACACTCCTTCCCTTCACTCTCGCCGCTGCGGACACTCTTGCTGGCCTAGACGCCGCCGTGGCACTTCCGGCTCCTTTTGGACTGCATCGTGCCCTCAATGTGTTCTACACATTGTCCAGCCAGTTTTGGGTGATTGGTTTGTAGGCAAGACAATGGTTCATCGGATGAGAAGTATGGACCAACGGAGCTTGATGAATTAATTCAAAAGAAGTAGTTCTTTGATTCATCGAATTCAGGCAAAGAAGTGGAGATGATTGTGATCATGAGCGTCCTTGGGGAAATGGACCGAGAGGTGGAACACATTCTAAACATCAAGGGTTCGATCAAAGCAAGAAGAGTTTTGAACCGGGATCAAGTCTTTGGAGCATGGCTGCTCTACAAGGTTGATCCCGGACCAACATTCCGAGATGAATGGTTTCCTTAACGCTTATGTATGCGCAAACCCTTATTCTTGCACGTGGTGGAGGGAGTGGAGGCACACTATCCCTACTTAAAGCTTGCCATGGATTGTTGCGGAAAACTATCGTTCTCTACCAAGCAGAAATGCACGGCTGCTATGAGGATTCTTGCACTTGGTACCGTTGTCGATGTCGTTGGTGAGATGCTCCGGATAGGGGAAAGCACATGCCCAGAGAAACTATCAAGTTTGTTCGCGACGTGGTGGAGGTGTTTGGAGCAGAATATCTAAGAGAACCAAATGAGGAGGACACAGAAAAGTTGCTGGCTATTGGAGAGGCGAGAGGTTTTCCATGTACGCTTGATTCAATTGATTGCATGCATTGACAATGAAAGAACTACCCAAAAGGTTTTGCGTGGGATGTATCAAGAATAAGGGTTTGGTATGCTTTCATATTAAAAGCAGTGGCATCACATGACTTGTGGATTTGGTATGCTTCCTTTGAAATGTCTCGTTCTCACAACAACATCAATGTGCTTCAGTGATCTCCCATGTTCAGGAGACTTTGTAATGGGGAATCGCCATTGTGCAACTTCATTGTCAACGGCTCACGGAGTTGATTGCGGCAGATCTCGGGTAGGGGGTCCCGATCTAGTAGCCTTGTCACGATGGTAACAAAGACACGTGTTTTACCCAAGTTCGGACTCTCCTAAGAGATAAAACCCTACGTGTTGCTTTTGTTGTATTGATTTGGTGTGGAGTACAAAGTACAGGTGATCTACCTCGAGATAGTTGTGTGTTCTCTACGAGCCCTACCCCTTGGTTTATATAGGTGCCAGGGGATACACCGTTAGCAGCTCTTGAACCAGTCTTCAAGTCAGAGACACTCCTCGGATCTTCCGGTCTGTGCTTCATTCTTTAGTCGCCGGTCTTGAAAACTGGTTCAATGAGTCTCCCTTTGTTCGATAACGAGTCCATATTCGAGGTGCTTCGGCAATTTCGTCCTTGCCAAACTTTTCATTGGGTTCATGTTGTTTTGGACATCGGGAATCTCTCCGCGTTGTAGTTCCTTAGTCGTAAAATTTTCTCACGCTTGGTGATTCATGATGGTCTGGTTTGGCATTAGCTTAGACCAGTCACATCCACCAGCCCACATGGCGATGAGGCGCATACATCCTGTCGGTCAACATTACGTGTGGACGTGCGTAGGGGTCCCATCTGATGTAAATATGCCCTATTGGCAATAATAAAATGGTTATTATTATATTTCCTTAATCATGATAAAAGGTTTATTATTCATGCTAGAATTGTATTGACCGGAAACTTAAATACATGTGTGGATTCATAAACAAATATCGTGTCCCTAGTGAGCCTTTACTAGACTACTCGTTGATCAAAGATGGTTAAGGTTTCCTAACCATAAACATGAGTTGTCGTTTGATAACGGGATCACATCATTAGGAGAATGATGTGATGGACAAGACCCATCCGTTAGCTTAGCATATGATCGTTCAGTTTATTGATACTGCTTTCTTAATATCAAATACATGTTCCTTCGACCATGAGATCATGCAACTCCCGGATACCGTAGGAATACCTTGTGTGCTATCAAACTTCACAACGTAACTGAGTGATCATAAAGATGCTCTATAGGTGATAACCCACAAGTATAGGGGATCGCAACAGTTTTCGAGGGTAGAGTATTCAACCCAAATTTATTGATTCGACACAAGGGGAGCCAAACAATATTCTCAAGTATTAACGGTTTAGTTGTAAATTCAACCGCACCTGAAAGACTTAATATCTGCAGCAAAGTATTTAGTAGCAAAGTAGTATGATAGTAGCGGTAACAGTGGCAAAAGTAACAGTATTGGTTTCGTAGTGATTGTAGCAGTGGCAACGGAAAAGTAACTAAGCAAAGATCAATATGCGAAAAGCTCGTAGGCAATGGATCAGTGATGAATAATTATGTCAGATGTGATTCCTCATGCAACAATTATAACATAGGGTGATACAGAACTAGCTCCAGTTCATCGATGTAATGTAGGCATGTATTCCAAATATAGTCATACATGCTTATGAAAAAGAACTTGCATGACATCTTTTGTCCTACCCTTCCGTGGCAGCGGGGTCCTATTAAAAACTAAGGGATATTAAGGCCTCCTTTTAATAGAAGTACCAGACCAAAGCATTAACACTTAGTGAATACATGAACTCCTCAAACTACGGTCATCACCGGTAAGTATCCCGATTATTGTCACTTCGAGGTTAACGGATCATAACACATAATAGGTGACTATAGACTTGCAAGATAGGATCAAGAACTCACATATATTCATGAAAACATAATAAGTTCAGATCTGAAATCATGGCACTCGGACCCTAGTGACAAGCATTAAGCATAGCAAAGTCATAGCAACATCAATCTCAGAACATACACTACAAAAAAAGACACATCCGTGACATTTTGGGCCGAACGAAAAAAAATATGTCATACATATGACACTTCTATGACGATAATTGTGACAAAACCCGGTATCATCATAGATGTGGTGGGCTCCTACTTCTATGACAAAAAATCATGACAGAAAATGGGCTTTTCGTCCTGGGCGGGCCAGAGACGCGGCTGCATGACATTCTTTAGACCGTCCATGACATAAAAAACCGTGGTAGAAGCGAGGGCGAGGAAAATTTCGGGGAGTTCCCGGTTACGGTGGGAGGTCGGGGGCCGAGCGATGCGCGTTTCTCTCGTACACGTACGCACGTGTGTGTGAGGCGTTGGGCTCTAACTGAACCCGAGCAATTGCACTGCAGGCTACGCGTTACTGAACCCGAGCGATCGATCGATGGCTGTTAACTGAACCCGATCGAGCGATTCCTTCGCTACTGCTGCTAACTAAAGCCATTGATTGGATGAACAGTGAGTGTTGTGGGGGGTGGATGAACAGTGAGCGGTGGCGTTGCCTCTGGATGAACAGGACCCCGTGGTGTGGAGGGCTGGATGAACAGTAGACGGTGGAGGGGTGCCCGTGGAGGGGTGGTTGAATAGGACCCCGTGGTGTGGAGGGTTGGATGAACAGTAGACGGTGGAGGGGTGGTTGAACAGTAGCCGGTGGAGTAGCGCGCGGTGGAGGCTGGATAAATAGGAGCCCGTGGAGGCTGGAGGAGGTCGACGGTAGCCCGTGGAGGCTGGAGGAGGTCGACGGTGGAGATGAACAGTATCCCGTGGAGTCCCGTTTTGCGGTACGCCACACCCCTCCCGATGAACAAGACCCCCGTTTCGATCGTAGGAGGTCCGTTTCGTCCGTTTTGCGGTACGCCACACCCCTCCCGATCAACAGGACCCCCGTTTCAACCGTAGGAGGTCTGTTTCCTCCATTTTGCGGTACAGCACACCCCTCCCGATCAACAGGACCCCCGTTTCGACCGTAGGAGGTCCGTTTCCTCCGTTCTGCGGTACGCCGGGCCTCGTTTCCATCGCCTGTTCCGTCCAAGCCCTCCCGATGAACACGACCACGCATTCCGTTCCGACCCAGCCGGTTGGCTCCCACGTGTTCCGTTGCCTCCCGATGAACACGGCGCATTTCGTTGCCTCCCGATGAACACGACGCATTCCGTTGCCTACCCATGAACACGACGCATTCCGTTGCCTCCCCGTGAACACGACGCATTCCGTTGCCTCCCCATGAACACGACGACGATATTGTTTCTCTGTTCCGACCCAGCCATGTACACGAGCCATGGCCGTACGTATGCGCGAGTAGGCGTTCGAGACTCTGCCCGTATGTACACATACGTGGCAGTATTTTCTTTCTTGCACCCTGGCCGATGTACGTACGTGTACATGCTACGTGCGTGCCTCTACTACGACACGTGCACGCCTCTACTACGACACGTGCGTGCCTCTACATCAACCAGTATGTACATACACATTCGCGAACAGAATGACAACGCTACGTACGCTTCGACCAGGTGGGTCCCGACTGTCAGGCACTTCCTTGCGTGCGAAGATGTAGCTGGTGGGTCCCAGCAGTCAGGGGGCGAATCGTTTTTTTTTGCCCGGACACACTTCCTTGTGTGCAAAGGTGTAGCTACTGGGTCCCAACAGTCAGGGGGGCGAATCGTTTTTTTTGCCCGGACGCACTTCCTTGCGTGCGAAGGTGTAACTGGTGGGTCCCAGCAGTCGGGGAGTGTCGGTGTCAAAACCGGCGGATCTCGGGTAGGGGGTCCCGAACTGTGCGTCTAAGGCGGATGGTAACAGGAGGCAGGGGACACGATGTTTTACCCAGGTTCAAGCCCTCTTGATGGAGGTAAAACCCTACGTCCTGCTTGATTATGCTTAATAATATGAGTAGTACAAGAGTTGATCTACCACGAGATGGGAGAGGCTAAACTCTAAAAGCTAGCCTATGGTATGATTGTTTTTTGTCCTACGGACTAAAACCCTCCGGTTTATATAGACACCGGAGGAGGCTAGGTTACACAAGGTCGGTTACAAAGAAGGAGATATGCATATCCGTATTGCCTAGCTTGCCTTCCACGCCAAGTAGAGTCCCATCCGGACATGGGACGAAGTCTTCAATCTCGTATCTTCATAGTCCAATAGTCCGGCTGTCCGGAGACCCCCTAATCCAGGACTCCCTCAGTAGCCCCTGAACCAGGCTTCAATGACGACGAGTCCGGCGCGCAGTGTTGTCTTCGGCATTGCAAGGCGGGTTCCTCCTCCAAATACACCACGGAAGAGTTTGAATACAAGGATAGTGTCCGACCCTGCAAAATAAGTTCCACATACCACCATAGAGAGAATAATATTTCCACAAATCTAATCTGCTAACATGTTTTGGCAGCATGACATCACGCCACGGCCCGGTAATTATTTGAACCGTTTTTCTTTAACCAGCCCCGCACATAACACGAGGCGGTTTCTTGACACGTCTTGTCAAAGCAGAGATCGTGTTCCCCTTATCACAGGATTCTCATCAATACAAACGTGGGTAACCCAACCATGCATGTTGGTATGACTCCTAGATATTAGGTAAGTCTCGAACGGCCATGAGGAGGACGCCTGATATTCATCCCCTTCATAAAGGGACAAGGCTTTTTCTTTTTTCCCTCCCATGCTCAATCGAATCCTTCCCCCGCCTCGAGTTCTAACACCCAAAGCCCAGGTCAGGTGCTTCGGACCTTCAATCATGTCCGGATCCAGCCTTCAAGGCCGGTGGATGCCTTCCTCCGTCACGGAGGAGGACATCAAGAAGTTGAGGGAGGCCAGATATCTGATCGCCGAAATTTCGCATAGGCTGCCCACCCGAGGGCAGGTCGTCCCTACTCCCGAACCCAACAAGAGCGTTGTGTTCGTCTCCCACTTCCTCCGAGGACTAGGCCTCGCTCTGGATCCCTTTGTTAGGGGTCTTATGTTCTATTACGGGCTGGATTTTCACGATCTGGCCCCAGTTTCCCTTCTTCACATCTCGTCATTTATTGTCATTTGTGAGGCCTTCCTCTGCATTACCCCTCACTTCGGCCTGTGGCTCAAGACCTTCGATGTGAAGCCAAAGATGGTCGAGGGGCAGTACGCAACGTGCGGAGGTGCTCTAATAAGCAAAATTGCTGACCCTCCATGGCCAAAGGGTTCCTTTCCAGAGGTGTCCAGATTGTGGCAACGGGAGTGGTTTTACGTCACAGCTCCCCGAAGTGCCAAGTGGGTAGCTGCCCCCACCTTTCGCTTGGGCCCTCCACCACAACTGATGTCATGAATCAGCAAGGGGCTGAGCTGGGGTCCAGCCAAGGATGTGCCAATATTGCAGAGCCATATCCGAGATCTCTTCAAGGGAGATTTCAGTCTGGTTATGGTAATGCAAGTTATGTTGGTTCGTCGAGTCCAGCCTTGCAAACGTCGGCCCCTCCGCATGTGGGAATTCAACCCGGAAGGACCGCACACTATTCAGAATTTCCTCAGCATGACGCACGAGGAGATGTACAAATCGTTCTTCGGACCCCAAATAGAGTGTCCGGACACTACCGAGGACGTGGGCCTGAGCTGCAACCGCCCCGCTGCCCAAGTAAGTAATCCCATGGCCGAACACACTGTCCTTTTATTTATCATGACATCATTCTGAAGAATCGCTCTTTGACCAGGACTCGATAACAAAGGCGAAGATGATCCGGTGTTCGGCCCCCCTTCCTGAAGTCTTGGACAATCCGGTGCTGGAAAAGATGCTCGAGCCAGCACCTTGCCTAGTGCCCTCAAAGGAAGATGAAGGGGGGAATAAAGAGGGCGAAAGAGGTCCTCCATCGCTACCTATTCCAATCGAGGAAATGAGTGCCTCCGCGAGGGAGGATAACCAAGGGGAAGAATCTGACATTCTCTCTCCCCGGGGAAGGAAGAGGACTACCTCTGAAGATCCGGAAACTAAGGTTTCCAAACGGGAGAAGAAATCTCCGCCAGAGGGTCCTGCCTCGGAGGGTATTCTTGCCGCACAATGTTCGCGCGGGGATCAGCCCTCTACCGAGTTGTAAGTAATCAAAAAGTACTTAATAGTGAAGATATCCTACCTTACTTTCGAAGACAATAACCGATACTTGTAAATTGTAGTCCGGATCGCAGCCCTTCTCGACAGAGTTCATCTTCAGGGGATCTTCTTCCGGAGATGATGGAGAGCGAAACGCCTCCCCTGGACTCCCCAGCTCAAGAAGTGGGTGACCTTGAAGTGTCGTCGCGAAGGGTATCTCCGGATCCAATATTGCCAAAGGATAACCCTTTGGCTGCCCGGCATCCCCAGTATCCGGCTCCTGAGGAGGGCGACAACAAGGGTCCGTACTGTGTGCGGTCGGACGCGCTGAAGGATCTTCTGGGGAAAGCTGTCGTCTCGGAAGCGCATCGTACGCTAATGGGTACGGTAATTGAAAGGATTTTATCGGCCAAAAACGGTTTGCACAAAGCTTTTATGAGTCTGCTGAAAGGCTTCGAGGTATGTAAAATAATGTATGCCTTTAATAGTATCGCATACATTAGGTATGCCCATGCAGATAGTAGCCCCTGAGACTCTGGTTGTCGTCGAGAACGGCGGCGAACAGAGGATCATAGTCCCAGATAATAACCAGACCGCCTTTATGTGCAGGTGGTTGAAGCTCCGGTGGCTAGCCGGACTGATGGGTTTGCCAAACTAAAGCGGCAACTGGATGCGGCAGATGCCGACATCGTGCTTGTCAACAAGTGGCTTGACGAGGCACAGGGTGAGTGATTTTTCTGGTGATCGTCACATAATAAGAGCAGCATGATGTCAGTATCTTTAATATGTTGTGACTGCAGATGGAGCCGCCACCATGGAGACCCTTCGGGCGAAGCTTGCCCGAGCCAAGGAGCAAGCAAGGAGTAGCAATGCGGCCGCTTTACAGGCGGCCGAAGAGTTAAGGGCCGAACAGGCCGCACATTGCGAGAGCAAAAAAAATTGCCAAGATGGTCGTGGAGTTAAAAGATGCTGCTGACCGTTACCGGCTTCTTGAAGAGGAAAACCAGGCGAAGGCGACGGACCTAGAGAAGGCCCGGGTGGCTGCAAAGGAAGCCCGCTCCAAAATTAGAGCGACGAAGGAGGAGCTGAATCAAGCTGCAGATATCGTGTCTGGGAAGCCCTTCTTGTTGCAGACTAAGTTCGAAGATCCGAAGTATGCTCCTCTGGACCGGCTATGGAGTTCTGCGGACGCGTACATGGATTTGGCTGCAAGTGCTGCTGATGCAGCCGAGTACTTCAAGGATCAGAAAGGTCCCGAAGTGGAAAAGTTGTTCTGGTCACAGTTTCACGCTCCAGTCCGTCCGCTGCTGCTGAATGAGCGATTGACCGGTTGGGCCGAGCTCCATAGGTTGTCCGGACTTGCCATGAGGTCCGTTGTGGATCACCTGTGGCCGGGAGGGCCAAGGCCGAGTAGCTACTTTAGCTTAGTGCAACAATTCCTTGAAGCTGTGCTACGCATCGATGCTGTAAAGAGATCAGCGTGCATAGAAGGTGCGCGGATGGCCCTTACCCGTGTCAAAACATACTGGGCGGAGATGGAGGCCACCACTGTTGCGGCACAGGGTTCGGCCATAGGCCGAGTGGCTGCCAAGCACTACTTTGAAGAAGTCCTTGAAGGCGCTCGTTCGATAGAGGCTCAGTGCTCGAAGAATATTATTTTCCAGTGACATGTAGTCCCATTGTACAAACAATGTTTTATTGAATTTATCAAGGCTGTATTTATACTTTTGCCCGAAAGTGCTATGATGCCTCCTGTGCGGCCGTTTATGTACATATGTATATAACCTGAAAGATGGCAGTCGTCGGCTTCAGACCCCATGCATATAATGCGGGGGTGTTCGCAGAAGACACATGTTCAGACTTGATCCAACGTCTTGGTCCATTAAGGAGGTGATAGCGCAGTGAACTAGGCAACCGGAATATAATGCTTTAACACTTTCACTTAGCCAGAGGAGTTTGACAGTGGGGCTACTATATAGCCCCTGGTGGCTCCGCGCTCATCCGGATTCGGGGCGCGTACATGCTTGGCCGGGAAACGACCCTTCGTTAAGGCGGAGGAATCCCGAAGATTCCGCTAGGTCATCGAGTGGTTGACCAGTCTCATGCTATATCATGACAGTCAGTTTTCGGCTTTCTCTACTGAGGTGCTCATCCGGATGAACCATGGCACAATCGCAGTAGTTCTCATGGTGCCACCTTAGCCGATAGAGCGGAACATAAGGCAGCAAAACACAGGAGCTGGGCAAACCCAACATTTGACCAAAGACATGATTCGGAGCTGATGCATATAAGGCCAAACTCGCGACGTCGAACACTCCCTAAGGTATTCGGTCTTTATGATGTAAACCGGGCCTAAACAATGCCCTTTGTAATAAGCCCCTGGTGTCCAGGTACGTGCAATATTCTGACGTGGCCACATGCCAATACGTCAACATCCTTCTCAATTGTACTGAGAATCCGAGGGATGTGTATCAACAAAAGACAGTAAAAAAGGTTTACGCAGGGTCTTAATCAAAAAAGAATCCTTGGAACGGGTCCCTGCTGCACGTCTGCGCATGTGTCTCCGTTGTGCCGTATTCTGGACCGGTGTAGCATGATGGTCATCTGAAAAATAAAGGAACTTAATTGAAAAGTTGTCGTGCGAAAGGTAGGTTATACTAAATAAACCATGTACAGTTCAAAATGAGTAAGGTTGAGCCTAATTGCCACTTGTTTGCGCGCGTTGAGCCCCTTGTATTGTAATAGGGGTATAGCCATCAAACTTGTATCAATTACATATATAGCTGCGCCGGACTCGTCTAACCGCGTCCGTGGTCTTAACGACCTGTCAGATGCTTTAGTTGGTGAGGCCGTTTAGTGTGCGGCTCCCAAGGCAGCCGCACGGTCTTCCGCGCGCAAGGAGCGCTCAATATTTCCATTTATTGTAATGATGCCACGTGGACCGGGCATCTTAAGCATGAGAGAAGCGTAATGTGGTATTGCGTTAAAGCGAGCGAAAGCTTCGCGTCCGAGTAGTGCTTGATAACCACTTTGGAACGGAGCGATGTGGAACGTTAAATTTTCGCTGCGGGAGTTATCGGGAAAGCCGAATATAACCTCTAGTAGCAGGGAGCCTGTGCAATGGGCCTCTGGGCCTGACGTTACTCCTTTAAAGGTAGTATTGTTGTTGCTAATTTTTGTTGGGTCTATCCCCATTTTGTGGATTGTGTCCTGATATATCAGGTTTAGACTGCTGCCGCCGTCCATCAGGACTCGTGTGAAGTGGTATCCGTCAATTATTGGGTCTAATACCAAGGCAGCCCATCCTGCACGCCGGATACTTGCCGAGTAATCCCGATGGTCGAAGGTGGTCGGTTGAGACGACCAGTGGCAGAACTCCGCGGTGATAGGCCCTGGGGCATGTGTCTCTAGGAGTGCCGCTTTGTTTCTCCCCTTTGTCACATGTAACACGTTTACTGTTTTGACTTCTGGTGGGAATTTCTTCTGTTCCCCAGTGCTTTGCTTGCGAGGCTCGTCCTCGTCTTCGCTTGGTGTATCCTGCCCTTTATGTTTGGCGTTGCGCTTGCCGGACTGCTTGAAGACCCAACATTCTCTATGGGTATGATTTGCAGGTTTATCGGGGGTGCTATGGATCTGACATATTTGGTCCAGAATCTTGTTTAGGCTGGACAGTTCGTCTCTGTTGCCTTTGGAGGGCAACTTGAGCTTCTGAATCCGGCGTTTATCGCCGTGCTCTTCAGGCTGTCTTCTTTATTCCGGCGCTTGTTTTTGCTGCGTCGTGATTTCCCGTTTCCGTCCCTGACTTCGGATGTACTTGGGTCGCTGGTGCTACATCGGGCTAACCAGCTGTCCTCGCCCGCGCAAAAGCGGGTCATGAGGCTTGTTAATGCTGCCATTGTTCTTGGCTTTTCTTGGCCGAGGTGTCTGGCAAGTCATTCATCTCGAACGCTGTGCTTGAAAGCTGCTAAGGCTTCGGCGTCCGGACAGTCGACTATTTGGTTCTTTTTAGTGAGGAACCTGTTCCAAAGCTTTCGGGCTGACTCTCCGGGTTGTTGAGTTATATGACTTAAGTCGTCTGCATCCGGTGGTCGGACATAGGTCCCTTGAAAATTTGCCCGAAAGGCATCTTCGAGATCTTCCCAGCTTCCAATGGAGTTTTCGGGGAGGCTTTTAAGCCAGTGCCGAGCTGGCCCTTTGAGCTTGAGGGGTAAGTACTTGATGGCGTGGAGATCATCTCCTCGAGCCATATGGATATGGAGGATGTAGTCCTCAATCCAGACCCCAGGGTATGTCATTCTGTCGTACGCCTCTATGTTTACGGGTTTGAATCCCTCTGAAAATTCATGGTCCAACACCTCATCGGTGAAACATAGGGGGTGTGCGGCACCCCTGTATTTTGGTGTACCGTGGTGTTGGGATGTTTGTTGTGTCGCATTGCATGCTGGAGCGCGCTTGCGTGGCCCGTAGATGGATCTGGTTGTGCCGTCCTTTTGATGCGAGCCCTCACGTGGATCACGTACTCGCTTATGCGCGGCGTCGTTTGCCGCTCTATGTTGGCCACGAGGTCGTCTATCCGACCGGATGGCCGTTTTGTTTTTTGGTTGCGGGGGATCTAAGGCCTCCTCATCGAATTCCGATAGCAACTTTCGCTTCGGGTAGCTCTTGGTGTGGCGATTACTGTCGTACTTCGCTGTAGTGTTGAGTACTTAACTCCATCTGATTCTGAGTGTGTCTTGTGCAGCCCTGAGCCTTTGCTTCTGCTTTTTCAGACTCCTCACAGTGGCAACAAGCCTTTGATGGGCATTCTGTTGCTCCGGGTGCCTGTCCGGTGTGATGTCGTCCGGACTGTTATCTTCGACGGAGTCGGGTTGTTCGGTTTGATTCTCCGTGTTGCCGTGGTCGGGCGATGGTTCACCCTGCTCTATCGCCGGGTCTATATGATCATTGTTTCTGCCGAGGCGGGATTTGGAGCGGCGCTTACACCGCCGCTTTGACTGCTTCTCAAGGGAACAATCCTTCGCTGCGTCCTTCCGTTCCTTGTCGTCGTTTTCTTTGGGTGTGTCCACCATGTATACATCATATGATGAAGTGGGCTTCCAGTGCCCTGTGGGCAGTGGTTCTTGTTCGTCTCCTGCATCGCCATCCATACCGTCGATGTCTTCAGAGTCGAAGTCGAGCATGTCGGTCAAATTGTCGAATGTGGCTACTAAGTGGGTGGTGGGTGGGCGGCGAATTTCTTCGTCATCCGCATCCCAATCCTGCCGGACATAGTTCGGCCAGCACTCTCCTGACAAGGAGAGAGACCTTAATGAGTTCAGTATGTCGCCGAAGGGTGAGTGCTGAAAGATATGCGCGGAGGTGAACTCCATGATCGGTGCCCAGTCGGATTCGATAGGCACGAGTGCAGGCGGTTCGAAGTCCGTGGCCGGGGAAGAATCCCGCAATTTGGAGTCACAGCTCTCGTGAAGGGTAAGGTCGATACTCAGCCCGATCGCCGCTGAGAATGCGGCCTCCGTGGCGGGGTCTATCCCCCCGTCCATGGATGGCACAATTGGCTCCGAATTGAGGGTCGGAGCGGTTGCTGGTGCGGTCTCCTGAACACTGTCCGATGGTAGAGCTGCCCAATCGGATCCGATAGGCACGGGTGCAGGCGGTTCAGAGTCCGTGGCCGGGGAAGAATCCGGCAGTTTGGCGCCACGGCTCTCGTGAAGGGTAAGGTCGATACTCGGCTCGATCGCCGATGAAAATGCGGCCTCCGTGGCGGGGTCTATCCACCCGTCTCTGGATGGTGCAATTGGCTCCGAACTGAGGGTCGGAGCGGTCTCCGGTGCGATCTCCCGAACACTGTCCGATGGTAGAGCTAAATCATGCTCATCGTGACCGTGCGGTTCACTCGACAATGGCTTGAATCCGTCGAAGATCAAGTCTCCGTGGATGTCGGCTATGTAGTTTAAGTTTCCAAATCCGACCTGATAGCCAGGGGCGTAGCTCTCGATCTGCTCCAGATGGCCAAGCGAGTTGGCCCACAGTGCGGAGCCGCCGAATACAGAGATCTGTCCGGGGAGAAAAATCTCACCCTGGACTGCATCGCTATCGATGATTGAAGGAGCCATCAAGCCTAATGATGACGACACAGAGGAACTCTCAATGAAAGCACCAATTTCGGTGTCAAAACCGGCGGATCTCGGGTAGGGGGTCCCGAACTGTGCGTCTAAGGCGGATGGTAACAGGAGGCAGGGGACACGATGTTTTACCCAGGTTCGGGCCCTCTTGATGGAGGTAAAACCCTATGTCCTGCTTGATTTTTCTTGATAATATGAGTAGTACAAGAGTTGATCTACCACGAGACCGGAGAGGCTAAACCCTAAAAGCTAGCCTATGGTATGATTGTTTTTTGTCCTACGGACTAAAACCCTCCGGTTTATATAGACACCGGAGGAGGCTAGGGTTACACAAGGTCGGTTACAAAGGAGGAGATATGCATATCCGTATTGCCTAGCTTGCCTTCCACGCCAAGTAGAGTCTCATCTGAACACGGACGAAGTCTTCAATCTCATATCTTCATAGTCCAACAGTCCGGCCAAAGGATATAGTCCGGCTGTCCGGAGACCCCCTAATCCAGGACTCCCTCAGGGGGCGAATCGTTTTTTTCCAGACGCACTTCCTTGCATGCGAAGATGTAGCTGGTGGGTCCCAGCAGTCAGGGGGCGAATTGTTTTTTTTTCAGACGCACTTCCTTGCGTGCGAAGATGTAGCTCGTGGGTCCTAGCAGTCAGGGGGCGAATCATTTTTTTCGCGAAATACGGTGGCCCGTCCGGTGGGTCCCCGCTGTCAGGTGGAGGAATAATTATTTTGCGCGTAATAAGGAGGCACTTCCTTGCGGCTGCCGTGGACCCAGCTGTCAGCCTCTGCACGTACAGTCCACGTTCGATGAAAGTCGTTCCTTGACCACGTTGACCACGCCGCGCCGAGAGCACCAGGGCGGTGGACGACGGCGAGGCCTAAGAAGGGGACGACGCGGAGCCGGGGAAGACGCGACAGTGGATGCACATGCGGAGAGGAGTACAAGGGTTCACTGGTTCGGCTGCGCTGCCGTCGTTGCAAAATAACAGTGTGTGTGGGTGAGTGGAGGGATGGCCTGGCCAGCGGTGGGAGTAGTAGGGGGCGGTGAGGCCTCCGCGGCAGCACAGCCGGCCACGGGAGGCAGGAGCAGGCGGCACGACCGGCGCTGCTTTGAGTGGCTGGAGCAAGAAGACCAGAGGTTGAAAAAGCACGACGGCCGTTGGATGAACATCATACGGTCACTGCAGCTAATCGTTTATATTGACTAAGTTGACAAAGCCCTTAATACGTCAACTTAGTAGGCCCACAGGTCAGCTTCCGAAACGGTGCGCCCCAGATATCAGGGGGAGGAATCATTTTTGGGGCGGGTGAAGCTAGAATATCCGAGATTGAAGAAGAAGCACGGATCCGTTGGATGGACATCCAACGGCCACTGCTGCTAGAACCGTGTGTTGACTATAAGTTGGCAAAGCCTTGCATACGCGTCAACTCTGTTTTTTTGGGACGCATCAACTTAGTAAGGCCAGAAGTGTGTGGCAGAGAACTTATAGCCCATTTGAGATTTGTAAGAATGTGTAGTCCATTTTTGAATTCTAATGGAATTTACTAGAGCCCATTTCAACCAACCGTTCAAAACAGAATTCAATAAAATTTCCCACATTTTGATGGGATCCGAAATATTTTTATCCCGAAATTTCTAGTCAGATTAAATACAATTTTAATATAAATTTATATTATGTAAAAATTCAAGAAACATTGCTCTCGCAACAATTAATGAAATTAAAATTTTCAATATCCAAAAATAATATTTTATAAAGTAATCATGTGTTTGGTGCATTTTTTTGTAGTTACTGCCTAGTTTTTATAATTACATCCCATTTAATATTTCTTAAAGCCCATTTTCTTGTTAAGCCTAATGCATCCCTCCTAGGAAAGATTTGCAGCCCAACGGGGTGGAGAATAACAACTTGACCTTGCCTGGGTATTCCTTTAAAAAAGTATAGTTGGGCTAGCCATTTTCAGCTTGAAAAAAATTAATATCTGGGCGGGATATCTGGCTTGGGCTAGACGGGCCACAGCCCGCCCAGTTAATACCTACAACGATGTTTTCGTTGTTGTTCGGAGGAGAAAAATTAATATCTGGGCTAAACATCGAAAAACTCTACAGTGCTCACACCTCAAAAACACAAATACTGCTCGAGCTGCTTGATCCCAGCTGTTGGCCACTTCTTGTGCAATTCTCTCGTTTATTGACTACTACACAGGTTGACAATGGTGTGGGACCGTGATGTCAGGAAACCAGGAGGAAGCAAAATAAATTATATATATATATAATAAGGAGGCACTTGCGTACGTGAGGCTATGGACCTGGTGGGTCCCCATTGTCATCCTCTTCAAGTAAAGTCATCTCCTCGCCCGTGCGCGCTTTCCGTCCGAAATAGTCAGCCCCGCCCGCCCTGCTTCCCGGTGCAGGTGATTGCTCCGCCTTCAAACGACACAAGTGCTGTCTGTCCATCCATCTACCGCCCACATTAATGATATGCGGTTGCCGAGGTGGCTACTCTGGCGCCACACGTCAGTCCCTCCGCTCACCCACCATTGCTATATAAACTGCTGCGTCGGCCATAGTCACAGTCATCCGCATCCGTTCCCTTTCTCCTGTCCACACCGCTACTGCCCACCATGGCTTCCTCGCGCTCCAGCGCTCTTCGGGACGGGCGGACGACGGACCACAAGGAGATGGCAGCCATTGCTGTCGACCGACTGGCCGGCAGACAGCCGGAGGACGACGACGTCCCAATGGAGAACATGGTAGTCGATGATCCGGCGCCAACCCCCTCCTTCGCTCCATCCTCTCCGGTGCATTGCACCATGACCATCGGCGAGACCTGTGCCCAATATATGGACAGGGTGAGGCAGATGCGTGAGGAGTAGTTCTGGGAGGCGCAGGCCGCCGCTGCCTACAACCACCATCTCCTCCAGGAGCACCTACAGGCGGAGGAGCAGATCGCCGCGGAGCGGGCGGAGCAGGAGGCGCTGCTCGACTCATACTGCTCCGCCCGCAAGGTCCTCCTCGAGCACTAGCGGTACCGCATGCAGGTGGCGGAGGCTGCGACCGCCTACAAAGAGGCTAGCAAAGAGGGCGATAAAGCGGGTGAGGCGCTGTTTGGCGAGACCGAGGACGAGGCAGAGGACAATGCCGGCTCCGACGAGTCCCCGCTCCGCTGGCGTCGACGAGGCCCCGCGGCACCAATAACGAGGCAGAGGACACCGCCGGCTCCATCGAGGCCCTGCCCCGCCAACAACGAGGCAAAGGACATCGCCGACTTAGCCGAGGCCCACCCTGCCGGCAACAACACAGAGGACATCGTCGGCTCCGCCGAGGCCCCGCCCCGATGCCAATGAGGCCGCGCCACATAGAAAACAAGGAAGAGTAGAACACGGTAGGTCGCTGCCGCTCGGGTCCAAGTAAGGCCACCGTTGCTACCCTCCGGTTGAAGCCAAGCTAGGCGGGTTGACCATTGACGGCCGGTTAGCTTCTTGGCGACGACGTGGAGTCAGAGAGCTGCGCTGGAGAAGAACGCTGCTTCTACTTAACTGCTGGTGCAGTTGGCTGACTGACATGTGGGCCCAACAGGCCACATGTCAGTTACGCAACTGCACCTGTAGTTAAGTCACTGAAGATTCTGTTCGGCTCAGCGGGACACAGGTGGGTGATACGTCTCTAACGTATCTACTTTTCCAAACACTTTTGCCCTTATTTTGGACTCTAACTTGCATGATTTGAATGGAACTAACCCAAACTGACGCTGTTTTCAGCAGAATTACCATGGTGTTATTTATGTGCAAGAGCAAACGTTCTCGGAATGACCTGAAACTTCACGGAGACACTTTTCAGAAAATAAGAAAAATATGTGCCAAAGATGAAGGCCAGGGGGGCCACCGTCTCTCCAGGAGGGTGGGGGGGCGCCCCCTACCTCGTGGGCCCCCTGTTGCGTCTCCGACTCCAACTCCACCTCCATATATTGAGTTCCGGAGAGAAAAAAATCAGAGAGAAGAAATCATCACGTTTTACGATACGGAGCTGCTGCCAAGCCCTAAAACCTCTCGGGAGGGCTGATCTGGAGTCCGTTCGGGGCTCTGGAGAGGGGAATCCATCGCCATCGTCATCATCAACCATCCTCCATCACCAATTTCATGATGCTCACCGCCGTGCGTGAGTAATTCCATCGTAGGCTTGCTGGACGGTGATGGGTTGGATGGGATCTATCATGTAATCGAGTTAGTTATGTTAGGGTTTGATCCCTAGTGTCCACTATGTTCTGAGATTGATGTTGTTATGACTTTGCTATGCTTAATGCTTGTCACTAGGGCCCGAGTGCCATGATTTCAGATCTGAACCTATTATGTTTTCATTAATATATGCGTGTTCTTGATCCTATCTTGCAAGTCTATAGTCACCTATTATGTGTTATGATCCGTTAACCCCGAAGTGACAATAATCGGGATACTTACCGGTGATGCCCGTAGTTTGAGGAGTTCATGTATTCACTATGTGTTAATGCTTTGTTTTGGTTCTCTATTAAAAGGAGGCATCAATATCCGTTAGTTTCGGTAAGGACCCCGCTACCACGGGAGGGTAGGACAAAAGATGTCATGCAAGTTCTTTTCCATAAGCACGTATGACTATGTTCGGAATACATGCCTACATTATATCAATGAACTGGAGCTAGTTCTGTGTCACCCCAGGTTATGACTGTTACATGATGAACTGCATCCGGCATAATTCTCTATCACCGATCCATTGCCTACGAGCTTTCCATATATTGTGCTTCGCATATTTACTTTTCCGCTGCTATTGCTATCATCACTACAAAATACCAAAAACATTACTTTTAATACTGTTACCTTTTGCTACAGTTATCACTACTACTATCATATTACTTTGCTACTAAGCACTTTGCTGTAGATATTAAGTTTCCAGGTGTGGTTGAATTGACAACTCAGCTGCTAATACTTGAGAATATTCTTTGGCTCCCCTTGTGTCGAATCAATAAATTTGGGTTGAATACTCTACCCTCAAAAACTGTTGCGATCCCCTATACTTGTGGGTTATCAAGACCATTTTTTGGCGCCGTTGCCGGGGAGCATAGCTCTATTCTTTGAGTCACTTGGGATATATATCTACTTATCATTATGAAGAACTTGAGAGATCAAAGAACCAAGATCTATCCCTCAACTACGAGGGGGGGGGTAAGGAACTGCCATCTAGCTCTGCACTTGATTCACCTTCTGTTATGAGTAAGTTTGCGACACCTACACCTGCTTTTGCTGTTCGTTCTGATATGTCGCATCTTATTGATGATGCCACTTCTGCTATGCATGATACTTATGATGAAACTACCTCTATGCCTGATACTACTATGCCACTTAGTGATTTTCTTGATGAACAACTTGCTAGGGCTAGAGAGATTGAAAATATTGAATCTTATGATACTGATGAAAGTGATGATGAAGAATCACTTATTATTCCTAAGGGTTATGTCTTTGATCAAGAAGCTTCCTTAGCTATTTTAGCGTGCCAAAATAGAACTGAACCCAAAAGATTATTAGCTAAATGGAGTAAGCAATCTTTAAATGCTAGAATGAAACCTGACCCTGCTTTTGCTACCTCACCTATCTTTGTTACTGATAAGGATTATGAATTCTCAGTTGATCCTGATATAATTACTTTGGTTGAATCTGATCCTTTTCATGGTTATGAATCTGAAACTGTTGTGGCACATCTTACTAAATTGAATGATATAGCCACCCTGTTCACTAAAGATGAGAGAACTCGTTACTTTTACATCCTTAAAATATTTCCGTTCTCATTAAAGGTTGATGCTAAGATATGGTTTAATTCTCTTGATCCTGGTTGTGTGCGTAGTCCCCAGGATATGATTTATTACTTCTCTGCTAAATATTTCTTTGCTCATAAGAAGCAAGCTGCTTTAAGGGATATATATAATTTTGTGCAAATTGAAGAAGATAGTCTCCCACAAGCTTGGGGGAGGCTTCTCCAATTACTTAATGCTTTGCCTGATCATCCTCTTAAGAAAAATGAAATAATTGATATCTTTTATAATGGACTAATCGATGCCTCCAGAGATTACCTGGATAGTTGTGATGGTTCTGTTTTCAGGGAAAGAACACCGGATGAAGCTGAAATTCTATTGAATAATATGTTGACAAATGAAAATAATTGGACATCTCCGGAGCCAATTCCTGAGCCTATTCCTAAACCAACTCCGAAGAAGAGGGGTATTCTATTTCTCAGTCCTGAAGATATGCAAGAGGCAAAGAAATCTATGAAAGAAAAGGGTATTAAAGCTGAAGATGTTAAGAATTTACCTCCTATTGAAGAAATACATGGTCTTAATTTACCGCCTGTTGAAGAAACATATAATCTCAATCCTTTACCTATTGAAGAAACTCATGTTCTTGATAACCCGACACAAGTAGTAAAGGTAAATTCTCTCTATAGATATGATAAAGCTGTAATCCCATTTACTAAAATTGCTAGCCCATGTTTAGATGAGTTTGATAAATTCATGGCTAAGCAAGAAGATTTTAATGCTTACTTTGGTAGACAATTAAAATACAATTCAAATATGCTTGGACACTTGGGTTATTATATGACTAATGTTAAAGGTGAACTTAAACTTATTAGTAAACATGCTTCTATGGTTACCACTCAATTAGAACAAATACTTAAAGCTCAAAATGATTTGCTCAATGAATTGAATAATAAAGATAATGATTATGCTGTTAGAGTGGCTACTAGAATTGGTAGAATGACTCAGGAACCTTTGTATCCTGAAGGCCGTCCTAAAAGAATTGAGCAAGATTCTCAGAGAAATAATTTAGATGCACCTAGCAATTCTAAAAAGAAGAAAAAGAAAAATGATAGGACTTTGCATGCTTCTAGTGATCCTACTGTTGAAACACCTGAGAATCCAAATGATATTTCTATTTCTGATGCTGAAACACAACTTGGTAACAAAACTGAAACTAATGATAATGTTCATAATGATGCTCAACCTAGTAATGACAATGACATAGAAATTGAACCTGTTGTTGATCTTGATAACCCACAATCAAAGAATCAATGTTATGATAAGAAAGACTTTGTTGCTAGGAAACATGGTAAAGAAAGAGAGCCTTGGGTTCAGAAACCCATGCCTTTTCCTCCAAAACCATCCAAGAAAAAGGATGATGAGGATTTTGAGTGCTTTGCTGAAATGATTAGACCTATCTTTTTACGTATGCGAATAACTGATATGCTCAAAACCAATCCTTATGCTAAGTATATGAAAGATATTATTACAAATAAGAGAAAGATACCGGAAGCTGAAATTTCCACCATGCTTGCTAATTATACTTTTAAGGGTGGAATACCAAAGAAACTTGGAGATCCAAGAGTACCTACTATACCATGCTCCATTAAAACAAACTATGTTAAAACTGCTTTATGTGATCTTGGAGCCGGTGTTAGTATTATGCCTCTCTCTTTATATCGTAGACTTGATTTGAATAAGTTAACACCTACTGAAATATCTTTGCAAATGGGTGATAAATCAACTACTATACATGTCGGTATTTTTGAGGATGTGCCTGTTGTAGTTGCAAATGTTACTATTTTAACGGACTTTGTTATTCTTGATATTCCCGAGGACGATAGTATGTCTATTATTCTTGGAAGACCCTTTTTGAATACTGCAGGGGCTGTTATTGATTGCACTAAAGGCAATGCCACTTTTCATGTTAATGGTAATGAGCATACGGTACACTCTCCGAGGAAACAACCTCAAGTTCATAGTATCAACTCTATTGGAAGAATTCCATCAATTATATTTGGAGGTTTTGAATTTCCTCTTCCTACTGTCAAGAAGAAATATGATATTCTTATTATTGGGGATGTGCATATCCCCGTTGAGGTAACATAGTGTTATTCGAAATTTCTCCGGTTCCATGTTATTCGGAATGAGTTCGTTAACAAGACTTGATCAACCTTGTTAGTGGATTCCTTTTGATGATCATGAGAAGGATGAAACTAGAAGGCACAACCTTCTGTACCCCACTTTTACTTTCTGTTATTTATATTAAATTAAATAAAAATAAATATTTTTCTGTCTGTTATCTGATTATCCGTGCAATATAAAAATACCTCAAAAATAAAAGTTCTCCAAATGCCCTAAAAATTAAATATGATTTTTTCTAGAATATTTGAGGATTTATGGAACTGAATACACACCAGGGGGGCCAACCACCTTGCCACGAGGGTGGAGGGCGCGCCCACCCCCTAGGGAGTGCCCCCTGCCTCGTGGGCCCACGGTGGCCCTCCTCCACTTATTCCTGCACCCACACACTTCATCTTCCTCCCCAAACACGAATAACCAGCTCAAACCCAAGTCCAAGCTCGTTTTGCTGCCATTTTCGATCTCCTTGCTCAAAGCACCTCTCACAAAACTGCTTGGGGAGATTGTTCCTTGGTATGTGACTCCTCCATTGGTCCAATTAGTTTTTATTTTAGTGCTTTATTCATTGCAAATTTTTGCTGCTTAGGTGACCCTGTTCTTGAGCTTGCATGTCAAATTTATATGGTTCCAAGTAGTTTTGATGCATGATATAGGCCCTAGGCACTTGTAGGAGTAGTTACTATCAATATTATTGAGTTTGGTTTACTTTTATTTTGAAGTTACTAAAAATTTCAGAATTTTTCAGAAAATGATGAGGAGACTTTTGAGGGGCTCATCGAGGCAAAGCTCGAAGGAGAAGGCACCGAAGCCTAAGTATAATTTACCTCGCACCGCGGAGGTTCGGGCATGTGAATGGCCTTCCGAGGATTTCTTGAGAGCAACCGGGATTTATGAAGATTTTCATGAGTTG
Organism: Triticum urartu; assembly: GCF_056163025.1. Classification (NCBI taxonomy): domain Eukaryota; kingdom Viridiplantae; phylum Streptophyta; class Magnoliopsida; order Poales; family Poaceae; genus Triticum; species Triticum urartu. Next base: position 460,534,592 of record NC_141876.1, on the reverse strand, counting down.
GCTCAGACTGCAGGCCTTACCGCTTTCCTCCACGACCAATGCGATCAGTATCTCTTGCTCACAAATACCTTTGTGCAAAACTTTCATTTTCATTCTAGGAACTCACCACCTACGGTGGAGTTTCATTTATATGATGAGCATAAGGAGATGTCACTTTATGATTTTTGTCGGATCTACTTAGTCCCTTTTGGGGGCAAGACAGAAGAACCACATCGTGATGATGTGGAGGGATTTATTGACACTATCACTGTAGGGGAAACAAGGAAGGTTTCCGATGCACAAATCACTAGCATACATTTCCCTGTTTTATGCTATTTAGCATTATTTGCTAGTCGTTGCTTAATTGGTTGCGGAAACTGTGGAAACCTGAGTATCCCTGATATTATTATTTTGCACCACGGTTTATACGGTGATAACTCTTTTAGTATGGGCAGCATTATTGCCAAACGGTTAAGTCTGAACCGTACCAAGGGCCCCATCTTTGGAGGCATCTATGCTACACGCCTAGCTGCACATTTTAACATACCTATTAGGCATTATGAGAAGGAAGAAAAAGTGCTGCCCCGTGTTTATCTAGATTATAAAAGTATGGTAGCACATGATTTTACTATTAAGAATAGGGAAGGAGAGCTTAAATATCAATTGTTCTTTAATAAACATCATCCTGAGACTATTACCTTACCCGCTCCTTTCTTTGTTTGATTTGACTGTAGGCACGTACCTTGTTCCGTTGACGGCTATCCACGCCTACCGGAACCCTGCACCAGCCGAGGAGCCAGAGCCGGAACCACAGTTCGATCCTTCACGACAGTCTAATTACCAGTGGGATCCAGAGATGATTGTGAGCCAGTGGCAATCGTAACCTTCCTCATCTACATCACAGTATGACCCCAGCTACTATTATGGATATCCGCCAGGCCAGCCGTGGCCATAGACCAACTTAGGCCAAAAGCCTAAGCTTGGGGGAGTACGTATTTCCCACCGACATTACATTTATGTTCACACACTCATTGCTAGATGTCGGTGCTCATACTTTTTCATTATATCATCCATGCTAGTTTAATTTCCTTTTTTATGCTTTCTTCATGTGTGTTTGATAAACCTTAGGAAAAAACCAAAAAAAATTAGCTATAGCTTTTAATTAGTTTACTTTCCATGCTTGTAGTAGTAATTAAAAAGAAACCACAAAAAGATTTCATGTTCTTCTTTTGCTTGTTGGGAGCTTTCCTGTGTAAATAGTTTTATTTCTTTTCTTTTCTTTGGGGGTCGATAGGAGAATACCATGATTAAATTGTTGAAATGGCTCTTATATGCATTACTGTTGATCTGACAATAGAGCCCATATTGCCTTGTCTTCTCCTGTTTATTGAATGCCTGTAGATTCCAGGTTAGTCCAATGCACGTGCACTATTATTATTATTCACATCGTTCGGTCGTGCAAGTGAAAGGCAATTATGATGATATATGATGGACTGACTGAGATGAGAAAAGCTGGTATGAACTCGACTTCTTTTGTTTTTGTAAATATGATTAGTTCATCGTTCCTGATTCAGCCTATTATGAATAAACATGTTTGCAATGACAATTAGAGATCATAGTTTCTTGTGCCATGCTTGATTAGCTGTGAGTTATAATGGTTTACCTTGCGTGCCAACATGCTATTAAAACAGTTATGATGTGGTATGATAGGGTGGTATCCTCCTCTAAATGATTTAAGTGACTTGACTTGGCACATGTTCACGCATGTAGTTGAAACAAAATCAACATAGCCTTCACGATATTTATGTTCATGGTGGATTATATCCTACTCATGCTTGCATTCAGTGTTGATTAATTTTAATGCATGTTCATGACTGTTGTCGCTCTCTAGCTGGTCGCTTCCCAGTCTTTTGCTAGCCTTCACCTGTACTAAGCGGGAATACTGCTTGTGCATCCAAACTCCTTAAACCCCAAAGTTATTCCACATGACTCCACTATACCTACCTATATATGGTATCTACCTGCCGTTCCAAGTAAATTTGTATGTGCCAAACTCTAAACCTTCAAATAAATATCCTGTTTTGTATGCTCGAATAGCTCATGTATCAACTAGGGCTGTCTGTATCTTCCATGTTAGGCGGGTTATTCTCAAGAGGAGTGGACTCCGCTCCTCACTCACGAGAAAATGGCTGGTCACCGGGATGCCCAGTCCCATGCTTTATGCAAACTAAATCAAAATAATTGCAAACAAAACTCCCCCTAGGAATCTTGTTAGTTGGAGGCACTCGTCGTTTCGAGCAAGCCATGGATTGATGCTTGTGGTGGAAGGGGGAGCATCAACTTTACCATTCTATTTGGGAACCGCCTATAATGTGTGTAGCATGGAAGATATCGCCATCTCTTGGTTGTTATGTTGACAATGAAAGTATACCGCTCAAAATATTATTCACCTCTGTTTCAAAACCAAGCTCTGGCACCTCTACAAATCCCTGCTTCCCTCTGCGAAGGGTCTATCTATTTACTTTTATGCCGAGTCATCATCCTCTTATTAAAAAGCACCAGTTGGAGAGCACCGCTGTCATTTGCATTCATTATTGTTAATTTACATTGAGTATGACTTGACTGGATCTCATTTACCATGAGTTACAATGTCTAGTCAGTCCTTGGTCTTTAAAGGTGCTCTGCATTTATGTTTTGCGGTCTCAGAAAGGGCTAGCGAGATACCACCTTGTTATATCATATTATGATTGTTTTGAGAAAGTGTTGTCATTCGAGTTTTATTATTATGGCTCGCTAGTTGATTATGCTATTGATATGAGTAACTTGAGACCTATGTGTTATTGCGAATGTGGTTAGTTATAATCTTTGCTGAAAACTTGAATGTTGGCTTTACATATTTACAACAACAAGAGCAAACAAAGTTTGTAAAAGTTTTTCTTTATCACTTTCAGTTTTTCAACTGAATTGCTTGAGGACAAGCAAAGGTTTAAGCTTGGGGGAGTTGATACGTCTCCAACGTATCTACTTTTCCAAACACTTTTGCCCTTGTTTTGGACTCTAACTTGCATGATTTGAATGGAACTAACCTGGACTGACGCTGTTTTCAGCAGAATTACCATGGTGTTATTTATGTGCAAGAGCAAACGTTCTCGGAATGACCTGAAACTTCACGGAGACACTTTTCAGAAAATAAGAAAAATACCTGCCAAAGATGAAGGCCAGGGGCCCCACCGTTTCTCCACGAGGGTGGGGCGTGCCCCCCTACCTCGTGGGCCCCCTGTTGCGTCTCCGACTCCACCTCCACCTCCATATATTGAGTTCCGGAGAGAAAAAAATCAGAGAGAAGAAATCATTGCGTTTTACGATACGGAGCCGCCGCCAAGCCCTAAAACCTCTCAGGAGGGCTGATCTGGAGTCTGTTCGGGGCTCCGGAGAGGGGAATCCGTCGCTATCATCATCATCAACCATCCTCCATTACCAATTTCATGATGCTCACCGCCGTGCGTGAGTAATTCCATCGTAGGCTTGCTGGACGGTGATGGGTTGGATGAGATCTATCATGTAATCGAGTTAGTTTTGTTAGGGTTTGATCCCTAGTGTCCACTATGTTCTGAGATTGATGTTGCTATGACTTTGCTATGCTTAATGCTTGTCACTAGGGCCTGAGTGCCATGATTTCAGATCTGAACCTATTATGTTTTCATCAATATATGAGTGTTCTTGATCCTATCTTGCAAGTCCATAGTCACCTATTATGTGTTATGATCCGTTAACCCCGAAGTGACAATAATCGGGATACTTACCGGTGATGACCGTAGTTTGAGGAGTTCATGTATTCACTATGTGTTAATGCTTTGTTCCGGTTCTCTATTAAAAGGAGGCCTTAGTATCCCTTAGTTTCCGTAAGGACCCCGCTGCCACGGGAGGGTAGGACAAAAGATGTCATGCAAGTTCTTTTCCATAAGCACGTATGACTATGTTCGGAATACTTGCCTACATTATATCAATGAACTGGAGCTAGTTCTGTGTCACCCTAGGTTATGACTGTTACATGATGAACCGCATCCGGCCTAATTCTCTATCACATATCCATTGCCTACGAGCTTTCCATATATTGTGCTTCGCTTATTTATTTTTCCGTTGTTATTGCTATCATCACTACAAAATACCAAAAACATTACTTTTACTACTGTTACCTTTTGCTACCGTTATCACTACTACCATCATATTACTTTGCTACTAAACACTTTGCTGCAGATATTAAGTTTACAGGTGTGGTTGAATTGACAACTTAGCTGCTAATACTTGAGAATATTCTTTGGCTCCCCTTGTGTCGAATCAGTAAATTTGGGTTTAATACTCTACCCTCAAAAACTGTTGTGATCCCCTATACTTGTGGGTTATCAGTGGGTAGCTTCGGTTAATTAATTATACCTCCAGCGCACCCCTTTTTAGTTGAAGAATGTATGAAATGTAATGAAATCCGGCATGTTTATATGAAATCCGACCATGTATGAATGAATTTATTTCGATTAGTTCGAATTCCCGTATCACTGGCATTGGATGAACATGCAAAACAATACGTACTAGCATTATTCCGAGGGTGATCACCTCGTTTGCAGCAGTTTCACATGTACTCCCTCCGGTCCTTTCTAGTTTGCATACAAGTTTTGTCTGCAGTCAAAGTATCTCTACTTTGACCAATCTTATACAAAAAAGTATGCACTTTCACAATGTGTGAAGTAAAAAGGAACAGAAGGAGTACAAAGAGTTTGAGCAGCATTTTAGCGTTTCTGTACATTGCAATCAAACACACAGGCTTAGCAATTCATAGAGAACATTCAAAACAATCGATGATTATGCATCTCAGCGACTCACACGTCAGAGGCAATATTTACTTCACAATTGAAGAATAAAGAAAAAATTGATCGACGCTGCTAACAGCAAAGGGCGTCCCATTCGAAAATATCAAACGCATGTCTTTCTAAAATCAATGAGCAAAATTTAACAAGGTTGACCCATTCCAAAATATCAAATGCCTACGATTGTGGAATGGGCAGGGTCTGCCATCAGTTTGGACATTGACATGGCACCTCGTGCTAAATAAACCAACTGTTCTTTTTGTGCAGTTCCACCAAAACAACCAAATTCGCGTGTAGCTTGTATGATTTCGCCCTTATATGTTGCAACGCCTCGAACTTATCGGCACCTCCTTTCTTGTGGTGGAAATGAATGATTCGATGTATTCATGAACATTTTGTGCAGTTCCCATTGAAATCAAGCTAAGCACCCCTGTTTGCAAAAATACAAAAAAGTGATTAGTATAAAGCAAACTATACTATGAATTGACAGTTTCAACAGGCACATACATGGTCCATGTAGAGCACACTTTTAGAAAAATGGAACTCACCAGAAAGAATCCTAGAACAACATTGTACTCGCGCATCACAACAAAAAAAATGGAGATTTGTCAGTCCTTCTGAGCTGAAGTTAGTTTGGTTTTGTGGGGAGTAATGTAACCATCCTTCAACTGCTCCTTCTGATGAGAAGATAGACAGGGCTTCTTCATCCTGGCATAATCGGAACTAGTCACTTCACGTACTCCATATTCTTCTTCAGAGGAAGATGATCCTGTTGTGCAAAGACAAGAGGACTACTAAATGCTAGCATCCCTGTTTGCTCGAAAAAAAAGGAAAGGAAATATTTAAAACGACACAGATGAAGCACTTCTCAAGGACAATACCACTTTTTCATGACAGTATCTAAATAGTAGCACAACACCAATAGAGATGACAAAGCTCAATCATATGGATGAAATCAGTGGGCGAGTACCAACCTTTGTCAGGAGGCTTATTTTATAGAGCATACAGATGAAGCACTTCTCCGGAACCATCTGTTGCTATCTATGGTGGTGGCCATGCTTACTATATACTCCTCGATTAGTTTAATGTTTCCAACATCTTCTTGTGCAGTTCCACTAAAATATATGGTATCTTCAAAGAAGATCCTTGTTTGCACAAGTAGAGATAATTACATATTACATTAAGAGTGGCATAAAATCAGTGGCAAAACAATTGCTCGTTCCATCCATAGCAATAAATTAAGATGCAAAACTATATCATTACTCGTGTCATCACAGTTCCAGTGCTTCATTACAGCACCGGGAGTTGATTTTTGTTTTTCTTCCGCTTGTTCTTCCCCTTCATCACTTGGTTCAATAACAGACAAGCTTCGCCTTCAATGTAAGATTTGGCATGTCAATTAGGGAGCACAAGTATAGTACTAAACTTAATTTTCTGATGAAAGTGGCAAAATACAGGCCAGCAGTTGTGAAATATCCTTATCTTACCTCAATGGGATATTACGGTGCACATACAGATTGGAAGTCTTGTCTCCATTTGTGCAGTTCACTAAAATCAAGCAACATTATCGTACAAGTAGCACAACATATGAAAGCACACTGCAGAATCATGTGAAAGAAGTCTAGTACTGACCTCTCATGATGCGGAATTCAAACAACTCACAAGAAGAAGATCTGAACCAAATTTGCCTTAACGGATAGGAAGTAAGATCTCCTCTTGTGCATTCCACTAAGATCAAGCAATCAAGCAATGTTGTCGGTGTGACATTTTGGTTCAACTGCACAAAACACTCTTAAAACAAAAGTGTTTTGTGCAATGCAACAAAAGGTCACAATGGCAACGAGGTGAAGTAGATAACCCTGTTTACACAGAGGTGCAAAGGAAACAATTAGTGTTCAATAACGGTGGATGACACAAAAGCCAACAAAAAGAAGCATCTACCTTATCTAAATGGGAAAGAAAGCAAGACAGTAACATTTCTCAAACGGTGGCATTGATTAATATTAACATAGAGATTATATTAACAATAAAAGTCGTCAAACATGTAATTTGCTTTTAACTGTGGCATTGCATCAATTTTCCAAGGTCATTATTAGATGGTGTTTGTTTACAGGGACATTTTGGTGTAGGGACTAAAAAAACTCCGTGTCAGTCCCATCTAAACCAAACAGGAGGGACTTTTAGGGACTAAAAGTGGGCATTTGGGACTAAAGAAAGAAGACCCCGAGGGAGTCTTTTTGGGACTTTTTCCAACAGTTGCCCCTGCCACGCATCGCACCTTGTCTCTATTAGTTCATTACTAGGGGTAACATGGTCTTTTAGCATGTCATTTAATAACCTCTAGTCCATGTTTAGTCCCTGGAACCAAGCAGGTAGGGATTAGGGAGTTTTTAACCAAACAGGGCCTTAGATTAACAACAACTAATGAGTTGCATGGGACAGTGGACGCACCAGCACCATGTGCATCTACCGATGTACTATGGTCATGCACAGTCTGTTGCAACAAAGAACAAACAACCAAGGAGAATATTTGTGTTGGTCCCAGTTTTGTTATCTTTAGACACCTTTCCCTATGCGAGCGCAGCAAATCTAGTCCTGCTCAAACTCTACAGCCTTGTCCCTTCTTTCCTTTTTGAACTAGTACTTTCGCCCCTTCCTTTCCTCTTTGAACCACATCCTAGAATTATGCGATACAACTTTCCCCACTACTTTCCCCCATTCCTTTCCTCTTTGAACCACGTCCTAGATTCATGCTATACAACTTTCCCCCTTCATTTCCTCTTTGAACCACGTCCTAGATTCATGGTATACATGCAGCTAGAGCAATGCATGTGGAGTAAGTAAAATATACCTTAAGGTTCTTGGGGCGTGGTTCGGTGGGCGACGGCGAAGAAGAAGGGGTCGGAGGCCCTCCCGCGCCGCCGCTGGGTGGAAAGTGAACAGATGCGCCAGTAGTCCCTCGCCGACGGCGACAACATTAAGCCTCCTTCCCTTCCCGGCGGATGGATCCTGCCGGCTCTTTGAGCAGCAGTGAGGGGAGAGAGAGGCCAACGAAGTCTTGTTTAGATCTAGAGAGGGCGAAAGAGTGCGAAGAGAGCAACTACAAGCGCCGAGGCTCCAGCGGGAGAGGGCGAGAGAGTGTGAAGAGAGCAACTACAAGCGCTGAGGCTCCAGCGTGTATATATATACTGGAGAGAGAGTGTGAAGCGTGCAAACCCTAGAAAACATTTTGACCAGTCAAAGAATCCTCCTGGCACAAATTATGCTCAAGTGTAGTTATCGAATCCGAGACCTCAAGTTTGATGAGCGAACAGGCTAACCAGCTACACAACCCTCCCATTATGTTCAACGAGAGGGAAATAACCTTTTATACATTCCTGCATTCGTGTGACAAGCATGCCATGTTTTTTTGTGTGTGGGAGTCATTGGGATTTCAATTATAATTGTGTCATGTGGCTTTGGTGGTAAGACTATCCATAGTGGTGCAGAAATAATGCAGCCTTAGTCACCTTACCTCTCTCCACGTAGTACGTTGGGTCCCACCAGTCAGAGGGTGAAACAAACAAATTAATAGGAAAAATTAAAAGCGCCAGCGGTGTTTCTTACCTCACACATCTCGCTACTGCTCGGGAACACTGTCCAATTGATCCCTCTGTTCGCTCACGTACTATTTTAAGTGAATCCTTATTATAACATGCACACAAATTTTGGGCACTTGTATTCGACTTAAGTCAGTGTGCCACCGTATCTCGTATACTTACTAATCCCTCCGTCTAGGTCTAATAAGTCACGTTAGAAGGTGCAACGGGACCAAGGTGTGTGTTTAACAACATGTGTGTGTTAGAGAGAGCGACAGATCGACCTACTCCTACAGAGAGATGTTGTGTAGTGTACGATTTTAGCCACGAGAGTCGGTGCATCCTCTCATTTCTGGGCGTGTCCGGTAGAACATGCGGACAGCTGCCACGCCCGCTCCTGACCAGCCTGGCCCACCCAAAGCCCCTCCATCGCCCGCGCGCGCTTCTCGCCCGAAACGGTCAGCGCTGCTCCAAAGAATCGGTGCCGCATTCATGCCCGGGCAGAGCGGACGTGACCTCTCACTGGCGCAAGAGTGATGGTTGCTTCGTCCGTCCAACTTACTGCTAGGTCTATGTGATTTGACGGCTCATTAGTCTTTATTACTGAGGTGGTAGGACTGCTGGATGTCCCACGCTTTCGGCGAAAGGAGGCACTACTACTAGATTACAATTTTCTCCATTCTTACAGCGGAGGTGTGCAAGAGCAGTGAAAACACGCACGCTCAGTGATTACATGGCCCACCTCACACTATCACCGTGCGACACCTAACTCTTTACATAGTACTCCCTCCGTTCCTAAATATTACTAGATGAGTCCCCGCATGTTGCCGCGGAATAGCGGTATATCTCTCTGCGCAAAATTATCGATTTCATAGAACTAAAAAAACTCTATAACCGCATGACAAATGTGGTAGCCAAACTAAATAAACTCCCATCATCATTTAGATCATCCCACGTAAGGAAAAAAGATCAGCCAACTCCTACTGCATAATGGGATTATATTTTTCTTTTTGACATGTTAATGGGACTTAAAAGCTCACTTACATGCATGCTTTCATGCAGACATGTTGATGTGATTTAAAACCCACTCACATGCATGTGCCACGGTATTTCTGTATGCTTGCATGTGGCTTAGTGCGGAGCCTCTCAACATCTAGATCATACGACTATTATGGACTGATTTACTTCATCTAACGGCTACATCAATTTTGATGATGTGGCTCAAGGAGAGGATAGAGAATTCCTAGTAGTGGGGGCTAGCTATTACTAGTAGATAAGTCTTTGTAGAGATTCCACTACATACGGAACAAAATGAATGAATCTACACTTAAAATGCATCTATATACATCCGCATGTGGTTCATGGTGAAATCTCTACAAAGACTTATATTTAGGAACGGGGGAGACGGCGTACTAAGCAAGCTTCTCCTCGTTCTGCGAGTTGACAAGACACATCAAAAGTACTCCAGTCTATAGAGCCTTGCCTCTAAGGTAGGCCCCACATGGTTTGCCTCTTTTTTTAACATAACACGTCAAGTCACAATTTGTTTGTTCACCCGCGGTAGACGATCCTCCCTCCACCAAGTGGACAACCAGTACACGTGCCAAATTACCACATGGGCTGCCTTTTTCGTACAAAAATGAGCTCCACCGTGTACACGCGCGGGTGTGGTTGGGAAAGAGACAAGAGTACATGCGCCGTGCATGCACCTCTTCTCTTCGTGCACGTCCCCCACCTACGTGGGTGTGTGTGAGAGATAGAAACCGCGTTTGTGAGTGTTTTTGGTTTTGGGGTGGGGTGGGGGTTGATTTCGTGAATTATTTGTGGGAATATGTGTCGATGACATCTCAAACAAAATTTTGCATGCAATGTGTGTGAAATGGAGGCCTATCCATATCATACATAGAGGGTCGGGCAATCCACGAGAAGAGAGGGAGGGGTCATAGCTATCGATAGAGTCGAAGAGAGGATCAAGTGGGTGGGTGCGAGATCGATGAAGAGAGCCATCGAAATTGTGTGTGTGTGTGTGCAAGTCAAAGATATAGGGCGACTGGCCTACCGGAACGTTAGAGGGCACATGTCAAGTTTGTGTGTGGCAGGGAGACATGACTAGAGCGCTCGATGTATCGGTGTGTGTGGGGGGGGAGGGGGTGGGGGAGGGGTAGGCAGAGGCCTAACTATAGAGGTAGAACGACTCGTATATGTGTTGAGAAGGAGAGACCTAGCTATGTCTTGAGGGAGATCAGTCGACATCCATACATAACTGAAGGACGGGAAATATGATGGGACAGAGAGAGAGAGGAGAGAGAGAGAGGGAGGGAGAGGGAGGAAGAGGGGTAGAGTGCTGGATGGGTGATGGATTTGCTTCTCGAAGATGGTGGGAGAGGCCTACTAGACAAACCGAGGGTGGAACTGCAATGTTATCAATAAGAGTGGGGATGTGTTTCTGTGTGTGCCTGTGCATGATAGATCTATCGGGACGCATCCATGGATGATGAAGGGGAACCATGTGTTTGGTAAGCAAACCTAACTAGATCGGTAGATCAATTGTTGTTTGTCAGAGGAAGGGAGAGACACAACTAATGGGGTAGATCGATTGACGTGTGGGTAAAAACGAGTTATAAGGACCTAGCTAGCTATATGTATAGCGAGAGATCGGTCGGTGTACGTCCATTTGTTAGAGGCAAATAAGGCCCAGCGAGACGGATAGACAGAGAGAATGGAGCTAGGAGGTGGTGCGAGAGGCCCAACTACTAGCTAGATAGGGGGAGGAGTGTGCGGTTGTGAGATCGATGAAAAGAGGGGCGAGAGTTTACACGTGTGTCTGACCGTATGAGAGACACGAGGCAAGGACACATAAAGGAGGAGATTGAAGGTGTGTGTGTGTATGTTGTAGGCAGGCATCGCTGGAGAGGTTTATCGATTGGTGTGTGTCGGAAAGGAGTTGTGGAGACTCTGGGAGAACGACCTAAAGAAAAAAATGAATGTGCCCGGTGGATAGAATGCCGAGGGAGGGGGAGGGCGAGGAGGGCGTGTGCATGCACGAGAGAAAGTTAGTGGTAGCTACAAAGGTTAGTGGATTGTGTGGGTGTAAGAGACTAGCAAAGATCATAATTTGATATGAAAGCGGATTCATATATTTGAATAGGAGATCATAGTGTTTTAAACATTGCATGCATGAATATAGCGGTGATACACGTGTTGTGCACATGTTATACCATAATGTGATAATGCATGGCGCTTGCAACTCACAGCTAAATGCCGAATAATCTAAACCATACTATACATCAAACAATCTCACATTTTATTTGAATTTGTGATAATGTGTGGCGTTTGCAGCTTGCAACTAAATATCGAACAATCTAAACAATACTATGTATCGAACATTCTCACATTTTATTTGAAATTGTGGTAATGTGTGGTGTTTGCAACTCACATCTAAATACTTGTAGGCATAGGGGGCGGGGCACCATTCATAATGTGATAAACACATTATACATATGAGACATGGTTTAGATTATGAAGATCTAGCTAGAGCTAGAAATGTAATGTGATTTGAAATCAAAATAAAGTGGATTCAAAAAATCTAGTTCGAGTTCATATAGTACACATAGTTCATATGTAACTCGAGACTAATCATGTGGTGTGCTATGAAGATAATACACAAACGATGGTTTAACTTGACAATAATGATGATTGTAGATCTTATTAGAACAGAGAAACGAATTCAAATGCTTTGACTTCACAACAATCATTACTGTAGATCTTATTCAAATAGAGAAATGAATTCAAATTTAGTTCATATTAAAGGGATAGTATATACGTTTGAAATGCACTAAAACGTTCATTTGAGTAGTAGGTTGCATGCATTAATCACGTAGCGAAATATTTTAATTGAACATAACATGAATTCAAAGTTTTGAATGACATTTGTAGTGCGCATTGATTTGGTACAGTACATGTTAGGCTTGTCCGGAAATTTCAACCCGCGCCTTGTTAGCCCGAAATATTTAAGATATATCTTTGTCTCATTGTGCTCTGACAACTCCTTTCATCTCAACCCGCGCCTTGCTATTCCGAAATTACAACGCGCGCAAAAACTACCACCTCCTGTGAAATCCCGACATGCGAAATGCCCGTGGTACCCCTGAACCGAAAGAACCGCCTCAAATCGGTGGGGGTACTTTCGTAACTTACCCCACATTTCGGACAAGCGCGTCTCTAAGCCATGGTTCCCCACTGCCATCCCATTCGCCCACCCATTCGTACATCGAGGCCGCAAAAACCCGCGACGAAACCCCACACCCTGATCCATCCGCCACCCAGCCGGAGCCTCTTCCCCGACGACGTCGTCCACAACAACACCTCGACATCCCTCATCCACTGTACCGGATGAGGATCTGTCGTTGATCTCATCATCTCGCCGGTTTAGCCACCCCATCCTCCACCTCCAAGGAGCTGCCCCGACGTTCCCCTCGTCTTTCGCGCCACCTCCATTCCCACACCGCCGTCTTCACCAGCACCACCGGAAGAGCATCATCATCACCATTTCCTCGGATGAAGCTGCGGCCTAACCGGCGCCACCAAAGAGGTTGTACACTAATCGCTGAATTTTCTTCTTGATTCGATCTCACGGTGCCGCCGGCGCTCGGTCCCGAGCCGACACGGCGCGACTCCATCCACGGCGGCGTCACCGGCCACTTCCTCCACGGCGTCGCTCCCTCGGTGGCGACGTCCACATCAGTAGGAGCTGCTGCTGCTTTAGCTCTCGCTCGCGCTACTGCTCTGCTCTTGCTCTCGGTCCCCTACCTAGTTTGTTCTTGCTATTGCTCTTGCTCGTGCTGCTGCTCTCGCTCTTGCTCTTGCTTGCGATGCTGCTCCGATTTAGCTACACTTCAGTCGACTGAATCGACTTTTGGGTCAGTCGATTTTTAGGGGGGGGGCTCGCCGGGGTGAAGGAAGAACCAGCCGCAGCGGGGAGGGGGGCTCGCTGGAGAGGTACCCCACTATCTATCTTAGGGTTCAGGATGGGGGCGGTGGTCGCCGGCGGTGGCGGGGCGTTGGTGGGGCGGTGGCGTGGGGATCACCAGAGAAAAAGCTCGGCATGGGGGGCCTAGAGGGATGGCCGGGGCGGCGGCGGACCAGCGGTGGGGAGTGTTTTCGGGGTGGGCGGGGCAGCGCACCGCCGGCCGCGGGCGGCGGGGGGCTGCTGTTTGGCCGGTGGTGGCTGGTGGCTCAGGGGGGTGGAGGTTGAAGATGAACCGCAGGCCCTTGATTTCGTATCCAACGGTTGCAAAATCGACTGACCAGAGATGAAAAATTCAGTCGACCGACGTGTAGACTCACCTTGCTAGTGCGTTCAGTTTCGACGGCAAAATTCAGTTTCGACAGCAAAATTCAGTTTCGACAGTTAAGTTCAGTTTCGACAGTTAAGTCCAGTTTTGACAGTTAAGTTCAGAGATGAGCGGCTGATGTATTTTACATCTAGCACTTTGTGGTTATGTATTTTACGTCATGTATTGGAGATTCTATTAGAATTCCACTCAGGTTAACATTGTTTGTTGTCTCTCTTGTCCTGCTTCAGCCTCGGCGTCGTACAACTCACTGGAGCTGCTCCAACGATGAAACCCTCCATCACAGCGGAGCAGTACCTCGGGCTCCATCTCCAGACACCTAAGATCTTCTTCCCCTCCTCCGACAGCAAAGTCAGCCGGAGCATCCTCACCGGCCAACCCAATCACGCTGAGATCGACATGGCTTCGCCAAAGAGGTTGTACACTTGTTGCATCTCTTTTTTACTCTACATGTTATATATATTGTCCACTGAGTACACAAATTTGTTCCTTTAGTGTCTCCTTGAAAGAAAAAATGTAGGAATTTTAATTTTCACTTGTCCTCCTTTTCAAATTCCTATTCATGAAGCACAAGACTGAGAGATAGTAGCACAATAGCATTATAACCGTACATTTTCTTGTGGTTTGACTTAATCTCACCATGCTTCTTTGCATCATGTGATCTTCCAATTGTTGTGAATCAAACACCCAGATTGGCAGAAATCCTGTGTTTTTAAATTCTCTGTTTTGCACGTGCATTCCTATCCTATTCCTGTCTATTTCCTATCCCTGCATTGTTGGAATCCTCCAATTCAAATGAGCCCTTATAGAATTACTTCTCTTACAGATAGTTGTCAAAGAAAACCTTGCATGGTTTATCCCGCTCCTGCTGCGCCGTCGTCCACCCCAGCTCAGCTGCTCCAACGACAGAAGGGTCCAGCACAGCAGGGATCCGGCCTCCAGACTGTCTTTCGCCACCTCAGATCTTCTTCCCCGCCGCTGGTAGCCATGAAAACTGCATTACCATCATCAACTGAGCAGATGACCTCGAGGACTACACGGGTCCGCAAGAGAGGTCGCACTCTTTCGTGTCTACTTACGTTATGCATCGCTTAATATTACATGCTACTTTATCGTCCTTGAGGGAGTCCTGGATTAGGGGGTCTCCGGACAGCTGGACTATATCCTTTGGCTGGACTGTTGGACTATGAATATACAAGATTGAAGACTTCGTCTCGTGTCTGGATGGGACTCTACTTGGCGTGGAAGGCAAGCTAGGCAATACGGATATGTATATCTCCTCCTTTGTAACCGACTTTGTGTAACCCTAGCCCCCTCCGGCGTCTATATAAACCAGAGGGTTTTAGTCCGTAGGACAACATACAATCATACCATAGGCTAGCTTCTAGGGTTTAGCCTCTCCGATCTCATGGTAGATCAACTCTTGTAATACTCATATCATCAAGAATAAATCAAGCAGGACGTAGGGTTTTACCTCCATCAAGAGGGCCCGAACCTAGGTAAAACATAGTGTCCCCTGCATCCTGTTACCATCCGCCTTAGACGCACAGTTCGGGACCCCCTACCCGAGATCCGCCGGTTTTGACACCGACATTGGTGCTTTCATTGAGAGTTCCTCTGTGTCGTCGCCGTTAGGCTTGATGGATTCTACGATCATCGATAGCGATGCAGTCCAGGGTGAGACTTTTCTCCCCGGACACATCTTTGTGTTCGGTGGCTTCGCACTGCGGGCCAACTCGCTTGGCCATCTGGAGCAGATCGAAAGTTATGCCCCTGGCCACCAGGTCAGGTTTGGAAGCTTAAACTACATGGACGATATCCACGGAGACTTGATCTTCGACGGATTCGAGCCCCTGCCTTGTGCGCCGCACGGTCATGATGAGTACGATTTAGCTCTACCATCGGGCCGTATTCAGGAGATCGCACCGGCAACCGCTCCGAGCCTCAATTCGGAGCCAGTTGCGCCATCCATGGACGGGTGGATGGACCCCGTCACGGAGGTCGTACCCTGAGTGGCGATCGAGCCAAATATCGACCTTACCCTTCACGAGAGCCGTGTTGCCAAACTGCCGGATCCTTCTCCGGCCACGGACTACGAACCGCCTGCGCCCATTCCTATCGAATCCGATTGGGCGTCGATCATGGAGTTTACCTCCGTGGATATTTTCTAGCACTCGCCCTTCGGTGACATACTAAACTCATTAAGGTCTCTCTCCTTGTTAGTAGGATCCTGGCCGAACTACGTCCGGCAGGATTGGGATACGGATGACGAAGAAATTCGCCGCCCACCCACCACCCACTTAGTAGCCACTATCGATGACTTAACCGACATGCTTGACTTCGACTCCGAAGACATCGATAGTATGGAGACGATGCGGGAGTCGAAGAGGAATCACTGCCCACAGGGCACTGGACAGCCACCTCATCATACGATATATACATAGTGGACACACCCAAAGAAGGCAATGGCGACACGACAACGGAGGATGACCCCTCCAAGAAGCAACCCAAGCGCCGACGTCAGCGGCGCCGCTCTAAGTCCCTCCAAGGCAAAAGTGGTGATACCGGCACCGGAGATAATAGCACTCTGGACAGTGCCGAAGACAACAACAATCCCCTCCAGCAAGATTTAGAGCAGGAGGATGGAGGAGCCATTTCTCCTGAGAGAGCGGCAGATGGAGAGGCAGAGGATGATAATTACATGCCTTCCTCCGAAGACGAGGCAAGCCTCGGCGATGACGAATTCGCCGTGCCAGAGGATCCCGTCGAACAAGAGTGCTTCAAGCGCAGGCTTATAGCCACGACAAATAGCCTTAAGAAAAAGCAGTAGCAGCTTCAAGCTGATCAATTGCTAGCTGACAGATGGACTGAAATCCTGGCGGCCGAGGAGTATAAACTCGAACGCCCCTCCAAGAGTTACCCAAAGTGCAGGTTGCTACCCCGACTAGAGGAGGAAGCACCGAAACCTACATCCCCGGCGTATGATGCGGCTGATCGGCCACCTCGCGGCCGCGACAGAGAGACATTCCAGCCAAAAGCTCAGCCCGCACCCCGACGTCATTCAAATAAAAAGGCAGGGGGAAATACGCCAGACCTGCGAGACGTATTGGAGGATAAAGCAAAACATGCAAGATCGATCTACGGATCACGAGGGCGCGCCACTATGCGAGACGATAATCGTCACGCCGGATACAGTAAAAGAAAGTCTGGCCGGGCCTAACATAGCGGGCAAGACTCATTCGAGCTGCGTCGCGATATAGCCCAGTACAGAGGCGCCGCACACCCCTTATGCTTCACAGACGAAGTGATGGATCATAAAATCCCAGAGGGTTTCAAACTCGTAAATATAGAATCATACAACGGCACAACAGATCCTGCGGTATGGATTGAGGATTTCCTCCTACACATCCACATGGCCTGCGGTGATGACCTACACGCCATCAAATACCTCCCACTCAAACTCAAAGGACAAGCTCGGCATTGGCTCAACAGCTTGCCAGAAGAGTCCATTGGCTGTTGGGAAGATCTGGAAGCCGCATTCCTTAACAACTTTCAGGGCACTTATGTACGACCACCAGATGTCGATGACTCACATAATTCAGCAGCCAGAGGAATCGGCCAGGCAATTCTGGACACGGTTCCTAACAAGAAAAATCAAATTGTCAACTGTTCGGATGCAGAGGCCCTAGCAGCTTTCAAGCACAACATCCGCGGTGAGTGGCTAGCCCGGCACCTTGGTCAGGAAAAGCCGAAATCTATGGCAGCCCTCACGACACTCATGACCCGCTTTTGTGCGGGAGAAGACAGCTGGCTGGCTCGCAGTAATAACATATCAAAGAACCATGGTACTTTGGATACCAAGGACGACAATGGCAGGTCACGTCGCAACAAACAATACCGAGGATACGGTAGTCAATGCCGGATTCAAAGGCTCTAAACCCGGTCAGCGGAAAAAGCCATTTAAGAGAAGCACCCCGGGCCCATCCAGTTTGGACCGTATACTCGATCGCTCATGTCAAATACACGGCACTCCCGACAAGCCAGCCAATCACACCAACAGGGATTGTTGGGTGTTCAAGCAGGCCGGCAAGCTAAATGCCGAAAACAAAGATAAGGGGTCACATAGCGATGACGAGGAGGAGCCCCAGCAGCCGAACACCGAAGGACAGAAGAGGTCCCCCCCCAACAAGTGCGGACGGTGAACATGATATACGCAACCCACATCCCCAAGAGGGAGCGGAAGCGTGCTCTCAAGGACGTATATGCGTTGGAGCCAGTCGCCCCAAAGTTCAACCCATGGTCTTCCTGTCCAATCACCTTCGATCGTAAGGACCACCCCACTAGTATCCGTCATGGCGGATTCGCTGCATTGGTCCTCGGCCCAATCATTGACGTATTTCACCTCACTCGAGTCCTAATGGACGGCGGCAGGAGCCTGAACCTGCTTTATCAGGACACAGTGCGCAAAATGGGTATAGACCCCTCAAGGATCAAACCCACCAAAATGACCTTTAAAGGCGTCATACCAGGTGTAGAGGCCCATTGCACAGGCTCGGTAACACTGGAAGTGGTCTTTGGATCTCCGGATAACTTCCGAAGCGAAGAGTTAATCTTCAACATAGTCCCGTTCCGCAGTGGCTATCATGCACTGCTAGGGCGAACTGCATTCGCAAGATTCAATGCGGTACCGCATTATGCATATCTCAAGCTCAAGATGCCAGGACCACGGGGGGTCATCACAGTCAATGGAAACACAGAGCACTCTCCGCACGGAGGAGCACACTGTGGCCCTCGCAGCAGAAGCATAAAGCAGCCTCTTAAGGCAATCCACTAGTTCGGCGATTAAGGACCCATACACCTTCAAGCGCGCCCGGAGTAATCGGCAACAGGACCGCCTGGCACGTTCCGAGCTCGCATAGCAATGCGGCCCCCACCCCGGTCCCAGCCAAACGGCGAAATCCGTGCCACGCGTACATAATTACGCATTAAAAATACCATGGGCACAGGCGGGGAGGGGGGCATGACGGTGGCACGCCCCAAGTAGCGGCTTAAACCACACTAGGGGCTTCCCGCTTTGTTATTTTTCTCTTTCAGGATGTCAATCTCTGGAAACCATGTCCGGCAGTGCGATTGCCGAACACTTGATGCAGTATCCAAGCAGGCAGAAAGGTACGTCACACCACGGAACTCCCAGGATGGATTACGATAACGAGTGAAATATTTGCTTTAATACTATTCCTCAGCTTGCCCTTGGAAGGGACATGTCAAAACAGTCCTACTTTTTTGCTTATCGCACTACTTGTATAATTCTGCTTTAACGCACCTTTTTGAATAAAACATGCATAGCATTAAGACTATTATTGCATTCTTCTTTATATATATATATGTTCATTCATGACATCCAGCACCCGTACACTCTGGTACGGCCAATATGCTAGGGGCTTAAGCATACCCCATAATACGGCGTGAGAAGTCCGAACACTTTCGACAGTGCGACACCCCGAACTTATAGCATTATATGCATCAGCTCCGAATCATTTCTTGGGTAAATAGTTGGGTTTGCCCGGCTCCCATGTTTTGGTACCTTACGTTCCGCTATATCAGCTAAGGTAGCATTGGGAGAACTATCACGATTGTTCCCCGG
Organism: Triticum urartu; assembly: GCF_056163025.1. Lineage (NCBI taxonomy): Eukaryota > Viridiplantae > Streptophyta > Magnoliopsida > Poales > Poaceae > Triticum > Triticum urartu. Next base: position 460,515,175 of record NC_141876.1, on the reverse strand, counting down.
TTTTGCTGGGCTAAGCACCTCAGTAGAGAAAGCTAAAACTGACTGTCATGATAAGGCGAGAGACTGGTCGCTGTTCGAGAGGTTTCGAGTCCCTAAAGGCTCATGCCGCTTAGAGCGAGGAGTCGGCCCTGTCCGGCTTAAGGCGTGTATCGCGCCCCAAATTCGGCCTTCCGAATACTAGGGGCTTCGCCGAAATTTAAAATTATAGAATTCTATGGCTAAGTGAGAGTGATAACGCATTATAGTCTGATTGCCTTGTTCGTTGTGCTGAGCACCTCCCTCGAAGGACCCAACAATGGGAACAAGAGTGCTCAGGTTTATCCCGAACACCCCAGCACTCGTGGCGTGGGGGCAGAAGCCGACGACTAGCCATCTCTCAGATTTGATAAACAGCCGAACAGAAGGTAATATTTTAAATTCAAACAAGCGTTGCATAGCGCATATGAACAAGTTTTCATAAATACAGGATTACACGAGCGAGTTTACTCGAATATTATATCTTTCGTACACTCGTCCGCTACGAGACGAGCACCCATCAGGACACCCTCATAGTACATCTCGGGGTGGCGATGCTCCTTGCCCTGCGGCGGCCCTTCCTTCACCAGCTTCACGGTGTCCATCTTGGCCCATTGCACCTTCACACGGGCGAAAGCCCGGCATGCACCTTCGATGCAGACGGATTTCTTGATGACTTCAAGCCATGGGCAGGCATCGACAAGCCGCCTCACCAGGCCAAAGTAGCTGTTGGGAAGGGCATCGCCAGGCCACATTCGGACTATAAAGCCCTTCATGGCCTGTTCGGCCGCCTTGTGCAGCTCGACCAGTTGCTTCAGCTGGTCGCTCAGAGGCATCGAGTGTTCGGTCCCAGTATACTAAGACCAGAACAGCTTCTCCGTTGAGCTTCCCTCCTCGGCCTGGTAAAACTGTGCGGCATCTGACACACCACGGGGCAAATCTGTGAATGCTCCTGGAGAGCTCCGGATTCGGGTAAGTAACAAGTAATTCACTTTCACATGCTTGCTTTGCATATAGAATGCCTTACCCGCCACTATCTTCTTCATTGCATCAATCTCCTGGAGGGCCTTTTAGGCTTCGGCCTTGGCACTCTTTGCGCTCTCGAGGGCCGCGGCAAGCTCGGACTCTCGCGTCTTCAAGTCAAGCTCCAACGCCTCGTGCTTCGTCACAAGAGCGTGGAGCTCTTGCTGCACCTCGCCCACCCAAGCCTCATGCCTCTCCCGCTCGGTGCGCTCCTTGGCCGCTTTGTTTTCGGCCTCGGATAGCGCTTGCTTCAGGGTCGCCACCTCGGTTGTGGCCGCTGGCAAATTTATGATGATCCCGTCATTTTGCAATCGCATTCTTTTTATACATATTCATAGACTAGGTACTACTTACCTTTGTTCTCCTCGAGCTGCCTCTTGGCAAGGCCGAGCTCGTCCTTGGACCCTTTAAGGTCCTCCTTCAGTGCGGCGACCTCCGCAGTCAGTGCGACAGAGGCCAACAGCGAAGCCTGCATACGCATATAGACATACTTATATTAGACTCCTGTGATATTGTTTGATCCTCTGTTCGGCTTTTCTTTTTGAACACCGAACAGAGCATCATGGGCTACTGTCTATGCGGTAATATTTTTCCTATATTTCAAAAACTTACCTCAAAGCCTGTTAGAAGGCTGGCACAGGCTTCAGTCAGTCCGCTCTTGGCGGACTGAACCTTCTGGACCACCGCACTCATAATAGTGCGGTGCTCTTCATCGATGGAAGCACTGCGAAGCGCTCCCAGCAGGTTGTCCGGTGCCTCTGGATGGATAGAGGTCACCGGCACAGGCGTCTTGCCCCTTTTGGAAGGAGGCCGCCTTCCCGAGTCCGGAACCACTGGGGGTTCCGGCGCGGTGTTCGGCTGAGGGCCGAACTCGAAGCCCTCGGGAGCCTTGCTCCCTCTGCTCCCAGAATCCGGGAGGTCGCCTCGAGGCGCCTCCGGGACTGTCTCCCCTCGACCCGGTGCCTCTTGAAACAACACCTCGGCGTTGTCCGTAGGGCAAGGGGAGGTGGCGGTCGGAAGTGGATCGCTATCCATATCCGACGAGCCCAGAGAGTCGTCCGACGATACATCGATACGGGCTCGTGGTGGTCTGCATAATCATAATTTGGCGTTAGGAGAAGAAGTGCGACAAAGGTATGCTATGAATTACTCTGGCATCCGGATACTTACGACTTCACCAGGGGCTTAGCCCTGAGCAGCCACTCGTCTTTGCCTTCAGCGGAGGTGGTGGAGTAGTTCGGAAGGAGGGTCCTTCCCTTCTTGGACCCTTCACCCCCCCGGTTGGGCGGCCTTCCTTTTCTTGTCTCCCCCAATTGGAGGGGGAGCATCTTCATCCTCCTCCTCGTCTTCGGGAGAGGAGTGCGTCGCGGAGTTATCGGACGATGAATCCGATAACACCTGGCATCGGGAACTCTTTCGGGTTCCCTTGGCCTTCTTGGTCTTCTCCGACACCTTGTAAGGAGCCAGAGTCAGCATCTCCGTTAGGAGAGCGTCCGCAGTGTCTTCGGGCAGAGGGGCCAGACAGTTAATCTGCCCCGACGTCTCCACCCAGTCCTGTCAAAGGCATGGAGCTCAGACCCCGCACATGATTAAGCTAGGGGAAATAAAATATCCTACCAGATGTATAGAACTCACCGAATGTGCTCGGCGCTTCGCGCTTAGCCCGCGGTCCTCGGTGAGAGAGGGAGGGACCTCGGCGCCCTTAAACAGCACCCTCTAGACGTCTTTGTGTGTCGTATCGAAGAGCTCTCTCAGAGTCTGGTGCTGGGCCGGGTCGAACTCCCACAAGTTGAAATCCCGTTGTTGACACGGGAGGATCCCGCGGATGAGCATGACCTGGACTATGTTGACAAGCTTGAGCTTCTTGCTCGCCATATTCTGGATACATTTCTGGAGTCCGTCCAGCTCCACCGATGAACCCCAGGACATGCCCTTCTCTTTCCAGGAGGTGAGCCACGTGGGGATTCCGGATCGAAACTCAGGGGCAGCCACCCAGTTGGTGTTGCGCGGCTCGGTGATGTAGAACCACGCCGATTGCCACCCCTTTATGGTCTCCACGAAGGAGCCTTCAAGCCATATGACGTTGGGCATCTTTCCCACCATGGCTCCGCCGCATTCTGCTTGTTGGCCGCCCACCACCTTCGGCTTGATATTGAACGTCTTTAACCATAGGCCGAAGTGGGGCCGGATGCGGAGGAAAGCCTCACACACGACGATGAACGCCGAGATGTTGAGGATGAAGTTTGGGGCCAGATCATGGAAGTCGAGCCCGTAGTAGAACATGAGACCACAGACGAATGGATGGAGGGGAAACCCCAGTCCACGGAGGAAGTGGTGGAGGGAGACTACCCTCTCGTGAGGTTCAGGGGTAGGAATGATCTGCCCCGCAGCGGGCAGCTGATGCGCGATGTTCGCGGCTAAGTATCCGGCTCTGCGCAGCTTCTTGATGTGTCCCTCCGTAACGGAGGAAGCCATCCATTTTCCTCCCGCTCCGGACATGATTGGAGAAGGTTGAGGGGAAGGATGTGGACTTGGACGTTCGAGCTCGAGTGCGCAAGAATGGATGGGCAAGGAGGAAGAAGGCGTGGGTAGAAAAAGGTTAAACCTTCTCCCTTTATAAGGGCGGCCGAAACTATGCACCCCCACTAGCCTGGTAAAACTCGCTTATCCAAGCGCCGTAGTCGATGGCGCGGTTGGGTTACCCACGCCCGTATTGATGAGAATCCCGTAATAAGGGGGACGCGATCTCTGCTTTGACAAGACGTGTCGAAAAACTGCCTCGCGTTATGTGCGGGGCTAGTTAAAGGAAACGGTTCGAATAATCACCGGGCCATGGCATAATGTCATGTTTCCAAAACAAGTCAGCAGATTAGATTTGTGGAAATATTATTCTCTCTACGGTGGTATGTGGAACTTATTTTGCAGGGTCGGGCACTATCCTTATATTCAAATTCTTCCGTGCTGTATTCAGAGGAGGAACCTGCCTTCCAATGCCAAAGACAATATTGCGCGCCGAACTCATCGTCATTGAAGCCTTGTTCAGGGGCTACTGAGGGAGTCCTGGATTAGGGGGTCTCCGGACAGCCGGACTATATCCTTTGGCCGGACTATTGGACTATGAAGATACAAGATTGAAGACTTCGTCTCGTGTCCGTATGGGACTCTACTTGGCGTGGAAGGCAAGCTAGGCAATACGAATATGTGTATCTCCTCCTTTGTAACCGACTTTGTGTAACCCTAGCCCCCTCTGGTGTCTATATAAACCGGAGGGTTTTAGTCCGTAGGACAACATACAATCATACCATAGGCTTGCTTTTAGGGTTTAGCCTCTCCAATCTCGTGGTAGATCAACTCTTGTAATACACATATCATCAAGAATAAATCAAGCAGGACGTAGGGTTTTACCTCCATCAAGAGGGCCCGAACCTGGGTAAAACATCGTGTCCCTTGCCTCATGTTACCATCCGCCTTAGACGCATAGTTCGGGACCCCCTACCCGAGATCCGCCGGTTTTGACACCGACAGTCCTGTTCACCGATTAGACTCTGAGTCAGCTCCAAACTAATGGTCAAACTTGAGTTTTTAAATGGTTGTGGGGTACATATCGGGGCCGCTATCAATAGTATCTATCTACTATCTGGTTAATCTCCGGTGTCTACTATGAGTTTCATGTTGGGTGGGAAACAAACAGTAAAGAAGCCATTATCTGTATTTTTAACTGAAGCCATTATCTGCCTGCTATTATTGGTTTTGGGTCTATCCACAGGTTGTTACCATCACTCTAGATTTCTGCATGCACTCCTTACATAATCTCACTATGTTTTATTCCTATGCATGACAATTATTGTAAACAATGGAACTGAACATGTAGAGCAAAAGAGATGAGCCTTGCGTGGCAATAAAATTTCATGTAGGCGTCACTCCATGGTAGGCGCAAAGGCAGCCCCCCCTCCACGCATTTCGGATTGTAATCGAGAGGAAGATAGCTGTTCTGAGGGGGATTCAGAAGGAGAAGACAACTCCTATTTACCCCCTGAGGTCTTCGCTCTAACTTGGCATGCTGATGTTGGTTATATCATGCATATGGTGTCTTGCATTGCTTACTTTATACATCAAATATGTCATCTGCTTAGTTTATACATCCTTTGTGCGAATGCCATCTATTTAGTTTATTCATCGTTTATGTGAATTATGCAACGCCATCTTGTTTAGCCAGGCATCATATATGTGAATTTTGCAATGCCATCCTGCTTAGCCAGTCATCTTATATGTAAATTATATCATGCCATCCTTTTTTCGTTACATATTACATTTGTCAACAATGTTAGTGCATTCAACTGCTCTTCGTGTGCATCAGCCATTTGACACGGTGATGGCAAATTCTGGAGTGAAAACAAGGTCTTCAGAGCAGACTATGCTATCTGACGAAGCGCATATCTCGCTGGTTACGGATAGCTCCTCAGAGGAGGATTCAGAGACAGATGACCAGACCTATTCCCCCCCGAGGTGTATGCTCTAACTTGGCAGGGTTATGTTGCTCATATCGTGCGTATGGTGTCTCGCATTGCTATGTCATTTGATTAGTTTAGACATGCTTTGTGTGAATGCCACCTGTTCAGTGTCTAATTACTATATATGTGAATTATGCATTGCCATCTTGTTGCAAGACATTATATATGTAAATTATACAATGCTATCTTGTTGCAAAGGCATTATATATGTGAATTATGCAATGCCATGCTGTTTAGCCAATCATCATGTATGTGAATTATATCATGCTATCATTTTTTTGTATTATGTGTTCCATTTGTCGACAACGTTTGTATATTCAACTACTCTTCCTGTGCATCAGCCATTTGAAGCGGTGATGGAAGTATCTGGAGTGAAAACAAGGTATTCAGAGCAGACAATGCTACCTGCTGAAGCAGACATCTTGGTGGTTACAGAGAGCTCCTCAGAGGAGGATTCAGAGACTGATGAACAGTCCTATTTCCCCCCTAAGGTCTATGCTCAAACTTGGCAGGGTTATATTACCCATGTCATGCATGTTGTCTTGCATTGCTTAGTTTTTACATCATATATGGATTGTCATCTGCTTACTTGCTTACTATATAAATCATATATTTTAATTATATCATGCCATCATGTTTACATAGTACATACACATCATCTATCTGAATTATGGCATGGCAACCCATTTAATAAAGACATCATATAGTTATATCATCTTATCCTGTTTACTGTTTACAGTCATCATATTTTGAATTATGGCATCCTATCCGTGAATGTATGTGAATTATGGCATGCCAACCTATTTAATAAACACATTATATAGTTATGTCATGTCATCCTATTTACATAGTCTCATATTTTGAACTATGTCTTTCCATCTTTTCTAGTTAGCCATCATAATGTGAAATTGTGTCATGCTATCCTGTTTAGTTAGCCATCATAGATGTGAAATTGTGTCATGCTATCCTGTTTGGTTAGACAACATAAATATGCATTATTTCATGCCCTCTTTTATTCCCCACTATCCATTGCACCTGTCTATCATACAATGTCTATACTTCCAATTACTTTTCTTGTTTATCAGCCATTTGAATTGGAGAGCGTGATGGCAGTATCTAAGGGAGTAACAACACGGTCTTCAGAAAAGATAGTGCTACCAGTTGATGCAGATAGAACCACGGTTGTACTTGCCCAAGGACCAGATCCACCACACATAACCCAGACTCTCGCAGATTGTACCCCTACCCAGTTGGACAGAGAACCAGCTACACCCCTTCTAACCCCAACCCCGGCAGATAGTAACCCAGTTCCAGTTGACACAGCACCGTCTCCACCACAGAGCACCCAAACACGAGCAGTTAGTAAGGGAACTGCAGTGCCCAAAGCACGAGGACCACCACTCCGAATCCCAACTCAACGCTTAAAGGAGAAGAAGATTTGTTCTCATGTCAGGTTCTGTAGCTATGGTTCATACTCCTTTGCTCTTGCATTACTGTATTTACTCATACCAACTATTTTCAAATTTGAAGGATGGAATTGAAACTCCAATGGTGCAACAGGTATGTTTTAAACCTGTTTCTTTAACTGGTTTGCTGCTGTAACCTGCTCTATGTTGATTTCAGTTTCAATTGAATAAACAGTTATGTTCTCATGTCATGCACATTACAAGTGTTGTTATTGCTCTATAGTTACCCACACTTATATTCTGTCTATTCTGCTTTGTCTTGAACAAATATTATTTGAACTGTGTCTCTATCTTGATTTGGCAACAAAAACTAGAATGATATAGACCATAAAGTGACCATGGTACATAGATATATGTTTGTTTCATGCTGTTATCCTGTCCACTTTACTACTGAACTCATTTACCAAAATGAGTTTCATATACAACATGGTAAACATGTGATGTGTCTGCTTGTTTCTCTTTTAGAATGCGGACAAAATATTGGAGAACAGTACCGCGTTATCCAATGGTAAAGGAAGTAATGCAGATAAGGTTCAAGATAGTGAGACATCCCTGTTGGTCTCCAAGAAAGCTGATAAAAACTATCTTGACGACAGTGAGGGAACCCAAAAGTCCTGTCTTGATGTAGTGTTCGAGTTACTGGCCACTACTGCTGGCACAAGCTCTTTGAACTCGCTGCCTGAATCAGTTCGTCTTCTTGAGTCTCAACTTCAAGTTGAAAGACATCGATCAGATGTGCTGCGACAGGAAGCTGAAGGACTGAGGAAGTCCCTGCAGAATTCAGATGCATATTTTCTGGTGCAACAGCAAGCGCTGGAGGATTTAAGCGCCAAATAAGAGAAAGTTAATAAGATTGCTAAGCATCTTGCCAGCATTATGGGTACCCAGGATATTGTTTCTTGAGATCTTCTGAAGTGGTTTCAGTTCTGGATTTGTTTTGCTGCAGCGTTTATTTGCGCTGGTCGCCAACTTTGACAACCAGTGTATATGATATGTTGTTTTGTTCCCTATATTTGCACAGGTGGCGAACTTTGATGCCGAGTGGATGTAATATGTGTAATAGCCGTGATAGCCTAGCGTTAGTTGCTTGCTTATTTATTTCCTTCTTGTCTTGTTTATTTGTTTGCTTATAGACATTGCAGTTCTTTTTCCGCGGTTAGCTAGTGGCTGCAATAACCTATTTTTTAAAACTAGGCCACAATAACCATGGGCTAATATTTACTGTAGTGACACTGGGCCTCCTACTGGCCGTAGAAATAGTGGGCCTTCTACGGGCCGTAGAAACAATGGGCCTTCTACGGGCCGTAGAAACAATGGGCCTTCTGCGGACCGTATCATCAATGGGCCTTATACGGGCCGTATGATCGATTGGCCAAACATGGGCCAAACAGACCGCATTATGGCCGTAAACGGGCTAGAGTTGGAATCGTCCGTTCATGGGCCAACCATAATGGGCCATCGTTAATAGGCCGTATTTGATGACGCTATGAAAACGGCCCAACGTATTAACGGACCACAAACGGGCCGACTATAACCATGGGCTGAATTTGGCCCACAAGCAGAAAATGACAGTAATGGGCCGTAAGTAAACGGATGCTGGAAATGAGCCCAAGAATAAATGGGCTCTGAGAAAGCCGAAAGATAACATGGGCTGGAAACGGCCCAACGGAATAAGGGCCGTTAATGGGTATAAAGTGATACACTGTTCATTACGGGCCAGTTTCACCACGGGCCGTTAATGGGTGTAAAGTGATACACTGTTCATTACGGGCCAGTTTCACCATGAGCCATTAATAGGCCAAGAGTTACATAGGGACTCATATGGGCCGAAAGACGTCATGGGCCATACATGCGCCAGAAGTGAAAAACGGGCTGGAGTCATATTGGATGGCCCAAATGAGTCTACTGGGCCTAATTCGGATAGGGCGTAACAAGCCTTGGATTAGCGGGCTGTAAATGGGCTATATGCGAACAGGCCGTTAACAGGCTTTCCATGGGCCGGGCCGGCCTTTTCCTAGGAATGGGCCTCTATTGGGCCGTGCCACGTGTCTACATATCATAGGCGCATTCCGTCCAATGAGTGGATGACATCTGTCCCAACGATGAGCCGACACGTGTTTCCTCCAGCCAATGATGATTTTACACGTGGAAAATCCCCATTGGTCGGGGCTGTTAACGGGTTATCGGATCCAAAACCCGACCGATAGCTTAATGGTGTTCTGTTACGGTGGATGCCACGTGTCGGTCACCCTTGACAAAAGCACTTCTGTGACGCGCGATTTATCGTCATGGAAGTGGACACTTTCCTGATGATAATTTTGGTAATGTCATGGAACACTTCTACGACAACACAGGTATGATTATCTTGATTCTATCATAAAATCGTCATGGACGTACATGCATGACAAAAAACGCGACCTACTGTGACAAACACGTATCATCACAGAAGTGTATTTTTTTTGTAGTGATAATGGATACTAGGGATCAAACCCTAACAAAACTAACTCTATTACATGATAAATCTCATCCAACCCATCACCGTCCAGTAGGCCTACGATGGAATTACTCACACACGGCGGTGAGCATCATGAAATTGGTGATGGAGGAAGGTTGATGATGATGATGGCGACAGATTCCCCTCTCCGGAGCCCTGAACGGACTCCACATCAGCCCTCCCGAGAGATTTTAGGGCTTGGCGGCGGCTCCGTATCGTAAAACATGATGAATCCTTCTCTGTGATTTTTTTCTCCACGAACGTGAATATATAGAGTTGGAGTTGAGGTCGATGGAGCACCAGGGGGCCCACAAGGCAGGGGCACGCCCAGGGGGGTAGGCGCACCCCCCACCCTCGTGGACAGGGTGTGGGGCCCCTGGACTTGATTCTTTTGCTAGTATTTTTTATATATTCCAAAAAATATTCTTCGTTGATTTTTAGGTCATTCCGAAAACTTTTATTTCTGCACAAAAATAACACCATGGCAATTCTGCTGAAAACAACGTCAGTCCGGGTTAGTTCCATTCAAATCATGCAAGTTAGACAAGGGAAAAAGTGTTTGGAAAAGTAGATACGATGGAGACGTATCAACTCCCCAAGCTTAAACCTTTGCTTGTCCTCAAGCAATTTAGTTGATAAACTGAAAGTGATAAACAAAAACTTTTACAAACTCTGTTTGCTCTTGTTGTTGTAAATATGTAAATCCAGCATTCAAGTTTTCAGCAAAGATTATGAACTAACCATATTCATAATAACATTTAGGTCTCATGTTTACTCATATCAATGGCATAATCAACTAGCGAGCAATAATAATAAATCTTGGATGACAACTCTTTCTCAAAACAATCATAATATGATATAACAAGATGGTATCTCGCTAGCCCTTTCTGAGACCGCAAAACATAACTGCAGAGCAGTTCTGAAGATCAAGGGCTGACTGGAAATTGTAATTCATGGTAAAAGAGATCCAGTCACAGTCATACTCAATGTAAACTAATAGTAATGCATGCAAATGACAACGGTGCTCTCCAACTGGTGCTTCTTAATAAGAGGATGATGACTCAACATAAAAGTAAATAGATAGGCCCTTCGCAGAGGGAAGCAGGGATTTGTAGAGGTGCCAGAGATCAGTTTTGAAATAGATATGAATAATGTCTTGAGCGGTATACTTTCATTGTCAACATAACAACCGAGAGATCTCGATATCTTCCATGCTACACACATTATAGGCGGTTCCCAAGCAGAATGGTAAAGTTTATACTCCCCCACCACCAACAAGCATCAATCCATGGTTTGACTGAAACAACGGGTGCCTCCAACTAATAACAATCCTGGGGGAGTTTTGTTTGCAATTATTTTGATTTGGTTTGAGCATGGGACTGGGCATCCTGGTGACCAGCCATTTTCTCGTGAGTGAGGAGCGGAGTCCACTCCTCTTGAGAATAACCCGCCTAGCATGGAAGATACAGACAACCCTTGTTGATACATGAGCTATTCGATCATACAAAACAGAATTTCATTTGAAGGTTTAGAGTTTGGCACATACAAATTTACTTGGAACGACAGGTAGATACCGCATATAGGAAGGTGTGGTGGACTCATATGGGATAACTTTGGGGTTTATGGAGTTGGATGCACAAGCAGTATTCCCGCTTAGTACAAGTGAAGGCTAGAAAGAGACTGGGAAGCGACCTGCTAGAGAGCGACAACAGTCATGAACATGCATTAAAATTAATCAACACTGAGTGCAAGCATGAGTAGGATATAATTCACCATGAACATAAATATCATGGAGGCTATGTTGATTTTGTTTCAACTACATGCGTGAACATGTGCCAAGTCAAGCCACTCGAATCGTTCAAAGGAGGATACCACCCTATCATACCACATCACAACCATTTTAATTGCATGTTGGCACGCAAGGTAAACCATTATAAACTCCTAGCAAATTAAGCATGTCATGAGCAACTATAATCTCTAATTGTCATTGCAAACATGTTTCATTCATAATAGGCTGAATCAGGAACGATGAACTAATCATATTTACAAACAAGACATGTCGAGTTCATACCAGCTTTTCTCATCTCAATCAATCCATCATATATCCTCATTATTGCCTTTCACTTGCATGACCGAACGGTGTGGATAATAATAATAATAGTGCACGTGCATTGGACTAAGCTGGAATCCGCAAGCATTTAATACAAGGGAGAAGACAAGGTAATATGGGCTCTTGGTTAGATCAACAATAATGCATATGAGAGCCACTTAACATTTTCATCATGGTCTTCTCCTCTCAACCCCCAAAGAAAAAGAAATAAAACTATTTACACGAGAAAACTCCCAACAAGCAAAAGAAGAACGAGAAATCTTTTTGGGTTTTTAATTATTACTACTACAAGCATGGAAAGTAAACTAGCTAAAAGCTACAACTATTTTTTTTGGTTTTTATTAAGGTTTTCAAACACACAAGAAGAATACTGAAAAAGAAAATAAACTAGCATGGATGATATAATGAAAAGTATGAGCACCGACAACTGGCATGAGTGTGTGAACATGAATGTAATGTCGGTGAGAAATACGTACTCCCCCAAGCTTAGGCTTTTGGCCTAAGTTGGTCTATGGCCATGGCTAGCCTGGTGGAAATCCAAAGTTGTGACATGGGTTGTATTGAGATGCAGCAGCTATTGCCTCACGAGCTGCAGCTTGGAGGCGGGCTGCCTCCGTCCTCCTCTTGTACTCGTTCGCCTCCTCCCTGGTTATAACATATCTCCCTTTTGTCTGAAAGTCAAAGAAAGCATGAGCATGGAGAGTAACATGGATGGTGCGCCGTCTGTCAAAGATTAGTCGGTACTGGAGAAACTGATCGTTCCTCTCAACAAACTGAGGACGAACCATAGCATTATAATCTAGATAAGCAGGAGGCAATTCAATATCATTCTCATGTATGGGTATCTCAAGAAAATTAGCTACACGAGTTGCATAAATTCCACCAAACAAGTCTCCACTTAAACTATTAAGATGCAACCTATGTGCAATAATAGCCCCCAAGTTATATTGTTTATCACCCAATACCGCACTCTTGAGGACATTAAGATCTGGAACGCACATGTGGCAAGCCTCATCTTTAGTGTTAATGCATCTACCACAAAGAGAGCAAAATAATGTATGGCAGGAAAATGAATGCTCCCTATGATAGCTTGTGTTATTTCTCTAGATTCCCCCACAGTGATACTAGCAAGAAAGTCTTTAAATTCAGATTTGTGAGGTTCACTAACATTACCCCATTGCGGAGGTTTACAAGCAGTATTAAAATCTTCTAAATTCTTAGTATAAGATTTATCATAGAGATCAAATAGGACAGTGTGAGAATTGCGTGATGATGTAAATTTAAACCTTCTCACAAAGGAATCAGTTAGGTGATAATATTGGGGGCACATATCTGACACGAAGCTCTCAAGTTCAGCATTACGCACATACGCGTCAAATTCCTCCTTAATTCCTGCTTGGAAGATAAAATCTTCTGACGTCCATTCACAAGGCCGCACTTGAGCTTCTCTTCCGGCTCACGTATCACGGGCCCGGGTCCTTGCTTCCTTGAGGAACCACCTTGGTATATTTTCCTAAACATATTTCTTCCTCTGAAAAATTTCTAATTTTTTTAGTAAATCAAAACTAAAAGTGAACCAAACTCAACAAAATTGGTAGCAACTACTCATACAAGTGCCTAGAGGCTATTGATAACCCACAAGTATAGGGGATCGCAACAGCTTTCGAGGGTAGAGTATTCAACCCAAATTTATTGATTCGACACAAGGGGGGCCAAAGAATATTCTCAAGTATTAGCAGCTGAGTTGTCAATTCAACCACACCTGGAAACTTAATATCTGCAGCAAAGTGTTTAGTAGCAAAGTAATATGATAGTAGTGATAACAGTAACAATAGTAAAAGTAATGTTTTTGGTATTTTGTACTGATGATAGCAATAGCAACGGGAAAGTAAATAAGCGAAGAACAATATATGGAAAGCTCGTAGGCAATGGATCGGTGATGGAGAATTATGCCGGATGCGGTTCATCATGTAACAGTCATAACCTAGGGTGACACAGAACTAGCTCCAGTTCTTTGATATAATGTAGGCATGTATTCCGAATATAGTCATACGTGCTTATGGAAAAGAACTTGCATGACATCTTTTGTCCTACCCTCCCGTGGTAGCGGGGTCCTTACGGAAACTAAGGGATATTAAGGCCTCCTTTTAATAAAGAACTAGAACAAAGCATTAACACATAGTGAATACATGAACTCCTCAAACTACGGTCATCATTGGTAAGTATCCCGATTATTGTCACTTCGGGGTTAACTGATCATAACACATAATAGGTGACTATAGACTTGAAAGATAGGATCAAGAACACTCATATATTGGTGAAAACATAATAGGTTCAGATCTGAAATCATGGCACTCGGGCCCTAGTGACAAGCATTAAGCATAGCAAAGTCATAACAACATCAATCTCAGAACATAGTGGACACTAGGGATCAAACCCTAAAAAAACTAACTCAATTACATGATAGATCTCATCCAACCCATCACCGTCCAGCAAGCCTACGATGGTGAGCATCATGAAATTGGTGATGGAGGATGGTTGATGATGACGATGGCGACGGATTCCCCTCTCCGGAGCCCCGAACGGACTCTAGATCAGCCCTCCCGAGAGGTTTTAGGGCTTGGCGGCGGCTCCGTATCGTAAAACGCGATGATTTCTTCTCTATGATTTTTTCTCCCCGAAACTCAATATATGGAGGTGGATTTGGGGTCGGAGAGGCAACAGGGGGCCCACGAGGTAGGGGGGCGCGCCCCCACCCTCGTGGGGAGACTGTGGGCCCCCCTGGCCTTCATCTTTGGCAGGTATTTTTCTTATTTTATGAAAAGTGGATCCGTGAAGTTTCAGGTCATTCCGAGAATGTTTGCTCTTGCACATAAATAACACCATGGTAATTCTGCTGAAAACAGCGTCAGTCCAGGTTAGTTCCATTCAAATCATGCAAGTTAGAGTCCAAAACAAGGGCAAAAGTGTTTGGAAAAGTAGATACATTGGAGACGTATCAACTCCCCCAAGCTTAAACCTTTGCTTGTCCTCAAGCAATTCAGTTGATAAACTGAAAGTGATAAAGAAAATTTTTTACAAACTCTGTTTGCGCTTGTTGTTATAAATATGTAAAGCCAGCATTCAAGTTTTCAGCAAAGATTATAACTAACCACATTCACAATAACGCATAGGTCTCAAGTTAACTCATATCAATGGCATAATCAACTAGCGAGGCATAATAATAAATCTCTGATGACAACATTTTCTCAAAACAATCATAATATGATATAACAAGGTGGTATCTCGCTAGCCCTTTCTGAGACCGCAAAACATAAATGCAGAGCACCTTTAAAGACCAAGGACTGACTAGACATCGTAATTCATGGTAAAAGAGATCCAGTCAAGTCATACTCAATGTAAACTAACAGTAATGAATGCAAATGACGGCGGCGCTCTCCAGCTGGTGCTTTTTAATAAGAGGATGATGACTCAGCATAAAAGTAAATAGATAGGCCCTTCGCAGAGGGAAGCAGGGATTTGTAGAGGTGCCAGAGCTTGGTTTTGAAACAAAGGTGAATAATATTTTGAGCGTATACTTTCATTGTCAACATAACAACCAAGAGATGGAGATATCTTCCATGCTACACACATTATAGGCGGTTCCCAAACAGAATGGTAAAGTTTATACTCCCCCTTCCACCAACAAGCATCAATACATGGCTTGCTGAAAACAACGAGTGCCTCCAACTAACAAGAGTCCCAGGGGGAGTTTTGTTTGCAATTATTTTGATTTAGTTTGCATAAAGCATGGGACTGGGCATCCCGGTGACCAGCCATTTATCTCGTGAGTGAGGAGCGGAGTCCACTCCTCTTGAGAATAACCCGCCTAACATGGAAGATACGGACAACCCTAGTTGATACATGAGCTATTCGTGGATACAAAATAGGATATTTATTTGAAGGTTTAGAGTTTGGCTCATACAAATTTACTTGGAACGGCTGGTATATACCGTATATAGGTAGGTATAGTGGACTCATATGGGATAACTTTGGGGTTTAAGGGATTGGATGCACAAGCAGTATTCCCGCTTAGTACAGGTGAAGGCTAGCAAAAGACTGGGAAGCGACCAGCTAGAGAGCGACAACAGTCATGAACATGCATTAAAATTAATCAACACCGAATGCAAGCATGAGTAGGATATAATCCACCATGAACATAAATATCGTGAAGGCTATGTTGATTTTGTTTCAACTACATGTGTGAACATGCGCTAAGTCAAGTCACTTAAATCATTCAGAGGGGGATACCACCCTATCATACCACATCATAACCATTTTAATAGCATGTTGGCACGCAAGGTAAACATTTATAACTCATAGCTAATCAAGCATGGCACAAGAAACTATGATCTCTAATTGTCATTGCAAACATGTTTATTCATAATAGGCTGAATCAGGAACAATGAACTAATCATATTTACAAAAACAAAAGAGGTCGAGTTCATACCAGCTTTTCTAATCTCAACCAATCCATCATATAACATCATAATTGCCTTTCACTTGCATGACCGAACGATGTGAATAATAATAGTGCACGTGCATTGGACTAAGCTGGAATCTGCAAGCATTCAATAAACAGGAGAAGACAAGGCAATACAGGCTCTTTTGTCAGATCAATAATAATGCATATAAGAGCCACTTCAACAATTTAATTATGGTCTTCTCCTATCGACCCCCAAAGAAAAGAAAAGAAATAAAACTATTTACACGGGAAAGCTCCCAACAAGCAAAAGAAGAACAGGAAATGTTTTTGGGTTTTCTTTTTAATTACTACTACAAGCATGGAAAGTAAATTGACTAAAAGCTACAACTAATTTTTTTGTTTTTTCTTAAGGTTTATTGAACACACAAGAACAAAGCATAAAAAGGAAAATAAACTAGCATGGATGATATAATGAAAAAGTATGGGCACCGACATCTAGCAATGAGTGTGTGAACATAAATGTAATGTCGGTGGGAAATACGTACTCCCCCAAGCTTAGGCTTTTGGCCTAAGTTGGTCTATGGCCACGGCTGGCCTGGCGGATATCCATAATAGTAGTTGGGGTCGTACTGCGAGGAAGAAGAGGAAGACTCAGCTTGCCACTGGCTGACAATTATCTCCGGATGCCACTGATAATTAGACTGTCGTGGAGGATCAACTTGTGGTTCCGGCTCTGGCTCCTCAGCTGGTGCAGGGTTCCAGTAGGCGTGAATAGCCTTCAACGGAACAAGGTACGTTCCTACAAACAAATCAAACAAAGAACGAGCAGGCATGGTAATAGTCTCATGATGATGTTTGTTAAAGAACAATTGATATTTAAGCTCTCCTCCCCTATTCTTAACAATAAAATCATGTGCAACCATACTTTTATAATCTAAATAAACACAAGGCAGCATTTTTTCTTCCTTCTCAGAATGCCTAATAGGTATGTTAAAGTGTGTAGCTAGGCGTGAGGCATAAATGCCTCCAAAGATGGGGCCCTTGGTACGGTTCAGACTTAACCGTTTGGCAATAATGCCGCCCATACTAAAAGTTTTATCACCGTATAAACCTTGGAGCAAAATAATAATATCAGGGATACTAAGGTTTCCACAGTTTCCCCGACCAATTAAGCAATGACTAGCAAATAATGCAAAGTAACGTAAAACAGGAAAATGTATGCTAGTGATTCGTGCATCAGAAACCTTCCTTGTTTCCCCTACAGTGATAGTATCAATAAAACCCTCCACATCATCATGATGTGGTTCTTCTGTCTTGCCCTCAAAAGGGACTAGACAACTCCGACAAAAATTGTAAAGTGACATCTCCTTATGCTCATCATATAAATGAAACTCCACCGTAGGTGGTGAGTTCCTAGAATAAAAATGAAAGTTTTGCACAAAGGTATTTGTGAGTAGGAGATACTGATTGCATTGGTCATGGAGGAAAGCGGTGAGGCCTGCATTATGAGCCAATTCATGAAAATATTCATAAATCCCGGCTTCTCTCAAGAAATCCTCGGAAGGCCATTCACATGCCCGAACCTCCGCGGTGCGAGGCAGATTATACTTAGGCTTTGGTGCCTTTTCCTTCGAGCTTTGGCTCGATGAGCCCCTCAAAAGTCTCCTCATCATTTTCTGAAAAATTCTGAAATTTTTAGTAACTTCAAAATAAAAGTAAACCAAACTCAATAATATTGATAGCAACTACTCCTACAAGTGCCTAGGGCCTATATCATGCATCAAAACTACTTTTGACCATATAAATATGACATGCAAGCTCAAGAACAGGGTCACCTAAGCAACACAAATTTTCAATGAATAAAGCACTAGAACAAAAACTAATTGGACCAATGGAGGAGTCACATACCAAGGAACGATCTCCCCAAGCAGTTTTGTGAGAGGTGCTTTGAGCAAGGAGATCGAAAATGGCAGCAAGATGAGCTAGAACTCGGGCTTGAGCTGGATATTCGTGTTTGTGGGAGGCAGATGAAGTGTGTGGGTGCAGGAATAAGTGGAGGAGGGCCACCGTGGGTCCACAAGGCAGTGGGCGCCCCCTAGAGGGGTGGGCGCGCCCTCCACCCTCGTGGGCAGGTGGTTGACCCCCTCTGGTGTGTTCTCAGTTCCATAAATCCTCAAATATTCTAGAAAAAATCATATTTAAATTTCAGGGCATTTGGAGAACTTTTATTTTCGAGGTATTTTTATATTGCACGGATAATCAGATGACAGTCAGAAAAATATTTATTTTTATTTTATTTAATATAAATAACATAAAGTAAAAGTGGGGTACAGAAGGTTGTGCCTTCTAGTGTCATCCATCTCATGATCATCAAAAGGAATCCACTAACAAGGTTGATCAAGTCTTGTTAACGAACTCATTCCGAATAACATGGAACCGGAGAAATTTCGAATAACACTACGTTACCTCAACGGGGATATGCACATCCCCAATAATAAGAATATCATATTTCTTCTTGACAGTAGGAAGAGGAAATTCAAAACCTCCAAATATAATTGATGGAATTCTTCCAATAGAGTTGATACTATGAACTTGAGGTTGTTTCCTCGGAAAGTGTACCGTATGCTCATTACCATTAACATGAAAAGTGACATTGCCTTTAGTGCAATCAATAACAGCCCCTGCAGTATTCAAAAAGGGTCTTCCAAGAATAATAGACATACTATCGTCCTCGGGAATATCAAGAATAACAAAGTCCGTTAAAATAGTAACGTTTGCAACTACAACAGGCACATGCTCACAAATACCGACAGGTATAGCAGTTGATTTATCAGCCATTTGCAAAGATATTTCAGTAACTGTCAACTTATTCAAATCAAGTCTGCGATATAAAGAGAGAGGCATAACACTAACACCGGCTCCAAGATCACATAAAGCAGTTTTAACATAGTTTCTTTTAATGGAGCATGGTATAGTGGGTACTCCTGGATCTCCAAGTTTCTTTGGTATTCCACCCTTAAAAGTATAATTAGCAAGCATGGTGGAAATTTTAGCTTCCGGTATCTTTCTTTTATTTGTAATAATATCTTTCATGTACTTAGCATAAGGATTGGTTTTCAGCATATCAGTTAATCGCATATGCAAAAAGACAGGTCTAATCATTTCAGCAAAGCGCTCAAAATCCTCATCATCCTTTTTCTTGGATGGTTTGGGAGGAAAAGGCATGGGTTTCTGAACCCATGGCTCTCTTTCTTTACCATGTTTCCTAGCAACAAATTCTTTCTTATCATAACTTTGATTCTTTGATTGTGGGTTATCAAGATCAACAACAGGTTCAATTTCTATATCACTATCATTACTAGGTTGGGCATCATCATGAACATTATTATTAACATTGTCACTAGTTTCAGGTTCATGACCAGATTGAGTTTCAGCATCAGAAATAGAAATATTATTTGGACTCTTAGGTGTTCCAACAATAGGATCACTAGAAGCATGCAAAGTCCTATCATTTTTCTTTTTCTTCCTTTTAGAAGGACTAGGTGCATCTATATTATTTCTCTGAGAATCTTGCTCAATTCTCTTAGGGTGGCCTTCAGGATACAAAGGTTCCTGAGTCATTCTACCACCTCTAGTCATAATTCTAACAACATTATCATTATCTTTACTATTCAATTCATTGAGCAAATCATTTTGAGCTTTAAGTACTTGTTCTACTTGAGTGGTAACCATAGAAGCATGTTTACTAATAAGTTTAAGTTCACCTTTGACATTAGCCATATAATCACCCAAGTGTTCAAGCATATTTGAATTGTATTTCAATTGTCTACCAAAATAAGCATTAAAATCTTCTTTCTTAGCCATAAATTTATCAAACTCATCTAAGCATGGGCTAGCAAATTTAGTAAATGGGATTTCAGCTTTATCATATCTATAGAGAGAATTTACCTTTACTACCTGTCTCGGGTTATCAAGGCCATGAGTTTCTTCAATAGGTAAAGGATTAAGATTATATGTTTCTTCAACAGGCGGCAAATTAAGACCATGTATTTCTTCAATAGGAGGTAAATTCTTAACATCTTCAGCTTTAATACCTTTCTCTTTCATAGATTTCTTTGCCTCTTGCATATCTTCAGGATTGAGAAATAGAATACCCCTCTTCTTCGGAGTTGGTTTAGGAATAGGCTCAGGAATTGGCTCCGGAGGTGTCCAATTATTTTCTTTGTCAACATATTATTCAATAGAATTTCAGCTTCATCCGGTGTTCTTTCCCTGAAAACAGAACCAACACAACTATCCAGGTAATCTCTGGAGGCATCGGTTAGTCCATTATAAAAGATATCAAGTATTTCATTTTTCTTAAGAGGATGATCAGGCAAAGCATTAAGTAATTGGAGAAGCCTCCCCCAATCTTGTGGGAGACTCTCTTCTTCAATTTGCATAAAATTATATATATATCCCTTAAAGCAGCTTGCTTCTTATGAGCAGAGAAATATTTAGCAGATAAGTAATAAATCATATCCTGGGGACTACGCACACAACCAGGATCAAGAGAATTAAACCACATCTTAGCATCACCCTTTAATGAGAATGGAAATATTTTAAGGATGTAAAAGTAACGAGTTCTCTCATCTTTAGTGAACAGGGTGGCTATATCATTCAATTTAGTAAGATGTGCCACAACAGTTTCAGATTCATAACCATGAAAAGGATCAGATTCAACCAAAGTAATTATATCAGGATCAACTGAGAATTCATAATCCTTATCAGTAACAAAGATAGGTGAATTAGCAAAAGTAGGGTCAGGTTTCATTTTAGCATTTAAAGATTGCTTACTCCATTTAGCTAATAATCTTTTGGGTTCAGTTCTATTTTGGCACGCTAAAATAGCTAAGGAAGCTTCTTGATCAAAGACATAACCCTTAGGAATAACAAGTGATTCTTCATCATCACTTTCATCAGTATCATCAGATTCAATATTTTCAATCTCTCTAGCCCTAGCAAGTTGTTCATCAAGAAAATCACTAAGTGGCATAGTAGTATTAGGCATAGAGGTAGTTTCATCATAAGTATCATGCATAGCAGAAGTGGCATCATCAATAACATGCGACATATCAGAACGAACAGCAGAAGCAGGTGTAGGTGTCGCAAACTTACTCATAACAAAAGGTGAATCAAGTGTAGAGCTAGATGGCAATTCCTTACCTCCCCTCGTAGTTGAGGGATAGATCTTGGTTTTTGGATCTCTCAAGTTCTTCATAATGATAAGCAGATATATATCCCAAGTGACTCAAAGAATAGAGCTATGCTCTCTGGCAACGGCGCCAGAAAATAGTCTTGATAACCCACAAGTATAGGGGATCGCAACAGTTTTCAAGGGTAGAGTATTCAACCCAAATTTATTGATTCGACACAAGGGGAGCCAAAGAATATTCTCAAGTATTAGCAGCTGAGTTGTCAATTCAACCACACCTGGAAACTTAATATTTGCAGCAAAGTGTTTAGTAGCAAAGTAATATGATAGTAGTGATAACGGTAACAAAAGGTAACAATAGTAAAAGTAATGTTTTTGGTATTTTGTAGTGATGATAGTAATAGCAACGGGAAAGTAAATAAGCGAAGAACAATATATGAAAAGCTCGTAGGCAATGGATCGGTGATGGAGAATTATGCCAGATGCGGTTCATCATGTAACAGTCATAACCTAGGGTGACACAGAACTAGCTCCAGTTCATTGATATAATGTAGGCATGTATTCCGAATATAGTCATACGTGCTTATGGAAAAGAACTTGCATGACATCTTTTGTCCTACCCTCCCGTGATAGCGGGGTCCTTACGGAAACTAAGGGATATTAAGGCTTCCTTTTAATAGAGAACCAGAACAAAGCATTAACACATAGTGAATACATGAACTCCTCAAACTACGGTCATCACCTGTAAGTATCCTGATTATTGTCACTTCGGGGTTAACGGATCATAACACATAATAGGTGACTATAGACTTGCAAGATAGGATCAAGAACACTCATATATTGGTGAAAACATAATAGTTTCAGATCTGAAATCATGGCACTCGGGCCCTAGTGACAAGCATTAAGCATAGCAAAGTCATAGCAACATCAACCTCAGAACATAGTGGACACTAGGAATCAAACCCTAACAAAACTAACTCGATTACATGATAGATCTCATCCAACCCATCACCATCCAGCAAGCCTATGATGGAATTACTCACGAACGACGGTGAGCATCATGAAATTGGTGATGAGGATGGTTGATGATGACGATGGCGATGGATTCCCCTCTCCGGAGCCCCGAACAGGCTCCAGATCAGCCCTCCCGAGAGGTTTTAGGGCTTGGCAGTGGCTCCGTATCGTAAAACATGATGATTTCTTCTCTCTGATTTTTTCTCCCCAAAACTCAATATATGGAGGTGGAGTTGGGGTCGAAGAGGCAACAGGGGGCCCATGAGGTAGGGGGCGCGCCCTAGGGAGGCACACGCGCCCCCACCCTCGTGGAGAGACGGTGGGCCCCCTGGCCTTCATCTTTGGCTGGTATTTTTCTTATTTTCTGAAAAGTGGCTCCGTGAAGTTCCAGGTCATTTCGAGAACGTTTGCTCCTGCACATAAATAACACCATGGTAATTCTGCTGAAAACAACGTCAGTCCGGGTTAGTTCCATTCAAAGCATGCAAGTTAGAGTCCAAAACAAGGGCAAAAGTGTCTGGAAAAGTAGATATGTTGGAGACGTGTCGGCTATATCATGCATTAAAACTACTTTTGACCACATAAATTTGACATGCAAGCTCAAGAATAGGGGCACCTAAGCAGCAAAAATTTGCAATAAATAAAGCACTAGAACAAAAACTAATTGGACCATTGGAGGAGTCACATACCAAAAAATAATCCCCCAAAGCAGTTTTGTGAAGGGAGATTGAGCAAGGAGATCAAAAATGGCAGCAAGATGAGCTAGAACTCGGGTTTGAGCTGGTGGATGATTTTTTTGGAGGAAGACGATGTGTGTGGGTGCAAGAATAAGTGGAGGGGCCCACGTGGGGTCCACGAGGTAGGGGGTGCGCCCTCCAACCTCATGGGCACATGGTGGGTCCCCCTGGTGTGTTCTCAGTGCCAATAATTCTTAAATATTCTAGAAAAAATCATATTAAATTTTCAGGACATTTGGAGAACTTTTATTTTGGGCTATTTTTTATTGCAAGGATAATTCAGAAAATAGACAGAAAATACTATTTTTTCTTTATTTAATCTAAGTAACAGAAAGTAAAAAGAGGGTACAGAGAGTTGTGCTTTCTAACTTCATCCATCTCATGCTCATCAAAAGGAATCCACTAACAAGGTTGATCAAATCTTGTTAACAAACTCTTTTCGAATAAC
Source organism: Triticum urartu (assembly GCF_056163025.1). Taxonomy (NCBI): domain Eukaryota; kingdom Viridiplantae; phylum Streptophyta; class Magnoliopsida; order Poales; family Poaceae; genus Triticum; species Triticum urartu. The sequence continues at coordinate 460,491,698 of NC_141876.1, read as the reverse complement.
ATGAAACCGGAGAGTCTTCGAATAACACTAAGTTATGGTAAGGGTGGGGGGGGGGGGGGCGAATTGCACTAGGGACCCAAGTAGGATTCCTCCTACTTGGGCGCCCCCTTGGCTGCTCCCTCTCCCTCCCACCTATATATATATGAGGGGGAGGCGCCTAGAACACACAGCAACATCTATTAGCCGTGTGTGGCGCCTCCCTCCACAGATAACACCTCCGATCATATCTTCGTAGTGCTTAGGCGAAGCCCTGCGCGGATCACTTCACCATCACCGTCACCATGCCATCATGCTGACGAAACTCTCCCTCCACACTTTGCTGGACCAAGAGTTCAAGGGACGTCATCAAGCTGAACGTGTGCAGAACTCGGAGGTGTCGTATGTTCGGTGCTTGATCGGTCGGAACGAGAAGAAGTTCGACTACATCAACTATGTTGTCAAACGCTTCCGCTTTCGCTCTACGAGGGTACGTGGACACACTCTTCCCCTCTCGTTGCTATGCATCTACTAGATAGATCTTGCATGAGCGTAGGAAATGTTTTGAAATTTCATGCTACGTTTTCCAACACAGAGTGGATGGAGTATGGCGAAGATGGCGACAATGCTAGATACCCTACCGTCACCTACTATTGGGACACGGTTAAAGTCTTCTCGAGCAAGGGCAGTGCATTGTACAAGGCCTTCACCAATGAGCGATCTAGTTTTTTAACGTAGCCACTTTCACGGTTCCTAATCAGTCTTTCTGTAGGTTAACTGGTGGTTGTACCACGATAGACCTTGGGATTTCAAACTGAATGAGATGTGCTATCGGGACCGCCTTCTCTACCGGTGCATTGTCCCAATGATATGTGTGTACACTGCCGAATGGCACCTACCACAGCTTGTGGCCACACAATTTGGCATATTGCAACACACACCATCGGCACGCCCCCACGACACCGGTGGTTACGACCTTCACTGGTATGGTCTGCCATCTCTTTTACCATGTTTTCGTTCAGTTTGACGTTCTTATGGTCTTTTGTGTTTAATTGTTTGTTATGCCCTCTACAGCAGGCAACATTCTCAATCAATAGTGGACTGGGCCAAAGAGCACGAGACTTTTGTGAAAATGTGGGACGAGAGGACGTTCCGCAAAGATGGGGAGAGGTCAGCATTTGCTGGAATGTGTACGAAAGGCACATGCATTGGTATGATGATGGCGTCAAGTTTTGTCTGCGTCTGAGTCCATGGTGGACGGCCGCGGACATGGCATCACTACAGGAAGGCCCCTCAAAGAGAAACGAGGAGCGTGCCGCCAAGAGGGGGGAGAAACTAGTGATGTTGTCGTGTTGAACTTTCTTAGTTAAAGTAGTTGTGCCATGTTGAACTACTCGGTATTGTCTTATTGCTACCTATTTTACTATGTTGAACCTATTTGATATGCTGAACTTATTGGATATGTCGATTTGCTATCTATAATGTGTGAGGTCATCATATTTCCATATGCAAACACTATTTGCTGATGGAAATACAAGCAATTTACCATATGATTTTATTAACAGAAATACTAGATAAAGCATGACTAATATAGCAAAGATCAAGCAAGGCATGCAATCTGACAGAGAGAAGGTGAATAGCATATGCATATATGAACTAGAACCAAACAAATCTAGAGCGGACACTAAAGCAAGAAATTGTGGCAGAACTTCAAATAGAGAAAGTATGAACACGTACGGTACAACAGCGGAAGCACGGGTCTTGGGGTCAGTGTCCTCGCCAGCCATGTCGTCGAAGAGGTTGTCGACGTCGGGGTCATCGTCGGGGAAGTAGTCGTCGGAGTCCGAGGCGTCCGTGACAAAAAAGTCAGTAGTCATGCAGTGCGCTCCCAAAAAACCTTATCACCCGTCTCCTGTACAAGACTCAAAGAGGTGCGGTTCCGGAGGCCTACTGTCCTGACCTGCGATGCACGCCGCAAGCCGGGATGGGGAAGATCGTAGCAGCAACGTAGTGCTCAGGAACTTGGTGGCGAGAGGAAGATGGTCTTATGTTGTGTCTCTCTGGAGAGGAGTGACCTCTCTTATATAGGCACAAGAGAAAGAGGCGATGGGAGTTGAAGCAACAAAGGGAGACAAAACGAACAGGTGCGTCGTTCGGATTCAATCTCCACTACAGCAAAAATGTTTCAGCTCTCGTGTGACTGTTCGTATACCCATCAGACGTGGCAAAAATTTAGACATCGGCTCGGCTCATTCCCGCAACCCGCGGCGCGGTGCGTCAAGGCGAGGCGTGGCGAGGCGGGCGGCAAAGGAGGAGCACCCATGAATGTCCCTCTTGTTCTCATGCTCATACATGTGGAGAAATATCCTACCTTATAAGAAGGTCTGACTCCCACCAAACTAGCAATGTGGGACTAAACTTTAGTTCCACCTCTTGCCTTGCACGAATGGGTTGCGTGGGTCTCTAGGATTTATTAGGAATTTCTGAAACTGCTATTGGGCTGGCCCAAAATGGACAAAATTCTAGCAATCCCCCACCAGATCCCAGAGGCACACAAATTTGCATTTGGTTCCAAAACACTATTTTATATACCGGTACTGCAGTGAAGACTGTTAAGTTAAACTTCCACCCAGAACTCTATGCTACACTAGTAAGCAACTTGAACAGTGAACTGGGCCTTGAACTGCAAGTTTTTTTGCGAATCTAGCTTCACATAAAGCCTTGACTGATACTAGGCTACCGTGGGTCTTCCCCATGTGTGGAGCTTATGCGTCATTGAAAGTGCGTTATATCGACTAGAGGGGGGGTGAATAGGCGATTTTTATGAAAGTCTTCAAAACGTGAGAGTTGTGAAGACAAACAATGAAGATCATGCCTATTACTATGCAGCGGAAGTTAGATTACACTAGGCCAGCCATGGTCATGTGTTCAATAGAGTGAAAGCGCAATGACAAACATCTTCAGTGTAATAAGGATCAGGTAGGAAGAAGTTATGAAGCCGAACAGATCATACATTCATGTTGTGAAGACAAAAGATAAAGCAAGCATGCAATGGCTTCACAATGAATAACTGTAATTGAAAGGAAGTGAAGATGAAACCGGTGACGCGTTGAAGACAATGATTTGTTGGACCAGTTCCAGTTGCTGTGACAACTGTACGTCTGGTTGGAGCGGCTAGGTATTTAAACCAAAGGACACACAGTCCCGGACACCCAGTCAAGGACACTTAGTCCAAGACACCCAGTCCTCACCGTTTTCTCCTTGAGCTAAGGTCACACAAACCTCGCCCAATCACTCAGGTAAGTCTTCAAGGTAGACTCCCAAACCTTCACAGACTTCGTTCACTGACAATCCACAATTTCTCTTGGATGCTCAGAACGCGACGCCTAACCGTCTGGAGGATGCACAGTCCTCAAGTGTAATAAGTCTTCAAATCACACAGACACGAAGACTTAAGTGATGCCCAATTTACTCTGGCTCTGGGTGGTTAGGTCTTTTCTCCTCACTGGGAATTTTTCTTTCAAAGGCTTCGAGGTGGGTTGCTCTCAAACGACAAAAGCCGTGCACTGAAATCTGAGCAGCCAACCGTTTATAGTTGTGGGGGGTGGACTATTTATAGCCACTTGGCAACCCGACCTGATCTGTCCGAAATGACCCTGGGTCACTAAGGAACTGACACGTGTACCAACGGTCGAATTTTGAACTCACACGGCAACTTTACTTGGGCTACAAGTAAAGCTGACTTGTCTGACTCTGGACAAGATTTTCTCTCAAAGTCTTCGCTCAGACATAGGATTTGAATTAGGCATCACTTCAGTCATTCTGACTGGTTCTCTTCGACCCCACTTAACAGTACGGTGGTTCCTATGACACAACATGAATGAAATAAAACTACGAAGGATCTAGGTCTTCGAGTTCCAAAAGCTTCATAGGGAGTCTTCTCATGTCATTGTCTTCAATGTGAATATCTTCATAAACCACCATTGTCTTCAATGTCTTCGTACATTTTTAGGGGTCATCTCTGGTAGTAAAACCGAATCAATGAGGGACTTCTACCTGTGTTTTCCTGCAATTCTCAAAAACACATTAGTCCCTCAACTAGGTTTGCCGTCAATACTCCAAAACCAACTAGGGGTGGCACTAGATGCACTTACAATCTCCCCCTTTTTGGTGATTGATGACAAACTAGTTGAAGTTTTCAACGGGAAACATAATTTGTGAAAATAAAAGAATTGTCTTCATAAGTTGCAAGGGCTCCCCCTGAAGATGTGCATATAAGTAATTTGCTTCTTGAATGCAAATGCACATGGCAGGTTGTACTTGTGGAGATCCACTTCAACTTATGACAATCCACTATGCATGTGAAAGTATATGAAGATAATGACATGCATAATGGAAAATGGACGTCTGCAGAATGAGATGAGTGCGGAATTTATCGTCGCACATGCGGAATTTATCTTCGCAAAACGGAGTGACAAACAGGTAGCAGACGACCATCAAGGCTAAGTGTTACAACTCAATGAAGCAAATGTAGCAAAAGAACGGGAGTTGTAAGCACGAAGCAAAATATAGCAAAATATGAAGGCACCTGCCCATAGTGACCCGCTTGAAGACTATAACCATCATAGGCTTCTCCCCCTTTTGTCAGTGATGACCAAAAAGGTTTGAAGACATAGAGGTTTCTACGCATTCCCAGGTGCAGCAGGGTCGGTGGAGTTGTTTGGCGGTGGTGCAGACGAGCTTGGTGCAGATTCGACGCGCGTTGAAGCAGGTGGAGATGATGTCGCGTCGTCTTCTTCTTCAATAATCCGGGCAGACACGGTGGCAGCAGAAGAAGAGAACTCTGACTCTTCAAGTGATGGTGTGCTGCGCATCACCGCTCTTCTTGGAGGCGTGGAGTCAAATTTGAAGTGCTCTGTGAAGCCATCCTCATGCAGTTCAGCTTCAGGGCACATCATAGTGAGGCCCTTCCAAGTGCGGCGACATGTCTCGTGTGTGACAAATGCATTCTTGGTTGCCAGATTTCTGATGCGATTGACTTCTTGCATGATGCTTTTCATCTGCCTCTTGAGCCAGTCGTGATGCCTATCTTGCTTTTGGTGAAGAGCCACAAGAAGCTCTCTGTCATTGAGTGTACGAGCGCGCTTCTTGGGTCTCTTTGCAGCTGTGCTGTTGGTGGCTTCAGTTGATGCAGGGGCACGTGTGGTGCCAGCCATTGGATACACTCGGGAGAGAGCTTCAACACGTTCAATATTTTGAGTGAAGCTCTGGTGTTCTGCATTCTGAAGACTTAGTGGTTGCTTGGCCGGCTCTGGATATATTGCTTCAGCAGATGTGTCCATATCCGGCAAAAATATCCTATGATTGCGGGCTGAGGGTTGATAGGAGATTGCAGAGTGAAGCTTGATCAGCCTCATAACCCAAGGAGCATAAAACTTTAATCCAAACAGTTCTGAAGCAGACGCTGCAAATTGACGGATGAAGAGATCCTGTGTATTGAAGCATTTGCCGTGAAGAATGCAGAAGATGAGAGTCTTCATTGCACCATCAATCGTTGCATATCGAGAGTGTCCCTTGACTGGCCAGAGAGTCCGCCTTATGATGTGATATATTGTTCTGGGCAGGTACTCTAAGTCTTCAACGAAGAACTTAGTTGGATAGGGTGCATTTGGAGGAAATGGCTTCATCATTGAGAGCATCTGACTCATATCTGGCTCAGGACGCTGAAATATGCTCTCAATTGCTTCAGCATGGAGTTGGCACCCTTCTTCAAAGAATTCGCCAGGAGTGGGAAGGCCGGTAAGCTCAATTAGATCGAAAGCATTGGCTTCATGATGGATATTTCCTGTCATCCACTCCAGGATCCATGTCTTCGGATCTCTGTTATAGCCTTTGATATGCAAGGTGGCATAGAACTGGAGCAGAAGCTCTTCGTTCCAGTGCTCTTCGTCAGTGATAAATGACAGCAAACCCACTTGCTTGAAGCAATCCAGTGCTTCTTCCAGACCAGGCAGACCTGCAACAGCTTCAACCTCAAGGCGCTTGTGAGGAAAGATGCGGCCTTGGTTGTAGAGGATGCATGAATAATAGCTGCGCTGTTGATGGCTCCAGAACCTATCTGATACAATCCGTTCCCTTGAATAAGGGTTCTTGGAGCGGTCGAAACATGTGTTATCTGCCCTGAAGCCGTTGATGTTGAAGGAACCAGGAGCTGATGCAGGACCTGGGAACCTTGGTAGTCGTGGGATCGGCTTCTGGACCTGGGGCCTGTGCGCAATATGATAGTTGAATTGTGGTCCGGCAGCAGACTCAGGCACAGAATGTTCAGGAGCAGTAGCTTCGGTGTCTTCTGAAGCTGTTGTTGGGGAGGGCTCCACATTTGCTTCGGCGTTGTGTGTGGCAGCCTCAACATTTTCAGCTTCAGGCACGTTCTCCTTGAGAACTGCTTCTTGTTGGTGCGGGGGAGTTGGAGCTTGTGGTATTTCTGCTTGCTCTTCGGCTGATGCAGCCGGAATGTCTTCAGCAACCTGAGCCCTTGGCCCTTTGCGAAGCCTATGGAATGTAGGCGCTGGTGGAGTTGCAGTGGGTTGGGGCTCATCTTCCTCCTATGGGCGATCTGCCCACGATGCATTTTGTGTGATTGGCGTCAATGGACGACCAATACTGATCTGTTCGCTTGTCTCAAGCCGAGGAAGGGCTGCATCACTTTGCACATTGTCTTGGGGACCAATGTCTTCAGCAACATTGGGGTTGGCTGCTGGAATGTCTTCAGCGTGTGGAGCCTCTATGTAAGCAGGCTCATGCACTGTCAACTGACGATCTGCGTCAGGATAGCGGACGCAGAGTGGTTCAACTATCAGGGGCTCTGTGGGAGCAGCCCGAGATTTCTTGGTCTTGCGCTTCTTGATGATGAGTTCAGAAGGAGAGGCTTCAGAATGTTTTCTCTTCTTAGCTTTAGCCTCTGCAGTTCGTGTCTTCTTGTGCTGTGAGGTGGTTGATCGACTCTTTGGCTCCGAGCCAGTCGTTGCAGCGGGGAAGACAATCGGAGCATCAGGTTTTGACCTTGGCGCTTCAGGTTCGGGCACAGCCGCCTTCTTTTTCTTCTTCGCGGCCATCCTGGGGTCAATGCCGGGACGCCCAAGTGCCTTGCGCTTTTCTGCCTCATTGTAGGCTTGCACGCAGCGTTCAGCCAAAGTCTTCATGCGTTCTCGCGAGCCTTGAGCTTCGGCACGCGTTTTTAGGAAGTTCTCTTTCAGCTCGTGCAATATGATCTTGAAGTTTTTCACTTCTTGCACACTGAGCTTGGCCACGTGCTTCTTGAACTGAGCCTTTTCATGATCAATTTTCTGCTTCAGTTCTACAATTCGCTGGGCTATTGCAAGTTCTGAAGCAATTGCACCTTGAAAGGCAACGCTGAGGCCTATGGGTAGCTGCAGATCATTGAAGCTTATTTCTGGTGTGTCAAACCATTCATCGATGAAGTTGTGGATGATGGCGACATCAAACAGAGGCAGATTGTTGAAGATTTCAGCCTCCTCGTTGCTCTTGATGAGCTGCTCAAGAGCATCATCTCCAAGATCTTCATCGCTTGAGAGATCAATGGCTTCGCAGCGCAGAATGTCGGCAGCTGTGAGCTCTTTGCCTGTGTGTGGCTGAGGCTTCTTGGCTTCTTGGGGCTTGGACACTCGTGATAAGCCTTCTGACTGCACACTGGCTTCAGGAGGTGCAGTTGCTAAAGGCTTCACTCTTGTGATCTTGGGAGAAGCGGCTGGCTTTGAAGCTTTTGGTGCTTTTGGCTTCTTCTGCTTTGGCTTCGGAGCAGCAGGGGCGTCATCTGACTCAGTATCTACTGGAGGGTCATTCACAGCAGTCCCTTGGACTAGGATGCGAGTGATGAGGCCTGCAAGATTGGCATACGGCCCGATGATATTGGGATCGGCGTTGCGTGTGCCATCTGCCCTTGGTGAGGAGGGACCAGAGTTGAAGTCAAGCCCAAATTTCTTCTTGTTTATCTTCGCTGACTGTTGTGCAAACTGAAAGTTGCGCTTGAAGAGATTATCATCACGGCACCAGAGAAGTGATGACGGATGTGCCTCAGCTGGCTGTGGTCCTCTCACCAAGCATGGATAGAAGCCTTTAGCAATGGCTTCGTCTCTGGACCTGGGTATAAGATTTTTGTATAATACATCTCCCCACGGTCTCTTGATTGCGCACTTCTCCGCATATTCCTGAGTGACGAAGCGGTAGTGGAACCATTGCTCTGCCCAATATCTTCGAATCCATTGGATTCGTGTCTTGCGTTGACCATAGCTTTCTTCAGGATCAGTTTTGTACATCTCCGCCAATTCATCAGGCAGATCTTTGGACGTTTCACCACGTCGCTGTCTGCCTCCCTTCCTTGCTGCTGTTTCTGAAGCCATGAATAACTTGGAAGGCTTCAAGATGTTCAAAGGCTTCAAAGGCTTCCTTTTGCAAGAACTGGCTTCAGGCGAGTTGATGTGATGCTGCAAGTACTCTGCAAATGAATGCAGACTATGAGAACCAAAGGATTCTCCCACGGACATGTACCTGTGACAGCATTAAGGTGCGAGGGAAGGGGAAGAGGTCATATGCATTCTCAGAAGATTTTGAAGATAAATCGGTTTTAGAAGACATTGACCTCATTATGCAAAGACATTCACTTATAGATAAGAAGTTGGTTCCAGATTTGTACGAACCCATGGATCAGTACAAGTGAGGAATCTAACTACTTTATGAAGCACAAGTGAATATACTAGGCATGTTATGAGATGCAGCGAGAGATTTAACTGGTGTGAAGAGAAACTTCTTATGGCAGAAAGTGACTGAACTGTAGGATCAAAAGAAGCTGTAAAAAGAGGTTTTATTTACCACACTTGGAACTGCTAGACGAAGTGAGAGTTGAGGCCGAGCAGTTCGATCCTCCGTGCCCTAACTTGGCGACGGAAGACACCTACGGCGACGACGGAGAGAGCGATGTCCGCTGTCGGCGTGAAAACGGCGTCGGAGAGGTTGCGGCAGTGAAGCGCTTCGTCGCCGGCGTCGTCGAGTGCTAGCGGTGGCGCTAGGGTTCGTGCGAGGGTGGAAGAAGGAGATAATGACCGCAGTGAATCGTGTATTTATAGGGATAGAGGCGGCACTGCGCTATTACGCAGGTACCCCTGGCGGTTCGCATTTGAGGCACGCGTGGCCAGTTAGAGGAAGATTGGGATTTGTTCCATGTCCCACGCACGCCTAAATTGTCGGACGGTCGTTCCTGCTTCTCCGGATCTTATGTGGAGGAATGAGCATTAAAAACGGACTTTTATGGTTGTCACTATGTCTTCAGCTGACAAGGACACAGTGAAGACATTTGACAGTTTCAACAGAACGCATATGACTTGGAGAGATAGAGTTTGAGATAGAAAGCATAGAGAGGTTAGGGTCCGATCACATTCACTTAGTTCAAAAGATTCAACCAAGAAGACATAGCTATAAGTGAATGCTGTAGAGGACAGAACATCAGTACATATATATCAACGTAGTGAAGATAATCATGAAGACATATTGAGAATGAAACCAAACCAATTGTGAAGACATTGAGAGGTAACGCCATGAGAGAAACACTTCAAAATGGAACGTTTGGTGGTGGCGTTACCCACCGTATAGGAAGTATTAGACCCAGACACGGCGCACAATTATCGTGGCGCTCCGAAGTCAAATTCCACATTAATGTATTCACACTTAGAATGTATGTCTTCATTGTTTGAAGATATACGGTACTTCGTGTGTTGCACATCTAAGTCATCAGTACGCTTAAGTGTTAGGATGTGTGCCTGATCACAGGACATTTGAGGATTCCAAGATATTTAGCTCACACCGTAACTTGCAAAATCTCTTCTCATCCAAGGGCTTTGTGAAGATATCTGCCAATTGCTCTTCAGTGTTGACGTGTATGATATCAATGTCTTCCTTCACAACATGATCTCTGAGAAAGTGATGACGAATTTCAATGTGCTTTGTCTTCGAGTGCTGAACTGGGTTGTTGGCAATCTTGATGGCGCTTTCGTTGTCGCAGTAAAGTGGCACTTGCTTCAGATGAATGCCATAATCCTTGAGTGTTTGCTTCATCCACAGAAGCTGAGCGCAGCAAGATCCAGCAGCAATGTATTCAGATTCAGCAGTGGAGAGTGATACACAGTTCTGCTTCTTTGAAGACCAACATACAAGTGATCGTCCCAGAAAGTGACATGTGCCTGATGTAGACTTGCGATCAACTTTGTCACCAGCATAATCAGCATCCGAAAATCCAACTAAATCAAACTCTGAGCCCTTTGGATACCATAATCCTAGAGTTGGGGTGTGAGCCAAATATCGAAGAATTCGCTTCATAGCTAAGTGATGCGACTCCTTTGGTGTCGCTTGGAATCGAGCACACATGCAAACACTAAGCATGATATCTGGCCTAGATGCACATAAATAAAGCAAAGACCCAATCATGGAGCGGTATACCTTTTGATCGAACTCTTTACCATTGTCGTCGGGACCCAGATGATGCTTGGCTGGCATTGGTGTTGTGAAGCCTTTGCAGTCTTGCATACCGAACTTCTTCAGGCACTCTTTAAGATATTTCTCTTGAGATATGAAGATGCCGTTGCGTTGTTGCCGTATTTGAAGACCGAGAAAGAACTTCAGCTCCCCCATCATGGACATCTGATATTGCTCTTGCATCATGTATCCAAACTCTTCACTATACTTCTGATTGGTGCAGCCGAAGATAATGTCATCCACATATATTTGGCACACAAACAGTTCACCATCATATGTTTTCGTGAAAAGAGTGGGATCCAGGGAACCAGGTATGAAGCCTTTGCTTTTCAGAAAGTACTCGAGTGTATCATACCAGGCCCTAGGGGCTTGTTTGAGGCCATACAGTGCCTTGTTGAGCTTGTATACCATATCAGGATGTTTGGGATTTTCAAAGCCAGGTGGTTGTGCAACATACACTTCTTCTTCAGTCTTGCCATTGAGAAAGGCACTTTTCACATCCATCTGATAGAGAAGTATGTTATGATGATTTGCATAGGCCAGCAGTATGCGTATGGCTTCAAGCCTAGCCACAGGAGCAAATGTTTCATCGAAGTCAATGCCCTCCACTTGAGTATATCCTTGAGCAACTAGACGAGCTTTGTTTCTGACAACTTGACCATGCTCATCTTGCTTGTTGCGGTATATCCATTTGGTGCCTATTATGTTGTGCTTCCGTGGATCAGGACGCTTAACCAGTTCCCATACATTATTCAGCTCAAACTATTGAAGCTCTTCTTGCATAGCTTGAATCCATTCAGGTTCCATGAAGGCTTCTTCAACTTTCTTGGGTTCTGATATTGAGACGAATGCGAAATGCCCACAGAAGTTTGTTAGCTGAGTTGCCCTTGAACGAGTGAGTGGACCAGGCGCATTGATGCTGTCCAGTATTTTGTCAATTTGTACTTCACTTGCAACACGAGGGTGTGTGGGGCGAAGACTTTGCTCTTGCTGATCTATGTGGTCATTTGAAGGTATATCTTCAGGCTGAGCATTGTCTTCATGTGGATCAGGTGCTGAGATGATAAGTTCTTCTTCAGGTTGAGCTTCAGAAGGTACAATTTCTCTAGTTCCCATAAGCTTGATTGATTCATTTGCTGGAACTTCATCTAGCACATTTGGCAATTGCTCTCTTTGTGATCCATTGGTTTCATCAAATCGCACATCCACTGTTTCAACCACTTTGTAGTGGAAGAGATTGAAGACTCTGTAGGAGTGTGAATCCTTTCCATATCCAAGCATGAAGCCTTCATGTGCTTTTGGTGCAAACTTTGAGGTGTGGTGTGGGTCCTTGATCCAGCATTTTGCGCCAAATACTCTAAAATAACTGATATTTGGCTTCTTGCCAGTTAGGAGTTCATAGGATGTCTTGTTTAGAAGCTTGTGAAGATAAACACGATTGATTGTATGGCATGCAGTATCAATGGCTTCAGTCCAGAATTTTCTTGGAGTCTTGTATTCATCTAGCATTGTTCTGGCCATCTCAATGAGTGTTCTATTTTTGCGTTCGACGACGCCATTCTGCTGTGGCGTGTATGGAGCTGAGAATTCATGTGTGATGCCCAAGGTATCCAGATATGTATCAAGGCCAGTGTTCTTGAATTCAGTGCCATTGTCACTTCTAATGTGTTTTATCTTGGCGCCAAAATTGTTCATAGCTCGATTTGCGAAGCGTCTGAAGACATCCTGCACTTCAGTCTTGTAAAGGATTATGTGCACCCAAGTATATCTAGAATAATCATCAACAATTACGAAGCCATAGAGGCATGCAGAAGTAGTAAAAGTTGAGTAGTGAGTGGGACCGAAAAGATCCATGTGAAGCAGTTCGAAGGGTTGAGTAGTGGTCATGATTGTCTTCGAAGGATGTTTTGCCCTTGTCATCTTCCCTGCTTCACAGGCACCGCATAAGTGATCTTTCTTGAACTTGACGCCTTCGATGCCTATGACGTGCTTTTTCTTCGCAAGGGTGTGGAGGTTCCTCATGCCAGCATGCCCAAGCCTTCGATGCCAAAGCCAGCATTCTGAAGCTTTTGCAAGAAGACATACTGCAAGTTGTGGTCCTGCTGAGAAATCTACCACATACAAATCACCTTTCCTATACCCTTCAAACACTAGAGATTTGTCAGATTCCATTAGCACCAGGCAGCGATATTTGCCAAACATTACAATCATATTCAAATCGCAAAGCATTGAGACAGACATTAAGTTGAAGCCAAGTGATTCAACAAGCATGACTTTATCCATGTGTTGATCCTTTGAGATTGCAACTCTACCTAGACCCAATACCTTACTTTTACCAATGTCAGCGAATGTAATGTGGCTCTTGTCGGATGGACGTAAAGTTGAGTCCATAAGAAGGCTTCTTCTGCCAGTCATGTGATTTGTACACCCACTGTCAATAATCCATTCTGAAGATTTTGAAGTCGCTGGTATCGTACCCTACAGTGCAGTTAGGGGGATAGGCTTCACGAAGAGTGTTGTGAAGCATAAACATTTGACAAACCAGTGGGTTATGAAGACTTAGATCCAGATTAGGACTAATGGTGAGAGTAGCATGCGATTCAGGAACAAAGTACATAATGATGCCATTTGGGCAGTTTATCTTGCGCCCCACAAGATTTTTATGGTCCCCAGCAATAGCATCAGAAGATTTTGTTTTTGTGCTGGAGACCTTTCCCTGCAAAGGAGAGTTAAGCTTTCTTAACCACCCACATCTTCAAGGGTGGCTTAGAAGCTATAAGTCTAAGTGCAGCATCTGAGAATTTTGGCTTTGAAACCTTAGCAAACAGTCTAGCAGGTGGACAATAATACTCATAGGAATAAGCAGAATAATTTTTGGTCATATGAACATGACGGTTCGATGAACCACTCTCATATTCATATGCCTGAGTATGGTTCCCCTGCAAAACATTTGCGTTAGTGCGACTCAGGTGAGTCCCCTGTTTGTATGAAGCATTTGGACCATATGAAGCCTTTGGTCTGAGGTTTGTCTTCTTCAAGTGAGGTGTCATGAAGACATTCACAGGAAGATTTTCCAGACATGTTTTCGGAACCCAGATCTCCTTCATAGGCGGTCCATTCCTGCAATTAGTACCAATGTACCTGGCAAACACTTCACCATTCTGATTCTTGAACAGTTTATAGTTTGCATCAAAGGATTCATCAATTATAATTGGGTTAGCACAAGTGAAGCCAGATAAATTGGATGGATCTGCTGAGGATTCCTTTGCAGCAACCCATGTGGTTTTGGGGTACTGCTCAGGTTTCCAGTAAGACCCATCTGCATTAATTTTCCTCACGAACCCAACACCCTCTTTCCAAGGGTTTCGGTTCAGAATCTGCTTCTTAAGGACATCACATAATGTCTGATGCCCTTTCAGACTTTTGTACATCCCTGTTTCAAGCAATGTCTTCAACCTAGCATTCTCATCAGCAATAGCAGTGGTATCCTCAGCAGAGGGGTTAGTTACCACATCAACAGTTGAAGATATTGAAACAGTAGTAGCAGTGGAACATTCAGCAACAGAAGCAGCATTATCACGCTCAATGCATTTAAGACATGGTGGTTCAAATCCTTCCTGAGCGGGACTGATCTGTTCAGCGCGAAGTGACTCGTTTTCCTTTTGAAGATCTTCATGAGCCACCCTCAATTTCTCAAGTTCTTGCTTCCTTTGAAGATAATCATAGGAAAGCTTTTCATGAGTTGTTGAGAGAGTATCATGACGATCTTCAAGTTCCTGATACTTAACGTGAAGGTTTTTTATGTCTTCAATTAAGGATTCAGATCGAGTCATTTCAGCACCTAACAGATCATCGTTTCTGTCTAACAATTTTTGAATATGTTCCATAGCTTTCTGTTGTTCAGTTGCAATTTTAGCAAGTGTTTTGTAGCTAGGTTTTGAATCACATTCAGAGTCATCGTCACTAGATGTTTCATAGCGAGTTGTGCGTGTGTTTACCTTGGCACCGCGTGCCATGAAGCAGTAGGTAGGAGTGGAGTCGTTCTTGTCATTTGCGTCGGTGTAGGTGATGCAGTCATTGTCTTCAGTATTGAAGATGGACTTGGCGACGTATGCTGTAGCCAGACTCGCAATGCCAGAATCAGACTCTTCCTCAGACTCCACCTCTGCCTCCTCAGATGCGGACTCCTCCTCTGAATCCATCTCCTTTCCAACAAATGCACGTGCCTTGCCAGATGAGCTCTTCTTGTGTGATGAAGACCTTGATGAAGTTTTGGAAGAAGACTTTGAGTATTTCTTCTTCTTCTTGTCGTCAGAATCATATTCCTTGCTCTTCTTCTTCCTTCTGTTCTCATTGTCCCACTGTGGACACTCAGAGATGAAGTGTCCAGTTTTCTTGCACTTGTGACATGTTTTGTTCTTGTAGTCATGAGCAGAAGCTTCATCATTCCTTGAGCTTGATCGTGAAGATTTCCTGAAGCCTTTCTTCTTAGTGAATTTTTGGAACTTCTTCACTAGCATTGCAAGTTCTCTTCCAATGTCTTCAGGATCATCAGAACTGCAGTCCGATTCTTCTTCAGATGAGGAGACAGCTTTTGCCTTCAAGGCACGAGTTCGCCCATAGTTTGGACCGTAGATATCTCTTTTCTCAGAAAGCTGAAACTCATGTGTGTTGAGCCTCTCAAGTATGTCAGACGGATCGGGTGTCTTGAAATCAGGACGTTCTTGAATCATCAGGGCCAGAATGTCAAACGAACTATCAAGTGATCTCAGCAGCGTCTTGACGATTTCATGTTTGGTGATCTCAGTAGCGCCGAGGGCTTGAAGCTCATTTGTGATGTCAGTGAGCCGATCAAAGGTGTGCTGGACATTCTCATTGTCATTTCGTTTGAAGCGGTTGAAGAGATTGCGAAGGACACTGATTCTTTGATCTCTCTGGGTTGATATGCCTTCATTAACTTTGGAGAGCCAATCCCAGACCAGTTTGGATGTCTTCAAGGCACTCACACGGCCATACTGTCCTTTGGTCAGATGACCACAGATGATATTCTTGGCAGTAGAGTCCAGTTGAACGAACTTCTTGACATCAGCAGCAGTGACACCTTCTCCAGCCTTGGGAACGCCGTTTTCGACGACATACCATAGGTCGACGTCAATGGCTTCAAGATGCATGCGCATCTTATTCTTCCAGTAGGGATATTCAGTTCCATCGAAGACGGGACAAGCAGCGGAGACTTTGATTATCCCTGCAGTCGACATAGCTAAAACTCCAGGTGGTTAAACCGAATCACACAGAACAAGGGAGCACCTTGCTCTGATACCAATTGAAAGTGCGTTATATCGACTAGAGGGGGGGTGAATAGGCGATTTTTATGAAAGTCTTCAAAACGCGAGAGTTGTGAAGACAAACAATGAAGATCATGCCTATTACTATGCAGCGGAAGTTAGATTACACTAGGCCAGCCATGGTCATGTGTTCAATAGAGTGAAAGCGCAATGACAAACAACTTCAGTGTAATAAGGATCAGGTAGGAAGAAGTTATGAAGCCGAACAGATCATACATTCATGTTGTGAAGACAAAAGATAAAGCAAGCATGCAATGGCTTCACAATGAATAACTGTAATTGAAAGGAAGTGAAGATGAAACCAGTGACGCGTTGAAGACAATGATTTGTTGGACCAGTTCCAGTTGCTGTGACAACTGTACGTCTGGTTGGAGCGGCTAGGTATTTAAACCAAAGGACACACAGTCCCGGACACCCAGTCAAGGACACTTAGTCCAAGACACCCAGTCCTCACCGTTTTCTCCTTGAGCTAAGGTCACACAGACCTCGCCCAATCACTCAGGTAAGTCTTCAAGGTAGACTCCCAAACCTTCACAGACTTCGTTCACTGACAATCCACAATTTCTCTTGGATGCTCAGAACGCGACGCCTAACCGTCTAGAGGATGCACAGTCCTCAAGTGTAATAAGTCTTCAAATCACACAGACACGAAGACTTAAGTGATGCCCAATTTACTCTGGCTCTGGGTGGTTAGGGCTTTTCTCCTCACTGGGAATTTTTCTTTCAAAGGCTTCGAGGTGGGTTGCTCTCAAACGACAAAAGCCGTGCACTGAAATCTGAGCAGCCAACCGTTTATGGTTGTGGGGGGTGGACTATTTATAGCCACTTGGCAACCCGACTTGATCTGTCCGAAATGACCCTGGGTCACTAAGGAACTGACACGTGTACCAACGGTCGAATTTTGAACTCACACGGCAACTTTACTTGGGCTACAAGTAAAGCTGACTTGTCTGACTCTGGACAAGATTTTCTCTCAAAGTCTTCGCTCGAAGACATAGGATTTGAATTAGGCATCACTTCAGTCATTCTGACTGGTTCTCTTCGACCCCACTTAACAGTACGGTGGTTCCTATGACACAACATGAATGAAATAAAACTACGAAGGATCTAGGTCTTCGAGTTCCAAAAGCTTCATAGGGAGTCTTCTCATGTCATTGTCTTCAATGTGAATATCTTCATAAACCACCATTGTCTTCAATGTCTTCGTACATTTTTAGGGGTCATCTCTGGTAGTAAACCGAATCAATGAGGGACTTCTACCTGTGTTTTCCTGCAATTCTCACAAACACATTAGTCCCTCAACTAGGTTTGCCGTCAATACTCCAAAACCAACTAGGGGTGGCACTAGATGCACTTACAGTCATACTCCCAGACCTTTCATGAGTTTACTAGAGAGCACCCTACTCTCATAGATTGCGACGTTTAACAATCAGACTCATATAGGTGTGTTCTTCAAAAGATTTTCTGCAGGACAACATCTCTGCTTCAATGAGCCACTTAGAACACATTAAGATACACATCAACCTGCCATGCAGATTAGGAGAGTATTGCATCTTCATGGCATGGTATTGTTAATAGTAAGGATACTCCTCTCAGTTAACCAACAACTTGTCTGCCACATCTAATTCACGGGATCTCCGATCACATAGACTAGGTTACCACTGTGAACAACTCACATTGTGGGCCTCATGCCCATCTCCTTTGATGCATTATCTATCACATTACGTGATAGACCCTTAGTAAAAGGATCTGCCAGATTTTTACATGTTTGGATATAATCCAATGCAATAACTCCGGAGTTTTTCATTTTTCTGACATACTTTGACCTTCTCTGAATGTGTCCTGATGACTTCATGTTATCCTTTGAGCTGCTCACTTTCGTGATCACAGTTTGATTGTCGTAGTTTATAAGGATACCTGGTACAGGTCTCTCAACAACCGCCAAGACATTCAAGAGCCGACGAAGACAATCTGCTTCGACCATAGTTGTATCTAGTGCTGTGAGTTATGCTTCCATTGTTGACCTTGTTAAGATGGTCTGCTTGCAAGACTTCCAAGAAACAGCACCACCTCCATGAGTGAATACATATCTGCTCGTGGCCTTTTTCTCATCAGCATCTGAGATCCAATTTGAGTCACTATACCCTTGTAGTACCTTTGGGTACCCAGTGTAGTGAATACCATAACTCGCAGTGCCTTTCAAGTAACGCATAACTCTCTCTAGAGCTTTCCAATGCACATCTCCTGGTTTTGAGACAAACTGGCTCAGTTTGCTAATAGCAAAAGAGATGCCAGGTCTTGTAGCACTGGCCAAGTACATAAGCGAGCCAATAATCTGAGAATATTTCAATTGATCTCTAGCAATTCTTTGATTCTTTCGAAGCAACACGCTAGCTTCATATGGTGTTGGAGAGGGCTTGCAGTCGTTGTAGCCAAAGTGACTTGATACGTCCATTTTGCATCATGCTTTCATATCGATATTTATTGCATTATGGGCTGTTATTACACATTATGCCACAATACTTATGCCTATTCTCTCTTATTTTACAAGGTTTATATAAAGAGGGAGAATGCCGGCAGCTGGGATTCTGGGCTGGAAAAGGAGCAAATATTAGAGACCTATTCCGCACAACTCCAAAAGTCCTGAAACTTCACGGAAGACGTTTTCAGAATATATAAAAAATACTCAGCGGAAGAAGTTCACCAGGGGGGCCACACCCTGCCCACGAGGGTGGGGGGCGCGCCCTACCCCCCTGGGCGGGGCCCCCTACCTTGTGGGCCCCTGGTGGCCCTCCGGTGGCCATCTTCTGCTATATGAAGTCTTTCGATGGGAAAAAAGAAGCAATCTTCTCGGATGAAACTCCGACGCCACGAGGCGGAACCTTGGCGGATCCAATCTAGGGCTCCAGAAGAGCTGTTCTGCCGGGAAAACTTCCCTCCCGGAGGGGGAAATCATCGCCATCATCATCACCAACGCTCCTCTCATCGGGAGAGGGCAATCTCCATCAACATGTTCATCAGCACCATCTCCTCTCAAAACCCTAGTTCATCTCTTGTATCCAATTCTTGTCTCCAAGTCTGGGATTGGTGCTAGTAGGTTGCTAGTAGTGTTAATTACTCCTTGTAGTTGATGCTAGTTGGTTTAATTGGTGGAAGATCATATGTTCAGATCCTATATGCATATTAATACCCCTCTGATTATGAACATGTTTATGCTTTGTGAGTAGTTACGTTTGTTCCTGGGGACATGGGAGAAGTCTTGCTATTAGTAGTCATGTGAATTTGGTAGTCGTTCGATATTTTGATGAGATGTATGTTGTCTCTCCTCTAGTGGTGTTATGTGAACGTCGACTACATGACACTTCACCATTATTTGGGCCTAGAGGAAGGCATTGGGAAGTAATAAGTAGATGATGGGTTGCTAGAGTGACAGAAGCTTAAACCCTAGTTTATGCGTTGCTTCGTAAGGGGCTGATTTGGATCCATATGTTTCATGCTATGGTTAGGTTTACCTTAATACTTTTGTTGTAGTTGCGGATGCTTGCAATAGAGGTTAATCATAAGTGGGATGCTTGTCCAAGTAAGGACAGTACCCAAGCACCGGTCCACTCACATACCAAATTATCAAAGTACCGAACGCGAATCATATGAGCGTGATGAAAACTAGCTTGATGATATTCCCATGTGTCCTCGGGAGCGCTTTTCTCTATATAAGAGTTTGTCCAGGGTTGTCCTTTGCTATAAAAAGGATTGGGCCACCTTGCTGCACTTTATTTACTTTTGTTACTTGTTGCTCGTTACAAATTATCCTATCACAAAACTATCTGTTACCACTTGTTTCAGTACTTGCAGAGAATACCTTGCTGGAAACCGCTTATCATTTCCTTCTGCTCCTCGTTGGGTTCGACACTCTTACTTATCGAAAGGACTACGATATATCCCCTATACTTGTGGGTCATCAAGACTCTTTTCTGGCACCGTTGCCGGGGAGTGAAGCGCCTTTGGTAGGTGGAATTTGGTAAGGAAAAATTTATATAGTGTGCTGAAATTTACTATCACTTGTTACTATGGAAAGTAATCCTCCGAGGGGCTTGTTCGAGGTATCTTCACCCTAACCAGTAGAGCAAAGAGTTTCTCCTCAACCTACTGAACCTACTGAAAATGAAAATGTCTGCTTTGAAATTCCTTTGGGTATGATAGAAAAACTGCTAGCTAATACCTTTTTAGGAGATGGAACAAAACATCCTGATGAGCATCTAATATATGTGGATGAAATTTGTGGATTATTTAAGCTTGCAGGTGTACCCGGAGATGTTGTTAAGAAGAAGGTCTTCCCTTTATCTTTGAAGGGAGATGCATTGACATGGTATAGGCTATGTGATGATATGGGGTCTTGGAATTACAAACGCTTGAAATTGGAATTTCATCAGAAGTTTTATCCTATGCATCTTGTTCATCATGATCGCAATTATATATATAATTTTTGGCCTCGCGAAGGAGAAAGCATCGCTCAAGTTTGGAGGAGGCTTAAATCAATGTTATATTCATGCCCCAATCATGAGCTCTCAAGAGAAATGATTATTCAAAAAATTTATGCTCGGCTTTCTGATAACAATCGCACCATGCTTGATACTTCTTATGCTGATGAAGACTATTGAATTCAAATGGGATTTATTGGAAAGAATTAAACGCAACTCTGAAGATTGGGACCTCGGCAAAGGTAAGGAGTCAGGTATGACACCTAGGTTTGACTGTGTTCAATCTTTTATGGATATCGATGTTTTCCGTAAATTTAGCACTAAATATGGACTTGACTCTGAGATAGTAGCTTCTTTCTGTGAATCTTTTGCTACTTATGTTGATCTCCCCAAGGAGAAGTGGTTTAAATATCATCCTCCCATAAAAGTAAAAGTAGCTGCACCTATTAAAGTTGAAGAAAAGATTGCCACTTATAATGACCCTGCTGTACCTACTGCTTATGTTGAGAAACCACCTTTCCCTGTTAGGATAAATGATCATGCTAAAGCTTCAACTGTGGTTCATAAAATCAATATTAAAACTTATAAACCTCATGAGCAAATTAAAGTTGAACCTGATATTGCTATTGTTAAAGATCTCTTGTGTGACAATATTGATGGGCATGTTATTCATTTCCTTGATGAGAATGCTAGAATTGCTAAACCTTGTGCTAAAGATAAAAACAGACCTGTGGTAGGCATGCCTGTTATTTCTGTTAAAATAGGAGATCATTGTTATCATGGCTTATGTGATATGGGTGCTAGTGCTAGTGCAATACCTTATTCCTTATACAAAGAAATTATGCATGATATTGCACCTGCTGAGATAGAAGATATTGATGTCACAATTAAACTTGCCAATAGAGATACTATTTCACCAATGGGAATTGTTAGAGATGTTGAAGTCTTGTGTGGGAAAACTAACTATCCTGCTGATTTTCTTGTTATTGGTTCCCCACAAGATAGCTTTTGTCCCATTATATTTGGTAGACCCTTCTTGAACACTGTTAATGCTACCATAGATTGCAAAAGGGATGTTGTTACTATTGGTTTAGATGATATGACTCATGAATTTAATTTCTCTAAATTTAGTAGACAACACCGTGAAGAAGAATTACCTAGTAAGGATGAAATTATTGGTCTTGCTTCTATTGCCGTACCTCCTAGTGATCCTTTAGAACAATATTTGCTAGACCATGAAAATGATATGTTTATGAATGAAAGAAGGGAAATAGATGAAGTATTCTTTAAACAGGAACCTATTCTGAAACACAATTTGCCTATTGAAATCCTAGGAGATCCTCCTCCACCCAAGGGTGATCCCGTGTTTGAGCTTAAACCGTTACCTGATACTCTTAAATATGCTTATCTTGATGAGAAAAAGATATATCCTGTTATTATTAGTGCTAACCTTTCAGAGCGTGAGGAAGAGATATTTTTGAAAACTCTGAAGAAGCACCATGCTGCTATTGGGTATACTCTTGATGATCTTAAGGGCATTAGTCCCACTTTATGTCAATATAAAATTAATTTGGAAGAAGATGCTAAACCAGTTCGTGATCATCAACACCGACTGAATCCTAAAATGAAAGAAGTGGTAAGAAAGTAAATACTAAAGCTCCTTGAGGCAGGTATAATCTATCCCGTTGCTGATAGTCAGTGGGTAAGTCCTGTCCATTGTGTCCCTAAGAAGGGAGGTATTACTGTTGTTCCTAATGATAAAGATGAATTGATTCCTCAAAGAATTATTACAGGTTATAGGATGGTAATTGATTTCCACAAATTAAATACGGCTACTAAAAAGGATCATTACCCCTTACCTTTTATCGATCAAATGCTAGAAAGATTATCCAAACATACACATTTTTGCTTTCTAGATGGTTATTCTGGTTTCTCTCAAATACCTGTGTCAGCCAAAGATCAATCAAAGACTACTTTTACATGCCCTTTTGGTACTTTTGCTTATAGACGTATGCCTTTTGGTTTATGTAATGCACCTGCTAGCTTTCAAAGATGCATGATGGCTATATTCTCTGACTTTTGTGAAAAGAATTGTGAGGTTTTCATGGACGATTTTTCCGTCTACGGATCTTCTTTTGATGATTGCTTGAGCAATCTTGATCGAGTTTTGCAGAGATGTGAAGAAACTAATCTTCTCTTGAATTGGGAAAAGTGCCACTTTATGGTTAATGAAGGTATTGTCTTGGGGCACAAAGTTTCTGAAAGAGGTATTGAGGTTGATAAAGCCAAGGTTGATGCTATTGAGAAGATGCCATGTCCCAAGGACATCAAAGGTATAAGAAGTTTGCTTGGTCATGCCGGATTTTATTGGAGGTTCATTAAGGACTTCTCAAAAATTTCTCGGCCTCTGACTAACTTATTACAAAAAGATATACCATTTGTTTTTGATGATGATTGTGTAGAAGCATTTGAAATTCTTAAGAAAGCATTGATCTCTGCACCTATTGTTCAGCCACCTGATTGGAA
The DNA here is from genome assembly GCF_056163025.1 of Triticum urartu. Lineage (NCBI taxonomy): Eukaryota > Viridiplantae > Streptophyta > Magnoliopsida > Poales > Poaceae > Triticum > Triticum urartu. Next base: position 460,468,828 of record NC_141876.1, on the reverse strand, counting down.
TTTACCCTTTGAAATTATGTGTGATGCTAGTGATTATGCTGTAGGTGCTGTTCTAGGGCAAAGAGTTGATAAGAAATTAAATGTTATTCAATATGCTAGTAAAACCCTAGACAATGCTCAAAGAAATTATGCTACCACTGAATAAAGAATTCTTAGCAGTTGTATTTGCTTGTGATAAGTTCAGACCTTATATTGTTGATTCTAAAGTAACTATTCACACTGATCATGCTGCTATTAAATATCTCATGGAAAAGAAAGATGCTAAACCTAGACTTATTAGATGGGTTCTCTTGCTACAAGAATTTGATTTGCATATTGTTGATAGAAAGGGAGCTGAGAACCCTGCTGCAGACAACTTGTCTAGGTTAGAAAATGTTCTTGATGACCCACCTCCTATTGATGATAGCTTTCCTGACGAGCAATTAAATGTCATAAATGCTTCTCATATTGCTCCATGGTATGCTGATTATGCTAATTACATTGTTGCTAAGTTTATGCCACCTAGTTTCACATACCAGCAAAATAAAAAGTTCTTCTATGATTTGAGGCATTACTTTTGGGATGACCCACATCTTTATAAAGAAGGAGCAGATGGTGTTATTAGACATTGTGTACCTGAGCATGAATAGGAACAGATCCTACGCAAGTGTCACTCCGAAACTTACGGAGGACACCATGCTAGAGATAGAACTGCACATAAGGTATTGCAATCTGGTTTTTATTGGCCTACTCTCTTCAAAGATGCCCGTAAGTTTGTCTTATCATGTGATGAATGTCAAAGAATTGGTAATATTAGTAGACGTCAAGAAATGCCTATGAATTATTCACTCGTTATTGAACCATTTGATGTTTGGGGCTTTGACTATATGGGACCTTTTCCTGCCTCTAATGGTTATACACATATTTTAGTTGTTGTTGATTACGTTACTAAGTGGGTAGAAGCTATTCCAACTAGTAGTGCTGATCATAACACTTCTATTAAAATGCTTAAAGAAGTTATTTTTCCAAGATTTGGAGTCCCTAGATATTTAATGACTGATGGTGGTTCACATTTTATTCATGGTGCTTTCCGTAAAATGCTTGCTAAATATGATGTTAATCATAGAATTGCATCTCCTTATCACCCCCAGTCTAGTGGTCAAGTAGAATTGAGTAATAGAGAACTCAAATTAATTTTGCAAAAGACTGTTAATAGATCTAGAAAGAATTGGTCCAAGAAACTTGATGATGCATTATGGGCCTATAGAACTGCATATAAAAATCCTATGGGTATGTCTCCGTATAAAATAGTTTTTGGAAAAGCATGTCACTTACCTCTCGAACTAGAACACAAGGCATATTGGGCTATTAAAGAGCTCAACTATGATTTTAAACTTGTCGGTGAGAAGAGGTTATTTGATATTAGCTCACTCGATGAATGGAGAACCCAAGCCTACGAAAATGCCAAGTTGTTTAAAGAAAAAGTTAAAAGATGGCATGACAAAAGAATACAAAAGCGTGACTTTAATGTAGGTGATTATGTATTGCTATACAACTCTTGTTTAAGATTTTTTGCAGGAAAACTTCTCTCTAAATGGGAAGGTCCTTACGTTATCGAGGAGGTCTATCGTTCCGGTGCCATAAAAATCAACAACTTCGAAGGCACAAATCCGAAGGTGGTGAACGGTCAAAGAATCAAACATTATATCTTAGGTAATCCCATAATTGTTGAAACCAATGTTATTGAAACCGCAACCCCAGAAGAATACATAAGGGACACTTTCTGGAATGTTTCAGACTCTGAAAAGGAATAGGTATGTGGTACGGTAAGTAAACCGACTCCAAAACAGTTTTTAAGGCAATATTTCTCCGTTTTGGAATATTTAGAAAAATAGAAAAATAAGAAGCAGTCCGGGAAGGACAAGAGGGCTCCACGAGGGTGGAGGACGCGCCCTACCCCCTAGGCACGCCCCCTACCTCGTGGGCACCTCGTGTGCTCTCCGGACTCCGTTTTCATACACGACATGTATTTTGGTCCGTAAAAATTCATTATATAATCACCCGGGGGTTTTAACTCCCGTATCACGCAAAAATCTCCTGTCTTTGTTTCGAGTTGTTTTCTGCCAGGGTTGTCAAGGCCAGGCACTATGTCGTCTCCCTCCTCCTCCAACCATGAGGGCAACGATGCTTGGCTAATGAAGATAGAGCTGAAGAGAGAAGAACCCATGGAGATCAACAAGGATGAAGGGATCAAGAAGGCTATGGAGGGCCAAGTTCCGGCAACAGAAGACACCCTTCAACCTGATCACAATCTTCTTACCCCAACATAGATCGAAGCTTTCAAGATGATTGAGTTAGCTCGTATACAAAATAAGTATCTCACACGTGAAAATATTTTGTTGAAGGAGCATATCATCGCACTCAAGGGCATTATCCGCAAGTTAGAAGATCTCCTACGCTCAATGTGCGAGTATCCATCATCAACAACTCCACCTTCTTCACCAACAAAGGAGACATAACCACATGGGTATGGGCACTCCCCTTGGCAACTGCCAAGCTTGGGGGAGTGCCCCGGTATCGTAGCACCATCACTTTTACCTTTACCATTTTTCTTAGTTCGATCCTTTTGGTAATATCTTGATCTAGTAGAATAAAAGTTCTTAGTATGATCTAGTTGTGAGTTTTGCTTTATAGTTCTTCTATGTGATCGAGTCCGTGAGCTATATAATAAAGATTAGTGTTGAGTCAAGGGCTTGATTATTTTGCCATGATCCTAAGTGAATAAAAGAAGAGAGAAAGAAATAAAAAGAAACAAAGAGATCATGTGAATCTCATGGAGAGTAATGAGCTCACAAAGAAAAGTATGATGAATGAAAGTTGTTGAGAGTTGACAAACATAGTTTTGGTCATCGTTGCAATTAATAGGAAGTAATAAAGAAAGAGAGGTCTTCACATATAGATATACTATCTTGGACATCTTTTATGATTGTGAACACTCATTAAAATATGACATGCTAAAAGAGTTGACGTTGGACAAGGAAGACAACGTAATGGGTTATGTTTTCTTACATCTGAGATAAATTATATTGTCATGGATCATCCAACATGGTTGAGCTTGCCTTTCCCCCTCATGCTAGCCGAATTCATCGCACCAAGTAGAGATACTACTTGTGCTTCCAAATATCCTTAAACCAGTTTTTCCATGAGAGTCCACCATACCTACCTATGGATTGAATAAGATCCTTCAAGTAAGTTGTCATCGGTGCAAGCAATAAAAATTGCTCTCTAAATATGTATGACTTATTAGTGTGGGAGAAATAAGCTTTATACAATCGTGTGATACGGAAGAAATAAAAGCGACAGACTGCATAATAAAGGTCCATATCACAAGTGGCAATATAAAGTGGCGTTCTTTCGCATTAAGATTTTGTGCATCCAACTACAAAAGTGCATGACAACCTCTGCTTCCCTCCGCGAAGGGCTTATCTTTTACTTTTATCCCCTACATTGCATAAGAGTCATGGTGATCTTCACCTTCCTTTTTACATTTTATCCTTTGGCAAGCACAGTATGTTGGAAAGATCCTGGTATATATGGCTAATTGGATGTGAGTTTTCATGAACTATTATTGTTGACATTACCCTTGAGGTAAAATGTTGGGAGGCAAAACTATAAGCCCCTATCTTTCTCTATGTCCGAATAAAACTCCATACCCATAAGTATTGCGTGGGTGTCAGCAATTGTGAAAGACTATATGATAGTTGAGTATGTGGACTTGCTGAAAGACTCTTATATGTTGACTCTTTCCTATGTTATGATAAATTGCAATTACTCCAATGACTGAGATTATAGCTTGTTAGTTGTCAATGAAGCTTATGATTCATACTCAAAATTGTGATTGAATTATTACTCTAGCATAAGAAATCATATGACAAGAATTATGTAAGTTGTTGTTCTAAGAATGATCATGATGCCCTCATGTCTGTATTTTATTTTTATCGACACCTCTATCTCTAAACATGTGGACATATTTTTCGATTTCGGCTTTCACTTGAGGACAAGCGAGGTCTAAGCTTGGGGAGTTGATACGTCCATTTTGCATCATGCTTTCATATCGATATTTATTGCATTATGGGCTGTTATTACACATTATGTCACAATACTTATGCCTATTCTCTCTTATTTTACAAGGTTTATATAAAGAGGGAGAATGCCGGCAGCTGGGATTCTGGGCTGGAAAAGGAGCAAATATTAAAGACCTATTCTGCACAGCTCCAAAAGTCCTGAAACTTCACGGAAGACGTTTTCAGAATATATATATAAAATACTCAGCGAAAGAAGTTCACCAGGGGGCCACACCCTGCCCATGAGGGTGGGGGGCGCGCCCCCTACCTCGTGGGCCCCCTGGTGGCCCTCCGGTGGCCATCTTCTGCTATATGAAGTCTTTCGATGGAAAAAAATAAGAAGCAATCTTCTCGGACGAAACTCCGCCGCCACGAGGCGGAACCTTGGCGGATCCAATCTAGGGCTCCGGCAGAGCTGTTCTGCCGGGGAAACTTCCCTCCCGGAGGGGGAAATCATCGCCATCGTCATCACCAACGCTCCTCTCATCGGGAGAGGGCAATCTACATCAACATCTTCATCAGCACCATCTCCTCTCAAAATCCTAGTTCATCTCTTGTATCCAATTCTTGTCTCCAAGTCCGGGATTGGTGCTAGTAGGTTGCTAGTAGTGTTAATTACTCCTTGTAGTTGATGCTAGTTGGTTTAATTGGTGGAAGATCATATGTTCAGATCCTATATGCATATTAATACCCCTCTGATTACAAACATGTTTATGCTTTGTGAGTAGTTACGTTTGTTCCTGAGGACATGGGAGAAGTCTTGCTATTAGCAGTCATGTGAATTTGGTATTCGTTCGATATTTTGATGAGATGTATGTTGTCTCTCTCTAGTGGTATTATGTGAACGTCAACTACATGACACTTCACCATTATTTGGGCCTAGAGGAAGGCATTGGGAAGTAATAAGTAGACGATGGGTTGCTAGAGTGACAGAAGCTTAAACCCTAGTTTATGTGTTGCTTCGTAAGGGGCTGATTTGGATCCATATGTTTCATGCTATGGTTAGGTTTACCTTAATACTTTTGTTGTAGTTGCGGATGCTTGCAATAGAGGTTAACCATAAGTGGGATGCTTGTCCAAGTAAGGATAGTACCCAAGCACCGGTCCACTCACATACCAAATTATCAAAGTACTGAACGCGAATCATATGAGCGTGATGAAAACTAGCTTGATGATATTCCCATGTGTCCTCGGGAGCGCTTTTCTCTATATAAGAGTTTGTCCAGGCTTGTCGTTTGCTACAAAAAGGATTGGGCCACCTTGCTGCACTTTATTTACTTTTGTTACTTGTTGTGCTTTACAAATTATCCTATCACAAAACTATCTGTTACCACTTGTTTCAGTACTTGCAGAGAAAACCTTGCTGGAAACCGCTTATCATTTCCTTCTACTCCTCGTTGGGTTCGACACTCTTACTTATTGAAAGGACTACGATAGATCCCCTATACTTGTGGGTCATCATGACTCAAGATCCTTTCCACATAGTGAGATTGAAGCAATGTAATCCCACCATCATCATCTCTCAATAATTTGATGTTCAGAATGACATCAGCCACTCCTAAATCATTCATCTCAAAACAACGAGATAGGAAATCCTTGACCTCCTTAATAACATTCACATTTGTTCCAAAAATCAGTATGTCATCAACATACAAGCAAGGGATAACTCCCTCTCCCCACCATGGCGATAGTACACACATTTATCAACTTCATTCACAATAAAGCCTGCAACTGTTAAAGTTCTTTCAAACTTCTCATGCCACTGTTTGGGTGCTTGCTTGAGTCCATACAGAGCACACTTTTCCTTCTTGACCATCTACTACAAACCCATCTAGTTGTTCCATATAAATTTCCTCATCTAACTCTCCATTTAGGAAAGCAGTCTTAACATCCATTTGATGAACGAGAAGACCATGTGAGGCAGCTAGTGAAAGTAGTACTTGAATAGTGGTGAGTCGAGCCATAGGTGAGTAAGTATCAAAGAAATCTTCACCTTCCTTTTGGGTATAACCCTTAGCCATGAGCTGTGCCTTGTACTTCTCAATAGTACCATGATACGTCTCCAACGTATCTATAATTTTTGATTGTTCCATGCTATTATATTATCAACCTTGGATGTTTTATATGCAATTGTATGCTATTTTATATGATTTTTGGGACTAACCTATTAACCTAGAGCCCAGTGCCAGTTCCTGTTTTTTCCTTGTTTTTGAGTATCGCAGAAAAGGAAAACCAAACGGAGTCCAATTGACCTGAAAATTGACGGAGCTTATTTTTGGAACAGAAGAAGCCCACGGAGCATCAGAGATGGACCAGAAGAGTCTCGGGCTGCCCATGAGGGTGGGGGGGCGCCCACCCCCTGGGCGCGCCCCCTGCCTCGTGGACAGCCCGGAGATACCCTGCCTTGTTCCCGACTGCAACACCTCTTATATAACCCAGAACTTCCAGAAACCTAGATCGGGAGTTCCGCCACCAGAAGCCTCCGTAGCCGCCGAAAATCAACCTAGACCCATTCCAGCACCCTGTCGGAGGGGGGAATCCCACTCCGGCGGCCATCTTCATCATCCCGGCGCTCTCCATGACGAGGAGGGAGTAGTTCTCCCTCGGGGCTGAGGGTATGTACCAGTAGCTATGTGTTTGATCTCTCTCTCTCTCGTATTCTTGAGTTGGCACGATCTTGATGTATCATGAGCTTTGCTATTATAGTTGGATCTTATGATGTTTCTCCCCCTCTACTCTCTTGTGATGAATTGAGTTTTCCCTTTGAAGTTATCTTATCGGATTGAGTCTTTAAGGATTTGAGAACACTTGATGTATGTATTGCATGTGCTTATCTGTGGTGACAATGGGATATCACGTGATCCACTTGATGTATGTTTTGGTGATCAACTTGTGAGTTCCGTGACCTCGTGAACCTATGCATAGGGGTTGGCACGCGTTTTCGTCTTGACTCTCCGGTAGAAACTTTGGGGCACTCTTTGAAGTTCTTTGTGTTGGTTGAATAGATGAATCTGAGATTGTGTGATGCATATCGTATAATCATACCCACGGATACTTGAGGTGACATTGGAGTATCTAGGTTACATTAGGGTTTTGGTTGATTTGTGTCTTAAGGTGTTATTCTAGTATGAACTCTTGAATAGATCGATCAGAAAGAATAACTTTGAGGTGCTTTCGTACCCTACCATAATCTCTTCGTTTGTTCTCCGCTATTAGTGACTTTGGAGTGACTCTTTGTTGCATGTTGAGGGATAGTTATTGAAGGAATATGCCCTAGAGGCAATAATAAAGTTATTATTTATTTCCTTATATCATGATAAATGTTTATTATTCATGCTAGAATTGTATTAACCGGAAACATAATACATGTGTGAATACATAGACAAACAAAGTGTCACTAGTATGCCTCTACTTGACTAGCTCGTTAATCAAAGATGGTTATGTTTCCTAACCATGAACAATGAGTTGTTATTTGATTAACGGGATCACATCATTAAGTGAATGATCTGATTGACATGACCCATTCCATTAGCTTAGCACCCGATCGTTTAGTATGTTGCTGTTGCTTTCTTCATGACTTATACATGTTCCTATAACTATGAGATTATGCAACTCCCGTTTACCGGAGGAACACTTTGGGTGCTACCAAACGTCACAACGTAACTGGGTGATTATAAAGGAGTACTACAGGTGTCTCCAAAGGTACATGTTGGGTTGGCGTATTTCGAGATTAGGTTTTGTCACTCCGATTGTCGGAGAGGTATCTCTGGGCCCTCTCGGTAATGCACATCACTTAAGCCTTGCAAGCATTGCGACTAATGATTTAGTTGCAGGATGATGTATTACAGAACGAGTAAAGAGACTTGCCAACAACGAGATTGAACTAGGTATTGGAATACCGACGATCGAATCTCGGGCAAGTAACATACCGATGACAAAGGGAACGACGTATGTTGTTATGCGGTCTGACCGATAAAGATCTTCGTAGAATATGTAGGAGCCAATATGGGCATCCAGGTCCCGCTATTGGTTATTGACCGGAGACGTGTCTCGGTCATGTCTACATTGTTCTCGAACCCGTAGGGTCCGCACGCTTAAGGTTACGATGACAGTTATATTATGAGTTTATGCATTTTGATGTACCGAAGGTTGTTCGGAGTCCCGGATGTGATCACAGACATGACGAGGAGTCTCGAAATGGTCGAGACATAAAGATTGATATATTGGAAGCCTATGTTTGGATATCGGAAGTGTTCCGGGTGAAATCAGGATTTTACCGGAGTATCAGGAGGTTACCGGAACCCCCCGGGGAGCTAGATGGGCCTTATTGGGCCTTAGTGGAAAAGAGAAGAGGCAGCCCATAGTGGGCCGCGCGCCCCTCCCCTCCCTTGGTCCGAATTGGACAAGGAGAGGGGGCCGGCCCCTCTCTCTCTTTTCCCCCCTCCGCGAGTCCTGTTCCAACTAGGATTGGGGGGGATCCTACTCCCAGAGGGAGTAGGACTCTCCTGGCGCGCCCCTCATGGCCGACCAGCCTCCCCCCTTTAGTCCTTTATATACGGAGGCAGGGGCACCCCAGAAAGACACAAGTTGATCCACGTGATCTTTTCCTTAGCCGTGTGCGGCGCCCCCAGCCACCATAGTCCTCGATAATATTGTAGCGGAGTTTAGGCGAAGCCCTGCTGCTGTAGTACATCAAGATCGTCACCACGCCATCGTGCTGACGGAACTCTTCCCTGACACTTTGCTGGATCGGAGTCCGGGGATCGTCATCGAGCTGAACGTGTGCTAGAACTCGGAGGTGCCGTAGTTTCGGTGCTTGATCGGTCGGATCATGAAGACGTACGACTACATCAACCAAACGCTTCCGTTGTCGATCTACTAGGTATGTAGATCACACTCCCCCCTTCTCGTTGCTATGCATCACATGATCTTGCGTGTGCATAGGAAAAATTTGAAATTACTACGAAACCCATCAGTGGCATCCGAGCCTAGGTTTTATATGTTGATGTTATATGCACGAGTAGAACACAAGTGAGTTGTGGGCGATATAAGTCATACTGCCTACCAGCATGTCATACTTTGGTTCGGCGGTATTGTTGGACGAGACGACCCGGACCGACATTACGCGTACGCTTACGCGAGACCGGTTCTCCCGACGTGCTTTGCACATAGGTGGCTTGCGGGCGACAGTCTCTCCAGCTTTAGTTGAACCGAGTGTGGCTACGCCCGGTCCTTGCGAAGGTTAAAACGGAGTCAAATTGACAAACTATCGTTGTGGTTTTGATGCGTAGGTAAGATTGGTTCTTGCTTAAGCCCGTAGCAGCCACGTAAAACTTGCAACAACAAAGTAGAGGACGTCTAACTTGTTTTTGCAGGGCATGTTGTGATGTGATATGGTCAAGACATGATGCTGAATTTTATTGTATGAGATGATCATGTTTGTAACCGACTTATCGGCAACTGGCAGGAGCCATATGGTTGTCGCTTTATTGTATGCAATTCAATCGTGATGTAATGCTTTACTTTATCACTAAACGGTAGCGATAGTCGTGGAAGCACAAACTTGGCGAGACGACAACGACGCTACGATGGAGATCAAGGTGTCACGCCAGTAACGATGGTGATCACGACGATGCTTCGGAGATGGAGATCACAAGCACAAGATGATGATGGCCATATCATATCACTTATATTGATTGCATGTGATGTTTATCTTTTTATGCATCTTATCTTGCTTTGATTGATGGTAGCATTATAAGATGATCTCTCACTAAATTATCAAGAAGTGTTCTCCCTGAGTATGCACCGTTGCCAAAGTTCGTCGTGCCCAGACACCACGTGATGATCGGGTGTGATAAGCTCTACGTCCATCTACAACGGGTGCAAGCCAGTTTTGCACACGCAGAATACTCGGGTTATACTTGACAAGCCTAGCATATGCAGATATGGCATCGGAACACGGAGACCGAAAGGTCGAGCGTGAATCATATAGTAGATATGATCAACATAACGATGTTCACCATTGAAAACTACTCCATATCACGTGATGATCGGTTATGGTTTAGTTGATTTGGATCACGTGATCACTTAGAGGATTAGAGGGATGTCTGTCTAAGTGGGAGTTCTTTAAGTAATTTGACTAATTGAACTTAAATTTATCATGAACTTAGTACCTGATAGTATCTTGCTTATGTATGTTTGATTGTAGATAAATGGCCCGTGCTGTTGTTCCGTTGAATTTTAATGCGTTCCTTGAGAAAGCAAAGTTGAAAGATGATGGTAGCAATTACACGGACTGGGTCCGTAACTTGAGGATTATCCTCATTGCTGCACAGAAGAATTACGTCCTGGAAGCACCGCTGGGTGCCAGGCCTGCTGCTGGAGCAACACCAGATGTTATGAACGTCTGGCAGAGCAAAGCTGATGACTACTCGATAGTTCATCGGGACTTCAATGACGTTTTGAACGTCATGGAGCATATGAGATGTTCCAGGAGTTGAAGTTAATATTTCAAGCAAATGCCCGAATTGAGAGATATGAAGTCTCCAATAAGTTCTATAGCTGCAAGATGGAGGAGAACAGTTCTGTCAGTGAGCATATACTCAAAATGTCTGGGTATAATAATCACTTGATTCAATTGGGAGTTAATCTTCCAGATGATTGCGTCATTGACAGAATTCTCCAATCATTGCCACCAAGCTACAAGAGCTTCGTGATGAACTATAATATGCAAGGGATGAATAAGACTATTCCCGAGCTCTTCGCAATGCTGAAAGCCGCGGAGGTAGAAATCAAGAAGGAGCATCAGGTGTTGATGGTCAACAAGACCACTAGTTTCAAGAAAAAAGGCAAAGGGAAGAAGAAGGGGAACTTCAAAAAGAACGGCAAGCAAGTTGCTACTCAAGAGAAGAAACCCAAGTCTGGACCTAAGCCTGAAACTGAGTGCTTCTACTGCAAGCAGACTGGTCACTGGAAGCGGAACTGCCCCAAGTATTTGGCGGATAAGAAGGATGGCAAGGTGAACAAAGGTATATGTGATATACATGTTATTTATCTGTACCTTACTAGAGCTCGCAGTAGCACCTGGGTATTTGATACTGGTTCTGTTGCTAATATTTGCAACTCGAAACAGGGACTACGGATTAAGCGAACACTGGCAAAGGACGAGGTGACGATGCGCGTGGGAAACGGTTCCAAAGTCGATGTGATCGCGGTCGGCACGCTACCTCTACATCTACCTTCGGGATTAGTATTAGACCTAAATAATTGTTATTTGGTGCCAGCGTTGAGCATGAACATTATATCTAGATCTTGTTTGATGCGAGACGGTTATTCATTTAAATCAGAGAATAATGGTTGTTCTATTTATATGAGTAATATCTTTTATGGTCATGCACCTTTGAAGAGTGGTCTATTTTTGATGAATCTCGATAGTAGTAACACGCATATTCATAATGTTGAAGCCAAAAGATGCAGAGTTGATAATGATAGTGCAACTTATTTGTGGCACTGCCATTTAGGTCATATCGGTATAAAGCGCATGAAGAAACTCCATACTGATGGACTTTTGGAAACACTTGATTATGAATCACTTGGTACTTGCGAACCGTGCCTCTTGGGCAAGATGACTAAAACACCGTTCTCCGGTACTATGGAGAGAGCAACAGATTTGTTGGAAATCATACATACAGATGTATGTGGTCCGATGAATATTGAGGCTCGTGGCGGATATCGTTATTTTCTCACCTTCACGGATGACTTAAGCAGATATGGGTATATCTACTTAATGAAACACAAGTCTGAAACATTTGAAAAGTTCAAAGAATTTCAGAATGAAGTTGAAAATCATCGTAACAAGAAAATAAAGTTTCTACGATCTGATCGTGGAGGAGAATATTTGAGTTACGAGTTTGGTGTACATTTGAAACAATGCGGAATAGTTTCGCAACTCATGCCACCCGGAACACCACAGTGTAATGGTGTGTCCGAACGTCGTAATCGTACTTTACTGGATATGGTGCGATCTATGATGTCTCTTACTGATTTACCGCTATCGTTTTGGGGTTATGCTTTAGAGACGGCCGCATTCACGTTAAATAGGGCACCATCAAAATCCGTTGAGACGACGCCTTATGAACTATGGTTTGGCAAGAAACCAAAGTTGTCGTTTCTTAAAGTTTGGGGCTGCGATGCTTATGTGAAAAAACTTCAACCTGATAAGCTCGAACCCAAATCGGAGAAATGTGTCTTCATAGGATACCCAAAGGAGACTGTTGGGTACACCTTCTATCACAGATCCGAAGGCAAGACATTCGTTGCTAAGAATGGATCCTTTCTAGAAAAGGAGTTTCTCTCGAAAGAAGTGAGTGGGAGGAAAGTAGAACTTGACGAGGTAACTGTACCTGCTCCCTTATTGGAAAGTAGTACATCACAGAAACCTGTTTCTGCGACACCTACACCGATTAGTGAGGGAGCTAATGATAATGATCATGAAACTTCAGAACAAGATACTACTGAACCTCATAGATCAACCAGAGTAAGATCCGCACTAGAGTGGTACGGTAATCCTGTTCTGGAAGTCATGCTACTAGATCATGATGAACCTACGAACTATGAAGAAGCGATGGTGAGCCCAGATTCCGCAAAATGGCTTGAAGCCATGAAATCTGAGATGGGATCCATGTATGAGAACAAAGTCTGGACTTTGGTTGACTTGCCCGATGATCGGCAAGCAATTGAGAATAAATGGATCTTCAAGAAGAAGACTGACGCCGACGGTAATATTACTGTCTACAAAGCTCGACTTGTCGCAAAAGGTTTTCGGCAAGTTCAAGGGATTGACTACGATGAGACCTTCTCACCCGTAGCGATGCTTAAGTCTGTCCGAATCATGTTAGCAATTGCCGCATTTTATGATTATGAAATTTGGCAGATGGATGTCAAAACTGCATTCCTGAATGGATTTCTGGAAGAAGAGTTGTATATGATGCAACCAGAGGGTTTTGTCGATCCAAAGGGAGCTAACAAAGTTGTATATGATTCATTTATGGACTGGTGCAAGCCTCTCGGAGTTGGAATAAACGTTTTGATAGTGTGATCAAAGCATTTGGTTTTATACAGACTTTTAGAGAAGCCTGTATTTACAAGAAAGTGAGTGGGAGCTCTGTAGCATTTCTGATATTATATGTGGATGACATATTACTAATTGGAAATGATGTAGAATTTCTGGATAGCATAAAGGGATACTTGAATAAAAGTTTTTCAATGAAAGACCTTGGTGAAGCTACTTACATATTAGGCATTAAGATCTATAGAGATAGATCAAGACGCTTAATTGGACTTTCACAAACCACATACCTTGACAAAGTTTTGAAAAAGTTCAAAATGGATCAAGCAAAGAAAGGATTCTTGCCTGTGTTACAAGGTGTGAAGTTGAGTAAGACTCAATGCCCGACCACTGCAGAAGATAGAGAGAATATGAAAGATGTTCCCTATGCATCAGCCATAGGATCTATCATGTATGCAATGCTGTGTACCAGACCTGAAGTGTGCCTTGCTATAAGTCTAGCAGGGAGGTACCAAAGTAATCCAGGAGTGGATCACTGGACAGCGGTCAAGAACATCCTGAAATACCTGAAAAGGACTAAGGATATGTTTCTCGTATATGGAGGTGACAAAGAGCTCATCGTAAACGGTTATGTTGATGCAAGCTTTGACACTGATCCGGACGATTCTAAATCGCAAACCGGATACGTGTTTACATTAAACAGTGGAGCTGTCAGTTGGTGCAGTTCTAAACAAAGCGTTGTGGCGGGATCTACATGTGAAGCGGAGTACATAGCTGCTTCGGAAGCAGTAAACGAAGGAGTCTGGATGAAGGAGTTCATATCCGATCTAGGTGTCATACCTAGTGCATCGGGTCCAATGAAAATCTTTTGTGACAATACTGGTGCAATTGCCTTGGCAAAGGAATCCAGATTTCATAAGAGAACCAAGCACATCAAGAGACGCTTCAATTCCATCCGGGATCCAGTCCAGGTGGGAGACATAGAGATTTGCAAGATACATACGGATCTGAATGTTGCAGACCCGTTGACTAAGCCTCTTGCACGAGCAAAACATGATCAGCACCAAGGCTCCATGGGTGTTAGAATCATTACTGTGTAATCTAGATTATTGACTCTAGTGCAAGTGGGAGACTGAAGGAAATATGCCCTAGAGGCAATAATAAAGTTATTATTTATTTCCTTATATCATGATAAATGTTTATTATTCATGCTAGAATTGTATTAACCGGAAACATAATACATGTGTGAATACATAGACAAACAAAGTGTCACTAGTATGCCTCTACTTGACTAGCTCGTTAATCAAAGATGGTTATGTTTCCTAACCATGAACAATGAGTTGTTATTTGATTAACGGGATCACATCATTAAGTGAATGATCTGATTGACATGACCCATTCCATTAGCTTAGCACCGATCGTTTAGTATGTTGTTGTTGCTTTCTTCATGACTTATACATGTTCCTATAACTATGAGATTATGCAACTCCCGTTTACCGGAGGAACACTTTGGGTACTACCAAACGTCACAACGTAACTGGGTGATTATAAAGGAGTACTACAGGTGTCTCCAAAGGTACATGTTGGGTTGGCGTATTTCGAGATTAGGTTTTGTCACTTCGATTGTCGGAGAGGTATCTCTGGGCCCTCTCGGTAATGCACATCACTTAAGCCTTGCAAGCATTGCGACTAATGAGTTAGTTGCGGAATGATGTATTACAGAACGAGTAAAGAGACTTGCCAACAACGAGATTGAACTAGGTATTGGAATACCGACGATCGAATCTCGGGCAAGTAACATACCGATGACAAAGGGAACGACGTATGTTGTTATGCGGTCTGACCGATAAAGATCTTCGTAGAATATGTAGGAGCCAATATGGGCATCCAGGTCCCGCTATTGGTTATTGACCGGAGACATGTCTCGGTCATGTCTACATTGTTCTCGAACCCGTAGGGTCCGCACGCTTAAGGTTACGATGACAGTTATATTATGAGTTTATGCATTTTGATGTACCGAAGGTTGTTCGGAGTCCCGAATGTGATCACGGACATGACGAGGAGTCTCGAAGTGGTCGAGACATAAAGATTGATATATTGGAAGCCTATGTTTGGATATCGGAAGTGTTCCGGGTGAAATCGGGATTTCACCGGAGTACCGGGAGGTTACCGGAACCCCCCGGGGAGCTAGATGGGCCTTATTGGGCCTTAGTGGAAAAGAGAAGAGTCAGCCCATAGTGGGCCGCGCGCCCCTCCCCTCCCTTGGTCCGAATTGGACAAGGAGAGGGGGCCAGCCCCTTTCTCTCTTTTCCCCCCTCCGCGAGTCCTATTCCAACTAGGATTGGGGGGCGGATCCTACTCCCAGAGGGAGTAGGACTCTCCTGGCGCGCCCCTCATGGCCGGCCAGCCTCCCCCCCTTTAGTCCTTGATATACGGAGGCAGGGGCACCCTAGAAAGACAGAAGTTGATCCACGTGATCTTTTCCTTAGCCGTGTGCGGCGCCCCCAGCCACCATAGTCCTCGATAATATTGTAGTGGAGTTTAGGCGAAGCCCTACTGCTGTAGTACATCAAGATCGTCACCACGCCGTCGTGCTGACGGAACTCTTCCCCGACACTTTGCTGGATCGGAGTCCGGGGATCGTCATCGAGCTGAACGTGTGCTAGAACTCGGAGGTGCCGTAGTTTCGGTGCTTGATCGGTCGGATCGTGAAGACGTACGACTACATCAACCAAACGCTTCCGTTGCCGATCTACTAGGTATGTAGATCACACTCCCCCCTTCTCGTTGCTATGCATCACATGATCTTACGTGTGCGTAGGAAAATTTTGAAATTACTACGAAACCCATCAGTTTTGAGATATGAAGATGGTGATATTAGAGTTATGCTAGTTTAGTAGTTGTGAATTTGATAAATACTTGTGCTAAAGTTTGTGATTCCCGTAGCATGCACGTATGGTGAACCTTTATGTGATGAAGTCGGAGCATGCTTTATTTATTGATTGTCTTCCTTATGAGTGGCGGTCGGGGACGAGCGATGGTCTTTTCCTACCAATTTATCCCCCTAGGAGCATGCGCGCAGTACTTCGTTGCGATAACTAATAGATTTTTGCAATGAGTTTGTGAGTTCTTTATGACTAATGTTGAGTCCATGGATTATACGCACTCTCACCCTTCCACCATTGCTAGCCTCTCTAATACCGCGCACCTTTCACCGGTATCATACACTCACCATATACCTTCCTCAAAACAGGCACCATACCTACTTATTATGGCATTTCCATAGCCATTCCAAGATATATTGCCATGCAACTTTCCACGGTTCCATTTATTATGACACGCTCCATCATTGTCATATTGCTTTGCGTGATCATGTAGTTGACATCGTATTTGTGGCAAAGCCACCATTCATAATTTCATACATGTCACTCTTGAGTCAATGCACATCCCGGTACACCGCCGGAGGCATTCACATAGAGTCATATTTTGTTCTAAGTATCGAGTTGTAATTCTTGAGTTGTAAGTAAATAAAAGTGTGATGATCTTCATTATTAGTCATTGTCCCATGTGAGGAAAGGATGATGGAGACTATGATTCCCCCACAAGTCGGGATGAGACTCCATACGCAAAAACATAAAAAAATAGAAGGCCCAAAAAACAAAAAAACGAGAGAAAAAGAGAGAAGGGGCAATGCTACTATCCTTTTACCACACTTTTGCTTCAAAGTAGCACCATGATCATCATGATAGAGAGTCTCCTATGTTGTCACTTTCTGATAACCCACAAGTATAGGGGATCGCAACAGTTTTCGAGGGTAGAGTATTCAACCCAAATTTATTGATTCGATGCAAGGGGAGCCAAAGAATATTCTCAAGTATTAGCAGCTGAGTTGTCAATTCAACCACACCTGGAAACTTAATATCTGCAGCAAAATATTTAGTAGCAAAGTAATATGATAGTAGTGGTAACGGTAGCAAAAGTAATATTTTTGGGTTTTATAGTGATTGTAACAGTAGCAACGGAAAAGTAAATAAGCGAAGAACAATATATGAAAAGCTCGTAGGCAATGGATCGGTGATGGAGAATTATGCCGGATGCAATCGATCATGTAATAGTTATAACATAGGGTGACACAGAACTAGCTCCAATTCATCAATATAATGTAGGCATGTATTCCGAATATAGTCATACGTGCTTATGGAAAAGAACTTGCATGACATCTTTTGTCCTACCCTCCCGTGGCAGCGGGGTCCTATTGGAAACTAAGGGATATTAAGGGCTCCTTTTAATAGAGTACCGGACCAAAGCATTAACACATAGTGAATACATGAACTCCTCAAACTACGGTCATCACCGGTAAGTATCCCTATTATTGTCACTTCGGGGTTAACGGATCATAACACATAATAGGTGACTATAGATTTGCAAGATAGGATCAAGAACTCACATATATTCATGAAAACATAATAGGTTCAGATCTGAAATCATGGCACTCGGGCCCTAGTGACAAGCATTAAGCATAGCAAAGTCATAGCAACATCAATCTCAGAACATAGTGGATACTAGGGATCAAACCCTAACAAAACTAACTCGATTACATGATAAATCTCATCCAACCCATCACCGTCTAGCAAGCCTACGATGGAATTACTCACGCACGGCGGTGAGTATCATGAAATTGGTGATGGAGGAAGGTTGATGATGACGATGGCGACGGATTCCCCTCTCCGGAGCCCCGAACAGACTCCAGATCAGCCCTCCCGAGAGAGTTTAGGGCTTGGCGGAGGCTCCGCATCGTAAAACACGATGAATCCTTCTCCGTGATTTTTTTCTCCCCGAACACAAATATATGGAGTTGGAGTTGAGGTCGGTGGAGCGTCAGGGGGGCCACGAGGCAAGGGGCGCGCCCAAGGGGGTAGGGCGCCCCCCACCCTCGTGGACAGGGTGTGGGCCCCCTGATGTGGATCTTTCTTCCAGTATTTTTTATATATTCCAAAAATAATCTCCGTTGATTTTCAGGTCATTCTGAGAACTTTTATTTCTGCACAAAAATAACACCATGGCAATTCTACTGAAAACAACGCCAGTCCGGGTTAGTTCCATTCAAATCATGCAAGTTAGAGTCCAAAACAAGGGCAAAAGTGTTTGGAAAAGTAGATACGGTGGAGACGTATCACTTTCATATACTAGTGGGAATCTTTCATTATAGAACTTGGCTTGTATATTCCAATGATGTGCTTCCTCAAAATGCCCTAGGTCTTCGTGAGCAAGCAAGTTGGATGCACACCCACTTAGTTTCTTTTGAGCTTTCATACACTTATAGCTCTATTGCATCCGTTGCATGGCAATCCCTACTCACTCACATTGATATCTATTGATGGGCATCTCCATAGCCCATTGATACGCCTAGTTGATGTGAGACTATCTTCTCCTTTTTGTCTTCTCCACAACCACCATTCTATTCCACCCATAGTTCTATGTCCATGGCTCACGCTCATGTATTGCGTGAAGATTGAAAAAGTTTGAGAACATCAAAAGTATGAAACAATTTCTTGGCTTGTCATCGGGGTTGTGCATGATTTAAATATTTTGTGCGATGAAGATAGAGCATAGCCAGACTATATGATTATGTAGGGATAGCTTTCTTTGGCCATGTTATTTTGAGAAGACATGATTACTTTGTTAGTGTGCTTGAAGTATTATTATTTTTATGTCAATATTAAACTTTTGTCTTGAATCTTATGGATCTGAATATTCTTGCCACAATAAAGAAGATTATATTGATGATTATGTTAGGTAGCATTCCACATCAAAAATTCTGTTTTTATCATTTACCTACTCGAGGATGAGCAGGAATTAAGCTTGGGGATGCTTGATACGTCTCCAACGTATCTATAATTTTTGATTGTTCCATGCTATTATATTATCAACCTTGGATGTTTTATATGCTATTTTATATGATTTTTGGGACTAATCTATTAACCTAGAGCCTAGTGCCAGTTTCCGTTTTTTCCTTGTTTTTGAGTATCGCAGAAAAGGAAAACCAAACGGAGTCCAATTGACCTGAAAATTGACGGAGCTTATTTTTGGAACAGAAGAAGCCCACGGAGCATCGAAGATGGACCAGAAGAGTCCCGGGCTGCCCACGAGGGTGGGGGCGCACCCACCCCCTGGGCGCGCCCCCTGCCTCGTGGACAGCCCGGAGACCCCCCTTCCTTGTTCCCGACTCCAACACCTCTTATATAACCCAAAACTTCTAGGAAGAAACCTAGATCGGGAGTTCCGCCGCCAGAATCCTCCGTAGCCACCGAAAACCAATCTAGACCCGTTTCGGCACCCTGTCGGAGGGGGGAATCCCTCTCAGGTGGCCATCTTCCTCATCCCGACACTCTCCATGACGAGGAGGGAGTAGTTCTCCCTCGGAGCTGAGGGTATGTACCAGTAGCTATGTGTTTGATCTCTCTCTCTCTTTCGTGTTCTTGAGTTGGCACGATCTTGATGTATCGCGAGCTTTGTTATTATAGTTGGATCTTATGATGTTTCTCCCCCTCTACTCTTGTGATGAATTGAGCTTTCCCTTTGAAGTTATCTGATTGGATTGAGTCTTTAAGGATTTGAGAACACTTGATGTATGTCTTGCATGTGCTTATCTGTGGTGACAATGGGATATCACGTGATCCACTTGATGTATGTTTTGGTGATCAACTTGTGAGTTCCGTGACCTTGTGAACTTATGCATAGGGGTTGACACACGTTTTCGTCTTGACTCCCCGGTAGAAACTTTGGGGCACTCTTTGAAGTTCTTTGTGTTGGTTGAATAGATGAATCTGAGATTGTGTGATGCATATCGTATAATCATACCCACGGATACTTGAGGTGACATTGGAGTATCTAGGTGACATTAGGGTTTTGGTTGATTTGTGTCTTAAGGTGTTATTCTAGTATGAACTCTTGAATAGATCGATCGGAAAGAATAACTTTGAGGTGGTTTCGTACCCTACCATAATCTCTTCGTTTGTTCTCTGCTATTAGTGACTTTGGAGTGACTCTTTGTTGCATGTTGAGGGATAGTTATATGATCCAATTATGTTATTATTGTTGAGAGAACTCGCACTAGTGAAAGCATGAACCCTAGGCCTTGTTTCCAAGCATTGCAATACCGTTTTCGCTCACTTTTATCATTAGTTACCTTGCTGTTTTTATATTTTCAGATTACAAAAACCTATATCTACCATCCATATTGCACTTGTATCACCATCTCTTCGCCGAACTAGTGCACCTATACAATTTACCATTGTATTGGGTGTGTTGGGACACAAAAAACTCTTTGTTATTTGGTTGCAGGGTTGTTTGAGAGAGACCATCTTCATCCTACGCCTCCCACGGATTGATAAACCTTAGGTCATCCACTTGACGGAAATTTGCTATTGTCCTACAAACCTCTGCACTTGGAGGCCCAACAACGTCTACAAGAAAAAGGTTGTGTAGTAGACATCATACCGTCAGGCCTAGGCTTCTTCTTGAATACCCATTTGCACCCTATAGGTTTGCACCCATAAGGACGATCAATTATCTCCCATATTTCATTTGCCAAGATGGAATCCATCTCACTACGAACCGCTTCCTTCCAGTAGTCAGCAGCCTCAGATGCATATGTCTCTGAAATAGAACTGGGAGTGTCATCTATGAGATACACAAGAAAATCATCACCAAAGGACTTTGCAGTCCTCCGTCTCTTGCTCCTAGTAGGAACTTCATTGTTCTCCTCCACAGAATTTTCAAAGTGTTCCATCGAAATGGTAGGTTCAGTCATTGTAACTAATTACTGATTTGATGTACTAGGCATCTCCTGATTTGATGAGGTAGCCATATCCTTCATGGGAAAGATATCTTCAAATAAAGTCGCATCATTAGACTCCATGATTGTACCGACATGCATGTCAGATACCTCAGATTTTACAACCAAGAATCTACAGCCAATGCTATGAAAAGCATATCCCAGGAAAACACAATCCACAGTTTTTGGTCCCAGCTTGCGCTTCTTTGGAATTGGCACATTGACTTTTGCCAAACAACCCCGGGTTCATAGATAAGAGAGCTTTAACCTTTTACTCTCTCATTCCTCGAATGGAATTATCTCTTTGTTCTTTGTGGGTTCTCGGTTTAGGACATGACATGCAGTCAATATCGCCTCCCCCCACCATGGCTTGGAGAGACCCGATGTGTCTAACATGGCGTTAACCAAATCAGTTAGATTACGTTTCTTTCTTTCGGCTACCCCATTTGACTGAGGTGAATAGGGAGGCGTCCTCTCATGGATTATACCATGTTCCACACAAAAAGAATCAAATTCATTTGAGAAATACTCTCCACCACGATCGGACCTAAGCCTCTTGATCTTTCGATCAAGTTGGTTTTCCGCTTCAGCTTTATAGATCTTGAAATAGTTCAAAGCCTCGTCCTTGGATTTCAGAAGATACACATGGTATTATCTAGTGGAGTCATCAATTAACGTCATAAAATACTTCTTTCCACCTTTTGTCAACACACCATTCATTTCACAAAAATCTGAATGTATGAGCTCTAGTGGTGCAAGATTTCTTATTTCTGTAGTCGTATGAGACTTACGAGGTTGCTTAGCTTGCACACACACTTGACACTTAGATCCCTTGACAGTGATGAAACTAGGGGTTAAGTTCAAATTCGCTAGTCGCGACATGCAACCAAAGTTAACATGACAAAGACGTGAATGCCACACATTTGATTCACTATTGTTGCAAACATGATTACCAACTTTATTGCAAACATCTGATAAGGCTAAACGAAACAGGCCTCCTGACTCATAGCTTTTACCAAAAAAAGTTCCATACTTGAATATTACAAATTTATTCGACTCAAAGACAAGCTTGTAGCCATCTCTACACAGAAGAGATCTGCTAACAAGATTTTTATTGACGGAGGGGACATAATGCACGTTTTTCAGCCACGCGATTTTCCCCGAAGTAAACTTCAGACCGACCGTGCCAACACCACGAACAGAAGCACTTGAACCGTTTCCCATTAGCACAGTTGAAGTCCCTACGGTCTGATAAGACGAAAACATGGAAATATCACCGCATGCATGCACATTAGCACCCGTGTCAATCAACCAATCAGGAGAATAACATACTGAAAGAATAGTGGGAAATATACCATACCCAGCAACCTTCATGTCACCAATGATAACATTAGCGGTCTTGCCGCCTTTCCCAAGATTAGGGCAACTAGGAGCACAATGGTCAGGATCTCCGCACACATGACAAACACCTTTCTTCGTGTCATTCTTCTTCTTCTTGAAGTTGGTGTGTTGTACAACCTTGTTCTTCCCATCACATGTTGCTTTACCATCAAACTTTCCCTTATTCTTGAACTTGTGGGACTGGAAATTTTTCTTCGGTACCAAATTGGTACTAGATCCTCCCTCAATACCTCGAGCACGTGTGTCTTTTGCTCTCGCCTTTTCTTCCACATCAAGAGTACCAATGAGATCCGGAATGGAAAACTCCTGTCTCTTGTGTTTCAGTAAGGTAGCAAAGTTCCTCCACGAAGATGGAAGCTTAGTGATGATGCCTCCGGCAACAAACTTGTCTGGTAGCATACAATTGACGTGCTCAAGTTCTCTAGCAAATGATTGTATCTCGTGAGCTTGCTCAACCACGGAATTATTCCATGATGTACAGCTCCGTGCCGGCATCCGAGACCACAAACTTGGTCTCGAGTGCGTCCCACATATCTTTTTCATTGTCAATTGACGCATAAGCATCAACTATGTTCTCACCAAGAACGCTTAAGAGAGCAGCCTTAAACAAGGTATTCATTTTCTGAAAAGCTTATTCCTGTTGAGCATCATACTCTCCTTCAGGTTTGCCAAGAGCATGCCAACTCATGGTTTGAAACCATAAGACTGCTCTTACACGCCACCTCTTATAGTGGATACCCTCAAACATAGGACGTCTCATGGAAGTAGCAAAACCACTCGGGGTAAATTGCCTATAATAAGGTTTTTGGATTGTTGGAAATATGAGCAGTTTACCATATGATTTTATTAACAGAAATACTAGATAAAGCATGACTAATATAGCAGAGATCAAGCAAGGCATGCAATCTGACAGAGAGAGGGTAAATAGCATCTGCATATATGAACTAGAACCAAACAAATCTAGAGTAGACACTAAAGCAAGAAACTGTGGCAGAACTTCAAACAGAGAAAGTATGAACACGTACGGTACAACAGGGGAAGCACTGGTCTTGGGGTCGGGGTCCTCGCCAGCCATGTCGTCGAAGAGGTTGTCGTTGTCGGGGAAGAAGTCGTCGTCGGGGAAGTAGTCGTCGGAGTTCGAGGCGTCCGTGACGAAAAAGTCAGTAGTCGCGTAGCGCGCTCCCCAAAAACCTTATCACCCTTCTCCCGTACAAGACTCAAAGAGGTGGGTTCCGGAGGCCTACTGTCCCGACCTGCGGTGCATGCCGCAAGCCGGGATGGGGAAGATTGTAGCAGCAACGCAGTGCTCAGGAACTTGGTGGCGAGAGGAAGATGGTCTTCTCATGTGTCTCTCTAAAGAGGAATGACCTCTCTTATATAGGCACAGGAGAAAGAGGCGACGAGAGGTGAAGCAACAGATAGAGACGAAGCGAACAGGTACGCCGTTCGGATTCAATCTCCACTACAGCAAAAACGTTTCAGCTCCCGTGTGACCGTCTGTATATCCGTCGTGCGTGGCAAAAATTTAAACATCGGCTCATTCCCGCAACCCGCGGCGCGTCGTGGCGAGGCGGGTGGAGGAGAAGGAGCGCGCGTGAATGTCTCTCTTGTTCTCATGCTCATACATGTGGGGAAACATCCTCCCTTATAACGAGGTTCGACTCCCACCAAACTAGCAATGTGAGACTAAACTTTAGTTCCACCTCTTGCCTTGCATGAATGGGCTGCATGGGCCTTTAGGATTTATTAGGAATTTCTGAAACTGCTATTGGGCTGGCCCAAAATAGACAAAATTCCAGCATTTGCCAATGTGTGTTTATCTATCAATGTCATATTTGTAATTCAAATGATCAAGTTCTTGTAGAAAAATAAGTGAGAGAGGACCCTACCGCCAGCAATCACGGCGGTAGGTTCTCACATTTACCGTCAGATGCCTGGCGGTAGGCTGTGAGAACTTACCACATGAAACACCCCATTTGTTGTGACAGACCGCTGCCACGCCTGGCACGCCCTACCGCTGCTAGGTGTGGCAGTAGAGTGTGAATACCTACCGCAAAATAGTCTCATTTTCTGTCATAGCAAGCTTGCGCTCACGCAAGCCTAGCACACCCTACCGCCACCCTGGCGACGGTAACTTCAGCTACCCTACCAGGATCTATTCCGGCGATAGTGCAGTTAGGACACGTCAGATCAGAAACGGTTGGTTGACGGGAACTGTCTTTAACCTACCGTCAGGGTCCCGGCGGTAGGAGAAGGGGCAGCTCTAAAAAAATCAAACCGAGGTCAGATCCTGTAAAACTATGTCAAAAAAGTCAAAACACGAAATTTTACCTCCGACTCCGAAATGTCCAGCGAGACGTACTTATACAGTACTAAGCGTTGGATCAACGCACTACTAACTGTCCCTGGCTCGGACACGGCTTGAAGCTCGACCGCAAGACGGCTTGCCATATCAGGTATCCACCATATAAGTCGAGCGTATCCAGGAGAAAGAGCGTATCACCCGATCGAGTCTGCAATCTGCACTAGCAATGGCGTCCCTCGCGTTGATGCCGAGCTGGTTGCGCCGCCGCGCGCACGTCCCGTCCCCGGAGGAAGCGCGCGAGATCGAGAGGAGAAAGAGAAAGGAAGAGTACGATCAGCTGATCGCTTCGCTGAGGCCGCGACCACGCACATGGCGGACTCGCCGGAGGGATCGCCGCGAAGCGCTGGCTAACGAGGCCGCGAAGCGGGAGTGGGTCGAGGAGCAGAAACGGCTGATCGCGGAGGCGAAGCAGCGATCAGGCGGCGTTCCACATCCCTGTTGGAACGATGACGCGCGAGACAGACACAGACGCAGGATGCGGGCGGCAGTGGAGGAACTATCGTCGGCTTTCGAGGCCAAGAAGAGCCAATGGATGGCCGCGCATAAGCGATCGGGGCTCGAGGAAGCTCGGCGGAGCAGCACCGCCGTGAAGGTTCACCCCCTCGCGTCCACGGAGGCGCCTTTGAAGCCCGTAACCGCCGCCGGGAAGAGCAGCGCGGCAGGGGACAGCGAGTCCGGCCGCCGGGTGGAGATGCACGAGGCGAAGGCCATCGAGCAGAAGCACCTGTGGGGAGGCCGCCGCCGCAGCGAGGAGTACTATGCCATGCGCCGGGAGGTACTGAGGAGAGACCGTGCCGCCCTCGACGAGATTACAGAGCCGCAATCTGCATGCGCGACGAGGAAGAAGGAAGAAGATCGTATCTGTCCGTTCTGTTCTCGGCTTCTCGCTGACAGGAGATAGATAGAACGACCGACCATGTTCGGTTCGCAGCTTTGTCCTGCGGTTGTAATCAGAGGTTTCGTGTACCAAGGGAATCAATTCTTCTTAGTTCATCATATCCTACTAAACTTTTGTCCATGGTAATCTTTAGCTTTGTCTTGGATATTTTCACCCTTGTCCTCGATCGTCCGCATGGATATTTTCACAAAACAACTTTTTTCTAGGCCAATAACAAAAAATATAGAATCAACTAAGGATTCAGTGGAAATGAACAGATCAACATACGAGATCGCAAGTGCAGTTGCTGGGCATGTATATGTACTCCCTCCGTAAAGAAATATAAGAGCAATATAAAAGCGTTGACATCACTAATGTCAAGAAACAAGACACCAGCAGTACTTTCGACAAATAAACACACAGCAAACAAGCCGCTGTCATGCGGCACATCGTATGGTAAGTCCAAATTTACACTAACGGGGAACCTCTCCCAGGCGCAGAAGTGCAGAACTCACATTAGACACACAAATCATACGTGCACAAGGTTAACATTGACCTCTGCAGCCTCTAATTCAGCAGCCTCATAAAATTCACAGAATTTTCAATTCTTCAGTCATATGCCAAACCCTTGCATATACATACGGCGCGAAGTAAACATACCCTAGCAACAGCAACACATCTTAGTGGTCGGGTAACTGCTTTGTTCCTGCTTACTGCTACCAAAATATCAGCGCAGCCGAATTCTTTATCCAGAGTTCTTGCTAGTACTATATCGGCTATGAGACAACATTCCTTCTGGTCACATGCCATAGAAAAATTCTCGATTCTTAAAGAAAACAACTAATCAGAGTTTGATCTGATGCTACAGTGAAACAACTAATCATATGAAACTCCTCATTAGTCACTACTGGCATCTTAACTGCTTGCGCATATTACTTGATCACAGTTGATGTTAGAACACAATGGTGCACTCGATCAAAGGAGGCATGCTGAAGAACTTGCTGCACATGACCACTATCATTTCGACCATTGCCTTTGCTCGGTATCAGCACTAACAAAGTAGACATCCAATTCATCACATAGTTGGACTACACAATCTCTTGGCCCTCCATGTCCTTCCTGGTGAGTGCCGATACTTCCAAATGGGCATTCAATTACCAAGCATGCCCTCATAACAAATGAACATGCCATTCGGGTAGCATAGAAAGGAATGACTCTGGAGCAGCTCTTCATCTTATCATTGCCCTCAAAACAAGACAAGTCTAAGAAGACATGTTGGACGGACTGACCAGCAACCATGCGGAGCCATATTCTATCATGACTAGAGGTATTGCACAGAGACATGTCAAAGGTCACGCCCACGGGTAATCCATAAGCGTATGATAACGGATTTTCAGAATCTGTATCCCGGGCTTGCAGCACAGCAGTTGTAGCATTAAGCATTTCAAAATCTCTTGCTGGTTTTAGATCAAAGATATCAAGAAAGGTGCAAATGTTGACAATAGGAGTGCCGTCGATAAAGTTACCATCAAACACTTTCTTAACTTCTTTGCTGAAGTCGGAAAGCTCATAGGATCCATCGGCACACAGACCATCAATGTGATTAATTATCCAATGCAACTTATCTAGCACTAATTTTGAACATGTTCCAAACTCAGACAGTCTACATAAAATAGCTAACAAAGCAAACTCCAAGACTTGAACCTCCAGTTCTCTATGCAATCCAGCATAACAACATTTCATCCTTCTCACAGATGTATCCAACTTCTCAAGCAAAATATCAAGTGATGTGGGGCCAAAAGCATGAGAATCATCCAACTGAATGAACCACCATATTTCAACAATGAGCTGTACTGCATCAAGATAGTCGCATACAAAGCTCAAGACCGCACTAGTTGATCCAGAAGAATTTACAGCTAAGATATTGACTTCTTCTTTGCATGTTCTATAATAAAGACAATCAAAAGAAGTTGAAGTAATCACAAACAATAGCATGAAAGATTGGTTGCATGGGAAAGAACGGAATATAATAAGTCATACCTCAGAGTACTTTGAACTTTTCCTATACTGCACGGCTTTATCACAGCCCAGGCTCCTTTAACTGTTTCTAATATGAGCCTTGTCGATTGCATTATCACAACTTCATCTAAGTACTTGGTTGTTTTTCCAGTCGTTTCTACCTGTGCATGAGTTCCTCCCACAGTTTCAACACTGAAACATTCATAATCTCCACCTTCTACAGACACTAACTTCTTTTCCCAAAACTGCATTCCAGCTTGATGATACAAGTAGGATAAGAGTGAATCCTGTTCATCTTCGGCTAGTGCACACGAGATCATCCCAAATAGGGGAATTGCATGTGATAATATAACTGCGGGTATATCCAGTTTTTTGTCTTTATCATCATAAGCAGCCAAGACAGAAACCATTAACAATGCTTTGATTCTAGGTTTATCCAAGATCAGCTCTCCATCAGATGCCATATTGATCTATGTCATAGATAATACAGCATCAAGGGATATAACAAAACTTCATAAAAAATCCAAAAGAAATGTTACTATAAATGTAGCAAATGAAGATATTACTCTACCTACGCATAAAAACAAGTCCGAAGTCCTTGTATGTTAAGAATAACAAAAGGCTAAAGTGAGAAAATATGGTTGGTCAGTGGAATTAATATTCAAATTCTTTTCACCAAATTGTTTGCTTATGCTCATTCCTCAAACAGTTGGGCCTAAGGAGGATAAGCAGGAACTTAAATAAAGCTGATTTTAATATGTTAAAAGTTATTTGCAAACCAAGTGTGTGTGCATGGCATGCTGCTAGGTGTTCTTTTTTGCTATTGGATCTAAAGAGAAGTGAGACTGTACCTCACATACTGAACACACCATCTCAGGTCATAATACCCCTAAAGAGAAAGGAAATTACGTGTGCCAGAAATTATTCAATGATAATGCAGTTGAGAAAGACACATCATGTTAATCTGCAAACTGCTGTCGGCATTTCTTTGAATCAGCAAGATCCCTAAACTAGTAGTGTTGTGATGCATCCTCTGTTCATATGATTTGGCTCGCACTTCACATTGATTTGGGGCAGTTTGAGCACAGAATAATGTAGGCATGTTCCTCACTGACAACCCTGCCTATTGTTTTAATATATTGTAGGCAATGTGATATCTAGACAGACAAACCATTATGATGTGCCAAAGGTGTATGAGGCTATGAGCAAGCAGCGGTGTGTTTCTCCTTACAAGTAGGCTCTGCTTTAGGCTTTTATTGCATAATAGATATGGTTTTGTGATCTATGGTCTTAATTACAAAAGCATGCTAGCATATGGAAGAATGGATAGTCTATTTGTTGCTCTTACTGATTTGGCTACAAAGAGGAGATCATCTGGAGTGTATCTATCTGCTGTGGACTCAGACACTATCATTATCACCCTACTAACAGATTACCATTTATAGATGATGCTCTATTGGTGATTTTGACTTTTCAAAGGAGTTTCCCTACAAACTCAGTGATTACGTGGCATACATATGCAACTTCTGTTCTGATAGAACTATTTCTCATTTTTCTGTGAATCTACTAGGTACACATCTTGGTTGAACTTCGTGGAATTTTGCAAAATTTGCTTACTGAGTTAGATTGCCCATATCAAGCAAGTTACAGTAATTTATTTGATTTTTTTTTACCAATGCTCCATTCTTATAGTATACTAAGATATCCATAGATACTCTTTTCACACACCTTGTGTTCGGTTTATGATATTTGTACTCCACAGAGAAATCTGCATGTCCACGCTTGATATCACCCCCCACCCTGCTGTGACGCTGAGCCACCGATCACGTGGAAGAAGTCAAGAAGAAGGGAGTGAAAGGAGAGACTGGGAGGGGTAGGTTAGAAATGCAAGCCACTTTGATACTTAGATGAAAACATGATGGATTGTTCGCAGACTAATAATTAGCCATCAAAATGGATGTTTCGTTTTGATGCAAACAATGGTTAACATTTGTTTCTTCGTAGAAAGTTTCCTGCAGATTGCAATGCCATTGGTGCCTCTGAAGCTAAATAAATGTACATGAATTGATTTCCATGCTAATGTGAAAATGAGGCATAATCTGCTTACTTTAATGTAGCATGTAGGTCAAAAACAACGTGACTCCTTGATTGGAAGATGTGTCTGTCCAAACTAGTTCCATTACGAAGTTATCATAACTTCATTAATACCTACAATTAAAATGTTATCATTATACTTGCGTCTATAAATACATATGGTTTGGTCGTTATTATTTAAATCTTAAAAGTTCTTGGTTCATATCCTGCTTGTTTATAGATACGTGACTCTGTATAGAAGTTGTGTCTATATAACATATATGTCTCCCTATGAAATTTGATCATGTGTTTGAATGGACAAGATCTGGTCTACTAAGATAGTATAAGATGGAACAGAAAGAATCTAATTAACAAAGATGAAAATAATTCCATATCTTCTGCAGTTACTGCAGCCCAATCTTCAAGGGATTATTTTTCCAATGTTTGACTATATTGACATATCATTATCTTCTAATATTTTAATTCGAAAATATTGGTTTCTCTCTCTCGATCAGTAGCTGGATGTAGTGTGCAACCTATGTAATAGGTATGCTATGTGCAGCCTTTGTGATAGACTTGGCTATTCATGTTCCTACAACTATTACTTTTTCTCATCCAGTTGGTAGAGATACAGAAGACCTATAAAATGAGTTGCCATCATGGCTTATACTTAGTACGTGACCATATCCTCGCGAATTTTTGTTTCTTGGCCTTGATGTAAAACTGTAAAAAGTGGCGGCCCAGCCCATGCCCGGTGCAGCTAAAGAGATATTTGGAAAAAGACGACAACCCAAATAAAGAAGATACAATGTTGGAGAAATGGAACACTCTGGTGCACTCTTGAGGAAGGTTTTAAGGGAAGTCGAACAAGAGGAACTATGCTGCTCGCTGCAACAGTATCAAATATCAACCTTCTGAATGATGGAAGACAATGTCTCTTTGACAGCAAGGGGGCCTTTGAGGGGAGGAAGCCTAAGGCTTTGATCTGATGTATTCTACTATTCTCGGAATTTTTGTAGTTGTTTCCATGCTAAACTGTAAGCACCTCTCGTTGTAGAACTCAAGTCTCAGCTCCAATGAAATTTTATCATCTAACGAAAGGAATCTCAGCTCGTGCGATGCCTGCTATACTGTCTACTATGATCTCTATTTTACAAAATAAATGAGCTACCAGGACCGCTCAAACAATCTGCTAACAGTGATCACATGGCAACGCGACCACAAATAATCTGACAGAGTGCGTCAAGCCATGCCTTGGGTATTCTCAAAATCCAAATTTTGGAAAAAACACGTACCATATTGTGGTCTCAAACTGTGGTTTCAGTCTTACTACCTCCGTACAGGTTTATTGGTCCCCTTTGTAATTTGTGTCAAAGTTTGATCAAAGATTTCATTTAACTAATAAAAATGTTAATGCATGTCAACAAAAATTATATCATTGGATTCGTATTTGAACATAGTTTTCAATGATATAATTTTTTGTGACATGCATGAATATTTTGTTAGTTTAATCTATGGTCAAAATTTGGCACAAAATACAATGGGGACCAATAAACCAGGAGGGAGGTGGTACATTGATAGCAGAAAGTCAAAAAATGGGAATACATTCTCAAATGAGGGAGTATACTTCTTTCCCTCACGAAACCTAGAAAAACAAATGGTAAGAACTTATGATAAACTATGTGTAGTCTTCTAAATGTTGTAGACAAGTGTTAGATATCAGCAAACAACTGTAATGACATTATATATTTTCCGGTCTATAAAAACCTGCAGTAACTCAAATTTGTACTCGCCAAACAATGTTATAGATTTTTCTCCTTTTTGTTTTATTGACTTGCACTTTGTTGACTGTTGCCATCTCAGCTGGAGGGGTAACGTTTCACGCACCAGCCGGTTCACCCAAAAGTCCGAACTAATTGAGAAGGTTGGGCGAACCAGGTATACTTCAACAGGAGGTACCATCTTTTGTCACAGGTTTGGGCATCATCGAGTGGCCGATCCCATGCACTATCAAGCAACCAAACTTTGATGTTCACATCAGTGCAAAGCCCACATAATCAGGTGTATCTTATAGGATAGGTATTACACAGGGCTTCAAACATTTGACTCATGAGGAGAATGTATATTAATATGATCTTCTAAAAATATATATAAATTAAATATGCTCTTTGCCTTCCAGATTCAGTTGTCCTAAATCAAACTGTAAATATGCAACACATCCTTAAAGTTACTTGGCTAAAAGAGAAATCTACAGTTGGGGTTGAGTAGACTTCATCGTTACAAATTACTTAGCAGCCTGCAAATATAGATGCATTCATTGTTATTATTTAAGGTTGATGGATTGGAATATTCTCAAACTCCATACAACTGACAGAAAATAAGAACATGGGTACACCCTACCGAATTGAGATAGTACCTCCTTTCTAGTATATACCGAACTTGAAAGAACTGCGCAAACAGAAAGAATCAGTGCAGCAGCAATACTGAAAGTGAAAACATACATTTATATAGAACATTAGCATGTAGATAAAATTGGAAGTAAGCAATGGAGAAACACCTCTTTGGCTAAATGTTTGGCTATATTGGCTGAAAAGCTCCCATGATTCTTGCCAATGGAAAACAGAACGCCATATATATCTTGATCCTGCATATAATAAATATGGTCGCAACATAGAAGAAAAGAGTCAGTTACCACAAAATTGAAGTCATAGGCTCAAAGCCTCAAATAATTATAGAGTAAGCAATATCCTATACACTGAATGAAACTCAAATTAACATTTAGCAGGATAATTGAGGCTTTGTGTTACATTGACTACACGAATAATTCATCTAGAAAATGTTCAAGCAAAGATCAGAATTGCAAAGGGGGGGGGGGGGGGGGGGGGGGGTAATTGTGAGACATGGTGATTGTTCTGCACTAACATACCTCTGGATTTTTCTCCAGACCTGCAATGAGACCATCAAGTGCAGATTTAAACATTTGAAGTTTAGGCAGATTCACTGACCCTAGGATCTTGCGTGCTGCATTTTGAACTACGACATTGGGATCCATCAATATGCCAAGGAACTGCAAAAGCAACAGGAGGCATAAGATTACCAAATTTAGCATCTAGCACAGTTAACTAAAAATAAAGAACCAATTCATACATCTAGCTTACACGAGATACATTATATTGATAATTAGTACCATGTGCATGTGCTTCTCCTGCATGCTCAAACATCCATATGTTGCCATATCAAACAGCGGCAAAGTTTGCAGTCTAACTGCTTCTGTATCATCATTCATCATGTCCATCAACAAGTCCAAGGCCTTCTGTGCATATTGGTTTGAAAGCTTTGCAAGAGCTCCCCGCGTTTTACATGCAACTGTTCGGACCTGTAGGGAGAACATATAGAACAATAAACAAAAGACACGGGACGTTAAGGGGAATTATGTGGTATAAGAGAATGACCTGACCTGATAA
This sequence comes from Triticum urartu, assembly GCF_056163025.1. Classification (NCBI taxonomy): domain Eukaryota; kingdom Viridiplantae; phylum Streptophyta; class Magnoliopsida; order Poales; family Poaceae; genus Triticum; species Triticum urartu. The sequence continues at coordinate 460,435,622 of NC_141876.1, read as the reverse complement.
AATTCATCTTCAACCCCATGTGCAAATATGCCAGCAGCACAGGGGGGTGATAATTTAGGTGGTAATTTTTTCCCTTTGATGCTAGAGGCACTCCCAGTGTCAGTTTTTATGATCTTCTTAGACAGTGACTGAAGCAAAACACCTTCAGATACTCTCTGCATTTTGGCAAGTGCGTTGAATGCTTCAATTCTTACTTCTGTACACATGTCCCTAGCCATGGAGCTAAGCTGAATAGAGAAGTCCAGAGGGCAAACAAAGCAGTTATCATTACAGTGGTCAGTGGAGTAAAACTTGCTTACAAATATTAAATGCACAAGCATGATTAGATGCATCTTTCTTATTGCGTGCATCACAAACTGCATGTTTCAGTAGTAAATCTCATTTGCCATGAGTACTTTCACCTTGTCAAAAGGATTTCTGGTGATAAGAACAGAAAGGTAAATTGCCGAAAATACAGGTCTTTTCAAGTAAAAAACAAGAACATCGCTCCCAGTATCAGTTATGGGCATGTCGTATAACTATTCATTCCAAACTTTAGTAGCCTGGAATTGACATATAGAAACAGAAGTATTAGGCTAAATAAAAATGTCGGTATCACATTAACATTAGGCCCACACTCAGCTAGTTGATCCTACCGTTCATGAACACCAAATCCAGCGCGAAATGCAAACCATACCTGTAGGAAAACCCGGTCCATTTGGTCACCATCACCACCCAACTCCTTTCTCATGGCAAACTTTTCCGCACAAAGGCCAACCTATCCACCGAAGACAGGAGATCTCCTCAATTCCTCATATGTAACTCTCAAAAGCATACAGTAGCACAAAAGAAAACATAAGTACCCATAAATGACAAAATCTCACCAATCGCACAGCGGCCAACCTGATACCCTCGTCCTCGTCCCTCAGCAATTTCTCCGCGCAAGCGTAGCAACACTCCACAACCCCGCCGCCGGCATTCACCTTCTCGAGGACCGCAGCGAGGCCGCTGAGCGCCTCCGCCCGTGCCAACGGGTAGAGTCCGCTGGCCATCGAGACTAGTGCTCGGATCTCCATCTCAGGGTCAGCGCCTGAGCTACTGGATGCGTGCGGCCCCATAAACCGAGCCCGCTTGGCGACGGATGGGCCGGGTTCGGAAGCGGCGAGGCCCTCGTCCATGAGATTCACGGCCTCATAAGCTTGGAAAGAATTTTGCAAAACCCATATAAGTATATTTCTTGCAAACTAAAACTAATAATCTCTAGCAAATTAAAATTAGAACTGCATGCTGGTCGCATATTACTGTATGATTAAATTTTCAGGTCTTTGTAACTGTTATTCTGATATCAGCACAGACCTGAAAAGAAGTATCAATTTCCATATAGCTGAGAATTTAAAAATTAAATAGCAACAATGCAGCTGTATGGATTGAACTCCTCCTCGAAGTATATATGCATTTAGATTTAGTTACACATGTTCATTCCAGCTAACTTTTATCCAGATTGCTTAGGACATTGTCATCCAAACAGTTGATGGAAAGAATTTAGCGCAATACTACAAAACACAGGAGCTAGCATAGAGTTTTGTAAGGGGCATATCTATGTTTTCTTCTCAACGGTAGTGGCCGCCTAACTTACTTTACAAAATGGACAAGGATAATGGAAGGATGGCCTTGTGCCCTTTATTCATGGAATGGTACTAATCAATACTCATCTACTGCATAAGTTTCTTCATGGTTTTTTAGACTATAATCCTGACATTTTTTTGCCTCCCTAAATCCTAATCCTGTAGGGCAGTGGCGGAGCTAGCATTTGACATCAGGGTGGTCCGACCCCTCAATTTTTTTTACAAGAAATATGACATGTGGGTGTTCTAATAGTTACCAATATCACATAGAAATAGATCAATATGGTCTTATAAACACACTAAAATTCTCAATTAAGTTTAAGTTTTGCATAAAGAAGCATACATAGTACATACTATATGGACCATAGTACATACCTTGAGAAGCTCGAAAAGACTATGTTTCTCGCCTACGCTTTTGCATTGCCATGAAAGTAGCAACTATATGGTCACATTCGACATAGACACTGTTGGTTCTTGAGTTTGCTCTTCAATCACAACCAAAAATACACACAAGTTCTCTGGCTTGCTCTTCGGCCACATCTTACATATTCATTGCCTTCTTCTTCTTCCCTATCTTCATAGCTTCTCTCTTAGAAAGAGAAACAATGTCTCCGGCCCTCTTCATTCTTCAAAAATTCTGCAATAAAATTTAGTTTCTATCAATAAAGCAAATTGAGGCAGAAATGATGTGCAAAATTATGTATGTGTTCATCAATTCATGATAGCATAGTGCAAAAAAGCAAACCCTAAGTCAAAAATAGGGGGATTCGGTACCTTAAATTGATTTGCACACTTGTTGCGATGCTGCCGCCGGATGGCCGGAGACTGGCTGGTGAGCGGCACCGACGGCGACGGGCATCGGCTTTGCAGGGAGGGCAGAGGGGGCGGAGGCAGGGGCGGGCGGGCGGCAGGGCCAGGCGGCCGCGGCTCGGGACAAGGGCAGGGCAGCGGCGCGGGGGAGCGGTGGAGCCGAGGGGCAGGGGTGCCGGGCGGGAAGGGGAGGCGGCCTGGGCTCGGGCCGGCGACCGGCGAGGCCGTGAGGAACGGCGGCGCCGCGGAGGTGAGGGCGTCGGTCGTCGGGACGAGGGCGTCCTCTGGCTCGATGTGGAAGGTCGTGGCCTCGTGGGCTGTGGCTGAACGAGGGCTGGTCGCAGCGGGAGAGGTAAGTATTATTGGGCCATCTTTTTTTTTGGCCCAGTTAAATATCCATAGGTATATAGGCTGCTCCAAAATCCCCGGGTGGACCGCGGCCCACCCTGGCCACCCTGTAGCTCCGCCCCAGCTGTAGGGCATTGCTGTCTGCTACATGGTCTAAATGAGCACAAGCCTTGTGATTGCTGAGATCAACCATAGAATCAAAAGAATATAAGATCACAAGTTCGCCGGTGTATTGGCAGAGGACCTACCAGCGGTGGTGGAACTGGACTGCCGCGGCGCGGGCGGTGGTGCCCCTTGTGCCTTCTCCATGCGAGAACGGCCGACAGCGTGCTGCAGGTAGGCCGCGGAGGGGTGGACCGGGAGGGGGCGAGCAGAACCTGGCAGTAGGCGGCGTAGAGGAGCAGGAGGCCACGAGGAATGGGGCAGGGCCGCGGCGGCGGAGGGGATCTCGAGAGGGCTACGGCGGAGGACAAGACGCCCGCGGAGTGCGGAGAGGGAGGAGATGGCCGCGACGCAGGAGGCGCAGGCAGGGAGCGGGCGCGGCGCAAGACGGCAGGAGATAGCGGGAGGACGAAGGAGTAGGGATGGCTTCCGCAAATCCGCCGCGCTGGTTTCCGGCTCCTCGTGCAGAAGCAGAACTACGGGTGTTTTTTTTGAGGGGGTAAAACCAAATTATTCATCAAAAGCCACAGTTTGTGGGATAGAAGCAGGGTTATGGGGTTGGCCCAACCAAACGTGGCGCCCCGACCCTCTACTAAGAGAAAACTTGGCTAATTTATGTGCTTCCATATTGGTTGCACGGCCTTCAAAAGTAAAAGTACAATTAAAGGGAGATGATCTACAGTTGATTTCATGAACAACTGCTCCGTTCTTCCCCATACTTCTTCTTCCAATGTCAGAGATAGCTTGTTTTGAATCTGATGCAATCACCATGTTCTGAATGTTGAGATCTTCCGCCAGAGCAAGAGCTTCTCTACATGCTATTGTTTCCAAGATCAGGGGGTCCTCCAAACCTGCTATGACCAACGATGAGCTTCCCATATAGTTTCCCAAGTGATCGCGGCAAACTGCGGAGGCAGAACCACCTCTGCCAGCTCGGACCCCCGCGTCAACATGAATTTTAGCAAACCCAACTGGGGGTGCCTTCGGTCGAGCGACCGGTGCTTGCCTTGCAGCTCCCGGCGCGCTAGTGGGTCGTTGCGTTGACAGGATGGTGAGTTCTGAGATAAAGTTCTTGACGAAGGAATTGGTGGCTTGCGGTGTTTGGAAAAACTGCTCATGGATGGCTTCCCTTCGTGCTGTCTATATGGCCCAAAGTGTGACTGCCGTTAGAACAAACTGGTCATGTGATAACATCTCCATCATAGCGAACAACCACTGCTTGGCTTTAGGTTCGGTGGTTGCCACCAGTTTTTGAGCAAGATCATCATCCACTAAAGCCCAAGTACATCTGGAGGTTGTGCAGTTCAGCAAAGAATGTCTCCACGAGTCCGGGACTCCACACATCCCACACAGGGGATTGTCCGCCATGTGACGATGAGCTCGCACATCTTCAGTTGGTAGAGATTGCTTTGATAATCTCCATAGAAACATTTTGACCTTCCCCGGAACCTTTGTATTCCACAGGTCTTTCCAATGGGCATCTTCCAGTACCGCTGTAGACGAACCGGCTATCCCCTCGAGCCAAGCTTCACGTCGTTGTCTCGTGGCCACCAACATCCGATACGCCGATTTTACTATGAACACTCCGTTTCGCTCGAAATTCCAGCACCAGAAATCGTTTGTGTTGCGAGTACAGAGGGGTATCCCCATTATAGTTCGTGCATCCATAGCAAGAAAAACTTGGTTGACCAGCGGTTCATTCCATTTGGCACTAGTGTGATCAATTAACTCTGACACTAATGTTGGTGGATTAGGCACACGACACCCGTAAGGCCTGAGCATCTCATCTCTAGGTAACCAGGTATCCTCCCAAATATGTGTAGTTTCTCCATTACCTATCCGACGGATTAGGCCTTGCTTGAGTGTGTCTCTTCCTTCAACAATCGCTCTCCAAACCTGACTAGGATGACCTCCGAGTGTGGCCTGCAGAATATTGGATGTTGGGTAGTAGAGACTTTTGAGGATTCGGGCACTCAAGGTTTCTGGGTTCTGTAGTAGACGCCAGGCTTGCCGAGCTAGCATTGCAAGGTTGAAAATTTCAAAATCCTTAAAACCCAGTCCTCCCATTCCTTTCGGCTGAGTCATGGCCTTCCAAGAAACCCAATGTGGTTTTCTCTTACCGTCCTTGCATCCCCACCCAAATTTCCTGATGAGCATGTTAAGGTGCTCGCATAAGCCCCTCGGCAGTTTAAAACAGGACATTGAGAAAACTGATATGGCATGTGCAACCGATTTCATGAATACCTCTTTACCTGCTGTTGACATTGTGCTCTCAATCCACCCCTGCACCTTACTCCATAAATGGTCTTTCAAATACTTGAAGGAACCATTTTTTGAACTCCTAACATCTGATGGCATCCCAAGGTATTTTTCATTAAGTGTTTCATTCGGGAAATGTGGTAAATCCTTGGCCTCAAGTCTTGTACTTTCTGGTACACCTTTGCTAAAATATATTGAAGATTTTGCAAAGTTGATACGTTGGCCCGAGGCTTGACAATAGTTGTTCAGGACCAGGTTCACCTCATTGGCTCCATTACTATTTGCCTTACAAAACAGCAGGCTGTCATCAGCGAATAAAAGATGGCTCACTTGTGGCGCCGACGGTGCCACTTGCAGACCACTTAAGTTTGATGACTCACTTTTTGATTTCAATAGGCACGACAGGCCCTCTGCTGCTAGCAAGAACAAGTACGGAGATATGGGGTCCCCTTGTCTGATTCCACGAGATGGCTCAAACTCCTCGAACTTCTTCCCGTTGAACATGACTGAGAATTTAACAGTGGTGACCAGCGATATTACTATATTCACCCACCTTTCAGTAAAGCCCAGCTTGATCATGATTGCTCTGAGATAAGGCCACTCAATTCTATCATAGGCCTTTGTCATATCCAATTTCAATGCAAATGACTGGTGTTTCTTTGCCTTATTTCTCTTCATAAAGTGAAGGCATTCATACGCAATGATGATATTGTCAGTGATTAATCTACCAGGAACAAAGGCGGAGCTCCAAAGGGCCTTTTCTTGGGCCAGTTCCACACAGAAATGGCCCAGAAGTCGCAGCTGCTATTTCGGGCTGGAGCTCCTCGCAGCCAGCTCCAACCTGACCTTTACCTACACTCAAAAAAACTACACTAAAAAACTGGCCTTTTACCGTTTTACCCTCCCGCAAATCTCCATAATACAACAACAATGCCACAAAGCAGTTCGCTCATTGTTTCCTTCATCCTGTAAGTGCATCTAGTGCCCCTTAGTGATTTTGGTGTATTGAAGACTTATAGGTTAAGGGACTAATGCGTTTGTGAGTGTACACAGGTCTATAAGTCTATGAGGAACTTGATATTTACAGAGAAAGTCGACCCCTAAAAATGAAGTTCTTCGACTGAAGACTTTGGATCACTGAAGACCTTCTGAAGACTTTGAAAGTGAAGAAATTGGTGTGACCTTGAAGACTTGGTATTCGTTCAAGGAACATGAAGCGTGAAGACTTTTGTTTTCGTAGTTTCATTTTCTCTTTCTTGAGTCATAGGAAATACCGTACTGTTAAAGGGGGTCGAGGAAATACTAAGGAAAATTTCCACGTGATGCTCAACTCAAAATCCTACACCTACCAATCCCTTCGAGTGAAGCCATTGGAAATCTCATATAGTTCAGTGAATTTCTTCAGTGACAGAGATGAAGTTCTTCTGGTCTCTGAGGAATTTGTCCTGACCGAGGAGTTAGGAATTTGCCAGTGCGGATTACCTACACAGTGAGGAACATGATAGCTCTGAGGATTTTGCTACTCAAAATTCCGACCGTTGCTGTGCTATGCGCCAGCTGTCCCAAAATATCTATCCACCTAATGGTCATATCATTGAAGGGCATTTATGTCTTATCATGTCGGGCTGCTCCCTAGGCTATAAATAGCCGCCCCCTACAACCACTAGTTGGTTGGCTGCTCCGAGAGAAACTGACACTTGTCATTTGAGAGCAACCCATCCTCCGTGGACTTTGAGCGAAAATCATCAAGTGAGGAAAAACCCAAAACCCAAACACCTACAAACCCCAAGTGATTGAGCATCACTGAAGAGATTGATCCTGCGTGGATCCGACGCTTGTTACCTTTGAAGATTGTGCTTCTTCCAGACGGTTAGGCGTCATGGTCTAGAGCATCCAAGAGGAATTATGGATCGCCAAGTGACCGAGTTTGTGAAGGTTTGGAAGTCGCCTGAAGACTTACCACGAGTGATTGGACGAGGTCTGTGTGACCTTAGTTCAAGAAGAATACGGTGAGGACTGGGTGTCCTGAGCTGCGTGTTCAGGACTGGGTGTCCGGGACTGTGTGTCCTCGAGTTTAAATACTCAGCCGCTCCAACCAGACGTACAACTGAGACAACAGTTGGAACTGGTCTACCAAATCATTGTCTTCACCAAGCTTACTGGTTCTATTTCCTCAACTCTTCCATTTCCTCATAACTGTGTTGTGTGGTTGTTCATATCTGTGTTTGAAGACTTTGACTGAAGACTTCCTTAATTTCCTCAGTTCAATTTCTTCAGTCTGTTTGTCTTCATCCTGTGTTATCCTGTGCTTACGCTTCTATACTCTGTGCATGTCTTTATTTCATCATGATGACTATGCTTGTATTCTGTTATGTTTACTTTTGAGTACTCATTCCGCTGCTAGTAGTTCTTCGCTAAGGAATTTCCTCACCGGCAAATTCCTTAGTGAAGAATTTCATAAAAATCGCCCATTCACCCCCTCTAGTCGATATAACGCACTTTCAATTGGTATCAGAGCAATGTACTCCCTTGTTCTGTGTGATTTTGGTTTAACCGCCTGGAGTTTTAGTTATGTCGACCACAGGTATGATCAAGGTCTCTGCTGGGTGTCCTACCTTCGATGGGACGGACTACCCCTACTGGAAGAATAAGATGCGATTACATCTTGAAGCAATTGATAACGATCTCTGGTATGTTGTGGAAAATGGTGTTCCCTCAGTCACACCTTCTCTGAATGCTGCTGATGTGAAGAGATTCAAGCAACTCGACTCTCAAGCGAAGAATATCATATGTGGCCATCTGAGCAAAGGACAGTATGGCAGAGTGAGTGCTTTGGAGACAGCGAAGCTTATCTGGGACAGGTTGTCCAAAGTGAATGAAGGAGTCTCAACTCAACGTGACTCCCGAGTTGATGTTCTTCGCAATCTCTTCAACCGCTTCAAAAGACTCGACAATGAAAATGTTCAACAAACCTTCGATCGCCTCACTGACATCTCAAATGAGCTTCAAGCACTTGGTGCCACTGACATCACCGACCATGAGGTGGTGAAGAAATTGCTGAGATCACTTGATTCCTCATTTGACACTCTGGCATTGATGATACAAGAACGTGCTGATTACAAGTCACTTGATCCCGCTGATATTCTCGAAAGGCTAAATACTCATGAGTTCCAACTTGCTGAAAAGAGAGATCTCTATGGTTCAAGCTATGGCAGAACACGTGCACTGAAGGCCAAGGCAGTATCTGAGTCCGAAGATGAAGACTCTGGTAGCAACCTTGGTGATCCTGAAGAACTAAGCCATGATCTGGCTCTGCTTGTGAAGAAGTTCCAAAAGTTCTCAAGACGTGGTCGCCTTGGAAGACCCTCAAGGAGCAGTGATTCCTCATCCAGTGACTACAAGAGGAGGCTCTGCCACAAATGCAAGAAGCCTGGACATTACATTCAAGATTGGCCTCATTGGGAAAAGGAATCAAAGAAGAAGAAATACAAGGATTACAGTTCTGATGATGCGAAGAAAAAGAAGAAATCCACAAAATCCTCATCATCAAAATCCTCAAGGCCTTCATATCACAAGAAGAGTAGCTCCAAGAAGGCCAGGGCATTCATTGGCAAGGAAATGGACTCTGAGGCTGAATCTGAAGAAAATGAGGAAGAAGAGTCATCTGAGGAGTCTGAATCCGGAGTGGCAAGCCTAGCTCTCGCTATTGGATTCGTCAGCAAGTCTATCTTCAACACTGAAGAAAATAACCTCACCAACAAAGCTGATGAAGGGGATGACGACTATGCTCCCACCTATTGCTTCATGGCAAAGGGTGCCAAGGTACTCAAATATACCTCATCTGAATCAAGTGAGAATGAATCTGATGAAAATCTTAAGCCCAGCTATTCTAAACTTGCTAAGATTGCTGTAAAACAATAAAGGGCTTTAGAAAAGGTTCAAAACATGCTAGACAAAAGTGATGATATCTTGGGTGAAGAAATGGATCGCACTAAAGCCTTGCCTGAAAATCTCCAGAGAATTTAGACTAGGTTTGACAATCTTCAAAGTCATCATAACACTCTCTTATCCGATCATGAGAAGCTTTCTTATGAATTTCTTCAAAGAAAGCAAGATCTTGAAAAGATAAGAGTGAGTTATGAAGATCTTCAGAAGGAGCGCGATTCATTACTTGCTCAACAAATCAGCGCTTCTCAGGAAGAATTTGTTCCTCCATGTTTGAAATGCATTGAACGTGAATCTGCTGATTCTTCACCTGAATGTTCAAATGCTGCTAATGTTTCAAATTCTTCACATGCCTCTGCTATCACTAATTCCTCATCTGAGGACATTGCTAGCATCACCAACGATGCAGGGCTGAAGGAATTGTACACGACAGACATGTACAAAATCCTCAAAGGGCATCAGGCTCTTTGTGATGTGCTTAAAAAGCAGATCCTCAATAGGAACCCTAGGAAAGAGGGTATTGCCTTTGAGAGGAAACTCAATGCTGATGGTACATATTGGAAGCCTGAGCAGTACCCCAAAACTACATGGGTTGCTACAAAGGGACCTCCAGTTGATCCATCTAACTTATCTGGATTTGCATGTGAATCTCCTCGTTCTGATGACAAGTCATTTGACTTCAACTATAAACTATTCAAAAATCAGAATGGTGAAGTATTTGCTAGATATGTTGGCACTAACTGCAGGAATGGCTCCCCTATGAAGAAAATCTGGGTTCCCAAAAGATGCCTTGAAAATGTTCAGGTGAATGTCATCATGATGCCACCTGTGAAGAATAGGAACCCCAGATCAAATTCTTCATATGGACCAAATTCTTCATATGGATCCAAGTCCTCATACGGACCAAACTCCTCACATGGATCAAATTCCTCAAAAGGATCAAAGTCCTCAAATGAACATCATCGTGCTAACTCGTCTGTTTCGCACAGAAGATCTAAGGATTATGGATATGTGCATTATTCTTCAAATCATTATGTCCATAAGTCCTCGAAGAATTTCTCTGCTTACTCGTATGCTTATTCTAACCCCTCTTATGTGAAACGAAATGGACTGGCTTCTATACCATCCTTCTCGTATGGAGCTCGCAGAATGATGAACTCTTTGCCACCCCTTCAGATGTGGGTGGTGAAGAAAAAGAACTAATCTCTTCTGCAGGGTCAGGTCTCCTGACGTACGTAATCGTCTGAAGAATTTGCTGGAGACCTGAGCATGCCTGATAGGATGCAGGCTAATCATGAAGAAATGAACTTTCATTTCTCACGTCCTCATATTGCTTTATCTGTTCTTTTGCTTGATGAAATTGATCTGATGAATTGATGTCATATTCTTCACTGATGAAGTATACGAGTTTGTAAGCTGCACTAATTCATCTGCAGGATGATCAACCCAAAGCCACTGAGTGGGTCCTCGATAGTGGATGTACAAACCACATGACTGGTGACAAGAATCTATTGATGGATGCTCCATTATCTCCGTCGCATCTGAATCATATCATCTTTGCTGACAAAGGCAAAAGTCAGGTATTGGGTCTAGGTAAGGTTGCGATCACAAAGGATCGACACATGGACAAATTCATGCTTGTTGAGTCCTTAGGATACAACCTTATGTCTGTCTCAATGCTTTGTGATCTTGATATGGTTGTTGTCTTTGGCAAGTACCGTTGTGTTGTGGTTATGGAAGCTGACAATTCCAAAGTCTTCGAAGGCTTTAGGAGAGGAGACCTGTATATTGTTGATTTCTCTACAGGACCACAACCAGCTGTGTTCTTACTTGCAAAAGCTTCAGAAGGCTGGCTCTGGCATCGATGACTTGGTCATGCAGGCATGAGGAATTTGCACACGCTTGCGAAGAAGAAGCATGTCATTGGCATCGAGAATGTCAAATTCCTTAAGGATCACTTATGCGGAGCCTGTGAAGCTGGGAAGATGACGAAGGCCAAGCATCCAGCGAAGACTATCATGACCACCACTCGCCCATTTGAATTGCTTCACATGGATCTCTTTGGTCCTAATCATTATTCTGCTATTTCAAATGAAGCATCTCAATATGGCTTTGTTATTGTTGATGATTATTCTTGCTACACATGGGTACACCTTGTTACTTACAAACATGAAGTGCAGGAAGTCTTCAAATGATTTTCCTCGAGGGCTTCAACCAACTTTGGTGTGAAGATCAAGCACATCAGAAGTGACAATGGCACTGAGTTCAAGAATTCTGATCTCGATGACTATCTTGATGAACTTGGTATTACTCATGAGTTATCTGCTCCTTATACTCCTCAGCAGAACGACGTCGTGGAGCGTAAGAACAGGACTTCTGCTGAGATGGCTCGCACTATGCTTGATGAATACAAAACGCCTTGTCGGTTCTGGACTGAGGCAATTGATACTGCGTGCCACATCATCAACAGAGTATATCTTCACAAATTCTTCAAGAAAACTGCCTATGAACTCCTCACTGATAAGAAACCCAATGTAAGTTATTTCAAAGTCTTCGGTGCTAAATGTTGGATTAGAGATCCTCATCACAACTCAAAATTTGCACCGAAAGCACATGAAGGTTTTATGTTTGGTTACGGAAAGGACTCGCACACCTACAGAGTCTTCAACAACATTCTTCACAAGATTGTTGAAACTGTAGATGTGCGGCTCGATGAAACTAATGGCTCGCAAAGAGAGCACCTACCTACTGTGCTAGATGAACCAGCACCTGAGGAAACTATCAAGTTCAAGGCTACTGAGGATGTCATTCCCACTGAAGAATCTGCTGAAGAATTCATTCCAGAACATGAAGAACATCGAGCTAATGCACCTGAAGAAAATGCTGAAGAAAATGGTGCTGAAGAAAACGCCGATCAAATTCTTCAACGGCAACCAACTCATCCTCGCATTGCAAAAGAAGTGCAAGTTGAAAAGATCATCAATGACATCAAAGCGCCAGGTCCTCTCACACGCTCAAAAGCTTCACATCTGTCTAACTTTTGTGGGCACTATGCTTTTGTCTCTATTACAGAGCCCACTAAGGTAGATGAAGCATTTCTGGAGCCTGAGTGGATTCAGGCCATGCAAGAAGAATTACATCAGTTCGAGCTCAACAATGTTTGGGAACTGGTCAAATGTCCAGATCCTCGCAAGCACAATATCATCGGCACAAAGTGGATCTACCACAACAAGCAAGATGAAAATGGCCTTGTGGTGAGGAATAAGGCACGTCTTGTAGCTCAAGGCTACACACAGGTTGAAGGAATTGATTTCGATGAAACTTTTGCACCTGTTGCTAGGCTTGAGGCTATTCACATATTACTTGCTTATGCTAACCATCATGATATCACTTTATATCAAATGGATGTGAAAAGTGCATTCCTCAATGGTAAGCTTGAGGAAGAAGTATATGTTGCTCAACCCCCAGGTTTTGAAGATCCAAAGAATTCTGACAAAGTCTTCAGACTCAACAAGGCCCTCTATGGCCTCAAGCAGGCCCCACGGGCGTGGTATGATACTTTGAAGGAATTCCTCATGACGAAAGGCTTCAAACCCGGTTCACTCGACCCTACTCTTTTCATTAAATCTTATGATGGTGAATTGTTTGTGTGCCAAATATATGTTGATGATATTATCTTTGGCTGTACTAACCAACGTTATAGTGATGAATTTGCCTATATGATGAGTGAAGAATACCAAATGTCTATGATGGGAGAGTTGAAATTCTTCTTAGGTCTTCAAATTCGTCAACAACGCAATGGCATATTCATATCTTAGGAGAAATACCTCAAGGATGTACTGAGGAAATTCGGCATGCAAGATTGCAAAGGCATCAAAATTCCTATGCCTACAAATGGCCATCTGTGCACTGATGAAAATGGTATTGACTTCGATCATAAGGTATACCGCTCCATGATTGGTTCTTTATTGTACTTATGTGCATCTAGGCCAGATATAATGCTTAGTGTTTGCATGTGTGCCCGATTTCAAGCTACACCGAAGGAATCACACCATAAGGCTGTGAAGCATATTCTTCTATATCTAGCTCACACACCAACACTTGGATTATGGTACCCCAAGGGATTGGCTTTTGATCTCATTGGATATTCGGACTCTGACTATGCTGGTGATCGTGTGGACCGCAAGTCAACATCTGGTACATGCCATTTCCTCGGACGATCTTTGGTCTGTTGGTCCTCGAAGAAACAGAACTGCGTATCACTATCTACTGGTGAAGCTGAGTACATTGCCGCTGGTTCTTGCTGTGCCCAATTGCTATGGATGAAGCAAACTCTCAAGGACTACGACGTCAACATGAAGAATGTGCCTCTCTTCTGTGACAATGAGAGTGCCATCAAGATTGCTCACAATTCAGTTCAGCACTCGAAGACAAAGCAAATTCAGATTCGTCATCATTTTCTTCGTGATCATGTGTTGAAGGGCGACATTTCTATTGAGCATGTGAAGACTGAAGAACAGCTAGCCGATATTTTCACAAAGCCCTTGGATGAGAAGAGATTTAGCAAGTTGCGGTGTGAGCTAAATATCCTAGAATCTTCGAATGTTCTTTGAAAAGGACACTCATCCTAACACTTATGCAAAATTGATGATTTAGATGTGCAACATATGAAGAAACGTTTTTCTTCAATTCAATGAAGAACAACACTCTTAGTGTGAAGAAATTAACGAAGAATTTGGTTCTCAGAACCCTACGATAATTGTACGCGGTGTCTGAAATCATCATTCTTATATGGTGGGTCACGCCACAACCAAAAGTTGAAATTCCTCAATTATTCATATTCTTCAACTTTGCATTGTCTTCACTGCTTCCGTCATTTTTCTTCATTGACTATATATATATATAAGTTTATGTCCTCTACAACATTCACTTATTGCTAATTCTTCAAGTTGGTTTTTCTGCTAAGTGAATGTGATCGGACCCTTCCCCCTCTATGCTATACCCAACCCAATCTATTCACAAATTCTTCATGTGCGTTCTATTTGAAACTCGTTCAAAATCTTCACTGTGTCCTTGTCAGCTGAAGAAATTGCGAACGGAACTTTAAAACCTATTTTATCAAAATTTTCGGCTTTGTCGCTCAAACCGTTCCGCATCCCACATTATACTTATCCACTCACCCACGATCGCACACGATCTCCACCTCTCAGTATGTGGGTGACACATGTCAAGCGAATGAGAAGGGTCAGGGGCACGTTCGTCCAATTTCTTTGGGCGAGCAGTTTTTCACCGTGGCTATAAATACCCCTCCGCCCCTTCCTCACTTCTTTTACTCCGCTCGACCTCTCTCTCCAGCTCGAGATTCTCAAACCCTAGCGCTGCCGCTACTTCATTGCCGCCAGTGAGGAAGAGCTTCACTGCCTCGGCCTCATCGCCGACGTACTCACCCCGACCACGGAAATCTTCACTCCGTCGCCGCCGTAGCCGTCTTCATCCGCCAAGTTAGGGCGTGGAAGATCTGCACAGACGAACTTCACATCTCCTTACTCCAGTTCGTCGTGTTCTTCGTCCAGGGTAATTAAAAGTTACTTTTACTGCCCTCGTTGATTCGAATGATTATCTTCAAAATCTTCAAAGGTGTTTTTCTTCATAGTTTCACACACTAAACACCTCACAAGTCATCTATTCTTGATTCGTTTCTCTAAGCATCATTTTTCTTCAAGATTCCTCATTTGTGTGGATCTTCGATCTATACAACTCTGGAACCTAAGACAAAGAACGCTTAGTGAAATTCTTCAAGACTCATCTGATCAAATTTCTCAAACTTGTTCTTTTGAAAACCCTCTGAGAACGCATATGATCTCTCCAAATTCCTCGCAACTATACTCTGTTCACAGGTACACATGTCAGCTGCTGAATCACTAGGTTATCATCAACTTAACTCATTTGCAGCATTCCTCGAAGAAAAGTTGCATACTTCTTCAGAGAATTCAATTGTTCAAATTCCTCAACTGAAGAAAATGGCTGACGATAAGAAGCCACAGAAGGGAGGAAAGAGGCCTGAGGTAAATACAACGTTTGAGATCCCTGATGAAATATATGCTGGGTACTGCACACCCACTGAGGAAACCAAGAATGAGTGCAAAATGCGCATTCAGAAGATAGAGAGGAGATGGGCAAGAGAATGGAGGGAGTACAGATATGTCACTCCTAAGTATATGCAGAAATTCGCACTCAATCCTCCATGCCCAAGAGCTCCATTGGCACCTAGCCAAATCGCTGATCCCACCAGCCTCAAGCGCGGTGAGGACTATCCTGATGAATGGGCCAAGTGCCAAGCCAAGTTGGCTAAGCAAGCCAAAGAAGCAGTGAGGAAATTCAATGAAGACTCTGCTGCCTCTGCTGAGGCCTTTGCTGTCAAGCCAAAGAAGGCTATGTCAAAGAAGCCTGCGCGCAAGCCAAGTGCTTCACCAACAATGCCCTTAAGGCCAAGTTCCTCAGCAATGCCCTCACGGCCAGAATCCTCAAAGCCCTCACGGCCAATTCCTCATGCTGCTCCTGTTCCTCCAAAGTCCTCAGCTCCTCTGCCAAAGTCTTCGGTAGCTCCGACTAAATCCTCAGCACCTGTGCATCTCGCCTCGTGCCAAAGGACTGCAGGCATCTCCATTGCCTCAAGTGTCTCAGCTAGTTCCTCAGCTGCACTAAGTTCCTTAGCTGGCCCCTCACTGCTGAAGACAAAGGCCACTGCTGGACGAGGTCCTCGCCCAAGTCCTCAAAAGAAACAAGTCGCTTTCCAAGTACCGTCTGAAGAAGACGAAGCTGATGATGATGAACTTGCAGAAATCATCAGAGACAGGCAAGTCAGGGCTGCTAGAGCCAAAGGATCAGAGGTACCACTACGTTTGGATCCTAAGTTGATCCTCGACTACATTGATGTCTGGCACAAGGACCCCAACACTCCCATGCCTGACTTCAAGCTGACTCCTGGCCAAAGTCACATGCTGACCCACTTCATTCAAGAAGAAAAGTGGAAATTTGAGAAGGCCAGACAGATCAAGAAAGTACAGCACAAGAAAGAGCGCTATCTAAAGAAAAACATTGTCTCTATGACAACTGAAGAACTTGTCACTATTCAAACTGAGATCAAGAAACTCAGTGATGACTTTGACGCATATCGCGCTGATTGGCTTGGAGCCAAGATTCGTTTTGTGAAACTTGCGGATAACTTCACTTCCAATGTTGCAGCCCCAACGCAACAGGAAATTCCTCAGGCTGAAGTATCTGCTCAGCCTACTGAAGAGAATGCCAGCACCGCTGATGACAATCAGGTTGCTGAAGAAAATGTGAGTTCCAGGGCTGATGACTGCATTCCAGCCACTGAAGAAATTGCCAGGGCACCCACTAGTGGTGCGCCTGAAGAAACTGAAGAACTCAGGACAACTACATCAGTTGTGCCTGAAGAACATCAACCAGATTCCTCAGCTACTCCTGCACCAACTTCAACTCCAATCCTTCCATCTGCATCAGATATGAAGAAGACCAAGGCTGCAGAGCGTGCTGCAGTGAAGAAAAGGAAAGCATCAGTTGCTTCAGATTCTTCAGCTCCGAAGAAAATGAAGCCTATGACAAGTTCATTTGCAAATCCGATTGATGTTGTTCCCATCTCAACCAGGCCATCAAAGGACCTTATTCCTTTTGATGAAGAATATGTGATCCCCAGCGGATCTGATGAAGAAACTCCTTCTACTGCTTTGTCTGAACCGTTGGATGAAGAAATTGAAGTGGATGCGATCCCTTCAACACATGTCATCTCCTCGCCCATGCCTCAGTTCACAGCTGAAGAGGCTGGCATTGAAGAAATGGAAGATGAAGATGTGGACGTTGGCTGCTCCACACCCGTAATCAGTGATGAATTCTGAGAAAGTCAGCATCCAAACTCTCTAATGTTCACACCGTTGCAGCAAATACCTCAGTCGCCTGCACCAACTATTCAAATGGGCTCTGAAGAAACTCACCCCACTTCATCTGTACATGAGGAAATTCCAGCCACTAGTGCTGAAGAAAATGCTGCTGCTGAACATCTGAAGACGCAGACTGCCACTGAAGAGGAACTAGAAATTCCTCAGCCTGAAGAACCTGAGATTGCGATTCCTGAGGTCATGATGCAACTCACTGACACTCATCTGCCGAAGCCAAAGGATCCATTCTCACGCAAGAAAAAGTTCAAGGCTAATGATTTCTTTGGCGAGCATGTATTCTTCGAAGATTACAACCCATACAACTCTGCTTGCATTAGGAAGAGGCATTTCTGGACTGCTAGTCAAGCAAATTTCTATTCCTTAGTGCTTTTCAACAAAGAGAAAATCTTCTACCATGAGCATATTCCTCACATGGATATGGAATCTCTGCCGTGCTTCGCACCAGTCCTTAGTGTTCTTCACGACGCTAGACTATTAAACTTTTGCTCTGACATCTGCGATTGGAATGAAGAACTGATTCTTTAATTTTATGCAATGCTGCACATCACAGGAGATTCTGAAGATGTAAATTCATGGGTGCTGGACTAGATGACTGAAAACACTCACTACACTGCACCAGCTTCTGAATTGCTTCGTGCCTTACCACTCAGTCCTCCCCTTGAAGACGCTCGTTGCATCTATAGTGAACCTGAGCTTACAAATCACTACATGCAGGTTCTGATGAAGCCTTTGAAGCCAAGTCAGGCACCAAGAACCAAATTCCTCGTGAAGGAATTGCTTTATGTGCCCATAACTGTCTATCGTATTCTTACGAGGACAATGAGTCCTATCAAAGGCCACGACTCATCTGATGAGGAAATTGTTGGCATCATGAAGAATCTGGTATTCAACATCGTTCATGGCATTCCTGTCAATTATCATGATTTCTTCATGAGGACTCTGGCAAATGTTGCACTGTCTCCGTTTGAGCTGAAGCCTTATGCACCTTGGATTATGAGATTCCTCAGGACAAGGTCTTCACTCAACTACAAAGCTGATTTTCAGAATCACCTCAGCTACTTGCCCTCGATTGAAGTCATCAAGCAGACCCATTCCTCAGTTGATGGAAAGGGCAAGGCACCAGCTGTTATTGATGAAGGCATTCGTTCATTGGATGGTCAATTTTGCAAAGCTGCCTCTTATTCCACCAATGATGACTCTGCCACACATGACTCTGCCAATGCACCCAATTCCACTCCTCAAGCCACTGCTCCGCGCATGATGACTGACCGTGAACTTCTGCTTAGTCTTCACCAGAAGGTGGATCGAAATCACAAATGGGTTAAGCGCCAGTTTGGTTCATTTCTTCACAACATGACTGCTACACACAATGCAGTGATGAAAAACCATTACTACCTCCATCAAGTCTTCGGTCGCACCTGGGCAATCCTGTCACATCTTTATGGTGAAGAAGATCTGAAGAAAATGGGTCTCAATGAAGATGTTGACTGGTCTGCACCTCCACCGAAGAAATTCAAGAAGGTCAAGGTTCCTTCTCTGGTGGCCGGCTCATATTCTTCATCGCGCGACACTGATGAAAATGAAGACTTGGACGACACTGCGACAGGCCCTACTACAACAAACGACCCCAACAACGCCGGCGCTCCTTCATCAACTTGATATTCTTCAGGGGCGTTAGTCCTCATATTTGATCCTTTTGGTCATTTGATGACAAAGGGGGAGAATTTTGAGTTAGTCTTCAAGCGGGTCTTTCTATATGGGCGTTTTTTTGTTAAGTTACAACTCTTGTTCTTCTGAGACTTTATTGGATCGAGTTGTAAACTTAAACCCGATGGTGCTCTGATACTCTTGATACGTTTTTCTGCATGCTTATTCCTCATTAATATTATTGCACGCATGCTGAATTACTTCAGTCACCATATTTCATTATGCATTTCAAATTCTTCACTGTTATATGTCAAATGCGTGTATGAATTACAAGATATAGGGGGAGATCTCCATGATTCAACTCTTCAAGTGTGCATTGCTTCAAAAGCAAATTCCTCACTATGCACATCTTTAGGGGGAGTTCTTCTATATTTTGCAGTCAAATCCCTCAATATCAGTAGTTACACTTCATATGTTTATCCCCGTTGAAAACTTAACCTATATTGTCATCAATCACCAAAAAGGGGGAGATTGTAAGTGCATCTAGTGCCCCTTAGTGATTTTGGTGTATTGAAGACTTATAGGTTAAGGGATAATGCGTTTGTGAGTGTACACAGGTCTATAAGTCTATGAGGAACTTGATATTTACAGAGAAAGTCGACCCCTAAAAATGAAGTTCTTCGACTGAAGACTTTGGATCACTGAAGACCTTCTGAAGACTTTGAAAGTGAAGAAATTGGTGTGACCTTGAAGACTTGGTATTTGTTCGAGGAACATGAAGCGTGAAGACCTTTGTTTTCGTAGTTTCATTTTCTCTTTCTTGAGTCATAGGAAACACCGTACTGTTAAAGGGGGTCGAGGAAATACTAAGGAAAATTTCCACGTGATGCTCAACTCAAAATCCTACACCTACCAATCCCTTCGAGTGAAGCCATTGGAAATCTCATACAGTTCAGTGAATTTCTTTAGTGACAGAGACGAAGTTCTTCTGGTCTCTGAGGAATTTGTCCTGACTGAGGAGTTAGGAATTCGCCAGTGCGGATTGCCTACATAGTGAGGAACATGATAGCCCTGAGGATTTTGCTACTCAAAATTCTGACCGTTGTTGTGCTATGCGCCAGCTGTCCCAAAATATCTATCCACCTAACGGTCATATCATTGAAGGACATTTATGTCTTATCATGTCGGGCTGTTCCCTAGGCTATAAATAGCCGCCCCCTACAACCACTAGTTGGTTGGATGCTCCGAGAGAAACTGACACTTGTCATTTGAGAGCAACCCATCCTCCAAGGACTTTGAGCGAAAATCATCAAGTGAGGAAAAACCCAAAACCCAAACACCTACAAACCCCAAGTGATTGAGCATCACTGAAGAGATTGATCCTGCATGGGTCCGACGCTTGTTACCTTTGAAGACTGTGCTTCTTCCAGACGGTTAGGCGTCATGGTCCAGAGCATCCAAGAGGAATTGTGGATCGCCGAGTGACCGAGTTTGTGAAGGTTTGGAAGTCACCTAAAGACTTACCATGAGTGATTGGACGAGGTCTGTGTGACCTTAGTTCAAGGAGAATACGGTGAGGACTGGGTGTCCTGAGCTGTGTGTTCAGGACTGGGTGTCCGGGACTGTGTGTCCTCGAGTTTAAATACTCAACCGCTCCAACCAGACGTACAACTGAGACAGCAGTTGGAACTGGTCTGCCAAATTATTGTCTTCACCAAGCTTACTGGTTCTTTTTCCTCAACTCTTCAATTTCCTCATAATAGTGTTGTGTGGTTGTTCATATCTGTGTTTGAAGACTTTGACTGAAGACTTTCTCAATTTCCTCAGTTCAATTTCTTGAGTCTGTTTGTCTTCATCCTGTGTTATCTTGTGCTTACGCTTCTATACTCTGTGCCTGTCTTCATTTCATCATGATGACTATGCTTGTATTCTGTTATGTTTACTTTTGAGTACTCATTCCGCTGCTAGTAGTTCTTCGCTAAGGAATTTCCTCACCGGCAAATTCCTTAGTGAAGAATGTCATAAAAATCGCCTATTCACCCCCCTCTAGTCGATATAACGCACTTTCACAACCTCCCGAGCCTGTCGGGTAACGTAGTAATTTCAAAAAATTTCCTACGCACACGCAAGATCATGGTGATGCATAGCAACGAGAGGGAAGAGTGTTGTCTACGTACCCTCGTAGACCGGAAGCGGAAGCGTTAGCACAACGCGGTTGATGTAGTCGTACGTCTTCACGGCCCGACCGATCAAGCACCGAAACTACGGCACCTCCGAGTTCTAGCACACGTTCAGCTCGATGATGATCCCCGGACTCCAATCCAGCAAAGTGTCGGGGATGAGTTCCGTCAGCACGACGGCGTGGTGACGATCTTGATGTTCTACCATCGCAGGGCTTCGCCTAAGCACCACTACAATATTATCGAGGATTATGGTGGAGGGGGGCACCGCACACGGCTAAGAGATCAATGATCAATTGTTGTGTCTATGGGGTGCCCCCTTCCCTCGTATATAAAGGAGTGGAGGAGGGGGCCGGCCAAAGAGGGTGGCGCGCCCTAAGGGGGAGTCCAACTCCCACAGGGAGTAGGACTCCCCTTTTTCCTATTAGGAGTAGGAGAGGGAAGGAAGAGGAAGGACGGAGGAAGGAAAGGGGGGGGCCGGCCCCCCTCCCAATTCGGATTGGGCTTGGGGGGGCGCCCCTCCCTTGCTCCTTTCCCCTCCTTTCCACTAAGGCCCAATAAGGCCCATATACCTCCCGGGGGGTTCCGAAAACCTCCCGGTGATCCGGTATTGTCCCAATCTCACCCGGAACCTTTCCGGTGTCCAAATATAGTCGTCCAATATATCGATCTTTATGTCTCGACCATTTTGAGACTCCTCGTCATGTCCCCGATCTCATCCGGGACTCCGAAGTCCTTCGGTACATAAAAACTCATAAACTCATAATATAACTGTCATCGAAACCTTAAGCGTGCGGACCCTACGGGTTCGAGAACAATGTAGACATGATCGAGACACGTCTCCGATCAATAACCAATAGCGGAACCTGGATGCTCATATTGGCTCCCACATATTCTACGAAGATCTTTATCGGTCAGACCGCATAACAACATACGTTGTTCCCTTTGTCATCGGTATGTTACTTGCCCGAGATTCGATCGTCGGTATCTCAATACCTAGTTCAATCTCGTTACCGGCAAGTCTCTTTACTCGTTCCGTAATAAATCATCTCGCAACTAACTCATTAGTTGCAATGCTTGCAAGGCTTTAGGTCATGTGCATTACCGAGAGGGCCCAGAGATACCTCTCCGACAATCGGAGTGACAAATCCTAATCTTGAAATATGCCAACCCAACAAGTACCTTCGGAGACACCTGTAGAGCACCTTTATAATCACCCAGTTACGTTGTGACGTTTGGTGGCACACAAAGTGTTCCTCTGGTAAACGGGAGTTGCATAATCTCATAGTCATAGGAACATGTATAAGTCATGAAGAAAGCAATAGCAACAAATTAAACGATCAAGTGCTATGCTAACGGAATGGGTCAAGTCAATCACATCATTCTCCTAATGATGTGATCCCATTAATCAAATGACAACTCATGTCTATGGTTAGGAAACATAACCATCTTTAATCAATGAGCTAGTCAAGTAGAGGCATACTAGTGACACTCTGTTTGTCTATGTATTCACACATGTAGTATGTTTCTGGTTAATACAATTCTAGCATGAATAATAAACATTTATCATGATATAATGAAATATATAATAACTTTATTATTGCCTCTAGGGCATATTTCCTTCAGTCTCCCACTTGCACTAGAGTCAATAATCTAGTTCACATCGCCATGTGATTTAATACCAATAGTTCACATCACCATGTGATTAACACCCATAGTTCACATCGACATGTGACCAACACCCAAAGGGTTTACTAGAGTCAATAATCTAGTTCACATCGCTATGTGATTAACACCCAAAGAGTACTAAGGTGTGATCATGTTTTGCTTGTGAGAGAAGTTTAGTCAACGGGTCTGCCACATTCAGATCCGTAAGTATTTTGCAAATTTCTATGTCAACAATGCTCTGCACGGAGCTACTCTAGCTAATTGCTCCCACTTTCAATATGTATCCAGATTGAGATTTAGAGTCATCTGGATCAGTGTCAAAATTTGCATCGACGTAACCCTTTACGACGAACCTTTTTGTCACCTCCATAATCGAGAAACATATCCTTATTCCACTAAGGATAATTTTGACCGCTGTCTAGTGATCTACTCCTAGATCACTATTGTACTCCCTTGCCAAACTCAGGGCAGGGTATACAATAGGTCTGGTACACAACATGGCATACTTTATAGAACCTATGGCTGAGGCATAGGGAATGACTTTCATTTTCTCTCTATCTTCTGCCGTGGTCGGGTTTTGAGTCTTACTCAACTTCACACCTTGTAACACAGGCAAGAACTCCTTCTTTGACTGTTCCATTTTGAACTACTTCAAAATTTTGTCAAGGTATGTACTCATTGAAAAACTTATCAAGTGTCTTGATCTATCTCTATAGATCTTGATGCTCAATATGTAAGCAGCTTCACCGAGGTCTTTCTTTGAAAAAACTCCTTTCAAACATTCCTTTATGCTTTGCAGAATAATTCTATATTATCTCCGATCAACAATATGTCATTCACATATACTTATCAGAAATGTTGTAGTGCTCCCACTCACTTTCTTGTAAATACAGGCTTCACCGCAAATCTGTATAAAACTATATGCTTTGATCAACTTATCAAAGCGTATATTCCAACTCCGAGATGCTTGCACCAGTCCATAGATGGATCGCTGGAGCTTGCATATTTTGTTAGTACCTTTAGGATTGACAAAACCTTCTGGTTGCATCATATACAACTCTTCTTTAATAAATCCATTAAGGAATGCAGTTTTGTTTATCCATTTGCCAGATTTCATAAAATGCGGCAATTGCTAACATGATTCGGACAGACTTAAGCATAGATACGAGTGAGAAACTCTCATCGTAGTCAACACCTTGAACTTGTCGAAAACCTTTTTGCGACAATTCTAGCTTTGTAGATAGTAACACTAATATCAGTGTTCGTCTTCCTCTTGAAGATACATTTAATCTCAATGGCTCGCTGATCATTGGGCAAGTCAATCAAAGTCCATACTTTGTTCTCATACATGGATCTCATCTCAGATTTCATGGCCTCAAGCCATTTCGCGGAATCTGGGCTCATCATCGCTTCCTCATAGTTCGTAGGCTCGTCATGGTCAAGTAACATGACCTCTAGAACAGGATTACCGTACCACTCTAGTGCGAATCTCACTCTGGTTTACCTACGAGGTTTCGGTAGTAACTTGATCTGAAGTTACATGATCATCATCATTAGCTTCCTCACCAATTGGTGTAGTAGTCACAGGAACATATTTCTATGATGAACTACTTTCCAGTAAGGGAGCAGGTATAGTTACCTCATCAAGTTCTACTTTCCTCCCACTCACTTCTTTCGAGAGAAACTCCTTTTCTAGAAAGGATCCATTCAAAGCAACGAATATATTGCCTTCGGATCTGTGATAGAAGGTGTACCCAAAATTTTATTTTGGGTATCCTATGAAGACGCACTTCTCCAATTTGGGTTAGAGTTTATCAGGTTGAAACTTTTTCACATAAGCATTGCAACCTCAAACTTTAAGAAACGACGGCTTAGGTTTCTTGCCAAACCATAGTTCATACGGTGTCGTCTCAACGGATTTAGATGGTGCCCTATTTAACGTGAATGCAGCTGTCTCTAATGCATAACCCCAAAACTATAGTGGTAGATCAGTAAGAGACATCATAGATCGCACCATATCTAATAAAGTACGGTTATGATGTTCGGACACACCATTACACTGTGGTGTTCCAGGTGGCGTGAGTAGTGAAACTATTTCACATTGTTTTAACTGAAGGCCAAACTCGTAACTCAAATATTTTACTTCTGCGATCATATCATAGAAACTTTTATTTTTGTTACGATGATTCTCCACTTCACTCTGAAATTCTTTGAACTTTTCAAATATTTCAGACTTGTGTTTCATCAAGTAGATATACTCATATCTGCTCAAACCATCTGTGAAGATCAGAAAATAATGATACCTGCCATGAGCCTCAATATTCATCGGACCACATACATCAGTATGTATGATTTCCAACAAATCTGTTGCTCGCTCCATTGTTCCAGAGAACGGAGTCTTAGTCATCTTGCCCATGAGGCATGGTTCACAAGCATCAACTGATTCATAATCAAGTGATTCCAAAAACCCATCAGCATGGATTTTCTTCACGCGCTTTACACCAATATGACCTAAATGGCAGTGCCACAAATAAGTTGCACTATCATTATTAACTTTGCATCTTTTGGCTTCAATATTATGAATATGTGTATCACCACGATCGAGATCCAACAAACCATTTTCATTGGGTGTATGACCGTAGAAGGTTTTATTCATGTAAACAGAACAACAATTATTCTCTAACTTACATGAATAACCGTATTGCAATAAACATGATCCAATCATATTTATGCTCAACGCAAACACCAAATAACACTTATTTAGGTTCAACACTAATCCCGAAAGTATAGGGAGTGTGCGATGATGATCATATCAATCTTGGAACCACTTCCAACACACATCGTCACTTCACCCTTAACTAGTCTCTGTTCATTCTGCAACTCCCGTTTCGAGTTACCACTCTTAGCAACTAAACTAGTATCAAATACTGAGGGGTTGCTATAAACACTAGTAAAGTACACATCAATAACATGTATATCAGATATACCTATGTTCACTTTGCCATCCTTCTTATCTGCCAATTACTTGGGGTAGTTCCGCTTCCAGTGACCAGTCCCTTTGTAGTAGAAGCACTCAGTTTCAGGCTTAGGTCCAGACTTGGGTTTTTCACTTGAGCATCAACTTGCTTGACATTCTTCTTGAAGTTCCCCTTTCTTCCCTTTGTCCCTTTACTTGAAACTAGTGGTTTTGTTTACCATCAACACTTGATGCTTTTCTTGATTTCTACCTTCATTGATTTTAGCATCACGAAGAGCTTGGAATCGTTTCCGTTATCCCTTGCATATTATAGTTCATCACGAAGTTCTACTAACTTGGTGATGGTGACTAGAGAATTCTGTCAATCACTATTTTATCTGGAAGATTAACTCCCACTTGATTCAAGCGATTGTAGTACCCAGACAATCTGAGCACATGCTCACTGCTTGAGCTATTCTCCTCCATCTTTTAGCTATAGAACTTGTTGGAGACTTCATATCTCTCAACTTGGGTATTTGCTTGAAATATTAACTTCAACTCCTGGAACATCTCATATGGTCCATGACGTTCAAAACGTCTTTGAAGTCCCGATTCTAAGCCGTTTAAGCATGGTGCACTAAACTATCAAGTAGTCATCATATTGAGCTAGCCAAATGTTCATAACATCTGCATCTGCTCCTGCAATAGGTTTGTCACCTAGCGGTGCATCAAAGACATAATTCTTCTGTGCAGCAATGAGGATAAACCTCAGATCACGGATCCAATCCGCATCATTGCTACTAACATCTTTCAACTTAGTTTTCTCTAGGAACATATCAAAAATAAAATAGGGGAGCTAAACGCGAGCTATTGATCTACAACATAGATATGCTAATACTACCAGGACTAAGTTCATGATAAATTAAAGTTCAATTAATCATATTACTTAAGAACTCCCACTTAGATAGACATCCCTCTAATCATCTAAGTGATCACGTGATCCAAATCAACCAAAACCATAACCGATCATCACGTGAAATGGAGTAGCTTTCAATGGTGAACATCATTATGTTGATTATATCTACTATATGATTCACGCTCGACCTTTCGGTCTTAGTGTTCCGAGGCCATATCTGCATATGCTAGGCTCGTCAAGTTTAACCTGAGTATTCTGCATGTGCAAAACTGGCTTGCACCCGTTGTAGATGGACGTAGAGCTTATCACACCCGATCATCACGTGGTGTCTGGGCACGACGAACTTTGGCAACGGTGCATACTCAGGGAGAACACTTTTATCTTGAATTTTAGTGAGAGATCATCTTATAATGCTACTGTCAATCAAAGCAAGATAAGATGCATAAAAGATAAACA
Source organism: Triticum urartu (assembly GCF_056163025.1). Taxonomy (NCBI): domain Eukaryota; kingdom Viridiplantae; phylum Streptophyta; class Magnoliopsida; order Poales; family Poaceae; genus Triticum; species Triticum urartu. The sequence goes on along the minus strand of NC_141876.1, from coordinate 460,408,692 downwards.
TCACATGCAATCAATATAAGTGATATGATATGGCCATCATCATCTTGTGCTTGTGATCTCCATCCCCGAAGCATCGTCATGATCACCATCATCACCAGCGCGACACCTTGATCTCCATCTAGCATCGTTGTCGTCTCGCCAATCTTATGCTTCCACGACTATCGCTACCGCTTAGTGATAAAGTAAAGCATTACAGTGCGATTGCATTGCATACAATAAAGCGACAACCATATGGCTCCTGCCAGTTGCCGATAACTCGGTTACAAAACATGATCATTTCATACAATAAAATTTAGCATCATGTCTTGACCATATCACATCACAACATGCCCTGCAAAAACAAGTTAGACGTCCTCTACTTTGTTGTTGCAAGTTTTACGTGGCTGCTACGGGCTTAGCAAGAATTGTTCTTACCTACGCATCAAAACCACAACGATAGTTTGTCAAGTTGGTGCTGTTTTAACCTTCGCAAGGACCGGGCGTAGCCACACTCGGTTCAACTAAAGTTGGAGAAACTGACACCCGCCAGCCACCTGTGTGCAAAGCACGTCGGTAGAACCAGTCTCGCGTAAGCGTACGCGTAATGTCGGTCCGGGCCGCTTCATCCAACAATACTTCCAAACCAAAGTATGACATGCTAGTAAGCAGTATGACTTATATCACCCACAACTCACTTGTGTTCTACTCGTGCATAACATCAACGCATAAAACCTAGGCTCTGATACCACTGTCGGGTAACGTAGTAATTTCAAAAAAATTCCTACGCACATGCAAGATCATGGTGATGCATAGCAACGAGAGGGAAGAGTGTTGTCTACGTACCCTCGTAGACCGGAAGCGGAAGCGTTAGCACAACGCGGTTGATGTAGTCGTACGTCTTCACGGCCCGACCGATCAAGCACCGAAACTACGGCACCTCCGAGTTCTAGCACACGTTCAGCTCGATGACGATCCCCGGACTTCGATCCAGCAAAGTGTTGGGGATGAGTTCCATCAGCACGACGGCGTGGTGACGATCTTGATGTTCTACCGTCGCAGAGCTTCGCCTAAGCACCGCTACAATATTATCGAGGATTATGGTGGAGGGGGGGCACCGCACACGGCTAAGAGATCAATGATGAATTGTTGTGTCTATGGGGTGCCCCCTGCCCCCGTATATAAAGGAGTGGAGGAGGGGGCCGGCCAACGAGGGTGGCGCGCCCTAAGGGGGAGTCCAACTCCCACAGGGAGTAGGACTCCCCTTTTTCCTATTAGGAGTAGGAGAGGGAAGGAAGAGGGAGGAGGGAGGAAGGAAAGGGGGGGCCGGCTCCCCTCCCAATTCGGATTGGGCTTGGGGGGGCTCCCCCTCCCTTGCTCCTTTCCCCTCCTTTCCACTAAGGCCCAGTAAGGCCCATATACCTCCCGGGGGGTTCCGAAAACCTCCCGGTGATCCGGTATTGTCCCAATCTCACCCGGAACCTTTCCGGTGTCCAAATATAGTCGTCCAATATATCGATCTTTATGTCTCAACCATTTCAAGACTCCTCGTCATGTCCCCGATCTCATCCGGGACTCCGAACTCCTTCGGTACATCAAAACTCATAAACTCATAATATAACTGTCATCGAAACCTTAAGCGTGCGGACCCTACGGGTTCGAGAACAATGTAGACATGATCGAGACACGTCTCCGGTCAATAACCAATAGCGGAACCTGGATGCTCATATTGGCTCCCACATATTCTACGAAGATCTTTATCGGTCAGACCGCATAACAACATACGTTGTTCCCTTTGTCATCGGTATGTTACTTGCCCGAGATTCGATCGTCGGTATCTCAATACCTAGTTCAATCTCGTTACCGGCAAGTCTCTTTACTCATTCCGTAATACATCATCTCGCAACTAAATCATTAGTTGCAATGCTTGCAAGGCTTTAGGTCATGTGCATTACCGAGAGGGCCCAGAGATACCTCTCCGACAATTGGAGTGACAAATCCTAATCTTGAAATACGCCAACCCAACAAGTACCTTCGGAGACACCTGTAGAGCACCTTTATAATCACCCAGTTACGTTGTGACGTTTGGTGGCACAAAAAGTGTTCCTCTGGTAAACGGGAGTTGCATAATCTCATAGTCATAGGAACATGTATAAGTCATGAAGAAAGCAATAGCAACAAATTAAACGATCAAGTGCTATGCTAACGGAATGGGTCAAGTCAATCACATCATTCTCCTAATGATGTGATCCCGTTAATCAAATGACAACTCATGTATATGGTTAGGAAACATAACCATCTTTAATCAGCGAGCTAGTCAAGTAGAGGCATACTAGTGATACTCTGTTTGTCTATGTATTCACACATGTATTATGTTTCCGGTTAATACAATTCTAGCATGAATAATAAACATTTATCATGATATAATGAAATATATAATAACTTTATTATTGCCTCTAGGGCATATTTCCTTCAGAGCCACCCCTCAGCCAAGGGTTCCTTTGACCCGGCCGTCACCGGCACGATCTCCGGCCACCTGAGATCGCTCCCTCCTTTAGCGATGGATTGTGTTGAACATATGAGCAAATTACTACGACAATTAGTTCGAATAAACAGTAAATAAATCATAACGACAATAACAAGGAATGAACTAATAATGCGGACTAGCAAAGTAGATGAATAGATCGAATCTAAGTCACGGACTAAAAATAAGAATTCTAGTAGGATCTCAAACAAGGAGGACAGGATCACATACGGTGCAGCGGGAGCGGGACCGCTTGCATTAATGTTGTCATCCATGTCGTTGATGAAGAGGTTGCCGAGGTCAGGGAAGAAGTTGTCATCGGAGCATGGTTCTTTCTGCCTATTTGTGCCACTTAGTGGTTTTTTCCTAATTAATGCATGTGGTGCTTTCGACCCGTTTGCGGGCGATGGTATGTTTGGCCCGTTGTTCGTCGGTTGACAACTTTGGGTAAGTTGTATTAAAAAAATGTAAGTTAATGCATAATCTGGAAAACAAATATTTGGTGCCACATCTCGGCATCGCTCACATACATACATCTTGTGAAAGAACATGCGGTGCCCCCATGTTTGGTTTTGGTAATTGATGACAATCTCTATGGACTAATGGTTGCCTTGAGTTATATTCGAAGGTTTTGTCCGTAGGCTTTTCTTGGAGTACATGTGTTGGTTTCAAGGAGAGTTTGTGTTGACCAAGGTGCTATTAAGGAATTATCCAAAGCTTGGTCATGTGAGAGTTGAGCTTATTGCAAGCATGTATTGAATAAGAAGATTGTGTGATCAGAGTACATGTGTTGGTTTCAAGGGGAGTTTGTGTTGACCAAGGTGCTATTAAGGAATTATCCAAAGCTTGGTCATGTGAGAGTTGAGCTTATTGCAAGCATGTCTTGAAGAAGAAGATTGTGTGATCATTCATGTTTACCTTCAAGACATCATCCAAATGAAGAGAGTTGGAAAGGTACAAGGTTTATCAAGACTAAGTCAAGAATGAATCAAGTTGATCAACTCACAAAGTGTAGAAGATGTACCGAGAGGGATCAAGTGATCCCATGGTTTGGTAAGCATTGTCCATTGTGCTTTGTGTACTAACCCATGGTCTATGTGAGAGTTCTACGTGGGGTTAGGTACGTGTTCATGGGCTTGTGTCAAGAGGAAGATATCACTCAACCCATGGAGAGGATGACATCAAGTGGTGATCGTCATCAAGATTGCCGTGTGCAAGTTCAAGTGGATCGCGAAGAGATCAAGTGCTTGAATCTTGCCGTCCATTGTGGTGACAATGGACTTGTGAAGATGTGCCGAAGAGTGGCTCACCCATAGTGGACTATGGGGGAGCAATCATCTAGTCTTCATTGAGCCAACGCAATCAAGAAAGGTGGTCCAACTTGAGGGAGTCAAGATCATCATCATATTGCTCAAGTGGACCATGTGCAAGGCAAAGATTTGCCCTTGATAGGTTTTCTATTTTACCAGTCTCATGGTGGTAGTTCGGAGACCGGGTTATAGGATCGTTTGCCATACTATCAAGGGGGGCTCTCAAGTTGGTAGCATGATCATACTGTCAGTAGAGAGCTCAAACCATTGCATCCTTGCATCATCTTTCTTGGTTCTTGTTTTGTTCTCTTTGTGAGTCTTAGAGCTTATGGTCATCTTGATTACAAGCTTGAGTTCATCGAAAATGGAGTTCGCATGCATCTTCTATAATGTTTTCGGTGTTGGAGGTTTTACCGGTCTTTTCCAAGGAAGGGTTCTCACCATTTTCTTATGGGCCTTTTCTCATTTGCTTCTTATTGATATTTCTTTGAAGATTGTGTTAGCCCTTATCGCTAGCTTTCCAACAAACTTGGTTTCATCGAATTCGGAGTCCGTTTGCAAAAGTTGTGGCAGTTTTGGTGTTCTGAAAAGGCTGCAGCGGTACTACCGCGAATTGGAGCGGATGTAATTTTTTACTACCGCTCCAGAGCAGTACTACCGCGGCTCCTAAAGCGGTAGTACCGCTCCGGACCAAAAACTCGTCCCAAGTCTTGCGGTGGTAGGCCCGGATGTATTTTTTTAGTACCGCTCGCAAGCAGTAGTACCGCTACCATTTGCGGTAGTACCGTGAGGTCGAGTGGTAGTACCGTGAGGACGAGCGGTAGTACCACTCCGGCGGTTCTTCTGGCCTTTTGCCTCCTCGCTGTTGTTTTTCAAAGGGGTACTTCCGCCCTAGCGGTAGTACCACTCCATGGAGCGGTAGTACCGCTCTGTGCGGGCTGTCAGCTTAACAGATGGATTTTTCCCCACCTATAAAAGGGGGTCTTCTTCCCCAATGAACCTTATCCTTTTAGCTCGTGTTCTTCCCCCATTGTTGAACTTCTTTGAGCTTGCTAACTCTCAATCCCTCCATGGATTCTTACTAGTTTTTGAGGGAAAAGAGAGAGGAGATCTAGATCCACATTTCCACCAATCACTTTCTCCTCTTTGTGAGGGGAACCCCTTGGATATAGATCTTGGAGTTCTTGGTGTTCTCCTTCTTGTTCTTCCTCTCATTTTCCTCCCTAGCATTAGTTGCTTCGGTGGGATTTGAGAGAGAAGGACTTGGGCACTCCGTGTGCCCTTGCCATTGCATTTGGTGCATCGGTTTGAGTTCTCCACGTGATACGTGGAAGTTACAAGTTGAGAAGCTTATTACTCTTGGGTGTTTGGTACCCTTGAGCTTGTTCCTCTTGGGTGCTTGGGCGCCCTAGACGGTTGGTGGTGTTCGGAGCTCAATCATTGTGGTGTAAAGCTCCGCGCAAGCGTCGGGGTCTCCAATTAGGTTGTGGAGATCGCCCGAGCAATTTCACGGGTACCGGTGACCGCCTCCAAGGGTTGCCAAAGTGTACGGGTTCGGTGACCGCCCCCAAGGGTTGCCATTTGTACGGGTTCGGTGACCGCCCTCAAGGGTCCCTTAGTGGAATCACGGCATCTTGCATTGTGCGAGGGCGTGAGGAGATTACGGTGGCCCTAGTGGCTTCTTGGGGAGCATTGTGCCTCCACACTGCTCCAAACGGAGATTAGCATCCGCAAGGGTGTGAACTTCGAGATACATCATCGTCTACGCGTGCCTCGGTTTTCTCTTACCCGAGCTCTTTACTTATGCACTTTACTTTGTGATAGACATATTGTTTCTTATCATATATCTTGCTATCACCTAGTAGTTTATCTTGCTTAGCATAAATTATTGGTGCACATAGGTGAGCCTAGTTGTTGTAGGTTTTGTGCTTGACAAATTAACTGCTAGGTTTATTCCGCATTTGTTCAAGCCTAAACTGTAATTATTTTAAAGCGCCTATTCACCCCCCTATCGGTGTCAAAACCGGCAGATCTCGGGTAGGGGGTCCCGAACTGTGCGTCTAGGCCGGATGGTAACAGGAGGCAAGGGACACAAAGTTTTACCCTGGTTCGGGCCCTCTCGATGGAGGTAAAACCCTACGTCCTGCTTGATTAATATTGATGATATGGGTAGTACAAGAGTAGATCTACCACGAGATCGGAGAGGCTAAACCCTAGAAGCTAGCCTATGGTATGATTGTTGTTGTGTATGTTGTCCTACGGACTAAAACCCTCCGGTTTATATAGATACCGGAAAGGGTTAGGGTTACACAAAGTCGGTTACAATGGTAGGAGATCTGCATATCCGTATCGCCAAGCTTGCCTTCCACGCCAAGGAAAGTCCCTTTCGGACACGGGACGAAGTCTTCAATCTTGTATCTTCATAGTACAGGAGTCCAGCTGAAGGTATAGTCCGGCCATCCGGACACCCCCTAATCCAGGACTCCCTCAGTAGCCCCTAAACCAGGCTTCAATGACGACGAGTCCGGCGCGCAGATTGTCTTCGGCATTGCAAGGCGGGTTCCTCCTCCAAGTACTTCATAGAAGATTTTGAACACAAAGATAGTGTCCGGCTCTGCAAAATAAGTTTCCACATATTGCCATAGAGAGAATAACATTTACACAAATCTAATGTGCTGACGTATTCCGTAGTGTGACACACCACGGCCAAGCCTTTATCCGAGTCGTTTCATTATCCCACCTCAGCGCGTCATGCGAGGCGGTTTCCTTGGCACGTCTTGTTAAAGCAGAGATCGTGTCCCCTTATTCCGGGATTCTCATCAATACAGGCGTGGGTAACCCAACCTCTTCTAGGACTCCTAGATTATAGGCAAGTCCAAACGGACACGGAGAGGACGCTTGATATTCACCCTCTTTATAAAGGGACAAGGCTTTTATTTTTCCCTCCCGTGCTCAATCGAATCCTTCCCCCACCTCAAGCTCAAGCGCCCAAAGTTCAGGTCAGGTGCTCCGAACCTTCACTCATGTCCGGATCTAGCCTTCAAGGCCGATGGGTGCCTTCCTCCGTCACGGAAGAAGACATCAAAAAGTTGAGGGAGGCCAGATATCTGACCGCCGAGATTTTGCATCGGCTGCCTCCCCGAGGGCAGGCCGTCCCCACCCCTGAACCCAACGAGAACACCGTGTTCGTCTCCCACTTCCTCCGAGGTCTAGGCCTTGCTCTAGATCCTTTCGTCAGGGGTTTGATGTTTTATTACGGTCTAGACTTCCATGATCTAGCTCCGGACTCCTTTCTTCATATCATGACATTTATTGTCGTGTGCGAGGCCTTCCTCCGAGTTACCCCTCACTTTGGCCTATGGCTCAAGACCTTTGAAGTAAAGCCGAAGATGATCGAGGGGCAACACGCAGCGTGTGGAGGTGCCTCAATACACAAGATGATGGGAGTTCCGTGGCCCAAAGGTTCCATCCCAGAGGTGTCTGAATTGTGGCAACAGGAGTGGTTCTACATCACGGCTCCTAGAAGTGCCAAGTGGGCGGCCGCCCCTGTTTTCCGCTCGGGCCCTCCACCACAACTGATGTCATGGATCAGCAGAGGTCTGAGCTGGGGTCCAGCCAAGGACGTGCCTACACTGCAAAGCCGCATTCAAGATCTCTTCATGGAGATTTCAGTTTGGTTGCGGTAATACAAGTTATGCTGGTTCATCAAGTCCAGCCTTGCAAACGCTGGCCTCTTCGCCTGTGGGAGTTCAATCCCGAGGGACCGCGTGTCATTCAAAATTTTCTCGGCCTGACGCACGAGGAGATGTACAAGTCATTCTCCGGACCTCAGGTGGAGTGTCTGGAAATCACCGAGGACGTGGGCCTGAGTAGTAACCGTGCTGCCGAACAGGTAAGGCATCTTCCGGCCGAACATACTATCTTTCCCTTGTTACGAAGTTATTTCTGAGAGTTCGCTTTTTGACTAGGACTGGCTAACAAAGGCGAAGTTGATTCGGTGTTTGGCCCCCCTCCCGGAGGGTTTGGAAAATCCGGTATTGGAAAATATGCTCCAGACCGCACCTTGCCCAGAGCCCTTGAAGGAAGATACAATGGAGGATAATACGGGCGGACGCGGGCCCCCAACGCTGCCCATTCTAACCGAGGGAGTGAGCATCTCCATGAAGGAAGACGACCAGAAGAGGAAAAGGACTGCGCTCGGGGATTCGGAAGCCGAAGCTTCCAAACGGGAGAAGAAGTCTCCCACACAGGGTCCTACCTTGGGGGCGCTGTTGCCGCACAAAGTCCGCAGGGGGATCAATTCTCCCACGAGTCGTAAGTGACCCGAAATACTTTAATAGCACAAATATGCCATCTTTTTCTTCTGAGAGAATAACCACCGCATATATTTTTGCAGTTCGGGCGTTAGCACCTCTCAAATGAGCTCGTCTTCGGGGGACCTTCTTCCAGAGATGATGGAGAGCGAAACGCCTCCTCCAGACTCCTCTGCTCCGGAATTGGGCGACCCTGAAGTGTCGTCACGGAGGGCCTCTCCAAGTCCGGTGAGGCCGGAAGATAATCCTATTGACCCCCGAAGCTCCCAGTGTCCGGCTCCCGAAGAGAGCAGACAAAAGAGTCCGACACTGTCTAGTGTGCGATCGAATGTTCTGAGACTCTGGTTGTCGTTGGAAATGACGATGAACAGAGGATCATATTCCCAGGTAATAACCATACTGCCTCTATGTGCAGGTGATGGAAGCTCCGGTGGCTAGCCGGACTAGCGAGTTTGCCCATTTAGAATGGCAGTTGGATGCGGCAGACGCCGACATCAAGCTTGTTAACAAAAGGCTTGACGAGGCACAGGGTAAGTGTCATTATCTGGTAAACGCCACAATAGGAAGAGCAGCATGATGCCAGTATCTTTAATATGTTTTGACTGCAGATGGAGCTGCCACTGTTGAAGCCTTGCGGGCAGAACTTGCCTGAGCCAAGGAACAAGCGAGGTTGGGTAATGCGGCTGCTTTGAAGGCGGTCGAAGAGTTGCAAGCCGAGAAGGCCGCGCATGGCGAGAGCCGAGACAAGATGGCCACAGAATTAAAAGCCGCCGTCGACCGTTGCCGAGTTCTTGAAAAGGAAAACCAAGCGAAGGCATCGAACCTTGAGAAGGCTGCTGCGACGAAAAAGGACCTCCGCTCTGCTATGAGGACAAAGAAGGAGGAGCTACGGGAAGCCGGGGATATTGCAGCTGGGAAATCCTTTATGTTGCGGAGGAAGTTCGGAGATCCACGGTATGCCCCTATGGATCGGCTGTGGAGTTCGGAGGATGTGTATATGGATTTGGCGGTGAGTGCTGCCGATGCGGCCAAGTACTTCCAGGGTCAGACGGACCGTGAAGTAGACCATCTGTTTTGGAGAAAATTCCATTCTCCCGAGCGTCCACTTTCATTGACTGACCAATTAGCCGAATGGGCCGAACTAAATAGGTTGTCCGAACTCTCCATGAGGTCTGTTGTGGATCAGCTATGGCCGAAAAGGTCAAAACCGAACAGCTATTTCAGCTTGGTGCAGCAGTTCCTTGACGTGGTGCCGTGCATTAATGCGATGAAGAGGTCGGCGTGCATAGAGGGAGCACGGATGGCCTTTGCCCGTGTTAAGGCATACTGGGCGGAGATGGATGCTACCAATGTTGCAGCTCGGGATTCGGCTATAGGTCGAAAGGCTGCTGAGCACTACTTTGAAGAAGTTCTTGAGGGTGCCCGTTTGATAGAGACCCAGTGCTCAAAAAATATTATGTTTGAGTGATATGTAATCTCATTGTAAGCGAAATGCTTTTATAAATTTTTATAAGGCTATTTTTATACTTTTGCCTGAAAGTAATATGATGCCTCCTGGGCGGCCGTTTATGTATACATGTGTATAACCTGAAAGATTGCAGTCGTCGGCTTCAACCCCCACGCATATAATGCAGAGGTGCTCGCAAAAACACGCGTTCACACTTAACCCAACGTCTTGGTCCTATTAAGGAGGTGATAGCGGAGCGAGCGAGGCAACCGGACTATAATGCTTTAGCACTTTCACTTAGCCATAGAAGTTTGACAGTGGGGCTACTAGATAGCCCCTGGTGGCTCCGCATTCTCCCGATTCCGGGGTGCGTACATGCCTGGCCGGAAAATGGCCCTTCATTAAGGCGGAGGAATTCTAACATTCCCACAGGTCATCGAGTGGTTGACTAGTCTCACGCTATATCATGACAGTCAGTTTTCGGCTTTCTCTACTGAGGTGCTCGTCCGGATGAACCAAGGCACAATCGCAGTAGTTCTCCTGGTGCTACCTTAGCCGGTAAAGCGGAACGTAAGGCACCAAAACACAGGAGCCGGGCAAACCCAACATTTGACCAAAGACAATGATTCGGAGCTGATGCATATAGGGCCAAACTCGCGACGCCGAACACTCCCTAAGGTATTCGGTCTTTGTGGTATAAACCGGGCCTAAATAATGGCCTTTGTAAGAAGCCCCTTGTGTCCAAGTACATGCATTGTTCTGGCGTGGCCACATGCCAAGACGTCAGCATCCTTCTCGACGGTGGATATGTATCAACAAGAGACAGTAAAAAAGGTTTACGCAGAGTCTTAATCTAAAAGGAATCCTTAGAGCGGGTCCCTGCTGCACGTCTGCGCCTGTGTCTCCGTTGTGCCGTATCCTGGACGGGTGTAGCACGATGATCGTCTGTAAAAGAGAGGAAGTTAAGTGAAAAAGTTGTCGTGCAAAAAGATAGCTTTTAAAGAAACCATGTATAATTCAAGATGATAAGAAATTACCACTCGTCTGCGCGTGTTGAGCCCCTTGTATTGACAAATAGGGGTGTGACCATTTATTCGGTATAAGTAGCGGAGCCGGACTCGATTAGTTGTATCTGAGGTCTTGATGACCTATTGGATGCTTTCACTTGTCCGGGTGCCTTTAGTGTGCGGCTACCAAGGCAGCCTCACTCTCTTCGGCGCACAGAGATCGCTTGATATTTCCGAGCACTGTGATGATGCCACGTGGACCGGGCATCTTGAGTGTGAGGGAGGCGTAGTGTGGTATTGCATTAAAGCGAGCGAAAGCTTCACGTCCGAGCAGTGCTTGATAGCCACTTTGAAACGGAGTGATGTGGAAAGTTAAATGCTTGCGACGGAAGTTATCGGGGGAGCAGAATATAACTTGTAGTAGGAGGGAGCCCGTACAACGAGCCCCTGTGCCTGGCATTACTCCTTTAAAGGTAGTATTGCTATGGCGAATTTGTGTTGGGTCTAACCCCATCCCGCGGATTGTATCCTGATATATTAGGTTTAGGCTACTGCCGCCATCCATCAAGACTCTTGTGAAGTGATATCCACCAATTACTGGGTCTAATACTAGGGCAGCCCATCCTGCGTGTCGGATACTTGCTGAGTAATCGCGATGGTCGAAAGTGATCGGTTGAGATGACCAGTGGCAGGACTTCGTGGTGACAGGCACTTGGGTATATTTTCCTGGGAGTGCCGCGTTGTTTTTTCCCTTGATTACGTGTAACACGTTTACTGTTTTGACTTCTGGTGGAAATTTCTTTTGTTCCCCCGTGTCTTGCTTGGGAGGCTCGTCCTCGTCTTCACTTGGTGTATCCTCCCCCTTGTGTACGGCGTTGAGCTTGCCGGACTGCTTGAAGACCCAACATTCTCTGTGGGTATGATTAGCAGGTTTACCAGGGGTACTATGAATCTGACATACTTGGTCCAGAATTTTGTTGAGGCTGGACAATTCATCCCTGGTGCCTTTAGGGGGCGGCTTTTGACCTGGCCGAGAGCTTTTGAATCCGGCATTTACTGCCGTGCCCTTCCTGCTGTCTTCTTTATTCCGGCGTTTGTTATTGCTGTTGCGCCGTGATTTCCCGTTTCCATCTCTAACTTCAGATGTACTGGGGTCGCTGGTGCTGCATCTGGCTAGCCAGCTGTCCTCACCCGCGCAAAAGCGGGTCATGAGGTTTGTTAATTCGGCCATCGTTCTCGGCTTATTTTGGCCGAGGTGTCTGGCGAGCCATTCATCACGGACGCTATGCTTGAAAGCTGCCAAGGCTTCGGCGTCCGGACAGTCGACAATCTGGTTCTTTTTAGTAAGAAACCAGTTCCAAAGCTTTCGGGCTGACTCTCCAGGCTGTTGAGTTATATGACTCAAATCGTCCGCATCCGGAGGTCGGACATAAGTCCCTTGAAAATTTGCCTGAAAGGCGTCTTCGAGCTCTTCCCAACTTCCAGTGGAGCTTTCGGGGAGGCCTTTGAGCCAGTGACGAGCTGGCCCTTTGAGCTTGAGGGGTAGGTACTTGATGGCGTGGAGGTCATCTCCTCGAGCCATATGGATATGAAGGATGTAGTCCTCAATCCAGACCCCAGGGTCTATTGTTCCGTCGTATGCCTCTATGTTTACGGGCTTGAATCCCTCTGGAAATTCGTGGTCCAGCACCTCATCGGTGAAACATAGGGGGTGTGCGGCACCCCTGTAGCTGGGTGTACCGCGTTGTTCGGATGTTTGTTGTGTTGCATTGTATGCTGGGGCGCGCTTGCGTGGTCCATAGATGGATCTTGTTGCGCCGTCCTTTGGGTGCGAGCCCTCGCATGCGTCGCGTATTGTATTGTGAGCGGCGTTGTATGCCACTCTGTGTTGGTAGAGGGGTCGTCTATCCGACCAGGTGGCTGCTTTGATATTTGGTTGTGAGGGTTCTGAGGCCTCCTCATCGAATTCGGGTAGCAGCTTCCGCTTTGGGTAGCTCTTGGAGGGGCGATTGTCGCCGTACCTTGCTGCGGTGTTGAGTATTTTACTCCATCTGATTTGGAGTGTGTCTTGCGCGGCCTTGAGCCTTTGCTTCTGCTTTTTCAGACTCCTCGCGGTGGCAACAAGCCTTTTATGGGCAGTCTGCTGCTCTGGGTGTCTGTCTGGCGTTATGTCGTCCGGACCATTATCCTTGATAGGATTTGTTTGTTTGGTTTGATTATCCGGATTGTCGTTGTCCGACAGCGGTTCGCCCTGCTCCAGCGCTGGGTCTGTGTGATCGCTATTTCTATCGAGGCGGGATTTGGGGCGGCGCTTGCGTCGCCGCTTTGACTGCTTTTCGAGGGAACAAGCCTTCGGTGCGTCCTTCCGCTCCTCGTTGTCATCTTTTGGTGCGTCCACCATGTATACGTCATATGACGAGGTGGCGTTCCAGGGCCCAATAGGCGCTGGTTCTTCATCGTCTCCTTCATCGGCGTCCATACCGTCGATGTCTTTGGAGTCGAAGTCGAGCATGTCGGTTAAGTCGTCGATAGTGGCTACAAAGTGGGTGGTGGGTGGGCTTTGAATTTCTTCATCGTCTGAATCCCAACCTCGCTGACCGTAGTCCGGCCAGGGCTCTCCTGATAAAGAGAGAGACTTTAGTGATTTTATAATATCGCCAAAGGGCGAGTGCTGAAAGATGTCCGCGGCAGTAAACTCCATGATCGGCGCCCAATCGAATTCGATCGGCAGAGGCGCGAATGGTTCGGAGTCCGGAGAGAAGTCCGGCTCCTTGGAATCATGAGTCTCGCGGAGTGCGGGGCTGGTGTTCGGCTCGATCGCCGTTAGAATCGCAGCCCCCGAGGCGGTGTCCAACCACCCATCCTCGATCAGCGCAGTTGGCTCCGAATTAGGGGTCGAAGCCGATGCGGGTGCGGCCTCCAGGGCACTGTTCGGTGGCAGAGCTAGATCATGCTCGTCGTGACAGTGCGGCGCGCTCGGCAGTGGTTTGAATCCGTCGAAGATCAAGTCCCCGCGGATGTCAGCCGTGTAGTTTAAACTTCCAAATCTGACCTGACGGCCAGGGGCATAGCTTTCGATCTGCTCCAGATGGCCAAGTGAATTGGTCCACAGTGCGAAGCCGCCGAAGACGAAGATCTGTCTGGGGAGGAAGGTCTCACTCTGGACTGCATTGCCATTGATGATTGTAGGAGCCATCAAGCCTGACGGCGACGACACAGAGGAACTCTCAATGAAAGCACCAATGTCGGTGTCAAAACCGGCGGATCTCGGGTAGGGGGTCCCGAACTGTGCGTCTAGGCCAGATGGTAACATGAGGCAAGGGACACGAAGTTTTACCCAGGTTCGGGCCCTCTCGATGGAGGTAAAACCCTATGTCCTGCTTGATTAATATCGATGATATGGGTAGTACAAGAGTAGATCTACCACGAGATCGGAGAGGCTAAACCCTAGAAGCTAGCCTATGGTATGATTGTTGTTGTGTATGTTGTCCTATGGACTAAAACCCTCCGGTTTATATAGACACCGGAGAGGGTTAGGGTTACACAAAGTCGGTTACAATGGTAGGAGATCTGCATATCCGTATCGCCAAGCTTGCCTTCCACGCCAAGGAAAGTCCCTTCTGGATACGAGACGAAGTCTTCAATCTTGTATCTTCATAGTCTAGGATTCCGACTGAAGGTATAGTCCGGCCATCCGGACACCCCCTAATCCAGGACTCCCTCACCCCCTCTAGGCGACATCCACGATCTTTCAATTGGTATCAGAGCCTCATCTCTCTTTATAGGGCTTAACCGCCTAGAGAGTAAGGATGTCGACTAGGGATTTAGGATTCTCTGACACTCTTAGTTTTGATGGCACAAATTTTGATGTTTGGCTAATTCGCATGCTTAATCTCTTTAGGGCCATGGACCCAAATTTAGAGCGAATTGTAGATATGGGTTTTTCTCCTCCAAAGGATCCCCAAAGATTGTCTTTAGAGTATGAGAAAAACTCTTATCTCAATGCTCAAGCTTCTAATGTGCTTTTTGATGCTTTGAGCAATGTAGTTATATTTCAACTCATGCCGTTCCGGGATGCTCATGAGTTGTGGACAAAGCTTCAAGATAAATATGGCATGTCCAAGTTTTGTGGGGATAATTGTTCTCCCTCCACATCCGGATGTATAGTCTTCTCAACTTCTTCTACTTCACCTACATGTGGTTTGCCACAAGGTAATGATATGGTGAGTAGTGTTGGTCATTGCAATGATGATAGTGTGTTTATTGTGGATGATCCTTCATCACTATCTTATTGCAATGCTCCTTCTTTGGGCTTTAACACTTCGAGCACTCCAAATGTTTCACATGCTTGTGTTGATAGTCCTTGCATATCATGTGGAAATTGCTTGACTAAATCTCATGATGATATGTTTACTATGTCTTGTTGCCATGATAAAAATGCATATATGTCCTCGAATTGTTGTACTAACAATGTAGAGGAAACCCGACACCCCATGGAACAAGATGTGGTCTTGAATGGTGCTTCAACGGATCCTACATCATCATCTATTGCATTTTGCCTTATGGCCAAGTCTTCAAAGGTATCTCCCACTTTGAATCCCAATATATCTTGTGATGATGGCAAGAGTGATGATGATGTTGATTATGATGAAGAGAATGATAATGTTGCCTCCTTAAAAACTAAGGGGGAAATGATTTTTAAAGCTCTTCACAAAAATAAACTTGCGCGTTCCAACTTCATGGAAATCATGTCTATTGCCATTGAAGGCAAGAAATACATTGAGGAGTTGGAATCTCATCTAGAGGAGCATGAGGTCACCATTGAGAAAATGGAAGCTCACGAGCGTGATTACGCAAATGAGATCGCGGAGCTATCTCAAGCTCTTAAACATGAACAAACCAGATCCGAATCTCTTGAGGAGACCTTTGCTCTAGAATTATCTAGAATAAAGGAATCTCATGATAGAGCACTCGAGGTGGCCAATGATTTCAAAACTAAAAATGCTAAGCTTGAAGTTGCTCATGCTAGACTCCTTGAGGATTTTGAGCACCTCAAAAATGGCTCAAGGGTCATCAAGGGTGAGCTCATCAAACTCACCGAGTCTCATGCTCAACTTAAAGCTTCATATTCAAAAGAGCTTGCCAAGTTGTCTTCTCCTCTTGTTGCTAATGATGATGCTTGTGCTACTAACTCTATCTCTTGTGAAGCATCCATATTAAAGGAGAATGTTGAGCTAAGGGCTCAACTTGAGTTGCTATCTAGCAATTATGGGATGTTGGAAGAAAATCATGTAAACCTCACAAGCTCTCATGATGATCTTCTAGTATCCCATAATGTGCTAAAGATAGCTCATGAGGCCATGCTTGCTAAGGTAACATCTAGTGAGCCTCATGTGGATACTAGCACTACTTTTGGTCAAAATGCTATATTGCCTTGTGCTAGTCCTCGCGATTCATCCATGCATAACATTGGTACATCTTGTGATGAATTGCTTTCCTTGCCTTGTTGCTCTAACGATGAAGCTTATACTTCCTCTAGTACTTGTGTTGAGACTAACCATGCAGAGAAAATCAAAGAGCTCAAGGCCCAAGTCACTTCTTTGAAGAAAGACTTGGAAAAGAGTCATGAAGGAAAATTCACACTCAACAATATCTTGAGTGTGCAAAAATCCCCCAATGACAAAGGTGGACTTGGATTCAACTCCAACAAGAAGAAGAAGTCCAAGGTGAACAAAAAGAAGGGCCAAGAACAAGTCAAGAATTCGGCCAAGATTGTTTGCTTCAAGTGCAAAGTAGAAGGGAATCATGTTAGATCTTGCCCATTGAAGAAGAAGCCCATTAGTGACAAGCAACAAGGGAAGCGGCCACAAGTTCACTCTCATTCTCAACCTCAAGTTGAAGAAAAGCCTCTTCCCAAGAAGACTCAAGCTTATGCTTCTCAAGTTGAGAAATCAAGTGAGAAGTGAAGAGTAGGCGTTGCTACCTATGTCGCGAGAAAGGTCACCTCGCTTGTTCATGCACTAGTGGTAACTTATCCAACCCAATTATTATTGATGATGTCTATTCTCTTGGGAAGGATAAGGTTGGCAATGTGGTTGCCAAGTTTGTTGGTACTCAAAGTGGTTTGAAGCAAAGAACCATTTGGGTAGCCAAGCCTATTGTGACTAACCTCTTAGGATCCAACTTGGTTGGGGACCAACAAGCTCAAACTTGATCAATAGATGATGTTGGAGGTCATTGGAGACTTGGCTACATTAGGAAGAATTAAGGGGACTTCATCATTCTCATTGTCTCAAGCCAAGTCATTCGGATTATCAAGTTCCTATCTTATATCCAATGTTCCTCCTTGCGATAACTCATGCTTAAATTGTTTACATTGAAAGTTACTTGCCCCTTTGCATGTTTGGCTTTGTTCCTTGCATGTGTTTGTATATGTTGTGCTTCCAACTTGATTATCTTGAGCAATCAAGTATGTGTGTGTTGGTTTGCACATCATGTACATGTGTGTCGTTCATTGAGCCTTTGTGCATCTTGGTCATATCTTAGTTGGCTCTTGTGAGAGATTAATGGAATATCCCATTATGGGGGAGTGATGTGCTTTGTGCACTTCACAATCCTATAAAGGTGGGTACATGGGGAATACCACTTAGTATTGATATTGCAAGCTTATCTAGTCGCTATGTGGTATGTCTTCTCATGAGAAATTCAAATTCTAAATAGTCCATTAATTATCTCTTGTTGGATCCTTTTCTTTGCCTCTTGTTTATCTTTAATTGGTATCACATTATGGGGGAGTAATATGCTATGTGTATATTACTAGCCTAGAAAATGTGTACATTTGAGATATTGTCACCTAGAATTGATATTGTAAATTATCTTGTTCCTAGGTGGCATGTTAGCTCTACAAGTTGCAGTTTGGTTGTGTTTGGTGTGAAGATGATGTCGGATATCCTTGTTATATACCACCGAGAATTATTTCCAAATACTTCTTGTCTTTTTACAATTGGTACTCACTTATGTATGGTAGAAATTATTGATCATCTTTACATTAGCCTTTGCTTTTATTTGCCTTATCTCTTGCCTAGGATTGTGTCAACTCCCATTGTATTCCATACCATTTGTGGATCTTGTTATTTCCTTGAGCTTGTCTAGTGTTTGTATAGATATAGTGAAAGTGGTGATCCCATCTTGTGCTTTTTGTATTCAAATGCAAATTCTCCATAATGCACAATGCTTGGGGGAGCTATCCTATTTTTCTTAGAACACTCACCTTATGATCCTTTTCAAGTGTGTGTTGGTGGAATGCAAATCATTTCTTTTGGTACTTTGTGCCATCATGAAACTTTGTAGAGCACTTGGTTTGTTTGGAACCATTGTCTCTTTTGGGAGTTTGACATCTTTCTTTTTGTGTATCAATGGATATCTCATTCCTTGATGTATCGTTTAATGATATCCTCCAAGTGATATTTTATTCATTTGGTATCTCTTCTTCACTTGGTATTTCTTTGTCTTTTGGTATCGGTTCTTGAAAGTCTTGAGCATGCATATTAATTTGATGTAGTATTTTTAGCATGCTTTCTTTCTTGGACCCAATATATAGGGGAAACTCCACCAAGTCTCAAATTGGATGAGATGTGCATGAAATTAATTTTCATATCTATATGCACATATTTATGTGGAGTTTGTCCTATGTATTGTTGGTTCTCTAACTCTTTGGTCCTAATGAGTTTGGGTACCATTTTGTTTGTGTTGTTGTTCCAGGAACAATTGGAGATGCATTGGACGCTTGGCTCACTCACAAGGAAGGTGGTGTCATCATGTGCTAATTGGAGTCAAGCTAGAATGATCAATGAACTACTACCTACCTTTAATTGGTATCTACTACATCCTTCCAATGATATCTCTGTAACAAGTATCTTCATGCATTCTTTTCTTGCATTCAACCTTGTGTAGGTTGCATCTTTGCATGATTTTCATTCCATCTTGTGATACTTGTTTCCTTTCTCAAAGCATCTCAACGATGATCTCATGTTGCTAGTTGTGATGTCTTTGCTAGGTGTGTGGTAGGAATTCATTTATATACTATAAGACCATATCTGGCCATGTGATATGCTTCCAAGCAAATATCTTATTGGTATATGTATGACTTCCTTTTGGATATCTTGTTCCTTCGTGTTGTAACTATTTCAGGTCTACATCCTTCTTTGTAGATATATATATCATCATGATTTCATCTACCAAGAATCTTATACACTTGAGAGAAGTTGCATATCTAGATGATATCCTTTCTTTCATGTCCACCTTGTCTTTCTTATGTTATTTCTTTGGTGGCTCCATTAAAGCTTTTGCCTTGAGTGTGTGTCTTCTATCGTTGCATCTTGATGCACTCTTGTGTGGTGAAGATTATTTTCCTCATCCTTATCTTTACGAGGTTTTTGTCATCTTAATTGGTATCCCTCGTCTTGATGAGCCTTTCATCTTCTATCTTCACCGCGGGTTGTCTCAAGCATAGGTTCTCTATATGCTTATTAGTAAGCTTGTGAACCCATTTGCTAGTTGTGTGTGGGAATGATAGGCCTTGCACCGTGTGCCTCATTCTTTCAAGACTTTATTGATGCTTAATGCTTTTTTGTACATTAGTCTTCTCAAGTGCATTGCCTTGACTCACACACATCTTTTTGGTTGAGCCCACTCTTAAGTTGCCTCTCTTACTTGTTGCTCAACCATGTGTTTGTTGCAAGTACTAGGCTTAGTTTCCTATATGCTCTCTTGCACTTGTTGTAAGTTTCTATTGATTTTGGGGGAGCTATGATCCTATTTTGTGCACTTTGTATCCAGATACAAAAATTCTTGATGTGCACAAATCATGGGGAGCTTCTCTAGTTTCTTTAGAACACTGCTCTGCTCTTATCATAATATCTTTTATTCATGTGGCTCGTAGGATCATTGGCCTAGATGGTTCAATTGGTATCTTTTGATAGCTTGCTTCAATAGATATCTTTTGATTGCTTGATTGCTTGTTTCTCTCTTTGTTATGTCTTTGTGGCATATCTTCCTTTTGCAATCTTTGGGCCTCAATATAGTTTGTCTTCCTCCAAGTATTTACCGTTGGATGTGTGTATTGCATTCCACTCTCTTGTTGAGAAATACACAATTTATGGAGGACCACAATCTATATTGGCCCTCTAAGCTTTTCGCCCATTTTGGCAATCGATGCCAATGGGGGAGAAGTTTCAGAGAGTTTTGTGGAGAAGCTTTGGTTTATGTTTCCTTAGCTTTTGCATCTCATTCGCATGCATTATTGGTTGTTGCAATGCATGGTGATGCATAATTCCTTGTATAAACTCTCTTGAAAGTGATTGTCATCAATTACCAAAATGGGGGAGATTGAAAGAACATGCGGTGCCCCCATGTTTGGTTTTGGTAATTTGATGACAATCTCTATGGACTAATGGTTGCCTTGAGTTATATTTGAAGGTTTTGTCCATAGGCTTTTCTTGGAGTACATGTGTTGGTTTCAAGGAGAGTTTGTGTTGACCAAGGTGCTATTAAGGAATTATCCAAAGCTTGGTCATGTGAGAGTTGAGCTTATTGCAAACATGTCTTGAAGAAGAAGATTGTGTGATCAGAGTACATGTGTTGGTTTCAAGGAGAGTTTGTGTTGACCAAGGTGCTATTAAGGAATTATCCAAAGCTTGGTCATGTGAGAGTTGAGCTTATTGCAAGCATGTCTTGAAGAAGAAGATTGTGTGATCATTCATGTTTACCTTCAAGACATCATCCAAATGAAGAGAGTTGGAAAGATTCAAGGTTGATCAAGACTAAGTCAAGAGTGAATCAAGTTGATCAACTCACAAAGCGTAGAAGATGTACCGAGAGGGATCAAGTGATCCCATGGTTTGGTAAGCATTTTCCATTGTGCTTTGTGTACTAACCCATGGTCTATGTGAGAGTTTTACGTGGGGTTAGGTACGTGTTCATGGGCTTGTGTCAAGAGGAAGATATCACTCAACCCATGGAGAGGATGACATCAAGTGGTGATTGCCATCAAGATTGCCGTGTGCAAGTTCAACTGGATCATCGCGAAGAGATCAAGTGCTTGAAGCTTGCCGTCCATTTTGGTGACAATGGACTTGTGAAGATGTGCCGAAGAGTGGCTCACCCATAGTGGACTATGGGGGAGCAATCATCTAGTCTTCATCGAGCCAACGCAATCAAGAAAGGTGGTCCAACTTGAGGGAGTCAAGATCGTCATCATCTAGCTCAAGTGGACCATATGCAAGGCAAAGGTTTGCCCTTGATAGGTTTTCTATTTTACCGGTCTCATGGTGGTAGTTTGGAGATCGGGTTATAGGATCGTTTGCCGTACTATCAAGGGGGGCTCTCAAGTTGGTAGCTTGATCGTACCGTTAGTAGAGAGCTCAAACCATTGCATCCTTGCATCATATTTCTTGGTTCTTGTTTTATTCTCTTTGTGAGTCTTAGAGCTTATGGTCATCTTGATGACAAGCTTGAGTTCATCGAAAACGGAGTTCGCATGCATCTTCTATGATGTTTTTGGTGTTGGAGGTTTTACCGGTCTTTTCCGAGGAAGGGTTCTCACCATTTTCTTATGGGCCTTTTCTCATTTTCTTCTTATTGATATTTCTTTGAAGATTGTGTTAGCCCTTGTCGCTAGCTTTCCAACAAACTTGGTTTCATCGAATTCGGAATCCGTTTGCAAAAGTTGTGGCAGTTTTGGTGTTCTGAAAAGGCTGCAGCGGTACTACCGCGAATTGGAGTGGATGTAATTTTTTACTACCGCTCTAGAGCAGTACTACCGCGGCTCCTACAGTGGTAGTACCGCTCCGGACCAAAAACTCGTCCCAAGTCTTGCGGTGGTAGGCCCGGATGTATTTTTTTAGTACCGCTCGCAAGCAGTAGTACCGCTACCATTTGCGGTAGTACCGTGAGATCGAGCGTAGTACCGTGAGGACGAGCGGTAGTACCGCTCCGGCGGTTCTTCTGGCCTTTTGCCTCCTCGCTGTTGTTTTTCAAAGGGGTACTTCCGTCCTAGCGGTAGTACCGCTCCTTGGAGCGGTAGTACCGCTCTGTGCTGGCTGTGAGCATAACGGTTGGATTTTTCCCCACCTATAAAAGGGGGTCTTCTTCCCCAATGAATCTTATCCTTTTAGCTCGTGTTCTTCCCCCATTGTTGAACTTCTTTGAGCTTGCTAACTCTCAATCCCTCCATGGGTTCTTGCTAGTTTTTGAGAGAAAAGAGAGAGGAGATCTAGATCCAGATTTCCACCAATCACTTTCTCCTCTTTGTGAGGGGAACCCATTGGATCTAGATCTTGGAGTTCTTGGTGTTCTCCTTCTTGTTCTTCCTCTCATTTTCCTCCCTAGCATTAGTTTCTTCAGTGGGATTTGAGAGAGAAGGACTTGGGCACTCCGTGTGCCCTTGCCATTGCATTTGGTGCATCGGTTTGAGTTCTCCACGTGATACGTGGAAGTTACAAGTTGAGAAGCTTATTACTCTTGGGTGTTTGGTACCCTTGAGCTTGTTCCTCTTGGGTGCTTGGGCGCCCTAGACGGTTGGTGGTGTTCGGAGCTCAATCATTGTGGTGTAAAGCTCCGCGGAAGCGTCGGGGTCTCTAATTAGGTTGTGGAGATCGCCCCGAGCAATTTGACGGGTACCAGTGACCGCCCCCAAGGGTTGCCAAAGTGTACGGGTTCGGTGACCGCCCCCAAGGGTTGCCATTTGTACGGGTTCGGTGACCGCCCTCAAGGGTCCCTTAGTGGAATCACGACATCTTGCATTGTGCGAGGGCGTGAGGAGATTACGGTGGCCCTAGTGGCTTCTTGGGGAGCATTGTGTCTCCACACCGCTCCAAACGGAGATTAGCATCCGCAAGGGTGTGAACTTCGGGATACATCATCGTCTCCGCGTGCCTCGATTATCTCTTACCCGAGCTCTTTACTTATGCACTTTACTTTGTGATAGCCATATTGTTTCTTATCATATATCTTGCTATCACCTAGTAGTTTATCTTGCTTAGCATAAGTTATTGGTGCACATAGGTGAGCCTAGTTGTTGTAGGTTTTGTGCTTGACAAATTAACCGCTAGGTTTATTCCGCATTTGTTCAAGCCTAAACCGTAATTATTTTAAAGTGCCTATTCACCCCCCTCTAGGCGACATCCACGATCTTTCATCTTGTATTTCATGCATGAACATCACAACATGTATGCTAACTGAATAATCATTTCAACAGGTATATTATTAAGGAAATTTGGCATTGCCTAAGGTTCTAGATAGCCGCTTTGTTTGTTGTCCCCGCTAGCTTATTTCTGGTCTCCTCAATCTTAGATTTTTGGCCTCGGCGACGAGTGCAGACGATTGCTCTTTTTCCTCTTCAAGAGGTCAACTACATCTTGGAGGGCTTTCTGCTTTAGCAGGACCACGAGAGCATGAGCACTTGTCGAATCTGACAAGCTTTGATCTGATCTGACATCATTTGGAAATTGGCACATAGACTGGTCTTAAACCCGATCTTGGGTCGACCATACTATATTCCTAGCAAGAACTGCATCTTGACATGAAAATTTTACAACAACGAACCGTGGAAGATAGGCTAACTTTTACATGGTAAATGAAGAGCGCGAACCGTGAAAGACGGACTAACTTTTACATGGTAAATGAAGAGCACATGCATTTATTTATGCCGCCTATGAGTTCTGGAATTCAACTAAGCAGTTCATACAAGTCATGCAATTTTAGTTTGGTGAAAACCATACAAGTCGCCTGTGGTTCGGTTAGAATTTGAGCTATCAGTTTATTGTGTTTCTTTCTCCATGCGATGTGCACTTTTGAAATAATGATGCTTCAAATAATGTATCTTTACCTAGATTTATTGTTCCATTCTATGTCAACGCATGGACATTCAACTACTATTTAATAATTGGTAAATCTATAATACGTAAATAGTTGAGCCCTTCACATCACCAAATTTGCCATGCCATCATCCACTACAACTATTTTTTAGCACATGCATACCACAAATTTAATTGTTTCATCTCCAATGGTCTAGCGTACAGTAGCATTGCCCGCGCGGCGGCACGCCGCGCCCATCATTACGGGGTATCTATACGGATCGTAAAGGGCATTGTTATATTTGTATCGATAGAATCGTCCATGTCTAGAACACAAAAGGAGTATATACGATGAGTCCAGTAAAAGAAGATACAAAAAGGGCCATCTATTGCAGCTATGCATGATACATACTGATGAATGAAAGTGTACACGCAGATACATTACTAATAAGGTCTACTTATTGGCATTGTATACAACACGCTGCGCCTGTTGATACATTATGTGATAAAGTCCAGTAAAAGAAGATAGAAAAAGGGTCATCTATTGCAGGTATGCATGATACATACTGATGAACGGAAGTGTACACGCAGATACATTACTAATAAAGTCTACTTATTGGCATTGTATACAACACGCCGCGCCTGTTGATATACTACTCCCTCCATTCCACAATGTAGTGCTTCCTCTATCCATGTGCTTCAACTTTGACCGTAAATTTAACTATCAAGACCGATTGCGGCGGGAGCAAAAAATATATCAGTGAATTCGTATTCGAAAGAAGTTTTCAATTATATAATTTTTTTCTTCCACCGCAGTTGGTCTCGTTGGTTAAATTTATGGTAAAAGTTGAACCTCGGGAAGCGCGGGCGCACTATATTTTGGAATGGAGGGAGTATGTGATAAATTTTGCATATGGTTATATTATACTTTAGCTGTTAACTATTTGATTGATTATTCAATTGTTGCTTATTCAACTTCAATTTTTATGTTGCAATGTATGTATAAACATCATATTCGTACAGATGCTGAAATCTTTCATAGATAAAATCAT
Organism: Triticum urartu; assembly: GCF_056163025.1. Classification (NCBI taxonomy): domain Eukaryota; kingdom Viridiplantae; phylum Streptophyta; class Magnoliopsida; order Poales; family Poaceae; genus Triticum; species Triticum urartu. The sequence continues at coordinate 460,384,209 of NC_141876.1, read as the reverse complement.
TATTGCATAAAAAGAATCAATGCATTGTAGATAAAGGGAATACATATTGATATTGCATGATAATATTTTGATTCTTCAATAATTCATAGCATCCATGTTCGACCGCTTGCCCGATTTGTGTCAATGTAAAATTATACAGAACTTTGTTAATACTTTATGTTAAAATTACATGCGTGATAAAAGGAAGACTCATGTGTTAAATTTCTGACTGTTGATTGGTTTCTAGTTTGACATCATCTCTTTCTCGTTTGCAGGGGCATGCAAATAGATATGCTTACTTGGTTTGTTTAATGGGACCGAATACAAAGGTAATTACTAAGGACTATTTCAAGACACCCATTTAAGGTCAACCTCATGATAGCTTCTCAATATAGAGACTGGATCAACTCAAACTAGAATCAATATGATTTTTTCACTTAAGTTTGCGAATTGATGATAGAGAAAAACCTCCCCAAATCAAATCGTAATAATACATGGAGTTTTGCATGGATAAAATAAAATGTAAAACATAAATTAATGCACCCTTTCACCATTATGTAAGCAGCCCGGTTAAGAAAATAAATTGAATTACCGACGCAAAAGAATAAAGTCTGGCATGAAATCTGAAAGATGTACCTTGTCATGTCCTAAAGTAGCTTAACAGACTTGTGTATATCAGCTCAATACAAAAATAATATAGAGAGCCACAAAAATACAGAGAAAGGGAGCACCAAACTATCTGTAATTTATGTCCGCTTAGTTCAATCATAGATTCCATGCGCATCAGATGAAGATGGGTAGCCTAAATCATCTTCCAAAAAATATATGCAGAAACATTCTTTGCATCTCTATTTTCATTCCTTCAAAAAAATCCTAATACAAAAATAAATACGATTGTGCCTCATGCATTCACCACGTCATCAAAATAGTGAAAATTCATGATACCGCAAAAGCTCAATCTGCAAAAACCTTGACACTAAATTTGTACCATGTCCACCCTTTGACTCGAATAATAATAATGCCACCTGGAAGCGCAGTTGATCTCCCTCCCGCTCCAATGATTTGGCCTTTTCTCGCTTCAACTTCTATTTCATTAGATTGAGCTCCGCACGTTATTAACTAATACTTCTCTCTCCATTATCAAACTTGCTTGTAGATTCCTGCACCTCAAGTACATCAAAAGTTGCATAGATAATTTGTGCAAATTGGAAGGCTCACAGTACATAGGCATCATAGTTTTAAATAGCCGGCTATAGCCCCGCTATAGCTCCGCTATAGCTGTTTGAGTATGTTGCCGCTAAATGATTTCATATACAATTTGCCGCTATAGCCTCGCTATAGCCCGCTATAGCCCAGCTATAGCTGTTTTTAAGGGTCACCGCTATATGCCATAGCCCGCTATTTAAAACATTGAGAATTTGATTTCTCTCATACTTCAAACAAAAGAAGTCAAATAGAGTAGCACGTCAGCAGGTCAGCTGCATGCATGAAACACGTACCAAAGAAATACATCAAAAAACAAAGAGAGAGAGAGAGAGAGCACACGGCCCGCAAACAACAGTCTGCCCTTCAGATGGAAGTAGCCCGTGAGTACATTACTGGTTTTTGCCGGATAATCCTGCAGCTAACCTTGAAGGACGAACATCAAAGCGGCCTAGTGTACATGCTGCTCTTCGTGTTCTTGTTGACGGAGAGTATGTACACTCGGTGATGGCGCCCGTGGCAAACTGCATCTGGACCTTGAAAGCGCACTGCCCGCACGCGAAGGCGTTGCCGGTCTCGTCGCGACTTGCTGGTACTACAGCGTGGCGCCGTTGAGATGGGTCGGAAGGGGTGAATCATGCATGACTGCACCGTGGCGTACCTCGTCCCCGGGAGAACAAACACTGGCACACAGGCCCGTCCCTGTCCATCTCCCACCGACTTGCCTCTCACTGATTGCGCTCTTTGCGTGGTTAAAGGGCACACGACACCTGTCCCGCCTGTAACACCCACGATGCGGCTATATCTCCCACGTGTCGGAGCACGACTTAGAGGCATAACCGCATAGTAGGCATGTCGCAAGAGGGGTAATCTTTACACATCCCATGTACTGAATATAAAAGGGATAAAGAGTTGGCTTACAATCGCCACTTCATACAATACATAAATATAGCATTACATCATCGAGAATACAGTCAAGGTCCGACTACGGAACCAAATAAAGAAAGACAACCCATAATTCTAGATCCCCAATCGCCCTGACTGGGCTCCACTACTGATCAACTGGAAACGAAACAACACAACGAACATGACCTTCATCAAGCTCCCACTTGAGCTGGGTTGCGTCACCTGCACTGGTATCATCGGCACCTGCAACTGGTTTTGGAAGTAATCTGTGAGTCACGGGGACTCAGCAATCTCACACCCTCGCAATCAAGACTATTTAAGCTTATGGGTAGGAAAGGTGGTGAGGTGGAGCTGCAGCAAGCACTAGCATATATGGTGGCTAACTTACGCAAATGAGAGCGAGAAGAGAAGCAAAGCACGGTCGAGAAGCTATAAAGATCAAGAAGTGATCCTGAAACTACTTACGTTCAAGCATAACATGAGACCGTGTTCACTTCCCGGACTCTGCCGGAAAGAGACCATCACGGCTACACACGTGGTTGATGCATTTTAATTAAGTTAAGTGTCAAGTTCTCTACAACCGGACATTAACAAATTCCCATCTGCCCATAACCGCGGGCACGACTTTCAAAAGTTCAAAACCCTACAGGGGTGTCCCAACTTAGCCCATCACAAGCTCTCACGATCAACAAGGATATTCCTTCTCCCAAGAAGACCCAATCAGACTCAGAATCCCGGTTACAAGACATTTCGACAATGGTAAAACAAGACCAGCAAAGCCGCCCGATGTGCCGACAAATCCCGATAGGAGTCACACGTACCTCGTTCTTAGGGCACACCGGATAGGTCAAGCTACGAGTAAAACCAACCCTCGAGCTGCCCCGAGGTGGCCCCGCAGGCTACCCAGTTCGGACCAACACTTAGAGAAGCACTGGCCCCGGGGGGGGGGGGGTTAAAATAAAGATGACCCTTGAGTCTGCAGAACCCAAGGGAAGGTGATAGGTTGTTAGTGCAAATGTAAAACCAAGGTTGGGCCTTTCTGGAGGGGTTTTATTCAAGGCGAACTGTTAAGGGGTTCCCATTATAACCCAACCACGTAAGGAACACAAAATCAAGGAACATAACACCGGTATGACGGAAACTAGGGCGGCAAGAGTGGAACAAAACACCAGGCATAAGGCCGAGCCTTCCACCCTTTACCAAGTATATAGATGCATTAATTAAATAAGAGATATTGTGATATCCCAACATATCCATGTTTCAACATGTAACAAACTTCATCTTCACCTGCAACTAGCAACGCTATAAGAGGGGATGAGCAAAGCGATAACACAGCCAAACAACGGTTTGCTAGGAAAGGTGGGTTAGAGGTTTGACATGGCAATATGGGAGGCATGATATAGCAAGTGGTAGGTATCGCGGCATAGCAAAAGAGCGAGCAACTAGCAAGCAAAGATAGAAGTGATTTCGAGGGTATGGTCATCTTGCCTGCAAAGTTCTCCGAGTTGACGAAAGCTTGATCCTCGTAAGCGTACTCAATGGGTTCCTCGATCATGAACTCGTCTCCCGGCTCTACCCAAAGCAAGAACACAAGCAAAGGAAACAACAATCAACCACGGTGCAATGCGCAAGCAACATGATGCAAAAACATGGCATGATATGCGGGATGTGATATGTAATGCATATGCATGCTCCGGAAGGAAAAGATTGAACCAGGCCTCAACTTGGCAAACCAAGAGTGCCGCTGGAAAGATGAGTTGATTTTGGTCGAAAACGATACAAAGATCACCGGAATCGGATGCACGGTTTGCAAATGGCAAGCAAAACAAGAATGGCACAATTCTGCGATTAACGGCACGGTGACATCTAGAATGCAACAAGAAACTAAGCTACTGCACTCCAACATAGCAACAAAGCACATGGAAGTGATCTACTCAAGATGCTTGACAAAAGATGAACACTGAGCTACGGCTAAATCATAAAATAGCATGTTCAAACAAGCATGGAAAAATGCAAAAGATATCAACATCACAGACTTAGTGAAAATAACATGCCAGGAATCAACATAAGGAAGCAATGTTTAGACCAAGATAACAACATGCTACAGGATCAGAACATAGCAATACAAGGCATGGCGTGAATCTACTCAAAGCATAGAACAAAAGTCCCTTACTGACCATAAGTCAAAAAGGATCAGAAGATAAGATGGCACCCATGTAAACATAGCAAGTTTCGTTAACAGATTCAGACTTAGCAGAAAACTGGACATGGCATAAACAGAATTATGAAGGCATGTTTGTGAGCTCGATGCACTCAACACAAGGCATTACATGACAAACTAAGTATACACTCAGCAAGAAGACATGATCAAGAAGATAACCATGGCAAGAACAGTCTCATAGCATGCATGGATCAACTACAACAACCTTGGCAAAATTGATTAACACGTAAACAATCTGTCAGGAACATTTTATAGCAAAAGTAGAGTAAGATTGAGTCATGCTAGGGTACTCCATAAATTCAAACAGGGGCATGGATGGATAGAGCATAACCATATGACCAAATCATCTTTACTGAACATACTCAAAAGAGGCATGGATCTTTCTGTAGCAACATGAATACATGTCATAAAAATAATAGTAGGGAAATGACTTAGTGAAATTCTAAGTCCCTGAAATCAGCAACATCACGAGAGCTACCTTGCATGCTTGTGCTAGTCACCACATTGATCACAAAAATACATGACATACACCCCTGTAAAGATGGCATGGCATAGCCCAAAACACATGTAGAGCTCATGTCCATATGAAGCACACAATAATCATGGCAAAAATGACAAATGCTCATAATCTGCTAAGAATCAACACCTAACATTTTATAACACTCTTGCAACAGTCATTTGGGCATCAAGACAGACTCAAACAAGCATGGCACAATGGAACAAAATGAAGAGCCCATCATGATGAACATTTTGATATATGGCAAGCACAAAACGGAGCTACAGATGCAGAGTTATGGCATGATGAGAAGTGCTTCAGAATGCAAGAATAAAAGGACTTGGATATTTCAGGGTCAACCTAGGGTTTCCAGATCCAGATCCGGGGCGGCGCGGACTTCGAGGATGACCGGAGGGCTGGCCGGAGTTCGTCACCGGAGTGGAAGAAGGAGGCGGCCGGAGTGAGCTCGAGGCTCGCCGGAGTGTGCTGGAGGCGGCGGAGCTCGGCGGTGGCGCGCGGGGTGACGCGGGCGGCGAGCGGCCGACGGGGGCGACGCGGGCGGAGGCGCGGTTCCCGGGTGGCAGCGCGGAGGAGGGAAGCGGCGGTGGGGACGCGGGCCGGCGGCGCGGCTGGATGGGCCCGCGGGGCCCCGCACGGGCCGAGCAGGCCGGCGGCGGTGGAGGCTCTCGAGGTGCCACGTGGCGGCCTCCCATTGGTGCGGGCACGGCAGCGACCTGTCCGGCGGCGGCGGACGTGTCCGGTGGCGTCGGGGGGCGATTTTTTAGGGTTTTGGACCCGGATTTTGGACGGGGAGGACATATTTATAGGTAGAGGGAGCTAGGAGAGTCCAAATGAGGTGCGGTTTTTGGCCACGCGATCATGATCGAATGGCCGAGAGGATGGAGGGGGTTTGGATGGGTTTTGGGCCACTTTGGAGGGGTGTTGAGCTGCAACACACACGAGGCCTTTATGGTTCCCCAGTTAACCGTTGGAGTATCAAACGGACTCCAAATGGCACGAAACTTGACATGCGGTCTACCGGTGGTGTACCAAGGCCGCTTGGAAAATCCCGGTCCATTCCGAGAACGTTTAACACCCGCTCACGAAAAGAGGCAAGAGGAGGGCGCCGGAGGACATAGGTGTGTCGGATTGCAAAACGGACAATGGGGAAAATGCTCGGATGCATGAGACGAACACGTATGCAAATGAGATGCACGTGATGACATGATAAGAAATGCATGACACGCAAACAAATGACAAGGCAACAACAGCGAATAACTGGAAGACACCCGGCGCAATGGTCTCGGGGCGTTACAACACTCCACCACTACGAAAGGATCTCGTCCCAAGATCTAGCATGGCACCGGAGGAAAATTGAAGAGGAAGAGGAGAGGTAAAACTAAGTTGCTTCTTTGACAAATGAGTGAAACCAAAGAACCTTGAAAGGTTAAACCATTTCGAGAAAAGAATGCAACAGAGATAAATGAGGTTGACAAACTCTGACAGAAAGAGGAACAAGGAAGAACAAATTCGGGCAGCACTCCGGTTGAAAAGAGATGCAAGACTTGATAAGGCGAAAAGAACTTGAGCAGAGGACACAACACTCCGGATAAAAGGATAAGCAAAGGAAAGAACATGATCTTGAGAAAACAAGATGATGGGTCGAAGAGAGCAACATCACAATGCCTCCGGAACAAAAGAATAGGAGTTGGATCGTTGGGAAGGAAAGAGTTTAGAAGAAAATGACATCTTCTACCACAATAGAATTTGAAAAGCATCCTTAAAAAGAAGTATTGAACGGAGTTGTTGGAAAATCAACAACGAAAACAATAAGCTGCTTGTGGGCTTATGAAAACATCCCAAAACTTAAGGTGAAATTCTGCCACTAACGAAAACAAGATTGGATTGATAAGAACAAGGAGACAAGAAACTTATTTCACCGGGGGGATAAATGAAGAACTTGGGTCATTTATAAGCACCATAAATAGCAACAATCCTTAGGAAAAACTTTAGGTGAAATATAACCCAAGATAACTCCAATGAAGAGACTGATGGGTTGCAAGGATCTCATAACCGAATTGAAAATGATGGGCTTAAAATATGTCATTCCGGACAGCTTATCGCCCATGAAGCATGAAGGGAAACTGTCAATGATGACATAACACCATCTCAACAGATAAGATAAAACGAATTGCCTTTCGGAATGTGTCGTGGAATTGTCACGACAGATGTCCTAGAGCAAGGACTTAGTCATAGGGCCATCGCACTAGGAAGCTTAAAGGGGTTAATCGGGACAAAGGACACGAGAGAGTTTTTATACTAGTTCGGCCCATTACGATGAAGGTAAAAACCTACGTCTAGTTGGGATTGGTATTGCTGGGGTTTCGATCTCCAAGAGGCTCAACTCGCCGGCTTGGTTATCGATCTGTTGTTTCTTCCGCTAAGCCGCCGCCGGGTCGTCCCCCTGTATACACAGGTTGACGCCTGGCGGCCTACAGAGTCCCGGCCGGCTCATAAAACGTGTCCGGCTCGGTGACTTCTTTTATATGCCTTTCCTTACAAGTCTTTCTTTACATATGGCGGTTTACAATATTGGGCCTTAAGACGCCTTCGGGCTTAGGCCTTCTACAAGTCTTAATAACTATCACCTTGAATGTTACTGGGCTTCTTTTTGTAACCCGCCATTGGGGTTGACCCGGCCCCTCCGGGGCGGGTCATACCTGGTAGCTATATCCCCAACATTAGGCCCCAAGTTGACTTGAACTTTGTTCTTTGTCAATCTTCAACACTTAGACAAAATCCATCTTCCTGTGTCTGAAAAAACTCTATAACCCGCCATGACGTCATCTTCTGAAAACATGAAAGCCTGCTATGACGTCATCTTCAATGGATCTTTTATCTTTTAATGTCTTCCGAGAATCGAGGCTTTCGTTTAGCTGGATAATCATTATTTTGGTCTTCCTCAATTTTCGCGCCTGCGTGTTCACTTCTTTCCCTTATAAATAGGCTTGGCCGGACCTTCTTCTTTCTTCTTCCTTCCATCTTCTTGCTACCTCTCTGCTTCTCGAGCTCCGCCGCTGCCGTAGCACTCACCGTTGCCCTCAACGTCGGCCGCTGCATCATCCTGAGCTCGTCCAGAGAACCACGGCGACTCTTCGCAGTAGATCTGCATCTCGTAAGTTCCTTCTTTTTCACGCACTTAGATCTGTATTAGGGTTTCAAGTTCATCGGTGTTCTTCGCTATTCATCACGGATCTTCTTGTAGTTCTTCTTCCGCAACCTCTTCTGATCCAAAAAGGAACACATAACTCGTGCGGTAGTTGTTTTGCGTCCATTTTTTATACCAGTAGATCCCTTTTTTCTATACAGATGCCTCATTATAACTCACGAACTCATCTGTACTAGATTTTTAGGTCTATAATATTTTCTTTTTCGGAACGGCCATTTGATCCAAAATAATAATGACAGCTTGGTAAAACTTGTTTGTGCCAACACTTAGCTGAATCCGCTTTCTGAAAGAATCTGTAGTCATGGCGGCTTATCGCACCGGCTTTCTTTTCCTTATATGTCATTAGCCCTTAGTTAAGCCACCATTACTTGTTTTGCATCTTCATCCTTTAACTATTAACCTCACCATAAAACTGAACCGGCATGTTGCTTTTCTTTTCAGTTCCTTGCACATCATGCCGTCAAAGACACCCACCATCTGTAACTGGGTCCCCTCAACCATAACTGAGGAACGTTTAAAAGAGTTCTTCATCATAGGGTTTCTGCCATCAAAAGCCATCATGTCTTATCGTGCTCCTGACCCGGAAGAAGAACGGCCCAATCCAAGAGACGGCGAAGTGATTGTTTTTACTGACCACATGAACCGTGGCTTCTCACCGCCCGGCTCAAAGTTCTTCAGAGAGGTCCTTCACTTTTTCAAACTCCATCCTCAGGACATCGGGCCCAATTCCATATCTAATATTTGTAACTTCCAAGTGCTCTGTGAGGTGTATCTTCAGCAAGAGCCGACTGTAGAGCTGTTTAGAGAATACTTTTATCTGAACCGGCAGAACGAGTGCACCAACGGCCTTAGCTTAGAGCTTGGAGGCATCTCAATTCAGCGCCGGCAGGGTGCTGTCTTCCCTCTCATAGTCTTACCAAGTCACCCAAAAAGGACTGGAACCAAACTTGGTTCTACTGTCAGGACATCTCACCAGCAAACGAGAAGCCACTGCCGGGTTACCGCCCCGATCGTCTTGACTCCAAGTTCGCGCTTCTAGATAAACTCACTGCTGCTGAACGCAAGATATTGATGCCATCCATCAAAAAGATCAATGCTCTGTTAGGGAACGGGTTGACTGGAGTTGATCTGACCCGCTACTGGATCTCATGGCGGGTTATTCCTTTAAGCCGTCGATCAAAGTTGATGTATGAATATGGTGGAGGCCCGGACGACTCTCTTCGTCATAGCCCCGTTCAACTAACCGAAGAAGACATTGTCTCAATGTCAAAACTTTTGGTGAATGGGAAATATGAAGACTGCAGTATTGTTGGGTTAAGTCCCTTCTGTAAGCTTAACCCGGTGCCAAAAGTAAGGATATTCTGATCTCCTTTTCCTTTGTATTTTGCCCAGCCGTATTGTTTAGCACTGATCTTTCATCTTGTCTTTGCCTGTCTGCAGGCCAATTCTGACTTTTGGAAAGTGAAATATGACCACGAGGCTGCCAAGAAGGCGAAAGACGCCGCCATGAACGCCAAGAAAACGACCCGGAAGTCGAAGAAGAAAAAGAAGAACACTGCTGAAGAGTTGATGAAGCTTGATGACACGTCTGATTCGGAGGTAGCCCTTGATTCCCTTGGCCAATTTTTTAACAATCTTATTGACACTGATCATTACCTGGATGACACTGGGGCCAGTCAAGCCAGGGAAGCAGAGGTAACTATCATTTCCTCCGACTCAGAGCCCTTACCAAGACACAAAGTTCGACGAGTGATCCATAAAGTAAGGTTTTCTAACCCTTTAGCTCACTTGGATCCCAACTTTCATTTGAAAAAGTAGCAACATGAAAGTCGCCGTCAAGCTGGGATTGAAGATGAACCGGCTGTCATTCTTCAGCAAACTCCTCGAAAACGTCCGAATGAGGTTTACTTATTTCTGTCTTTAACTCTGTTTAATGGATCCTTCTCCTTGTATTTCTTTTAGTTCTTTTTATCCTTTCAAGAGGTGTCTCGCTCTTCTGGCGACTCATCGCAAACGCAATTCCCGGCTTTCAAGACTGCTCCCGGGTAATCAGAAATCCTCCTTTCTTTCGGGTTGTTCAATTGTACCTTTATACTGACAATCCTGCAACATTTTTTCTTAGTGGCCAAGCTAAATCCAAAAAAGTGAAGGCAACTAAACCGGCGGAAGACCCGCCGGTGCTGGCATCTGACCTGGCTAGGCCACCTTCTCCATTAGCTGATGCTCCAGAAGACCCGCCTATTGACACCGAAGCAAATCCTCCTGAGCTGTCATTAGACGAAACCACTGTGAACCCTTCTACAACCGGACCATCAAGCTCAGCCAACCCGCCGTCTCTGCCTGCACAAGATGTTCCAATTACCAGGAGCCGCTTTATTGAGCCGGGGAACCCAACCGTGCTGGCCCGGTGTACATCAAAACAAGAGGCGTTGGAGAGGTAAAAAGTCCGCTTTGACATTGCCAACTATGACCGTCTCAATGCCAATGATATTTTGCCCGGCTATCTTAACCATGTACACTCCAGCCGCGACTCTGAGATTGAAATGGTCAAACAAATTCAGCTGAAATACGAGGTATGTTTTTCCGGTTTATCTGTATTCCTTCAGCCCCCAAGTCTTCGGATTATGAGAGAAACGGAATGATCTGTAGACTTTAAAATATAGGTTGAAACCTTTACTCTTGAAATATTTCTTGAACTCACAGCTTCACCTGTAGTCCCCAAGGACCGGTTCATTTTGATCATAAATGAATCGGTACTTTTAAGATTTGTTTTGAGGCCGTCTTCAAAGTACTTAATCCCCCAGCTTAACCTTGATAAATTTGCTGAATTGCATACATTAGCCCCCAAGTGCCAAGTGCTGTTACTTTGTAAAGTACTTGGGACTTAAATATGTCTGTAGAGTCATAGAAATTTGATTTGGCATACATTAGCCGCCAAGTGTCAAGTGGTTTTTTTGTAAAGTGCTTGAGACTTGAATCTTGATTTTTGAACTTGAAACCAAACCTTGACTTATTTGAATGTTTTGCAGAATGCCTTATCTGAACTGAACTCTGAATTGTCTGACGCGAAGACCTGGCTAGCGAATCAGGAGATAGAAATCAAATCCGCTAACTCCAAACTACAAATAAGTCTCTCTGCAACAGAAAATTTAAAGACCAGCTTCGCTGCCAAGAAGAAAACTTGGGAAGAAGAAAAAACGCTTCTGACCCAACATGCTGAGACGGCCGAGACAGCTCTGAAAGAGATTTCAATAGAGTTGAATGGGTTAAAGGGTCGGGTGTCTCAGATGGTATCCGCTATCGTTGGTAAGCCGCCTGACTTTAACTTTTGTGTGCTTTTTGTCGATCCAGAGTATAATCCGCCAACTGACTTCGCGTGTAAAACTTATGCAGGCCCTCGAAGCAAAAATCTGAGCCAAGACCCATTGATTAAACTGAAGGCAGTATATACTTTGGTTGAACAATTGTATATTGGCGCACAACGGGCTCTGGCCGCCATCTCTCCTGCTAATCAAGGACCCAACCGGCTCAACAACATCCTGAAGAAACTGTCCATCCTTCCTGCCAGGTTTCAAGAAGTAAAACGCTCCTGCACGCGAGCCGGAGCTTTGACTGCCTGAGCCGCTCCAAGGCTTGGGTGCCAGACCTAGACCCGGCGGACGTGGCAAGAGGCTATCCCACCGTGAAGGAAGACGGGTCTCCTTTTGATCAGGATGACTTCATGGCTTGCGTGCGCGGAGTCCGGCCTCAGGCAACTTCCCTTGGAGACGACACCAATGTTGATAAATATCAGCCGGGTTTTGATAGTGAAAATAAGAAGATGGCCACTCCCTCATACAAGGTAACATATTTGATCCCACCAGTGAGAGAAGACACATTTGCCCCGGAAGTTGACCTGGTCGGCCTGATCGAAGACGAAGCCGAATTCGTCGCCGTGAATGGTTTTGATTGGTCAAAACCAAACTTCCAGCCAACAGAAGGTGGTGAACAGGCGAGGGAGGAACAATGATCATCTTCATGGGCTTATAAAGCCTTGTAATAACTTAGTTGTGAAAACACCGTATGTTCTGCTTATGCCATCGCACATAAAATACTTTTATGTGACTCTGTGTTTCCTGATGCCAATGTATGCATCGTATTTAATGTTTGTCTCTGCAATGTTTGAACTCTGTTCCTGTAAATACAAAGAAAAGACTGGCTTGGCGGCTTAGAACCAAACGAGTTAAAACAACCAATTTATAGCCAATACATTTTCCACAATAGGAAACAGAGACAGGTATAAATAAAGGAAAAGGGCTGAAACTAACTCTTTAGTTAATGCAGCAGGTAAGTGTGTATAAGTAATAACCATACCTTGTCCCTTTTGATCCTTAGACCGCCAGTTTAAATAACCCGGGTGATGAATTTGATAATTCAATCTTTATGAGAAGCCAATGCTTTTTTTGAATACTCAATGATTACTATACCTTGGTAAGTTGCACCTTTTGATCCGTAAGCCGCCGGTATGAATGACCCGGGCGGCTGTGTTATCAAATAATCGAGTCGGTGAAGAAGACCAGGCTAATTGTTTGTAACATTGAAAACACACAAAAAAACTAAAAGGCAAGCAACAGATAATAAGCATAATTTAACCCTGTATTCAAAAGGTTGGGGGTTTCTGATTCGAATACGATCAGTAAACCGGACCAAAGGGGTTAAGCTAAGGTCCGAATACGACCATATAGCCCCCAGTGGCTTTGGCGTTGTGCCGATCAAGAGGGTACCGACAGCTACGTTCTCTTTGGTTCGAATATGACCTATGTTTGAACAGGAAGCCCCCAAATGACCTTAATAGGTTTTTAGCGACCTTAATTCGAATACGATCCAAGTCGGACTCAAAGGGGTTAAGCTATGATTCAGATACGATCAAGAAGCCCCCAAGTGAGTTTGGCCTTGAGCCGATCAAGAGGGTTACGATAGCTATGTTCTCTTTGGTTCGAATACGACCTATGTTTGAATAGGAAGCCCCCAAGTGACCATGAGATTTGCAGCTAGATTCAGATATGATCATAAGCTGGACCAAAAAGGTTAAACTTGATTCAAATATGATCAGCTCCTTAATAGTCATTTGAAAATAAGAAATAACAAAGATGCATAGTCTTTGAAAAGAAAAGAGACCGATGGTCTTACTTTATTGCTTATCATGGTATACACAATGTTAACATATGTACATGATGAGAGCCGGTGGCTCAGGTGTAGTATGGCCGAAGTTGAGCAATGTTCCATGGCCGGCGCGTCTCCTCCTCCTACTTACATGAGTCTTTGTGCTCTCAAACGTCAATGAGGTAATATGACCCGTTGTTTAAGTTCTTACTGACCACAAAGGGTCCTTCCCAAGGTGGGGATAACTTGTGTGCATCTGACAGATCCTGGATGAGCCGGAGCACCAAGTCGCCTTCCTGAAAAGTTCTGGACTTAACCCGGCGGCTGTGATAGCGGCGTAGGTCCTGTTGATAAATTGCTGACCGGGCCGCTGCTAGGTCTCTTTCTTCATCCAACAAGTCAAGTGCATCCTGTCTGGCTTGTTCATTATTAGGTTCAACATAAGCCGCCACATGGGGCGAGTCATGACGGATGCCACTAGGCAACACTGCTTCTGCTCCATAAACCATGAAGAAAGGTGTGTAACCTGTAGACCTGTTGGATGTGGTGTTGATACTCCACAACACCGAGGGTAATTCCTCTACCCAACAACCCGGCGTTCGCTGTAAAGGAACCATAAGCCGGGGATTGAGCCCTTTCAAAATTTTCTGATTGGCTCTCTCAGCTTGACCATTGGATTGAGGATGAGCTACAGAAGAAACATCAAGCCGGATGTGCTCTCGTTGACAAAACTCCTCCATAGCCCCTTGGGACAGATTAGTGCCATTGTCAGTGATAATACTGTGTGGAAAACCAAAACGGAAGATCACCTTTTTCATGAACTGAACCGCCGTGGCCGCATCACACTTACTCACAGGCTCCGCCTCAACCCACTTAGTGAACTTATCAACTGCCACCAAGAGATGTGTCTTTTTATCCTTAGACCTTTTGAAAGGTCCCACCATGTCAAGCCCCCAGACCGCAAATGGCCAAGTGATTGGAATCATCCGGAGCTCTTGAGCCGGCACATGCGCTCGTCGTGCAAACTTTTGACATCTCACATCTACTGACCAGATCTTCTGCATCAGTGTGAGCCGTCAACCAGTAAAAACCGTGACAAAACGCCTTGGCCACCAAAGATTTTGACGCGGCGTGATGACCACAATCGCCTTCATGGATCTCACGAAGGATTTCTTGACCTTCTTTGGGGGAAACACACCGCTGAAACGCTCCGGAAACATTGTGATGATATAACTCTCCATCCGAAATCGTCATGGACTTAGATTGCCGGGTTATCTGTCGAGCCAGGGTCTCATCCGCTGGCAATTCTCCCCGGGTCATGTAAGCCAAGAACGGTACCATCCAATCTAGGATGACATGAAGAGCCACCACCAACTGCGCCTCCGGGTCAGGAACAGCTAAATCTTCTTCTGTGGGCAACTTGACAGAGGGGTTATGCAAAACATCCAAAAAGGTGTTAGGTGGCACCGACTTACGCTGAGACCCCAACCGGCTTAAGGCATCAGTCGCTTCGTTCTTTCGACGGTCAATGTGCTCCACCTGATAACCTTTAAAATGCCCTGCAATGGCATCAACCTCCTGGCGATAAGCCGCCATGAGAGGGTCCTTGGAATCCCATTTGCCAGATACCTGTTGAGCCACTAGATCTGAGTCGCCAAGACATCTGACCCGGCTCAAACTCGTCTCTTTCGCCACTGGAAGACCATGGAGCAAGGCTTCATACTCTGCTGCGTTGTTAGTGCAAGGAAACATCAACCGTAACACATAACAAAATTTGTCACCTCGTGGAGAAGTTAACACAACTCCAGCCCCCGAGCCTTCCAACTGTCTAGACCCATCAAAATGAATAGTCCAATACATGTTGTCTGGTTTCTCTTCTGGCATCTGCTTCTCTGTCCAGTCATTGATGAAGTCAACCAGCGCTTGAGATTTGATCGCAATACGTGGCACATATTTCAGCCCATGAGACCCAAGCTCAATTTCCCACTTGGCGACTCGCCCAGTGGCTTCTCTGTTTTGAATGATGTCTCCCAAAGGAGCAGAGCTGACCACAGTGATCGGGTGACCCTGGAAATAATGTTTAAGCTTCCGGCTTGCCATGAACACCCCATATACAAGCTTCTGCCAATGTGGATATCGTTGCTTAGATTCAATTAGCACTTCACTAACATAATAAATCGGCCGTTGAACCGGATGCTCTTTGCCAGCCTCCTTGCGCTCTACCACAATAGCCACACTAACAGCTCGTGAGTTGGCAGCCACGTATAACAAGAGCGGCTCTTTCTCAATTGGAGCAGCCAAGATCGGCGGCTCAGCAAGCTGTGTCTTCAGATCCTCAAAAGCAGCGTTCGCCGCATCGCTCCAAACAAAAGTATCTGTTTTCTTCATCATCTGATACGGAGGCATTGCCTTCTCCCCTAACCGGCTCAAAGCAGCAACACGACCCGCCAGCCGCTGAATGTCATTGATGCATGTTGGTTTGGCTAGGGACGTAATTGCCTTGGTTTTCTCTGGGTCAGCTTCAATACCTCGGTTGGACACCAAAAAACCCAAGAGCTTGCCAGCTCGGACTCCAAAAACACACTTGGCCGGGTTAAGCATCATCGTGTAGACCCGGAGATTATCAAAAGTCTCTTTTCAGATCTGTGACCAAGGTTTCCTCTTTCCTGGATTTTACCACTATATCATCCACATAAGCATGAACATTACGCCCAATTTGATCGTGAAGACAATTCTGCACACACCGCTGGTAAGTCGCCTGGGCACTATTAAGCCCAAAAGGCATAGACACATAGCAGAAAGCTCCGAAAGGAGTAATGAAAGCTGTCTTCTCCTGATCCTTGACCGCCATCTTAATCTGATGATAACCGGAATAAGCATCCAAGAAACTCAAACGTGCGCAACCCGCCGTAGCATCAATGATCTGATCAATACGGACAAGCCTTGTTCAGATCGGTGTAATCTACACACATACGCCAGGTGCCATTCTTTTTGAGTACAAGCACCGGGTTAGCTAACCATTCTGGGTGAATGTCGGATTTCGGGTTCCGGCAGACCCTTGAGGTTCGAACACTGAGGTGCGTGCGGAGATTTCGCCTCCTACCTACCTGCACCCCCCGCCTTGCTAGGATCTAAACTATGGAAAGAACAACACAAGAGACACAGGGTTTATACTGGTTCGGGCCACCGTTGTGGTGTAATACCCTACTCTAGTGTGTGGCATGCTGGATTGCCTCTTGGGCTGATGATGATGAACAATACAAGGAAGAACAGCCTCGCGAGGGTCTGTTCTTGGCTGGGGCGATGAACTGCCGGGAGGGACTCAGTCACCTTTCTTTCTCTCTCTCTTTCTAATCTCTCTCTCTCCCTTGTCTCTCTGCCTCGTCCCTCTCTCTGCCTCTTTTGCTCTGTGGGTGGCTGGTCCTATTTATAGAGGCCCTGGTCCTCTTCCCAAATATCGAGCGGGAAGGGAGCCAACAATGGCGGGCTAATTTGAAGGGGGACAACTAGTATCAACTATCCTGACAAAAGTAGTCTTCGCCCGCGCAAAGCTCCGGTGATGACGCCGTCTTGGGCTCCACGGTGACCTCCGTCTCGTAGTCCTCCTGGTCTTGGTCTCGTTGCACCGAAATGGCAACCTTTGCCTGATGCCTCGGTACTCCGGGGCTGCGCTTGCCCCCTTTGCACCAAAGGGGAAGGGAGGACGCTGCGCGGGCTGGCACCCGCCTGGCGCCCCTGGTCGTCAGGGCTTGCGTCACGGGCACCTCGTGAGGTACCCCGCCTTGATCTCTCCGCCTCCTCATGAGCTAGCCTGACGAGGCCGCGCCTAAGGAAGTTCCGCGTCGTCCGCGCCGCGAGGCTTGGCCCCTCGCGAGGGTCTTGGGTTTATGTTGGTGAAGATGGACCGCGCTGGGCCCCCCTTTAAGCCACGCCGCAGGCCGCAGGCAGGCAAGTCTGGGGACCTCCGTTCCCAGAACGCCGACAGTAGCCCCCGGGCCCAAGGCGCGCCCGGACTTGGCCGTGCAGGGAGGCAGAAGGGCAAGAGCAAAGCGCCGCGGGCCCTAACAGCCTGCGGCCTTGGGCGCCGCGTGGCGGTTGGTTGGACGTGGGCGTATCCACTTCCCCATGGCGCCTCGGCAACTGCACGGATTGGACAAGTCCCTGCATGCAAAGCGGGTCATAATTACCTGCGATCGTGTGGGCCGTTGGTTGGCCATCGCCAGTTATAAGTATGGACCGGCGCGCGCCCTTCCAGTTCATCCCTCCTTGCTTCTCCTTTTCTTCATGGCCCCGTCAAGGAGGTTCTCGGCCGCAGAGAAAGGGAAGGCTCACCAGGTTGAGCCTGCCTCTACCCCACCCAAGCGCGGCCGAGGGCGCCCTCGTAAACATCCTGTGGCCACCATGGTGGCTCCCCGCAGCCGTGGAGGCGATCTTCAGCACAGCGACGGGCAGATTGCTGCGGCCGGGGGGCGCGCTCCGGCTGCGCATCCCCCTAGGCCGCGCTTTCGCGCTGCTGAAGTGCTGCCGGAGTTCGTCGTGTGGTCGGCGGGGCCGATCAGCACCTGGCTTCCACTTCTGCGCTTCCTCCTCGGCGAGCTCCCGGCCGGCACCCCGGGCGGCCTCTGGCTCCAGGCCGACGGCTGCTACAGCTGGGCCTCATGGGTCTCACTGGAGGTCTCCACGGCCGGGAGCCTGTTCCTGGCCCACGGTTGGCAGACGTTTGCCCGCGCACGTGGCCTGAGCCGTCGGTGCACCCTACACTTCAAGTTCGACGGCGACGCCACCCTCTACGTGAGGGTGTTTGGGGAAGATGGTCGCTGCGTAGGGTGTTGCCCCGAGGGTGACGACCGCGGCTGGGAACCCAGCTCCAGCGATGATGGAGAGGGCAGCGCTCGCGCGGCCGGCGGCGCTCAGGGTTCCTCAAGCTTCTCTGGTTCTTCTTCAGGCGGCGACTCTTCTAGCGGTGGCCGCGGTCAGCCTCCACGCCGTCGTATCTGCTTGGGGGGTGGCAACGTGTCCGCCCGCCGTCGCGCCTTGGTGAAGCACGAGAGGGAGTCCGCCTGAGCTCCGGAGGCAGCTCGGGCCTTCCCTGCGGGCCGGTGTGAGGCGAGCCGCACCGGATTTGTTCTTTCTTTTCCTTTTTCTTGCGTAACAAAGACAATAGTGTGGAGCCCCGCGGGGGCGTGTTTGGGTTATTGCTGTTAATCATTGTTTTGCTTTCGTTACCGTACCTTCCGGCTACGTGCCCGAGCATGGATAGTTCTCGGCCCCGGCCGTGGGGGGGGGGGGGGGCGACCGACCCAGGCCCTTTGTTTGTGTCGCGGTGCCCGCGGGGCACGGACTGGAGGGGTGCTCATGTAAGGGGCCCAGGTCACGAACTCTTTGAATGACTAGGATAGGAACACTCGCGAGGGCGCTCAGCTGCCCTCCTCGCGAGGCCTTGCACAAGAGAATTCGAGGCAGGAGAGTGAAAAGTCGAAGAACCACAAGCCAAAGACGGCAACAACTTCAATGAAAACTTCGAATGAGAAGGAACAAGCCAACTGCGGAAAGCAAATGAAAAGCCGCGTCCGGCACCTAATCTAGTCTTCGACGTCTTCTCACCAGCGCGGAGCTAAGTGCTGCCACTGGGCGTGGGAGGGAGCCCCAGGGCCTGAGGCCGGCGCTCCTGAGACTCCGGGGTGTGTACAGCCCCAACTCATTATTACGTGAGAGTGTCACGGGCGGCGAGCTTCACAGGCGTTGGCCTTCTTCATAGGCTCCGGGCCTTTTCCAAAACACGATAGCTTCACAGGCATTCGCCTTCTTCACAGGCTCTGGGCCTTTTCCAAAACGCGATAGCTTCACAGGCATTCGCCTTCTTCACAGGCTCCGGGCCTTTTCTAAAACGCGATAGCTTCACAGGCATTCGCCTTCTTCACAGGCTCCGGGCCTTTTCCAAAACGCGATAGCTTCATAGGCATTCGCCTTCTTCACAGGCTCCGGGCCTTTTCCAAAACGCGATAGCTTCACAGGCATTCGCCTTCTTCACAGGCTCTGGGCCTTTTTAGGGGTAGAACCTCCGGAGGTACTGGATGTTCCATGCATTCTGGACTGGCACCCCCTCCCGAGTCTCCAAGCGCGCGGAGCCGGGCCTGAAAACATGAACAACTTTGAACGGGCCCTCCCACATGGGAGAGAGCTTGTGCAGCCCCTCCCTGGAGAGAACCCGCCTGAGCATGAGGTCTCCTACCTCGAGAGTTCTTGGGCGGATGTTGCGGCAGTGATATCGCCGCAGTGCTTGTTGGTACCTCGCCACTCGTAGCGCGGCTTCTCGACGACGTTCCTCCCCCAGCACGAGGTCCATCCCCCGCGTGGCGTCCTGCTGCGCCTCGTCAAACGCCAAGACCCGCGCGGAGCGACGTCTGACCTCATGAGGGAGGACCGCTTCGGCTCTGTAGACCAGGAAGAACAGGGTCTCTCCAGTCGGCTTGGTCGTGGTTGTGCGGATGGACCACAACACGGACTGAAGCTCATCGTACCAACCTCTGCCGCAGGCCTCCAGCTTCTTATTGAATGTCCTGGTCTTGAGGCCCCTCAGGACCTCCGCGTTGGCTCGCTCGGCCTGGCCGTTGCTTCGGGGGTGCGCCACCGAAGCGTAGCATATCTGCGTTCCAAGGTTAGCACAGTATGTTTTGAAGAGGTTACTGGTAAACTGTGAACCGTTGTCCGTGATGATGCGATTCGGCACCCCGAACCGGCTCACGATGCCCTTGATGAACTTGACCGCGGAACTCACGGGAATGGTGCGGACAGCCTCTACTTCAGCCCACTTGGTGAACTTGTCCACGACGACGTAGAGGTAGCGGTAGCCCCCATGCGCCCGAGGAAACGGGCCCAAGATATCCAGCCCCCAGACTACGAATGGCCACGAAAGGGGTATAGTGTGCAAGCCTCCTGCTGGCTGATGGATCTGCTTGGCGTGGAACTGGCAGGCCTCACAAGCTTTCACTAGTTCGACAGCGTCATTGAGCGCGGTGGGCCAATAAAACCCACTGCGGAACGCCTTGCCGACGAGGGTCTGTGATGATGAATGATGTCCACAATCTCCGCCGTGTATATCTTCCAGCAGTTCCTTCCCTTGCTCCCTGGAGATGCAGCGCAGGGATACATCGTTTGGCCGCTTCCGGTAGAGCTCTCCATCCTTGATGCAGTATGCCGTGGCCTGGCGTGCCACTCGCTCCGCTTCCTCCTCCTTCTCCGGCAGGGTCCCTTGCGTTAGGTAACTCCGGAGCTCCACGATCCAACATCCCTCCTGAGGTTCCATCGTCAGGAGCAGACGTGCTCTTGAGGCCGGGCCACAGGCCAGAGCCCCTGAGGCAGGTGGCTGGGGGAGCTCCTCTCAGGGCTGAGTCGTGTTCGATAATGAAGGCAGGGCTGATGGCTTGAAGAGCCGCTCTTCGAAAATGCCGGGCTCCTAAGGTAACCGCCTGGACGCCCGTTTGGCGATGTCGTCGGCCTTCTGATTGGTGCCACGGGGCACATGCTGCAACTCCAACCCCCAGAACTGCTTCTCCATCTTGCGGACCTCCGCTAGGTAGGCTTCCATGTGCTCATCCTTCGGCTCTTACACCTTGTTGGAGAAATTGACAAGGAGCTGCGAATCGCCCTTGATGGTGAGGCATTTCACCCCCAGGGCAGCCGCGGCCTTCAAGCCCGCTATTAAACCTTCATACTCTGCTATGTTGTTGGAGACCTTTTCACCTTGCTGGAAACAGCGCTGCACAGCGTAATAGAGCTTGTCCTGAGCGGGCGATATAACCGCCCCAGCCCCAGCGCCATGCCTGGAGAACGCCCCATCGAAGTACATGACCCAGCCTTCTGGCGCCTCGCTTCCCGGGGACAGGGACCGATCCTCGTCGGCCTTGAGGCCTGGCGCCTCCGTCCATTCTGCCACAAAATCTGCCAATGCTGCTCCCTTGATGACTCTGGTCGTGCTGAATTCGAGATGAAACGCTTGCAGTTCAATGTTCCACTCAGCGACCCTTCCAGCTGA
This sequence comes from Triticum urartu, assembly GCF_056163025.1. Lineage (NCBI taxonomy): Eukaryota > Viridiplantae > Streptophyta > Magnoliopsida > Poales > Poaceae > Triticum > Triticum urartu. The sequence goes on along the minus strand of NC_141876.1, from coordinate 460,362,998 downwards.
ATTAGGGCTCCTGAGTACTCTCTCCAGGGGGTATGACGAGACGACCTTGATGGGGTGACCCTGAAAATAGTGCCGCAGCTTGCGCGAGGCCATCAGTAGCGCGAGGAGGAGTTTCTGAGGCATGGGGTACCGTGCCCTTGCATCCCGCAGCACCGTGCTGACGAAGTACACTGGGTGCTCAACAAGGTGGAGTGCGTCAGTGCTGGTGGCTCCCTTCGGAGACCGTGGCGCCTCTTGAGGCAATGAGGCCTCCTGAGACTGGCCATCTGGAAGAGGGGCCTCTTCCGTCTCTGGTGCGCCCCTCTGTGGCGGCTGGTCCTCCTCAGCCGCGGTGGCGGTTTCTGTAGGCCTTCCTTGTCCCTGTTCTGCCTTGTCCCGGGCTGCTGCCGCGGTTTTGATTCGGCGCTCCTCTCTGACTGCCACCAAGGCTGCGCTGGCGGAGTAGGGAGTGGCGGCGAGGTAAAGCACCGGGGGCTCTTGAGGGCGCGGAGCCACCATGACCGGTGGGCTGGTCAGGTATCTCTTGAGATCCTGGAACGCCTTGTCGGCCTCTTCAGTCCACTCGAAGGGCCCCTTTTTCTTCATTAGCTAGAAGAAGGGCAGTGCTCGTTCCCCCAACTTGGAGATGAAGCGCCCTAGCGCGGTCACGTGCCCCGTGAGCTTCTGCATTTCTCTGAGGGTCTTTGGCGGGCTCATGTCTTCCACCGCCTTGACCTTCTCCGGGTTAGCCTCGATGCCTCGGTGGGACACGAGGAAACCCAAGAGCTTGCCCGAGGGGACTCCGAACACACACTTCTCTGGGTTGAGCCGTAGGTTCACTGGTTGAGGCTCGCGAAGGTTTCCTCCAAGTCTTGAATCAAGGTCCTGGCCTCCCGAGACATTACCACAATGTCATCAACGTAAGCTTCAACATTCTTCCCGAGCTGCGGGCCCAAGGTGATGTGCATCAGCCACTGGAAGGTCGCCCCTGCGTTACGCAGCCCGAATGGCATGCATGTGTAGCAGTACACCCCACACGGGGTTAGGAAGGCTGTCTTCTCGACGTCTTCTACCACCATCTTGATCTGGTGATACCCAGAGAAGGCATCCAAGAAGCATAGCAGGTCGCATTCCGCAGTGGAATCGACGATCTGGTCGATGTGGGGGAGCGGGAACGGATCTTGCGGGCACGCTTTGTTGAGGTTGGTGAAGTCGACACACATGCGCTCCTTCCCTCCCTTCTTTGGCACAACGACAGGGTTGGCCAACCAATCCGGGTATCGGACCTCGCGAATGACCCCAGCGGCTTCTAATTTGCGGGTCTCTTGGACGATGAAGGCCTGCTTTTCTGTGGACTGCCGCCTGGCCTTCTGCTTCACAGGGCGCACGTTGGGGCACACGTTGAGGTGATGCTCGATTACACTCCTAGGGATCCCTGCCAACTGGTCAGGCTCCCAAGCGAATACCTTCTTGTTTGCACGCAGGAACCCGACCAGGGCCTTCTCCTGCTCGGGTTTGAGGTGGGCGCCTATGGTGAAAGTGGCGTTGGTGGATCCGTCCTCATCGACGGGTATCTGCTTGGTTTCTACCTTGTCTTGGGTGAACAACTGTTTCTTCTTGGCGGGTGCAGCCCCCTTGGGCCCGGGGGTCTCCAAGTTGGCGGGCTGTGCCGACGCCGCCGTCTTGAAGGCGAGCTTGAGCACCCGCAGCGCGTCCCCGGTGTCCCCGTGCACAGTGAGGACACCGCTACTCCCGGGCATCTTCATGAGGTTGTACGCCGGGTGCGTCGCGGCCATGAACTGGGCCAGCGCTGGGTAGCCGAGGATGGAGTTGTAGGGGAGGCTGATGGGGGCGATGTCGAAGTCGACCAGCTCAGTGCGGAAGTTGTCGTAGGTGCCGAAGGTTACGGGGAGCCGGATATGTCCCAAGGAGCTGGATGACTTGCCCCCAATGCCTGAGAAGGGCCGGCTGGGTTGCAGCCGTTCCAGGGGTATGCAGAGGAGCTTGAAGGCCTCGACCGAGAGCATGCTGAGGCCCGCGCCGCCATCAATGAGGGTTCTGGTGACGGCCACCTGGCAGATGGTGGGGGTGCACAGCATGGGGAGCGCACCCGAGCAGGCTGAGTTGGAGGGGTGGTCCTCCGAGCTGAAGGTCAGGCCGGTCTCGGGCGCCGCCCGGTCCAGGGGAGCCCCCTGCCGCATGGAAGCGGCGCTGACCCGGCGGATGAACGGCTTGACGTGGTGACTTGTAGGCGGTGCCTGCGAGCCGCCCAAGAGGGCCATGATGACCGGGGGTGTTGGTGCAGCGCGATGGGCGGGGGAGAGGTTGCGGGGCTCCGTGGGCGCGCGGAGCGCACAGGACGAAGAACTGGCTGGGGTGAGCGAGGGAGTTGCGGTGCGGCCGTCTTGCCGCACGGACGGATGCTGGGACGATGTTTGCTTCTCGTCCCCCGCCAGGCCGGTGGCGGCTTTGACGGCAGGTGACGGGGAAGGGCGAGGACGCCCGCCGACAAGGGCCGTCTGGGCGACGCGGGAAGCGAGTGCGGCCCGGCGCTCGGCGCGGGCCTGACGAGCGTCAGACATGGGCGTGATGGTCGGAGGAGAACGGGGTGGTGGAAGACGAATCCCGGTGCACCCCTACCTGGCGCGCCAAATGTCGGATTTCGGGTTCCGGCAGACCCTTGAGGTTCAAACACTGGGGTGCGCGCGGAGATTTCACCTCCTACCTACCTGCACCCCCCGCCTTGCTAGGATCTAAACTATGGAAAGAACAACACAAGAGACACAGGGTTTATACTGGTTCGGGCCACCGTTGTGGTGTAATACCCTACTCCAGTGTGTGGCGTGGTGGATTGCCTCTTGGGCTGCTGATGATGAACAATACAAGGAAGAACAGCCTCGCGAGGGTTTGTTCTTGGCTGGGGCGATGAACTGCCGGGAGGGACTCAGTCACCTTTCTTTCTCTCTCTCTCTTTCTAATCTCTCTCCCTTGTCTCTCTGCCTCGTCCCTCTCTCTGCCTCTTTTGCTCTGTGGGTGGCTGGTCCTATTTATAGAGGCCCTGGTCCTCTTCGCAAATATCAAGCGGGAAGGGAGCCAACAATGGCGGGCTAATTTGAAGGGGGACAGCTAGTATCAACTATCCTGACAAAAGTAGTCTTCGCTTGCGCAAAGCTCTAGTGATGACGCCGTCTTGGGCTCCACGGTGACCTCCGTCTCGTAGTCCTCCTGGTCTTGGTCTCGTTGCACCGAAATGGCAACCTTTGCCTGATGCCTCGGTACTCCGCGGCTGCGCTTGCCCCCTTTGCACCAAAGGGGAAGGGAGGACGCTGGGCGGGCTGGCACCCGCCTGGCGCCCCTGGTCGTCATGGCTTGCGTCACGGGCACCTCGTGAGGTACCCCGCCTTGATCTCTCCGCCTCCTCGTGAGCCATCCTGACGAGGCCACGCCTGAGGAAGTTCCGCGTCGTCCGCCCCGCGAGGCTTGACCCCTCGCGAGGGTCTTGGGTTTGTGTTGGTGAAGATGGGCCGCGCTGGGCCCCCCATTGAGCCACGCCGCAGGCCGCAGGCAGGCATGTCTGGGGGCCCCCGTTCCCAGAACGCCGACAGTGAATGACCTCCACGATGAACCCGACCGCCAAGAGCCGGGCCACCTCTTCTCCAATGGCCTTGCGCCTTTCTTCATTGAACCGTCGGAGAAACTATCTGACAGGTTTGAACTTTGGATCAATATTAAGAGCATGCTCAGCGAGTTCTCTTGGGACACCCGGCATGTTTGAAGGTTTCCATGCAAAGATGTCCCTGTTCTCAGGGATGAACTCAATGAGCGCGCTTTCCTATTTCGGATCCAAGTTCGCACTGATGATGAACTGCTTGGATGAGTCGCCAGGCACAAAGTCAACCATCCTAGTATCATCAGCTGATTTGAATTTTAACGCCGGCTCATGCTCTGTTGTTGGTTTCTTTAATGACGTCATGTCTGCCGGGTCAACATGATCCTTGTAAAACTTTTAACTCATGTATTGCACAAACATACTCAGCATAGGCAACATCACCTTCTTCACACTCCAAGGCTATCTTCTGGCTCCCATGTACTGTAATGGTGCCTGTCGGTGTCAAAATCGGCGGATCTCGGGTAGGGGGTCCCGAACTGTGCGTCTAGGCCGGATGGTAACAGGAGGCAGGGAACACTTTGTTTTACCCAGATTCGGGCCCTCTCGATGGAGGTAATACCCTACTCCTGCTTGATTAATATTGATGATATGGGTAGTACAAGAGTAGATCTACCACGAGATCAAGGAGGCTAAACCCTAGAAGCTAGCCTATGGTATGATTGTTGTGTATGGAGTTGATTGTCTATCGACTAGCCTGGCCTCGGTTTATATAATGCACCGCAGGCCTAGGATAACAAGAGTCCTAGCCGAATTCGCCGGTGGGGAGAAGTCCTTGTCTTGATCGCCAAGTCTTGTGGAATCTTCCTTGTATGCGGTAGCCGTCCGAACTGGCCCATGAGTATACGGCCACGGGGGTCCTCGGCCCAATCTAATAGATCAGGAGACGACGTGGTGAGTACCCCCTAGTCCAGGACACCGTCAGTAGCCCCCTGAACTGGTCTTCAAGTTAGGGACGCTCCTCGATTCTTCCGAACTGTTCTTCATCTTCGGTTGCCGGTCTTGAAAACTGGTTCAACAAAATCTTCTTTATCTTCGATCTTGAGGACCGCCGAAATGCATTCGACGAGTTTACACGTCGGGTATCCGAGGAGCCCCTTTAAGTTTCCGGCCTTTATTAGTGCCTTGTTTATTTTTATGCCACACCTCGGGTTTGAAGTTGTTCCCGAGAGGCAGGGTCCTCTTGCGTCCGAGCTCCAACGCCGGACTGCATTCGAGGTATCTTTTGCAGCCGAGCACCAACGCCGGACCGCTTCCTAGCTCTAGCGCCGGAATGTATCCGAGCTCCAACGCCGGACTATGTATCCGAGCTCCAACGCCGGACTGTATATCCAAGCTCCAACGCCGAAATATATCCGAGCTCCAACACCGGACTGTGTCCAGGCTCCAATGCCGGACTATATCCGAGGTGTCATATCACCTTGGTTCAAAAAAGTTGAAGGAGTTTAGCCGAGCTTAATGCCGGAAATACCCTCTATGGAGCCAGCCACTAGCGCCCGAGCTTTATGCCGGACTGCTTCCGAGGTGGTGCACCACCCCGACTATGGGCCGATTTTTTGTCAATATTTTTTATTGGTGCAATTTATTCTCTGCCGAGATATATAGCCAGTAGCCCTCAAGGTGTGTATCGGTCTAAAACCCGAGATGCACATGAAGGATGACATAAGACCGCTGATCCCAGTAGCCGCTGAGACTCAGGTTGATTTGCAAAATCGTCCTGAGGATCAAGTCCTAGCTCGGCAGAATACTTCGGGACACAAAAGCGGCGTGCTCAGTCCTCAAGACTCAGGTTGGATGCGGCCGACCAACCTGAGGATCAAAATCTCCTCGGAAACTATATTGCACATAAAATTTTCTGCATTGGACAAGCAATGCAGTAGCCCCCGAGACACTGGTCGGGTGGCAACACCAGATCAGGGGATCGATGTGCCCCTTTAATATTTGTAAATAATAAGCCCGAAGCCCAGTAGCCCCCGAGCCTTAATGCGGGCACGGGTGGCCGAATTAAGGATCAATATCCATAGTAAAATCACAAATTATGTGTAATGACTCTATTTATCCAAGTACTTTACGTCATTAATGCTCGGATCCGCATTGTACAAAACTTTGATGACCGACCATCGGCTTCCACCTCCTTGGCCAGTAGCCCAGGAGTGTTTGTCCTACTTTATAAAGCCTTTATGAGGGCAAAGATTTACGACAAACAAGGCAATCTGGCCACACGATTTTATGAACAAAGGTACGCAGAGAGATATGTTATATTACTGTTTAACAGAAGAAATGTATTCCAAAGAAAATAGTCCCGCTATCGGTTCCTTTCTTTGGGTTGTCATGCTAAGCATGATCATGAAACCTCAGCTCGAATGTAAGAGCAAAATATCGAGGATTTAGTTTGGGAGGCCAGTTAATAGCCCCCGGTAGTGTTCGGCGACAGTCGAGGTCAAGCCGTAAACACTTAGGCCAATGTTATGAACGGCCCATCATTTAACATAGTCATCGGATCGCTGACCAGTTTACGCTTATTGTGACAGTCAGTTTTTGGCTTTCTCCACTGAGGTGCTTGACCATGCGAGCTGGAAGCACAATCGCAGTGATTCTCCCTTTGCACACCTAGCCGAACAAAGCGGAACGTAGGAGGAAAGCACAGGAGCCGGGCAACCCAACTATTGACCGAAGACACAATTCGAAACCGATGCATATATAGCAATATCTGAGAATGTTTTTGCCAAATCCCTAAAGGTGTCCGGTTTTGCACTGCGAGACTAATGCTGGAAAAGCACAAATAGTTTAAAAGTGCCAAAAAGCTTGGAAAACCAAGAAACGTCAGTAAAAACATGACGTCCGAACAAGATCAAGTGTTCGGTGCCAATCCGAAAATTGGTCTTAGAAAAAATAAGTGCTTATGTCGTCCTTTAACATGACACATCCTATCTCGAGACTTCGAGCGGGTCAGCCTACGGCTTCAACCTCCTATCCCGAGGGCGGAGTACTTCTCATTAGGCCAATTTAGCAAACTAAACTCTAGCGGCTTTGAGAGAGAAATTAGGCTCCCCGGCTAATGACCGCACACTCGCGTCGAAAAAAGGAGTGATAAATAATAATAGAACTTTGCAACGAATGAGAAGAAGAACACTTATTATAAAACGGCTCAAATAAACTTAAGAGCCCCCAAGTGACTTGGGTAGAAGAATGATTGCATGTACTGAAGTACTTATATCATATCTATGTTCAACCGAACTTTAAACGCGTCTTAACCGACCGTCGGCTTCTCCCTCTTTGGTTAAGGACCGAAAAGTGTTATGTACTCCATCGGTCGGCTAATGACCGCACACTCGCGTCGAAAAAAGGAGTGATAAATAATAATAGAACTTTGCAACGAATGAGAAGAAGAACACTTATTATAAAACGGCTCAAATAAACTTAAGAGCCCCCAAGTGACTTGGGTAGAAGAATGATTGCATGTACCGAAGTACTTATATCATATCTATGTTCAACCGAACTTTAAACGCGTCTTAACCGACCGTCGGCTTCTCCCTCTTTGGTTAAGGACCGAAAAGTGTTATGTACTCCATCGGTCGAGAATATCGACGGTGTTTCCAATAACCAGGCAATCAGGCCATAAGGCTGTAACAGACAAAGCGCGCTTAGGGAACTTATGCTATATTACTGCGAAGAGTAAGAAGCATCTTCCAAGAAAATAGTAGCCCCACCGATACCTTTCTTTGGTGCTCATTGTTATTATGAGACTTGTGCAATAGATTTTTTGTACTCATGAGTTCCGTTGTGTGCCGACCATCATTGAATAACTATAAGAGCGCTAGCTTTCGGCTTCACCCAGTCTGAGGTCCGGCTTGGGTGACCCGATCGTGACAATCGCAGAGGTGCTCCGTTTACTCCCTAGCCGAACAATCGGGAACGTAGGGTAAACACAGGAGCGAGGCAACCCAGCTTGCAAATCGCTTAAGTCAATGTGGTGCATATTGTGGCGTAATACACGAACAAGGAACGAAGCCGTACAAGTATAATCATATGCAACAGGAAAAGCTTCATAAAGGAAGCCCCCAAGTAAACGGGGTATTTGAATTTATGCGTCACAAACAAAGTTTGGACAAGGAAATTTTTTAGAAGCAACTTTTTTCCAAAAAAGTATAATGCTTGGTCGAACCGAACACAAGTTAGAAATTAAAGCTTTGAGCATGAAAGCGACTTAGCTGGTTAATGTGTTCGGTATTGATGACGCGGTCTGAGCTTGATGTGGGGCAAGGTTCCATACCCCAAGCCGGTCCCGAGGTGGCGGCGCGGAGAGCTTGACACGCCGAAGTGGTGGCATAGCACGGTCAACGCAGACCGGCAGAGTGACGCCGAAGTCCCCGGATCATTTTCCTGTGCACAAAAAATAGTGCAAACCGGAGATAATAGTAATAATGATAATTAAAAAAAAATCGTTGCATAATAAATAATTTATGCAAAGTGAGTAATAAAAGAAATATGGCCTGGCGCCGAAGTCAATGTCGATGCAGGGCGTCGGCGTGATGCGGTAAGGGTGTGGCAAAGCCTGAATTCACAGGTCGGTCCGAACTCCGGATGCGGCGTTCGCCAGACTATGTGCGGAGACTGACCGGACCATCATGTGACCTCGTTAATGCGGCCACCATTTGATAGACCTGTGTACATATGATGGACAAACCAGAGTAATAATTCCTTGGGAAAAATTGAACCCAAACAAGCAAAAAATACTAGGATTAATAGCACCTGGTTTATTTGTTGTAGCAATCCGAAGGAAGGTGATTCCCAAAATTGGGACTCGATCCGCACACCCGTTATCGGAGTAGGTTGATGAAGAGATGATGAAGCCCCCGGTCCAGCCGAGATGTCGAAGTAGGTCGGCGTGATGGACTCCGGCTCGGAGGAGCAATAGTGCGGCCCTGCCGATGCAGGTCGTGACGTGGTCAATGCCGGCTTGACGAAGTGACCGTGCGGCGATGCCGGTGTGCCCGCTCCGTGTAACCCGTGGGGCGGCGATGTTGGTGATGATTTATTCTTTGCGATGCCGAACTGCTGTTCAGCTTGCCGAGGTGATGATCCGAAGAAGTTGAGCTCGGCTCAATAAAGTGACGACGTGTCTAGCGCAGGTCGGCAGCCGTGGAGCAATATTGCCGGACTGGTTTGACACCAGCATGATGTTGAAGATCATGTTCAAAAGATTTTAGTGGGATGTGTTCGGGAACAAAACACAATACCCCATGCAAAACTTCCTTCAAAAAGGATGTCCGAAATCCCGTTCATAAAAACGACGAACTCGGGTCGGATTCGTTTTCGCGCAGAAAACAGATCCGAAAAGTGATGCACTAATCGTAAGGTTCCCGGAGTTTGGACGGTCGGATCGAGCTGAAATTTGGAGGACTGGTAGATATAGGAATTCCGCAGCAGATCAACGGTTGGATCTTCCAAAGGACGTCCGAGCTAGAAGCTGGACACCACTCCCTAAACTCGTCCAGATTCCTGTCCAGATTTGACACGGCTCCGGTATATCGCGGATTGCCAGAGATTCCTTCATCGGAACTCGACGAAATTTTCCAGGGTTGTTGTAGACTCGATTCCGCACAATTCCACCGAAGCGATCGTTAAAGCGACGCTCAAGGAGGCGATGGCGGCGGATACGCGTTCGCTGTCCGGAAAAACAGCACGGTCGCCCGAGGGCAATGTTGACGTTGAGCCCCCGAGCTCCATGGACGATTCCTCCATGATCTTGATAGAGATCAGAGTTGATGTTTGATGAAGGCCCTCGTCCGAACATGGTGATCCAAACACGGGGCACAATTCTTGGTCGAACCAAGGTGACCAGTCGAACTGGTGACGAAGACGCCGAAGTCGCAGTTGATCTGCAGGCGAGCCATTGATCCTTTTGTCGATCACACAGCGGAACTCTCAATGAAAGCGCCAATGTCGGTGTCAAAACCGGCGGATCTCGGGTAGGGGGTCCCGAACTGTGCATCTAGGCCGGATGGTAACAGGAGGCAGGGAACACTTTGTTTTACCCAGGTTTGGGCCCTCTTGATGGAGGTAATACCCTACTCCTGCTTGATTAATATTGATGATATGGGTAGTACAAGAGTAGATCTACCACGAGATCAAGGAGGCTAAACCCTAGAAGCTAGCCTATGGTATGATTGTTGTGTATGGAGTTGATTGTCTATCGACTAGCCTGGCCTCGGTTTATATAATGCACCGCAGGCCTAGGATAACAAGAGTCCTAGCCGAATTCGCCGGTGGGGAGAAGTCCTTGTCTTGATCGCCAAGTCTTGTGGAATCTTCCTTGTATGCGGTAGCCGTCCGAACTGGCCCATGAGTATACGGCCACGGGGGTCCTCGGCCCAATCTAAAAGATCGGGAGACGACGTGGTGAGTACCCCCTAGTCCAGGACACCGTCAGTGCCCTTATGACCCGGCATCTTAAGCTGTAAATACACGTAACACGGCCGAGCCATGAACTTGGCATAAGCCGTCCGCCCAAACAAAGCATGATATGGGCTCTTGATCTTAACCACCTCAAAGGTTAAATTTTTCCGCTCTGGAGTCATACTCATTCCCGAAGGCTACTTCCAACTCAATCTTACCAACTGGGTATGCCGACTTACCAGGTACCACCCCATGAAAAGCAGTATTGGATTGTTTAAGATTTTTATCAGTCAATCCCATCCGGCGGAACGTCTCATAATAGAGGATGTTGATGTTGCTGCCTCCATCCATGAGTACCTTAGTAAACTTGTATCCATCAACCTAAGGTGCTACTACCAAAGCCAAGTGACCCGGATTATCAACCCGGGGCGGGTGATCCTCTCTGCTCCACACAATAGGCTGCTCTGACCAACGTAGATAATGTAGAGTCGCCGGCTCAACGGCATTGACGGCCCTCTTGTGAAGTTTCTGGTCCCTCTTACATAAACTGGTGGTAAATACATGGTATTGCCCACTACTCAGCTGCTTCGGGTTGCTCTGATAACCGGATTGCTGCTGCTGATTACCCTGGCCGGGTTGCTGATTATATCCTCCTTGGTGACCAGGATAACCTTGACCGTGTGTAGGATCGAAAGTATGTCTAGAGGGGGGGGGTGATTAGACTACTTGACCAAATAAAAACTTAACCTTTTCCCAATTTTAGTTCTTGGCAGATTTTAGCTAATTTAGGACAAGTCAAGCAATCATCACATGATTCAAGCAAGCATGCAAAGAGTATATAGGCAGCGGAAAGTAAAGCATGCAACTTGCAAGAATGTAAAGGGAAGGGTTTGGAGAATTCAAACGCTATTGGAGACACGGATGTTTTTCCCGTGGTTCGGATATGTGGTGCTATCCTACATCCACGTTGATGAAGACTTCAACCCACGAAGGGTAACGGTTGCGCGAGTCCACACAGGGCTCCACCCAAGGGCAACGGTTGCGCGAGTCCACACAGGGCTCCACCCACGAAGGGTCCACGAAGAAGCAACCACCCACAAAGGGTCCACGAAGAAGCAACCTTGTCTATCCCACCATGGCCATCGCCCACACAGGACTTGCCTCACTAGCGGTAGATCTTCACTAAGTAGGCGATCTCCTTGCCCTTACAAACTCCTTGGTTCAACTCCACAATCTTGTCGGAGGCTCCCAAGTGACACCTAGCCAATCTAGGAGACACCACTCTCCAAGAAGTAACAAATGGTGTGTAGGTAATGAACTCCTTGGTCTTGTGCTTCAAATGATAGTCTCCCCAACACTCAACTCTCTCTCATAGGATTTGGATTTGGTTGAAAGAAGATTTGAGTGGAAAGCAACTTGGTAAGGCTAGAGATCAAGATTCATATGGTAGGAATGGAATGTCTTGGTCTCAACACATGAGTAGGTGGTTCTCTCTCAGAACATATGAGTTGGAATGGTGTGTGTGTTCTGATGGCTCTCTCATCGAATGAGGAGGAGGTGGAGGGGTATATATAGCCTCCACACAAAATCCAACCGTTACACAGTTTTCCAATCTCGGTGGGACCGAATCAATAAGCTCGGTCGGACCGAAAATGTAAACCTAGTGACCGTTAGTGATTTTCGGTGGGACTGACATGCAACTCGGTAGGACCGATATGGTTAGGGTTTGGGCATAACGTAATCTCGGTGAGACCGATTACACAAACTCGGTGAGACCGAATTTGGTAATTAGCTAACCAGAGAGTTGGTCAGGCAAACTCGGTGGGACCGATTTGCTCTTTCGGTGAGACCGAGTGGAACTTGGTGAGACCGAAAAGTTACAAAGGGGAAACACTGAGTTTACATTGCAATCTCGGTGAGACCGATTCGCTCTTTCGGTGGGACCGAAAAGTTACGAAAGGGAAACAGAGAGTTTGCAACCCCATCTCGGTGAGACCGAGATCCCTATCGGTAGGACCGAATTGCTAGGGTTTGACAGTGGCTAATGACAAGTGAAACTCGGTGGCGCCGGATAGGAAGAATCGGTAGGACCGAGTTTGGCTTAGGGTTTAGGTCATATGTGGATATGGGAAAGTAGTTGAGGGTTTTGGAGCATATCACTAAGCACATGAAGCAAGAGGCTCATTAAGCAACACCTCATCCCTCCTTGATAGTATTGGCTTTTCCTAAAGACTCAATGTGATCTTGGATCACTAAAATATAAAATGAAGAGTCTTGAGCTATTGAGCTTGAGCCAATCCTTTGTCCTTAGCATTTTGAGGGTTCTATTTTCACATCCATGCCATGCCAATCATTGAGATTTCCTGAAATAATCATCTTGGAATAGCATTAGCTCAATGAGATATATGTGGTTATGAATTACCAAAACCACCTAGGGATAGTTGCACTTTCAATCTCCCCCTTTTTGGTAATTGATGACAACATATAGATCAAAGCTTCGACAAATGATAATAAGCAAGAAATATATCGTCGCTTTGAGAAGTATGTGATAAGTAAGACCTCCCCCTAAATTTGTGCATATTTAAAGTTTGCTTTGGACTGCAAATGCACAAAGAGTTAGAGTCATGGGTTACTCTTCCATGTCACATACATCTTGGTGGAGCGCTCAAAATGATAAGAATGAAATACATGCACTCATCACCAAGAAAAGTGAATGATCACACAAGATAGATAGGATAATAGTATTAAGCAAGCATTAAGTGTAGCTTATGATCAAACACATGATCATCAATGTCTCACAAATAATGACGTAGTATCTCACGCACTCAAAAGCAAACAAGTTCGAAAAACCACCAAATAAAGCAAGAGAGAAAAACACACTCTCTCTCTCGAAGCCTATGATCTATACATCTTCTCCCCCTTTGGCAACAAGTTACCAAAAAGTTCCTAGAAAATGCATAGCACTAGATCGACGCTTAGGCTTGATCTTCAGGTGGTGGTGGAGTCCGGATCACTCCAAGGACGAAGGCTTCGGTAGATACTGAAGTAGTCGCTGGAGTTGGAGCTGAAGTAGATGCTGGAGCTGGTGGAACTGAGGCTGTGGCTGGTGCTGAGGTGGTGGCTCTTGTGTCAGCAACTGGCACGGCAGATGACCTCGGGCCTCATGGCACTCTGGCAAAGGCATGAGTGGTAGTCCTGCCTCTCCTCTCCTGCATGTCCTCCTGGAGCTGCTCCACTGCAGACTGAACTTCCGTTACTTTGACATCCAAGTCATAGAACTTCTGTTCCATGATTCTCTCTAGGCTCTGCTGATTCTGAGTGAGGGTGGCCAGACTTTGCTCAATCCTCAGCGTGGATGCAATCAAGTAACCAAGCTGCTCTTGTTTGGTCTTCAAGAAGTATTCAGATGCCTCCTCTTGAGTAGGCATCTTGGCAGCTTTCTCCTTCCTCGCCTTCTCCTTCTTTGCATATGCTTGGGCAGATGATGGCTCGTTCTCAGTCATCACAACTTCATTGTTCTCAAAATCTGGACGGATGGGCAGGTGTTCCTTGTCTAATAGATATATGCCCGTGCCCATCTTGGAGTTGATGAGCTCCTGAATTTGAGGGGCATATCCGCAGCTCCTCTTCTGATATGCTGCAGTCCTCTTGATTGTTTCCACTATGAGGCTCATCACCTTGAACTTCTGAGGCACATCAAACACATGTAGCAAGTTGATAGCATGGCCTCTGATCATCTTGTGATCTCCAGACTTGGGCAGTAAGGTGTGCCTTAGTATCCAATTGATCGTAGGCAGTCCTGACAGAAGGTAATGCACAAACCCAAATTTGAAGGTGTCAAGAGCTTCATTGGGAATTTCCTTGTACATATTGGACATGGAGTTATGGTCCATCTTCTTCTTGGCATAGATATCCAAGTCATCATCTTGCTCCTCTGGGGCATTTATGATCTGTGCCCACTCAGCCACTGTAGATTGGTACCTTGCACCCTCAGACATCCATGTGATCCTCCCATCTAAATAAAAGTGTGCCGTGGAGTAGAATTGCATGATCAGTTCCTCGTTCCACTTTGTGAGCTTCTGCCCAACAAAGTCAGCTACTCCACAAGCATTAAAGCTATCATATACTCCTGGGTAGTGTTCCTCCTTCTCCTTGATGTATGTCCAATCAACCCATCGCATATCACAGACAATGGGCTTCTTATCTAGCAGCACTGTCTCATAAAAATCCTGCTGCTCCTTGGTGTGAAACCTGTAGTCCATGGCCGTCCTTCTCCTTGAAGCATATGGGTCTGCTTCTCTCCATTTCCTTAGCCCTGAATCTCTCCTGAGCTTCATATCCTCAGCCACAGGATGAGCATCATTGTGGTCTGGGATCTTGGGCTTTAGCTTTCTTAGGACATTCTCTTCCTCTTCTTCAGCAACAGTCTCAGGCACTGGGGCCTTGTTCTTTTCAGCTGCAGGAATGCTTCTTGTGTTCCTCTTTGGCTTTGGCTTTGGAGCTGACTTGGCTTTGGAAGCATCTCCCCCTGATTTTATGGCATCTCCCATTAGCTTGGGTGCCTTTGGCGCTGGTGCAGCTACCTCTTCTTCCTCTTCTTCTTCCATGATGGAAGCTTTGCCAAGCACTCTAGCCACAGTCTTCTTCACCCTTTCCTTTCTTTTCTTGCCTTCTGCAGCAACTGGCTCTTGGGGAGTGGGCTTCTCAGTTGAGGCTCTTGCCTTTGACATGGGCTGCCTGCCTGTTGGCCTTTTGATTTTCAGACCTGGCTTAGTGCCTTGAGCTGGCTCAACTCTCTTGGAAGTGGCCTCTTCCTCTGCCACATAGTCCTCATCTTCGGAATCTGAAGTCCTCTTCTTCCTTTGTCTCGTGGCAGCCTTTGGCAAATTGCTAGGAGTGCTCCTGCTGCCTTCATCAGATGAACTGGAGGGACTAGTGCCCTCACTCATCACTACTTGCTGTTCTGACAGATTCTGGCTATCACTCTGGTCTGACATGCTGCAAACTGACTGCTGACCCTGTGAATAGTTTATAGAAGAGATAGAGTGGATGAGCATCACAAAATGCAGAGATTTTTGCAAAAAGAATGATCCAAAAACTTAGTTTTAGTTTCCCACTGAAATCATCTCGGATCTACCGATTTTCAAACTCGGTGATACCGAAGCAGTTTTGGAACCTAAACTAGTGAACTCGGTAGGACCGAGTCACAGTTCGGTGGCACCGAGACTGCTAGGGTTTCACTGAGTTCAAAAATCGGTCACACCGATAAGTAATTCTCGGTCAGACTGAGTCTCACTTGTGCAATGGCATAAGCCAAATCGGTGGGACCGAGTTTTTCAACTCGATGGGTCCGAGATGGTTTCGGCGGAAACCTAAACCTAGAATTTTCGAATCAAACCTAATCTACGAGCATTTCGACTGGATAGGAGTGTTTCAATCGTGGCTAGAATCAATATGATCACAATGTGCTAGGAATCAGATTGAGGAATAGCACAAAGATCAAGTCCATACCCTAGTTCGGCGGGGACTTGCTACGGCGGCAACGGCGGGGCAGAATTCCCGTTGACAGCGACGGAGACCAGCGACTGGAGGCTGCTGGCGGCGAGAAGATGATCCGGAGACCACGAGGGCAGAGCAGGCTATCGCGCGGGCGAAGGGGTTCGGAGAAATTTCCAAATTTTGCCCGTGACTATATATAGCCCGACCCTGTCGGTGTGACCGAGTGGAACGACTCGGTGGCATCGAGATTCATAACTGCGTGCAGTTACTGAAACTCGGTGTGACCGAAAGGTTCAAATCGGCTGCACCGAGATCGAAAACCTAGATCAACTTAATGATCTCGGTAGGACCGAAAGTGGAGTATCGGTCAGACCGAGAATCATAAAGAGGTTTTGGAAGTTTAAGTCTATGACGAATCGGGGACTCCGAGCGCTCCTCACACAGAGTGGTTCGAATTTGACTTGATCAAATTTTGTGATGCAGCATGAATAGAGTTTGAGACGAGAAAAGCATAGATAGCTAGAGGAGGTTCTTAGGCATTCTTGTCCATCCACTTGGCAAAAAGAAATAAAGCTGAACAATCAAAACAACAAGTGGATGTCCTCGAATGAGTAAAATATGCAACCAGCATGCTCACACAATAAGATGGCAAATGAAATATGTGACAAGGCATGCACAACCAATTCTAGCATCTATCAAGCAATTTGCGATGACTAGGTCATCTATATATGAGTATATTGACTTAGGAGTCAAGTGAGATCACTTGATCATAGGTCATACTCATCGTTTAAGCTCAAGTGGGGTTACCACTTTTACATAAAGCATTGTTGTGTTCACATCTTTAGAGTTGCTTTAGCTCAAGTCTTAGAGTAAAGCTCCCCCTAGATGTGATATCCCCCCTAAGAGGGATGAACTAACCTTGGGTTTTGTCGATGATGACTTCATGTAGATATTGAAGATGTGGATGCTCAATGTTGATGTAGATCTCTTGGAGCTATCAATTTGAGTGAATTGCACTTTCAATACCTACATGGGTTAGTCCCACAAGGAACAAACAAGGATATCCATAGACATAGAGTGATGCACACAAAAGATGATGTCCATGAAAACTTTTAGGTTACCTTGTCCCTTGTCTTACCAACAAGAGGGTTTGTGACTCCTTGAACTAGTGCAAGATGTGAAAGTTGATTGCACTTGTTCTTGCCAAAATGATAAGAGTGAAGTATGTTGGCGGAGTCACCCTCAAGAACTCTCTAGTTCTTCTTCTTTTGGATCCACATCATCTTGATGGGAATCCTTGGAGTTGTAGTCGTACTTGATGAAGTGGAGCTTGAATTAGTCTTGGGAATCCACTTGACTAAGGTCTTCAGAGCTTCTTCAAATGCATCAATTTCCTCTTGAAGCTTGTCCTTGCCTTTTTGCTTGTAGTCTTGTGGTGGAAGATCATCTTGAGCTTGTGTCCCCTTGAAAGAAGTATACTTCTCATGTTGAGGGACAAACTTTGTCTTGGGGTATTGATCTTCTTCCCACTCAACTCCATTGGCATTGAACTTTCGTTCAAAACCAACACCTTGATTCTTCCGGTGCATTTCTTGCTTGCGCACAATTTCCTCGAATTGCTTACTCCCGGCAAGGCTTTTGTACACTCCTTTCTCTATAATTCCCTTTAATAAATTATTTTCTTGCTCAAGTGTAACTTGGCTAAGAGAATCATTAGTGGAATCAAGAGAACTACTAGAAGCAACAATATTAGATTTAACATGATCATTGTTACTGCTAGAGGAAGAATCTTTCTTGTTACTAGACTTGACTTGAGGCATGTAAGTAGATAAGAGTAAACGCTTGGCAATGTAAGAAGAACTTTTCTTGCGGAGATCATCATTGATTGCCTTTAAGAACTCATGCTCTTGCTCAAGATTGAGCTTTTCAAAGCGTAATTTCTCATGAGCTCTTAAAAGTTCTCGATGATCTTCGAAGATAGTGTCATGAGCTAACTTAAGAGTTTTTAGTTCTTTAGTTAGAGCCTCAATCTTCTCCTTATCATTGTCATTCGTTTTATCTTGATTAGCATGATTAATTGGTCTTTCATCATAGTATTCATCACTAGAGTTGTCACCAAGCAAATCATCACCTAACAAGTCATCTTCATCACTATTGAAATCAACATACTCGGGGTGTGTTACCTTAGGACCTTTGGCCATGAAGCATCTTCCAATTCCTTCATTTGGCGAGTCAAATATGTCATAGGAGTTGGTTGACACAAGTGCTAGACCGGCAACACCTTCATCTTGAGTATCTTCGGAGTCGGAGTGATAACTTCTCTCGGAGTGGCTGTCGGAGTCGGAGCCGGATACCCATTCACCAACATGAGCTTGATGTCTTCGTCTTGTGTAGCTCCTTGATGATTTTTCCTTTCCGAGTCCTTGCTTCTCTGTGAGTATCTTCGTTCATAACGATCATCTCTACTCCTTCTCTCTCTTGGTGGTGATCCTTTGCTTCTTCTTTTTGGAGAATCTTCTCTTCTCTTGTAGGGAGCCGTACACTCATTGGAATAGTGTCCGGGTCTTCCGCAATTGTACCAGTTTCGCTCTCGACTAGAAGATCTTTGGTCATTGTAGGACCTTGACTTGGAGCTTCTATCTTTGCTTCTACTCTTGTAGAACTTGTTGAAGTTCTTCACCATTAGGCTCAATTCTTCATTGAAGTCTTGTTTCTCACTTGATGATGTAGGGGATTCACATGAGGCTTTATAGGCACCACTTGATTTGTTGTGAAGTTCCTCTTTATCCTTAAGTGACATCTCATGAGCAACAATTCTTCCAATCACCTCCGTTGGCTTGAGGTCTTTGTAATTGGTCATCATTTGGATCAATGTGCACACGGTATCATATTTTCCATCCAAGGCTCTTAGAATCTTCTTGATGATGAATTTATCGGTCATCTCTTCACTTCCTAAGCCGGCAATCTCATTTGTGATGAGAGCAAGCCTAGAGTACATTTCAGCGACACCTTCACCATCCTTCATCTTGAACTTGTCAAGTTGGCTTTGAAGCACATCCAACTTGGATTCCTTGACGGAATCGGTACCTTCGTGCATATCAATCAAAGTGTCCCAAATTTCCTTTGCATTCTCAAGGCGACTGATTTTGTTGAATTCTTCAGGGCACAATCCGTTGAAGAGAATATCACAAGCTTGAGCATTGTATTGCAACATCTTCAACTCATCCGCGGTAGCTTCACGGTTCGGTTCTCTCCCATCAAAGAAGTCACCTTGCAAACCAACACACACAATAGCCCAAACGGCGGGGTTATGTCCAAGAATATGCATTTTCATTTTATGCTTCCAACTAGCAAAATTAGTACCATCAAAGTAAGGACCTCTACGGTGATAATTTCCCTCGCTAGACGCCATACTCTCCTAGGTTGTGAAACCAAGTCTATGACCACCAAAAGCTATGGAGATCAAAGCAAATGGAGACCAAAGCTCTGATACCACTTGTAGGATCGAAAGTATGTCTAGAGGGGGGGGGGTGATTAGACTACTTGACCAAATAAAAACTTAACCTTTTCCCAATTTTAGTTCTTGGCAGATTTTAGCTAATTTATGACAAGTCAAGCAATCATCACATGATTCAAGCAAGCATGCAAAGAGTATATAGGCAGCGGAAAGTAAAGCATGCAACTTGCAAGAATGTAAAGGGAAGGGTTTGGAGAATTCAAACGCTATTGGAGACACGGATGTTTTTCCCGTGGTCGGATAGGTGGTGCTATCCTACATCCACGTTGATGGAGACTTCAACCCACGAAGGGTAACGGTTGCGCGAGTCCACACAGGGCTCCACCCAAGGGCAACGGTTGCGCGAGTCCACACAGGGCTCCACCCACGAAGGGTCCACGAAGAAGCAACCACCCACAAAGGGTCCACGAAGAAGCAACCTTGTCTATCCCACCATGGCCATCGCCCACACAGGACTTGCCTCACTAGCGGTAGATCTTCACGAAGTAGGCGATCTCCTTGCCCTTACAAACTCCTTGGTTCAACTCCACAATCTTGTCGGAGGCTCCCAAGTGACACCTAGCCAATCTAGGAGACACCACTCTCCAAGAAGTAACAAATGGTGTGTAGGTAATGAACTCCTTGGTCTTGTGCTTCAAATGATAGTCTCCCCAACACTCAACTCTCTCTCATAGGATTTGGATTTGGTTGAAAGAAGATTTGAGTGGAAAGCAACTTGGTAAGGCTAGAGATCAAGATTCATATGGTAGGAATGGAATGTCTTGGTCTCAACACATGATTAGGTGGTTCTCTCTCAGAACATATGAGTTGGAATGGTGTGTGTGTTCTGATGGCTCTCTCATCGAATGAGGAGGAGGTGGAGGGGTATATATAGCCTCCACACAAAATCCAACCGTTACACAGTTTTCCAATCTCGGTGGGACTGAATCAATAAGCTCGGTCGGACCGAAAATGTAAACCTAGTGACCGTTAGTGATTTTCGGTGGGACTCACATGCAACTCGGTAGGACCGATATGGTTAGGGTTTGGGCATAACATAATCTCGGTGAGACCGATTACACAAACTCGGTGAGACCGAATTTGGTAATTAGCTAACCAGAGATTTGGTTAGGCAAACTCGGTGGGACCGATTTGCTCTTTTGGTGAGACCGAGTGGAACTCGGTGAGACCGAGTGGAACTCGGTGAGACCGAAAAGTTACAAAGGGGAAACACTGAGTTTACATTGCAATCTCGGTGGGACCGATTCGCTCTTTCGGTGGGACCAAAAAGTTACGAAAGGGAAACAGAGAGTTTGCAACCCCATCTCGGTGAGACCGAGATCCCTATCGGTAGGACCGAATTGCTAGGGTTTGGCAGTGGCTAATGACAAGTGAAACTCGGTGGCGCCGGATAGGAAGAATCGGTAGGACCGAGTTTGGCTTAGGGTTTAGGTCATATGTGGATATGGGAAAGTAGTTGAGGGTTTTGGAGCATATCACTAAGCACATGAAGCAAGAGGCTCATTAAGCAACACCTCATCCCTCCTTGATAGTATTGGCTTTTCCTAAAGAGTCAATGTGATCTTGGATCACTAAAATATAAAATGAAGAGTCTTGAGCTATTGAGCTTGAGCCAATCCTTTGCCTTAGCATTTTCAGGGTTCCACTTTCACATCCATGCCATGCCAATCATTGAGCTTTCCTGAAATAATCATCTTGGAATAGCATTAGCTCAATGAGCTATATGTTGTTATGAATTACCAAAACCACCTAGGGATAGTTGCACTTTCACCGTGAAAACCTCCTCCACCTGAACCGGCACCCGGGCCGTGAAAACCGCCTCCACCTGAACCGCCACCTGGGCCGTGACCTCTATCAAACGCGTTTGAATTTTTAAACGCCTTCATGATCGTACAATCCTTCCACAGGTGGGTGGCTGGCTTCTCCCGGGTGCCATACTTTGGACAAGGTTCATTTAATAACTGCTCAAGGGTGGGACCTGACCCGCCCGACCGAGGGGGCTGCCTGCCCTTGCATCGTTGATTACCGCCCTGTGCATTGGTGTTAGCAACAAACTCATCAGCCTTACGTTTATTACCTCCTTGATTTGCCGGGTTATGCTAGTGACCCTTGCCATTGCCGTTCTTTTTTCCCTTCGTTGCCTTTTCTTCGTCAGACACCGGGTCCTTGGTAGTATCAGAATCAGCATACTTGACGAGAGCCGCCATCAACGTTCCCATGTCATTACAGTCACGCTTGAGCCGCCCCAGCTTCTGCTTCAAAGGTTCAAAACAACAATTTTTCTCCAACATTAAGACTGCCGAGCCGGCATCCATCTTATCAGATGAATGTATTATCTCCTTGACCCGGCGCACCCAATGGGTTGTGGATTCACCATCCTCTTGCTTGCAATTGGTTAGGTCCACAATCGACATAGGCTGCTTACATGTGTCCTTAAAGTTCTGGATGAACCGGGCCTTCAACTCCGCCCATGAGCCGATAGAATTGGGTGGCAATCCCTTTAACCAAGTACGAGCTGTTCCATCTAACATCATGGTGAAATACTTGGCCATTGCAGCATCGCTGACCTCCAATAACTCCATAGCCATCTCGTAACTCTCAATCCAAGCCCCCGTCTGTAGGTCAGCCGTGTAATTAGGCACTTTACGAGACCCCTTGAAATCCTTTGGCAAGCGCTCATTGCGTATGGCCGGCACCAAGCAAGGCACGCCTCCGGTTCTTGTAGCCACTCATGCCTCAACCGAGGTTGCTGGATAAGCCGGAAAGGTTTGATGAGCCGCCTGATCTGCTGCCATTTGAGCTGCTCGTTCCGCCTCTTGACGAATCCTCTCCTGATCCGCCAAGTTAAGGGCTCCAGCCCGCACCGTCTCATGCCTGTATGGCCGGTTGTGGCATTGAGCATTGCTTGACATATCTGCGGACTCCATATGCCTACTGTAACTCGGGCTCCAGCTTGGGCGAGGAGTTGAATGGATCCTGTCTCGACTGTAGGAGTACGCATCCTGCTGCGCCACAGCCATTTGAAGAAGTTGTCTCACCCTCCGTGTTTCAATTGCTGCTGGCGAGTCGCCTTCTATTGGGAGAGCCGCCATACGAGCCAACGCTGCGATGAGGTTTTCCAAGGGGTTGGAGAAGTGACCCGGCGGTGTTGGCACGTAATGAGGTGGAGCGGTAATTATACGAGGTGGCTCCATGGCACGTGGCTGAACTGGTGCGCCGGGTGTCGTGATCCAGTTTGCCTCCGGTGGGTTGCTCCCCCAGCCCTGGGTGTATGAAACAGGTTCCTCGGATCAAGCGTTAGAGGCAGACGTGATTGAGTTTTCTGATGCCTCCTCCTCATGACTTTGTTTGATGCGTTAAGGTCCATCAAGAGCCGGAAAGTCTCCGCTTGAAGTTGTTGAGCACGAGCATCCAAAGCCGCTCGCTCTGCTGCCATCCGGGTTTCCTCTGCGGCTAGATTTTCCTTAGCTTGCACCATCTCCTCACGCACGCGTGCCACCTCTGCGTCGTGCTGGGTTTTATCCGCCGGCTCTACCACGGCGGTTAACGGAATTGTCAGTTTATCCATGAGGTCCATTAGAATCTGAGCCGGGGCGCGTGCGGGGTCTCCTGACCCGGCTGCAGCCGACCTGGTAGCTGCTGCTGCCGCTGCGGTAGAGTTATGCCCGGGCTGTGTCCCTGCCATGAAGACTCCGGCCCAATTCGGTGGCTCAAGGGGGTCCGGAATACTGCTGCCATCAGAACAGCCCCCGAGCATGCCGTCTTGTAGCTGGTACAAAGAGTCCGTCTCACCTGTTGATGATGCAGTGTCAGAACAGACGGCCGTCTCACCTCCCTCCACTGATCCTTCAGAGTATTCACCGCCGTGGATGCAGCCTACGAAGGCATGCTTCACGACAGATTGAACACGGGCGGTCCTTGCGCGCTGAGCCGTTTCGATGAGGTTGGTGTGGACGTCCGGCTCAGGGCCCGACTCGCCGATCCAGCCGATGAAGACGTGAATTCCACCGAAGGGGACCCGGTACCCGTACTTGATTGAGCCAGCCTTGGGGCCCCAGCCTTCGTCGTTGATGTAGAGCTTGCCGCGACGACTCTTGGTCATCCGGCCCACAGCGTATCCCTTGAGCCCTTCAAAGTTGCCCTTCAAAAACTCAAATCCACCATGCGCTGGCCCCACAGTGGGCGCCAACTGTCGTGGAATTGTCACGGCAGATGTCCTAGAGCAAGGACTTAGTCATAGGGCCATCGCACTAGGAAGCTTAAAGGGGTTAATCGGGACAAAGGACAGGAGAGAGTTTTTATACTAGTTCGGCCCCTTACGATGAAGGTAAAAGCCTACGTCTAGTTGGGATTGGTATTGCTGGGGTTTCGATCTCCAAGAGGCTCAACTCGCCGGCTTGGTTATCGATCTGTTGTTTCTTCCCCTAAGCCGCCGCCGGGTCGTCCCCTTATATACACGGGTTGACGCCTGGCGGCCTATAGAGTCTCGGCCGGCTCATAAAACGTGTCTGGCTCGGTGAATTCTTTTATATGCCTTTCCTTACAAGTCTTTCTTTACATATGGCAGTTTACAATATTGGGCCTTAAGCCGCCTTCGGGCTTAGGCCTTCTACAAGTCTTAATAACTATCACCTTGAATGTTACTGGGCTTCTTTTTGTAACCCGCCATTGGGGTTGACCCGGACCCTCCTGGGCGGGTCATACCTGTTAGCTATATCCCCAACAGAATGCAAGATGAATAATGCTTGCAATATAGCTTGATGGATCATAGCTTCGAGATATATCTTGAAGAACAATTGAAGAGTGAAAAGAATCCTTGACGAACCACCATGTATAGCCTCCGTGAAGAACTCTGGTAATAAGGAATGATCAAAAGGAAGTGAAGGATGAAAGAGTAAGATTGAGTCCTTGCAATGATTGAATGAAGCTTTACGACGAGATAAAGTGGAAACTTGGAACTCTGGAAGAAAAGATAAAGCATCTCGAACTGAGAATGTGATAAGATGAACCACTCCAGAAAGCAGGAATTGAATTTACTCGATGAAACAAGAATAAGAGTTACATTATGCTTATCCTTCACCAATTTAAATTGATGACAAGCAATGGATTTGGCATACTACTTATTCTCGTTGAAAGGATTAAGATAGATATAACGCAACTTGAGAAGGCCTTCAACGATCCACCGGTAGAATTGGAAGGAACAAATGAATTGATATGATAACCATGGCAAGGAAATGTTGAACGAACCACCGTAGGAATTAAAAATGAACAAAGAAAAGATAAGGAAAACACCGGGAAGAATTAGAAAATGAACGAAGATACTTGAGTGAATCAAGATGCAAGAGAACGAAGAGATCGCTAACTGATTAGAGAATACTTGAATGATGCACCGGTAAGATTTGGAGAATGAGAGTTGAAAGCTGGAATGAATAATTCTGAGATGATGGGCTCCGAAGAATCAAACTGAAAATATTCCTGAATTGCTCCGGATGGGTGAAAAGAATTCTCATAATCAAAACAATTATGAGAGGATGGCATCAAGCTTGAACCATGAGTCTTGAGAGAACGAGTAAGATTTGGAGGAAAAACTCTTCTTCGGTCTTCAAATGTTGAGAGTGACGATGAGAAACACCACCATGAATTGTTGAGATACTCCGGAATAAAAATTAGAAAGGTTGAACCAACGATGAAAAGACTTTGAAAGATCTTGGAGAAAGGCATTTGACTGATGAAAATTCATTCTTACGTCAAACTTTAGAAGATTTTCCAATCTCCGGGAAAATTAGAAGAGTCAGATAAGATCCTGGAAAAAGACCTGTGGGTTAGGGCCCACTCAAAAGAAACACCGTTGAATGATTACTTGAAAAGAGAGACTGCACCGGTTGAATTAAATGGCTTGAATGAGATAACATCCTCAAAAGAATTTGAGCGAATTGAGAATGGAAACTTGAATCTTCTGAGATATCTTCAGCACTCCGGAACAATTGAATAGCGAGAAGTGGAATGATAATGAGGTGCACCGGCATGGAAAAACATTTGAAATGAGGAGAGGATATGCTCAACAAAGCTTGAATTGAATCCACCGGAGAAGAAAGAGAATGAATAATGATGAACTTGAGGTTCCGTTAGTATCTTCAAGAGAACCACCGGGTAAGAACATTGATTAAAAAGAATGAAGAGATTTCACATTAATAACATGATAGTTGATTAAGAAATCTAAGTCCTTAAAGAAAAAGGGTGGGAGGGCGGGAAAACAAAGGCAACTTGGGGCGGATGAAACAAACAATGTTGAGAAGACTTGAGTTGATCTTGCGGATGTTGAAAAAGACCGGATCCACTTGAGGAAAGACACACCGGTTCAGATGAAATTGAGATGGCAAAATCAAAGATCAAGAAGGATTAGTACTCCCATAGGAATATGAGAACACCACTTAGGAAAGGTATGGAATCAACACTTGACATTGAAGCAACTCGAATACCACAACTCAAAAACAAGACAAAGGATTGGCTTGCAAAATAAGCCGGAAACATACATATGATAGATCCCATATCATATTATGTGTCTGTCAGAAAGATGTTCTAGGAGCTACTTGAATTCCCACTTATAAACTCCCGAAACTTTCTGGTTATGCAATCAGGTGTTGGGGATACAGGGGAAGCATAATATCTCACCCAAACTAGCAATTCCTACATCCAGCTGTATCCATCCTTCAACACATAACCAAGAAACCTTCGGAAATCATTTACCTCAATATTCGAAAAGCATCCGTTATACGATTTATGGCAATACTCCCGAACTCCCGCCCCAGTACTGGATGGCGTCGAGGTTATCTCACCAACAACTGCATAAAAGAGATTTCCAATGTCGGCGAGCTCAGGTATTCCAGAACTGCAACGATAAAATTGCGACGACAACACCTCGGAGCTCAACTCCCCGGGACACTGCCACAACCCCTAAATGTCAGGAGGCACCAATAACAATGTTCTCGTCACAAGACTATCGCAATGATTCCAAGATACCCACATGATCCTAAAAAAAATTCGTGAAATTTAAGGAGTGGAACAATGAAAACTCTACGTCAGGAGGCCTCACCAGAGCGACGAAGGGATTGGGGAGTAAAAAGAATCCTACTCTCCGATATATATAATCCTATAAGACTCAAAACATTTTTCTAGACTCAACAACGCCAGCGATTCGATCAAGCAGGGGGCTCCTAAGTCGGGGAAGGCTCTGATTAGCAACTTGTAACACCCATGACGCGGCTATATCTCCCACGTGTCGGAGCACAACTTAGAGGCATAACCGCATAGTAGGCATGTCGCAAGAGGGGTAATCTTTACACATCTCATGTTCTGAATATGAAAGGGATAAAGAGTTGGCTTACAATCGCCACTTCACACAATACATAAATATAGCATTACATCATCCAGAATACAATCAAGGTCCGACTACGGAACCAAATAAAGAAAGACAACCCCTAATGCTAGATCCCCGATCGCCCCGACTGGGCTCCACTACTGATCAATTGGAAACGAAACAACACAATGAACATGATCTTCATCGAGCTCCCACTTGAGCTGGGTTGCGTCACCTGCACTGGTATCATCGGCACCTGCAACTAGTTTTGGAAGTAATTTGTGAGTCACATGGACTCACCAATATTACACCCACGCGATCAAGACTATTTAAGCTTATGGGTAGGAAAGGTGGTGAGGTGGAGCTGCAGCAAGCACTAGCATATATGGTGGCTAACTTACACAAATGAGAGCGAGAAGAGAAGCAAAGGACGGTCGAGAAGCT
This sequence comes from Triticum urartu, assembly GCF_056163025.1. Taxonomy (NCBI): domain Eukaryota; kingdom Viridiplantae; phylum Streptophyta; class Magnoliopsida; order Poales; family Poaceae; genus Triticum; species Triticum urartu. The sequence continues at coordinate 460,336,136 of NC_141876.1, read as the reverse complement.
ATAAAGATCAAGAAGTGATCCTAAAACTACTTACGTTCAAGCATAACATGAGACCGTGTTCACTTCCCGGACTCCGCCGAAAAAAGACCATCACGGCTACACACGCGGTTGATGCATTTTAATTAAGTTAAGTGTCAACTTCTCTATAACCGGACATTAACAAATTCCCATCTGCCCATAACCGCGGGCACGGCTTTCAAAAGTTCAAAACCCTGCAAGGGTGTCCCAACTTAGCCCATCACAAGCTCTCACGGTCAACGAAGGATATTCCTTCTCCCAGGAAAACCCGATCAGACTCGGAATCCCGGTTACAAGACATTTCGAAAATGGTAAAACAAGACTAGCAAAGCCACCCGATGTGCCGACAAATCCCGATAGGAGTCGCACATACCTCGTTCTCAGGGCACACCAGATAGGTCAAGCTACGAGTAAAACCAACCCTCGAGCTGCCCTGAGGTGGCCCCGCAGGCTGCCCGGTTCGGACCAACACTTAGAGAAGCACTGGCCCGGGAGGAGGGGGTTAAAATAAAGATGACCCTTGAGTCTGCAGAACCCAAGGGAAGGTGATAGGTTGTTAGTGAAAATGTAAAACCAAGGTTGGGCCTTGCTGGAGGAGTTTTATTCAAGGCGAACTGTTAAGGGGTTCCCATTGTAACCCAACCGCGTAAGGAACACAAAATCAAGGAACATAACACCGGTATGACGGAAACTAGGGCGGCAAGAGTGGAACAAAACACCAGGCCTAAGGCCGAGCCTTCCACCCTTTACCAAGTATATATATGCATTAATTAAATAAGAGATATTGTGATATCCCAACATATCCATGTTCCAACATGGAACAAACTTCATCTTCACCTGCAACTAGCAACGCTATAAGAGGGACTGAGCAAAGCGGTAACATAGACAAACAACGGTTTGCTAGGAAAGGTGGGTTAGAGGTTTGACATGGCAATATGGGAGGCATGATATAGCAAGTGGTAGGTATTGCGGCATAGCAAAAGAGCGAGCAACTAGCAAGCAAAGATAGAAAGTGATTTCGAGGGTATGGTCATGTTGCCTGTAAAGTTCTCCGAGTTGATGAAAGCTTGATCCTCGTAAGCGTACTCAACGGGTTCCTCGATCACGAACTCGTCTCCCGGATCTACCCAAAGCAAGAACACAAGCAAAGGAAACAACAATCAACCATGGTGCAATGCGCAAGCAACACGATGCAAAAACATGGCATGATATGCGAGATGTGATATGCAATGCATATGCATGCTCCGGAAGGAAAAGATTGAACCAGGCCTCAACTTGGAAAACCAAGAGTGCCGCTGGAAAGATGAGTTGATTTCGGTCGAAAACGATATAAAGATCACCGGAATCAGATGTGTGGTTTGTAAATGGTAAGCAAAACAAGAATGGCACAATTCTGTGATTAATAGCACGATGACATCTAGAATGCAACAAGAAACTAAGCTACTGCACTCCAACATAGCAAAAAACCACATGGAAGTGATCTACTCAAGATGCTTGACAAAAGATGAACACTGAGCTACGGCTAAATCACACAATAGCAGGTTCACACAAGTATGGTAAAAATTCAAAAGATATCAACATCACAGACTTAGTGAAAATAACATGTCAGGAATCAACATCAGGAAGTAATGTTTAGAGCAAGATAACAATATGCTACAGGATCAGAACATAGCAATACAAGGCATGGCGTGAATCTACTCAAAGCATAGAACAAAAGTCTCTTACTAACCATAAGTAAAAAAGGATCAGAAGATAAGATGGCATCCATGTAAACATAGCAAGTCTCGTTAACAGATTCAGACTTAGCAGAAAACTGTACATGGCATAAACAGAATTATGAAGGCATGTTTGCGAGCTGTATGCACTCAACACAAGGCATTGCATGACAAACTAAGCATACACCCAGCAAGAAGACATGATCAAGAAGCTACCCATGGCAAGAACAATCTCATAGCATGCATGGATCAACTACAACAACCTTGGCAAAATTGATTAACACGTAAACAATCTGTCAGGAACATTTTATAGCAAAAATAGAGTAAGATTGAGTCATGCTAGGGTACTCCATAAATTCAAACAGGGGCATGGATGGATAGAGCACAACCATATGCCCAAATCATACTTACTGGACATACTCAAGAGGCATGGATCTCTCTGTAGCAACATGAATACATGGCATAAAAATAACAGCAGGAAAATGACTTAGTGAAATTCTAAGTCCCTGAAATTAGCAACATCATGAGAACTACTTTGCATGCTTGTGCTAGTCACCACATTGATCACAAAAATACATGGCATACACCCCTGTAAAGATGGTATGACATAGCCCAAAACACATGTAGAGCTCAAGTCCATATGAAGCACACAATAATCATGGCGAAAATGACAAATACTCATAATCTACTAGGAATCAACACCTAACATTTTATAGCACTCTTGCAACAGTCATTTGGGCATCAAGATGGACTCAAACACGCATGGCACAATGGAACAAAATGAAGAGCACATCATGATGAACATTTTGATATATGGCACGCACAAAATGGAGCTACGGATGCGGAGTTATGACATGATGAAAAGTGCTTCAGAATGCAAGAATAAAATAACTTAGATATTTCGGGGTCAACCTAGGGTTTCCAGATCCAGATCCGGGGCGGCGCGGACTTCGAGGATGACCGGAGGGCTGGCCGGAGTTCGTCACCGGAGTGGAAGAAGGAGGCAGCCGGAGTGAGCTCGGGGCTCGCCGGAGTGCGCTAGAGGCGGCGGAGCTCGGCGGTGGCGCGCGGGGTGACGCGGGCGGCGAGCGGCCGGAGGGGGCGACGCGGGCAGAGGCGGCGGCGGCACGGCTCCCGGGTGGCGGCGCGGAGGAAGGAAGCGGCGGCGGGGACGCGGGAAGGCGCATGCCGGCGGCGCGGCCGAATGGGCCGGCGGGGCCCCGCAAGGCCCGAGCGGGCCGGCGGCGGTGAAGGCTCCCGGGGTGCCACGTGGCGGCTTCCCACTGGTGCGGGCACAACGGCGACCTGTCCGGCGGCGTCGAGGGGGGGGATTTTTTAGGGTTTTGGACCCGGATTTTGGACGAGGAGGACATATTTATAGGTAGAGGGAGTTAGGAGAGTTCAAATGAGGTGCCGGTTTTCGGCCACACGATCGTGATCGAACGGCCGAGAGGATGGAGGGGGTTTGGATGGGTTTTGGGCCATTTTAGAGAGTGTTGGGCTGCAACACACACGAGGCCTTTACAGTTCCCCGGTTAACCGTTGGAGTATCAAACGGACTTCAAATGGGACGAAACTTGACAGACGGTCTATCGATGGTGTACCAAAGCCGCTTGGCAAATCTCGTTTCATTCCGAGAACATTTAAACCCGCTCACGAAAAGAGACAAAAGGAAGGCGCTGGAGGACATAGGAGTGTCAGATTGCAAAATGGACAACGAGGAAAATGCTCGGATGCATGAGACGAACACTTATGCAAATGAGATGCACATGATGACATGATATAAAATACATGACACGCAAACAAATGACAAGGCAACAACAGTGAATAACTAGAAAACACCTGGCGCAACGGTCTCGGAGCGTTACACTGCCGCTCATAAGAGCTCCTTGGCCGCGACCGGCGACCGCACATGTAACATGTCCAACACACTGCGCCTGATGGAAGGAGGAGGGAACCGACAGGGAGAGGAGGGCACCGTTTTAGGCTGCAGCTGGCCAACGAGCAGAAGAAGAATCCCAGGCGCTCCGCTTCAGGTAAGGCTACGGGTCGCCATGACCGCGGTCCTCTGGCTGGCACTGTCCGTCAAGGCTCTCACACGCTTTCTTCTTCTTCTTTCTCTTTGCTACTATCCACCAACCGAGAGAGAAATCGAGCACGAAGGTGATAGAACCTGATCCAGAGCCTCACCGTGCAAAAAATACTGTAATTGAGAGGCGGCATCTCTACTCTTGCCTGTCCCTTTTCCTCCTCCGCGGCTCTCGCCTCCAACTTCAGCCACCGCTGGCTGTCTCCTGCACCGCCTGCTGATTGTATGCGTCCTGGCGGCGACCATCAACGTCGGCGTCGGGCACGCAACAGGGATAGGCTACACGTCGTCACCACCATGGGATCGTCGTCGGTGGCATGGTGGCAACCGGGAGTGTGGTGGAGGGCAGCGAAGCACGCCGATGCCAGTGCTATTGTAACGCTCTCGATGCAGCTATAGCTCCCACGTGTCGAGGCACGACTTAGAGACATAACCGCATTGAAAGCAATGTCGCAAGTCAGGCAATCATTACAACATCCCATGTAATACATAATAAAACGGGGAAGATAACATAGTTGGCTTACACTCGCCACGTCACATCAGAGTACATAAATAACATTCATCATACAAATCACTCAAGGCCCGACTACGGCGCCAAAATAGAAAAGACCCCCCAACATGCGACAAGGCCCTGAATCGATAACCCCAACTAGGCACCACTACTGATCGTCGGGAAAGGAAACATAATAACGCTGAGAGTCCTCGTCGAACTCCCACTTGAGCTCGTACTCGTAACCTGGAGCGGAATCACCTGGACCTGCATCTGGAGTTGTAGTATCTGTGAGCCACGGGGACTCAGCAATCTCACACCCACGCGATCAAGACTATTTAAGCGTATAGGAAGGATAAGGCAAGTATGTGGAGCTGCAGCAAGCGACTAGCATATGTGGTGGCTAACTTATACGCAAAAGAGAGCGAGAAGAGGAGGCAAGGCGCGAGCGAGAATCTAGAGGAACAACCTGCGCAAGCATTACTCCAACTCCGTGTCCACTTCCCGGACTCTGCCGAGAAGAGGCCATCACGGCAACACACTCAGTTGATTCATTTTAATTAATTAAGGTTCAAGTTATCTACAACCGGACATTAACAAATTCCCATCTGCCCATAACCGCGGGCACGGCTTTCGGAAGTTCAATCCCTGCAGGGGAGTCCCAACTTAGCCCATGACAATCTCTCACGGTCAACGAAGGAATAGACCTCCACCCAAGACACACCGATCAGACTCGGTAACCCGGTACAACAAGACAATTCGACAGGTTAAAACAAGACCAGCAACACCGCCCGAATGTGCCGACAAATCCCGATAGGAGCTGCACATATCTCTTTCTCAGGGCACACTCAGATTGTCCAAACTTCCGGTAGGCCAGCCCAGAGTTGCCCCTGGTAGCCACCGGCGGCTGACGGTTGGACCAACACTCAGAGGAGCACTGGCCCGGGGGGGGGGGGTTAAAATAAGATGACCCTTGAGTCTGCAGAACCCAAGGGAAAGTAAAGGCTAGGTGGCAAATGGTAAAACCAAGGTTGGGCATTGCTGGAAAAGCTTTAATCAAGGCGAACTATCAAGGGGTTCCCATTATAACCCAACCGCGTAAGGAACGCAAAATCCGGGAACGTAACACCGATATGACGGAAAACTAGGGCGGCAAGAGTGGAACAAGACACTAGGCGAGAGGCCGAGCCTTCCACCCTTTACCAAGTATATAGATGCTTTAAATAACATAGTAATATCGTGATATCCCAACAAGTAAATAAATGTGCCAACAAGGAACGGCCTCCAATCTTCACCTGCAACTAGCAACGCTATAAGAGGGGCTGAGCAAAGCGGTAACATAGCCAATCAACGGTTTGCTAGGACATGGTGCGTTAGAGGTTCAACATGGCAATTGGGAGGCTGACAAGCAAAAGGTAGGCATCGTAGCATTGGCATAGCAAGAGCGAGCAAACTAGCATAGCAAAGATAGTAGTGATTTCGAGGGTATGATCATCTTGCCTGCACAGTTGTCAAAGTTGACTGGATCCTCACAAGCAAACTCAACGGGCTCCTCGGTAGCGAACTCGTCTCCCGGCTCTACCCAACAATACAAACAAGCAACAAGGATACAATCAACCACATGCAAGACCAAGCAATATGATGAAATGATGATATGCTATGCGGGATGCGATGCGGGATGCAAAATGCAAGATATGATAGGAAATGCATGAACCTGGCCTCAACTTGGAAAACCAAGTGTGCCACTGGATAGAGGGGATGAAATCGCTTGAAAACGATATAAAGACCATTGGAATCGGAGTTACGGTTTGGAAATGGCAAGCGTTTTAAGATATGACACCGGTCTACGATTTACAGCAAGTAGGCATCTAAACGCAACGAAATGAACATGCTACAGCCACCAAAAATGAAAACAAAATACATGGCAGTGATGTACACAAGATGGTTAACAAAACACTAGCACTGAGCCATAGGCAAATTCATCCATTAAGAGGTTCAAACAAGCATGGCAAAAATGAATATGCAAAACAGATTCCAGACTTAGTGAAATTAACACTAGCCTGAAATTTCAGATCACGATGCTCTCTTTGGAGCAGCAAAACAACATGATAAATAACCTGAACATGACAAGTAAGAACATGGCATGGAGATACTCAACAAGCTTAACAAAACACCCAAAGTGACCTGGGGCCAAAAGGGTTCACAAAATACTCTACCGAGCTCACGAACATAGCTCAAACACAATCAGTTTTCAGACTTAGTGAAAACTGAGACATGCTGAAATTATAGCTCACGAAGGCATGTAAACGAGCTCGATGCACTCACTACGGTGCAAGTCATGGCAAGGCAAGCATATATCCAGAAATAAGACACAATATGCTAGCTACACATGGCAAGAACAAAGGCATAGCATGCATGGAACACTAACGGTAGCATCGGCAAAATCGCAAACAAGTTGACGATCTGCCCAGATTAACAACGAAGCTAAAGTTGAGCTTGATTGAGTCAACCTAGAGCACTCCACATATGCAAACAAAGACATGGATGGATAGAGCATAACATAAATATCAAAACTCCCTTACTGATAATCCTCAAAAGAGGCACGGATCACTAGGAAACAAGCTGGACATATAGCATCACGAACTAAAATATCCCAGACTTATTGAAAATCACAAAGTCCCTGAAATCAGCAATCTCAGGTACCTCTCTTTGCAAGCTTGCACAAGACAACACACACATCCTAAAAATGCATGGGTGGCACCTCTGGAAAGAAGACAAAATGCTTAACAATTCATCCCAAAGGGGCACAGGCATATCATGCACGGATTAAACATGGCAAAAATGACAAAAGTGCATGATGAACTAACGGATCTGCAATTTAACTCACGAAGCCTCCTTCTAACAGCATTTTGGGCAACAAGATGACCTCAAATGCAAATGATGCAATGGAATGAAATGATGTACATGTCGAGGCGAAGATTTTTATATATCATATGTCCAAATCGGAGCTACGGATGAAAAGTTACGGCAGGTCAAAGTAGGCATAAAAGATTAGGGTTAGGAGATAAAAGTCAACCGGGATATTTCCAGATCCAGATTTGCACGGTTCCCGAGGCTTCGCCGGCGCGCACTGTAGCAGCACGTCGGGGAAGAAGAAGAACAGCGGCCGACGGGAGGAGGCGGTGGCCGGCGGCCGGGTCCGGTGGCCGGGCCGGAGTCGCCGGGCGGCGAGGTGACCGCGGGCGGCCGGTGGCTCCCCGGGGCGGCTCGGGTGGCGCCAAGGCGTGCGGCGGCGGAGGCGCGCGGCGTCGGGCCGGAGTACGGCGGTGGGGTCGACAACGGCGACGAAGGGCGGTGCGGCGGAGGCTGGGCGCGGGCGGCGGAGGAGCCGGTGGATGGGCTCGGGGGGGCCGTACGCGGGCTCTCCCGGGCCGCCGGCGGCGGCGGCGGGCGCGGCCACGTGGCGGCTGCGGATTGGCGGCGGCGGTCGGCGGACGCTGTCCGGCCTGGCGCGGACACGTCCGGCGGCGGCGGGATCTGTTTTTTTTGGCTAGGGTTTCGAGGTGGAAGACGGGATCCGAAATGGAGGGGGTATAAATAGACATAAGTGGAGCTAGGAGAGTCCAAATGAGGTGCGGTTTTCGGCCACACGATCGTGATCGAACGCTCTAGGACATGGAGCAGAGTTAGGTGGGTTTTGGGCCAAATTGGAGGGGTGTTGGGCTGCAACACACACGAGGCCTTTTCGGTCAGTCGGTTAACCGCTGGAGTATCAAACGAAGTCCAAATGACCCGAAACTTGACAGGCGGTCTACCGGTAGTAAACCAAGGCCGCATGACAAGTCTCGGTCCAATCCGGAAATGTTTAATCCCCACACACGAAAGAAAGCTAGAAATAGCCACCGGAGGAGAACGAAACGCCGGAATGCAAAACGGACAACGGGGAAAATGCTCGAATGCATGAGATGAACATGTATGCAAATGCAATGCACGAGATGACATGATAGGAGATGCACGGAAAAGAAAAACACACACGGAGACAAAGACCCGAACCCGAGAAATAAATATAACTTAGCGCCGGAGACGGCAAGAGTTGGATACAAATATGGAAAGTTATATCTGGGGCGTTACAACACTCCACCACTACGAAAAGATCTCGTCCCGAGATCTAGGACTGAAAGAACTCCGGGTACTCAGAACGGAGGTGATCCTCGCGTTCCCAGGTAGCTTCACAGTCGGAATGGTGAGACCACTTGACTTTGAGAAATTTGATTGACTTGTTGCGAGTCTTGCGTTCAGTCTCTTCAAGAATAGCAACTCGGTGCTCACGATAAGAAAGATCTTCTTGGAGCTCAATGTCCTCGAAGTTGACGGTGCGGTCAGGCGTCTTGAAGCACTTACGAAGCTGAGAGACATGGAACACATCATGAACATTTGCAAAGTTTGAAGGAAGCTCGAGCTGATAGGCGAGGTCGCCTCTCTTGCTGACAATCTTGAAAGGTCCCACGTATCTAGGGGCAAGCTTCCCTTTGATACCGAAGCGACGAGTACCTTTCATAGGAGAGACACGGAGGTAAACATGATCTCCGATCTCGAAAGCCAAATCACGGTGCTTACTATCATAGTAGCTCTTCTGGCGGGATTGGGCTGCTTTGAGGTTATCACGAATGACTTTGCACATTTCTTCTGCTTCTGTGATTAAGTCATTACCCAGCAGCTGACGTTCACCGGTTTCAGACCAGTTGAGAGGGGTACGGCACTTCCTGCCATACAGAATTTCAAATGGGGCCTTGCCCGAACTTGCTTGAAAACTGTTGTTGTATGAGAATTCAGCATAAGGAAGGCAGTCCTCCCACTTCATGCCGAAGGAGATCACACAAGCCCTGAGCATATCTTCAAGAATCTGGTTGACACGCTCGACTTGACCGCTTGTTTGAGGATGGAAAGCAGTGCTGAAGCGGATGTTGGTACCCATGGCCTTCTGAAAAGAATCCCAAAACTTCGAGGTAAAGATACTGCCACGGTCTGAAGAGATCACTTGAGGAATACCGTGCAGAGAGACAATGCGAGAGGTATAGAGTTCCGCCAATTGAGCTGCAGTGATCGACTCTTTGATAGCCAGAAAGTGAGCCACCTTGGTGAGCTTATCGATGACAACAAATATAGCATCATTGCCATGCTTGGACTTTGGAAACCCAGTCACGAAGTCCATTTCAATGTGGTCAAACTTCCATTCTGGAATGGCAAGAGGTTGGAGGAGACCAGCTGGCCTTTGGTGTTCTGCCTTCACTCTTCTGCAGACATCACATTCATTCACGAATTGAGCGATCTCGCGCTTCATTCGAGTCCACCAATAAGCTTGCTTGAGATCCTGATACATCTTCGTACTACCAGGGTGGATGGAGAGGAGAGAGTTGTGAGCCTCGTTCATGATCACTTTACGAAGTTCACCTTTGGGCACAACAATACGATCCTCAAAGAAGAGAGTGTCCTTGTCATCAAGGCGGTAGCACTTGTACTTGGACTGACTCTTGGCAATCCCAATCTTCACCTTTTTCACCATAGCATCAAGAAGCTGGGCTTGGCGAATCTGGTCTTCTAAGGTAGGAGAGACTTGAAGGTTCGCGAGGAAACCTTGAGGAACAACTTGCAGATTCAGCTTGCGGAAAGCTTCACAAAGCTCGGGTTGATAAGGCTTGAGAATCAGACTGTTGCAATAGGCCTTTCTGCTCAAAGCGTCAGCAATCACATTGGCCTTGCCTGGAGTATACTCAATACTCGGGTTATACTCTTGAATCATTTCGACCCATCGAGTTTGCCTTAGGTTGAGATTAGGCTGAGTGAAGATGTACTTGAGACTCTTGTGATCAGTGAAAATGTCCACTTTTCTTCCCAATAGAAGATGTCTCCAAGTCAAAAGAGCATGCACAACTGCCGCCAACTCGAGATCATGAGTGGGGTAGTTCTTCTCATTAGGCTTCAACTGGCGAGATGTATAAGCAACAACTTTCTTCTCTTGCATCAATACTGCGCCAAGACCTTGGAGAGAGGCATCACAAAAGACCTCGTACGGCTTGGTTTCATCAGGCGGAGTCAGAACTGGAGCAGTGATCAACTTCTCTTTCAACGTGTTGAAAGCAATATCACACTCCGGAGACCAAACGTACTTGACGTGCTTCTGAAGAAGATTTGAGAGAGGCTTCGCGATTTTGGAAAAGTTTTCAACGAATCTTCGGCAATAGCTTGCGAGACCGAGAAAACTGCGGAGTTGCTTCACGTTCTGAGGAGGTTCCCAATTCACAATTGCGGATACCTTCTCGGGATTCACGGAAATGCCCTTGGCAGAGATGATATGACCAAGATAAAGAACCTCATCGAGCCAAAATTCACACTTGGAGAACTTGGCATAGAACTGATGTTCCCTGAGCTTATCAAGAACCAAACGCAAGTGCTTGGCATGATCTTCCTTGTTCTTCGAGAAAACCAGAATGTCATCGAGATAGACCAAAACGAAGTCATTGGTGTAGGCGTTGAAGATGAAGTTCATCATGCGAGAAAACGTCGGAGGAGCGTTGGCGAGGCCAAAAGACATGACAGTGTATTCATATGAACCAAAGCTTGTTCTGAATGCTGTCTTGGGAATATCTTCTTCACGAATGCGAATCTGGTGATAACCCATACGGAGATCAAGCTTGGAGAATACTTGAGCACCCTTGAGTTGTTCGAACAGCTCATTGATGTTGGGAAGTTGGTATTTGTTCTTGATGGTCTTCTTATTCACTGGACGGTAATCAACACAAAGTCGACTCGATCCATCCTTCTTCTTCATAAAAAGAACACCACAACCCCACGGAGAAGTACTAGGCCGGATGAGACCCAATCTTTCTTGCTCATCGAGTTGTTTCTTCAACTGCTTCAACTCTTTGGGGCCGAGCTTGTAGGGACGTTTGCACACAGGTTCCGTACCGGGCTCAAGTTCAATAACAAATTCAACTGGCCGGTTTGGAGGCATCCCTGGGAGTTCTTCTGGAAAAACGTCTTGATACTCACAAACAACCGGAATCTGCGAAATAGCATCCAATTCACCCTTCTCATTGAGAGAAAACAACCGGATGGTATTATCCCGAGCGGCAAAGACAATGACATCCTCAGACGAATGAGTCAGTTGAATCTGCCTGGCTGCACAATCAAGCTGAGCTTTATGCTTAGAAAGCCAGTCCATCCCAAGAATAAGATCAATATCCGAGTTACCAAGAAGCATTGGAGAAGCTAGAAACTTGAAATCACCCATCAAGATAGAAATATCCGGAACCACGTGATTAGCAAGCAAACATTTACCCGGAGAGACGACTGCTAACGGTTTATGCATAACTTGGGAAGTCAACTCATGCTTAGATGCAAAAGGTTTCGAGATGAAGCAATGCGATGCACCAGTGTCAAAAAGAACTTTTGCAGGAACATCGTTAACAGGAAGGTTACCCATGATCACATCTGACGAGTCCTCTGCCTGAGCTGCATTCATCAAATTGACCTTGGCATGCTTGGGGTTATGCTTGACCACAGCTGTACTTGCCGATCTCACAGGAGGAGGAGGAGGAGGAAGACGCCTCTGGTTGAAACACTTGTTGGCATAGTGACCCTTCTGTTGGCACTTGTTGCACGTGACCTCTGAAAGCGGACGGTGATACGGAGCACTCGGTCTTGGAGCTTGAGACGAAGTCTTGTTCTGAAAGCCTGGGTTGGGTGGGTGGGAAGAACGACTGCCACCTTTGCTCTTCTGCTGATACGGCTGACGGAACGGAGGAGGAGGAAGCCAATACTTCTGCTGCTTGGCCACTTGAGTAGAGGAAGAAGGAGTAACATCTCTGACTCGCTTCCTGGAAGCATCACACCTCAACTGAGCAGCCTCTTACTTCAGTGCCATGTTGTAGAACTCATCGTATCTCAACGGCTCAAAGAGGACAAGAGCGAGCTGAATTTCCTCACGAAGACCACCCCTGAACTGATAGATCATGCTCTTCTCATCAGGAACATCCTGCTTGGCAAAACGGGCAAGCTTCTGGAACAATTTGTTGTAGTCATAGACAGACAAAGAGCCTTGCTTCAGATTGCGGAATTCCTCACGCTTGCTTTCAACCACGCTCTGCGGAATGTGATGAGCGCGGAAATCTTGACGGAAATCCTCCCAAGTGATAACACGTTCACCTCTGGAATCCTTGTACTGCTGGAACCACTCTGCAGCCTGATCTTTGAGTTGGAAGGAAGCGAATTTCACAAAGTCCTCAGGCCTGACGTTGCTGCACTCGAAATGCTTACACAGATCCACAAGCCAATCGTCAGCATCGGTTGCCTCAACACAATTACTGAAAGTCTTTGGCCCGTTAGCAAGGAACTGGTTGAGTGTAGCAAAGTGACCCTGGTTGCTGCCTTGATTCCCTTGACTGCCTTGATTGCGCTCTTGGAGAATTTGCATGATCAGCTGAGTGTTTGCATTGGTTGCGGCCATCACAGCTTGCCATGCCTCTAGAGGAGGTGGAGGCGGTGGCGGATCTTGATTCTGGTTCTGACTGGTGCTCTTAGCGGGAGCCATCCTGAAGAGGTTGACCACCATTAGCACATAGACAGATAAATATAGAAGCTGAATCCAACGGAATGAAAATTGCAACATATAGTCTTCACATCCGAACAAAATGAACGAATGCACTTCTCTTGAAGTGGTCACATATTCCTAAATTGCGAAGCCACGAAGAATCAGGTAGAAGGGGTACCACAACGAGGGATGGAATCATCATATGACGTCGAAGCAAAACGAATGCCACAACTGGAAATAAAACCAAGGGTTGGCTTGCGGAATAAGCCGGAACAAATACATGATAGAAATTTCGTCCAAAGTTTTTGTGGTGGGACCTACACGGGCTCGATCGTACAGCACCATCATGTACAAGGCAGTGCACATGACATACGAAGCGTCCCCGAGTCAGCATAGCCAAGGACTCTTTAAGACACAACGAGACCACTGTAAAATCGCCCGTGAATAGGCGAACCACTAGACGTCGAACCCCAATTTCATATCATACATCTGTCGGAAAGATATCCTAAGGCTACTTGAATTCCCACCTATGAAATTCCCGAAATTTTCCCAGTTATGCAATCAGGTGTTGGGGATACAGGGGAGCATAATATCTCACTCAAGCTAGCAAATCCTACATCCAGCTGTATCCATCCTTCAACACATAACCAAGAAACCTTCGGAAACCCATCTATCTCAACCTTCGAAAAGCATCCGTTATACAAGTTATGGTGATACTCCCGAACTCCCGCCCCAGTACTGGGTGGCGTCGAGGTTATCTCACCAACGAACTGCATAAAAGAGATTTTTGATGTCGCGCACAAATCTCAAGTATACCAGAATTGCAACGATAAAATTGTGACGACAACACCTCGGAGCTCAACTCCCCGGGACACTGCCACAACCCCTAAAGACAGGAGGCACCAAGAACAATGTTCTCGTCACAAAACCATCGGAACAAAACCAAGATACTCGCGTGATCCTAAAAATTTTTTTTAGTGAAATTTGAGAAGAGAAGAGTCAAAACTCTACGTCAGGATGCCTTACCAGAGCGATGAGGAGACTGGGAAGTAAAAAGAATTCCTAACTCTCCGATATATAATTCCTAAGTGACTCAAAACATTTTTCTAGACACAACTCGGCTTCTAAAAACGATCAAGCAATGGGGCTCCTAAGGTCGGGGAAGGCTCTGATTACCAACTTGTAACGCCCTCGATGCGGCTATAGCTCCCACGTGTCGAGGCACGACTTAGAGACATAACCGCATTGAAAGCAATGTCGCAAGTCAGGCAATCATTACAACATCCCATGTAATACATAATAAAACGGGGAAGATAACATAGTTGGCTTACACTCGCCACGTCACATCAGAGTACATAAATAACATTCATCATACAAATCACTCATGGCCCAACTACGGCGCCAAAATAGAAAAGACCCCCCAACATGCGACAAGGCCCTGAATCGATAACCCCAACTAGGCACCACTACTGATCGTCGGGAAGGGAAACATAATAACGCTGAGAGTCCTCGTCGAACTCCCACTTGAGCTCGTACTCGTCACCTGAAGCGGAATCACCTAGACCTGCATCTGGAGTTGTAGTATCTGTGAGCCACGGGGACTCAGCAATCTCACACCCACGCGATCAAGACTATTTAAGCTTATAGGAAGGATAAGGCAAGTATGTGGAGCTGCAGCAAGCGACTAGCATATGTGGTGGCTAACTTATACGCAAAAGAGAGCGAGAAGAGGAGGCAAGGCGCGAGCGAGAATCTAGAGGAACAACCTGCGCAAGCATTACTCCAACTCCGTGTCCACTTCCCAGACTCCGCCGAGAAGAGGCCATCACGGCAACACACTCAGTTGATTCATTTTAATTAATTAAGGTTCAAGTTATCTACAACCGGACATTAACAAATTCCCATCTGCCCATAACCGCGGGCACGGCTTTCGAAAGTTCAATCCCTGCAGGGGAGTCCCAACTTAGCCCATGACAAGCTCTCACGGTCAACGAAGGAATAGACCTCCACCCAAGACACACCGATCAGACTCGGTAACCCGGTACAACAAGACAATTCGACAGGTTAAAACAAGACCAGCAACACAGCCCGAATGTGCCGACAAATCCCGATAGGAGCTGCACATATCTCTTTCTCAGGGCACACTCAGATTGTCCAAACTTCCGGTAGGCCAGCCCAGAGTTGCCCCTGGTAGCCACCGGCGGCTGACGGTTGGACCAACACTCAGAGGAGCACTGGCCCGGGGGGGGGGGGGGTTAAAATAAGATGACCCTTGAGTCTGCAGAACCCAAGGGAAAGTAAAGGCTAGGTGGCAAATGGTAAAACTGTAGCAGCACGTCGGGGAAGAAGAAGAACAGCGGCCGGCGGGAGGAGGCGGTGGACGGCGGCCGGGTCCGGTGGCCGGGCCGGAGTCGCCGGGCGGCGAGGTGACCGCGGGCGGCCGGTGGCTCCCCGGGGCGGCTCGGGCGGCGCCAAGGCGTGCGGCGGCGGAGGCGCGCGGCGTCGGGCCGGAGTACGGCGGCGGGGTCGACGCCGGCGACGAAGGGCGGTGCGGCGGAGGCGGTCGGCGCCGGCGACGAAGAAGACGGAGGTTGGGCGCGGGCGGCGGAGGAGCCGGTGGATGGGCTCGGGGGGGGGGGCGTACGCGGGCTCTCCCGGGCCGGCGGCGGCGGCGGCGGGCGCGGCCACGTGGCGGCTGCGGATTGGCGGCGGCGGTCGGCGGACGCTGTCCGGCCTGGCGCGGACACGTCCGGCGGCGGCGGGATCTGTTTTTTTTTGGCTAGGGTTTCGAGGTGGAAGACGGGATCCGAAATGGAGGGGGTATAAATAGACATAAGTGGAGCTAGGAGAGTCCAAATGAGGTGCGGTTTTCGGCCACGCGATCGTGATCGAACGCTCTAGGACATGGAGCAGAGTTAGGTGGGTTTTGGGCCAAATTGGAGGGGTGTTGGGCTGCAACACACACGAGGCCTTTTCGGTCCCTCGGTTAACCGTTGGAGTATCAAACGAAGTCCAAATGACCCGAAACTTGACAGGCGGTCTACCGGTAGTAAACCAAGGCCGCATGACAAGTCTCGGTCCAATCCGGAAATGTTTAATCCCCACACACGAAAGAAAGCTAGAAATAGCCACCGGAGGAGAACGAAACGCCGGAATGCAAAACGGACAACGGGGAAAATGCTCGAATGCATGAGATGAACATGTATGCAAATGCAATGCACGAGATGACATGATAGGAGATGCACGGAAAAGAAAAACACACACGGAGACAAAGACCCGAACCCGAGAAATAAATATAACTTAGCGCCGGAGACGGCAAGAGTTGGATACAAATATGGAAAGTTATATTTGGGGCGTTACAGCTATGCTAGTGAACGGGATGCGGGCGGCGCACATAGCGGAACCAGGAAACGCTAGCTCGTCCGAGCCTTCAACATGGAGCTCCAAGAGGAGGTCTGCCACAGCGTCGTGGAGATGGCCGTGGCGGCAGAAACGGGATGGCACCGCGGTGATGCCTCGAAGGTCGACACCAGGAAGGGATCCGATGGAGCGGGGCACCGGCAGGCTGGATGGGCTCACCTCCGTAGTCGTGGCCTCCGCATGGCTTCCGCGGAGAGGAGGGCCAAATAGGGATGGTGAGAGGATGAGGCGAGAGCCCGCCGGGGGTCCTTTTATACGCGCAATGGGCGGCGAAGCGGTGGCGGAGAGTAGACTCGATACTTCTCGACACAAATATCTGAAGAGATCGAGCGAGGCAACACGCATGCACACACGTGTCTACAGAAAAGGAGAGGAAAAAAGGCGACATCGGCAAGAGGTGAAATATAAAGAAGAGAAAATTCCTTATTTGACACTGCCTTAAAATCTGGTTCCTTATTTGACACTGGAAAAGTTTTTCTTCCCTATTTGACACTAGTCCTAAATTTTATTCCCTATACGACACTTCCGTTCATTTTGAGTCTAAATGACACCTGAAAAGACAATTTTGCCCCTCATGTGGTATGTGTGCGCGCGTGTGTGTGCTGTTGCGTGTGTGGGTGCAGGCGCACATGTGTGCTGCTGCTGCATGTGTGTGTGCATGTGTGCTGCTGCGTGTGTGTGCGCGCGTGTGTGTGTGTGTTGTTGCGTGCCTATGTGTTGCCTGCGTGTGTGCTGCTGCGTGTGTGTGTATGTGGGTGTGTGCTGCGTGCGTGTGTGTTGATGCGTGTGTGTGCGTGCGTGTGTGTGTGCATGCGCGCGTGCGTGTGTGTGTGCGTGCGTGTGTGTTGGTGCATGTGTATGTGTTGATGCGTGTGTGCTTCTGCTTTCGCACTGATGCTGCGTGTGTGCGCTATTGCCCCCACACACATACCACATGAGGGGCAAAAGAGTCTTTTCAGGTGTCATTTAGGCTTAAAATGGACGAAAATGTCATATAGGGAATAAAATTTAGAACTTGTGTCAAATAAAGAAGAAAAACTTTTCCAGTGTCAAATAAGGAAGCAGATTTTAAGATAGTGTCAAATAAGGAATTTTCTCTAT
Organism: Triticum urartu; assembly: GCF_056163025.1. Taxonomy (NCBI): domain Eukaryota; kingdom Viridiplantae; phylum Streptophyta; class Magnoliopsida; order Poales; family Poaceae; genus Triticum; species Triticum urartu. Next base: position 460,318,713 of record NC_141876.1, on the reverse strand, counting down.
AAAGAACAGACCTCGCGAGACCTCCAGAACAAAAGGCAGCAGCGGCGCCGAGAAGAAACACCGAGACAATCCGGATAGGACGGTCGAAGCAGCACCGCATCTCATCTTGTCGCAGTGCGACGACACTGACCAATGAAAGCACACACAACCGCACAGGGGCTGACATAATCCATGCACAGACGCACGCACCGCTATGTCAGTAAGAAGCACGACACCGCGTAATGGCCCTGTTTGGATCATGGGGTTAGAGCTAGTTTGGGTTAGTTGGAGGCTCAAATAACCCAAAAAGTATCCAAACAGGGAGGGTTAGAGTGGGTTAGTTCCATCTAACCCAACTACCCCGGTGGAGAGGTGTTTATTTGGATTAGAGTGGGTTAGAAAATAACTCTAACTCTAACTGTGTTAGAGTATCCAAACAGGGCCAATGAAGGAAACACCGACTAGGCCAACAGCGGCACACACGCAGATCGATAACGAATAGGAAACCGGAGAACCTTTGGGGCAACTGCTGCAGCAGCAGAAAGCGACAGATCGATTGGCCCAACAGCGACCGGAACACAACCCGATGTGGCAGGGCATGGGTTCCATCATAGAAACTGGTCAACACAGAGGGAAAAATGCTAAACCAACCAAGCATCCTGCACGCACGTTCAAAATTTTTGAATTCAAAACCTGGGCACACCACTCATTTGTACACAGCTATTTACCAAAATAATACATGTGCCATCTACAAAATTACCCAGGGGTCATTTTCAGCCAAGTGTATCAACCTTGAAGCAAAAATCTTGCCGGATATAGAGGCTTGGGTATATGCATACTCTTTGTTCACACACTATTGCTTTTGAAATAATGGCTTTTCATTTGTGTCATTTCATTCCTATAAATTTTATCCAAATTTAATATTTAAAATCCCACAACAATGTGCAGGGAAATCACCTAGTTGAACTAGTGCCCCAGACTCGCAAACGAGCAATGGAACTACTGTGTGACAAACTCTACCGCGCCACTGAATTACAAATAGGGACCATAAAAACATTCAAGCCTCAAGAACATCATCAACCTGGTGAAATTTTAACAATTCAATATATCTGACGTGTAATGTATTCACTGTTTTTTATGAGTATGCATTGATCAAATAGTTGATAATAACCCCTTAAAATTTTTGATACTGGCCATTTAAGGAAAAAACTCTAATAATTTCCCTTGACACCACTGAGTTCTTACTGCACACAAAATCTAATCTTACGGATGTAATCTCCAAAACGCAACACTAATTCATTAATCTATTGAAATATTGTCAGAAAATATTTTCTTTGTTGGAGAACGCAGTATTTCAAAAAAATTCCTACGATCACGCAAGATCTATCTAGGAGATGCATAGCAATGAGAGGGGAGAGAGTGTCCACGTACCCACGTAGACCGAAAGCGGAAGCGTTTAGTAACGCGGTTGATGTAGTCGAACGTCTTCACGATCCAACCGATCCTAGCACCGAACGTATGGCACCTCCGTGTTTAGCACACGTTCAGCACGATGACGTCCCTTGAGCTCTTGATCGAGTTGAGGACGAGGGAGAGTTCCGTCAGCACGACGGCATGGTAACGGTGATGATGAAGTTACCGGCGCAAGGCTTCGCCTAAGCACTACGACGATATGACCGAGGTGGTAAACTATGGAGGGGGGCGCCGCACACGGCTAAGAGATTGTCTGTTGTGCTTTGGGGTGCCCACTGTCCCCGTATATAAAGAAGGGAGGAGGAGGAGGACGGCCCCCTAGGGGCGCGCCAAGTGTGGGGAGTCCTACTAGGACTCCCAAGTCCTAGTAGGATTCCCCTTCCCCTTTTTCCTTTTCCGGAGTAGCAAAGGGGGAAGAGAGAAGGAGTAGGAGAGGGAAAGGGGGGCGCCGCCCCCACCCCTTGTATTATTCGGATTGGCAAGGGGGGGGCGCACCACCTCCTTTGGCCGGCCCTCTCTCCTCCACTAAGGCCCATGATAGCCCATTAACTTCCGGGGGGGTCCGGTAACCCCTGGTACTCCGAAACTTATCTGAAACTTCCTGAAACCATTCCGGTGTCCGAATGTAACCTTCCAATATATGAATCTTTACCTCTCGACCATTTCGAGACTCCTCGTCATGTCCATGATCTCATCCGGGACTCAGAACAAACTTCGGTCATCAAATCACATAAATCATAATACAAATCGTCATCGAACGTTAAGCGTGCGGACCCTACGGGTTCGAGAACTATGTAGACATGATCGAGACACATCTTGGGTCAATAACCAATAGCGGAACCTGGATGCTCATATTGGTTCCTACATATTCTATGAAGATCTTTATCGGTCAAACTGTGTAACAACATACGTCATTCCCTTTGTCATCGGTATGTTACTTGCCCGAGATTCGATCATCGGTATCATCATACCTAGTTTAATCTCGTTATCGGCAAGTCTATATACTAGTTTCATAATGCATCATCCCGTAACTAACTCATTAGTCACATTGCTTTCAAGGCTCATAGTGATGTGCATTACCAAGAGGGCCCAGAGATACCTCTCCGATACACGGAGTGACAAATCCTAATCTCAATCTATGCCAACTCAACAAACACCATCGGAGGCACCTGTAGAGCATCTTTATAATCACCCAGTTACGTTGTGATGTTTGATAGCACACAAGGTGTTCCTCCGATATTCGGGAGTTGCATAATCTCATAGTCAGAGGAACACGTATAAGTCATGAAGAAAGTAATAGCAATAAAACTAAAAGATCATTATGCTAAGCTAACTGATGGGTCTTGTCCATCACATCATTCTCTAATGATGTGGCCCCGTTCATCAAATGACAAAACATGTCTATGGTCAGGAAACTTAACCATCTTTGATTAACAAGCTAGTCAAGTAGAGGCATACTAGGGACACTCTGTTTGTCTATGTATTCACACATGTACTAAGTTTTCGGTCAATACAATTCTAGCATGAATAATAAACATTTATCATGATATAAGGAAATATAAATAACAACTTTATTATTGCCTCTAGGGAATATTTCCTTCAGTCTCCCACTTGCACTACAGTCAATAATCTGGATTACATAGTAATGATTCTAACACCCATGGAGTCTTGGTGCTGATCATGTTTTGCTTGTGAGAGAGGCTTAGTTAACGGGTCTACAACATTCAGACCCGTATGTATCTTGCAAATCTCCATGTCTCCCTCCTTGTCTTGATCGCGGATGGAATTGAAGCGTCTCTTGATGTGCTTGGTTCTCTTGTGAAATCTGGATTCCTTTGCCAAGGCAATTGCTCTAGTATTGTCACAAAAGATTTTCATTGGACCAGATGCACTAGGTATGACACCTAGATCGGATATGAACTCCTTCATCCAGACTCCTTCATTTGCTACTTGCGAAGCAGCTATGTATTCCGCTTCACACATAGATCCCGCCTGCTTGGAACTGCACCAACTGACAGCTCCACCATTTAATAAAAACATGTATCTGGTTTGTAACTTAGAATCATCCAGATCAGTGTCAAAGCTTGCATCAACGTAATCGTTTACGACGAGCTCTTTGTCACCTCCATATATGAGAAACATATCCTTAGTCCTTTTCAGGTATTTCAGGATGTTTTTGACCGCTGTCTAGTGATCCACTCCTGGATTACTTTGGAACCTCCCTGCTAAACATATAGCAAGGCACACATCAGGTCTGGTACACAACATTGCATATATGATAGAGCCTATGGCTGAAGCATAGGGAACACCTTTCATTTTCTCTCTATCTTCTGCAGTGGTCGGGCATTGAGTCTGACTCAACTTCACACCTTGTAATACAGGCAAGAACCCTTTCTTTGCCTGATCCATTTTGAACTTCTTCAAAACTTTATCAAGGTATGTGCTTTGTGTGGAAGTCCAATCAAGTGTCCTGATCTATCTCTATAGATCTTGATGCCCAATATATAAGCAGCTTCACCGAGGTCTTTCATTGAAAAATTCTTATTCAAGTATCCTTTTATGCTATTCAGAAATTCAGTATCATTTCCGATCAACAATATGTCATCTACATATAATATCAGAAATGCTATGGAGCTCCCACTCACTTTCTTGTAAATACAGGCTTCTCCAAAAGTCTGTACAAAACCATATACTTTGATCACACTGTCAAAACGTATATTCCAACTCCGAGAGTCTTGCACCAGTCCATAAATGGATCGCTGGTCTTGCACACTTTGTTAGCACCTTTAGGATCGACAAAACCTTCTACTTGCATCATATACAACTCTTCTTTAAGATATCCCTTATGGAATGCAGTTTTGACATCCATTTGCCAAATTTCATAATCATAAAATGTGGCAATTGCTAACATGATTCGGACAGACTTAAGCATCGCTACGGGTGAGAAGGTCTCGTCGTAGTGAACCCCTTGAACTTGTCAAAAAACCTTTCGCAACAAGTCGAGCTTTGTAGAGAGTAACAATACCGTCAGCGTCAGTCTTCTTCTTGAAGATCCATTTATTCTCTATTGCTTTCCGATCATTGGGCAAGTCAACCAAAGTCCACACTTTGTTCTCATACATGGATCCCATTTCAGATTTCATGGCCTCAAGCCATTTCGCAGAATCTGGGCTCATCATCGCTTCCTCATAGTTCATAGGTTCGTCATGGTCAAGTAACATGACCTCTAGAACAGGATTACCGTACCACTCTAGTGCAGATCGTACTCTGGTTGACCTACGAGGTTCGGTAGTAACTTGATCAGAACTTTCATGATCATCATCATTAACTTCCTCACTGATTGGTGTAGGAATCACTGTAACTGATTTCTGTGATGAACTACTTTCCAATAAGGGAGAAGGTACAATTACCTCATCAAGTTCTACTTTCCTCCCACTCACTTCTTTCGAGAGAAACTCCTTCTCTAGAAAGGATCCGTTCTTAGCAACACATATCTTGCCTTCGGATCTGTGATAGAAGGTGTACCCAACAGTCTCCTTTGGGTATCCTTTGAAGACACATTTCTCCGATTTGGGTTCGAGCTTATTAGGTTGAAGCTTTTTCACATAAGCATCGTAGCCCCAAACTTTAAGAAACGACATCTTAGGTTTCTTGCCAATACACAATTCATATGGTGTCGTCTCGACGAATTTAGATGGTGCCCTATTTAATGTGAATGCAGCTGTCTCTAAAGCATAACCCCAAAATGATAGCGATAAATCAGTAAGAGACATCATAGATCGCACCATATCTAATAAAGTATGGTTACGATGTTCGGACACACCATTACGCTGTGGTGTTCCAGGTGGTGTGAGTTCCGAAACTATTCCACATTGTTTCAAATGAAGACCAAACTCATAAATCAAATATTCACCTCCACGATCAGATCGTAGAAACTTTATTTTCTTGTTACGATGATTTTCCACTTCACTATGAAATTCTTTAAACTTTTCAAATGTTTCAGACTTATATTTCATCAAGTAGATAAACCCATATCTGCTCAAATCATCTGTGAAGGTCAGAAAATAACGACACCCGCCGCGAGCCTCAACACTCATTGGACCACATACATCAGTATGTACTATTTCCAATAAGTCAGTTGCTTGCTCCATTGTTCTGGAGAATGCACTACAAAAAAATACACTTCCGTGATGATACGTGTTTGTCACAGTAGGTCGCGTTTTTTGTCATGCATGTGCATCCATGATGATTTTATGACAAAATCAAGATAGTCATACATGTGCTGTCGTAGAAGTGTTCCATGACATTACCAAAATTATCATCACGGAAGTGTCCACTTCCATGACGATAAATCGCGCGTCACAGAAGTGCTTTCGTCAAGGCTGACCAACACGTGGCATCCACTGTAATGGAACGCCGTTAAGCTATCGGGTCCGGTTTTGGATCCGATAACCCGTTAACAGCCCAAACCAATGGGGATTTTCCACGTGTAAAATCATCATTGGCCGGAGGAAACACGTGTTGCCTCACCGTTGGGACAGATGGCATCCACTCATTGGACAGGAGGCGCCTATGATAGGTCGACACATGGCATGGCCCAATAGTGGCCCATTTCGATGAAAAAGGTCGGCCCAGTAAAAATTAGCAGGTCGGCCCATATAAGGCCTACTTGTGTCAGGTCCATTTAAGCCCATGGCCCATACGAGATGTGCCAATTTGGCCCGTCAACAGCCCGTTAAAGATTTGACACCGTTGCAGCCCATCATCAGTTCGAGCCCGTTAACAGCCCGCTATATATTTGGGCTCAATATCGGTCCGATGAGATTTCGGCCTGTTAACGGCCCATTCAGTGGATGGGCCAATTTTCACGATGTACATCTTTCGGCCTTTTAGCGACCCATTTAAATGTTGGGCTAATTTCCGGCCCGGTGTGTCTTTCCGCCTGTTAATGACCCATAAATCAGTTGGGCCATTTGTAGTCGGACCTGAGTTTCGGCCTTTTAGCGGCCCATTTAAGTGTTGGGCCAATTTCAGGCCCGGTGTGGCTTTCAGCCTGTTGACGGCCCATATATCTGTTGGGCCATTTGTAGTCGGACCTGAGTTTTGGCCTTTTAGCGACCCATTTAAGTGTTGGGCCAATTCCCGGCCCTGTGTGCCTTTCAGCCTATTAACGGACCATAAATGAGTTGGGCCATTTGTAGTCGGACATGAGTTTTGGCCTTTTAACGGCCCATGCCCTTCATGGTCCAATACCAGTCCAGTTTCTCTTTCGGCCTGCTAAAGGCCCACAACACAGTTGGGCCATTTACAATACGACCTGACGTTCGGCCTCTTAGCGGCCCATGCTCTTCATGGTCCAGTACAAGCCCGCGGTCTCTTTCGACCTGCTAAAGGCCCACAGTATAGTTGGGCCATATGTAGGCCGAACTTAGTAATGGCCTATTAACGGCCCGTGAAATCAATTGGGCCCACCTGTTGCCCGCTTCGATGTCGGCCTGTTAACGACCCGGGAGTTAAGAGGGCCGACCATTAACTTTCGGCCTGGTAACGGCCCATTAACTTAATGGGCCCACTAAAGTCTGTACATGTCTTTAGGCCAAATTAGATAATTTGAGCCCATTACGACGAGCAATTATGCACAGGACCAAAACCGATCAAAGGTATGACATACAGGGAAAAACATTGCACATCAACATATATTACAGGAAATTACATCCACTGGGCAATCAAAGATTGATGCCAGAGCAAATAAATGAACAGAACCCAATGATCTACAACGTCACAATCTGCAACCTCAGCACGGATGGCGCCCATAAGCATGTGGGCAAGTTCTTGCTGCTTTGCTACATTGTCTCTGAAAACATTGATCAGTTGTTGTGTCACACTACTCTGCACCTCTGATTCCTCCACCATTTCCATCATTCCTTCAGCCATTAATTGGTTCACAAACATACATTTTTTCCATTGCATTCGAGACAGAGGATACTGAACAGATTCAGATGGAGATTTTGGCAGGCTTGTATTATTGATAGTGGAGAGTGTCTCGACCACTGCATCATAACATAAATTAGGAGGGGAACCAAACAGATTAATCATGAGTTATTGCCATATTACCTAGCCTAGATTTATTGGAAAAAATGGGGTTGCCTTGCTGTTTTCAGAGTTTGTCTTCTTATCTTCAGCAGCCTTCACCAAATTAAGACACTAGCATTGCTATCATTGGCCAAGTCAGATAATAGGAAAGCAACATTGGCACAACGAACGTTTGGGCAACTAGCCAACACCAAATTAACACAATATGGCACAACTATCATCAGCCAGGTAAGGTAATATGAAAGCAACATTGACACAATGAATGAATGGGCAGCCAAACTAGCACTACAATTCAGTAATGTGCATGATATGAGATAGTACACTCATGCAGCTCAGTATGCAAAACTACCAGGCAGTTTTCTTTACAAAAATCAACATTGGCGCCTTTATCATTTTGCTACAACTAATTTTAGATCAGATAAAGGTTGGATTAATGCCGATTAACAAAATACATGTGATGTAAAAATATAGTGATATACAACAGGTACTTACATCAGCATTGGAGCACAGAGAATTCCCGCAAGATATTTTCCTCGAATACAATCCCAATGAAGGAAGTCTTCTATCATTTAACCTTATTTTCTAAAAGAGAGATGGGTAAGAAACATGTAGAAAATATGATCAGAATGCTATAAAATTTCATGATGCGAGGATACGCACACGATTCTTAGAATGGAGTTGACATTCTTTTGCTGGACTGGAGCGGACTAGTTCTTTGGCCACTGGAATCTGCTTATTATCAGTGGGAGTTGGGTTTCTCTGTGTTGGAGCAGTATCTATGAAAAATGGAGTTGGTTTATTATTTCTTGGCGTTTGGATCTTTTGCAAAGACCTGGTTTGTAACCCTTCAGATTCTAACATATCCGTCTTCCCCTTGCATGCCTTATATAGAATAATGGTGCTTCAATTATAAAACATGCTACAACAGAGATGGAATAGGTACTGAAGAATAGAAAGGCATGACATATTGACATGTATTCCCTCCATCCGGAAATAAATGGATGGGTCTAGGCGTATTTCAGTTCTAGATACATCCAGTTTTATCCATTTATGTGACATGTAATCCAGACGGAGGGAGTATGATGTAAGAGCAAGGGATACGACAGGACAACACAGTAAAAAACACTGAAAACCCACTGCAGAACCAAAGTAATCAAACCCACTGATATGAGATAGTACACTCATGCAGCTCAGGATGCAAAACTACCAGGCAGTTTTCCTTACAAAAATCAACATTGTGGCCTTTAATCATACATTTTGCTACTACTAAATTTAGATCAGATAAAGGTTGGATTCACGCCGATTAACATACAACAGGTACTTACATCTGCATTGGAGCACAGAGAATTCCTGCAAGAATCTTTCCTCACAGATGATACCAGTGCAGAAATTCTTCTATCTGTTAAACTTATTTTCTATAAGAGAGATGGGTAAGAAACATGTAGAAAATATGATCAGCATGCTATAAAATTTCATGATGCAAGGATACGCACACGCTTCTTAGAATGGAGTTGACATATTTTTGTTGGACTGGAGCGGACTAGTTCTTTGGCCACTGGAATCTGCTTATTATCAGTAGGAGTTGGGTTTCTCTGTGCTGGAGCAGTATCTATAAAAACTAGAGTTGGTTTATTATCTTCTGGCGTTTGGATCTTTTACAAAGACCTGGTTTGTAACCCTTCAGATTCTAACATAGTCATCTTCCCCTTGCATGCCTTGTATAGAAGAATGGTGCTTCAATTATAAAACATGCTACATCAGAGAGATGGAATAGGTACTGAAGAATAGAAAGGCATGACATATTGATATGCATTCCCTCCATTCGGAAAAAATGGATGGGTCTAGGCGTATTCCAGTTCTAGATACATCCTTTTTATCCATTTCGGCAACATGTAATTCGGACGGAGGGAGTATGGTGTAAGAGCTAGGGATACGACAGGACAACACAGTAAAAAACACTAGTTGAATGTAAAACTGTATGCTAGCGGAATACATACAGAAAAAACTAAGGCAACATACATGTGTATGATTGGGAAACTAAGATGGCATTGTAACACAGCACTAGAACAACACTTCAATGTAAAAAAACATGGTATGGTAGACAGATGAAGTACATACTGATGAATAACAATGCATAAGATAATCAGAAGCATGATGTCCAAATTAAGCGGATGGCATTGCGATAGAGTAGAATGACAATACTTGAATTTGAAAACATGTTATCATGAATGGAATAGTGTAACATCCCAAATTTTCAATTTGGAATGTTATACATTAGATCATCATTGCATATCATTTTTTTGCATTTTGGTTGATCCTAGAAATTCTACGCAACTCAATGACCCACGGAGAGAGTTGGGGATTTCGTTATTTTCATATTTGAGTTTTCTCAAATTTTGAGAATAGGATCATTTGATTTTAATCATTTTATCATCAATTATTTCTATTACAAAAATATGAGAAAGGGAATAAAATGACTTTCCCAAAATAAAGAAATATTGAGGATTTAATAATAAAATCAAATAAGTTTTTATTTCGGAGTTTTTTGGTGTTTTATTTGAATTTAGGAAAAATGTGCGTTTTTCAAAATTGCATTTAGGCCCCAAATAAATGTTCACCTTGTGAGGCTTGATTTTAGAAGCCCGTTTATGGACATCTTGAGTATCTAGTACCTGGATTATCATGTGAATCTCAACATGTTACTCTAAATTAATTTTGTTGGGTTTTGTTTAATGATGATGCTTAATTGGGATTGAGGATGCTGTCAACCATTCTCAATGTTTAACAACTACCATGATAGTAATTAAATTTATTCCTTTGAAGTAGGGAAAAATTGGCTTTACGCAAAACTATAACCATAGAGCTTTCCACTAGCCAAATATGCATATAGTATAGCTGTTTCATTCCATTACTCTCTATGTGTTACCTTGCCAGCATATTCCATGTGCTGACCCGTTTCGGGCTGCAACGTTAATGTTGCAGACTTTTCAGACGACGATTAAGGAGTTTTTAGGTCGTGGTTCTATACTCAGTGATGCCGTTGGAGTTGATGGACTCACTTATCTTCCAAGCCTTCCGTTGTTATCGTTATTAGATGGCCTTAAGCCATATTTATTGTAATAAGTTCTCGTTTGAGACACTCGATGTAATAAGTGTGTGATTGCTACTCTGTTATAAATCCTCCGAGTACTGTGTGGTGTCAGCATTACTGATCCAGGGATGACACCGGAGCACAGAGATCAGACTGTTTGAGGTCTGGTTGCTACAAATAGGTACTTAAAAACAGGAAGGCATGACATATTTACATGCATGATCAGCATGCTAAGCACATGGCCGTCTTGTGCCTCCCGGCTGACACTATTAGGAATCTTCCGCAAAGAGCCAGCGACCAACGACAGAGCAACTGCTATGTCTTGAGCTTGCGTTGGATTTCCCCGAAGAGGAAAGGATTATGCAGCAGAGTAGCGTAAGTATTTCCCTCAGTTTTTGAGAACCAAGGTATCAATCCAGTAGGAGGCCATGCTCAAGTCCCTCGTACCTGCACAAAACGACAGCTACTCGCAACCAACGCGATTAGGGGTTGTCAATCCCTTCACGGTCACTTACGAGAGTGAGATCTGATAGCTACAATATTTTTGGTATTTTTGGTATAAAGATGCAAAGTAAAAGTAAAAGGCAAAGTAAAAAGCAAAGCAAGATTAAAGTAATGGAGATTGATATGATGAGAATAGACCCGGGGGCCATAGGTTTCACTAGTGGCTTCTCTCAAGAGCATAAGTATTCTACGGTGGGTGAACAAATTACTGTTGAGCAATTGACAGAATTGAGCATAGTTATGAGAATATCTAGGCATGATCATGTATATAGGCATCACGTCCGTGACAAGTAGACAGAAACGATTCTGCATCTACTACTATTACTCCACTCATCGACCGCTATCCAGCATGCATATAGAGTATTAAGTTAAGAACAGAGTAGCGCCTTAAGCAAGATGACATGATGTAGAGAGATAAATTCATGCAATATGAAATAAACCCCATCTTGTTATCCTCGATGGCAACGATGCAATACGTGCCTTGCTGCCCCTTCTGTCACTGGGAAAGGACACCGCAAGATTGAACCCAAAGCTAAGCACTTCTCCCATGGCAAGAACTACCAATCTAGTTGGCCAAACCAAATGGATAATTCGAAGAGACTTGCAAAGATAACCAATCATACATAAAAGAATTCAAAGAAGATTCAAATATTATTCATAGATAGACTTGATCATAAACCCACAATTCATCGGTCTCAACAAACACACCGCAAAAAGAAAATTACATCGAATAGATCTCCACAAGAGAGGGGGAGAACTTTGTATTGAGATTCAAAGATAGAGAAGAAGCCATCTAGCTACTAACTATGGACCCGAAGGTCTGAGGTAAACTACTCACACTTCATTGGAGAGGCTATGATGATGTAGAAGCCCTCCGTGATGACGGCCCTCTTCCGGCGAAGCTCCGGAATAGGCCCCAAGATGGGATCTCGTGGATACAGAAAGTTGCGGCGGTGGAATTAGGTTTTTGGCTTCGTCTCTGTTCGTTTGGGGGTACGTAGGTATATATAGGAGGAAGGAGTACGTCGGTGGAGCTCCGAGGGGTCCAAGTCTCCTGACCGCCTCTTTTGTTCCTTAGCGTAGGGTCCAAGTCTCCTGGATCACGTTTGGTGAGAAAATCACGTTCCCGAAGGTTTTATTCTGTTTGGACTCCGTTTGATATTCCGTTTCATCGAAACACTGAAATAGGCAAAAAAACAACAATTCTGGGATGGGCCTCCGGTTAATAGGTTAGTCCCAAAAGTAATATAAAAGTGGAAAATAAAGCCCAATATAGTCCAAAACAGTAGATAATATAGCATGGAGCAATAAAAAATTATAGATACATTGGAGACATATCAGCAGCCTGCCTCCGCCGTCCGTGGCCCCGGCCAAAACCCCACTCGCCGCCCCACCGCACTGTTGTGGTTGCGCCGCCTCCAGGCCAATCCACAAAGACTTCCGTCATCCAGATCCTGCGGCGGCAGTTTAAGGAAATATGCCCTAGAGGCAATAATAAAGTTATTATTTATTTCCTTATATAATGATAAATGTTTATTATTCATGCTAGAATTGTATTAACCGGAAACATAATACATGTGTGAATACATAGACAAACATAGTGTCACTAGTATGCCTCTACTTGACTAGCTCGTTGATCGAAGATGGTTATGTTTCCTAACCATAGACATGAGTTGTTATTTGATTAACGGGATCACATCATTAGGAGAATGATGTGATTGACTTGACCCATTTCGTTAGCTTAGCACTTGATCGTTTAGTTTGTTGCTATTGCTTTCTTCATGACTTATACATGTTCCTATGACTATGAGATTATGCAACTCCCGTTTACCGGAGGAACACTTTGTGTGCTACCAAACGTCACAACATAACTGGGTGATTATAAAGGTGCTCTACAGGTGTCTCCGAAGGTACTTATTGGGTTGGCGTATTTCGAGATTAGGATTTGTCACTCCGATTGTCGAAGAGGTATCTCTGGGCCCTCTCGGTAATGCACATCACATAAGCCTTGCAAGCATTACAACTAATAAGTTAGTTGCGGGATGATGTATTATGGAACGAGTAAAGAGACTTGCCGGTAACGATATTGAACTAGGTATTGAGATACCGACGATCAAATCTCGGGCAAGTAACATACCGATGACAAAGGGAACAACGTATGTTGTTATACGGTCTGACCGATAAAAGATCTTCGTAGAATATGTAGGAGCCAATATGAGCATCCAGGTTCCGCTATTGGTTATTGACCGGAGACGTGTCTCGGTCATGTCTACATTGTTCTCGAAACCGTAGGGTCCGCACGCTTAACGTTACGATGACAGTTTCATTATGAGTTTATATATTTTGATGTACCGAAGGTTGTTCGGAGTCCCGGATGTGATCACGGACATAACGAGGAGTCTCGAAATAGTCGAGACATAAAGATTGATATATTAGACGACTATATTCGGACACAGGAATGGTTCCGAGAGTTATCGGATATAAAACGGAGTACCGGGGGTTACTGGAACCCCCAGGGGTTAATGGGCCTCATGGGCCCAAAGTGGTGCAGAGGAGGGTCGGCCAGGGCAGGCTGTGCGCCCCCTCCCCCTCTAGTCCGAATTGGACAAGGAGGGAGGGACGGCGCCCCCCCTTTCCTTTCTCTCCTCTCTCCCTTCCTTCCCCCTCTCCTAGTTGGACAAGGAAAGGAGGGAGTCCTACTCCCGGTAGGAGTAGGACTCCTCATTGGCGCGCCTCCTCCTGGCCGGCCGCCCCTCCCCCTTGCTCCTTTATATACGGGGGCAGGGGGCACATCTAGACACAACAATTGATCCTTGAGATCTATTAGCCGTGTGCGGTGCCCTCCTCCACCATAATCCTCGATAATATTGTAGCGGTGCTTAGGCGAAGCCCTGCGACGATAGAACATCAAGATCGTCACCACGCCGTCATGCTGACGGAACTCTTCCCCGACATTCTGCTGGATCGGAGTCCGGGGATCGTCATCGAGCTGAACGTGTGCTAGAACTCGGAGGTGCCGTAGTTTCGGTGCTTGATCGGTCGGGCCATGAAGACGTACAACTACATCAACCGCGTTGTGCTAACGCTTCCGCTTCCGGTCTACGAGGGTACGTAGACAACACTCTCCCCTCTCGTTGCTATGCATCACCATGATCTTGCGTGTGCGTAGGAAATTTTTTGAAATTACTACGTTCGCCAACAGTGGCATCCGAGCGTAGGTTTTATGCGTTGATGTTGTGCACGAGTAGAACACAAGTGAGTTGTGGGTGATATAAGTCATACTGCTTACCAGCATGTCATACTTTGGTTCGGCGGTATTGTTGGATGAAGCGGCCCGGACCGACATTACACGTACGCTTACGCAAGACTGGTTCTACCGACGTGCTTTGCACACAGGTGGCTGGCGGGTGTCAGTTTCTCCAACTTTAGTTGAACCAAGTGTGTCTACGCCCGGTCCTTGCGAAGGTTAAAACAGCACCAACTTGACAAACTATCATTGTGGTTTTGATGCGTAGGTAAGAACGGTTCTTGCTAAGCCCGTAGCAGCCATGTAAAACTTGCAACAACAAAGTAGAGGACGTCTAACTTGTTTTTGCAGGGCATGTTGTGATGTGATATGGTCAAGACATGATGCTAAATTTTATTGTATGAGATGATCATGTTTTGTAACTGAGTTATCGGCAACTGGCAGGAGCCATATGGTTATCTCTTTATTGTATGCAATGCAATTGCGCTGTAATGCTTTACTTTATCACTAAGCGGTAGCAATAGTCGTGGAAGCATAAGATTGCGAGACGACAACGATGCTACGATGGCAATCAAGGTGTCGCGCCGGTGACGATGGTGATCATGACGGTGCTTCGAAGATGGAGATCACAAGCACAAGATGATGATGGCCATATCATATCACTTATATTGATTGCATGTGATGTTTATCTTTTATGCATCTTATCTTGCTTTGATTGACGGTAGCATTATAAGATGATCCCTCACTAAATTATCAAAGTATAAGTGTTCTCCCTGAGTATGCACCATTGCGAAAGTTCTTCGTGCTGAGACACCACGTGATGATCGGGTGTGATAGGCTCTACGTTCAAATACAACGGGTGCAAAACAGTTGCACACGCGGAATACTCAGGTTTAACTTGACGAGCCTAGCATATAACAGATATGGCCTTGAACACGGAGACTGAAAGATCAAGCGTGAATCATATAGTAGATATGATCAACATATTGATGTTCACCATTGATACTACTCCATCTCACGTGATGATCGGACATGATTTAGTCGATTTGGATCACGTGATCACTTAGAGGATTAGAGGGATATCTTTCTAAGTGGGAGTTCTTAAGTAGTATGATTAATTGAACTTAAATTTATCATGAACTTAGTACCTGATAGTATCTTGCTTGTCTATGTTTGATTGTAGATAGATGGCTCGTGATGTTGTTCCGTTGAATTTTAATGCGTTCCTTGAGAAAGCAAAGTTGAAAGATGATGGTAGCAATTACACGGACTGGGTCCGTAACTTGAGGGTTATCCTCATTGCTGCACAGAAGAATTACGTCCTGAAAGCACCGCTAAGTGCCAAGCCTGCTGCAGGAGCAACACCAGATGTTATGAACGTATGGTAGAGCAAAGCTGATGACTACTTGATAGTTCAGTGTGCCATGCTTTACGGCTTAGAACCAGGTCTTCAACGACGTTTTGAATGTCATGGAGCATATGAGATGTTCCAGGAGTTGAAGTTAATATTTCAAGCAAATCGGATTGAGAGATATGAAGTCTCCAATAAGTTCTATAGCTGCAAGATGGAGGAGAATAGTTCTGTCAGTTAACATATACTCAAAATGTCTGGGTATCATAATCACTTGACTCAACTGGGGGTTAATCTTCCTGTTGATAGTGTCATTGACAGAGTTCTTCAATCACTGCCACCAAGCTACAAGAGCTTCGTGATGAACTATAATATGCAAGGGATGAATAAGACTATTCCTGAGCTCTTCGCAATGCTAAAAGCCGCAGAGGTATAAATCAAGAAGGAGCATCAAGTGTTGATGGTCAATAAGACCACCTGTTTCAAGAAAAAGGGCAAAGGGAATAAGAAAGGGAATTTCAAGAAGAACAGCAAACAAGTTGCTGCTCAGGAGAAGAAACCCAAGTCTGGACCTAAGCCTGAGACTGAGTGCTTCTACTGTAAGCAGACTGGTCACTGGAAGCGGAACTGCCCCAAGTATTTGGCGGATAAGAAGGATGGCAAAGTGAACAAAGGTATATGTGATATACATGTTATTGATGTGTACCTTACTAATGCTCACAGTAGCACCTGGGTATTTGATACTGGTTCTGTTGCTAACATTTGCAACTCGAAATAGGGGCTACGGATTAAGCGAAGATTGTCTAAGGACGAGGTGACGATGCGCGTGAGAAATGGTTCCAAAGTCGATGTGATTGCGGTCGGCACGCTACCTCTACATCTACCTTCGGGATTAGTATTAGACCTAAATAATTGTTATTTGGTGCCAGCGTTGAGCATGAACATTATATCTGGATCTTGTTTGATGTGATACGATTATTCATTTAAATCAAAGAATAATGGTTGTTCTATTTATATGAGTAATATCTTTTATGGTCATGCACCCTTGAAGAGTGGTCTATTTTTGATGAATCTCGATAGTAGTGATACACATATTCATAATGTTGAAATCAAAAGATGCGGAGTTTATAATGATAGTGCAACTTATTTGTGGCACTGCCGTTTAGGTCATATCGGGGTAAAGCACATGAAGAAACTCCATACTGATGGACTTTTGGAACCACTTGATTATGAATCACTTGGAACTTGCGAACCGTGCCTCATGGGTAAGATGACTAAAACGCCGTTCTCCGGTACTATGGAGAGAGCAACGGATTTATTGGAAATCATACATACAGATGTATGTGGTCCAATGAATGTTGAGGCTCGTGGCGGATATCATTATTTTCTCACCTTCACAGATGATTTAAGCAGATATGGGTATATCTACTTAATGAAACATAAGTCTGAAACATTTGAAAAGTTCAAAGAATTTCAGAGTGAAGTTGAAAATCATCGTAACAAGAAAATAAAGTTTCTACGATCTGATCGTGGAGGAGAATATTTGAGTTACGAGTTTGGTCTACATTTGAAACAATGCGGAATAGTTTCGCAACTCACGCCACCCGGAACACCACAGCGTAATGGTGTGTCCGAACGTCGTAATCGTACTTTATTAGATATGGTGCGATCTATGATGTCTCTTACTGATTTACCGTTATCGTTTTGGGGTTATGCTTTAGAGACGGCTGCATTCACGTTAAATAGGACACCATCGAAATCCGTTGAGACGACGCCTTATGAACTGTGGTTTGGCAAGAAACCAAAGTTGTCGTTTCTGAAAGTTTGGGGCTGCGATACTTATGTGAAAAAACTTCAACCTGATAAGCTCGAACCCAAATCGGAGAAATGTGTCTTCATAGGATACCCAAAGGATACTGTTGGGTACACCTTCTATCATAGATCCAAAGGCAAGACTTTTGTTGCTAAATTCGGAGTTTTTCTAGAGGAGTTTCTCTCGAAAGAAGTGAGTGGGAGAAAAGTAGAACTTGATGAGGTAACTGTACCTGCTCCCTTATTGGAAAGTAGTACATCACAGAAACCGGTTTCTGTGACACCTACACCAATTAGTGAGGAAGCTAATGATAATGATCATGAAACTTCAGATCAAGTTACTACCGAACCTCGTAGATCAACCAGAGTAAGATCCGCACCAGAGTGGTACGGTAATCCTGTTCTGGAAGTCATGCTACTAGATCATGATGAACCTACGAACTATGAAGAAGCGATGGTGAGCCCAGATTCCGCAAGATGGCTAGAAGCCATGAAATCTGAGATGGGATCCATGTATGAGAACAAAGTGTGGACTTTGGTTGACTTGCCCGTTGATCGGCAAGCAATTGAGAATAAATGGATCTTCAAGAAGAAGACTGACGCTGACGGTATGTTACTGTCTATAAATCTCGACTTGTTGCAAAAGGTTTTCGACAAGTTCAAGGGATTGACTACGATGAGACCTTCTCACCCGTAGCGATGCTTAAGTCTGTCCGAATCATGTTAGCAATTGCTGCATTTTATGATTATGAAATTTGGCAAATGGATGTAAAAACTGCATTCCTGAATGCATTTCTGGAAGAAGAGTTGTATATGATGCAACCAGAAGGTTTTGTCGATCCAAAGGGAGCTAACAAAGTGTGCAAGCTCCAGCGATCCATTTTTGGACTGGTGCAAGCCTCTCGGAGTTGGAATAAACGCTTTGATAGTGTGATCAAAGCATTTGGTTTTGTACAGACTTTTGGAGAAGCCTGTATTTACAAGAAAGTGAGTGGGAGCTCTGTAGCATTTCTGATATTATATGTGGATGACATATTATTGATTGGAAATGATATAGAATTTCTGGATAGCATAAAGGGATACTTGAATAAGAGTTTTTCAATGAAAGACCTCGATGAAGCTGCTTACATATTGGGCATTAAGATCTATAGAGATAGATCAAGACGCTTAATTGGACTTTCACAAAGCACATACCTTGACAAGGTTTTGAAGAAGTTCAAAATGGATCAAGCAAAGAAAGGGTTCTTGCCTGTGTTACAAGGTGTGAAGTTGAGTAAGACTCAATGTCCGACCACCGCAGAAGATAGAGAGAAAATGAAAGATGTTCCCTATGCTTCAGCCATAGGCTCTATCATGTATGCAATGCTGTGTACCAGACCTGATGTGTGCCTTGCTATAAGTCTAGCAGGGAGGTACCAAAGTAATCCAGGAGTGGATCACTGGACAGCGGTCAAGAACATCCTGAAATACCTGAAAAGGACTAAGGATATGTTTCTTGTATATGGAGGTGACAAAGAGCTCATCGTAAATGGTTACGTTGATGCAAGCTTTGACACTGATCCGGACGATTCTAAATCGCAAACCGGATACGTGTTTTTACTGAAAGGTGGAGCTGTCAGTTGGTGTAGTTCTAAACAAAGCGTCGTGGCGGGATCTACATGTGAAGAAGAGTACATAGCTGCTTCGGAAGCAGCAAATGAAGGAGTCTGGATGAAGGAGTTCATATCCGATCTAGGTGTCATACCTAGTGCATTGGGTCCAATGAAAATCTTTTGTGACAATACTGGTGCAATTGCCTTGGCAAAGGAATCCAGATTTCACAAGAGAACCAAGCACATCAAGAGACGCTTCAATTCCACTCAGGATTTAGTCCAAGTGGGAGACATAGAAATTTGCAAGATACATACGGATCTGAATGTTGCAGACCCGCTGACTAAGCCTCTTCCATGAGCAAAACATGATCAGCACCAAGGCTCCATGGGTGTTAGAATCATTACCGTGTAATCTAGATTATTGACTCTAGTGCAAGTGGGAGACTGAAGGAAATATTCCCTAGAGGCAATAATAAAGTTATTATTTATTTCCTTATATCATGATAAATGTTTATTATTCAGGCTAGAATTGTATTAACCGGAAAAATAATACATGTGTGAATACATAGACAAACATAGTGTCACTAGTATGCCTCTACTTGACTAGCTCATTGATCGAAGATGGTTATGTTTCCTAACCATAGACATGAGTTGTCATTTTATTAACGGGATCACATCATTAGGAGAATGATGTGATTGACTTGACCCATTTCGTTAGCTTAGCACTTGATCGTTTAGTTTATTGCTATTGCTTTCTTCATGACTTATACATGTTCCTATGACTATGAGATTATGCAACTCCCGTTTACCGGAGGAACACTTTGTGTGCTACCAAACGTCACAACGTAACTGGGTGATTATAAAGGTGCCCTACAGGTGTCTCCGAAGGTACTTGTTGGGTTGGCGTATTTCGAGATTAGGATTTGTCACTCCGATTGTCGGAGAGGTATCTCTAGGCCCTCTCGGTAATGCACATCACATAAGCCTTGCAAGCGTTGCAACTAATAAGTTAGTTGCGGGATGATGTATTACAGAACGAGTAAAGAGACTTGCCGGTAACGAGATTGAACTAGGTATTGAGATACCGACGATCAAATCTCGGGAAAGTAACATACCGATGACAAAGGGAACAACGTATGTTGTTATGCGGTCTGACCGATAAAAGATCTTCGTAGAATATGTAGGAGCCAATATGAGCATCCAGGTTCCGCTATTGGTTATTGACCGGAGACGTGTCTCGGTCATGTCTACATTGTTCTCGAACCCGTAGGGTCCGCACGCTTAACGTTACGATGACAGTTTCATTATGAGTTTATATATTTTGATGTACCGAAGGTTGCATAACAAGGAGTCTCGAAATAGTCGAGACATAAAGATTGATATATTGGACGACTATATTCGGACACAAGAATGGTTCCAGGAGTTATCGGATATAAAACAGAGTACCGGGGGTTACCGAAACCCCCCGGGGGTTAATGGGCCTCATGGGCCCAAAGTGGAGCAGAGGAGGGTCGGCCAGGGCAGGCTGCGCGCCCCCTCCCCCTCTAGTCCGAATTGGACAAGGAGGGAGGGGCGGCGCCCCCCTTTCCTTTCTCTCCTCTCTCCCTTCCTTCCCCCTCTCCTAGTTGGACAAGGAAAGGAGAGAGTCCTACTCCTGGTAGGAGTAGGACTCCTCCCTGGCGCGCCTCCTCCTGGCCGACCGCCCCTCCCCCTTGCTCCTTTATATACGGGGGCAGGGGGCACCTCTAGACACAACAATTGATCCTTGAGATCTATTAGCCGTGTGCGGTGCCCTCCTCCACCATAATCCTCGATAATATTGTAGCGGTGCTTATGCGAAGCCCTGCGACGGTAGAACATCAAGATCATCACCACGCCGTCATGCTGACGGAACTCTTCCCCGACATTCTGCTGGATCGGAGTCCGGGGATCGTCATCGAGCTGAACGTGTGCTAGAACTCGGAGGTGTCGTAGTTTCGGTGCTTGATCGGTCGGTCCGTGAAGACGTACGACTACATCAACCGCGTTGTGCTAACGCTTCCGCTTCCGGTCTACGAGGGTACGTAGACAACACTCTCCCCTCTCGTTGCTATGCATCACCATGATCTTGCGTGTGCTTAGGAATTTTTTTGAAATTACTACGTTCCCCAACAGCAGTACCTTCAACCCACGCAACTCTAAGATAACCATCTAAGCACTGCTTCCGCGATGAACTTGCGGCCCCGCACCCTTACGTTAGACACCAGCCAACCGGCAGCCTAGGAGCTCCGCCGCCTTGAGGGGTGCTGCTTCCCATTGGGAATCGATTGGCCTAGAATAAAAATTCAGATAACTAACGCCTAAATAAAGTGATTTGAGATGAGGGTGCGACCTATCTGGCGGCATGGTGAAGTAGGCAGGTCCAGCTGCCGAGTCGGTGAGGCTAGCGCGGTTGCGGCGGCGACCGGTGGCAGGGACACATCGATGTCGCGACGGTAGACGGCTACGGGGAAGCAGCACCGGGACTCTGGACGGATCCGAAGTTGGAGCCGCTCCGGCGCCGTGAACAACAACGGGGGTGAATCGGCTCCGGTACAGTTCACGCGGCCGTCATCGAGGCAGCTCCAGCAGCATGGAGTAAGAGGCACACAACCCAGTGTGCGATGGCAAATGGATAGCGTCTCCGGCATTAGGGAGGAGGGCGGCTGTGAAACTGGTGCAGTGGAGGGCACCATGGAGGAGGGGCTGAGGTTTCGCGGCTCGGGAGAAGGGAGCTTCCGGGAAGAAGGTGATTTGGCACCCACGAGGTATGAATGGGGGGAATTGGGAGCGGAGTGGAACCGTGTTTTACGGACGCATTTGTCTGAAATGTGAGGGGGGGTTATAGTTCTACCCCTGCCTTTAGGCTTGTCAGCTTGGGTCTGTGTACTGAGGGTCGGGGATAGTAGAGTAACTTTGCTTCTCCCCAAATAGTGGGCAGGAGCGATTTAGGGCGAGGAGGGCGTGTTTTGAAATATAGTGGGCGCGAGCGATTTCGGGCGAGGAGTGTGTGTTTTGAAATAGTGGGCACGAGTTATTTCGGGTGAGGAGAGCGTGTTTTGCCGACCATGGTTTATGAATTATTCGGCACACGTCATTTCGGCCGAGGAGAAGGCGTGCTTGGATGAATTTACGAACCTACCCTCGATGTACAACGGGCCAACTGATGCGTGTCCCACATAGGACGGTAATTTCTCTTCTCCCATTTATTTGCTCGGGCGAGTTCCACCGAGCAGAGGATGTTTACCGGTTCGTTCAAAATTTGGGAGAACGAGCATCCACGTCTGCCTTACCAAGTCGATTCGAATCAAATCTTGAAATATTAGCTTGCCACTTCTTTTTTAGATGGAGAGATGATGCTCGGGAGTAATGTGTTTTTAGATGCTCGTTGCTAGCGATTTACTATATGACAAATAGTTGACCCACTCAAAAACGGGAATCAAACCCAAAATGAAATATCTTGATTCAATGAAATAGCTCGTTCACCAGGTCAAAATAGTGAACTAAATCCAAAATTGAGCACCTCAATCGAGTAGCATGTTGTACAGTATTATAGTACTCCATGAACATGTTGAAAGTCAAATTAATGAACTTGTTTGATATACGCATATATCCGTTCATGTGTGGATTGCAGACAACATGTTCTCCAATTTAAATATTGAATGCAAGTTTATATCGAAACATGGTTTATATCAGTCTTTGATGCATAAAACGCGATCTCCCCCTCTCCCGGACTCCTGCTCTCTCTCTCTCTCTCTCTTGCTGACAATCTTCAATTCTGTCGCACGCATCCAACACACAAACCTTGTTGGTCCCTCTCGCTTTCTCTCTCTCTCTCTCTCTTTGTGTGTGTGTGGGGGGGGGGTCTTTGTAGTTTGCATGCATATATACTCCATCTATAGGTCTCTCTTGCACACTATGTATGATTCTCTAGTCCAAGCTAGATATCTTGGGTGCACTCATCTTACGCACACAAATTCCTTGGCTCGTTGCCCGTAACTCTCTCACGCACCACTCAGTCGTCTCGGAGCTCTCCCCCCTCTCTCTCAAACTCTCCATCTACCTGGGTCACACATACACATGCATATCTCACTCGCACTCGATAGGCCCATCTAATACTCTATCTCTCTCCCTCATTCTCTCTCCATCTCACACGCACACACACACACAATCTCATGCCTAGCTAGCCAAGTATGATGGTCTCTCACTCAATTGTAGGCACACGCAGTCCCCCCTGTATGTATATGACTAGCTAATCTTAGTCTCCATCACAAAGATTTGCATGGTCTATCTCGATTTCTCTTGGGGCATCTTTCTATCGCGCACACACCTCCCTCGATCTCCCACCCATATAGTCCCCTCACGATCTAGAGGGGATCTCTCTATCACAAACACACCCTCTAGCCCTCCCCATGCGTCCATGTTCTTCATGTGTCCCTCTCGACCTTTGTTTCTTGTTGGCTAGACCTCTATTGGACATGTGCTATAGGGGTGTCTCTCTCCGTCGCAAACAATCACACACTAGCTATCTTCATGTATATTCTCGCCTCGCTTTTCTATCTCGGAGATGCATGCGTGAGATGTTCGCCTAAGAAACGAAAAAACACACACTCTCTCTAATTTATCGTTTGTTGTCACTTTCTCTTTCACACACATACTCTTTTTGCACACTTACTCATTCTCCTTCACACGCACTTGATCTCTCTCGACTTAGGCACTCTCCTCGGTCCATAGCATATTGATTTATTGATAAGTTAAACATCACAAAGTTTGACCATGTATGTGGAGAAAAACAATTACATCTAGAACGGCAAACATATACCATTAGATTCACCATGAGATGTAGTTTCGTATGATGTATCTTTGGTATTGTAGATATAAATAACATTTGCGTAAACCTGATCAAAGTTTCCAAAGTTTGACTTCTAAAAAATTTACATGCACTGCATTATCGAGAGGATGGAATATCTCTTTCCCCCTCTCAGCTATCTGACACACCACTCAGCCTTATCGGGGCTCCTCAATCTTCTCAAACTTTATATCTCCCTGGTTCACACATACACATGTCTCGCTCGCGCTATACATATAGACCCATCCAACACTCTCCGCCCTTGTTCTCTCTCTCTATGTGACGCGCACCCCCTAATAAGTACCATAATCCCTCACTCCATCAAAGGCGCAAGCACACCCCCCCCCCCTAAGTATGATTATCTCTCACTGGCCATCAGGAACACACGTATTGTCTCCTTCCATCCATACGTCTATCTCGATATCTCTCGGGGTATCTTCTATCACGCACACACCTTGTCACTCGATCTCCCACCCATGTAGTCCCATCACGATCTCCAGAGGATCTATCTATGACAAACATACACTCTCTCCTCCCCATGTCCACATTTTCTCCGTACGTCTCTCTCGACCTCTCTCCCTTGTTTGTCAGACCCCTCTTGGCCACGTGCTAGGGGTCTTTCTCTCTCGGTTGCAAACAACCACACACTATCTCCTCACCTTGCTTCCGTTGTCGAAGATGCATGTGTGATATGTTTGCATAAGACACACACGTTTTTTCTCGACTTTTATCGAGTGTTGTCCATGTCTCTTTCACACACGCACATGATACGTCTCCGTCATATCTATAATTTTTGATTATTCCATGCCAATATTATTCCACTTTCATATACTTTTGGCAACTTTTTATACTATTTTTGGGACTAACATATCGATTCAGTGCCCAGTGCTAGTTCCTGTTTGTTGCATATTTTTTGTTTCATAGAAAATCCATATCAAATGGAGTCCAAACGGGATAAAAACTGACGGAGATTTTTTTTGGAATATATGTGAATTTTGGGAAGTGAAATCAACGCGAGACGATGCTCTAGGGGCCCATGAGGCAGGGGGCGCGCCCCTGACCCTCGTGGCCACCCCGTAAGGCGGTTGGTGCCCTTCTTTCACCGCAAGAAAGCAAATATCCGGATAGAGATCGTGTTAAAATTTCATCCCAATCGGAGTTAGGGATCTCAAGGAATATAAGAAATGGTGAAAGGGTAGAATCTGAGAACGCAGAAACAGAGAGAGACAGAGAGACAGATCCAATCTCGGAGGGGCTCTCGCGCCTCCCATGACATGGAGACCAAGAACCAGAGGGGAAACCCTTCTCCCATCTAGGTAGGAGGTCAAGGAAGAAGAATAAGGAGGGGGGCTCTCTCCCCCTCGCTTCCGGTGGCACCGGAGTGCCACCGGGGCCATCATCATCACCGCAATATTCACCAACAACTTCACCGCCATCATCACCAACTCTTCCCCCCTCTATGCAGCGGTGTAACCCCTCTTTTACCCAATGTAATCTCTACTTAAACATGGTGCTCAATGCTATATATTATTTCCCAATGATGTATGGCTATCCTATGATGTTTGAGTAGATCCGTTTTGTCCTATGGGTTATTTGATGATCGTGATTGGTTTGAGTTGCATGTTTTATTATTGGTGCTGTCCTATGGTGCTCTCCGTGTCGCGCAAGCATGAGGGATTCCCACTGTAGGGTTTGCAATATGTTCAGGATTTGCTTATGGTGGGTGGTGTGAGTGACAGAAGCACAGACCCGAGTAAGTAGGTTGTTTGCGTATGGGATAAAGAGGACTTGATACTTTAATGCTATGGTTGGGTTTTACCTTAATGATCTTTAGTAGTTGTGGATGCTTGCTAGAGTTCCAATCATAAGTGCGTATGATCCAAGTAGAGAAAGTATGTTAGCTTATGCCTCTCCCTCAAATGAAATTGCAATAATGATTACCGGTCTAGTTATCGATTGCCTAGGGACAAATAACTTTCTCGTAACAACAAGCTCTCTACTAAAACTAATTTAGTTGTGTCTTTATCTAAACAGCCCCTACTTTTTGTTTACATGCTCTTTATTATCTTGCAAACCTATCCAACAACACCTACAAATTACTTCTAGTTTCATACTTGTTCTAGGTAAAGCGAACATCAAGCGTGCGTAGAGTTGTATCGGTGGTCGATAGAACTTGAGGGAATATTTGTTCTGCCTTTAGCTCCTCGTTGGGTTCGACACTCTTTATTATCGAAAATTGTTGTGATCCCCTATACTTGCGGGTTATCAACACACACACTTTTTTCATTCACTCTTTATATTTCTCTCTCTCTCTCTAGTTAGGGACTCTCTCACGTCCATAAGCATATGGAAGTTTTGAAAAGTCAAACCTCAGAAAAGTTTGACCAGGTATATGTGGAGAAAAACATTTACATCTGGAACGATCATTAGATTCATCACAACATGTACTTACTTCATACTCTCATTTATCTTTGGTATTGTAGATATAAGTAATTTCTTTATAAACTTGGTCAAAGTTTCAAAAGTTTTCCTTTTAAAAAAATGTTGGAACTACATTATCAAACGGAGGGAGTAGCTCTTTCTCTCTCTCTGCTATCTCTCACGGGCCTCCCCTCTCACTCGAACACTATATACCGACAGATTATACGCTCATCGTGTTAGCGTATAGCTCCGTATATTGTTTAGTTGACCGGTTAACCAGTCCACATGCTGCCTTGTCAGCTCGTGTTCTGTATCTTCGTGTGCTGGCCCATGTGGCAGTGGGTGAAAATAAGTAAACTAGAGGCCCATCTAACACGTGGTGACGTAAACAAAGTTGAAACCACTCGGGGTAGCACCCCGCACGCTAGTAAATTGAGGGCGCATTGAGGACACACTTCTTCCGCGTGAAGGTCGCACTCGCGCACAATTCACCACTGCGCAGCGGCATGCACAGAAGGACGCACTTGCGCACACCCAGCACACAACACACACTAGCACACGTGTACACCAGCGTCGCCGCCGGTTGAGATGGACGGCGAGACAACCAACAAGCGGAGGCGGCTCGAGCCAAAACCGCATCCGGCGAGCCTGGACTTCATCAGCAGCCTCCCCGACGACATGCTGCTCGTCATCATCGGCCTCCTCCCCACCAAATCTGCCATGCGGACCGCCCTGCTCTCCCGGCGGTGGCGCCCCCTCTGGCGCCGCGTCCCCCTCAACCTCACCGTCGACAGCTGCCTCTGCGACGGGGATTGCAAATGCATGGTTGCAGTCTCCAAGATCCTTTCATCGCACCCTGGGCCAGCCAGACGCCTTGACATCCGCATGTTCAGTACCAACTGCAAGGTCCAACCCAAGTTCGATGAGTGGTTCTTATCCCCCGCCCTAGATCAGCTCGAGGAGCTCAGCTTTGAAGCTGGACGATGTCACTCTCTGTCGCCGTCCGCGCTCCGCCTCGCGCCAACACTGCGCCGTGCCAGCTTCAGCTCCTGCTATCTTCCCTAGATTAATGCCGCGCCCGCCCTTCTTCTCCCTCAACTCAAGCATCTCGACCTCTTCGACGTTGTCATCTCAAAGAAGGCTATGGAGCACCTGCTACGCGACTGTACTGTGCTCGAGTACCTTCTATTGGGGAACGTAGTAATTTCAAAAATTTCCTACGCACACGCAAGATCATGGTGATGCATAGCAACGAGAGGGGAGAGTGTTGTCTACGTACCCTCGTAGACCGTTCGCGGAAGAGTTATATCAACGCGGTTGATGTAGTCATACGTATTCACTATCCGACCGATCCAAGTACCGAAAGCACGACACCTCCAAGTTCTGCACACGTTCGGCTCGGTGACGTCCTCGCCTTCTCGATCCAGCAAGAGGGGCGAAGTAGTAGATGAGTTCCGGCAGCACGACGGCGTGGTGATGGTGTTGGTGAAGAACAATCTCCACAGGGCTTCGCCTAAGCACTACGAAAACTAGGATGGAGGATAAACTAGAGGGGACGGGGTTGCCGGCACACGGCTTGGTGTTTCTTGATGTGTCTTGGGTGCTATCCCTACCCCTCTATTTATATGTTGAGCCTTCGGGTCGAAACTTGGAGTAAAAGCCTCCACAAAGTCGGTTTCACCCGAAAGGTAAGAGTCCTTCTCGGACTCCAGGGCCAGACGCCAGGGTTCCCGGCGTCTGGACCCAGACGCCAGGGACCCTGGCGTCTGGCCCCTGGACTCCGCAAAACTTCCTTTTGCGCTTTCCAAAAACCTTGTGGGCTTTCCCCTTTGGCCCAAATAAAGTGTTCTCATACCCAAACATTTCGGGAAACATCCGGAACCCCTTCCAGTGAATTCCGGAACCCTTTCGGTGACCAAACACTATTATCCCATATATCAAACTTTATCTCCGGATCATTTCGGAGTTCCTCGTCATGTCCGTGATCTCATCCCGGACTCCGAACAACATTTGGTCACCAACATACATAACTCATATAGTACTATATCGTCAACGAACGTTAAGCGTGCGGACCCTACAGGTTCGAGAACTATGTAGACATGACCGAGACACCTCTCTAGTCAATAACCAATAGCGGGACCTGGATGCCTGATGTCTACTACACAACCTTCTTCTTGTAGACGTTGTTGGGCCTCCAAGTGCAGAGGTTTGTAGGACAGTAGAAAATTTCCCTCAAGTGGATGACCTAAGGTTTATCAATCCGTAGGAGGCGTAGGATGAAGATGGTCTCTCTCAAACAACCCTGCAACCAAATAACAAAGAGTCTCTTGTGTCGCCAACACACCCAATACAATGGTAAATTGTATAGGTGCACTAGTTCGGCGAAGAGATGGTGATACAAGTGGTATATGGATGGTAGATAATAGTTTTTGTAATATGAAAATATAAAAACAGAAAGGTAGCAAGTGATAAAAGTGAGCATAAACGGTATTGCAATGATAGGAAACAAGGCCTAGGTTTCATACTTTCACTAGTGCAAGTCCTCTCAACAATAATAACATAATTGGATCATATAACTATCCCTCAACATGCAACAAAGAGTCACTCCAAAGTCACTAATAGCGGAGAACAAACGAAGAGATTATGGTAGGGTATGAAACCACTTCAAAGTTATTCTTTCCAATCAATCCGTTGAGCTATTCCTATAAGTGTCACAAACAACCCTAGAGTTCGTACTAGAATAACACCTTAAGACACAAATCAACCAAAACCCTAATGTCACCTAGATACTCCAATGTCACCTCAAGTATCCGTGGGTATGATTATAGGATATGTGTCACACAATCTCAGATTCATCTATTCAACCAACACATAGAACCTCAAAGAGTGCCCCAAAGTTCCTACCGGAGAATCACGACGAAAACGTGTGCCAACCCCTATGCATAGGTTCATGGGCGGAACCCACAAGTTGATCACCAAAACATACATCAAGTGAATCACGTGGTATCCCATTGTCACCACAGATACGCACGGCAAGACATACATCAGGTGTTCTCAAATCTTTAAAGACTCAATCCGATAAGATAACTTCAAAGGGGAAACTTCAATTCATTACAAGAGAGTAGAGGGGGAGAAAACATCATAGGATCCAACTATAATAGAAAAGCTCGCGATACATCAAGATCGTATCACCTCAAGAAAACGAGAGAGAGAGAGAGAGATCAAACACATAGCTACTGGTACATACCCTCAGCCCCGAGGGAGAACTACTCCCTCCTCGTCATGGAGAGCACCGGGGTGATGAAGATGGCCACCAGAGATGGATTGCCCCCTCCGGCAGGATGCCGGAACGGGTCTAGATTGGCTTTCGGTGGCTATAGAGGCTTCTGGCGGTGGAACTCCCGGTCTATTGTGCTCCTCGGTGGTTTTAGGGTATGTGGGTATAAATGGGTGAAAGAGATGCGTCAGGGGAGCCACGAGGGGCCCACGAGGGTGGAGGGCGCGCCCCCTGCCTCGTGGCTCCCTCGTTCCTTTCCTGACGTGCACTCCAAGTTTTTCCGGTAGCTTTCCTTCCAAAAATAACTTCTCCAGTTGATTTCATTTCGTTTCGACTCCGTTTGATATTCCTTTTCTTCGAAACACTGAAATAGGCAAAAAATAGCAATTCTGGGCTGGGCCTCCGGTTAATAGGTTAGTCCCAAAAATAATATAAAAGTGGATAATAAATCCTAATATTGTCCAAAACAGTAGATAATATAGCATGGAGCAATCAAAAATTATAGATATGTTGGAGACGTATCAAGCATCCCCAAGCTTAATTCCTGCTCGTCCTCGAGTAGGTAAATGATAAAAAAGAATTTTTGATGCGGAGTGCTACTTGGCATAATTTCAATGTAATTCTTCTTAATTGTGGTATGAATGTTCAGATCCGAAAGATTCGGGACAAAAGTTCATATTGACATAACAATGATAATACTTCAAGCATAGTAACTAAGCAATCATGTCTTCTCAAAATAACATGGCCAAAGAAAGTTCATCCCTACAAAATCATATAGTTTAGTCATGCTCCATTTTCGTCACACAAGAATGCTCTCGTCATGCACAACCCCGATGACAAGCCAAGCAATTGTTTCATACTTTAGTAATCTCAAACCTATAAACTTTCACACAATATATGAGCGCGAGCCATGGACATAGCACTATGGGTGGAATAGAATATAATGAGGGGGGTTATGTGGAGAAGACAAAAAAGGAGAAAGTCTCATATCAACGAGGCTAATCAATGGGCTATGGAGATGCCCACCAATTGATGTTAATGCAAGGAGTAGGGATTGCCATGCAACGGATGCACTAGAGCTATAAATATATGAAAGCTCAACAAAAGAAACTAGTGGGTGTGCATCCAACTTGCTTGCTCACAAGGACCTAGGGCACTTGAGGAGGCCCATTGTTGGAATATACAAGCCAAGTTCTATAATGAAAATTCCCACTAGTATATGAAAGTGACAAAACAAGAGACTCTATCATGAAGATTACGGTGCTACTTTGAAGCACAAGTGTGGCAAAGGATAGTGACATTGTCCCTTCTCTCTTTTTCTCTCATTTTTCTTTTTTTTCTTTTTTTGGGCCTTCTTTTTTTATGGCCCTTCTCTTTTTTGGGGGCCTTCTCTTTTTTTATGGTCTTTCTCTTTTTTTATATATTCCTCACTTGGGACAATGCTCTAGAAAATGATGATCATCACACTTCTATTTATTTACAACTCAATGATTACAACTCGATACTAGAACAAAGATGACTCTATATGAATGCCTCCGGCGGTGTACCGGGATATGCAATAGACCAAGAGTGACATGTATGAAAGAATTATGAACGGTGGCTTTGCCACAAATACTATGTCAACTACATGATCATGCTAAGCAATATGACAATGATGAATGTGTCATGATGAACGGAATGGTGGAAAGTTGCATGGGAATATATCTCGGAATGGCTATGGAAATGCCATAATAGGTAGGTATGGTGGCTGTTTTGAGGAAGATATAAGGAGGTTTATGTGTGAAAGAGCATATCATATCACGGGGTTTGGATGCACCGGCGAAGTTTGCGCCAGCTCTCAATGTGAGAAAGGGCAATGCACGGTACCGAAGAGGCTAGCAAGGATGGAAGGGTGAGAGTGCGTATAATCCATGGACTCAACATTAGTCATAAAGAACTCACATACTTATTGCAAAAATCTACAAGTCATCAAAAACCTCGGCACTACGCGCATGCTCCTAGGGGGATAGATTGGTAGGAAAATACCATCGCTCGTCCCCGACCTCCACTCATAAGGAGGACAATCAAATAACACGTCATGTTTCAAATTTGTTACATAACGTTTACCATACGTGCATGCTACGGGACTTGAAAACTTCAACACAAGCATTTCTCAATTTCACAACTACTCAACTAGCACGACTTTGATATTATTACCTCCATATCTCAAAACAATCATCAAGCATCAAACTTCTCTTAGTATTCAAAACACTCATAAGAAAATTTTACTATCTTGAATACCTAGCATATTAGGATTTTAAGCAAATTACCATGCTATTTAAGACTCTCAAAATAATCTAAGTGAAGCCTGAGAGTTCATATATTTCTTCAAAATAAAACTACCACCATGCTCTAAAAGATATAAGTGAAGTACTAGAGCAAATGACAAATTACTCCGAAAGATTTAAGTGAAGATCAATTAGTAGTCGAATAATTATGCAACTATGTGAAGACTCTCTAACATTTAATAATTTCAGATCTTGGTATTTTATTCAAACAACAAGCAAAACTAAATAAAATTAAATGACACTCCAAGCAAAACACATATCATGTGGCGAATAAAAATATAGCTCCAAGTAAAGTTACCGATGAATGAAGACGAAAGAGGGGATGCCTTCCGGGGCATCCCCAAGCTTAGGCTTTTGGTTGTCCTTGAATATTACCTTGGGGTGCCCTGGGCATCCCCAAGCTTAGGCTCTTGCCACTCCTTATTCCATAGTCCATCGAATCCTTACCCAAAACTTGAAAACTTCACAACACAAAACTTAACAGAAAACTCGTAAGCTCCGTTAGTATAAGAAAATAAATCACCACTTCAAGGTACTATAATGAACTCATTCTTTATTTATATTTGTGTTAAACCTACTGTATTCCAACTTCTCTATGGTTTATAAACTCTTTTACTAGCCATAGATTCATCGAAATAAGTAAACAACACATGAAAAACAGAATCTGTTAAAAACGGAACAGTCTGTAGGAATCTGAATCAAAAGTATACTTATGGAACTCATAAAATTCTCTAATAAATTTCTGGACCTGAGGAATTTATCTATTAATCATCTTCAAAAGGAATTAACTAAATAACACTCACCAAATAAAAATGGCAGCAATTCTCGTGAGCGCTAAAGTTTCTGTTTTTTACAGCATGATCAACAAGACTTCCCCCAAGTCTTCCCAAAGGTTCTACTTGGCACAAACACTAACTAAAAGCATAAAACCACATATAAATAGAGGCTAGATGAATTATTTATTACTAAACAGGAATAAAAATAAAGGAACAAAAATAAAATTGGGTTGCCTCCCAACAAGCGCTATCGTTTAACGCCCCTAGCTAGGCATGATGATTTCAATGATGCTCACATAAAGGATAAGAATTGGAACATAAAGAGAGCATCATGAAGAATATGACTAACATATTTAAGCCTAACCCACTTCCTATGCATAGGGATTTTGTGAGCAAACAACTGATGGGAACAAGAATCAACTTGCATAGGAAGGTAAAGCAAGCAAAACTTCAAGATTTTAAGCACATAGAGAGGAAACTTGGTATTATTGCAATTCCTACAGGCATATATTCCTCCCTAATAATAATTTTCAGTAGCATCATGAATGAATTCAACAATATAACTGTCACATAAAGCATTCTTTTCATGATCTACAAGCATAGAACTACTCTCCACATAAGCAAAATTCTTCTCATTCGGAATAGTGGGAGTATCATAAGAGACTCGAATACTATAAATTGTTTCCACATTAAAAGAGTAATGTTCATAAAATGGGTAATCATAATCATGACAAGTTTTATAAATATAATCCTCACTACTTTTTATGTCATATGTATCATCACAATAATTATCATAAGTAGGAGGCATGCTATCATCATTATAAATTTCCATATCAAAACTTGGGAGACTAAAAATATCAACTTCATTAAACGTAGCATCCCCAAGCTTGGGACAAACATTAATTGCAGCAAATATATTCTCAAAAACATCATCTTCATCAAACATAGCATCCCCAAGCTTGGGCCTTTTCATATCATAAGCATAATCACTCTCATCATTAATAGTATGGATAGCACCAATAGTATAGCAATTATCATATTCTTCCAAGCAAGTGCCAAAAAGATTTTCAAGATCATAAGAAGTATCATTATATTCCACAATTATATTTTCATAAGGCACAATAGTAATAGGAGCAGCATTATTTGAGGGATATATCTTTTTACCTCTCTTCCTTTTTCTTTTCTTCTTCTTCACCACATCATGTGTGGGTTCAATCCTTTTTTTGGTGCTCCTTATTAATGAGATTGGTTGAATAGGAGGCTCCTCCTCGTTACCTGATTCATCATAAGAAATAATAGGAGGATATTGGGAAGTCTCTTCCCTTTCATTAGTATTCTCTTCATCTTCTATTTTTTTTCTTTTCTTTATGTAGTTGGCAATATAAGGATTTTCAATACAATTCACCGCACAATACATATAAATTTCCTCTAGATCAAATCCAAGAAGTTTATAACGGGAAAATTCTGGAAGATAATTAGTTATACGTTTCATTTCTTTGTAACTCATAAGAAAACTAAGTTCATTATGATGTGCAAGGGAAATCAAGTCATCACAATTTTTGGACATGATACGATCATGAAACAGTTTGCATTGGGTATTGAAATGATCATGTTCATTACAAAGCTCACAAGTATGGCCAATATAATTTAAATTTTTAGCACATTCATCTAACCTTTCTTGCAACAATTTAGTTTCTAAGTACTTATGCCTCTTGCAATATCTATCTTCCCTATTTGGTGTGTTCGTACAAACCCAATGTACTCCACAGAAATTGACATGTTTATAGGAGACATCATAACTAGTGCAATCATCATTAGTATCATGGATATTCAAAGAATTCGTACTAACAACATTGCAATCATGATCATCATTCACATATTTTATGCCAAGCATTCTATGTAATTCTTTTTCTAGTACTTGAGCACAATTATCATTTCCATCATACTCACGAAAGATATTAAAAAGGTGAAGCATATTAGACAAACTCAATTCCATTTTTTATAGTTTTCTTTTATAAACTAAACTAGTGATAAAACAAGAAACTAAAAGACTCGATTGCAAGATCTAAAGATATAGCTTCAAGCGCTAACCTCCCCGGCAACGGCGCCAGAAAAGAGATTGATGTCAACTACACAACCTTCTTCTTGTAGACGTTGTTGGGCCTCCAAGTGCAGAGGTTTGTAGGACAGTAGCAAATTTCCCTCAAGTGGATGACCTAAGGTTTATCAATCCGTAGGAGGCGTAGGATGAATATGGTCTCTCTCAAACAACCCTGCAACCAAATAACAAAGAGTCTCTTGTGTCGCCAACACACCCAATACAATGGTAAATTGTATAGGTGCACTAGTTCGGCGAAGAGATGGTGATACAAGTGGTATATGGATGGTAGATAATAGTTTTTGTAATCTGAAAATATAAAAACAGCAAGGTAGCAAGTGATAAAAGTGAGCATAAACGGTATTGCAATGATAGGAAACAAGGCCTAGGGTTCATACTTTTGTTGGGGAACGTAGTAATTTCAAAAAAAATCCTACGCACACGCAAGATCATGGTGATGCATAGCAATGAGAGGGGAGAGTGTTGTCTACGTACCCTCATAGACCGGAAGCGGAAGCGTTAGCACAACGCGGTTGATGTAGTCGTACGTCTTCACGGCCCGACCGATCAAGCACCGAAACTATGGCACCTCCGAGTTCTAGCACACGTTCAGCTCGATGACGATCCCCGGACTCCGATCCACCAGAATGTCGGGGAAGAGTTCCGTCAGCACGACGGCGTGGTGACGATCTTGACGTTCTACCGTCGCAGGGCTTTGCCGAAGCACCGCTACAATATTATCGAGGATTATGGTGGAGGAGGGCACCGCACACGGCTAATAAATCTCAAGGGTCAATTGTTGTGTCTAGAGGTGCCCCCCTGCCCCCGTATATAAAGGAGCAAGGGGGAGGGGCGGCCGACCAGGAGGAGGCGCGCCAGGGAGCCGTCCTACTCCTACCGGGAGTAGGACTCCCTCCTTTCCTTGTCCAACTAGGAGAGGGGGAAGGAAGGGAGAGAGGAGAGAAAGGAAAGGGGGGGCACCGCCCCTCCCTCCTTGTCCAATTCGGACTAGAGGGGGAGGGGGCGCGTAGCCTGCCCCTGGCCGCCCCTCCTCTGCTCCACTTTGGGCCCATGAGGCCCATTAACCCCCCGGGGGGTTCCGGTAACCCCCGGTACTCTATTTTATATCCGATAACTCCCGGAACCATTCCTGTGTCCGAATATAGTCGTCCAATATATCAGTCTTTATGTCTCCACTAATTCGAGACTCCTCGTTATGTCCATGATCACATCCGGGACTCTGAACAACCTTCGGTACATCAAAATATATAAACTCATAATGAAACTGTCATCGTAATGTTAAGCGTGCGGACCCTACGGGTTCGAGAACAATGTAGACATGACCGAGACACGTCTCCGGTCAATAACCAATAGTGGAACCTGGATGCTCATATTGGCTCCTACATATTCTACGAAGATCTTTTATCGGTCAGACCGCATAACAACATACGTTGTTCCCTTTGTCATTGGTATGTTACTTACCCAAGATTTTATCGTCGGTATCTCAATACCTAGTTCAATCTCGTTACCCGCAAGTCTCTTTACTCGTTCCGTAATACATCATCCGCAACTAACTTATTAGTTACAATGCTTGCAAGGCTTATGTGATGTGCATTACAGAGAGGGCCCAGAGAAACCTCTCCGACAATCGGAGTGACAAATCCTAATCTCGAAATACGCCAACCCAACAAGTACCTTCGGAGACACCTATAGAGCACCTTTATAATCACCCACTTACGTTGTGACATTTGGTAGCACACAAAGTGTTCCTCTAGTAAACGGGAGTTGCATAATCTCATAGTCATAGGAACATGTATAAGTCATGAAGAAAGCAATAGCAGCAAACTAAACGATCAAGTGCTAAGCTAACGAAATGGGTCAAGTCAATCACATCATTCTCCTAATGATGTGATCCCGTTAATCAAATGACAACTCATGTCTATGGTTAGGAAACATAACCATCTTCGATCAACGAGCTAGTCAAGTAGAGGCATACTAGTGACACTATGTTTGTCTATGTATTCACACATGTATTATGTTTCCGGTTAATACAATTCTAGCATGAATAATAAACATTTATCATGATATTTGGAAATAAATAATAACTTTATTATTACCTCTAGGGCATATTTCCTTCAGTCTCCCACTTGCACTAGATTCAATAATCTAGATTACACAGTAATGATTCTAACACCCATGGAGCCTTGGTGCTGATCATGTTTTGCTCGTGGAAGAGGCTTAGTCAGCGGGTCTACAACATTCAGATCCGTATGTATCTTGCAAATTTCTATCTCTCCCACCTGTACTAAATCCCGAATGGAATTGAAGCATCTCTTGATGTGCTTGGTTCTCTTGTGAAATCTGGATTCCTTTGCCAAGGCAATTGCACCAGTATTGTCACAAAAGATTTTCATTGGACCCGATGCACTAGGTATGACACCTAGATCGGATATGAACTCCTTCATCCAGACTCCTTCATTTGCTGCTTCCGAAGCAGCTATGTACTCTGCTTCACATGTAGATCCCGCCACGACGCTTTGTTTAGAACTGCACCAACTGACAGCTCAGCTCCACCGTTCAGTAAAAACACGTATCCGGTTTGCGATTTAGAATCGTCCGGATCAGTGTCAAAGCTTGCATCAACGTAACCATTTACGATGAGCTCTTTGTCACCTCCATATACGAGAAACATATCCTTAGTCCTTTTCAGGTATTTCAGGATGTTCTCGACCGCTGTCAAGTGATCCACTCTTGGATTACTTTGGTACCTCCCTGCTATACTTATAGCAAGGCACACATCAGGTCTGGTACACAGCATTGCATACATGATAGAGCCTATGGCTGAAGCATAGGGAACATCTTTCATTTTCTCTCTATCTTCTGCGGTGGTCGGACATTGAGTCTTACTCAACTTCACACCTTGTAACACAGGCAAGAACCCTTTCTTTGCTTGATCCATTTTGAACTTCTTCAAAACCTTGTCAAGGTATGTGCTTTGTGAAAGTCCAATTAAGCGTCTTGATCTATCTCTATAGATCTTAATGCCCAATATGTAAGCAGCTTCACCGAGGTCTTTCATGGAAAAACTCTTATTCAAGTATCCCTTTATGCTATCCAGAAATTCTATATCATTTCCAATCAATAATATGTCATCCACATATAATATCAGAAATGCTACAGAGCTCCCACTCACTTTCTTGTAAATACAGGCTTCTCCAAAAGTCTGTACAAAACCAAATGCTTTGATCACACTATCAAAGCGTTTATTCCAACTCTGAGAGGCTTGCACCAGTCCATAAATGGATCGCTGGAGCTTGCACACTTTGTTAGCTCCCTTTGGATCGACAAAACCTTCTGGTTGCATCATATACAACTCTTCTTCCAGAAATCCATTCAGGAATGCAGTTTTGACATCCATTTGCCAAATTTCATAATCATAAAATGCGGCAATTGCTAACATGATTCGGACAGACTTAAGCATCACTACGGGTGAGAAGGTCTCATCGTAGTCAATCCCTTGAACTTGTCGAAAACCTTTTGCAACAAGTCGAGCTTTATAGACAGTAACATTACCGTCAGCGTCAGTCTTCTTCTTGAAGATCCATTTATTCTCAATTGCTTGCCGATCAATGGGCAAGTCAACCAAAGTCCACACTTTGTTCTCATACATGGATCCCATCTCAGATTTCATGGCTTCTAGCCATTTTGCAGAATCTGGGCTCACCATCGCTTCTTCATAGTTTGTAGGTTCATCATGATCTAGTAGCATGACTTCCAAAACAGGATTACCGTACCACTCTGGTGCGGATCTTACTCTGGTTGATCTACGAGGTTCGGTAGTAACTTGATCTAAAGTTTCATGATCAAAATCATTAGCTTCCTCACTAATTGGTGTAGGTGTCACAGAAACCAGTTTCTGTGATGTACTACTTTCCAATAAGGGAGCAGGTACAGTTACCTCATCAAGTTCTACTTTTCTCCCACTCACTTCTTTCGAGAGAAACTCCTTCTCTAGAAAAACTCTGAATTTCGCAACAGAAGTCTTGCCTTTGGATCTGTGATAGAAGGTGTACCCAACAGTCTCCTTTGGGTATCCTATGAAGACACATTTCTCCGATTTGGGTTCAAGCTTATCAGGTTGAAGTTTTTTCACATAAGCATTGCAGCCCCAAACTTTCAGAAATGACAACTTTGGTTTCTTGCCAAACCACAGTTCATAAGGCGTTGTCTCAACGGATTTCGATGGTGTCCTATTTAACGTGAATGCAGCCATCTCTAAAGCATAACCCCAAAACGATAACGGTAAATCAGTAAGAGACATCACAGATCGCACCATATCTAATAAAGTACAATTACCACGTTTGGACACACCATTACGCTGTGGTGTTCTGGGTGGCGTGAGTTGCGAAACTATTCCGCATTGTTTCAAATGTAGACCAAACTCGTAACTCAAATATTCTCCTCCATGATCAGATCGTAGAAACTTTATTTTCTTGTTACGATGATTTTCAACTTCACTCTGAAATTCTTTGAACTTTTCAAATGTTTCAGACTTATGTTTCATTAAGTAGATATACCCATATCTGCTTAAATCATCTGTGAAGGTGAGAAAATAATGATATTCGCCACGAGCCTCAACATTCATTGGACCACATACATCTATATGTATGATTTCCAATAAATCCGTTGCTCTCTCCATAGTACCGGAGAACGGCGTTTTAGTCATCTTACCCATGAGGCACGGTTCGCAAGTTCCAAGTGATTCATAATCAAGTGGTTCCAAAAGTCCATCAGTATGGAGTTTCTTCATGCGCTTTACACCGATATGACCTAAACGGCAGTGCCACAAATAAGTTGCACTATCATTATCAACTCTGCATCTTTTGATTTCAACATTATGAATATGTGTATCACTACTATCGAGATTCATCAAAAATAGACCACTCTTCAAGGGTGCATGACCATAAAAGATATTACTCATATAAATAGAACAACCATTATTCTCTGATTTAAATGAATAACCGTCTCACATCAAACAAGATCCAGATATAATGTTCATGCTCAACGCTGGCACCAAATAACAATTATTTAGGTCTAATACTAATCCCGAAGGTAGATGTAGAGGTAGCGTGGCGACCGCGATCACATCGACTTTGGAACCATTTCCCACGCGCATCGTCACCTCGTCCTTAGCCAATCTTCGCTTAATCCGCAGCCCCTGTTTCGAGTTGCAAATGTTAGCAACAGAACTAGTATCAAATACCCAGGTGCTACTGCGAGCATTAGTAAGGTACACATCAATAACATGTATATCACATATACCTTTGTTCACTTCGCCATCCTTCTTATCCGCCAAATACTTGGGGCAGTTCCGCTTCTAGTGACTAGTCTGCTTGCAGTAGAAGCACTCAGTATCAGGCCTAGGTCCAGACTTGGGTTTGTTCTCCTGAGCAGCAACTTGTTTGCTGTTCTTCTTGAAGTTCCCTTTCTTCTTCCCTTTACCCTTTTTCTTGAAACTGGTGGTCTTATTGACCATCAACACTTGATGCTCCTTCTTGATTTCTACCTCCATGGCTTTTAGCATTGCGAA
Source organism: Triticum urartu (assembly GCF_056163025.1). Taxonomy (NCBI): domain Eukaryota; kingdom Viridiplantae; phylum Streptophyta; class Magnoliopsida; order Poales; family Poaceae; genus Triticum; species Triticum urartu. The sequence goes on along the minus strand of NC_141876.1, from coordinate 460,278,215 downwards.
GAGCTTAGGAATAGTCTTATTCATCCCTTGCATATTATAGTTCATCACGAAGCTTTTGTAGCTTGGTGGCAGTGATTGAAGAACTCTGTCAATGACACTATCAACAGGAAGATTAACCCCCAGTTGAGTCAAGTGATTATGATACCCAGACATTTTGAGTATATGTTCACTGACAGAACTATTCTCCTCCATCTTGCAGCTATAGAACTTATTGGAGACTTCAAATCTCTCAATCCGGGCATTTGCTTGAAATATTAACTTCAACTCCTGGAACATCTCATATGCTCCATGACGTTCAAAACGTCGTTGAAGACCCGGTTCTAAGCCGTAAAGCATGGCACACTGAACTATCGAGTAGTCATCAGCTTTGCTCTGCCAGACGTTCATAACATCTGGTGTCGCTCCTACAGCAAGCTTGGCACTTAGCCGTGCTTCCAGGACGTAATTCTTCTATGCAGCAATGAGGATAATCCTCAAGTTACGGACCCAGTCCGTGTAATTGCTACCATCATCTTTCAACTTTGCTTTCTCATGGAACGCATTAAAATTCAAGGGAACAACAGCACGAGCCATCTATCTACAATTAAACATAGACAAGCAAGATACTATCAGGTACTAAGTTCATGATAAATTTAAGTTCAATTAATCATATTACTTAAGAACTCCACTTTAGAAAGATATCCCTCTAATCCTCTAAGTGATCATGTGATCCAAATCAACTAAACCATGTCCAATCATCACGTGAGATCGAGTAGTATCAATGGTGATCATCAATATGTTGATCATATCTACTATATGATTCACGCTCGACCTTTCGGTCTCCGTATTCCGAGGTCATATCTGTTATATGCTAGGCTCGTCAAGTTAAACCTGAGTATTCCGCGTGTGCAACTGTTTTGCACCCGTTGTATTTGAACGTAGAGCCTATCACACCCGATCATCACGTGGTGTCTCAACACAAAGAACTTTCGCAATGGTGCATACTCAGGGAGAACACTTATACTTTGATAATTTAGTGAGGGATCATCTTATAATGCTACCGTCAATCAAAGCAAGATAAGATGCATAAAAGATAAAAATCACATGCAATCAATATAAGTGATATGATATGGCCATCATCATCTTGTGCTTGTGATCTCCATCTTCGAAGCACTGTCATGATCACCATCGTCACCGGCGCGACACCTTGATCACCATCGTAGCATCGTTGTCGTCTCGCCAATCTTATGCTTCCACGACTATCGCTACCGCTTAGTGATAAAGTAAAGCATTACAGCGCAATTGCATTGCATACAATAAAGCGACAACCATATGGCTCCAGCCAGTTGCCGATAACTCGGTTACAAAACATGATCATCTCATACAATAAAATTTAGCATCATGTCTTGACCATATCACATCACAACATGCCCTGCAAAAACAAGTTAGACGCCCTCTACTTTGTTGTTGCAAGTTTTACGTGGCTGCTACGGGCTTATCAAGAACCGTTCTTACCTACGCATCAAAACCACAATGATAGTTTGTCAAGTTGGTGCTGTTTTAACCTTCACAAGAACCGGGCGTAGCCACACTTGGTTCAACTAAAGTTGGAGAAACTGACACCCGCTAGCCACCTGTGTGCAAAGCACGTCGGTAGAACCAGTCTCGCGTAAGCATACGTGTAATGTCGGTCTGGGCCGCTTCATCCAACAATACTGCCGAACCAAAGTATGACATGCTGGTAAGCAGTATGACTTATATCGCCCACAACTCACTTGTGTTCTACTCGTGCAAAACATCAACGCATAAAACCTACGCTCGGATGCCACTGTTGGGGAACGTAGTAATTTCAAAAAATTTCCTACGCACACGCAAGATCATGGTGATGCATAGCAACAAGAGGGGAGAGTGTTGTCTACGTACCCTCGTAGACCGGAAGCGGAAGCGTTAGCACAACGCGGTTGATGTAGTCGTACGTCTTCACGGCCCGACCGATCAAGCACCGAAACTACGGCACCTCCGAGTTCTAGCACACGTTCAGCTCGATGACGATCCCTGGACTCCGATCCAGCAGAATGTCGGGGAAGAGTTCCGTCAGCACGACGGCGTGGTGACGATCTTGATGTTCTACCGTCGCAGGGCTTCGCCTAATCACCGCTACAATATTATCGCGGATTATGGTGGAGGAGGGCACTGCACACGGCTAATAGATCTCAAGGATCAATTGTTGTGTCTAGAGGTGCCCCCTGCCCCCGTATATAAAGGAGCAAGGGGGAGGGGCGGCCGGCCAGGAGGAGGCGCGCCAGGGAGGAGTCCTACTCCTACCGGGAGTAGGACTCCCACCTTTCCTTGTCCAACTAGGAGAGGGGGAAGGAAGGGAGAGAGGAGAGAAAGGAAAGGGGGTGCCGCCCCTCCCTCCTTGTCCAATTCGGACTAGAGTGGGAGGGGGCGCGCAGCCTGCCCTGGCCGCCCCTCCTCTGCTCCACTTTGGGCCCATGAGGCCCATTAACCCCCGGTACTCCGTTTCATATCCGATAACTCCCGGAACCATTCCTGTGTTTGAATATAGTCGTCCAATATATCAATCTTTATGTCTCGACTAATTCGAGACTCCTCGTTATGTCCGTGATCACATCCGGGACTCCGAACAACCTTCGGTACATCAAAATATATAAACTCATAATGAAACTGTCATCGTAACGTTAAGCGTGCAGACCCTACAGGTTCGAGAACAATGTAGACATGACCGAGACACGTCTCCGGTCAATAACCAATAGCGGAACCTGGATGCTCATATTGGCTCCTACATATTCTATGAAGATCTTTTATCGGTCAAACCGCATAACAACATATGTTGTTCCCTTTGTCATTGGTATGTTACTTGCCCGAGTTTCGATCATCGGTATCTCAATACCTAGTTCAATATCGTTACCGGCAAGTCTCTTTACTCGTTCCGTAATACATCATCCCGTAACTAACTCATTAGTTGCAATGCTTGCAAGGCTTATAGTGATGTTCATTACCGAGTGGGCCCAGAGATACCTCTCCGACAATCGGAGTGACAAATCCTAATCTCGAAATACGCCAACCCAACAAGTACCTTTGGAGACACCTATAGAGCACCTTTATAATCACCCAGTTACGTTGTGACGTTTGGTGGCACACAAAGTGTTCCTCCGGTAAACGGGAGTTGCATAATCTCATAGTCATAGGAACATGTATAAGTCATGAAGAAAGCAATAGCAACAAACTAAACGATCAAGTGCTAAGCTAACGGAATGGGTCAAGTCAATCACATCATTCTCCTAATGATGTGATCCTGTTAATCAAATGACAACTCATGTCTATGGTTAGGAAACTTAACCATCTTTGATCAACGAGCTAGTCAAGTAGAGGCATACTAGTGACACTATGTTTGTCTATGTATTCACACATGTATTATGTTTCCGGTTAATACAATTCTAGCATGAATAATAAACATTTATCATGAAATAAGGAAATAAATATTAACTTTATTATTGCCTCTAGGGCATATTTCCTTCACCTTCGTCTTGAGCAGATCCACGGGTTCATTATCCTCCACATCGCCTCGACGAATCTCCGATGGATTTATGTGTCTTGCTGGCCCCGCAACAAGACATCAATTTGGAAGAGATCACTCCAGCTGTTCCACGTTATGGTCATTGAGAATGCGCCTTTCCTTGAGAGATTGCTTGTATCGGATCTAGAAGGTCCAACAAAAATCAGGGTCATTGACGCGCCGAAATTGACAGTGTTGGTGCACTCGTCAGCCAAATTATCCGAACTCCTTATTGGATCCTTAATCGTTCAGGTATAGCACTCATCTTCTTCTCCGTCTTCTTGAAATTCACATTTTTTAATTTCTTCTTGATGTATTTACGACCGTCTTCTAAAAAATGATTCCCACAAGCTTGACCCAGTCTATGCGCACAGTGAAGATCTTGGCAATAAAATCTATCGGCCCCAATCTGGATCAAGTTGTTGGATTCCTTACATGCTTTCCATGCACGGAGAAGCTACTCATCAAGGTGAAACTTCTTTCCTATTAGTAAACGGTAATCACAATGTAGCTCAATTTTTTTGTAATTTTCCCAAATTACGATGACAAGTGTAGTGTTCAAAACTGCATCTACACACTGCACCAAAAGAAACGTTTTTAGTATTTTTTTCTCACGTGATCACCTGCATTGTTTTTTTTTTGTTGTACTACTATAGTAGCCTAAGCTAGTCATACTGGAAAGTAACTTAGACTACTCCAGTAACTCTATGGTTACCCTAAGAGCAAGTACTACCTCCGTCATGGTTTACTCTTCCTATTTTGTAGTATCAAAATTTGACCATAGATTTAACTCACAAAATGTTAATGCATGTCACTAAGAACTATACCGTTGGATTCGTATTTGAACATAATTTCAAATGGTGTAATTTTTAGTGACATGCATTGGCATTTTCTTTCGTAAATCTATGGTCAAAATATTATACTAAATAAGAGGTAGTACAAAAGTGGGCTATAACGTCCCTCCACTATGTAGGCCAAAACACGTGCCAAATTCACTTGTGATGCATTTGGCATCTATGCCCCTCCATTGCTCACCTGGTGCGCCAATCTGGATCACCTACTTTGCTCCGGTGCCAAATTAACTCACGCAATGAAAAAACACTTGTGTGGGAGAGAGAGAGAGGACTGCGGCAATAAAAACACTTGTTTGGGAGAGTGAGAGGTTGGTGTAGTTGGTTTGATTGATTTGTTTATACATGTGGGTCCGTGTGCACAGCGGTGCCAACTCTCTCACATCGCGAGAGCGGTGCCAAAATCTTTTGATTTGACATTGATGCGTATTATATGGCATACTTTTGCGAAATATGGCATCGGCCACATAGTGGAAGGCAACAAATGCCCAAGATCTTCACGTACTCCTAGGTAAATGAGAGGAAAGAGAAAGAGAGAGAGAGAGAGAGAGAGAGAGAGAGAATATCACTAGCCAGCCAACCCTATCGTATGAGCGAATGATATTGGTACCTCTTGATGACGCGGCAATCTTATACAGCCAGCTGCTCTAATATGTTCTCTTCTTTTGCAGATAAAAAAGACCCGAAAGTGAAAAATGTGCTGCACTATAACAATCTCATCGAATTCCTTGATCTTCATCTTACAGAAATTGATTTGATCGACTACCGAGGCAGCACATCAGAGATTAAATTGGCCAGGTTCTTTGTTCTGGAGGCAAGTGTGCTCAAGGTAATGAGGTTTGGCATTCTCTGACGCAACAATGAATGGCGTGTTGATCACCGCAAGCGTCTAAGCCTAAATGACAAAGTATCCGCAGAAGTTGAATTTATTTTTGAAACATCAAGTGGCCAAAGACTCGAAAACTTATTTGCCCATTAGTGACTTGTCAGGGCGGTGGATTTTAGTTTGTATGATAATGCTGCATCAACCTAAAGTAACGAAAGTTCTTACGTAAACTTCCTAGTAATTCCCTCTTCATAGGTGCAGCATTACTCCTAACATTTGTAATATCAGTTTGAAACTTGTAATATTGCCGTGTCCTATTCCTGCATTTTAAAAATCCCGCGAATCAAACAGGTCCTGAGTTGGTGATGATGTTGTGCCTGCCATCTTTCACCAATAGCCGTCGGATCTAGATCTGACGCATACAAACCAAACTTCTCTAGTTTTGCAAAAAGATGCCTGCACTTGTTTCCTATTTACAAACAACTCCTTGTCTCTCACAATCAGCCTTATCTCCTCCCCACCACATCCATAAGGCCATCAAAAAATCTGGCGCGATGGCCGCTGCCGGCGCCACCCCCCAATCTTGGTGTTCCGTGCAATGCACGGGCATCTACGCACGGGAGATTATGTCAAACATGGCTATTTGTAAGCAGGCTAGGTCTACAGCCATGATGATAGTGACTGCAGACGGTGAGGCTGACTATGGTATGCCGAACACGGCGCCTATACTCAGGTGTAATCTCGGCGTAGGGTCTTGTCACTTCACTGTGAGGAGCAACACATAATAATTTGACCAACGGGTAGTACAGTGCTACTACATTGGTAGTACTACTACTAGTACTAGCACCACCGTCTGGATTTAGTAGTACTACCATGTCCATCTGGATTTAGTATTTGACTAGCAATATCTAGTAATGCATGTCACAAAAAATGTACTACTCCCTCTGTAAATAAATACATGGTGTATTGTTTTATTCCTATCGGTGAGATAACTTAATGTCTTTTTGCTACTTAATAGTATTACATGCAATGAACTAACCACCGCATGTGATGTTTGGTAGTCTCAAGTCTTTGAAAGCATGCATGGCCCACATCTCTCATTGGTTGATATGTCACGAAATAAGAAACGAGGAGGGAGTTAATGTACCGTGCCTAAGTGTTTTGGGATTATTTGGTTTTCGTAAGGTGACTTACACAACATTTTTGGTTACATACATTAACATTTTATTAGTTAAATCAAAGGTCAAAACTTGGCGCAAAATGCAAAGGGGACCAATAAACTAGTAAACATCAAAGTTCTCTCGTTTGGCCCCAACTAGAGGTCCGGTGAGATGACTCTACTGCACCGGCAAGGAGGGGGACGCAGCTTCATTGACTTACTGCACCTGCCTTTGGGTGTATGACACGTGGGCCCAATGGGTGGATGGACAACCTGTCATACAGCCAAAGGCAGGTGCAATAGAGGGGCGAGGAGTAAATGGCCAACACGCACGTGAATTCAACGCAGTCTGGACTTCTCATATAAAGGCTCCCGCCAGTCCAATCTATGAAATCCTACGCACCTATGCACCCAAGGGCAAGAGTGATCACTCCAATCACAAGATCAGTTAACTAGAAACTAGACCCATGGAGGCGGTGAGCGCGAGCATCAGCCGGCTGTGCCAGATGGTCCACGACGCCGGCCTGCGGCCCAGCACCGAGGAACGTCTCCAGGAAGTGCTTGAGCACACTAGGGCGAGGGGCCGCTTGGACAACAGCTTCGTCTCCTTGTTCGACAAGGTCCTCGTCGGCTTCCTCGACAAGTTCACCATCGTCAAGCTCGCGGACGACCTTGACGTACGCCTCCAGCCCACGCACCCAGGCTCTGCGATGCCTGCCTGTAACGCCCTCGATGCGGCTATATCTCCCACATGTCGAAGCACGACTTAGAGGCATAACCGCATTGAAAGCAATGTCGCAAGTGAGGTAATCTTCACACAACCCATGTAATACATAAGGGAAAGAGATACATAGTTGGCTTACAATCGCCACTTCACACAATTACACGAATAAAGCATTACATCATCCAGATACAATCAAGGTCCGACTACGGAACCAAAATAAAAGAAGAACCCCAAATGCGACAAGGTCCCCCGATCGACCCCAACTGGGCTCCACTACTGATCAACTGGAAACGGAACAACACAAAGGACAAGATCTTCATCGAGCTCATCCTGAGCTTGGTTGTGTCATCTGCACGGACTCATCGGCACCTGCAAGCTGGTTTTGGAAGTATCTGTGAGTCACGGGGACTCAGCAATCTCACACCCTCGCGATCAAGACTATTTAAGCTTATGGGTAAGGTAAAAGGTATGAGGTGGAGCTGCAGGAAGCGACTAGCATATATGGTGGCTAGCATACGTAAAAGAGAGCGAGAAGAGAAGGCAAAGCACGATTGATAAACTATGATCAAGAAGTGATCCTAGAACAACCTACGTCAAACATAACTCCAACACCGTGTTCGCTTCCCGGACTCCGCCGGAAAGAGACCATCACGGTTACACACGCAGTTGACTCATTTTAATTAAGTTAAGGTTCAAGTTATCTACAACCGGACATTAACAAATTCCCATCTGCCCATAACCGCGGGCACGGCTTTCGAAAGTTCAAATCCCTGCAGGGGTGTCCCAACTTAGCCCATGACAAGCTCTCACGGTCAACGAAGGAATAGACCTCCTCCCGAGACGTTCCGATCAGACTCGGTACCTCAGTTCTTCAAGACATTTCGACAATGGTAAAACAAAACCAGCAACACCGCCCGAATGTGCCGACAAATCCCGATAGGAGCTGCACATATCTCATTCTCAGGGCACACTCAGATGAGCTCTCCATACAACTAGAACCAAACCTCGAGTTTCCCCGAGGGGGCGCTGCACAGGACTCTAGTTTGGACCAACACTCAGAGGAGCACTGGCCCGGGGGGCTAAAATAATGATGACCCTCAGGAGTGCGACTCCCAAGGGAAAAGAAAAGGCTAGGTGGCAAATGGTAAAACCAATGTTGGGCATTGCTGGAGGAGTTTTATTCAAGGCAAACTGTCAAGGGGTTCCCATTATAGCCCAACCGCGTAAGGGACGCAAAATCCGGGAACATAACACCGATATGACGGAAACTAGGGCGACAAGAGTGGAACAAAACACCAGGCATAAGGCCGAGCCTTCCACCCTTTACCAAGTATATAGATGCATTAATTACATAAGATATATTTTGATATCCCAACAAGTAAACATGTTCCAACAAGGAACAACATCTCCATGTTCCAACAAGGAACAGACTTCAATCTTCACCTGCAACTAACAACGCTATAAGAGGGGCTGAGGAAAGCGGTAACATAGCCAAACAACGGTTTGCTAGGACAAGGTGGGTTAGAGGCTTGGTTCAACAATATAGGAGGCATGATAATCAAGTGGTAGGTATCGCAGCATAGGCATAGCAAAAGAGCGAGCATCTAGCAAGCAAAGATAGAAGTGATTTCGAGGGTATGGTCATCTTGCCTGAAATCCCGCAAGGAAGAAGAACGAGTCCCTGAAGAAGACAAACGGACGTAGTCAAACAGGTCCTCACAAACGCGACGTTATCGGAACCAACCCGAAGAAGCAACACCGGAAAGAAGCAAACAACATAGTAAACAACCATCACATAATCATGGCATGATGCGCAAAAAAGTATGATGCATGTTCGGTTTAATGATACATGGCATGGCAAAGTGCACAAACAACACTACAAGTTAAGTGGAGCTCAATATGCAACGGGTTGCATATTGACGGAACACCACATCAATTATCTAGTTCTCTCTCGTTTATGTACCCAACAAGATTAAATGTTGTTAGCATGGCAAGAGGTGAAACAAGATGAAACTATCTAATCTAGGCAAGTTTAAATGAGGCCGGAACAACAAAACAACAAGTCCGGAAACTCCTCATATGCATATATTAGGTTTGGTACTGTTCTGCCCTAAACCATATTTTATAGTTGTTAAACATGCAAAGTTATGCCACCATGTTAAACTAGGCAAAATTCTACCCCATTTACATATAAAGTTTATTTAAAACCGAGCTACGGTTATTTAGTTATGATTTAAGGTATTTTAGCATGGCATAGGAGCAAATTATATGTAAACAACATTTTAAACATTTTAAACATGGATGACGGTGGCATATATGAAACTAGACAAAATGCTAAACACTTTAAATATTAAGTTTGTTTAATTCCGATGCATGGTTGTGAAGTTATTATATGCATGAAGTGCAAGGGTTTTTCTGCAAATCTGCAGTCTCAGGATAATATGGAAAATCGTTGGACTAAAAAAAGATACCACGGGCCAAAACTGGCAGGCCCAGAAGTGCACAGGAAAGGGGGCGCTGGAGGGGCTGCTCACTTTGGCCATGGGCCTGGCCTAGTAGAAGGAGAGGCCTGGCAGGCCGCGAAGGGGCGCGCTGGGCCTGGAGGCACGGCCCATGGTGCGTAGGAGGCAGGCCAGGGGCGTGCAGCTGGGCCTTGGGGTCGCGGACAACGTGCGGCTGGACTGGGCGAGCTCCTCTCGCTCGATCCGGACAGAGGGGATGAACTGAAGCGGGCGCGGTCCTCTGATCTACAGGGAGCAGAGCAACGACGTGGTTGGAAGCAGAAGTTCAGCGCGAGGCGAAAGAGGAAGACGGCGGCGCAGGGCAAGGGACTTGGCGCGGTCAAGGACGCGCAGGAACCAGCCGGATCCGAGGCTCGATGGTGATGGAGCTCCGTTCTGAGGGCAGTCCGCGGCAGATCGGCGTGCAAACGAGGCGGCCATGGTGGGGCATGCTCCTGTCGTCCTGAAGAAAAAGACAGAGGCCGTGAGGTGAGGGAGAGAGAAGAAACAGGGGAAGGATAGAGGCGACGGGGAGCTGCATCAACAGGGGGCAGGAGGCGCCGGGCGCCGGGCATCCACGAGCTCGGGTGCTGCTCAACGGCAGGAGGACGGAGAGGATGGAGCAAGGCGTCGATGGAACGAGTGCTGGGGAGGCGCTGGATCGAGCGAGGTGGAGGGCGAGGGCTGGTTGGACCGGCGCTAAGAACGAGGTGGAGTTGCGGTTGCTGCGGGAGGAGATCCCGATGTGGATTTGGAAAGCGGCGGCGGGCGACGGGGCACATCTCCTAGATTTTAGGGTTGGGCCTATACATATATAGCAAAAGGGTTTTCGGATAGGGGCATTTGGTCCCTCCAATCTTAATCGGACGATCTCAGATAAATAGGTTAGGGAGCCCAATTAACAAAACGGAGATGTTTTGTAGACGTTTGGGGATGATCCGGACACAACGGTAACGACTGTCCGGGTCAGGTCCGGGACAGTTTCGGACACGCGCGAGGGGTCGATGCACTGTGCAAAGAGGGGGTAGGCTGGGCCTAGGTTGTGTAGGAGAGGTCTTCAGCAGAGCAGAGAGAGACGGAAATGCAGCCCGGCAAGGTTTTCGGAGACCGAAAATGTCCGACGTGTGCCCGGCTATAATGCCGTTATAGTTTAACGGTTGAGCTATCAAACGAACTCCGAATGCGATGAAACTTGACAGGCGGTCTATCTACACTATAATAAGACCACACATCAACTCTCATCCCATTCCGAGAACATTTTTCTGGCCACTTATAAAATACTATTTCGGACATGCCGCGGGCGCGTGCAAGTGTGGTTGGGATGCTATTTCGGACATACCCGGACAAATGCAAGTTTTGAAAAAAACATGATGATGCTATGAAAATGATGACATGATGAAATGCAACACGCAAGCAAATGACATGGCAACGCAGCGACTAACTGGAAGACACCTGGCACATCGGTCTCGGGGCGTTACACTGCCACCCTCAACGGCCTCTATGGTGACAACCTCTTCGACGCACTGGTGGCCCTGCGACTTCCCCTGTCGCGCCGGAGAATGTCCACCTCGAGGTCGCGCTCGCCGTGCAGCACCTGGCGCAGCAAGACACCATCGACATAATCACCCACGTCTACGCACAAATCGTCCACAAGGACTAGTACATGCAAGAGGAGGACGATAGGATGCTGGCCTTCTTGGACCGTAGGGAAACCTTGGACGGCATTGTTCAGAAGCATGTTGAGCTTGCCGCCAACGCCGCTACTCCTCACACGTCGGTTGGTGACCTGGTGCACTAGGGCGTGAGGATGTCGTTGATGGATCTGTATGCATCTTTATCTTTCCGTCAAATCCATGTAGTAGTATATGGTACTACTAGTAATTATCTTACCTTCTGCATCAACTTCATAATTTTCGTACATACTCCATGCATGAACCGCGCCAGAACCAAACTTCTCATTACTCTAGGGAAAATCGTTATTTCTATCTATCGGTCGCGCCATGGAGCAGAACCAATTTTACAAGTTACAAGTTCAAAAGGAAAAGCCTGTCGTGTTCGCTTCGCACCCCCACATAGTTGGTCCGGCATGCCGCTCAAGGGGGAATGCGTGCTATGTTGCATTTTCACTTACAAGTGGGACCGCAGTTGAGCAAACTGACTGTCGGCAAACCCCCACCCTGCCCACCGTGCGATGGCTGAGAAAACAGGAGGGAGAAGAGATGGTTGTAGCATGGACTCAAAGAAAATTGGTGTCGGATGGGACTCGTGTGGGTGGCGTATGCCGTACTGCTAGACATGAATGCTAGTTATGGCACATGCCACCCCACTATATCGAGGTGCTGGTTACGGAGAAGAAATTTCCTGGAGTCCGTGCTCAGCTCTCCTTTATCTCTCCTCTTAGCCAGCCAGCAGACGCGCGGAGCCCATCGTCTGTTTGCTCATATGCGGTCCCACATGTCAGTGAAAACGCAAGAGGACCCACTAAACCTGCACATCTTTCACCTCGACATGCTGGTGATGAAAAACAAATCCAATAAAGATCTTCGGTGGCCTCTTTTGGAGTTACTCAAGAGTAGTAAGATTCTATTTACAGTTTAACCCAAGATGCACATCACGTGGCTTCAACTACCACTTTATTTTCTTGCATGACACGACCTGGATGCTGCATGTCCCACGTGTCGGCAAAAGGAGGAAGAACTCGACCAAATCTTTGGTTGTGCTCTCGGATTAGACTAGTTGTGCTAACTTAAAATTTTATTGTGTAGAATGGATGCAAGTTTTGGTATTGGGAATAAGAGTACAACGATATATTGATAGAACACAATTTAGTAGATGTTCTAGCACTTTTAGCTAGCATAGAGGCCAGAGATGAGACTAGTGCACTTGTTGATAGAATAGAGGCTAGACACGTCTACTTCTTTACACTCGAAGAAGAAAGAAGCACGCAAGATCGAGCCTCCGCAGATCAACAATGAATGCATCAAGAAGGCACTAATCCAAATTACATTAGCAGTTATGGAAGTTGGATATCTTCTAAAATGTATTCTTGTGGTTCTTGTTTTCTTTGGTCTTGCTTTTCTAGTCAAAATTTTGGTGATGTATTTCCATGTACCAAAAAATCAATGATGAAAAAAGATATGTGTCTGCAAAGAAAAATGTACATGGTCGGGATGCGTCCGCGCGTTCGGCGCACGGCCACCGCATCCGAGAAATGGCCAGGACACGACCCCATTGCCCTACCCAAACAGACATAATCCAGGCAAAACGGAGGTCTGTTTGGGGTCGTGCGTTGGAGTTGGCCTTACAAGTGAGACCGCAGTTGAGGAAACTGACTATCGGCAAACCCCCACCTCGCCCGCCGTGTGATGGCTGAGTTAGAGAAACAATGAGGTTGAAGAGATTGCTGTAGCATGGACTCCAAGAAATATGGTGTCAGATGGAAGTCATGCTGGTGGCGTGTGCCGTACTCCTGGACGTGAATGCTTGTTCTGGCCCATGCCACCCTACTACTCCTACTACTTATAGTAGTAGTATCGATGATTCGAGGTGCTGGTTACGTACAGCGAACACATTAACATATGGCCCACCTCACACTATGACCAAATTTCCTGGAGTCTGTGCTAGGTTAAAAAGTGTTCTTTGTGAGGATGGGTGGCTGGTCTCAAGTTTAAAACTTGTTGTATTACGTACGTAGACGTAGAGATAGTGCAGCATGTGAAGCTAGTACAAATAGTATACTATTGTTGATTGGCCACATCCGATAACCTGTTGCAATGCACGTACAATTATGTATTCGGAAAATATTTTTTTGTCTCGTCAAAGAACCCACTCAGAGAAGCGACTCGAAAGCCATTCATAAATTTAGTAAGTTTATCACAGGCATATCATTTTATTACATACAACAGGTCATCAACCCACAACGACAATGAGGATACATTATAAATACTAAAGTTTTCATCACACAACAAATAACAAGCAATGGAATGAACTTCAACTCAACCAATCCCCGGCGTTGGAAACGCTTGCTTTGAACCACAAGAGATTCTCTGGGAAGGGCCAGCTACTGTCAATCTCGAGACCAACGCAGGACTGATCATCCAGGCTGAAGCGGCCTACTATATCACGACCAGCGTAGGGAACCACCGCAATGTCCAACGTATAGATACAGTTACTTCTCATAAATGGTAGTAACATTGTGTCAATAGCAGTTGGATTGCCTTTCACCATCATTGGATAGTTTTGTCCAAGAAAGAGCGAGTTTTCTCCAAGGCTATCAATACTGTACCAAGGAGAAGGTGTTGGCGCTAGCACACTAGTATCCATCCCGAATACCATGCAACGGGTGTTGGAATAGGTCCGGAGAGTGCGACCATGGGAGACAACACCTGCTCCCTCAGTAGTAACATCAGCAGTGGGCTGTATACAGACAAGAAGGGGTGATCCATCGGAATTAGTTGCCAGCCGCCAGTGAGCATATGGGCCCTGCTCGTCCTCATGCTCGTGATCATCACCATCATCATCTCCCCCTTGGTTATAAAAAATTTCAAGTATAGGTGGTGGAATGTTCACGGGACCTTGGAAACACAAGAAGAAGGTTAATTAGTAGAGAAGGGAAACTTGCTAACTCGCATGCATGTGGATGAAACAATTATAATTACGGTGGAAGACAAACGTACCGAAACTACGAGGATACCATGCAAAAACAGTGTCACGAGTGGTGGCAGCAAACACAAGACCCTCGTATTGAATTGCATCACAGTACACATCCGTGTATAGAAACTGATTTTTGAGCAATATTCATCTAGTCGAACCACGAAGGATGGCAACAAGCTTGTCGAAGATAGCAACAACTTCATAGTTCTTGTAATTCCAAGAGCGGTTGGGAACTCGACAATTGCTATCTTCCGTAGACGACAGTCACCATGATCGTATTTGAACGTACGTAGATCATCTGTGTGCTCAACCTCAGGGCGCTATGAGATTTTTGGAAGTGGAATCCGCTGACGAGTGTACACATTCACAAGTTCCCACTCGCAATTGTACCCAATATAAACAACCCAATCTCCATTTGCGCCATCCCAGGCCTTACCCTGAAGCGATGGCATCTTGACATCACACATATCGTTATCAAGCGGCATCAACTTGCACAAGGCGAGGCCGCCATCGTCCGCGCCCATGCGAATAGGCTTATAGCGAAGAAGGTAAGGGAGATCAAACTGCTCATGGACCCTTGGGTTCCTTGTAATGATGTTATTAGTCGAGTCGAGAATGGTCTTGAACGAACCTGCCATGCTAGCCGAGGTGATGACATCGCACCGATCAATGAGTCCCCTCACCACGTCATCTTTCAGATCGGGGCAAGAATAACGGGGTCGTTTCTGGCTTGTTCCCTCCATGTAGAAGACGATCAAAAAATGGTAGAAGGAAGGGTGAAGGAAAATGGAGGAGGGAGGAAGAGCGTGCGACAACAGTTCCAAATCGAGAGGGAAAGGCAAAGAGTCGGTGGACGATTGCCAGTTTGCCATGGTACACGAAGAGGCGCCCTGGCCTACACGTCCTTTCGGAAATTGTACAAAAGGACTTGCCATCGTCTCACTGACATGTTGGAACGGGACCACATGTCAACGAAACATGGTGTGTAATTTCTCATGCAAAATGCGATCTGGCCGCGTTGGCCTGAGGTGCCGCATTAGTTATCGACCTTTATTTTTTTAATGGCGTGCCGTTCAGTTTTGAAGCACGACTAACTGGTACTCAGAGAAAATATAAACTACTCTACCACTACACCACCTCTAGTACTAGTAGTATGAAAAAGATATATAGGCTGGAGCTTTAGAGCTTTCTTGCTAAGGGCTGCCCACTTGCTTCTTACACTATCACCCTCTCTCCAGATCTAAAAAAGACGACCTCTCTCTCTCTCCTCACCGGTGGTCACAGATCCGCCGGGGAAGAAAAGGACATGCAACGTTGAAACACTCGTCGTCGGCGTGCGAGGTCACGTACTGACGACAAGGCCGTCCTCTCAGACCTAGCGCCCACGCGGGATGGCCTCCGTCCCCAAGCTCGTTGCCATAGTGCGTGCGGAGGACGATGACCACGAGCGAAGCCACTTCCCGCCGACCCTCAGGTATGCTACCTCTTTTCGAACCATACCCTTGTTCTATTGCCCCATCTGCCACGTCGCTGCATGTGGATATTTTTCCACTCCGCCATCTTCCCAATTTCCTATCCTCTGCTCTGCTGGTCACGCAGACGAAAACCTTAATTTGCACTATTAAAGGAAACCCTACTTCATGCAGACTAATCCATGTCAGGGTTGAATAAGGAAAGAAAGGGAGACTGTACTATCCAAGAGAGTAGGCATCGAACCCGCATCTATATTTAAAAGGGGAAAATCAGTAGCTAAGGAACGAGTCTCATGTCTCTTGGTTGAAGAAGGGTATAAAGGCATAACAATGCAATAGAGAATGACTAGGTCGATCTATTTGTTGTCCTCACATAGGAAAAAGGTGGCTAAAGAGAACAAAAATGGGACGTAATCCACATATGATGGCTGGATATTTGTTGCTATGGGCAACCATACCTCCCTCACCACTCTATGTGTCCGTGGAGGTACATCGTACTGGTGCGCCCACTGTCCGAATGGGTCTCCCATGCTCTTATTGCCACTTTTTTGCTGTTAGTATAACACCAGCGGTAAAGTCAACCAATGCTACTGCTAAAGTGAAGCCACATTGAAAGAACATGCGGTGCCCCCATGTTTGGTTTTGATAATTGATGACAATCTCTATGGACTAATGGTTTCCTTGGGTTATATTTGAAGGTTTTGTCCATAGGCTTTTCTTGGAGTACATGTGTTGGTTTCAAGGAGAGTTTGTGTCGACCAAGGTGCTATTCAAGGAATTATCCAAAGATTAGTCATTTGAGAGTTGAGCTTATTGCAAGCATGTCTTGAAGAAGAAGAAGAAGAAGAAGAAGAAGATTGTTTGATCATTCATGTTTACCTTCAAGACATCATCCAAATGAAGAGAGTTGGAAAGAATCAAGGTTGATCAATACTAAGTCAAGAGTGAATCAAGTTGATTAACACATAAAGCGTACACGATGTACAGAGGGATCAAGTGATCCCATGGTATGGTAAGCATTGTCCATTACGCTTTGTGTACTAACCCATGGTCTTCGTGGGAGTTCTTTGTGGGGTTAGGTTGCGGTGTGCAAACTAAAGTGAAGCATCACGAAGAGATCAAATGCTTGGAGCTTGCAGTCCATTGTGGTGATAATGGACTTGTGAAGATGTGCGGAAGAGTGGCTCACCCATAGTGGAGTGTGGGGGAGCAATCAACTAGTCTTCATCGAGCCAACACAATCAAGAAAGGTGGTCCAACTTGAGGGAGTCAAGATCGTCATCATCTAGCTCAAGTGGACCATGTGCAAGGCAAAGGTTTGCCCTTGATAGGTTTTCTATTTTACCGGTCTCATGATGGTAGTTGGGAGACCGGGTAATAGGATTGATTGCCGTACTATCAAGGGGGGCTCTCGATCAGTAGCTTGATCGTATCATTCGTAGAGAGCTCAAACCATTGCATCCTTGCATCATCTTTCTTGGTTCTTGTTTGGTTCTCTTTGTGAGTCTTAGAGCTTATGGTCATCTTGATTACAAGCTTGAGTTCATCAAAAACGGAGTTCGCATGCATCTTCTATGATGTTTTCGGTGTTGGAGGTTTTACCGGTCTTTTCCAAGGAAGGGTTCTCACCATTTTCTTATGGGCCTTTTCTCATTTGCTTCTTATTGATATTTCTTTCAAGATTGTGTTAGCCCTTGTTGCTAGCTTTCCAACAAACTTGGTTTCATCGAATTCGGAGTCCGTTTGCAAAAGTTGTGGCAGTTTTGGTGTTCTGAAAATGCTGCAGCGGTACTACCGCGAATTGGAGCGGATGTAATTTTTTACTACCGCTCCAGAGCGGTACTATCGCGGCTCCTACAGCGGTAGTACCGCTCCGGACCAAAAACTCGTCCCAAGTCCTGCGGTGGTAGGCCCGGAAGTATTTTTTTTGTACCGCTCGCAAGCAGTAGTACCGCTACCATTTGCGGTAGTACCGTGAGGTTGAGCGGTAGTACCGTGAGGTCGAGCGGTAGTACCGTGAGGATGAGCGGTAGTACCACTCCGGCGGTTCTACTGGCCTTTTGCCTCCTCGCTGTTGTTTCTCAAAGGGGTACTTTCGCCCTAGCGGTAGTACCGCTCCTTGGAGCGGTAGTACCGCTCTATGCGGGCTGTGAGCATAACGGTTGGATTTTTTCCCACCTATAAAAGGGGGTCTTCTTCCCCAATGAACCCAATCCTTTGAGCTCGTGTTCTTCCCCCTTTGTTGACCCTCTTCGAGCTTGCTAACTCTCAATCCATCCAATGATTCTTGCTAGTTCTTGAGGGAAAAGAGAGAGGAGATCTAGATCCACGTATCCACCAATCACTTTCTCCTCTAAGTGAGGGGAACCCCTTGGATCTAGATCTTGGAGTTCTTCGTGTTCTTCTTTCGTTCTTCCTCTCATTTTCCTCCCTAGCATTAGTTGCTTTGGTGGGATTTGGGAGAGAAGGACTTGGGCACTCCGTGTGCCCTTGCCATTGCATTTGGTGCATCGGTTTGAGTTCTCCACGGTGATACGTGGAAGTGAAGTTTGAGAAGCTTATTACTCTTGGATGTTTGGGCACCCTAGAGCTTGTTCCTCTTGGGTGCCTTGGCGCCCTAGACGGTTGGTGGTGTTCGGAGCTCAATCATTGTGGTGCAAAGCTCCGGGCAATCGTCGGGGTCTCCAATTAGGTTGTGGAGATTGCCCCGAGCAATTTGACGGGTTCCGGTGACCGCCCCCAAGGGTTGCCAACGTGTACGGGTTCGGTGACCGCCCCCAAGGGTTGCCATTTGTACGGGTTCGGTGACCGCCCTCAAGGGTCCCTTAGTGGAATCACGGCATCTTGCATTGTGCGAGGGTGTGAGGAGATTACGGTGGCCCTAGTGGCTTCTTGGGGAGCATTGTGCCTCCACACCGCTCCAAACGGAGATTATCATCCGCAAGGGTGTGAACTTTGGGATACATCGTCGTCTCGGTGTGCCTCGGTTATCTCTTACCCGAGCTCTTTACTTATGCACTTTACTTTGTGATAGCCATATTGTTTCTTGTCATATATCTTGCTATCACCTAGTAGTTTATCTTGCTTAGCATAAGTTGTTGGTGCACATAAGTGAGCCTAGTTGTTGTAGGTTTTGTGCTTGACAAATTAACCGCTAGGTTTATTCTGCATTTGTTCAAGCCTAAACCGTAATTATTTTAAAGCGCCTATTCACCCCCCCCCTCTAGGCGACATCCACGATCTTTCAATTGGTATCAGAGCCTCATCTCTCTTTATTGGGCTTAACCGCCTAGAGATTAAGGATGTCGACTAGGGGTTTAGGATTCTCTGACACTCTTAGTTTCGATGGCACAAATTTTGATGTTTGGATAATTCGCATGCTTAATCTCTTTAGGGTCATGGACCCAAATTTAGAGCGAATTGTAGATATGGGTATTTCTCCTCCAAAGGATCCCCAAAGATTATCTTTAGAGGATGAGAAAAAATCTTATCTCAACGCTCAAGCTTCTAATGTGCTTTTCGATGCTTTGAGCAATGTAGTTATATTTCAACTCATGCCATTTCGGGATGCTCATGAGTTGTGGACAAAGCTTCAAGATAAATATGGCGTGTCCAAGTTTTGTGGGGATGATTGTTCTCCCTCCACATCCGGCCGTATAGTCTTCTCAACTTCTTCTACTTCACCTACATGTGGTTTGCCACAAGGTAATGATATGGTGAGTAGTGTTGGTCATTGCAATGATGATAGTATGCTTATTATGGATGATCCTTCATCACTATCTTATTGCAATGCTCCTTCTTTGGGCTTTAACACTGCGAGCACTCCAAATGTTTCACATGCTTGTGTTGATAGTCCCTGCATATCATGTAGAAATTGCTTGACTAAATCTCATGATGATATGTTTACTATATCTTGTTGCCATGATAAAAATGCTTGTATTTCCTCGAGTTGTGGTGCTAACAATGTAGAGGAAACCCAACACTCCATGGAACAAGATGTGGTTTTAAATGGTGCTTCAAGGGATCCTACATCATCATCTATTGTTTTTTGCCTTATGGCTAAGGCTTCAAAGGTATCTCCTACTTTGTAACCCAATATGTCTCTTGATGATGATGTTGATGCTAATAATGATGAGGATAATGATGAAGAGAATGATAATGTTGCCTCCTTAAAAATTAAGGGGGAAATGGTTTTTAAATCTCTTCATAAAAATAAAATTGCTCGTTCCAACTTCATGGAAATCATGTCCATTGTCGTTGAGGGCAAGAATTATATTGATGAGTTGGAATCTCGTCTTGAGGAGCATGAAGTCACCACTGATAAAATGGAAGGTCATGAGCGTGATTACGCTATTGAGATTGCGGACCTCTCTCAAGCTCTTGAACTTGAACAAACCACCAAGGAATCTCTTGAGGAGACTTTTGCTCTAGAATTATCTAGAGTGAGGGAATCTCGTGATAGAGCTCTTGAGGTGGCCAGTGATTTTGAAACTAAAAATGAGGAGCTTGAAGTTGCGCATGCTAAACTCCTTGAGGACTTTG
This sequence comes from Triticum urartu, assembly GCF_056163025.1. Classification (NCBI taxonomy): domain Eukaryota; kingdom Viridiplantae; phylum Streptophyta; class Magnoliopsida; order Poales; family Poaceae; genus Triticum; species Triticum urartu. The sequence goes on along the minus strand of NC_141876.1, from coordinate 460,257,928 downwards.
AGCACCTCGAAAATGGCTCAAGGGTCATTAAGGATGAGCTCATCAAACTCACCGAGTCTCATGCTCAACTTAAAGCTTCATATTCAAAAGAGCTTGCCAAGTTGTCTTCTCCTCTTGTTGCTAATGATGATGCTTGTGCTACTAACTCTATCTCTTGTGAAGCATCCATATTAAAGGAGAATATTGAGCTAAGGGCTCAACTTGAGTTGCTATCTAGCAATTATGGGATGTTGGAAGAAAATCATGTAAAGCTCACAAGCTCTCATGATGATCTTCTAGTATCCCATAATGTGCTAAAGATAGCTCATGAGGACATGCTTGCTAAGGTAACATCTAGTGAGCCTCATGTGGATACTAGCACTACTTTTGGTCAAAATGCTATATTGCCTTGTGCTAGTCCTCGCGATTCATCCATGCATAACATTGGTACATCTTGTGATGAATTGCTTTCCTTGCCTTGTTGCTCTAATGATGAAGCTTATACTTCCTCTAGTACTTGTGTTGAGACTAACCATGCAGAGGAAATCAAAGAGCTCAATGCCCAAGTCACTTCTTTGAAGAAAGACTTGGAAAAGAGTCATGAAGGGAAATTCACACTCAACAATATCTTGAGTGTGCAAAAATCCCCCAATGACAAAGGTGGACTTGGATTCAACTCCAACAATAAGAAGAAGTCCAAAGTGAACAAAAAGAAGGGCCAAGAACTAGTCAAGAATTCGGCCAAGATTGTTTTCTTCAAGTGCAAAGTAGAAGGGCATCATGTTAGATCTTGCCCATTGAAGAAGAAGCCCATTAGTGACAAGCAACAAGGGAAGCGGCCACAAGTTCACTCTCATTCTCAACCTCAAGTTGAAGAAAGTCCTCTTCTCAAGAAAACTCAAGCTAATGCTTCTCAAGTTGAGAAATCAAGTAAGAAGAAAGTAAAAAATAGACGTTGCTACCTATGTCGTGAAAAAGGTCACGTCGCTTCTTCATGCACAAATGGTACCTTATCCAACCCTATTCTAATTGATGATATCTATTCTCTTGGGAAGGATAAGGTTGGCAATGTGTTTGCCAAATTTGTTGGTGCTCAAAGTGGTGTCAAGAAAAGAACCATTTGGGTAGCCAAGCCTATTGTGACTAACCTCTTAGGACCCAACTTGGTTGGGGACCAACTAGCTCATACTTGACCAATAGGTGTTGTTGGAGGTCTTTGGAGACTTGGCTACATTATGAAGAATTAAGGGGACCTCATCATTCTTATTGTCTCAAGCCAAGTCATTCGGGTTATCAAGTTTCTATCTTATATCCAGTGTTCCTCCTTGTGGTAACTCGTGCTTAAATTGTTTACTTGAAAGTTACTTGCCCCTTAGCATGTTGTGGTTTTGTACCTTGCATGTGCTTGTATATGCTGTGCTTCCAATTTGCTTATCTTGAGAAATCAAGTATGTGTATGTTGGTTTGCACATCATGTACGTGTGTGTTGTGTGTTGAGCCTTTTTGCATCTTGTTTATTTCTTAATTGGCTCTTGTGAGAGATTAATGGAATATCCCATTATGGGGGAGTGACGGTGTCCTGGACTAGGGGGTACTCACCAAGTCGTCTCCCGATCTATTAGATTGGGCCGAGGCCCCCCATGGCCGTATACTCATGGGCCAGTTCGGACAGCTGCCGCATACAAGGAAGATTCCACAAAGACTTGGAGATCAAGACAAGGACTTCTCCCCACCGGCGTATTCGGCTAGGACTCTTGTTAACCTAGGCCTCTGGTGCATTATATAAACCAGGGCCAGGCTAGTCGATAGAATATACAACTCCATATACAACTCCATATACAACAATCATACCGTAGGCTAGCTTCTAGGGTTTAGCCTCCTTGATCTCGTGGTAGATCTACTCTTGTACTACCCATATCATCAATATTAATCAAGCAGGACGTAGGGTTTTACCTCCATCAAGAGGGCCCGAACCTGGGTAAAACATCGTGTTCCCTGCCTCCTGTTACCATCCGGCCTAGACGCACAGTTCGGGACCCCCTAGGCCGAGATTCGCCGGTTTTGACACCGACATTGGTGTTTTCATTGAGAGTTTCGCTGTGTGATCGACAAAAGGATCGATGGCTCGCCTGCAGATCAACTGCGACTTCGGCGTCTTCGTCACCAGTTCGACTGGTCACCTTGGTTCGACCAAGAATTGCGCCCCGTGTTCGGATCACCATGTTCGGACGAGGGCCTTCATCAAACATCAACTCCGATCTTTATCAAGATCACGGAGGAATCATCTATGGAGCTCGGGGGCTCAACATCAACATTGCCCTCAAGCAATCGTGCTGTTTTTTTGGATAGCGAACTCGTATCTACCGCCACCACCTCCTCGAGTATCGCTTTGACGATCGCCTTGGTGGAATTGTGCGGAATTGAGTCTATAACAACCCTAGAAAATTTCGTCGAGTTCCGATGGAGGAATCTCTGGCAATCCACGATATACCGGAGCCCTGTCAAATCTGGATGGGAATTTGGATGAGTTTAGGGTGTGGTGTCCAGCTTCTACCTCGGACGTCCTTTGGAAGATCCAACCGTTGATCGGCTGCGGAATTCCTATATCTACCACCTCTCAAAATTTCAGCTCGATCCGACTGTCCAAACTGCGGGAACCTTCCGATTAGCGCATCACTTTTTGGATCTGTTTTCTGCACGAAAACGAATCCGACCCGAGTTCATCTTTTTTATGAACGGGATTTCGGACATCCCTTTTGAAGGAAGTTTTGTATGGGGTATTGTGTTTTGTTCCCGAACACATCCCACTAACTTTAAGATCTTTTGAACATGATCTTCAACATCATGCTGGTGTCAAACCAGTCCGGCAATATTACTCCACGGCTGCCGACCTGCGCTAGACACGTCGTCACTTTAGCCGAGCTCAACTTCTTCGGATCATCATCTCGGCAAGCTGAACAAGAGTCCGGCATCGCAAAGGATAAATCATCATCAACATCGCCGCCCCACGGATTACACGGAGCGGGCATACCAGCATCGCCGCACGGTTGCTTCATCAAGCCGGCATCGACCACGTCATGACCTGCATCGACAGGGCCGCACTATTGCTTCTTCAAGCTGGTGTCCATCATGCCAACCTACTTCGACTCATCGGCTGACGTCGAGGCTTCGACATCTCGGCTGGACCGGGGGCTTCGCCATCTCTTCATCAACCTACTCCGGACGCTTCGGCGTCACTAGCCGACCAGCTCCGTCACGTTAGCTGGGCCGAGGGCTTTGCCTCGGCGAGTCAACCTTTACCAGCATTGTCATGCCATCGTTTTATCGCCCATCAGGCAATGGGTGTGCGGAGCGAGTCCCAATTTTGGGAATCACCTTCCTTCGGATTGCTACAACAAATAAACCAGGTGCTATTAATCCCAATATTTTTTGCTTGTTTAGGTTCATTTTTCCCAAGGAATTATTACTCTGGTTTGTCCATGATATGTACACAGGTCTATCAAATGGTGACCGCATTAACGATGGTCGCGTGGTGGTTCGATCAGTTTCCGTACATAGTCCGGCGAACGCCGCATCCGGAGCTCGGACCAACCTGTGAATTCAGGCTTTGCCATGCCTCTACTACATCACGCCGACGCCCTGCATCGACATTGACTTCGGCACCAGGCCATATTTCTTCTATTCCTCACTTTGCATAAATTATTTATTATGCAACATTTTTTTTAATTATCATTATTACTATTATCTCCGGTTTGCACTATTTTTTGTGCACAGGAAAATGATCCGGGGACTTTGGCGTCACTCTGCCGGTCTGCATTGACCGTGCTATGTCACCACTTCGGCGTGGCGAGCTCTCCGCGCCGCCACCTCGGGACCGGCTTGGGGGATGGAACCTTGCCCCGCATCAAGCTCGGACCGCGTCATCAATACCGAACACATTAACCAGCTAAGTCGCTTTTATGCTCAAAGCTTTAATTTCTAACTTGTGCTCGGTTCGACCAAGCATTATACTTTTTGGAAAAAAGTTGCTTGTAAAAAATTTCCTTGTCCAAACTTTGTTTGTGACACATAAATTCAAATACCCCGTTTACTTGGGGGCTTCCTTTATGAAGCTTTTTCATGTTGCATATGATTATACTTGTACGGCTTCGTTCCATGTTCGTGTATTACGCCACAATATGCACCATATTGACTTAAGCGATTTGCAAGCTGGGTTGCCTCGCTCCTGTGTTTACCCCTACGTTCCCGATTGTTTGGCTAGGGAGTAAAGGGAGCACCTCTGCGATTGTCACGATCGGGTCAACTGAGCCGGACCTCAGACTGGGTGAAGCCGAAAGCTAGCACTCTTATAGTTTTCAATGATGGTCGGCACACAACAGAACTCATGAGTACAAAAAATCTATTGCACAAGTCTCATAATAACAATGAGCACCGAAGAATGGTATCGGTGGGGGTACTATTTTCTTCGAAGATGCTTCTTACACTTCACGGTAATATAGCATAAGTTCCCTGAGCGTGTTTTGTCTGTTACAGCCTTATGGCCTGATTGCCTGGTTATTGGAAACACCGTCGATATTCTCGACCGATGGAGTACATAACACTTTTCGGTCCTTGACCAAAGAGGGAGAAGCTGACGGTCGGTTAAGACGCGTTTAAAGTTCGGTTGAACATAGATACGATATAAGTACTTCGGTACATGCAATCATTCTTCTACCCAAGTCACTTGGGGGCTCTTAAGTTTATTTGAGCCGTTTTATAATAAGTGTTCTTCTTCTTAGTCGTTGCAAAGTTTTATTATTATTTATCACTCCTTTTTTCGACACGAGTGTGCGGCCACTAGCCGGGGAGCCTAATTTCTCTCTCAAAGCCGCTAGAGTTTAGTTTGCTAAACTGGCCTGATGAGAAGTACTCCGCCCTCGGGATAGGAGGTTGAAGTCGTAGGCTGACCCGCTTGAAGTCTTGAGATAGGATGTATCATGTTAAAGCACGACAGAAGCACTTCTTTTTTCTAAGACCAACTTTCGGATTGGCACCGAACACTTGATATTGTTCGGACGTCATGTTTTTACTGACGTTTCTTGGTTTTCCAAGCTTTTGGCACTTTTAAACTATTTGTGCTTTTCCAGCATTAGTCTCGCAGTGCAACGCCGGACACCTTTAGGGATTCGGCAAAAACATTCTCAGATATTGCTATATATGCATCGATTTCGAATTGTGTCTTCGGTCAATAGTTGGGTTGCCCGGCTCCTGCACTTGCTTCCTACGTTCCGTTTTGTTCGGCTAGGCGTGCAAAGGGAGAACCACTGCGATTGTGCTTCCAGCTCACATGGTTAAGCACCTTAGTGGAGAAAGCCGAAAACTGACTTTCACAATAAGCGTAAATTGGTCAGCGAACCGATAACTATGTTAAATGATGGGCCGTTCATAACATTGGCCGAAGTGTTTACGGCTTGACCCCGACTGTCGCCGAACACTACCGGGGGCTATTAACTGGCCTCCCAAACTAAATCCTCAATATTTTGCTCTTACATTAGAGCTGAGGTTTAATGATCATGCTTAGCATGACAACCCAAAGAAAGGAACCGATAGCGGGACTATTTTCTTTGGAAGACATTTCTTCTGTTAAACAGTAATATAACTCTCTGCGTACCTTTGTTTATAAAACCGTATGGCCAGATTGCCTTGTTTGTTGTAAATCTTTGCCCTCATAAAGGCTTTATAAAGTAGGACAAACACTCCTCGGCTACTGGCCGAGGAGGTGGAAGCCGATGGTCGGTCAACAAAGTTTTGTACAATGCGGATCCGAGCACTAATGACGTAAAGTACTTGGATACATAGAGTCATTACACATAATTTGTGATTTTACTATGGATATTGATCCTTAATTCGGCCACCCGTGCCCGCATTAAGGCTCGGGGGCTACTGGGCTTCGGGCTTATTATTTACAAATATTAAAGGGGCACATCGATCCCCTGATCTGGTGTTGCCACCCGACCAGTGTCTCGGCGGCTACTGCATTGCTTGTCCAATGCAGAAAATTTTATGTGCAATATAGTTTCCGAGGAGATTTTGATCCTCACGTTGGTCGGCCGCACCCAACCTGAGTCTCGAGGACTGAGCATGCCGCTTTTAGTGTCCCAAAGTATTCTGCCGAGCTTGGACTTGATCCTCAGGCCGATTTTGCAAATCAACCTGAGTCTCAGCGGCTACTAGGATCAGCGGTCTTACGTCATCCTTCAGGTGCATCTCGGGTTTTAGACCGATACACACCTTGAGGGCTACTGGCTATATATCTCGGCAGAGAATAAATTGCACCAATAAAAAATATTCACAAAAATCGGCCCACATTCGGGGTGGTGCACCACCTCGGAAGCAGTCCGGCATAAAGATCGGGCGCTAGTGGCTGGCTCCATAGAGGGCATTTCCGGCATTAAGCTCGGCTAAACTCCTTCAACTTTTTTGAACCAAGGTGATATGACACCTCGGATATAGTCCGGCGTTGGAGCTCGGATACATAGTCCGGCGTTGGAGCTCGGATACATTCCGGCGTTAGATCTGGGAAGCGGTCCGGCATTGGTGCTCGGCTGCAAAAGATACCTCGAATACAGTCCGGCGTTAGAGCTCGAACGCAAGAGGACACTGCCTCCCGGGAACAACTTCAAACCCGAGGTGTGGCATAAAAATAATAAGGCATTGATAAAGGCCGGAAACTTAAAGGGGCTCCTCGGATACCCGGCGTATAAACTCGTCGAATGCATTTCGGCGATCCTCAAGATCGAAGATGAGAAGATTTGTTGAACCAGTTTTCAAGACCGACGACCGAAGATGAAGAACAATTCGGAAGAATCGAGGAGCGTCCCTAACTTGAAGACCGGTTCAGGGGGCTACTGACGGTGTCCTGGACTAGGGGGTACTCACCAAGTCGTCTCCCGATCTATTAGATTGGGCCGAGGCCCCCCATGGCCAGTTCGGACAGCTGCCGCATACAAGGAAAATTCCACAAAGACTTGGCGATCAAGACAAGGACTTCTCCCCACCGGCGTATTCGGCTAGGACTCTTGTTAACCTAGGCCTCTGGTGCATTATATAAACCAGGGCCAGGCTAGTCAATAAAATATACAACTCCATATACAACTCCATATACAACAATCATACCGTAGGCTAGCTTCTAGGGTTTAGCCTCCTTGATCTCGTGGTAGATCTACTCTTGTACTACCCATATCATCAATATTAATCAAGCAGGACGTAGGGTTTTACCTCCATCAAGAGGGCCCGAACCTGGGTAAAACATCGTGTTCCCTGCCTCCTGTTACCATCCGGCCTAGATGCACAGTTCGGGACCCCCTACCCGAGATCAGCCGATTTTGACACCGACAGGGAGTGATGTGCTTTGTGCACCTCACAATCCTATAAATGTGTGTACATGAGTAATACCATCTAGTATTGATATTTCAAGATTATCTAGTCACTATGTGGTATGTCTTCTCATGAGAAATTCAAATTCTAAATAGTCCATTAATTATCTCTTGTTGGTTCCTTTTATTTGCCTCTTGTTTATCCTTAATTGGTATCACATTATGGGGGAGTAATATGCTATGTGTATATTACTAGCCTAGAAAATGTGTACATTTGAGATATTGTCACCTAGTGTTGATATTGTAAATTATCTTGTTCCTAGGTGGCATGTTAGCTCTACACGTTGCTATTTGCTTGTGTTTGGTGTGAAGATGATGTTGGATATCCTTGCAATCTACCACCGGGAATTATTTCCGAAAACTTATTGTCTTTTGACAATTGGTACTCACTTGTGTGGTAGAAATTATTGATCATCTTTACATTAGCCTTTGCTTTTATTTGCCTTATCTCTTGCCTAGGATTGTGTCAACTCCCATTGTATTCCATACCACTTGTGGATCTTATTATTTCCTTGAGCTTGTCTATTGTTTGTATAGATATAGTGAAAGTGGTGATCCCATCTTGTGCTTTTTGTATTCAAATGCAAATTCTCCATAATGCACAATGCTTGGGGGAGCTATCCTATTTTTCTTAGAACACTCACCTTGTGATCCTTTTCAAGTGTGTGTTGGTGGAATGCAAATCGTTTCTTTTGGTACTTTGTGGCATCATGAAACTTTGTAGAGCACTTGGTTTGTTTGGAACCATCCTATCTTTTGGGAGTTTGACATCTTTCTTTTTTTGTATCAATGGATATCTCATTCCTTGATGTATCGTTTAATGATATCCTCCAAGTGATGATTTATTCATTTGGTATCCTTTCTTCACTTGGCATTTCTTTTTCTTTTGGTATCGGTTCTTGAAAGTCTTGAGCATGCATATTAACTTCATGTAGTTTCTTTGGCATGATTTCCTTCTTTGACCCAATATATAGGGGAAACTCCACCAAGTCTCAAATTGGATGAGATGTGCATGTAATTCATTTTCATATCTATGTGCACATATTTATGTGGAGTTTGTCCTATGTATTGTTGGTTCTCTAACTCTTTGGTCCCAATGAGTTTGGGTACCATTTTGTTTGTGTTGTTGTTCTAGGAACAATTGGAGATGCATTGGATGCTCGACTCACTCACAAGGAAGGTGGTGTCACCATGTACTTATTGGATTCAAGCTAGGATGATCAATGAACTACTATCTACCCATAATTGGTATCTACTACATCCTTCCAATGATATCTCAGTAACAAGCATCTCTTCATGCATTCTTCCTTGCTTTCAACCTTGTGTAGGTTGCATCTTAGCATGATATTCATTCCATGTTGTGATACTTGTTTCCTTTCTCAAAGCATCTCAACGATGATCTCATATTACTAGTTGTGATGTCTTTGATGGTTGTGTAGTAGGAATTCATTTATATACAATAAGACCATATCTATCCATGTGCTATGCTTTCAAGCAAATATCTTATTGGTATATTTATGATTTCCTTGTGGATATCTTGTTGTTTACTTTTGTAACTATTTCGTGTGTGTATCTTTCTTTGTAGATATATATCATCATGATTTCGTCTACCTAGAATCTTATACACTTGAGAGAAGTTGCATATCTAGTTGATATCCTTTCTTTCACGTCCACCTTGTCTTTCTTATGTTATTTCTTTGGTGGCTCCGTGAAAGCTTTTGCCTTGAGTGCGTGTCTTATCTCGTTGCATCTTGATGCACTCTTGTGTGGTGAAGATTATTTTTGTCATGCTTATCTTTATGAGGCTTTTGCCATCTTAATTGGTATCCCTCGTCTTGATGAGGCTTTCATCTTCTATCTTCACCACGGGTTGTCACAAGCATAGGTTCTTTATATTCTTATTAGTAAGCTTGTGAACCCATTTACTTGTGTGTGGGAATGATAGGCCTTGCACTGTGTTGCCTCATTCTTTCAAGATTTTATTGATGCTTAATGCTCATTCGTACATTAGTCTTCTCAAGTGCATTGCCTTGACTCTCACACATCATTTTGGTTGAGCCCATTCTTAAGTTGCCTCTTTCACTTATTGCTCAACCATGTGTTTGTTACATGTACTAGGCTTAGTTTCCTATATGCTCACTTGCATTTGTTGTAAGTTTCTATTGATTTTGGGGGAGCTATGATCCTATTTTGTGCACTTTTTATCCAAATAAAAAAAATTCTTATGTGTGCACAAATCATGGGGAGATTCTCTAGTTTCTTTAGAACACTCCTTTGCTCATATCATAATATCCTTTATTCATGTAGCTCATAGGATCTTTGGTCTAGTTGGTTCAATTGATATCTGTTGATTGCTTGCTTCAATTGGTACCTTTTGATTGCTTGATTGCTTGTGTCTCTCTTTGTTATGTCCTTGTGGCATATCATTCCTTTAGCAATCTTGGTGCCACAATATAGTTGGTCTTCCTCCAAGTATTACCGTTGGATATGTGTATTGCATTCCACTCTCTTGTTGAAAAATACACAATTTATGGAGGAACACAATTTATATTAGCCTTCTATGCTTTTCGCCCATTTTGGCAATCGATGCCAATGGGGTAGAAGTTTCGGAGAGTTTTCTCCTTGCTTTGGTTTTGTTCCTAAGCATTTGCATCTCATACGCATGCATTATTGGTTGTTGCATTGCTTGGTGATGCATAATTCCCTGTATAAACTCTCGTGAAAGTGATTGTCATCAATTACCAAAATGGGGGAGATTGAAAGAACATGCGGTGCCCCCATGTTTGGTTTTGATAATTGATGACAATCTCTATGGACTAATGGTTTCCTTGGGTTATATTTGAAGGTTTTGTCCATAGGCTTTTCTTGGAGTACATGTGTTGGTTTCAAGGAGAGTTTGTGTCGACCAAGGTGCTATTCAAGGAATTATCCAAAGATTAGTCATTTGAGAGTTGAGCTTATTGCAAGCATGTCTTGAAGAAGAAGAAGAAGAAGAAGAAGAAGAAGATTGTTTGATCATTCATGTTTACCTTCAAGACATCATCCAAATGAAGAGAGTTGGAAAGAATCAAGGTTGATCAATACTAAGTCAAGAGTGAATCAAGTTGATTAACACATAAAGCGTACACGATGTACAGAGGGATCAAGTGATCCCATGGTATGGTAAGCATTGTCCATTACGCTTTGTGTACTAACCCATGGTCTTCGTGGGAGTTCTTTGTGGGGTTAGGTTGCGGTGTGCAAACTCAAGTGAAGCATCACGAAGAGATCAAATGCTTGGAGCTTGCAGTCCATTGTGGTGACAATGGACTTGTGAAGATGTGCGGAAGAGTGGCTCACCCATAGTGGAGTATGGGGGAGCAATTAACTAGTCTTCATCAAGCCAACACAATCAAGAAAGGTGGTCCAACTTGAGGGAGTCAAAATCGTCATCATCTAGCTCAAGTGGACCATGTGCAAGGCAAAGGTTTGCCCTTGATAGGTTTTCTATTTTATTGGTCTCATGATGGTAGTTGGGAGACCGGGTAATAGGATCGATTGTCGTACTATCAAGGGGGGCTCTCGATGAGTAGCTTGATCGTATCATTCGTAGAGAGCTCAAACCATTGCATCCTTGCATCGTCTTTCTTGGTTCTTGTTTGGTTCTCTTTATGAGTCTTAGAGCGTATGGTCATCTTGATGACAAGCTTGAGTTCATCAAAAACGGAGTTCGCATGCATCTTCTATGATGTTTTCGGTGTTGGAGGTTTTACCGGTCTTTTCCGAGGAAGGGTTCTCACCATTTTCTTATGGGCCTTTTCTCATTTTCTTCTTATTGATATTTCTTTCAAGATTGTGTTAGCCCTTGTCGCTAGCTTTCCAACAAACTTGGTTTCATCGAATTCGGAGTCCGTTTGCAAAAGTTGTGGCAGTTTTGGTGTTCTGAAAAGGCTGCAACGGTACTACCGTGAATTGGAGCGGATGTAATTTTTTACTACCGCTCCAGAGCAGTACTACCGTGGCTCCTACAGCGTTAGTACCGCTCCGGACCAAAAACTCGTCCCAAGTCCTGCGGTGGTAGGCCCGGAAGTATTTTTTTTTGTACCGCTCGCAAGCAGTAGTACCGCTACCATTTGCGATAGTACCGTGAGGTCGAGCGGTAGTACCGTGAGGATGAGCGGTAGTACCGCTCCGGCGGTTCTACTGGCCTTTTGCCTCCTCGCTGTTGTTTTTCAAAGGGGTACTTTCGCCCTAGCGGTAGTACCGCTCCCTGGAGCGGTAGTACCGCTCTATGCGGGATGTGAGCATAACGGTTGGATTTTTCCCCACCTATAAAAGGGGGTCTTCTTCCCCAATGAACCCAATCCTTTGAGCTCGTGTTCTTCCCCCTTTGTTGACCCTCTTCAATCTTGCTAACTCTCAATCCCTCCAATGATTCTTGCTAGTTCTTGAGGGAAAAGAGAGAGGAGATCTAGATCCACGTATCCACCAATCACTTTCTCCTCTAAGTGAGGGGAACCCCTTGGATCTAGATCTTGGAGTTCTTCGTGTTCTTCTTTCGTTCATCCTCTCATTTTCCTCCCTAGCATTAGTTGCTTTGGTGGGATTTGGGAGAGAAGGACTTGGGCACTCCGTGTGCCCTTGCCATTGCATTTGGTGCATTGGTTTGAGTTCTCCACGGTGATACGTGGAAGTGAAGTTTGAGAAGTTTATTACTCTTGGGTGTTTGTGAAGGAAATATGCCCTAGAGGCAATAATGAAGTTATTATTTATTTCCTTATATCATGATAAATGTTTATTATTCATGCTAGAATTGTATTAACCGGAAACATAATACATGTGTGAATACATAGACAAACAGAGTGTCACTAGTATGCCTTTACTTGACTAGCTCGCTAATCAAAGATGGTTATGTTTCCTAACCATGGACAAAGAGTTGTGATTTGATTAACGGGATCACATCATTAGTTGAATGATCTGATTGACATGACCCATTCCATTAGCTTAGCACCCAATCGTTTAGTATGTTGCTATTGCTTTCTTCATGACTTATACATGTTCCTATGACTATGAGATTATGCAACTCCCGTTTGCCGGAGGAACACTTTGTGTGCTACCAAACGTCACAACATAACTGGGTGATTATAAAGGAGCTCTACAAGTGTCTCCAAAGGTACATGTTGAGTTGGCGTATTTCGAGATTAGGATTTGTCACTCCGATTGTCGGAGAGGTATCTCTGGGCCCTCTCGGTAATGCACATCACTTAAGCCTTGCAAGCATTGCAACTAATGAGTTGGTTGCGGGATGATGTATTACGGAACGAGTAAAGAGACTTGCCGGTAATGATATTGAACTAGGTATGGGATACCGACAATCGAATCTCGGGCAAGTAACATACCGGTGACAAAGGGAACAACGTATGTTGTTATGCGGTCTGACCGATAAAAGATCTTCGTAGAATATGTAGGAGCCAATATGAGCATCCAGGTTCCGCTATTGGTTATTGACCGGAGACGTGTCTCGGTCATGTCTACATTGTTCTCGAACCCGTAGGGTCCGCACGCTTAAAGTTACGATGACAGTTATATTATGAGTTTATGCATTTTGATGTACCGAAGGTTGTTCGGAGTCTCAAATGTGATCACGGACATGACGAGGAGTCTCGAAATGGTCGAGACATAAAGATTGATATATTGGAAGTCTATGTTTGGATATCGGAAGTGTTCCGGGTGAAATCGGGATTTTACCGGAGTACCGGGAGGTATATGGGCCTTAGTGGGCCTTAGTGGAAGAGAGGAGAGGTGGCCAGAGATGGGCCCCCCCCCTTGGTCCAAATAGGACAAGGAGAGGGGGCCGGGCCCCCTTCCTCCTCTCTCTCCTCTTTTCCCCCCTCCGCGAATCCTATTCCAACTAGGAAAGGGGGGGAGTCCTACTACCGGGAGGAGTAGGACTCCTCCTGGCGCGCCACCTCTTGGCCGGCCAGCCCCCCCCCCCTTTGAGCCTTTATATACGGAGGCACGGGGCACCCCTAGAGACACAAGTTGATCCACGTGATCATATTCTTAGCCGTGTGCGGTGCCCCCTTCCACCATAGTCCTCGATAATATTGTAGCGGTGCTTAGGCGAAGCCCTGCGATGGTAGTACATCAAGATCGTCACCACGCCGTCGTGCTGACGGAACTCTTCCCCGACACTTTGCTGGATCGGAGTCCGGGGATCGTCATCGAGCTGAACGTGTGCTAGAACTCGGAGGTGTCGTAGTTTCGGTGCTTGATCGGTCGGGCCGTGGAGACGTACGACTACATCAACCAAGTTAACGCTTCCGTTGTCGATCTACAAGGGTACGTAGATCACACTCTCCCCCTCTCGTTGCTATGCATCACCATGATCTTGCGTGTGCGTAGGAAATTTTTTGAAATTACTACGAAACCCAACAGTGGCATCCGAGCCTAGGTTTTATGTGTTGATGTTATATACACGAGTAGAACACAAGTGAGTTGTGGGCGATATAAGTCATACTGCTTACCAGCATGTCATACTTTGGTTCGGCGGTATTGTTGGACGAAGCAGCCCGGACCGACATTACGCGTACGCTTACGCGAGACCGGTTCTCCCGACGTGCTTTGCACAAAGGTGGCTAGCGGGTGACAGTTTCTCCAACTTTAGTTGAACCGAGTGTGGCTACGCCCGGTCCTTGCGAAGGTTAAAACAACACCAACTTGACAAACTATCGTTGTGGTTTTGATGTGTAGGTAAGATTGGTTCTTGCTTAAGCCCGTAGCAGCCACGTAAAACTTGCAACAACAAAGTAGAGGACGTCTAACTTATTTTTGCAGGGCATGTTGTGATGTGATATGGTCAAGACATGATGCTAAATTTTATTGTATGAGATGATCATGTTTTGTAACCAAGTTATCGGCAACTGGCAGGAGCCATATGGTTATCGCTTTATTGTATGCAATGCAATCGCGCTGTGATGCTTTACTTTATCACTAAGCGGTAGCGATAGTCGTGGAAGCATAAGATTGGCGAGACGACAACGATGCTACGATGGAGATCAAGGCGTCGCGCCGGTGACGATGGTGATCACGACGGTGCTTCGGAGATGGAGATCACAAGCACAAGATGATGATGGCCATATCATATCACTTGTATTGATTGCATGTGATGTTTATCTTTTATGCATCTTATCTTGCTTTGATTGACGGTAGCATTATAAGATGATCTCTCACTAATTATCAAGAAGTTTTCTCCCTGAGTATGCACCGTTGCGAAAGTTCTTCGTGCTGAGACACCACGTGATGATCGGGTGTGATAGGCTCTACGTTCAAATACAACGGGTGCAAAACAGTTGCACACGCGGAATACTCAGGTTATACTTGACGAGCCAAGCATATATAGATATGGCCTCGGAACACGGAGACCGAAAGGTCGAGCGTGAATCATATAGTAGATATGATCAACATAGTGATGTTCACCAATGAAACTACTCCATCTCACGTGATGATCGGACATGGTTTAGTTGACTTGGATCACGTAATCACTTAGAGGATTAGAGGGATATCTATCTAAGTGGGAGTTCTTTAAGTAATATGATTAATTGAACCTAAATTTATCATGAACTTAGTACCTGATAGTATCTTGCTTATGTATGTTTGATTGTAGATAGATGGCCCGTGCTGTTGTTCCGTTGATTTTTAATGCGTTCCTTGAGAAAGCAAAGTTGAAAGATGATGGTAGCAATTACACGGACTGGGTCCGTAACTTGAGGATTATCCTCATTGCTGCACAGAAGAATTACGTCCTGGAAGCACCGCTGGGTGCCAGACCTGCTGCTGGAGCAACGCCAGATGTTATGAACGTCTGGCAGAGCAAAGCTGATGACTACTCGATAGTTCAGTGTGCCATGCGGCGGGCGACGGGGCACATCTCCTAGATTTTAGGGTTGGGCCTATACATATATAGCAAAAGGGTTTTCGGATAGGGGCATTTGGTCCCTCCGATCTTAATCGGACGATCTCAGATAAATAGGTTAGGGAGCCCAATTAACAAAACGGAGATGTTTTGTAGACGTTTGGGGATGATCCGGACACAACGGTAACGACTGTCCGGGTCAGGTCCGGGACAGTTTCGGACACGCGCGAGGGGTCGATGCACTGTGCAAAGAGGGGGTAGGCTGGGCCTAGGTTGTGTAGGAGAGGTCTTCAGCAGAGCAGAGAGAGACGGAAATGCAGCCCGGCAAGGTTTTCGGAGACCGAAAATGTCCGACGTGTGCCCGGCTATAATGCCGTTATAGTTTAACGGTTGAGCTATCAAACGAACTCCGAATGCGACGAAACTTGACAGGCGGTCTATCTACACTATAATAAGACCACACATCAACTCTCATCCCATTCCAAGAACATTTTTCTGGCCACTTATAAAATACTATTTCGGACATGCCGCGGGCGCGTGCAAGTGTGGTTGGGCTCAGAACGGACAACGGAGAGAACTCGGAGAACCCGGACAAATGCAAGTTTTGAAAAAAACATGATGATGCTATGAAAATGATGACATGATGAAATGCAACACGCAAGCAAATGACATGGCAACGCAGCGACTAACTGGAAGACACCTGGCACATCGGTCTCGGGGCGTTACACTGCCACCCTCAACGGCCTCTATGGTGACAACCTCTTCGACGCACTGGTGGCCCTGCGACTTCCCCTGTCGTGCCGGAGAATGTCCACCTCGAGGTCGCGCTCGCCGTGCAGCACCTGGCGCAGCAAGACACCATCGACATAATCACCCACGTCTACGCACAAATCGTCCACAAGGACTAGTACATGCAAGAGGAGGACGATAGGACGCTGGCCTTCTTGGACCGTAGGGCAACCTTGGATGGCATTGTTCAGAAGCATGTTGAGCTTGCCGCCAACGCCGCTACTCCTCACACGTCGGTTGGTGACCTGGTGCACTAGGGCGTGAGGATGTCGTTGATGGATCTGTATGCATCTTTATCTTTCCGTCAAATCCATGTAGTAGTATATGGTACTACTAGTAATTATCTTACCTTCTGCATCAACTTCATAATTTTCGTACATACTCCATGCATGAACCGCGCCAGAACCAAACTTCTCATTACTCTAGGGAAAATCGTTATTTCTATCTATCGGTCGCGCCATGGAGCAGAACCAATTTTACAAGTTACAAGTTCAAAAGGAAAAGCCTGTCGTGTTCTCTTCGCACCCCCACATAGTTGGTCCGGCATGCCGCTCAAGGGGGAATGCGTGCTATGTTGCATTTTCACTTACAAGTGGGACCGCAGTTGAGCAAACTGACTATCGGCAAACCCCCACCCTGCCCACCGTGCGATGGCTGAGAAAACAGGAGGGAGAAGAGATGGTTGTAGCATGGACTCAAAGAAAATTGGTGTCGGATGGGACTCGTGTGGGTGGCGTATGCCGTACTGCTAGACATGAATGCTAGTTATGGCACATGCCACCCCACTATATCGAGGTGCTGGTTACGGAGAAGAAATTTCCTGGAGTCCGTGCTCAGCTCTCCTTTATCTCTCCTCTTAGCCAGCCAGCAGACGCGCGGAGCCCATCGTCTGTTTGCTCATATGCGGTCCCACATGTCAGTGAAAACGCAAGAGGACCCACTAAACCTGCACATCTTTCACCTCGACATGCTGGTGATGAAAAACAAATCCAATAAAGATCTTCGGTGGCCTCTTTTGGAGTTACTCAAGAGTAGTAAGATTCTATTTACAGTTTAACCCAAGATGCACATCACGTGGCTTCAACTACCACTTTATTTTCTTGCATGACACGACCTGGATGCTGCATGTCCCACGTGTCGGCAAAAGGAGGAAGAACTCGACCAAATCTTCGGTTGTGCTCTCGGATTAGACTAGTTGTGCTAACTTAAAATTTTATTGTGTAGAATGGATGCAAGTTTTGGTATTGGGAATAAGAGTACAACGATATATTGATAGAACACAATTTAGTAGATGTTCTAGCACTTTTAGCTAGCATAGAGGCCAGAGATGAGACTAGTGCACTTGTTGATAGAATAGAGGCTAGACACGTCTACTTCTTTACACTCGAAGAAGAAAGAAGCACGCAAGATCGAGCCTCCGCAGATCAACAATGAATGCATCAAGAAGGCACTAATCCAAATTACATTAGCAGTTATGGAAGTTGGATATCTTCTAAAATGTATTCTTGTGGTTCTTGTTTTCTTTGGTCTTGCTTTTCTAGTCAAAATTTTGGTGATGTATTTCCATGTACCAAAAAATCAATGATGAAAAAAGATATGTGTCTGCAAAGAAAAATGTACATGGTCGGGATGCGTCCGCGCGTTCGGCGCACGGCCACCGCATCCGAGAAATGGCCAGGACACGACCCCATTGCCCTACCCAAACAGACATAATCCAGGCAAAACGGAGGTCTGTTTGGGGTCGTGCGTTGGAGTTGGCCTTACAAGTGAGACCGCAGTTGAGGAAACTGACTATCGGCAAACCCCCACCTCGCCCGCCGTGTGATGGCTGAGTTAGAGAAACAACGAGGTTGAAGAGATTGCTGTAGCATGGACTCCAAGAAATATGGTGTCAGATGGAAGTCATGCTGGTGGCGTGTGCCGTACTCCTGGACGTGAATGCTTGTTCTGGCCCATGCCACCCTACTACTCCTACTACTTATAGTAGTAGTATCGATGATTCGAGGTGCTGGTTACGTACAGCGAACACATTAACATATGGCCCACCTCACACTATGACCAAATTTCCTGGAGTCTGTGCTAGGTTAAAAAGTGTTCTTTGTGAGGATGGGTGGCTGGTCTCAAGTTTAAAACTTGTTGTATTACGTACGTAGACGTAGAGATAGTGCAGCATGTGAAGCTAGTACAAATAGTATACTATTGTTGATTGGCCACATCCGATAACCTGTTGCAATGCACGTACAATTATGTATTCGGAAAATATTTTTTTGTCTCGTCAAAGAACCCACTCAGAGAAGCGACTCGAAAGCCATTCATAAATTTAGTAAGTTTATCACAGGCATATCATTTTATTACATACAACAGGTCATCAACCCACAACGACAATGAGGATACATTATAAATACTAAAGTTTTCATCACACAACAAATAACAAGCAATGGAATGAACTTAAACTCAACCAATCCTCGGCGTTGGAAACGCTTGCTTTGAACCACAAGAGATTCTCTGGGAAGGGCCAGCTACTGTCAATCTCGAGACCAACGCAGGACTGATCATCCAGGCTGAAGCGGCCTACTATATCACGACCAGCGTAGGGAACCACCGCAATGTCCAACGTATAGATACAGTTACTTCTCATAAATGGTAGTAACATTGTGTCAATAGCAGTTGGATTGCCTTTCACCATCATTGGATAGTTTTGTCCAAGAAAGAGCGAGTTTTCTCCAAGGCTATCAATACTGTACCAAGGAGAAGGTGTTGGCGCTAGCACACTAGTATCCATCCCGAATACCATGCAACGGGTGTTGGAATAGGTCCGGAGAGTGCGACCATGGGAGACAACACTTGCTCCCTCAGTAGTAACATCAGCAGTGGGCTGTATACAGACAAGAAGGGGTGATCCATCGGAATTAGTTGCTAGCCGCCAGTGAGCATATGGGCCCTGCTCGTCCTCATGCTCGTGATCATCACCATCATCATCTCCCCCTTGGTTATAAAAAATTTCAAGTATAGGTGGTGGAATGTTCACGGGACCTTGGAAACACAAGAAGAAGGTTAATTAGTAGAGAAGGGAAACTTGCTAACTCGCATGCATGTGGATGAAACAATTATAATTACGGTGGAAGACAAACATACCGAAACTACGAGGATACCATGCAAAAACAGTGTCACGAGTGGTGGCAGCAAACACAAGACCCTCGTATTGAATTGCATCACAGTACACATCCGTGTATAGAAACTGATTTTTGAGCAATATTCATCTAGTCGAACCACGAAGGATGGCAACAAGCTTGTCGAAGATAGCAACAACTTCATAGTTCTTGTAATTCCAAGAGCGGTTGGGAACTCGACAATTGCTATCTTCCGTAGACGATAGTCACCATGATCGTATTTGAACGTACGTAGATCATCTGTGTGCTCAACCTCAGGGCGCTATGAGATTTTTGGAAGTGGAATCCGCTGACGAGTGTACACATTCACAAGTTCCCACTCGCAATTGTACCCAATATAAACAACCCAATCTCCATTTGCGCCATCCCAGGCCTTACCCTGAAGCGATGGCATCTTGACATCACACATATCGTTATCAAGCGGCATCAACTTGCACAAGGCGAGGCCGCCATCGTCCGCGCCCATGCGAACAGGCTTATAGCGAAGAAGGTAAGGGAGATCAAACTGCTCATGGACCCTTGGGTTCCTTGTAATGATGTTATTAGTCGAGTCGAGAATGGTCTTGAACGAACCTGCCATGCTAGCCGAGGTGATGACATCGCATCGATCAATGAGTCCCCTCACCACGTCATCTTTCAGATCGGGGCAAGAATAACGGGGTCGTTTCTGGCTTGTTCCCTCCATGTAGAAGACGATCAAAAAATGGTAGAAGGAAAGGTGAAGGAAAATGGAGGAGGGAGGAAGAGCGTGCGACAACAGTTCCAAATCGAGAGGGAAAGGCAAAGAGTCGGTGGACGATTGCCAGTTTGCCATGGTACACGAAGAGGCGCCCTGGCCTACACGTCCTTTCGGAAATTGTACAAAAGGACTTGCCATCGTCTCACTGACATGTTGGAACGGGACCACATGTCAACGAAACATGGTGTGTAATTTCTCGTGCAAAATGCGATCTGGCCGCGTTGGCCTGAGGTGCCGCATTAGTTATCGACCTTTATTTTTTTAATGGCGTGCCGTTCAGTTTTGAAGCACGACTAACTGGTACTCAGAGAAAATATAAACTACTCTACCACTACACCACCTCTAGTACTAGTAGTATGAAAAAGATATATAGGCTGGAGCTTTAGAGCTTTCTTGCTAAGGGCTGCCCACTTGCTTCTTACACTATCACCCTCTCTCCAGATCTAAAAAAGACGACCTCTCTCTCTCTCCTCACCGGTGGTCACAGATCCGCCAGGGAAGAAAAGGACATGCAACGTTGAAACACTCGTCGTCGGCGTGCGAGGTCACGTACTGACGACAAGGCCGTCCTCTCAGACCTAGCGCCCACGCGGGATGGCCTCCGTCCCCAAGCTCGTTGCCATAGTGCGTGCGGAGGACGATGACCACGAGCGAAGCCACTTCCCGCCGACCCTCAGGTATGCTACCTCTTTTCGAACCATACCCTTGTTCTATTGCCCCATCTACCACGTCGCTGCATGTGGATATTTTTCCACTCCGCCATCTTCCCAATTTCCTATCCTCTGCTCTGCTGGTCACGCAGACGAAAACCTTAATTTGCACTATTAAAGGAAACCCTACTTCATGCAGACTAATCCATGTCAGGGTTGAATAAGGAAAGAAAGGGAGACTGTACTATCCAAGAGAGTAGGCATCGAACCTGCATCTATATTTAAAAGGGGAAAATCAGTAGCTAAGGAACGAGTCTCATGTCTCTTGGTTGAAGAAGGGTATAAAGGCATAACAATGCAATAGAGAATGACTAGGTCGATCTATTTGTTGTCCTCACATAGGAAAAAGGTGGCTAAAGAGAACAAAAATGGGACGTAATCCACATATGATGGCTGGATATTTGTTGCTATGGGCAACCATACCTCCCTCACCACTCTATGTGTCCGTGGAGGTACATCGTACTGGTGCGCCCACTGTCCGAATGGGTCTCCCATGCTCTTATTGCCACTTTTTTGCTGTTAGTATAACACCAGCGGTAAAGTCAACCAATGCTACTGCTAAAGTGAAGCCACATTGAAAGAACATGCGGTGCCCCCATGTTTGGTTTTGATAATTGATGACAATCTCTATGGACTAATGGTTTCCTTGGGTTATATTTGAAGGTTTTGTCCATAGGCTTTTCTTGGAGTACATGTGTTGGTTTCAAGGAGAGTTTGTGTCGACCAAGGTGCTATTCAAGGAATTATCCAAAGATTAGTCATTTGAGAGTTGAGCTTATTGCAAGCATGTCTTGAAGAAGAAGAAGAAGAAGAAGAAGAAGAAGAAGAAGATTGTTTGATCATTCATGTTTACCTTCAAGACATCATCCAAATGAAGAGAGTTGGAAAGAATCAAGGTTGATCAATACTAAGTCAAGAGTGAATCAAGTTGATTAACACATAAAGCGTACACGATGTACAGAGGGATCAAGTGATCCCATGGTATGGTAAGCATTGTCCATTACGCTTTGTGTACTAACCCATGGTCTTCGTGGGAGTTCTTTGTGGGGTTAGGTTGCGGTGTGCAAACTAAAGTGAAGCATCACGAAGAGATCAAATGCTTGGAGCTTGCAGTCCATTGTGGTGACAATGGACTTGTGAAGATGTGCGGAAGAGTGGCTCACCCATAGTGGAGTGTGGGGGAGCAATCAACTAGTCTTCATCGAGCCAACACAATCAAGAAAGGTGGTCCAACTTGAGGGAGTCAAGATCGTCATCATCTAGCTCAAGTGGACCATGTGCAAGGCAAAGGTTTGCCCTTGATAGGTTTTCTATTTTACCGGTCTCATGATGGTAGTTGGGAGACCGGGTAATAGGATTGATTGCCGTACTATCAAGGGGGGCTCTCGATCAGTAGCTTGATCGTATCATTCGTAGAGAGCTCAAACCATTGCATCCTTGCATCATCTTTCTTGGTTCTTGTTTGGTTCTCTTTGTGAGTCTTAGAGCTTATGGTCATCTTGATTACAAGCTTGAGTTCATCAAAAACGGAGTTCGCATGCATCTTCTATGATGTTTTCGGTGTTGGAGGTTTTACCGGTCTTTTCCAAGGAAGGGTTCTCACCATTTTCTTATGGGCCTTTTCTCATTTGCTTCTTATTGATATTTCTTTCAAGATTGTGTTAGCCCTTGTTGCTAGCTTTCCAACAAACTTGGTTTCATCGAATTCGGAGTCCGTTTGCAAAAGTTGTGGCAGTTTTGGTGTTCTGAAAAGGCTGCAGCGGTACTACCGCGAATTGGAGCGGATGTAATTTTTTACTACCGCTCCAGAGCGGTACTATCGCGGCTCCTACAGCGGTAGTACCGCTCCGGACCAAAAACTCGTCCCAAGTCCTGCGGTGGTAGGCCCGGAAGTATTTTTTTTGTACCGCTCGCAAGCAGTAGTACCGCTACCATTTGCGGTAGTACCGTGAGGTTGAGCGGTAGTACCGTGAGGTCGAGCGGTAGTACCGTGAGGATGAGCGGTAGTACCACTCCGGCGGTTCTACTGGCCTTTTGCCTCCTCGCTGTTGTTTTTCAAAGGGGTACTTTCGCCCTAGCGGTAGTACCGCTCCTTGGAGCGGTAGTACCGCTCTATGCGGGCTGTGAGCATAATGGTTGGATTTTTTCCCACCTATAAAAGGGGGTCTTCTTCCCCAATGAACCCAATCCTTTGAGCTCGTGTTCTTCCCCCTTTGTTGACCCTCTTCGAGCTTGCTAACTCTCAATCCCTCCAATGATTCTTGCTAGTTCTTGAGGGAAAAGAGAGAGGAGATCTAGATCCACGTATCCACCAATCACTTTCTCCTCTAAGTGAGGGGAACCCCTTGGATCTAGATCTTGGAGTTCTTCGTGTTCTTCTTTCGTTCTTCCTCTCATTTTCCTCCCTAGCATTAGTTGCTTTGGTGGGATTTGGGAGAGAAGGACTTGGGCACTCCGTGTGCCCTTGCCATTGCATTTGGTGCATCGGTTTGAGTTCTCCACAGTGATAAGTGGAAGTGAAGTTTGAGAAGCTTATTACTCTTGGATGTTTGGGCACCCTAGAGCTTGTTCCTCTTGGGTGCCTTGGCGCCCTAGACGGTTGGTGGTGTTCGGAGCTCAATCATTGTGGTGCAAAGCTCCGGGCAATCGTCGGGGTCTCCAATTAGGTTGTGGAGATTGCCCCGAGCAATTTGACGGGTTCCGGTGACCGCCCCCAAGGGTTGCCAACGTGTACGGGTTCGGTGACCGCCCCCAAGGGTTGCCATTTGTACGGGTTCGGTGACCGCCCTCAAGGGTCCCTTAGTGGAATCACGGCATCTTGCATTGTGCGAGGGTGTGAGGAGATTACGGTGGCCCTAGTGGCTTCTTGGGGAGCATTGTGCCTCCACACCGCTCCAAACGGAGATTAGCATCCGCAAGGGTGTGAACTTCGGGATACATCGTCGTCTCCGCGTGCCTCGGTTATCTCTTACCCGAGCTCTTTACTTATGCACTTTACTTTGTGATAGCCATATTATTTCTTGTCATATATCTTGCTATCACCTAGTAGTTTATCTTGCTTAGCATAAGTTGTTGGTGCACATAAGTGAGCCTAGTTGTTGTAGGTTTTGTGCTTGACAAATTAACCGCTAGGTTTATTCCGCATTTGTTCAAGCCTAAACCGTAATTATTTTAAAGCGCCTATTCACCCCCCCCCTCTAGGCGACATCCACGGTCTTCCACACATTTAACTAATGCCACACTCAGTCTAATGCCATCGATAAATTTAAGCAATGCCATTTAATGTCTTTGGATTATTTCAGGGTTGGTTGTTGATTGTGGATGTATTAAAGATTTTTCAGCTAAGGCATTCTAATGTTGTTGCACAGCTGATACGTCTCCATCGTATCTACTTTTCCAAACACTTTTGCCCTTATTTTGGACTCTAACTTGTATGATTTGAATGGAACTAACCCGAACTGACGCTGTTTTCAGCAGAATTGCCGTGATGTTATTTTATGTGCAGAAAACAAAAGTTCTCGGAATGACCTGAAACTCCACGGAATGTCTTACAATAATAATAAAAAATCCTCACCAAAGATGAAGACCAGGGGGCAAACACCCTTCTCACGAGGGTGGGGGGCGCCCCCCCCCCTAGGGCGCGCCCCTACCTCGTGGGCCCCCTGGAGACTTTCTGACTCCAACTCCAACTCTATATAACTGCTTTCGGGGAGAAAAAATCGAGGAGAAGAAATCATCGCGTTTTACGATACGGAGCCGCCGCCAAGCCCTAAAACCTCTCGGGAGGGATGATCTGGAGTCCGTTCGGGGCTCCGGAGAGGGGGATTCGTCGCCGTCGTCATCATCAACCATCCTCCATCACCAATTTCATGATGCTCACCGCCGTGCGTGAGTAATTCCATTGTAGGCTTGCTGGACGGTGATGGGTTGGATGAGATTTATCATGTAATCGAGTTAATTTTGTTAGGGTTTGATCCTTAGTATCCACTATGTTTTGAGATTGATGTTGCTATGACTTTCCTATGCTTAATGCTTGTCACTAGGGCTCGAGTGCCATGATTTCAGATCTGAACCTATTATGTTTTCATCAATATATGAGAGTTCTAGATCCTATCTTGCAAGTCTATAGTCACCTATTATGTGTTATGATCCGTTAACCCCGAAGTGACAATAATCGGGATACTTACCGGTGATGACTGTAGTTTGAGGAGTTCATGTATTCACTATGTGCTAATGCTTTGTTCCGGTTCTCTATTAAAAGGAGGCCTTAATATCCCTTAGTTTCCATTAGGACCCCGCTGCCACGGGAGGGTAGGACAAAACATGTCATACAAGTTCTTTTCCATAAGCACGTATGACTATATTCGGAATACATGCCTACATTACATTGATGAATTGGAGCTAGTTCTGTGTCACCCTAGGTTATGACTGTTACATGATGAACCACATCCGGCATAATTATCCATCATTGATCCGATGCCTACGAGCTTTCCATATACTGGTTTACGCTTATTTACTTTCTCGTTGCTATTGTTACAATTACTACAAAATACCAAAAACATTACTTTGCTTTCGTTACTCTTTTGTTACCATTACCATCACTATCATATTACTATGCTACTAAACACTTTGTTGCAGATACTAAGTTTCCAGGTGTGGTTGAATTGACAACTCAGCTGCTAATACTTGAGAATATTCTTTGGCTCCCCTTGTGTCGAATCAATAAATTTGGGTTGAATACTCTACCCTCGAAAGCTGTTGCGATCGCCTATACTTGTGGGTTATCAAGACCAATTTTTGGCGTCGTTGTCGGGGAGCATAGCTCTATTCTTTGAGTCACTTGGGATTTATATCTGCTGGACACTATGAAGAACTTGAGAGATCCAAAAACTAAGATTTATCCCTCAACTACGAGGGGAGGTAAGGAACTGCCATCTAGCTCTGCACTTGATTCACCTTCTGTTATGAGTAAATTTGCGACACCTACACCTGCTTCTCCTATTCATTCTGATATGTCACATGTTATTGATGATGCCACTTCTGCTATGCATGATACTTATGATGAAACTACCTCTATGCCTGATACTACTATGCCACTTAGTGATTTTCTCGAGGAACAACTTGCTAGGGCTAGAGAAATTGAAAATATGGAATCTGATGATACTGATGAAAGTGATGATGAAGAATCACTTGTTATTCCTGAGGTTTATTTATTTGATCAGGAAGCTTTTTTTGCTATTTTAGCTTGCAAAAATAGAACCGAACTTAAAAAATTATTAACTAAATGGAGTAAGCAATCTCTAAATGCTAGAATGAAACCTGACCCTGCTTTTGCTACTTCACCTATCTTTGTTACTGATAAGGATTATGAATTCTTTGTTGATCCTGATATAATGACTTTGGTTGAATCTGATCCTTTTCATGGTTATGAATCTGAAACTGTTGTGGCACATCTTACTAAACTGAATGATATAGCCACCCTGTTCACTAAAGATGAGAGAACTCGCTACTTTTATATCCTCAAAATATTTCCGTTCTCATTAAAGGGTGATGCTAAGATATGGTTTAATTCTCTTGATCCTGGTTGTGTGCGTAGTCCCCAGGATATGATTTACTACTTCTCTGCTAAATATTTCCCTGCTCATAAGAAACAAACTGCTTTAAAGGAAATATACAACTTTGTGCAAATTAAAGAAGAGAGTCTCCCACAAGCTTGGGGGAGGCTTCTCAAGTTACTTAATGCTTTGCCTGATCATCCTCTTAATAAAAATAAAATACTTGATATCTTTTATAATGGACTAACCAATGCTTTCAGAGATTACCTGGATAGTTATGCTGGTTCTCTTTTCAGGGAAAGAACACCGGATGAAGCTGAAATCTTATTGAACAATATGTTGACAAATGAAAATAATTGGGTAGCTCCTGCTCCAATTAATGAGCCTATTCCTAAACCAACTCCGAAGAAGAGAGGTGTTCTATTTCTCAGTCCCGAAGATATGCAAGAGGCAAAGAAATCTATGAAAGAAAAAAGGTATTAAAGCTGAAGATGTTAAGAATTTACCTCCTATTGAAGAAATACATGGTCTTAATTCACTGCATATTGAAGAAACATATGATCTTAATCCTTTATTTATTGAAGAACCTCCAGACCTCGATAACCCGACACAGGTAGTAAAGGTGAATTCTCTATATATATATGATAAAGCTGTAATCCCATTTACCAAAATTGCTAACCCATGCTTAGATGAGTTTGATAAATTTATGGCTAAGCAAGAAGACTTTAATGCTTATTTTGATAGACAATTGAAATACAATTCAAATATGCTTGAACACTTGGGTGATTATATGGCTAATGTTAAATGTGAACTTAAACTTATTAGTAAACATGTTTCTATGGTTACCACTCAAGTAGAACAAGTACTTAAAGCTCAAAATGATTTGCTCAATGAATTGAATAGTAAAGATAATGATTATGCTGTTAGAGTGGCTACTAGAACTGGTAAAATGACTCAAGAACCTTTGTATCCTGAAGGCCACCCTAAGAGAATTGAGCAAGATTCTCAGAGAAATAACATAGATGTACCTAGTTCTTCTAAAAGGAAGAAAAAGAAAAATGATAGAACCGCGCAAACTTCTAGTGAACCTATTGCTGAACCACCTGATAATCCAAATGATATTTCTATTTCTGATGCTGAAACACAATCTGGTAATGAACCTAATGATAATGTTCATGATGATGCTCAACCTAGTAATGATA
Organism: Triticum urartu; assembly: GCF_056163025.1. Lineage (NCBI taxonomy): Eukaryota > Viridiplantae > Streptophyta > Magnoliopsida > Poales > Poaceae > Triticum > Triticum urartu. The sequence goes on along the minus strand of NC_141876.1, from coordinate 460,230,475 downwards.
ATGATGTAGAAATTGAACCTGTTGTTGGTCTTGATAACCCACAATCAAAGAATCAACGTTATGATAAAAAAGACTTTGTTGCTAGGAAACATGGTAAAGAAAGAGAACCATGGGTTCAGAAACCCATGCCTTTTCCTTCCAAACCATCCAAGAAAAAGGATGATGAGGATTTTGAGCGCTTTGCTGAAATGATTAGACCTATCTTTTTGCGTATGCGATTAACTGATATGCTTAAAACCAATCCTTATGCTAAGTACATGAAAGATATTATTACAAATAAAAGAAAGATACCGGAAGCTGAAATCTTCACCATGCTTGCTAATTATACTTTTAAAGGTGGAATACCAAAGAAACATGGAGATCCAGGGGTACCTACTATACCATGCTCCATTAAAAGAAACTATGTTAAAACTGCTTTATGTGATCTTGGAGCCGGTGTTAATGTTATGCCTCTCTCTTTATATCGTAGACTTGACTTGAATAAGTTGACACCTACTAAAATATCTTTGCAAATGGATGATAAATCAACTGCTATACCTGTCGGTATTTGTGAGGATGTGCCTGTTGTAGTTGCAAACGTTACTATTTTAACGGACTTTGTTATTCTTGATATTCCCGAGGACGATAGTATGTCTATTATTCTTGGAAGACCTTTTCTTAATACTGCAGGGGCTGTTATTGATTGCACTAAAAGCAATGTCACTTTTCATGTTAATGGTAATGAGCATACGATACATTTTCCGAGGAAACAACCTCAAGTTCATAGTATCAATTCTATCAGAAACATTCCATCGATTATATTTGGAGGTTTTGAATTTCCTCTTTCTACCGTCAAGAAGAAATATGATATACTTATTATTGGGGATGTGTATATCCCCATTGGGGTAACCTAGTGTTATTCGAAATTTCTCCGGTTTCATGTTAATTGAAATGAGTTTGTTAATAAGACTTGATCAACCTTATTAGTGAATTCCTTTTGACGAGTATGAGATGGATAAAACTAGAAGCACAACCTTCTGTACCCTCTTTTTACTTTCTGTTATTTATACTAGTTGACCCATTGAGCCAAATGGTGCAGAGACCCACTAAAGACATGTTGTCGATGAAAATAGTTTCATTTTGCAAGGACATATGGCAGGGACCAGCTAAATTAATGTGGGCGTTGAAAAGGAAATACATGGGGTAACAAATTTAACCCGAGGGTCCTTAATAAAAAACAATGAAGGCTTGCTGTCAATAATAGGATGTATAATAACAGTACCTGTTGCGCCAGATGGCACATGGTCCCATTTCAAACCAAGAGCTATTTAAAAATAATTAACAATTTGGCAATAATAAGGATCCTCTTAATAATGAAAATTGAAAGAAACATAGCATACATAGTCAGGCATCCTCTCTATACAATTCTGCGATGTCAGCTGGAACTTTGGAATCAAGGTCACACTTTGTCCTTGCGCCGTTGGTAAACTGTGCCCTCCCACTACTCTGAATCCATAGCGTTTTGTCCCTCACAACCCCTTTATAGGTCAGATGCACTATAATTCCTTCATTTTTTAAAGGAGCTTAACAACCAATGCCTTGCACAACATTTTTTATCTCTTCATTGAGGCATGTTTATAGTTCCCACTCCTCTGCTCTGTTATGTTAGAAGGATGAACTCTCTATAGCCATCTCTTCTTTTTTTTAAGGGAACTGGACAAACAATGACCAATGCCATGTTTATGAAATGTTGTACTGTAATAGAAGTGCAAACATGAAACGAGAAACCAATTGAAGAAACAAGGACTTTTTGGTCTACTGGAATTTAAGGGCAGACTTGAAATGGAAGGTCAAACCAAGATTGACAAGTAGCACATCACAAAAAAAAAGTTTATAACAGATATAGAAGTGACAATAAATAAGTTTTTTCAAGATTTACAATGAAGTACATGATTTGGCTTCTTGCTCTAAAATAGAAATCTGCAGCACTAACTTGGTGACAATCCCACCAATTCAACGACAATGGACATATTTTCTACACTTCACTCCTTTGCGGCTTGTAGAGTCAAAGGGCTACGACCATCATTGCAGAAAAGGAAAAAATTAACAATAGTTCTTGCGTGAATGAGTCGTCAGGTAATCATGTGAGTCTACTATATATAAACTATAGGCAAAATTCAGCAACAAAGGTAACATGCGTAGTGAGAAACTGGATAACAGAAGGAATACTTTCAACCAAGTCTAGAGGAACACATACTATGCCCAGGAACTTTTCACTGACGTAACAATGCAACTATTCATAGCAACAAAATTTATACAGAAAAGGGGGATACTCCTACTCAAACAACAACAACAAAGCCTTTAGTTCCAAACACTCCTAGTCAACCTCCCTAAAATTTAACCGGATTTCATCTGATAACCTAGAGGCCAGCTGGAGATTGAGCAATATTGGAATATACATATATATTTCAAACAAATTAATGAACTGGGATGAACGGATCTTAGAAGGATAGCCTCACTTGGGGCTTTGGAACTTGAGTATCTCCATGGCTAATCAAGGCTTAGAGAAGCAGCAGTTAAAGCATCAGTCGAGTTAAGGTATGCCGTTATCAATCCTTCTTTTAGTAATCTGAACACGACGTTAGTAATGCCAAGGCAAATACCTTGATACCCTGTTCATGGTCATCTCGTTACTGAAAAATAAATGTAAAACTGGCCTGCAAGATAAAAGCATTTCCCAGTACCTAAATGTACAACCTGGGATCGTCAGTGCTCTTAACATTCAGTTACTGGGAATACCGCTGGATGAAATTATAGTGCAAACTCCAGGTCTTATAAATTTTAATACATTCAACAACTAAGACTTTGAGCCATGAGATTATATGTCAATAGTTACATTTAAGCTTGTGAGAGCATAAATCAATCATAAAAAGGTAGAAAGAATAAGCTCCAGAACACAATAAGGGCTTAAACTACTTATTTGAAAACAGTGGAACAAATCATTAAATCTAACTAATTTTAAATGATCCAGTTTTAAGAATTAATATGGTACAGCTAAGAGAAGGCTACAAAATCATCAATCAAGAAGACTCTATATAAGATTGATAATTAGAGACAACTGTCACTGCTCGGTCACATACCGTGGTCGACATGAGCAATGACAGACATGTTATGGATAATTTTTTATCCACAATTCCACGGAGCTCCTCCGTTCTAAACCTCACCGTTTTGACTGCTTTTGAATGTCACACCAGGAATACCCTTCCTGCTCTAATAATAGCAAGCTATCAGAATCAAGCAATAATATAGTGTGAATAACTGAACATGGGAATCCGACAGTAATATATACTAACGATCCTTTAAAGTAATTATGACCACATTTGTCTACTCAAAGCTCAAAAGTGCACTTAACAATCATGTACAACAATTAGTTTTATACACTGCCACCAAAATATTTTAACCAACACTTCGACCAACAGCCCCGGTGAAGTGAAATATATAATTAATATGGTCAATCGAGCATATTATATTAATGTATTAGAACTAATAAAAGTGCACTGAGAAGGCAGCCATAAAGCAAGAACAACCACTGCTAAGGGCACTGACGATCACAGTAATGAGAAAAAGTAACACATGGCAATAACAAAGAAACGTAATCCATTATGAAGAGAGGATGCAGGTGGAAAGAAACGTAATCCAAAAAATAAGACTAATATAGACAAGCCTCAAAAACTAATACTACTATTGACACACCTCTGACACTAAGACTATATATAGACAAGCCTCCAAAAGTAAGGCTAATGGAACACGAAGTAGTACCTCCTGCAATTTCTTCAATCTAATTCCTTTTGATTCTATGGGAAAAGGTTGCAACAAGAGGAATAGCCTGCAAAAATAGATAGATCAAATGTTGTACAAGTCAAAAAAAGTTACTGCTAGCCATAGTGCATACATTCTATCTCTTATTGTACTTTTTGCAACATACTACAACTCAGAGCAGATACATGACATATCATGGTAATGCCACAATGGTTATTATCGACTGGAATCAGTTGTCCAGATTTTTACTGGTAAATCAATTCAGTTTACATGCAACTAACAAAATTTTATAGGGAAATGTTGTACTGATATCATGGTGGCGCAAGCATAGAAGTTGTTACAGAGTGGAAAGAACAGTCTAGATTTTCAGTACTGAATATGTCCGTCTAGCATCGCAAAAAGCTACAGTTAAGCCTCTCGCATGCTAATTATCTATGTTGAAGCCGGTAGAAAACCTACACTTACAATGGCACATAGAAAAACAAGGGAATGTAGCTTTTTGCAATGCGAGAGGCTTAACTGTAGAAAACCTATACTTACAATGGCACGTAGAAAAACTACTGCAGTTGAAGGAATCACCGCCACCACAAAAGGCGAGAAAATAGAAGCTTCAGCTAGCACCGAGTCATAATATTATAGTAGATAGCTCCAAGAAGAAATAGATTATATGTACTTTGAGCTGCCACTAAGTTGTGAGTTGCTGTCTAGCGGCCACAACTTCCCTTTGAGCCGCCATAGCCACTGTTTCCACATGTGTAGGTTGCTGCTGCCAACAACTCTTATTTATCTGCACCCTCCTTTTTACAAAAGAATATAAGGTTTAGTGGTTTAAACATTTACTTCCTCAAATAGTCCAATACTAATTGCTTCAAACGACAAGTGCTATCTTTCAATCCCCCCTTCCTAGTCAAGAGGTAGATCATCACACTGGAACTGCTTTAGGGCTCATAGCCTAATGCTAGAGACAAGCAAAATTTGTTCTTGGTAAATTATCAGCAAACAACTGTGACATGCCGCCTGAGCACTTCTACTGAGGGGCTCCAAACCCCAGGCCCCCAACTTCATTTTTGAATTTGAGTTCAGTAGCATGTCGTCATCCTCATGAGCACTCCCGTCCAGGTACATAAAGAAGAAAAACAGTGACACTTACATTAGGAAATACCTACAGGATCCATGTGTAGAGGTAGTGAGGCAATTGAAATTGGCCCAAAAGACATAACTTCAGTGCTGGAAGAGTCGCACTGTCGACCACACTCTGAGTCTTGGCTGCTTGATCCATCCCATTGTGGTCGTCGGTGCTGATGGAAAGTTAGATAAAAATTGTGAACAAAAATAAGTAAAATCCCCTCTTCTGGACAAAGTAAAATAAGAACCTCTGCTACTCTAATGTACATCCACGCAACCAAAACTCTGAGAAATACTCATAGCAACACTGATCAACAGTTCTCGAAAGACATTCCAGATTTTTGAACAACTACAGACCATTAAGTATTAACGATATCCAGAAGTTGTAAGCCCATGGTACTCCTACTATCTCACGACTAACTATATCCGAGCATTTATTCATAGATCATGCATACTCATATTATTTTTATGTACAGAATCATGCTATATCTCTGTTAAATCAATTCCAATGCATGCACATGCACAAGTCTGAACTAAACAACATATATGATGCATGAATTAAATGTAAACCAGCCAAGCCCCATGTGAAATAAAATACTGAATTTGTAAATTGATGAGTGAGAGAATTAACTGACCAATAGTTCTGTACTTCAGCAAGATATAGATGACAACATTCTATGAAAATAAATCACACTGTCCTACAGAGCACAATCAAACCATTCCCGGTTCAGTTTAGTATAGAAGTACTACACTACTAAAGGAGAGCTAGTTCTCACATAGGAACAAAATAAGATCAATCACGCAGGGTCCAACATTCATATAGATAAAGAAATATCTATGCAACATCACGACACTTGCAAGGTAACTGTAAAGCATGCACATGGCACATCATATAACTATCCGAAACTTAAACAACTTCTATTTCTGATTTAAAACTGAATCTAGTTGTAAATATGTTACAACATTCAATGAAGATTGCCAATTCTATACCTCAGATGTACCAGAAGCTGTGTCCATTTTACTCTGCTCATGTTTCTATAAAAAATCATATGGCTCTGAAAAGAAAAATAGCAACGTTAAATGAATATTTTGGAAGTTTATCATACGAATCATGTCAATACGGACATTTAAAAGATTCTAAGCTTGCAATAATCTTTCAGCCCAAAATCACCGTCTGGATGCAAATAAGCATGAACATAGAAAGCGGCAGTCAGTTAGGCACATGAAACAGCGAGCTTCACAAGAAGTTTACGGCATGCTGGTAAGCACAAACGCCGAGGAAATGGTAGTCAGTTAGGCACCTGAATAAAATCAAGCTTCAGAAGAAGTTTCTACTGTGCAAAATGTCTCTGAGCATCACACAATCATGTGTAAAAGCATCTTATGATCCTGCAATCAACAATGTGAGCTTATTCAGCAGATTGCATAAAAACCTTTCTCGGTGATTAATAGGCTGACAGAGCAATTGCCAAAGGTAGCACTTATGCATAAAAGGAAATAAATGGAGGAAAATGACATGAATTTCTTTAGCCTGAGCGAACACTACAAACAAATTCCAATAACACAGAGCAGTAAATGGTCCACATGGGAGCTTCATTAGGCAAGCAACCTAGCTAACAAATATTTGTTGCGTCCCTACTATGTGGTCGTACATGAAGAATCAAGAACACACGTGCAAAAAGCTAGTTCTAACTGAATTTAACTTTCAGTTGGCATTTATCTCTCATGGTAGTTTCCATTTTTTTATAGAGAAACAAGATAGAGGAGAGCCAAGTAGAGAGGAGGCCGTGGTGACCAAGGAAACCTAAAATTCTGGACTGAACAAAAAGACATAAGTTAGGGAGAAATTTAGGTCGGTAGACTGCTGAGCTCCTGCATATGCATGATTTTACAAATGTGATACCTCGGTGCTCCCTTCAGTTTTGAACGACTCAAAGCATCTAATTGTTCTGTTCTAAAATATTTTAATGTCTGCACTTTGGTACAGCAGCAACTGTCATGAACTGAATTATGGCTGAAGAATAAGAAAGTAGAACCTACAAAGGTCTACCATGCATACACAACAGATCTGAACAAAAATAACGAACACTAATGATTCCAAGCAGCGCATAGCAAAACCATACTTTTGAAATATAACACGGGTCATTTTTTATGTATTGTATATTAGTGCATTACTTATACATCAGATATCAAATTAGGGTGTGTCTAGGGCACATCTAGATGTGCTCTAGTTATTGCACATCTAAGTGAGTGAATCAAGCATAAAGAGAAAAGAAAAAGGAAAAAAGGAAGTATCCACACGAATCTCGACGTAAGATCAATGACATAGGACTTAGATGTGCAATACTTATGGCACATCTAGATGTGCTTTAGCAAAACTGATCAAATTAAGCAGAAGTGGGTAGAAATCAGCAGAAGTGGGCAAGAAAAGTCAGCAGCCCATCACCTTGCAATATATATAGAACATACTTTCACCGACCATCATACCGCTAAACAACAAGGCGCATTGGCCATCCACTTGAATTATTATTCTGCAACAAAAGAAAAGAAAACACACATAGAGTACCAATTAGAAGGGCTCCTGCACACCCGTCAATGGTCTATATGGCAACAAAAACAAACCATTTGGTCATTCATCAGGCTGATGGTGTGCATTACGTTGGGCTTGCTTACATGGTACATAGGCATTTAGGCTACAGAAATCTTTAGAGATCAGGAGTGCATGCAACAGAGGGGAAGCTCACCTTGGGTCATGCAACGGAGGGGAAGCTCACCTTGGGTCTCCCCAAATTTTTCCCATGGTTGGCAGAGGAGGTGAGGCTGGAGGCAGAGGTAGCGCCGCCGCTCACGGCATAGCAGAGGCGAGCCGGACCGCCTCCCTAGCTGGCTGGTAGCGCTGCCTCCATGAGGGCCGGCTTGCTCCTTCACCCTGTCGCCGACCTCCTCCCTCTTCCCTGTAGCTTCACCACATCGCGACGGGCCGACTGTTGCCTGCCCTCGTCCCCCGCCTCCCCTGCCCATTCACCCCACCATCGACCTCGTCTAACCCGCGCCCGATCTAGAACCAGGCATCGATGACGGGCGCAGATAACAAAAAGAAGGAAGGTGAGGTGGAGGGGCTAGCATGGTGGAGGAGTATTATCAGGCGGCGGCGAGGCTCCGGGGCGGAGGCCGTGGTGACGCGAGGAGGAGGGATAGAGGCGGGAGAGGTTGTGGGGATCGAGGGGAAAGGGGGCTAGGGTTTGGGCGGTGGCTGGTGCGGGTGATGGATTGGCGGGGAACGCGGGGTGCGGATTGGGGAAAACCTCCTGCACGCGGGCGCGGCCAACCCAGCCAATACAGACACGAGACGAGCCCATTAGTCATTGGGCAGAAAAATGAACCGTGGGATGAAAATAATTTAACCGCAAGTGAAGATCCAACGGTTTAGGCGAGCCAGAAAGGCAGATCGGACGGCCGACGAAGCCTCAATCGAGGGAGCCTTCTGGAGATGAGTTGGCTGGCTTATGTTTTGTTTTAAATTAAATAAAATAAAAATAAATAATTTTCTTTCTATTATCTGATTATCCGCGCAATATAAAAATATCTCGAAAATAAAAGTTCTCCAAATGTTTTGAAAATTAAATATGATTTTTTTCTAAAATATTTGAGAATTTATGAAACAAAGAACACACCAGGGGGGCCAACCACCTTGCCACGAGGGTGGAGGGCGCGCCCCCTGCCTCGTGGGCCCACGGTGGCCCTCCTCCACTTATTCCTGCACCCATCCTCTTCTTCTTCCTTCCACAAACACTAAAAACCAACTCAAGCACGGATTCCAGCCCTCTTTGCTGCCATTTTCGATCTCCTTGCTCAAAGCACCTCTCACAAAACTGTTTGGAGAGATTGTTCTTTGGTATGTGACTCCTCCATTGGTCCAATTAGTTTTTGTTCTAGTGTTTTATTCATTACAAATTTTTGCTGCTTAGGTGACCCTGTTCTTGAGCTTGCATGTCAAATTTATATGGTCAAAAGTAGTTTTGATGCATGATATAGGCTCTAGGCACTTGTAGGAGTAGTTGCTATCAATATTATTGAGTTTGGTTTACTTTTATTTTGAAGTTACTAATTTTTTTTCAGAATTTTTCAGAGGAAGAAAATGTTTAGGAAAATGTTCCAAGGTGGTTCTTCAAAGAAGCAAGCACTCAGGCTTGCAATACGTGATGCTGACGAAGAACCACCAAGAGACGCTCCAGTGCGTCCTTGTGAGTGGTCTTCTGAAAATTTTATGGATCGAGCGGGAATAAAAGAAGAATTCAACGCATATTTGCGTAACGCTGATCTTGTGAGCTTCGAGGAAGAGAAGTGCAGTCAGTATCATAACCTCACTAGTTCATTTGTGAGGAGGTTTGAATTTTCCACTTCACGTAACTCTCCAACTGTCCTGTTTGATCTTTATGATAAATCTTATACCATGGACTTAGAGGATTTTACCACTGCATGCAAACTTCCACAATGGGGTAGTGTTAGGGATCCCCCTAAATCTGAATTTAGAAACTTTCTTGCTAGTATAACTGTAGGGGAATCTAGAGATATAACGCAAGCTACCATAGGGAGCATTCACTTTCCTGTTATACATCATTTTGCTTTCTTCATAGGTAGGTGCATAAATGCTAAGGATGAAGCATGTCACATGTGTGTCCGACCTTAGCATTCTCAGGAGTGCTGTGTCAGGAGACCAATCTTATCATTTGGGAGCCATAGTACCTCGTAAGTTGCATCATAATTGACGTAATGGAGATTTCTTTGGTGGAATTTATGCAACCCGCGTAGCTAATTTTCTTGGTATAGATGTACGCGAAGATGATATTGAATTACCTCCTGCCTATCTAGATTTTAATGCTATGGTTCACCACCATTTTGTCGAGAGGAACGAATCACCTTTCCAGTACCGACTAATCTTTGACAGACGTCGTGCTGTCCATATTACTCTCCCTGCTCCTGCTTTTTTGATTATCAAGCAAGAGGAGGATATACTATTACTAGAGAGGAAGCAGATGAGTATGAGAGGAGAGCGGAGGCTGCTCGTCGCCGCACTGCAGCTCAGGAGGCGATAGCCGCTGCATCTCAGTACGACCCCAACTTTTACTACGGATATCAGCCAGGCCAGTCGTGGCCATATACCAACTTAGGCCAAAAGCCTAAGCTTGGGGGAGTACGTATTTCCCACCGACATTACATTTATGTTCACACACACTCATTGCTAGATATCGATGCTCATACTTTTTCATTGTATCATCCATGCTACTTTATTTTCTATTTTATGCTTTCTTTTTGTGTTTTTAATAAACCTTAAGAAAAACAAAAAAAATTAGTAGTAATTTACTTTCCATGCTTGTAGTAGTAATTAAAAAGAAAACCCAAAAATATTTCCCATTCTTCTTTTGCTTGTTGGGAGCTTTCCCGTGTAAATAGTTTTATTTCTTTTCTTTTCTTTGGGGGTCGATAGGAGAAGACCATATTTAAATTGTTGAAGTGGCTCTTGTATGCATTATTGTTGATCTGACAAAAGAGCCCATATGGCTTTGTCTCCTCCTGTTTATTGAATGCTCGCAGATTCCATCTTAATCCAATGCACGTGCACTCTTATTATTATTCACATCGTTCAGTCGTGCAAGTGAAAGGCAATTATGATGATATATGATGGACTGATTGGGATGAGAAAATCTTGTATGAACTCGACCTCTTTTGTTTTTGTAAATATGATGAGTTCATCATTCTTGATTCAGTTTGTTATGAATAAACATATTTGCAATGACAATTAGAGATCATAGTTGCTTGTGACATGCTTGATTAGCTATGAGTTATAATGTTTTACCTTGTGTGCCAACATGCTATTGAGATGGTTATGATGTGGTATGATAAGGTGGTATCCTTTTTTGAATGATTTAAGTGACTTAACTTGGCACATGTTCACGCATGTAGTTGAAACAAATCAACATAGCCTTCATGATATTTATGTTCATGGTGGATTATATCCTACTCATGCTTGCATCCAATGTTTATTAATTTTAATGCATGTACATGGTTGTTGTCGCTCTCTAGTTGGTCGCTTCCCAGTCTTTTGCTAGCCTTCACCTGTACTAAGCGGGAATATTCCTTGTGCATCCAATCCCTTAAACTCTAAAGTTATTCCAGATGAGTCCACTATACCTTCCTATATACGGTATCTACCTGCCGTTCCAAATAAATTTGTATGTGCCAAACTCTAAACCTTTAAATAAATATCTTGTTTTGTATGCTCGAATAGCTCATGTATCAACTAGGGCTGTCTGTATCTTCCATGTTAGGCGGGTTATTCTCAAGAGAAGTGGACTCCGCTCCTCACTCACGAGACAAATGGCTGGTCACCGGGATGCTCAATCCCATGCTTTATGCAAACTAAATCAAAAATAATTGCAAAACAAAACTCGCCCTGGGACCTGATGTATGTTGGAGGCACTCGTTGTTTCGAGTAAGCCATGGATTGATGTTTGTTGGTGGAGGGGGAGTATAAACTTTACCATTCTGTTTGGGAACCGCCTATAATGTACCACTCAAAATGTTATCTATCTCTATTTCAAAACTGAGCTCTGGCACCTCTACAAATCCCTACTTCCCTCTGCGAAGGGCCTATCTATTTACTTTTATATTGAGTCATCACCTTCTTCTTAAAAGCACTAGCTGAAGAGCGCAGCTGTCATTTGCATTCATCACTGTTAATTTATATTGGGTGTGACTATGATTGGATCTCTTTTACCATGAATTACAATGTCTAGTCAGTCCTTGATCTTTAAAGGTGCTCTACATTTATGTTTTACGGTCTCAGAAAGGGCTAGCAAGATACCATCTTATTATATCATATTATGATTGTTTTGAGAAAGTGTTGTCATCCAAGATTTATTATTATGGCTTGCTAGTTGATTATGCTATTGATATGGGAAATTATGAGATCTGAGAATTATTGCAAATGTGGTTAGTTATAATCTTTGCTGAAAACTTGAATGCTAGCTTGACATATTTACAACAACACGAGTAAACAGAGTTTGTAATTTTTTATATATTTCATTCAGTTTGTCAACTGAATTGCTTGAGGGCAAGCAAGGGTTTAAGCTTGGGGGAGTTGATACGTCTCCGTCGTATCTACTTTTCCAAACACTTTTGCCCTTGTTTTGGACTTTAACTTGTATGATTTGAATGGAACTAACCCGGACTGACGATGTTTTCAGCAGAATTGCCATGATGTTGTTTTATGTGCAGAAAACAAAAGTTCTTGGAATGACCTGAAACTCCACGGAATGTCTTACAATAAATAATAAAAAATCCTCGCCAAAGATGAAGACCAGGAGGCCCACACCCTTCTCACGAGGGTGGGGGCGCACCCCCTACCGTGGGTCCCTGGAGACTTTCTGACTCTAACTCCAACTCTATATAACTGCTTTCGGGGAGAAAGAAAATCGAGGAGAAGAAATCATCGCGTTTTACGATACGGAGCCGCCGCCAAGCCCTAAAGCCTCTCGGGAGGGTTGATCTGGAGTCCGTTCGGGGCTCCGGAGAGGGGGATTCGTCGCCGTCGTCATCATCATCAACCATCCTCCATCACCAATTTCATGATGCTCATCGCCGTGCGTGAGTAATTCCATCATAGGCTTGCTGGACGGTGATGGGTTGGATGAGATTTATCATGTAATCGAGTTAGTTTTGTTAGGGTTTGATCCCTAGTATCCACTGTGTTTTGAGATTGATGTTGCTATGACTTTGCTATGCTTAATGCTTGTCACTAGGGCCCGAGTACCATGATTTCAGATCTGAACCTATTATGTTTTCACCAATATATGAGTGTTCTTGATCCTATCTTACAAGTCTATAGTCACCTATTATGTGTTATGATCCGTTAACCCCGAAGTGACAATAATCGGGATACTTACCGGTGATGACCGTAGTTTGAGGAGTTCATGTATTCACTATGTGCTAATGCTTTGTTCCGGTTCTCTATTAAAAAGAGGCCTTAATATCCCTTAGTTTCCATTAGGACCCCGCTGCCACGGGAGGGTAGGAAAAAAGATGTCATGCAAGTTCTTTTCCATAAGTGCGTATGACTATATTCGGAATACATGCCTACATTACATTGATGAACTGGAGCTAGTTATGTGTCACCCTAGGTTATGACTGTTACATGATGAACCACATCCGACATAATTATCCATCATTGATCCGATGCCTACGAGCTTTCCATATACTGATTTACGCTTATTTACTTTCCCGTTGCTATTGTTACAATTACTACAAAATACCAAAAACATTACTTTGCTTTCATTACTCTTTTGTTACCGTTACCATCACTATCATATTACTTTGCTACTAAACACTTTGCTGCAGATACTAAGTTTCCAGGTGTGGTTGAATTGACAACTCAGCTACTAATACTTGAGAATATTCTTTGGCTCCCCTTGTGTCGAATCAATAAATTTGGGTTGAATACTCTACCCTCGAAAGCTGTTGCGGTCCCCTATACTTGTGGGTTGTCAACAACCAGTATACCAGTGATGAAACTTGTTACTACCTTCAGATTTTTGCAAACATGGAATGCTTATATTTGTGAGTCTATGCTTCAACTAGTGCCACTTTTATAGTAATCACACTTTCAATATCTATGCAAACAGGGATGCTCGATTTTAGTGGAACTGCACAAAAAGTCCAACTGGTTCAACATTAGGAGCATGTTTTCTTCCAAAGCTTTATATCCAATTGGTTCAACATTACGAAGGTACATGGTTTGCTACTATCTTGCTACTCTTTTTGTACTGTCATTAGATAGTAATAGTAGTGGTTTGCATGTGAATTTATTGGCAGCGTGGACCTACATTGGAGGTGCAGGATAGGATCAATGATTGGATGCTCAATTTCGGTTGTATCGATTTCACCTCTTCCATCACTACGAACATGGATATCCTTGGTCTGATGAAGAATAGGCGCTATATTTCAGCTCTGAACCAGCAAATCAATTCAGTATGAAATTGTTCAGGGCAAAACATGACTATCAAATTGTCCAGTGCAAAACATGACAGATGCTAAGTGGAAGAGACATGTTTAAACTGAAAATACAATGTGGGGTATATGTTTACTAGTTGCTTGATATTTGTGCAGATAGAGATGTCTGCCCGTTACTATTTGGCAAACACACAAAATGACCGCAATTTTGGTTGAACTGCACAAGAGAATAGTATAGTCACTGCATGCAGTGCCATTTGAAAATAGACACAAAAAGATTGGATAGTCACTTCATGGACTACAGAAAAGTAGTACTGTACTATTTATTGGCCAATACTAGGTGCTTCATTGCTTTGGTGTTATTATACAATGGGCATCATTTTGCCTAAGTTAAAGTTTGTATTCCGGAAATAGTCTCGCCGTGTGATCGAGAGAAGACTAAATCATATTGCAGTGGATGTTCCTCCATCATGTGTGGTTCACTCTCATGGTTCCAGCTGTTGGTGAAACCACTTAAGTTTGCAAGAGGAATTGTAGACTTCACAAACAAATTTGTCTTCCAGTTTGTACTAAATGTTGGCCAAGAGAAGCATCCATGTTAGTAGAAAGAACATATGTTTTTTCTAGATCTTTGCTTTTGGAGCTACATATTTATATATGATCTGTGAATCATTGAGATGCATTAACATGTTGATCTTATGTATGGAAATCGTACTAGTTGGTTTTGAATTTGGGCTACTAATGTGAACATATTACAATGCCAGGCCTATGAGTCTTGTGTGAACATTTTGAATGGATCGACTCTTACTGCTGTGCATAGCATGATCCTCATTTATGTGTTCTCAGTGTTTACAAGTTACTAACAGTTCCTTATTTCTGTTCGCTCAGTGTTTACAAGTTACTGATCGATCACTAGCTAGCCTACTAATGCGCTTCTGGCAGTTTTAGTTCCGACGCAAGATCCGAAGTGGTAGTTTTTTTTGAATAAAAATGCCTACCTATGAAGAAACTGACAAGCTGCTCTAAAGAAAATGCCATGCGAATCTGAAGAAACTGCCAGCAAAAACGTTCGCAAATGCCTTATCTCCCAGCGAACGTTCATCAGCTAATGCGATCGTACACGTACACCATCCGACCTACTCGATCCTACACGTACACTATTCGACCTACTCGATCCTACACGGATAAATAGCGGAACACGCACGTACTACCTCCTTTCCGGTTTGCAGGGCTCAATTCAAAAAACGACTTACTCGATCCTACACGAATAAATAGCGGATCACGCACGTACTACCTCCTTTCCGGTTTGCAGGGCTTAATTCAAAAATCTAACCAACCAAGCTAGATGATGAGTGGTGGAATCATTTTCGACAAGGAGGGAGTACCTCGTCTGGATGATTCGAGTGCACTCATTTGACCGTCATGCCGGCGTGCGACCCAGCACGGACGGGACGCACCACTGACGGGACGGGACGACACAGTCATAATTTTAGTTTTTCTAGTTTTCCATGACAAGCTGGCGCGCTAAGCCATGCCTGCTTATGCATTGAATTCCGATGACCGCGATGACTGTCGCATTTCCCACGACACGCTACTTCGCCTACCTTCCGCCTATAATTACTGTTTCTCGGGCTTCTCCGGTGGCACCATCACCCAACTCGCCCTATCCTCATAAGCCTCCACCGGCCTGACGTCGCTCGCCACTTATCCTCGCTCTCGCGACGTCCGACATGCCCCCGCCCGTCCGTGATAGGCGACACCGGAGGCGATCACCACCGGAACTAGTGCTCGATTTTTCACCGGAAGGCAGACGGAGGGAGGATGCATTCCATCGGTCCTTAGATGGCAATGCAGACTATGAGGAGTTGTTGGAGAGCGACCGCCTGGCGGAGGAGCAGCGTATTGCCGATTTGCGCCACCAGCGGGACATGGAGCAGCAGTGCACCGACGCCCTGAGTCGCGAGCAGAGCGCCCGCAACTGGGCCGACTACGTGGAAGCCGGCGCCCGGCAAATAGCCATGGAGGCTGTCGGGCACGCACGCGTTCGCGACGCCGATTTTTACTACCAGCTCGTCAAGTGGGTTTCCCGCTTAGAAGCCGAAGCTTCGGTGGACCACGCCGGCATGGAAAGGGCCAACGCGCGCGAGCAACGCGCCCTATCGCACCTCTGGCAAGTCTGAGGCGAGGCGGAGGACGCCGATGCTGGCGTTTAGCGTGTACCGTAGATGGCGGCCGGCATCGTCTAGTTAGCTAAGAGTAAGTTACTACTTGTACGCTACTAGAGTATTAGTGGGAGTAGATAGTTAACTTGGCTATGATGGTTGCCAATGTGGGAGTTCAGTACTCTAGATGTGGATCAGACCAGTTACTTTGCTCTGAATGTTGAACTTTCCGTTTGAACGTATGGAATGGGCTGTTATTTTTTTTAATGGGTTGTATTTGTCCTCCATAGGTTTAGAGGCTGACTTGTGGGCCTACCAATTTGACACGTACAGAATCAGGAGATGATTGTACGTGGAGAGGATGACAGCAGGGACCCGCCAAGGTTATGGCAGTACGCAAGCAAGTGCCTCCTTATTTCAAGCCAATAAAAAATGGCTCCTCATAATGGATTTCTGACATTTGGGTCCCATGCCATTGTCAATGTAGTCAATAAACGAGAGAATTGCACAACGAGCGGCTGACACCAGGGACCTAGCAGCTCGCCCAGTTATTTTTGTTTTGGGTTAATTTGATAAATGCCACTCCAAATCTGGTGTTTCCGAGAAATGCCACTGCAATTTCCAAACTTTGAAAAATGCCATTTCATGCCATTTCCAGTGGCATTTTTTGAAGTCTGGAGTGACGTTTTTCAAAGTTTGCAAATTGCGGTGGCATTTTCCAAAGTTTGCAAAAATTGCAATGGCATTTTTCAAAGTTTGGAAATTGCAGTGGCATTTTTATGAATCGCCATAATTGGAGTGGCATTTATCTAATTTGTTTTTGAGACGGAAACAGGGTGTCAACTGGGTTGTGCGGGGCACTCTGCTCTGTCTAGACAGCCTTCTCTTTTATGTTTACCACAGACCAGCCCAGTAGTTTTTTTCTTTCTGAAAATGGCTAGCGCAGTTTTTTTGTGATTTGCCAAGTAAGTCGCTTTGTCAGGCCTGTTGGGCTGCAAATCTTTCAAGACGAAGAGAGCTTCATCCGGCTGGCCGAGAAAATGGCCTATCAGTAATGAGAAATGGGTTGTACATTTTTAAAACACATCAAACCGGCAATTAGTTTCAAATTTATTTTTTTCATTTTGAGATTTTAAATTGCATTGATTTTTATGCGTGGACAATTTGTTGGATTTTATATTGATATACATTTATTTTTAAAATCTGTTTGAATGTGACTCGAAATTTCGGGATTAAAAACAGTTCGGACCGCACCAAAATATGCAAAATTTTGTATAATTTTTTAACCATGGCCACAATATGGGATGTAATGCTAACAAAAAGAATATGAGCTCCAAAAAACCTTAAGAATTAGCAAATGGGCTGTAAATTATTAGAAATAATGGCAGATGGGCAGCATGCTGTTTTCCACAGATTTGAGGCTTTCTTAAAAAAAGGTTGCCGCACAAGCAGTGACTGTTGGATGTCCATCCAACGGCCATCGTGCTTCTTCAATCTCTGCTCTTCTTGCTCCAGCCGCTCAAACAAGCGCCGGCGGGACTGCCTGCTCCCTCCTCCCCGCGGCCGGCTGTGCTGCCGCGCAGGCCTCACCGCCCCACCGTACTCCCATCACTGGCCAAGCCATCCCTCTACTCACCCACACCTGCTGTTATTCTCCGGCGATAGCAGACGAACCAGTAAACCCTTGTACAGTCGTACTCCCCTCCGTGTGGGAAACAACTTCCGAGTCTTCCCTGGCTCCGTGTCGTTCCTTTCCTAGGCCTCGCCGTCGTCCACTGCCCTGGTGCTCTCAGTGCGGCCTGGTCAACGTGGTCAACGACCGACATGCATCTGAAGTGGACTGTACATGGAGAGGCTGACTGCTGGGTCCACGGCCGCACGCAATAAAATGCCTCCTTATTACGCGCAAAATATTGATTCCTCCACCTAACATCTGGGGCCCACCAAAAGGGCCTCTGTATTTTGTGAAAAAACGTTACCGCCGCTAACAGCTCGGACCCACCAGCTATATCTTTGCACGCAAGGAAGTGCCTCCTTATTACACACAGAAAATGAATACTCCCCTGCTAGCTGGGACCCAGTAAAGTGGGAGGCTGACTTGTGGGCCTACTAAGTTGACGGGGACGGATGGCTTTGTCAACTTAGTCAATATGCACGATTCTAGCTCCAGTGACCGTACGATGTCCATCCAACGGCCGTAGTGCTTCTTCAACCTCTGGTCTTCTTGCTCCAGCCGCCCAAACCAGCGCCGGTCGTGCCTCGTGCTCCTGCCTCCCGTGGCCGGCTATGATGCCGCGGAGGCCTCACCGCCCCCTACTACTCCCACCGCTGGCCAGACCATCCCTCTGCTCACCCACACCCCCTGTTATTCTGCGGTGACGACAGCCTCACACCGCAGCGGATCAGTGAACCCTCATACTCCTCTACGCGTGGGCATCCACTGCCCGTCTTCCCTGGCTCTATGTCGTCCCCTTCCTAGGCCTCGCCGTCATCCACCGCCCTGGTGCTCTTGGCGCGGCGTGGTCAATGTGGTCAAGGAACGACTTCCATCGGACGTGGACTGTACGTGGAGAGGCTGACAGCTTGGTCCACGGCCGTAGCAAGGAAGTGCCTCCTTATTACACGGAAAATAATGATTCCTCCACCTGACAGCAGGGACCCACCAGACAGGCAACCGTATTTAACGAAAAAACGTTTCCCCCCTGACTGTTGGGACCTACCAGCTACATCTTCGCACGCAAGGAAGTGCGTCCGGGCAAAAAAACGATTCGCCCCTGACTGCTGGGACCCACCAGCTACATCTTCGCACACAAGGAAGTGCCTAACAGTCGGGACCCACCTGGTCGAAGTGTACGTAGCATTGTCATTCTGGTCACGAACGTGTACGTACATACTGGTCGATGTAGAGGAGCACACATATCGTAGTAGAGGCGTGCACGTAGCATGTACACGTACGTAGATCGGCCAGTGTGCAAGAAAGAAAATATGGCCACATACGTACATACGGGCGGGGTCTCGAACGCCTACTCGCGCATACGTACTGCCAGGGCTTGTGTACATGGCTGGGTCGGAACGGAGAAACTGTGTTGTCGTCGTGTTCATGGGGAGGCAACAGAATGCGTTGTGTTCATCGGGAGGCAACGGAATGTGTGGGAGCCAACCGGCTTGGACGGAACAGCCGATGGAAACGAGGCCTGGCGTACCGCACAACGGAGGAAACGGCCTTGTGTTCGACCGGACATGTTCGAAACGGGATCCTGTTCATCAGGAGGGGTCTGGTGTACCGCAAAACGGAGGAAACAGACCTCCTATGGTCGAAACGGGGTCATGTTGATCGGGAGGGGTGTGGCGTACCGCAAAACGGAGGAAACGGACTTGTGTTGGAGCGCTACGGTCGAAATTGGGGTCCTGTTCATCGGGAGGGGTGTGGCGTACCGCAAAACGGGACTCCACACGATACTATTCATCTCCACCGTCGACCCCCTCCAGCCTCCACAGGCTACTGTTCATCCACCGTCGACCTCCTCCAGCCTCCACCTGCGACTGTTCATCCACCGTCGACCTCCTCCAGCCTCCACCGCACGCTACTCCACCGGCTACTGTTCAACTAGCCCTCTCCACGGGCTACTGTTCATCGAGCCCTCCACCGTCTACTGTTCATCCAGCCCTCCACGGGCTCCTATTCATCGAGCCCCAACCGGCTCGATCGATCGGGATCCTGTTCATCCAGAGGCAACACCACGGGGTCCTGTTCATCCACCCCCACCGGGAACTGTTCATCCAAACCCCCTCAGCAACGCTCACTGTTTATCCAGAGGCAGGATCGATCGGTTTCAGTTAGCAGCAGTAGCGAAGGAATCGCTCGACCGGGTTCAGTTAACAGTCATCGATCGATCGCTCGGGTTCAGTAACGCGTAGCCTGCAGTGCAATCGCTCGGGTTCAGTAGGCGAACGCCTCGCTCGGGTTCAGTTAGAGCCCAACGCCTCGCACCCACGCGCGTGCGTGTACGAGAGAAACACGCAAACCTCCATGCATCGCTCGGCCCTGACCACCCACCGTAACCGGGAACACCCCGATGTTTTCCTCGCCCTCGCTTCTACCATGGTTTTTTTCGTCATGGACGGCCCAAAGAATGTCATGCAGCTGCGTCTCCGGCCCGCCCAGGACGAAAAGCCCATTTTCTATCATAATTTTTTGTCATAGAAGTAGGAGCCCACCACATCTATGATGATACCGGGTTTTGTCACAATTATCGTCATAGAAGTGTCATAAGTATGACAGAATTTTTTTTTGTTCGGCCCAAAATGTCACGAATGTGTCTTTTTTGTAGTGATGGAGTCTTAGTCATCTTGCCCATGAGGCATGGTTCACAAGCAACAAGTGATTCATAATCAAGTGATTCCAAAAGCCCATCATCATGGAGTTTCTTCATGCGCTTTACACCAATATGACCTAAACGAGAGTGCCACAAATAAGTTGCACTATCATTATTAACCTTGCATCTTTTGGCTTTAATATTATGAATATGTGTATCACTACAATCGAGATTCAACAAAAACAGACCACTCATCAAGTGTGCATGACCATAAAAGATATTACTCATATAAATAGGACAACCATTATTCTCTGATTTAAATGAATAACCGTCTTGCATCAAACAAGATCCAGATATAATGTTCATGCTCAACGCTGGCACCAAATGACAATTATTTAGGTCTAAAACTAATCCCGACGGTAGATGTAGAGGCAGTGTGCTGATGGCGATCATATCGGCTTTGGAACCATTTCCCACGCGCATCGTCACGTCGTCCTTAGCCAATCTTCGTTTAATCTATAGCCCTAGTTTCGAGTTGCAAATATGAGCAACAGAAGCAGTATAAAATACCCGGGTGCTACTACGAGCATTAGTAAGGTATACATCAATAACATGTATATCGAATATACCTTTCACTTTGCCATCCTTCTTATCCGCCACTTGATACGTCTCCAACGTATCTATAATTTTTTATTGTTCCATGCTATTATATATTCTGTTTTGGATGTTTAATGGGCATATTTATACACTTCTATATTATTTTTGGGACTAACCTATTAACCCAAGGCCCAGTGCAAATTGCTGTTTTTTTGCCTATTTTAGTGTTTCGCAGGAAAGGAATATCAAACAAAGTCCAAACGGAATGAAACCTTTGGGAGCGTGATTTTTGGAACAAATGTGATCCAGAGGACTTGGAGTGGACGTCAAGCAACCAACGAGGAGGCCACGAGGCAGGGGGGCACGCCTACCCCCTGGGCGTGCCCTCCCCCCTCGTGGGTCCCTTGTGGCTCCACCGACCTACTTCTTCCTCCTATATATACTCATATACCCTGAAAACATCCAGGAGCACCATGAAACCCTATTTCCACCACCGCAACCTTCTATACCCAAGAGATCCCATCTTGGGGCCTTTTCTGGAGCTCCGCGAGAGGGGGCATCGATCACGGAGGGCCTCTACATCAACTCCATGGCCCCTCTGATGATGTGTGAGTAGTTTACCTCAGACCTTCAGGTCCATAGTTATTAGCTAGATGGTTTCTTCCCTGTCTTTGGATCTCAATACAAAGTTCTCCTCGATCTTCTTGGAGATCTATTCGATGTAACTCTTTTTGTGGTGTGTTTGTCGAGATCCGATGAATTGTGGGTTTATGATCAAGTCTATCTACGAACAATATTTGATTCTTCTCTGAATTCTTTTATGTATGATTGTTTATCTTCGCAAGTCTCTTCGAATTATCAGTTTGGTTTGGCCTACTAGATTGATCTTTCTTGCAATGGGAGACGTGCTTAGCTTTGGGTTCAATCTTGCGGTGCTCAATCCGAGTGACAGAAACGGAAATGACACGTATTGTATTGTTGCCATCGAGGATAAAAAGATGGGATTTATATCATATTTCTTGAGTTTATCCCTCTACATCATGTCATCTTACCCAATGCGTTACTCTGTTCTTATGAACTTAATACTCTAGATGCATGCTGGATAGCGATCGATGTGTGGAGTAATAGTAGTAGATGTAGGCGGGAGTCGGTCTACTTGTCACGGACAAGATGCCTATATACATGATCATGCCCAGGTATTCTCATAATTATTCGCTTTTCTATCAATTGCTCGACAGTAATTTGTTCACCCACCGTAATACTTATGCTATCTTAAGAGAAGCCACTAGTGAAACCTATGGCCCCCGGGTCTATCTTTTATCATATAAGTTTCCAATCTATTTTATTTTGCAATCTTTACTTTCAATCTATATCATAAAAATACCAAAAATATTTATCTTATTATTATTATCTCTATCAGATCTCACTCTCGTAAGTGACCGTGAAGGGATTGACAACCCCTTTATCGCGTTGGTTGCGAGGTTCTTATTTGTTTGTGTTGGTACGAGGGACTTGCGTGTGGCCTCCTACTGGATTGATACCTTGGTTCTCAAAACTGAGGGAAATACTTATGCTACTTTGCTGCATCACCCTTTCCTCTTCAAGGGAAAACCAATGCATTGCTCAAGAGGTAGCAAGAAGGATTTCTGGCGCCGTTGCCGGGGAGTCTACGCACAAGTCAAGACATAAGTACCCATCACAAACTCTTATCCCTCGCATTACATTGTTTGCCATTTGCCTCTCATTTTCCTCTCCCCCACTTCACCCTTGCCATTTTATTCACCCTCTTTTTCCGTCCCCTTCTCTTTTCTAGTTCGTCTCTTTTCGCTAGCTTCTTGTTTGCTTGTGTGCTGGATTGCTTGCTTGTCACGATGGCTCAAGATAATACTAAATTGTGTGAATTTGCCAATACCAACAACAATGATTTTCTTAGAACTCCGATTGCTCCTCTTACCGGTGCTGAATCTTGTCATGAAAGATCAATTCGCCGGCCTTCCTAGCTAAGATGCCGCTACCCATCTAAATAGCTTTGTTGATTTATGTGATATGCAAAAGAAGAAAGATGTGGACAATGATATTGTTAAACTGAAGCTATTTCCGTTTTCTCTTAGAGATCGTGCTAAAACTTGGTTTTCGTCTTTGCCTAAAAATAGTATTGATTCCTGGAATAAGTGCAAAGATGCTTTTATCTCTAAATATTTTCCTCCCGTTAAGATCATCTCTCTTAGAAACAATATCATGAATTTTAAGCATCTTGATCATGAACATGTTGCACAAGCTTGGGAGAGGATGAAATTAATGATACGTAATTGCCCTACACATGGTTTGAATTTATGGATGATTATACACAATTTTTATGCCGGATTAAATTTTGCTTCTAGAAATCTTTTAGATTCGGCCGTGGGAGGCACTTTTATGGAAATCACTTTAGGAGAAGCTACTAAACTCCTAGATAATATTATGGTTAATTATTCTCAATGGCACACTGAAAGATCTACTAGTAAAAAGGTGCATGCAATTAAAGAGATTAATGTTTTGAGTGGAAAGATGATGAACTTATGAAATTCTTTGCTAATAACAGTGTTTCTTCTGATCCTAATGATACGCCTTTATCTACTTTGATTGAGAATAATAATGAATCTATGGATGTGAATTTTGTTGGCAGGAACAATTTTGGTGACAATGCTTATAGAGGAAATTTTAATCCTAGGCCGTATCCTAGTAATTCCTCTAATAATTATGGTAATTCCTACAACAACTCTTATGGAAATTTTAATAAGATTCCCTCTGATTTTGAGACTAGTGTTAAGGAATTTATGATTTCTCAAAAGAATTTCAATGCTTTGATTGAAGAAAAATTGTCTAAGATTGATTAGTTGGCTAGGAACGTGGATATAATTTCTCTTGATGTTGATTCTTTGAAACTTAGATCTATTCCACCTAAGCATGATATCAATGAGTCTCTCAAAGCTATGCGAATTTCCGTTGATGAGTGCAAAGAAAGAACCGCTAGGATGCGTGCTAAAAAAGATTGCTTTGTGAAAGCATGTTCTTCTAGTTTCAATGATAATAATGATGAAGATCTAAAAGTTATTGATGTGTCTCCTATTAAATCTTTGTTTTGCAATATGAATCTTGATAATGATGGGACTGGAGATGATTCAACTTTAGTTAGAAGGCATCCCAATGATTCGGAGTTTTTAGATCTTGATGCAAAATTTGGTAAAAGTGGGATGGAAGATGTAAAAACTTTAGATAGCAATGAACCCACTATTTTGGATGTCAAGGAATTTAATTATGATAATTGCTCTTTAATAGATTGTATTTCCTTGTTGCAATCCGTGCTAAATTCCCTGCATGCTTATAGTCAAAATAAGGCTTTTACTAAACATATCGTTGATGCTTTAATGGAATCTTATGAAGAAAAACTTGAATTGGAAGTTTCTGTCCCTAGAAAACTTTATGATGAGTGGGAACCTACTATTAAAATTAAAATTAAAGATCATGAATGTTATGCTTTGTGTGATTTGGGTGCTAGTGTTTCCACGATTCCTAAAACCTTGTGTGATTTGCTAGGTTTCCGTGAATTTGATGATTGTTCTTTAAACTTGCATCTTGCGGATTCCACCATTAAGAAACCTATGGGAAGAATTAATGATGTTCTTATTGTTGCAAATAGGAATTATGTGCCCATAGATTTCATTGTCCTTGATATAGATTGCAATCCTTCATGTCCTATTATTCTTGGTAGACCTTTCCTTAGAACGATTGGTGCAATTATTGAGATGAAAGAAGGGAATATTAGATTCCAATTTCCATTAAGGAAAGGCATGAACCACTTTCCTAGAAATTAAATTAAATTACCTTATGAATCTATTATGAGAGCTACATATGGATTGCATACCAAACATGGTAATACCTAGATCTATCCTTGCTTTTATGCCTAGCTAGGGGCGTTAAACGATAGCGCTTGTTGGGAGGCAACCCAATTTTATTTTTGTTTCTTGATTTTTGATTATGTTTAGTAATAAATAATTCATCTAGCCTCTGTTTAGATGTGGTTTTATGCTTTTAATTAGTGTTTGTGCCAAGTAGAACCTTTGGGAAGACTTGGGGAAAGTCTTTGCGATCTTGCTGTAAAAAACAGAAACTTTAGCACTCACGAGATTTGCTGCCATTTTTACTAGAGAGTGATATTTAGTTAATTCCTTTTGCAAATGATTAATAGATAAATTCCTCGCATCAAGCAATTTATTTTAGAATTTTTGGGGTTCCAGAAGTATTCGGAACCTGCAGATTACTACAGACTGTTCTGTTTTTGACAGATTCTGTTTTTCGCGTGTTGTTTGCTTATTTTGATGAATCTATGGCTAGTAATGGAGTTTATGAACCATAGAAAAGTTGGAATACAGTAGGTTTAACACCAATATAAATAAAGAATGAGTTCATTATAGTACCTTGAAGTGGTGTTTTGTTTTCTTTCGCTAATAGAGCTCACGAGATTTTCTGTTAAGTTTTGTGTTGTGAAGTTTTCAAGTTTTGGATAAAGATTTGATGGATTATGGAACAAGGAGTGGCAAGAGCCTAAGCTTGGGGATGCACAAGGCACCCCAAGGTAAAATCCAAGGACAACCAAAATCCTAATCTTGGTGATGCCCCGGAAGGCATCCCCTCTTTCGTCTTCGTTCATCGGTAACTTTACTTGGAGCTATATTTTTATTCACCACATGATATGTGTTTTGCTTGGAGCGTCTTGTATGATTTGAGTCTTTGTTTTTTAGTTTAACACAATCATCCTTGTTGTACACACCTTTTTAGAGAGACACACATGAACCGGAATTTATTAGAATACTGTATGTGCTTCACTTATATCTTTTGGGTTAGATAATTTTGCTCTAGTGCGCTTATATCTTTTAGAGCTCGGTGGTGGTTTTATTTTATAGAAATTATTTATCTCTCATGCTTCACTTATATTATTTTGAGAGTCCTTTAGAACAGCATGGTAATTTGCTTTGGTTATAAAATTAGTCCTAATATGATAGGCATCCAAGATAAAAACTTGAAAGTGCATTAAATACTAAGAGAAGTTTGATATTTGATAGTTGTTTTGAGATATAAAGGTGGTAATATTTGAGGTGTGCTAGTTGAGTAATTGTGAAATTGAGAAATACTTGTGTTGAAGCTTGCAAGTCCCGTAGCATGCACGTATGGTAAATGTTGTGTGACAAATTTGAAGCATGAGGTGTTCTTTGATTGCTTTCCTTATAAGTGTCGGCCGGGGACGAGCGATGGTCTTTTCCTACCAATCTATCCCCCTCGGAGCATGCGCGTAGTGCTTGGTTTTGATGACTTGTAGATTTTTGCAATAAGTATGTGAGTTCTTTGTGACTAATGTTGAGTCCATCGATTATACGCACTCTCACCCTTCCATCATTGCTAGCCTCTTCAGTACTGTGCATTGCCCTTTCTCACCTTGAGAGTTGGTGCAAAATTTGCCGGTGCATCCAAACCCCGTGATATGATACGCTCTATCACACATAAGCCTCCTTATATCTTCCTCTAAACAGCCACCATACCTACCTATTATGACATTTCCATAGCCATTCCGAGATATATTGCCATGCAACTTTCCACCGTTCTGTTTATTATGACATGCATAATCTTTGTCATATTGCCTTGCGTGATCATGTAGTTGACATCGTATTTGTGTCAAAGCCACCATGCTTAATTTTTCATACATGTCACTCTTGATTCATCGCATATGCCGGTACACCGCCGGAGGCATTCACATAGAGTCATATTTCATTCTAAGTATCGAGTTGTAATTCTTGAGTTGTAAGTAAATAAAAGTGTGATGATCATCATTAGAGCATTGTCCCATTTAAGGAAAGGATGATGGAGACTATGATTCCCCCACAAGTCGGGATGAGACTCCAGAAGAAAAAAAAAGAGGCCAAGAAAAAAAGGAGAAGGCCCAAAAAAATGAGAGAAAAAGAGAGAAGGGACAATGTTACTATCCTTTTTCCACACTTGTGCTTCAAAGTAGCACCATGATCTTCATGATAGATAGTCTCTTATTTTGTCACTTTCATATACTAGTGAGAATTTTTCGTTATAGAACTTGGCTTGTATATTCCAATGATGGGCTTCCTCAAATACCCTAGGTCTTCGTGAGCAAGCAAGTTGGATGCACACCCACTTAGTTTCTTTGATGAGCTTTCATATATTTATAGCTCTAGTGCATCCGTTGCATGGCAATCCCTACTCCTTGAATTGACATCAATCGATGGGCATCTCCATAACCCATGGATTAGCCGTGTCAATGTGATACTTTCTCCTTTTTTGTCTTCTCACACAACCTCAATAATTATATTCTATTCCACCCATAGTGCTATGTCCATGGCTCGCGCTCATATATTGCGTAAAAGTTGAAAGAGTTTGAAAAGGCTAAGTACGAAACAATTGCTTGGCTTGTCATCGGGGTTGTGCATGATGAGAGCATTTTGTGTGACGAAAATGAAGCATGGACAAACTATATGATTTTGTAGGGATAAGCTTTCTTTGGCTATGTTATTTTGATAAGACATAATTGCTTGGTCAGCATGCTTGAAGTATTATTATATTTATGTCAACATTAAACTTTTTTCTTGAATCTTTCGGATCTAAACGTTCATGCCACAATAAATAAAATTACATTGAAGAATATGCTACAAAGCATTCCACATCAAAAAAATCGATTTTTATCATTTACCTACTCGAGGACGAGCAGGAATTAAGCTTGGGGATGCTTGATACGTCTCCAACGTATCTATAATTTTTTATTTTTCCATGCTATTATATATTCTGTTTTGGATGTTTAATGGGCTTATTTATACACTTTTATATTATTTTTGGGACTAACCTATTAACCCAAGGCCCGGTGCAAATTGCTATTTTTGCCTATTTCAGTGTTTCGTAGAAAAGGAATATCAAACGGAGTCCAAACGGAATGAAACCTTCGGGAGCGTGATTTTTGGAACAAACGTGATCCAGAGGACTTGGAGTGGACGTCAAGCAACCAACGAGGAGGCCATGAGGCAGGGGGCGCGCCTACCCCCTGGGCACTCCCTCCCACTCGTGGGCCCCTCGTGGCTCCACCGACCTACTTCTTCCTCCTAAATATACTCATATACCCTGAAAACATCCAGGAGCACCACGAAACCCTATTTCCACCGCCGCAACCTTCTGTACCCAAGAGATCCCATCTTGGGGCCTTTTCCAGAGCTCCGCCGGAGGGGGCATCGATCACGGAGGGCCTCTACATCAACTCCATGGCCCCTCCGATGATGTGTGAGTAGTTTACTTCAGACCTTCGGGTCCATAGTTATTAGCTAGATGGCTTCTTCTCTCTCTTTGGATCTTAATACAAAGTTCTCCATGATCTTCTTGATCTATTCGATGTAACTCTTTTTGCGGTGTGTTTGTCGAGATCCGATGAATTGTGGGTTTATGATCAAGTCTATCTATGAACAATATTTGATTCTTCTCTGAATTCTTGTATGTATGATTGGTTATCTTTGCAAGTCTATTCGAATTATCAGTTTGGTTTGGCCTACTAGATTGATCTTTCTTGCAATGGGAGAAGTGCTTAGCTTTGGGAGAAGTGCTTAATGCTTTTTACGACACGTATTGTATTGTTTCCATCGAGGATAAAAAGATGGGGTTTATATCATATTGATTGAGTTTATCCCTCTACATCATGTCATCTTACCTAATGCGTCACTCTGTTCTTATGAACTTAATACTCTAGATGCATGCTGGATAGTGGTCGATGTGTGGAGTAATAGTAGTAGATGCAGGCAGGAGTCGGTCTACTTGTCACAGACGTGATGCCTATATACATGATCATGCCTAGATATTCTCATAATTATTTGCTTTTCTATCAATTGCTTGTCAGTAATTTGTTCACCCACCGTAATATTTATGCTATCTTGAGAGAAGCCACTAGTGAAACCTATGGCCCCCGGGTCTATCTTTTATCATATAAGTTTGCAATCTATTTTATTTTGAAATCTTTACTTTCAATCTATATCATAAAAATACCAAAAATATTTATCTTATTATTATCATCTCTATCAGATCTCACTCTCGTAAGTGACCGTGAAGGGATTGACAACCCCTTTATCGCGTTGGTTGCGAGGTTCTTATTTGTTTGTGTAGGTACGAGGGACTTGCGTGTGGCCTCCTACTTGGTTGATACCTTGGTTCTCAAAACTGAGGGAAATACTTACGCTCCTTTGTTGCATCACCCTTTCCTCTTCAAGGGAAAACCAACGCAGTGCTCAAGAGGTAGCACCAGTCCCTTTGTAGTAGAAGCACTCAGTTTCAGGCTTAGGTCCAGACTTGGGCTTCTTCACTTGAGCAACAACTTGCTTGCCGTTCTTCTTGAAGTTCCTCTTCTTCCCTTTGCCCTTTTTCTTAGTGGTCTTATTAACCATCAACACTTGATGCTCCTTCTTGATTCCTACCTCCATAGCCTTTAGCATGACGAAGAGCTCGGGAATTGTCTTATCCATCCCTTGCATATTATAGTTCATCACGAAGCTTTTGTAGCTTGGTGGTAGTGATTGAAGAACTCTGTCAATGACACTATCATCAGGAAGATTAACTCCCAGTTGAGTCAAGTGATTGTGGTACCCAGACATTTTGAGTATATGTTCACTGACATGTAACATCCCAAATTTTCAATTTGGAATGTTATACATTAGATCATCACTGCATATCATATTTTCTTGCCTTTGGTTTGATCCTAGAAATTCTACGCAACTCAAGGACCCTCGGAGAGAGTTAGGAACTTCGTTATTTTCATATTTGAGTTTTCTCAAATTTTGAAAATAGGATCATTTGATTTTATTTATTTTATCTTCAATTATTTCTATTATACAAATATGAGAGTGGGAATAAAATGACTTTCCCAAAATAAAGAAATATTGAGGATTTAATAAAAAATCAAATAAGTTTTTATTTTGGAGTTTTGCTATTTTATTTGAATTTAGGAAAAATTGCATGTTTTCAAAACTGCATTTTAGGGCCAAGAAAATGTTCATCTCGTTCTAAATATTTTATTTAGACAGTGAAAATTTGTTGTGGCAATTTTAGTTTTTTATTTATTTTTCTAGAATTTTTCTAAGTTTCGGCGGAATTGTTTTTTTTAAAACCCGCGCGCCCGACTGGGCCGAAGGCCCAGCCGAAACGGCCCAGCCGCCACCGCCTCCCGCAACCGGATCGGAACCGAAGTCCCGATCGCCGCCGCCATGTCTGGGAGAGACACGCCTCCCGAGGCCGCCCCCTTCCCCAAGCCATGGCCCTCCCTTTAAATAGGAGCCACCGCCGCCGCCCTCTCCTCACCCTGCCGCCGCAGCCCGCCCCGCCGCCTTGCGCCCCACCGTCAGGAGCCGCCGCCGCCGTCGCCGCCACCCCGTGCCACCCCACGCCGCCCAGAGTCCCGCCGGAACCTCGCCGGAGCCCGAGCCGAGGTAGCCGCCCGCCGCCCCGGTTTTCTGAGAAAAACCAATCCGTTTTTAAGAAAATCCTAGTTTTTTAGACCGGTTTATTTTATTTTCTTCCGGTTTATTTAATCCAGCGAGCGTTTGCTCTTTCGTTCGTTCCAACGAACACATTCACCGTTTAGTTCCAGAAAACGAACGTCCGTTCTTTAATCTATTCGTCGTTTTCTTTTTCTCGGATTTATCCGCGATTATTTCTGATCGCAATTTATGATCCGATTTTCGTTTTAGTTTAACTTTTCGCTCGTTTAACGAAATCAGGCGATTCAAGCGCCTAGAGTTTCGTCTCGAAACCCTCTTTCCGTTTAACCAACTCAAACAAGTTTTTGCTTCTGTAAAATTTGACCTAGGACCAGATTAGTAAACGAAGCTTCTTTCTTTTGCCGTTTGACTTTCGTTGCTTCATTCGATTTGATTCTTTTTGCCAACCGGAGTTCTTAAGTTGAACGTTCTGGTTAGATCTCTTATTTGAGTTTTACCAGTGCATTAGTTGAGTACTTATTGTATGCTTGTTTGATTGCGATAGAGTACCCGGAGTGCGCCTCTTGCTACTTTGAATCTCTAGGTTTCACGGATCATCAGCAAGGCAAGTAACAGTTTGATCATACCTCTTTCATACCCAGTTTTATTGCATTAGATCAATCCTCAAACATTGCATGATTAGGATGTAATTAAATTGTGGGTTTTGGGAAGTAGATGAGGTAGTACCTATTTCCTATTCTATTATCAAACCTTTGGGAGCTATTTCTACATTTGCTTATATTGCCATGCTATGCTAGTAGACGTGGATTGGGTGAGTGTATCCATGACATATGTGAGATTGTTAAATTAATGGTTTATTTAAGGTGGCAACTTAAACACACATCTGGGTGGATTGAGGCACTTGGGTATTCCAGCGATTGCCTGTTTTTCTTTATGGACCGCCACCCAGGCTCAAAGGGATCATGAGATTATTCATACTAGAAAGTTCCCTGTGCAGCCACAAGCTATTATGGGCTCTAGCGTGGTTGATTAAGTCGTGCGAACTCTTATAGTGGTAGACTAGCAGATGTATGGGAAAGTAGGTGTAACGGTCTACCCGATCGTAAGGTGCTAGCGCTTCTGAAAGACTATGTCTCGGTCGTCCGTTTCTCAAACACCATGTAGTGCGAGAATCCCAATGGAGGAGATCGAGTCTTGTGGGGAAAAGTGCGCAAACCTCTGCAGAGTGTATAAACTAATCATGGTTAGCCGTGTCCCCGGTTATGGACGTCTTGAGTATCTAGTACTTGGATTATCATGTGAATCTCATCATGTTACTCTAATTAATATTGTTGGGTTTTAAAGATGATGCTTAATTGGGATTGAGAGGATGTGTATCTTCTCAATGTTTAACAACTACCATGATAGTTAAATAAAATTTATTCCTTTGCAGTAGGGAAAAATTGGCTTTACGCAAAACTGTAACCATAGAGCTTTCCACCAGCCATATATGCATGTAGTATAGCTTTATTCTTTCATTACTCTCTATGTGTTACATTGCCATCATATTCCATGTGCTGACCCGTTTTTGGGCTGCAACGTTCATGTTGCAGACTTTTCAGACAACGAGTAAGGTGCCTTTAGGTCGTGGTTCTATACTCAGTGATGCCGTTGGAGTTGATGGACTCACTTATCTTCCAAGCCTTCCGTCGTTATCGTTATTAGATGGCCTTAAGCCATATTTATTGTAATAAGTTCTCTTTTGAGACATTCGATGTAATAAGTGTGTGATTGCTACTCTGCTATAAATCCTTCAAGTACTGTGCGTGTCAGCATTACTGATATAGGGATGACACCGATGCACAGAGATCAGACTGGTTGAGGTCTGGTCGCTACAAGATGGTATCAGAGCACACGCTGACTGTAGAACACGACCACTAAGCTAAAGCCCTAGATCACTACCCACTCTTCTTGTTTTTGACTCCTCATCTTTTCTACTCTTTTAGGATGGCGGATGCAAGGAACAAGTTTACACAACCGGATGAAGATACACCCTTTGGACGTCACTTGAAGGAAGTCACTAGATACCTGAACATCAGAGTTCCAAGCTTCACCGGGACCTACAACACCACTTTACCTGAAGAGGAGCGCTGGATGATTCAAGTTCAAGTTCCAGGAAGGACGTTCATGCCAGTCACTGAGCCCATAGAGTTTTCCTTTGATGCACCAACCTGGAGTCTAGGAAAGAGCATGGCAGCCCACATCACCATGGGATGTATTGGAGAAGTTTACCGCAATGATCTCAAGGATACTATCTACCAGATTTGTGGGCGCCGAGATGAGCACTGGGAGATGATCAGCACCAAGAAGGGTAGATCAATCGCAGCTTTTATCCAGGAGTTAAACCAGCACATTCGACGTCAGGAGAACCAGATGTGCGCAGACATGATAGATCTGAAAAAGGCGAGGACAAGAATCACGGAACTAGAGGAAGAACTCAAGGCTACACATGAAGATTATGAGGAGGAAATCGTCATACTAGTGGAGAAGAATGACGACCTAATCAAGAAGATTGGAATATTCATTGGAGACCCTACACCAGTAGAAGAAGACGAAGAACCCAAGGAGATTCGCCCGGAAGACTACATCATCATCGACGACACCGACTCGGACCCAAATGATAGCGATGATGACTATGTTGACGAAGCTGGAGCAGATATCATGGAGTCTGCAACCGAAGAATATTTCTAGTAGACCACCACATCAGAAGTAGTATTCCACCATGTAAATATAGTAGTCCGAGCATTTTTGTGATTGTTAGACCGATTGTATGCCCTTGTTTGATTGAATGAAGTAAATTGTTTGCTTTTGCCTCATGTGCATATGGGTAGTGTTTTCTCTCTAGACCCCTCTCTATTCTTAAATCTCATCTTTTCTAAACCCATCAGATGCCTCCGAGACGTGACAATGGATTTGCATTTCCACCGGAGCTCACCCAGTTGATCCAGCAGCAGAATACGTTGATGCAGTTGCTAGTCCAGAATCAAAATCGGGGGAACAACAACAACAACAACCCACCACCACCGCCACCACCTGTTGATCACTTAACCCGTTTTCTTAGGCTGAATCCACCGATGTTCTCTAGTAGCACCGAGCCTATAGTAGCAGATGATTGGCTCCGCAAGATTGGAAGGGAGTTAACCACTACAGGATGTATTGATGCTGAGAAGGTGCGCTTTGCCGCACATCAGTTGGATGGACCAGCAGCATCATGGTGGGAGAATTACACTGTCACCTACCCTATAGCCACGGTGACATGGGATCAGTTTCAGCAGGCTTTCCATACTGCCCATGTTACAGCAGGAGCTATGGCCATGAAGAAGCGTGAGTTTCGCAACTTGCGCCAAGGAGGACGGACAGTTGCCAGTATGTGGATGACTTTAGTAAGCTAGCACGTTATGCCCCAGATGACGTTGCTACGGATGCAGCTAAGCAGGAGAAGTTTCTGGAAGGACTAAATGATGAGTTGAGCATGCAGCTGATGGTAGCAAGCTTCAACAACTACCAGGAGTTGGTAGATCGTGCTCTTATGATTGAAGGGAAGCAGCAGCAGATTGAGAACCGCAAGAGGAAGTATGGACAAGGGAAGTAAAATTCAGGAGCTCAGCAGAAGCCACGTTTTACCCCTAAACCAGGAGGACATTTTCAGCATACTCATGGAGGAGGTAGCTTGCACAATCATAATGGCCCCAAGAATGGAAATGTGAATGGAGGAAGCAACGGCCAGAACCGTACCAACCCGTCAACCCCAGCTAAGAGAGACCTGAGTCAAGTCACTTGCTTTAAGTGTCAGAAGACCGGACATTATGCCAATGAATGTCCTGAAGCCTAGAATGGAAGTGGCAATGGAAGCTCTCGGAAGAAGCCGAACCCTTTCAACAGAGGACAGGTGAACCACGTAAACGTGGAGGAGGTTGAAGACCAGCCAGATGCAGTAATCGGTAAGTTTTTGGTTAAGTCTTTTACTGCAATCGTTCTTTTTGATACTGGTGCATCGCATTCATACATATCAAGGGGATTCGCGGATAAGTATAACCTGCCCACCAAGGTTCTTAGAACACCTATGCTAGTGAGCTCACCAGGAGCAGAGTATATGGCCAGCCGAGGATGTTTTCAAGTGCCATTAAGTATAGGTAGGCATGTGTTTCCCTCGGATTTGATCATTTTGGAATAGCAAGGTTTGGATGTAATTCTGGGTATGGATTGGTTGTCGATGTATGGAGGAAATATCGATTGCGTCAGTAAGTCGATTTTGCTTACCACCGCAGAAGGAAGAAGGATCAAGTATGTATCCCGACATGTGCCTAAGAGGACTCAATTAAATTCCTTATCAGGAGTTGTGCAGGAGGAAGTACCACTTGTGAAGGATTTTCCTGATGTATTTCCAGAGGAGTTGCCAGGCATGCCACCGGATAGAGACATCGAGTTTTTGATTGAGCTTTTGCCGGGCACAGGACCAATATCTAAGAGACCATACAGGATGCCCGCAAAAGATTTGGAAGAGATTAAGAAACGAATTAAAGAGTTACTAGATAAAGGTTATATTCGCCCAAGTTCCTCACCTTGGGGATCACCAGTACTTCTAGTGGAAAAGAAGGATGGATCGTTAAGGATGGTTATTGATTATCGAGGATTGAATGAAGTAACAATCAAGAACAAGTACCCACTACCGATGATCAATGATCTGTTTGATCGAGTGCAAGGAGCTAAGGTATTTTCCAAGATTGATCTGTGATCAGGATACCATCAATTGAAGATTCGAGAACAGGATATACCTAAGACGGCTTTTACCACCAGGTATGGGCTGTATGAATATACCGTTATGTCATTTGGTCTGACTAACGCACCTGCATATTTCATGAACATGATGAACAAGGTATTTATGGAGTTTTTGGATAAGTTCGTCGTAGTGTTCATTGATGATATTCTAGTTTACTCAAAGACTTGAGAAGCTCAGAGAACATCAGTTATATGCCAAGTTCAGCAAATGTGAGTTTTGGTTGAAGGAAGTTGGATTCCTCGGACATGTTATATCCGGAGAAGGAATAGCAGTAGATCCCACCAAGGTTGTCACTGTGACAAATTGGGAAGCACCAACAACAGTTGGAGAGATCCGGAGTTTTCTTGGACTCGCAGGATACTACCGGAGATTCATTGAAAATTTCTCGAAAATTGCAAAACCTATGATGGAGTTGTTGAAGAAGGACACCAAGTTCAAATGGACTGAGGAATGTGAGGCCAGTTTCCAGGAGTTGAAGAAACGTTTGGTTACATCACTAGTGTTGATTTTGTCGGATCAGAACAAGGATTATGAGGTGTATTGCGACGCTTCGAGTCGAGGACTTGGAGCAGTGCTTATGCAGGAGGGAAGAGTTGTTTCATATGCCTCACGACAGCTTAAGCCTCATGAGTTGAATTATGCCACACATGATTTGGAGTTAGCAGCCGTAGTGCATGCATTAAAAACTTGGAGACATTTTCTCATTGGAAACCATTGTGAAGTGTACACAGACCACAAGAGTTTGAAGTATATTTTCACGCAGAAGGCACTACAAAAAAAAGACACATCCGTGACATTTTGGGCCGAACGAATTTTTTTTCTGTCATACATATGACACTTCTATGACGATAATTGTGACAAAACCCGGTATCATCATAGATGTGGTGGGCTCCTACTTCTATGACAAAAAATCACGACAGAAAATGGGTTTTTCGTCCTGGGCGGGCCGGAGACGCAGCTGCATGACATTCTTTGGGCTTTCCATGACGAAAAAAACCATGGTAGAAGCGAGGGGGAGGAAAATTTCGGGGAGTTCCCGGTTACTGTGGGAGGTCGGGGGCCGAGCGATGCGCGATTCTCTCGTACACGTACGCGCGTGTGTGCGAGGCGTTGGCTCTAACTGAACCCGAGCGATTGCATTGCAGGCTACGCGTTACTGAACTCGAGCGATCGATCGATGGCTGTTAACTGAACCCGATCGATCGATTCCTTCGCTACTGCTGCTAACTAAAGCCGATCGATGCTGCCTCTGAATGAACAGTGAGCGTTGCGCGGGGGGGGGGGTGGATGAATAGTTCCCGGTGGGGGTGGATGAACATGACTCCGTGGTGTTGCCTTTGGGTGAACAGGACCCTGATCGATCGAGCCGGTTGGGGCTGGATGAATAGGACCCCGTGGAGGGCTGGATGAACAGGACCACCCCGTGGAGGGCAGGATGAACAGTAGACGGTGGAGGGCAGGATGAACAGTAGCCCGTGGAGGGGTGGTTGAACAGGAGTCCGTGGAGGGGGCTGGTTGAACAGTAGCCGGTGGAGTAGCGCGCGGTGGAGGCTGGATGAACAGGAGCCCGTGGATGAACAGTCGTAGGTGGAGGCTGGAGGAGGTCGACGGTGGATGAACAGTAGCTCGTGGAGACTGGAGGGGGTCGACGGTGAAGATGAACAGTATCCCGTGGAGTTCCGTTTTGCGGTACGCCACACCCCTCCCGATGAACAGGACCCCCGTTTCGATCGTAGCGCTCCAACACAAGTCTGCTTCGTCCGTTTTGCTGTACGCCGCACCCCTCCCGATCAACAGGACCCCCGTTTCGACCGTAGGAGGTCCGTTTCCTCCGTTTTGCGGTACGCCAGACCCCTCCCGATGAATAGGATCCCGTTTCGAACGTGGCCGATCGAACACAAGGCCATTTCCTCCGTTCTGCGGTACGCCAGGCCTCGTTTCCATCGCCTGTTCCGTCCAAGCCCTCCCGATGAACACGGCGCATTACGTTGCCTCCCCATGAACACAACGCATTCCGTTGCCTCCCCATGAACACGACGCATTCCGTTGCCTCCCCATGAACACGATGACGACGTTGTTTCTCCGTTCTGACCCAGCCATGTACACGAGCCCTGGCCGTACGTATGCGCGAGTAGGCGTTCGAGACCCCGCCCGTATGTACACATACGTGGCCGTATTTTCTTTCTTGCACCCTGGCTGCCTCTACTACGACACATGCGCGCCTCTACATCCACCAGTATATATGTACGTACACGTTCACGACTAGAATGACAACGCTACATACGCTTCGACCAGGTGGGTCCCGACTGTCAGGCACTTCCTTGCATGCGAAGATGTAGCTGGTGGGTCCCAGCAGTCAGGGGGGCGAAATACGGTGGCCCGTCCAGTGGGTCCCCGCTGTCAGGTGGAGGAATAATTATTTTGCACGTAATAAGGAGGCACTTCCTTCCTGCGGCCGTGGACCCAGCTGTCAGCCTCTCCACGTACAGTCCACGTCCGATGGAAGCTGTTCCTTGACCACGTTGACCATGCCGTGCCGAGAGCACCAGGGCGGTGGATGACGGCGAGGCCTAGGAAGGGGACGACACGGAGCCGGGGAAGACGCGGCAGTGGATGCCCACGCGTAGAGGAGTACGAGGGTTCACTGGTTCACTGCGGTGTGAGGCTGTCGTCGCCGCAGAATAACAGGGGGTGTGGGTGAGTAGAGGGATGGCCTGGCCATCGGTGGGAGTAGTAGGGGGCGTTGAGGCCTCCGCCGCATCGCAGTCGGTCACGGGAGGCAGGAGCACGAGGCACGACCAGCGCTGGTTTGGGCGGCTGGAGCAAGAAGACCAGAGGTTGAAGAAGCACTACGGCCGTTGGATGAACATCGTACGGTCACTGGAGCTAGAATCGTGCATATTGACTAAGTTGACAAAGCCCTCCGTCCCCGTCAACTTAGTAGGCCCACAAGTCAGCCTGCCACTATACTGGGTCCCAGCTAACAGGGGGAGTATTCATTTTTGTGTGCGTAATAAGAAGGCACTTCCTTGCGTGCGAAGATATAGCTGGTGGGTCCGAGCTATTAGCAGTGGTAAATTTTTTTTCGCAAAACACAGAGGCCCTTTCGGTGGGTCCCTGATGTCAGGTGGAGGAATCATTATTTTGCGCGTAATAAGGAGGCATTTCCTTGCGTGCGGCCGTGGACCCAGCTGTCGGCCTCTCCACGTAAAGTCCACTTCAGATGCATGTCGGTCGTTGACCACGTTGACCAGGCCGCGCCGAGAGCACCAGGGCGGTGGACAATGGCGAGGCCTAGGAAGGGAACGACACGGAGGCAGGGAAGACTCGGTAGTTGTTTCCCACGCGGAGGGGAGTACGACTGTACGAGGGTTTACTGGTTCATCTGCCGTCGCTGGAGAATAAGAGCAGATGTGGGTGAGTAGAGGGATGGCTTGGCCAGTGATGGGAGTACGGTGGGGCGGTGAGGCCTGCGCGGCAGCAGAGCCGGCCGCAGGGAAGAGGGAGCAGGCAGTCCCGCCGGCGCCTGTTTGAGCGCCTGGAGCAGCAAGAGCAGAGATTGAAGAAGCACGACGGTCGTTGGATGGCCATCCAACAGTCACTGCTTGTGCGTCAACCTTTTTTTAGGAAAGCTTCAAATCTGTGGAAAACAGCATACAACCCATCTGCCATTATTTCTAATAGTTTACAGCCCATTTGCTAATTATTAAGGTTTTGTTGGAGCCCATATTCTTTTTGTTAGCATTACAGCCCATATTGTGGCCACGGTTAAAAAATTATACGAAATTTTGCATATTTCGGTGCGGTCCAAACTGTTTTTAATCCTGAAATTTTGACTCACATTCAAACTGATTTTAAAAATAAATGTATATCAATATAAAATCCAACAAATTCTCCATGCATAAAAATTAATGTAATTTCAAATCTCGAAATGAAAAAAAGATATTTGAAACTAATTGCCGGTTTGATGTGTTTTAAAAATGTACAACCCATTTCTCATTACTGATGGGCCATTTTCTCGGCCAGCCGAATGAAAGCTCTCCTCGTCTTGAAAGATTTGTAGCCCAATAGGCCTAACAAAGCGACTTACTTGGCAAATCACAAAAAAACTGGGCTGTGGCCGTGGACCCAGCTGTCAACCTCTCCACGTACAGTACTCTGCCGATGGAATGTCGTTGACCACGCCGCACCAAGAGCACCAAGGCGGTGGACGACAGCGAGGCCTAGGAAGGGGATGACGCGGAGCCGGGGAAGACGCGGCAGTGGATGCCCACGCGGAGAGGAGTACGAGGGTTCACTGGTTCGACTGCGGTGTGAGGCTGCCATCGCCGCAGGGCCTGGCTAGCGGTGGGAGTAGTAGGGGGCGATGAGGCCTCATTGGCAGCACAGCCGGCCACTGGAGGCAGGAGCAGGCGGTCTCCCCGGCGCTGGTTTGGGTGGCTGGTGCAAGAAGAGCAACGATTGAAGAAGTAGCAGGACCGTTCAATTCAAATCCAACGGTTACTGCTGCTAGAATCGTTCATTGACTAAGTTGACAAGCCCTGCATACGCGTCAACTTAGTTGGCCGACAGGTCAGCCTCCCAACCGGTGTGCCCCAGATGTCAGTGGGAGGAATCATTTTTTTTCACGTAATAAGGAGGCAGTTGATTGCGTGCGGCCAGGCCACGGAGGGAGTAGGGTGGGCCGAGGAAGCCTGCGCGGCATCACAGCGGGCCACAAGAGGAGGGAGCAGGCTTTCCCGCCGGCGCTAGTTTAGGCGGCTGGAGCAGGAAGATCAGAGATTGAAGAAGCACGTCGGCCGTTGGATGGACATCCAACACTAACTGCTGCTAGAATCGTGTGTTCACTGACAAAGCCTTGCGTAAACAAGTCAGCCTCGAAATCTGTGGCGTGTACAGCCCATTTGCTATTATTTTTATAATTTTTACTCATTTTCTAATTCATATGGAATTTATTGCAGCCTATTTACCATTTTACAATTGCTGGCCATTTTCTGGTCAGTACCAGGGTCAAACAATTAACTAAATATGTGGGAAATTTTGAAAATTCGCAATTTTTTGCTGGGGAACGAAATATTCTTAATCCAAAAATTAATATCCATACTAAAACAAATTTAAAAATAAATTAGTATTATGTCATGTTAAATCCAATGAAATACGTATAAGATATCAGTGAAGAACAAAAACAAAAAAAGAAACTTATATCCCATTTGCTATAATTTTTTTGGAATTTTCAACCCCTTTTGATATTACTTTTAACAGACATTGACCATAAGCATGTAATTCGGAGAAAACAAATAGGCCTAGCTTGGGTATTCTTCAAAAAGAAATACTAGGCTACCTATTTTCCCAAAGAACTGGTGCATGAGCATTTAGCTTTATTTATTTATTTATGTTTAGGGGACCATGAGCATGTACCTGGGCCGGATTCATATGAGATCCTCCTTTCCAGTTAATTATGGGCTTCTCTATTGGGCCTTCATCAGTGGGCTGCATGTTATCAACAAGTGGAAAATGTGTTCCGAGTTTAAAAAAATGTGTTCCATACGATAAATAGTATGCGCTACGTACGGTACGGGGCACAAAAGGATCGAACCGTGCAACGACTTCCAAAACATTGTGTTTGTCGTTCTAACAACACATTTATTCAACCAACAGATGAAATATACTACTGATTGTACATTGAAAACAGCAGCAGCAACAACCACGGCTGGGGGTGCAACAGAAGCAGTAAGCAGGCCAGAAGAGTGAAGACGCAACTCTCTCTTCCAAACCAAACATCAGCCATCATTACAAAAGGGCTACCAAAAAAGAACAAGTGTATGCATCAAACTAAATAAAGATCCTACATTCCTACTACACCAAGGGACCGTTCGGAAGCCCTCCGCTCCGCGCTGCAGCTTCCGGAGCGGACGGAGCTGCGGCTAAAAATTTCAGAGTGGCCGAAGTGGTGCTCCCCAGCTCCACGTATTTTGAGGAGCTGGTGGATCCCCGAACAGACCCCAAGTGTACGCATCTAACTAACTGGCTCAGTTAGACGTTACTATTTTTTTTCGAAACGGAGGCAAAAGAATTGCCTCGTCGATTAATTAAGAAGAAGAGAATTTCCTGGTTAATCTACGGAAAACCGGGCTAAAACCAAAGACGTTACTATTTATTAAGCTGAAGTGGAGTCGTAGATGGAGAGGAGTGGGAAACTTCATTGGTTCAGGTGCGTGGCAGCACAGCCGCGGTGCCGCCCACGGGAGACAGGAGCAAGAATAGAGGTTGAAGAAGGAGCACGGCTGTTGGATTAACATCCAACGGTCCAGCTGCTAGAATCATTTATTGATTAAGTTGACAAAGCCGTACACGTCCGCTTAGTAGGCCCATAAGTCAGTCACCAAATCTGACGGGTCTCAGCTGTCAACGGGATGAATATTTTTTTTCGCAAAACAAGGAGGCACTTCCTTCCGTGCGAAGATACAGCCGGTGGGTCCCAGCTGTCAGGTGGAGGAAACATTTTTTCAGCTTAATAAGGAGGAACTTTCCTTGCATGCGACCATGGACCTTGTGGGTCCCAGCCGTCAGGCTCTCCACGTAAAGTCCTCTTCCGATGACTCTCGTTTGTTGACCATGCCGCACCGAATGCAGCGAGGCGGTGGACGACGGCGAGGCCCCGGACGGGAACGACTCGGAGATGGGAAAACACGGCAGTGGAGTCGCAAATTGAGAGGAGGAGAAGGGTTATAACTAGTTCTATTGCGGCGTGGGGCTGTAGTCTGTGGAGAATAACAGGAGGTGTCGAGGGGTGGAGGGATAGCCTGGCCGGCGGTGGGGTAGCGCTTCGCAGGGATGCGTGCTAAGCAGAGCCGCTAGCCGCCGGAGGCCTGACCAAGCGGTCCCGGCGACGCTGGAGGAAGAGGACGAGAGATTGAAGGTGCATGCCAGCCGTTGGATATAAATCCAATGGTTGTGGATGACACAATCATTTGTTGACCAAGTTGACAACGCCCTGCGTAGGCTTCGACCTATTGGCCCACATGTCAGCCTGCAAAAATGTGGCATATATTTAACCCATGTTTTCTAGAATGTACAGTCCATTTGCTGGGCTGGGTGAACAAATAATTTTGCGTCAATCAGGCCCATTTATATTTTCTAAGAAATCCCAGCCCATTTGCACTTCCTTGAAATACACATATTAGGTGGGCTCGTTATATATACTCCCTCCGCCCGGAAATACTTTTCATCAAAATGGATAAAAGGGATGTATCTAGATGTATTGTAGTTTTAGATACATCCCTTTTTGTCCATTTTGATGACAAGTATTTTCGGATGGAGGGAGTATAATGTTATGTTAGAAGGAGCAATTAATATCAAAGAATAAACCGGTGAGGCACATTATATATATAATTAAGAAATTAGCGAGTTATTGCTCAAAATAAAAATGAGCGCGTTATTATTAAATTGGTCCTTAAAATCTTCGCAAGCTTTTGTACGCAATCACCAGGATTTTCCTTGCCTGTGAGTCAAAAACAACCAGGATTTTCCTTGCCAACTTCCGTTGAACATTTACTTTTATAAGTTGGGATGTTTTTATAATGTATATATAAGTCTCTATAAAATATACGATAATAGTAATAATATAAATATATATAATGTGGTTAGAAAGGAAAACATAAATTGGACACAACATTACTTTTATAAGAGAC
Organism: Triticum urartu; assembly: GCF_056163025.1. Taxonomy (NCBI): domain Eukaryota; kingdom Viridiplantae; phylum Streptophyta; class Magnoliopsida; order Poales; family Poaceae; genus Triticum; species Triticum urartu. The sequence continues at coordinate 460,187,431 of NC_141876.1, read as the reverse complement.
CTGCGTTTTATACCCCACAGTAGGCATACTAACAAGTTCACACACAAATACAACAGAAAAGGTAAACATTCATATCAAACTCAGGTTCACAGGACACGTTCATATCCATAGCCAACATTCACAATCAACAACTCAAAAGATTCATATATACACAAGCTCAGCATATCTATGCATCCAAATGATTGATAGATCACACGACAATATTCATACATAATTTACAAAAAGATTCAGATATACACATGTTCAGTATGTTTATGCATCCAAATGATTGAGATCACAGCCAATATGATCCATGGACGAACTTTAATTACCTAGGGTACAGACTGGTAAATGGTGTTCAATTGGAGGTACTTCTTGCTAAAATTAGTTCTTGTACGAGTAAACTTTCGAGTACATAAGAGGCAGCACAGACAATCTAAACTTTGCTTGTAGGTTTATCCTCAAATAGTGGCCTCGTGCCGAGGGAGGTTTGAGCAACTTGGCCACTACTTTCATCCAACCAGTTTACTGGGTCATCTTGGTCCTGTATCTCGCCAAAATTCTACATTGAAGACGAGAAAGGAGGCGGTTGAGAAAATGAACCACCCAATTTTTTGTGCAATTCAACTGAAATGGAGCATCCTCGGCGTGCAGACTGATTAAGTGCCAGATGAATATACGCATCAACCAACTTGTCTGGAATCTTTAGACTCCATGCCATATAGTTCGCTACCATATGTGCCGATAACCAAAAGGCACAAGTTGGGACCAAAGACTGGACTGCGTTTTTCTGGGCTATGCACCAAGCAATATTTTTGGCGTTCACTCTCCTAACACTTGGAGTTTGACAATTGGTTGACGCCGGTTGATACTCGAATGAATATAGGCACTTCTTGTCAACATCGATGCTTGTCTGAGTGAACTTTGGAGTACATAGCAGCAGCATAAGTACCTGTCCATCTGATCATTTTGTGCAGTTCTACTGAAATCACCCGATGTAATGATTTGCCTGCGAGTTCAGGCTCCAAATTACTCCTTTATGAAATCGGCAAACAGTAGCACAATACCAAATTACCAATACATATGACAGGCACAATAATCAGGATAAAGACCAGTACCAACCTGTGTGAGGTAGCATATCAATTACTATTTCCTTTGACTGGAAGTCGAGATAAGCCAAGCGACTGACAGCAAAGGAAGAAAGCATGCGGAGTTTAGCGATTGACAGGAAAGGACGGAAGCTGTCGAGGCAATGAAGCACCCAAAGTGTTTGTGCAGTTCCACCAAAATCGAGCATCCCTGTTGGCACATATATTGAGAGAGTGAGATTACTGTAATAGTGGGACTAGTTTATGAAACATACGCTAACAAATAGAAGCACCCTCATTATCTTAATGGGTAAAGTTAGCAACATAGTAGTCTTGCTTAAAGGGAGGTGTTAGTTTATTTAATCAGTGCCAATTAGCTCAACTCAACACTCAAAGCATTGGCATTTATCATAGGTTGCAAAACTTTAACGTGCAAAGATAAAGGAGTTTCTCATGACAGTAGCACGATACAAATAGAGATGACAGCAAACTAATATGGATGAAGGCCTTAGGCCCGTACCAACCTGAGAAAAAAAGCTTATTCATGTAGTCCCATAAGAGATGAAAAAGCACTCACTGGAATGACACAATATTATATATTTTTGTGCACTTAAAATGTATGGTTGAAATCACTCTTGTTTACCAGTGCTGAGATTATATCGAAAGATTATCAAGAACTTCCAGCAGAGTTAAAGCACTGGCTAGGATATAGTTCATTGTATTGTCTTGTGTAGTTCCATTTAATGTATGATTGGCACAACATGATCCCTGTTTGCACAAGTAGGAACAAGGTGAAACCTACATTAGCTTAGTGAGAAAGGATAGGAAGACATTAGCATATTACTCAACCAGTATCATCAAATTCATGATGGACAATACGCAAAACATTGCCTCATTGAACCAATGGCAATAATTTGACATGCAAAACAATAGCACTATTATGTCATGACACTAATAATATTCCCTCCCTGCTCCACCACATGATTCACCTCCATAGACAAACATACACACGTACATGATTCAGCATAGGGTCCTACTAAAGATATGTTTCACTCCAACAGGAAAATTAGGCAGTAATAAATTAGTGGTACTTAAGTACTCCTAATTAATTAAGTGAGACATCAGAAGTGGAAGGGTTCCCTGGAGGATCGTCTCACATGTAAGGTAGTTGTTGCCGGAGCCCTTGAATGACCTCGACTGAGGCCTCTGGCTTCAGCAAGATCGCCTTGGCACTGTTTATTCTTGTTCTTCCTCCTCTTCATGCTCTGTTTCTCTTTCTCCTCACCAGTTGGTGAAACCAAGTACATGATTGGCCTTCTAATTCAGAATTGGTTTTGTCAGTGAGGGAGTACAAGTGTACTAGTAAAAACAACATTATTTTATCATGGCAGTCGGAAAATAGAGATGAACACATGCATTAAATATCATTCTTACCTAAAGGAAGGTTATGGCACCAATATGGATGATGAGGATTGGAACACAGATCTCCCTTTGTGCAGTTCCACCAAAATGAACCAACTGTTCCATTCTGACATTCCAGTTAAACAGCACAAAAGTCACTTCTTTTAAGAAGAGTTTTGTGCAGTGCACCAAAAGGTCACAACAGCAACCAGGTGAATTGGATATCCCTGTTTGCACAAAAAGGCACGGAGGAAACAGTCAGAGTCTCAAACAATTACAGGCAAAAACATTTGGCTAAACTTGTCATGGCTTATAATAGTGGGTGCACCAGCAGTCCAGCACCATGTACGTAAACATGGGCATAAAGTGGTGATTCATAGTTTGTTGCCCTTGAGAAACAAACATCCAAGAAACATATCTGGGTTGGTCCCATTTTTGTTCACTCTAGCCACCTACTCCTATGTGTAGATAGCAAATCTAGTCCTGGTCATACCACTGTGTACAGCGTTACCCCTATATTTCCCTTTTTGACCAAGAGACCGGTTGGATGACCAGTCTGTACTACTTTCACCCCCTTTCCTTCCTGTTTGTACCAAGTCCGATGTACATACTAAATTCCCCCACCCCCACTTTATTTCTTGTTTGAACCAAGTACTTCCTCCGTCCGGAATTACTTGTCATAAAAATGGATGTGTCTAGAACTAAAATACATCTAGATACATCCATTTCAATGACAAGTATTTTCGGACGGAGGGAGTACAGGATTCGACTCCATGAAGTAGCTTTACCTCTAACAATAGAAGAAAAAATGTGACGTTGGACCATCCGATCGAGAGGGGCTGAGAGGTAGAAAATGATGCACATGCAGCGACATAGCGAGCTGGGGAAGTAGAGCTAAGGCGGTTTCGAACAAAGATATACCTGAAGGTCGTCGGGATGTGGATAGGTGGGAGGCGGGAGGCCGGATCCGCCCACAGGCAATGACGAAGGGATTGGAGGACCTCCCGCGCCTGCGCTCGGCCAGAGATAACGATGCGGCCGGCAGTGGGTCTCCTCCCTTGCTGTCGAGGACGGCCTAAACACTGCCCCTCCTCCCCTTCACCGGCGGAGGGGGATACTTCCGGATCTGTAACCAGTGGTGAGGATAGAAAGCCAGTGTTTTTTGAAGGGAGAAAGACAGTGTTACTACCCCTATCTTGTTTAAATCTGGAGAGGTTGAGAGTGTGTGAATATAGCAACCCTAGCAAGCAAGCGTGGAGGCTCCGGCCTATATATACGTAGTGAGCAACCCTAGCAAGCAACCCTAGCAAGAAAGCAACCCCTATCTTCGTCAACTCGTACAAGACCGAGAAATTTGATTACTACAACACCCTCTCCCTCGCGGACTGAGCTCCGGTGCCTTAACTGCACCTGCCTTTGGCTGCATGACAGGAGGGCCAACCACCTGTTGGGCCCACCTGTCATAGACGCAAAGGAAGGAGCAGTAAGTTGAAGCTTTCGCTATCCCTCCCGCACGAGGTGGATGGACATGCAGAAGTGGATTCGATACTGTAGAAGTAGGAGTAACATCATTATTGTTCGTCTTCTCGAAGAGGCGAAGAGCCAAGTGCAACCCGAACGTGGCAGTTGCGAACGCTCGCGTGGTGCGGTTCCTTGGAGTACTAGCCAGGCTCTTGCATGAGACAAAATCGCTATTGTTTAACAATTATAAACTCCATTATCCATTGGTTGATACTCATTCTGCATAGCTCCACGTGCTTAGCACCGTTTCCTCCTGGGGTCACCAATGTTTATTTGCTAATTAATAGCATTGCATGCAATGAACTAGCCATTGCAAGTCATTAAAAACATGCACACCAATCATCTCTTATTGGTTGATATGTCAAGAAACAAGAAACAAGGTAGAAGTTAATGCACCGCGCCTAAGTGTTTTGGGACTATTTGGTTTTCGTAAGATGACTTACACACCTAGACGGAGGGAGTAGTATAGCCCTGTAAACCGGAAAGGAGTATTTGCCTTTCTAGAGATTTCAACAAGTGACTAGACTACACCGTGTGTAGTACTCCCTCCCTTCCGGTTTATAAGGCTCAAATCTCAGATCTCGTGAACCAAGGCATTTTGCGATTGGAGGAATGTATCTCGTACTTTACCAAACTACCCTAATTAAACTCATGCGTTAATTACGTAGTTCTCTTGTTTTCCTCTCCGCCATGGTCGCGGTGCACAATATTGAGCACTCATATATGACTAGCCGCTCTATCTACATGCAGGACATTTCAAAGCATCCGGGCCCGCGTGCCATCCACCAAATCACAGCGAGGTGCTACAGTCGATACTCACCTATAACCCCAGTGTAGCCGTCATGACCCGTCATATCACAAAACCCGCACCTTTACCAGCAGTGGTAAGGTGGCCTCCAAGTTGGACTGGACGAAGCAACCATCATTTCACTGGAACGCTCGTTCAAGCCCTTTCTTCCCTTTATTGAAGAAAACCTCACTTCAGGCTACTCACTTCTGCCATTTTTCTTCTGTACCGACGAAGGAAAGGTGGGCGAATCAGTTATGCTGCTATATTTTCATTCCAAGAATCTTCTTTTTGCGAAGCACCGACCGATTCTCACATCCTATTCTTTTCCCGTTTTCATTGCGATTTTGGTTTCCTTTCGATTGCTTTTTGTTTGTTAGTTCATTGATGGATCCTGGAGCACTAGGCAAAGAGTTGCCGGCGGACAACCCACTGGAGACAGCGATCTCCAGGAAGCGAGCACCGACCAACGAGTTGACCATGTTGGTGGGCCAACCCATGGAGATGAAGAACTCCAAGAAACAAGCATTGGCCAAAGAGTTGAGGACGTTGGCGGATGAACTCCTCAAAGAAAGTTGGAAGAACAGCAAGGGCCCCACCGTGCCTACCCCAGGAACTCTGATTGCCACCTATGTGAGGCTCAAGACCGAGTTTGAGGAGATAGTCGCCGTTGAGAAGCAGTATTCCCCTGGCAAGGTGATGGCCCCCATCGAGGACGAGGAGATGGCCCCCGGAGGGTTGAGATCCCCTGGTGAGCTGCACAAGGTAAAAAATAATGGCTTATTACCATAGTTGTGGTTTTTGATTATTTGCAATGTGCTTGCTAATATGTTAGGGTTGTGCAGGTGCCGGTGGACGTCCTTGATGATTCCGATGTCGTGGCCCGTCCTGTTGGCATCGCCCCGGAGATCGATTCTGATGCCGCTGTCCATCCTGTGGACATTGCCCCAGAGATCGATTCCGATGTCGCGGTCAGTCCTGTGTACATCGCCCCAGAAATCGATTCCCATGCCGCTGTCCATGCTGTGGTCATTGCTTGAGAGATCGATGACAAGAAATAGTTGGTCGCGCTAATCCTTCAGGGTAGTTTGCATTGCCCTGTGTTTAATTACCAGAACGATGCGTGTTATCAAACCATCTTAGGGCTAGTGCACTGTCTTGTGTGGGCGGATCTTGCTACTTTTGTTTGATAGTGAATCATGCGATGAATCATGCGAACCCTCTCCGAGTTATGGAAACAGATGTATCCTCACCAGCTTTTGATGTAATACATGGCATGATTAGATGTAAGTTTGAACTGTTTATCATATCAGCAGGGCTTGTTTGATGATTCTTGGTGTTAGTAGGCTAGCTATTGTGCGAGCTATAGTACTTGCAAAACACTCACCGAAGAGAAACGTTGGGGCTGATGAGCTCGTGGTACGCTTATACTTATCCCTCGTCGATCGACCAATAGCCCTAGCTCCTAAAATTGTAGGCTTAGCGATCGATGACCTAGGCGGGCTAGTTTGGCCTAGTGGGTTTCAGTGATATGACGTGCAACACAAAATCATAGCAGTGCAGATACGTACTCCCTCCGTTCCAAAATAGATGACCTAGGCGGGCTAGTTTGGCCTAGTGGGTTTCAGTGATATGACGTGGTACAGTGCCATCCAGTCTTCGCGTGTGGTAGCAGTATTGCGGGTACAGTAAGTTTTCTTGAAGAAGCGGAATTCAACGAAGTCATGATGGTTCCTTCGTCCGAACAACTTACAGTGGGAAAGGTTGGGCCTGCGATACGACCGGGGTAGACCAGCATAATTTTGTGCATGGCAGGTGGACCACGATGGTCGACGTCCCACATGTCGGCGAATGAAAGTATTCTTTCTGATATAGGGGGCGAGCAACGAGTATTCATTGTTTATTTTTTATGAAAGCTATTGTCTCCACTGTTACGACGGAGGAGTGTGAAACACGGCAGCCCAGTGAACTTGGCATGTGCACCACTCCCTCCTTCCTCATGTAATGCCCAGGTTACAGCTTTTTCTCACTTTCTCTCTATCTATTTCCTCTCAAATGTTTTTTACCTTTCTTTTTTTAAGACACAATTGTTTTTTATGCCTTTTTTAGAATTATTTTTTAAACCTAGGAGCACGTGTAGAGACGGGCTCTTGCATAGCCCACTCCTTGACCTTGTCAATGCCTCTCTCTCCTCCACATAAGGAGTACTACTTGCTATGCATGCATGCGGCGGGCAGCTGGCGTCTTAAGGGGCCAGGGCGGTGAGAGCGGGCTCCGGAAGCGGTCCGGACTCTAGCATAATTGTGGTTTTTACAATATTTCTTTCTCCATTGACAGGTAGGCCCGCGTAGATAGATAAAGAACACGAGCTGATGAGGCGCATGCGGACTGTTTGACTGTTCAACCAGACAAATACGGAGCTATACGCTGAGCCAGTGACCGTATAATCACCATATCTCGTATACAATGATCAAAGTGAGCTATCAACACAAGTTCGATGACCGCCAATGCATTTTAGTCGGTAATAAATGACCAGGATTGAAGGGGAATCCAAATTTGCTTCGTCTTCTATCCTTGAGCTCTTGACAAACCAATGCACTATACGGTTGTCCGACCACTCCACCCCAGAGCTCTCACCAAGCGTCGTTCATGCCATCGCGCCGCACACTAACCGGTAAGGCAGCGATGGCATCTTGCCGCGCTGAGTTCCTCGCCGCCCACGACCGCACACAAAATGGTAGGGAAGCGATGGCATCCCGCCATGCCGAGTTCATCGCCGCTCGCGACCTCACAACTATGTGGGAGGAATTTGAAGATGCCAAGGCCGAATGGGCGGTAGAGCAAGAGGCGGCCAAAGCCGCACAGAGGGAGCGGAAAAGTCAGAAAGCACTCAAGAAAAGAGAGGCCCGCCGCCGCAAGAAAGAAAAGGACGCACGCGCTGCTGCGGAGAGGTCGGCGGAGATCCAAGCATGGTGGGATGTCATCGACAAAGCCGGGAAGTAGAACGACGGCGTCTGGCCAGCATGTGAGAAGTAGTAGTACTAGTAGTTAGTGTGTGTGTGTGTGTCTGAGTACGAGCATGTACCAGTACTACTAGTTACTACTGTAGTTTTTAGAGCAAATTACTAGTACATTAGCCTAGACTAAATGGAAAAATTCCTATCCTAAGCATCAAATGGCATCTCTTTCTCTATAGGAATTGAGATGCATGTCATCTCACTTCCTATGATTTTCATATTCCTATCCTATGAACGAAAGGAGGCCTCTGTTGGAGTAACTACTATAGCTAGCAGTACTGCTGGTACAGTAGTTTTCTTCAAGAAGCGGAATTCAACGAAGTCATGATGGTTCCTTCATCCAAGCAACTTCAAAGTGGCAAGTGGGCCTGTGATTTGATGGCTCATTAGTCATTGTTACTGCGGCGCGACGACCTGGGTGACTCCCTTGGAGTTCTGCGTGCATGGCAAGTGGACCAGGATGGTCGACGTCCCACATGTTAGCGAACGGAAGTATTCTTTCCGATATCGAGGAGCAAGGAAACCGCGTGGTATAGTATCACTGCTGATTGGTTCGCAAAAAAATAGTATCACTGCCGATTTATAATTATTTTTTATTTCTGATGAATGCTAGCATTTCAACTCTTACGACGAAGGGTGCCAAACACGGCACGTGCTGGATGTCCCACATGTCAGCGAAAGGAGTGCGACATGAACAGCGTGGTAGAGCCCAGCGTAAAAAAACAGCGTGGTAGAGCGTCTCCACTTCTTCCTCTTCTGGGTCGGAGACAACACGTAGTAGTACTTAGTGGTATGAATGATACAAAGTGCGACCTGGAGACAAAGACACGTCTAGTTGGAAGGTCTCGGGGCATACACGTAAACAAATATAAAAGTTAATATGTGCCTCCAACTAATATAGTAGTAGTAGAGTACTTAGGCACATACTCCATAACATCACCGTGCATTGCACGTACAACATTTAGTGGTAGTACGTAGTAAGAGACAAATGCCGCCCAAGAGTTCCCTTCTCGACCTACTTTTGGGTGTTTGGTAGAGTGTATGGATGGTGCATGAGTCCACACTAGTTTAGCACAAATACACTAGAAGCATGCATGAAGAGAGCATGCATGAAGAGGGGTGTTGAGTTGAGCATGCACGAAGAGGGAACAACTATGCTGAGACGAGAACGCAACCAAACACACCCTATATGCCACACATGTTCATACCATTTGTGCCTTTCTACTTCACTTACTGCGCTACATTACTCAGGTTCGTACGTCCACTCCTGGGTACATGTTCGTCTTGTAGTTCCAGTCCCATGTGTTCTTCATATAGATGGAACGATCCTTGCATAACACGTGCACCTTGCTGCTAGATGTATCACGTGTTGGAAAAAGGATGAACAAAGCTCACGTAAAAAAATAGAGTGGAAGAACATAGATTCCGGATGACCGAGAAGGAGCAAGGAACCTCGTGGTGGAGCGTCTGCACTCATAATATTTAATATTATTCAGCGATATAAAATTAACCAATCATCTCCACAGTGGACTGGAAGAGTACGAAACACGACAGCCTAGTGTAGTATCATACTAGTACATGGCTAACCCACGCTATCACCATATTTCTTGGCTCCCGTGCGACACCTATCTCTAGTAATCCAACAGCCTGTATCGCTTCTCCCTCCTTGTCTCTATCAAAGTGCGGCGGGCTAGCGTTTCTGTCGTCTATTGAGGTCGGTTAACTATCACATGTTAGCGACATGCCAAGAGCATTCTAAAAAAATTCCTTTCATGTTCCGTTTTCAAAAAGAAAAAATCCTTTCACGTACGAATTTGCCTGTATGCTTTGAGCAACTTGCATGCCCTATACTGCTCCTGTTTGATACTCTTACTTAGCTAGAGGTTAGACTAACTCATGACTAACCTTGAACTAACTGTAGCCAAAGAGGTGTTTGGGTGACAGGGTTAGATTGACAATAAATGGACTTCATGGAGAGAGAAAAGTGATTTTTTAGTGGTCCCAATGAGAACTATCTCTAGTTAGCACCTCTTGGGTGGGATAGTTTTTTTTGGTGGGTTCGGTGCAACTTGCTCCAATTTAAACCCTCATGCTTGGACAGTTTAGGGCTCTTTGAGCCCCAACTAGCTCAAACTAACTCTAACCCATGGATCCAAACATGGCCTATGGCCAGTCTCGACGCGGAGCAGTCGCGTGCACCGGGAAGCGGCGCTCTCTCGGCCGTCGCGCCACTTCAAAGCCGGCGCAGTGAGAGGTCGCCTCCGCTCTGGCCAAGCATTAAGGGCATCTCCATCGCAAGGCGCCTAATCAGGCGCTCGATTAGGAATAAAAAAGGATTTTTCTCCTAGCGCCTCGGCTTGGAGTCCAGGCATGCAACGGTGAGAGCTAGCGTATGGGCGCTACGCATAAAAAATAGAACGGGCAGCTCATTTAGTGCCGGACGACTCTTATGGCATCGATGCTAACCAAATTTCAGGATTTGGACGGGATTACGAGGAAACGGCCGGGATCCAGACCCTGGCGCCTGGCGTTAGCGCCTGCATTGTAGATTCCCAATGCGGCACTGACGATCCAGGGTGACGCTGACCGTTTCACGCAGGAAGCACGCGCTGGCAAGGGAGTATAGGTTTTGAACCATTTCAGGTGTAGTACTGGTAGTTTGCAAAACTACTCAATTATTGCACTCAGTTTCCTAAGAAACTGTGGTAAAAAACATTACTCCACAGCCCACTTCCCTTCTCCTTCCTCTTCCACCGCCCGCGCACGTCCGCGGGAAGCGACCAGTCAACCCTTATATAGGAGTGCTAGCACAAAAAGATGCATGCATGACCACTAAAATTTCCATATTAAAGCGCCGCTCCAGCGGGAGTATGGCGTATGTTGTTACCTTCGGGCGGCCCATGGCTACCGGGCGACGGCGACTAGAGAAGAGGCGGCGGGAGGGGAATGAATGCAGCTACTGTTTGGGTTCGCCTTCCGGCTTAAATAAATGCATAGCATCATGTGTACCCGCGGGTGCACAAATTGTAACATACATGTCTGCTTAAGTGGGCGTCACGTAACTGGTGTGTGTGAGAGAGAGATTCTGAGAGACAGAGTGCGTGTGTGCGACTCTACTCTTCGGACATGTACTCAACCTTTTGCATCGGGATATAAGTATAATGGTATTTACTTTAGCTAGTGATTTACGTGGCCATGTTAATGTGGTTGTGTCAAAAAATGTCACTTCCTGCTTGTGATTTGCGTTATATAATTACAAGCAAGATTCTCGTGCATTGCACGGAACATCAATATGCATTTTTTTACAGAACACCTGTTGTGATTGACCCATGCAGGAGTAATCCCATGTGTAAAAACTAATATATCTCAAGAATTTTATCGGAAAACTGGTATCTCAAGAATGTCATCAAAAAAATGAAAGATGAGAGATAAGGCGAGGAGGAGTGGAGCGTGGTGGTGACTGGTGGTCGGAATGGGCGGAGGCATGGGGATGGACGGTGCCGGCAGGCAGCAGCGGCCACCATGCATGCTAGATTGTTCCAGAGACTTATTCCTTTTTTAATTGCTGAGCAATGAGGTTGCGGGAGATAATGATGTGGAGAGAGGTGCCGGTATCTTTTGTAAAATTATCATAGTTTTCTTTCTATTCTCAGATATAGATCATACGGTCTGTATTGCAAGATGGCAGGCACACCATCACCACCAACTCGTTTTTATAAGGGTACAGATGATAAGTTTGCTGACTACTAAAGTAAAGTGGAATTTGTCCATGTTATGAAAGTAAATAAAGGTGATTGTTTATCATACGGGTAAGGTTGGATGAAGGGTGGTAGGAACAAATGCTCCGCCTAGAGCATGTGTGTGTGAGATGGAGTCTTAGTGTGTGTGTGTGAGAGAGAGAGGAGATAGAGAGATGGAGTCTTAGTTTGTGTGTGCGTGTGAGAGAGGGAGAGAGATGGAGTCTTAGTGTGTGTGTGGGGGGGGTATGCGTGCTTGCGTGTGTGTGTGTTTGTGTGTGTGTGTGTGAGAGAGAGAGATGGAGTCTTAGTGTGTGTGTGGGGGGGGTGCGTGTGTGTGTCGCGGGGTCCTCTGTGGCGGATGTAATTTAAGTGTGCATGGCTTTCATCATAGAGAGGTGATGTGTATGGCAGAGGCCACCAACGATGGGGTGCGAGAGAGAAAATGCCCGTAGAGAGGGAAGAGAAGGTGTGTGCGCGTGAGGGGAGTCGACTTCGAGAGAACGTGTTTGTTTGAGAGACACCGAGGAAGACTACTATATATCGATGGTGCATGTAGGCGGGAATTAAACTAAGGGATGGTCTTATTGGTTTCGGGGATATAGGGGAAGAGTGAGAGGCGCGCGCGCGGGGGGGGGGGGGGGGTAGCTAGAAGGAGATTGTTAAGTATGAGTGTGTGTTCTACCCATCCAGGCGGAAGTTATGTGCATAAAAGAGGAGAACGATTCGATGTGGCGTTAGGATTGAGGGTAATTAACTACGTATGGAGACATAAAGACCTTGAACGTGCATGTGTGAGAGGTATACATGTATACGTGGGATGTGTGTGTGTGTGCGCGCACACACATGATCGAGATAAAAGAAACAAGACATAAGTCATAAGATCAACGACATGGGAGAGACGGATCGGTATGACAATATGTATGCATGTGAGAATGCATGGAAGAAGTCCCGACAGTTGAGCATGTGTTTTTGTCTTTAAGAGATAGTGGCGTGGGCTGGAGCATGCATCTATGGAGAGCAGAGGGAGTGAGGTGCAACGATTGTGCAAAAGAGACCAACCTATAAATGCATATGTATGGAGAGACATGTATAGTGTGGGTGATAGGAAGCAAGACTCCGTGCGAGAAAGAAATGTTGACGGAGAAACTACAGATAGATATAGAGATGGAGATGCTAGCTAGAGGGACATCCGCTAGTTTGGGTGTTGGAGATGACCGTCAGGTGGTTCAAAGGGTGAAGTTATAATGTGTGTGAGAGGGCACTTGACTCCATGTAGAGAGAAACATATGTAGTGTGCGTGATAGAAATCAAGAGTGAGGGCGAGAAAGAAGGTTGATGGAGAAACAGATAAATAGAAAGATAAAGATGCTAGCTAGTGTGCGTTAGAGATAGGAGTCGAGTGGATCAGAAGGCTAGGTTATGTGTGTGTGTGAGAGAGAGATAGAGAGAGGGTGCGTGTGAGTCACATACAAACAGATATCAGAGAGAAATGAGATCCAGGGAGACGGAGTTTTGTGTCTGTGAGAGAGAAAGATATTTCACAACGAGAGTGATAGCTAGAGAGACATACGAGGGAACGCAAGATATCTCTAGGGAGAGAGGGTGTGTGTGGGCGACATACAAGAGAACAATGGAGAAATATGAGACCCTGGGAGACAGAGTCTGTGTTTGTGTGTGAGAAAGAGATATTGAAGAGGAAGATTCGTAGGTTCTCATATCTAAGGAGCGAAAGACATCTCTGTATGAGGGGTGTGCGAGTGGCACACATGGGAATAGTAGAGAGAAATGAGACCCCGGGAGACAAAGTTTTGTGTTTGTGTGAGAGAAAGAGATTCCACATGGAGAATCATAGTTAGAGACACATAGCAGGGAGCGAGATATACTTAGAGAGAGATAGAGTGATGAAGGTCGAGGGAGAGAGTACCGTCAGTGTGTTATGAAGATAAAAGATCATTGTCGACATACAGGTAGCATGAGAGATACCTAAGAGACGATGAACGCGCATAGGTCCAGAGAGATAGTCCTATATAAGCATGAGTGATAGCTATATGAGACGAATATCTGGATTAAAGGGGATTCAAATATTTAAGCTGGAGATCACGACATCGATAATATCATAACGCAAATTGGTGTATCAAACATGCATATTCATTTGAATTTGGGCACACGTGTAATGTTATATAGTTTATCAATATTGGTGATCCATAGATTCTTCAATTACAAACAACGCATGGTTTATATGCAATTAATGTCTAAACAGGATTACACTATATGTTGCGTGTGTGAAACACATTATACATGTTTGAGAAGTAAAAAAACCCGCATGAAACACACATTAATTGGAGACAGTTAGCGAGGAATGCATACATTGGATTTCAACATAAAGTGGTTTCAAATATTTGAAAATCCAAATTGATGGATACAACCTTATGAATCTGAGATCATGCCATTTGTAAACCATATTTATGTATAAATGATGTTGTGCTTTTGAAAGTATATATAAAAAATGATGTATATAGAATGTAATTCCAATTGAAAATGGATCTCGCCCGAAAAAAATAGAATACAAACGGGATTCGAATTGAGTTGGCACGGTAAACGTGCACTCTGCAAAATTTGAACAAAGCGGGGAAAGTCGCAGTAACCGCCCGAAACCAAAATCTGCGAGATGGAAATCACTACTGCCTATCCCTGCCACGCAAAGCCCATATGCTGGATTTCTATAGGTTTCGATAGGGGTAGGTTTGTAATTTCACCCAAACGTGACGTAACCGCCTCTCACCCGGATTCATACACGGTGGGCGCCAAAACACAGTGTGTCCTCGGCCGAAATTGACTCCCTCCCCGATTCATATTCATACACAGTGGGCGCCAAAAACAAACTCTCGTCGGCAAATATTCGGTGTATGCGAGATTACCGTCCTATCCCCAACCGACTAGTGTTGCTATGATGTAGTAGAAATTTGAAACGGGGGCTAAGTTTGTAAATTTCCTCGCATTTGAGACAAGCGCGCCCTGAATACATGGTTCCCCCCTTCCTCTCTACCTCCCTTTTCCCCATTCGTACTCCGTGGGTGTGACGCCCGGATAATCAAGCTACAGTAACCTCTGCTAATGATGCCACCTCACCTCGAATTACTGTTGCTAATCCCCCGTTAGTTCGACGACGATTCAAATTAAAATTCAAAATCAAGTCAATCGGTAAAAGTTTTGAAACATTAAAACTGAAATGTTCATCATGTGGCAAATAATCCCTGACTAGTTTTGGTGGTGGAACCAACCTTTTCCAAAGTTTTTAAATGCCCTAAACTAATTAAAAATTGTGGCTAAAATAATAATTTAATTGCTTTTGAGTATATAAAAATATTAAACTAAATTATTTTGGGTCCCAACTAGGTTTGGCAGTGGCCTATTTTTGATGGTACCAATTTAGGTGCTAACTTGTATTTTAAAGAAACTAAACTAACAAAAACAAAAAAACAAAAAAGAAAAAGAAACAAAGCACCCCCCCACTGCTGGGCTGTGGCCCAGCTGGCCACCAGGCCACAACCGGCCCAGCCTCCCCCTACTAATCCCCACCCGGTCGAACCCTAGCGGTTCAACACCCACTACCTAGAGCCCGCTACCCCCCCACTTCCCCCACGACCCCTACTCTCTCGTCCTCCTCTGCCCCCGATCTGATCAGGGGGCTCGAACCCGTCGCCGCCCGTGGGCTTCGCCGCCGACGCCACGCCACGCGATTCACCGCAACATCGCCGTCCGGAGCCCTACCTCGTCGGCATGCCCGCGCCCGAGGAACCGTCGCCCACCGCCATCACCCGACGCCGCCCGGAGCTACCTCGCCGTCGAAGTCGCCGCCCCGTCGCACGCCGTCCTCTCCGTCGCCGGTGCCGCCTCGCCGGACGTCCCCGAGCCCGCTGCCTTAGTCCCTGCGCCTCGCCGTGAGCATCGCACCCCCCTATCTTCCTCCCCCGCAGACGCGCTCTCCCCCGTGCCGCGCACCGCACGCCCGACACCGCGTCTGGCCGCGCTCACCGCCGCTACTCGCTTGCACGCGCCTGCACTAGCCTCGCCGCGACCACGCCCCTCCCTTCATCCTCCCACGTGCGCTGTCGCCGCGGCCGTCTATGCTCGCCCGCGCTCCGGCTCCCTTCGCCTCCCGGCAGCGTCCCTCCACCGCACCCGCCCACGCGTCGCTAGCCTCCCGCGCCCCCCTGCTGCTGCCTGTGGCTGCACCGGCGCTGCCGCGCCGTCCCCCTCTTCTTGCCGCTGCTGGGGCCGCTTCTCCTGGCCCCGCGCTCCGCTGCGTGGTGCTCTGCTGCCCTCGGGCCGACGTCCACCTCCGGCGACTGCCCGGCCTCGTCGGCCTCGTTCGCCGTGGCGCCCACCCAGAAACATTTTTGTAAAAATAATAATAATTAACACGTGGGGCCCGCCCAGAAACATTTTTGTAAAAATAATAATAATAATAATAAATTAATTAAATAATTAAATAAAGAGTTAATTAACTTAATTAATTTTGATTAATTAAACTAAATTAATTAACCTAATTAATCCTGTTTAATTAACCTAAACCCTAATTAACCTAAATCAGAGAATGACACGTGGGTCCCACGGGGCCCACATGTCAGGTTGACCAGGTCAACGGTCAACGTTGACTGCTGACGTCATGCTGACGTCAGCAAACACTATTCTGGATAATGTTGATTAAATTAATTAAATAAATCCTAAAAATGATTTAAATCATTTAAAATTAATATAAAATAAACCGTAGCTCGAATGGAAAACTTTATATATGAAAGTTGCTCAGAACGACGAGACGAACCTGGATACGCAGCCCGTTCGTCCGCCACACATCCCTAGCATAGCGAACACACAACTTTCCCCTCCGGTTCTACTGTTCGAAAACGCGAAACACCGGGGATACCTTCCCGGATGTTTCCCCCCTTCGCCGGTATCACCTCCTACCGCGTTATGTCACACCCGGCACATCTTATTGCCATGTTATGCTTTGTGGTGCTATGTTTGCTTTATATTTACTGTTTCTTCCCCCTCTTCTCTCTGGTAGACCCCGAGACCGGTGCTGCACTTGTGATCGACTACGTCGACGACGACCCCCTCCTTGCCAGAGCAACCAGGCAAGCAAACCCCCCTTGAGCATTCCGATATCGCCCATTTCTTTCCCTTTCATGCTTGCATTAGAACTGCTACTGCTTTATGTGTGATCCTACTCTGATGCATAGCCTGTTGTTGTTACCTGCTATCATACCTTACCTGCTTATCCTAAACTGCTTAGTATAGGTTGGTTAGTGATCCATCAGTGACCCCACCTTGTCCCAGTTTCCTCTTCGTCGCCGGTGCCGCCTCGCCGGACGTCCCCGAGCCCGCTGCCTTAGTCCCTGCGCCCCGCCGTGAGCATCGCACCTCCCCCTCTCTTCCTCCCCCGCGCACGCGCTCTCCCCCGTGCCGCGCACCGCGCGCCCGACGCCGCGTCTGGCCGCGCTCACCGCCGCTACTCGCTCGCGCGCGCCTGCACTAGACCTCGTCGCTACCACGCCCCTCCCTTCGTCCTCCCACGTGCGCTGCCGCCGCGGCCGTCTATGCTCGCCCGCGCTCCGGCTCCCTTCGCCTCCCGGTAGCGTCCCTCCACCGCACCCGCCCACGCGCCGCTAGCCGCCCGCGCCCCACTGCTGCTGCTTGTGGCTGCACCGGCGCTGCCGCGCCGCCCCCCTCTTCTTGCCGCTGCTGGGGCCGCTTCTACTGGCCCCGCGCTCCGCTGCGTGGTGCTCTGCTGCCCTCCGGCCGACGTCCCCCTTCGGCAACCGCCCGGCCTCGCCGGCCTCGTTCGCCGTGGCGCCCCTGGACGTGCGCCCGATCGGTTGCGCCCGAAACCCGTCGCCCGCACCCGCTATGGCCCTGGCCACTGACACATGGGGCCCGCCCAGAAACATTTTTGTTAAAAAAATAATAATAAATAAAATAAATAATAAAATTAATTAATTAATTAAAGAGTTAATTAACTTAATTAATTTTTGATTAATTAAACTAAATTAATTAACCTAATTAATCCTGTTTAATTAACCTAAACCCTAATTAACCTAAATCAGATAATGACAGGTGGGTCCCACGGGGCCCACACGTCAGGTTGACCAGGTCAACGGTCAACGTTGACTGCTGACGTCAGCAAACACTATTCTAGATAATGTTGATTAAATTAATTAAATAAATCCTAAAAATGATTTAAATCTTTTAAAATTAATATAAAATAAACCGTAGCTCGGATGGAAAACCTTTATATATGAAAGTTGCTCAGAACGATGAGACGAACCCGGATACGTAGCCCGTTCGTCCGTCACGCATCCCTAGCATAGCGAACACACAACTTTCCCCCTCCGGTTCTACTGTCCGAAAACGCGAAACACCGGGGATACCTTCCCAGATGTTTCCCCCCTTCGCCGGTATCACCTCCTACCGCGTTATGTCACACCCGGCACATCTTATTGCCATGTTATGCTTTGTGGTGCTATGTTTGCTTTATATTTACTGTTTCTTCCCCCTCTTCTCTCCGGTAGACCCCGAGACCGGTGCTGCACTTGTGATCGACTACGTCGACGACGACCCCCCTCCTTGCCAGAGCAACCAGGCAAGCAAACCCCCCTTGAGCATTTCGATATCGCCCATTTCTTTCCCTCTCATGCTTGCATTAGAACTGCTATTGCTTTATGTGCGATCCTACTCTGATGCATAGCCTGTTGTTGTTACCTGCTATCATACCTTACCTGCTTATCCTAAACTGCTTAGTATAGGTTGGTTAGTGATCCATCAGTGACCCCACCTTGTCCCAGTTGCCTCGCATTATGTTCGATGGCTCGATCAACGTGATCGACGTCCAGGCCCCGACACCGCACATCACCCCCTAGTTGTATGACTCTGCAGAGTCACCATCGAGTGCCGAGGGTGGAACCTCTTATATCACTCCTGATGAGATCTCTGCAGTGTAGCTATACGGTCGAGGTCATCGAGGGTGATTTCCTCCTTAACCACTTCCGCTACCGCTATGTTGTGCAACCCCTCAAGTGTGAACCTCGAGGGTGGATCCTCTTACGTTCACCTTGATGATAACATCGAGTGGTATTCACCGGGGGTGATTCCTCGGGGTTTCCCTTTGGTGTTAGACATACAAGTTACTATGGTTACTATGACTTTACACTGAGCCATGTTACTAAAGACGGGTCGACCCTGAGGGGTACCCGCGCGAGCTTATTAGCGAGTGATGTGGAGTCGGGTTGACCTGGAAGGTGCCCGCGAGATACTTACGAGGCGTGGCCGGTCATTCTTAGACCTTGCCGCAAGTACTCGAGACAGGGCGATGGGGTCACATCGATCGTGAGTCTCTGCTCGTTACCGCGCCTTCCTAATCCACTACGATTTGGATATTTGATCCGAGGGGCCTCTTGCCTGATAGCACTAACCATCACATGGGCATAGTATGGGCGTTCTGCGTCGTATGCATCAGCCGAAGCTTAATAGACGTCAGCAACTGAGCGGCGCGCGCCGGGTTGGACTGGTAAGCTCCTGCCTTTTTAGGGAGGTAGCTAGGTCTGCTCACCATCCGCCCTCGCAACGTGCAGGAGTTCCCGGGGAGATGGCCCATGACCCCTGGGGGCATAGGTTTAGTCCGGCGTGCTGGCCTCTCCATTAAGCCTAGGTCGGGTTGTGGCGTATTGTTTGGCCGAGGCCGGGCATGACCCAGGAAAGTGTGTCCGGCCGGAGTTAATCGAGCGTGGTGGGTAAGTTGGTGCACCCCTGCAGGGAAGAAAACATCTATCGATAGCCTGTCCTACGGTAACAGACACTTGGAGTTGTATCCCCATCGATACAACTAGAACTGGATACTTGTGATGAGAACCGGATGGTGATGAGAATTGGATTGTGATGATAACTGGATAGTATGGCTCTGGGATTGCTTTCTCACAGGGAGTCGAGAAAGGATCTCTGGCCGAGGTTGATAACACTTTTACTACTTTACTTTAAGCTACTCTACTCCCTCCTGTTGCTGCAAGATGGTGGTTTCTAGAAGATGCTAGTCTTCGATAGGCTAGGCTTTCCCTTCCCTTCTGGCATTCTGCAGTTTAGTCCACAGATACAGCCCATTTCCTTCGATACAGATGCATACTTAGTTTAGATCTGATGTAAGTCTTGCGATTACTTTGGATGAGTACTCACGGCTGCTTTGCTACCTCTTTTCCCCCATACCCATTTGTTGCGACCAGATGACGGATCCCAGGAGCCAGACGACACCACTGATGACTACTACTACCCCGAGGGTGCCTACTACTACGTGATGACCGCTGACGACTTGGAGTATTTAGGAAGCTCCCAGGCAGGAGGCCTTGCCTTTTCGATCGATGTTGCTTTTGTGCTAGCCTTCTTAAGGCAAAATAGTTTAACTCATGTCTGTACTCAGATATTGTTGCTTCCGCTGACTCTTGTGTATTCGAGCCCTCGAGGCCCCTGGCTTGTAATATAAAGCTTGTATTATTTTAATTTGTGTCTAGAGTTGTGTTGTGATATCTTCCTGTGAGTCCTTGATTTTGATCGTACAGATTTGCGTGTATGATTAGTGTACGATTGAATTGAGGGCGTCACAGTGGGCGCCAAAACACCCTCTCCACCCCACCCTCCTCCGTCCGCCGCCGTCCGCCACCCCATCCACCGCCGTCCTCCTCCACCATGTCGGAGCTGATACCCAATGCCGCCGTCCATTACAAGAGAACGACCTCTCTCATCCACGGCTTCGGACCGGGATCCTTGCATCCCGTCCTCTCGCTTCATCCCCGCCGTCGTCCACCTTGTCGACGCTGCTCCTACGACCATCTCGTCCACCGCGTCCCCCCGCCACCGTCTACCCTCCTAGATCTGCTTCCACGCCATCGACTGTCGTGGTTCTAAGTCCGACAGTAGAATATGGGGGTAGGAATGGAGAGGCAAGATCTTAGCTATGGAGGAGTTGTACACACAAGGTTTACGAGTTCAGGCCCTTCTCGGAGGAAGTAACAGCCCTACGTCTCGGAGCCCGGAGGGGGTCGACTGGATTATACGTGTGTGAATTACAGGGGGTGCGAACCCTTGTCCTAGAAGAGGGGGGTGGCTTATATAGAGTACGCCAGGACCCCAGCTCCCCTCCGTTACACAAGGTTCAATATACATTAAGAGGAGGCGTTACAGGTAACGCCTGTATTAAGATGCTACAAATGAGCATTAAGTATGCGAATGAATGCTTGACCATTGCTGCGCAGAGTGGCTTTAGGTCTTCTGATACGTCGAGTGGTTTGGTGGTCGAGTGACCTGAGTAAGAGAGGTCTCCGAGTGATTGATAGGTCGAGTGGACTTCGCTTTGACACCTTTGTTGGTCCTCTGCTTCTGACTCTTGAACTCCTTAGTTCTTAGGACAAGACTTTAGGTGGGGCGTATAGGTCAGGCCTATTACCCTACCCTAGGTCTGTGTCTACATCATTAGCCCCTGAATGGATCGAGGTTCGAGTGTAAAAGAAGGACGGTAGTTGACCTGGTCCTCTCCCTTAATCTGCCTTGTCTCCTTCTCCGAGTGGAGGATAGTTGTTTGAAACTTTCGACTTCGTTTCAGTCGCCTTGATCGATTCAAAAAATCACCGACTGCTTTGTTCAGTGACATCTGCCGAGTGATATCTCTGATTGGAATCTTTGGTGAGATCGGTTACAGAGGATCCCGGATCTCACGGGATTCGAAATTTGGGTGGAAGCGCGCCAGGCAGAGCGTCCCACGGTAGGTGGAGTAGATAAATCAGACGTTTCGATTTCCGCGCCACCTTTTTCGCCATGTATCACGTGTGCAACTGTTGGGGGGATTTGACAGGGCGGATCGGGCCCATGCGTCAGCCACTCGGAAGTAGGCCTTTAAAAGCGGCAAAGCTGAGGCATTCGCACCGTGCGTGCTCATTTCCCTTCTTCTTCCTCTCGCGTCTCCACCTCGCATAGCACGACCACTCTCGACACCGCTGTTCTGCCGCCATGGGGAAGGACAAAACGACGACGTTAGAGCGTGCGAAGAAGGCGACGGGGGCGGCGAAGAATAAGAAGATGAATCGGGGGTCTTCATCGTGCTCGGGGCTGTCATCAGGTTGGATCCAGGGAGACTGGATCCGATCTTCACTCCGACAAGAGGACTTGGATGATTTGGCATAGTTAGGGCTAATCGTCCATGAATCCGCGCGCCTGCTGAAGGGGGAATCGGAGCCGCAGCCGCAACCGGGTGAGTGTGTCTTGCTCGCCACCCATGTCGACCGTCGTTTCTCGCTTCCACCACATCCTTTCTTTCGGGGCTTCTTAAACTTCTTCGGTGCCCAACTCCATCACTTTACTCCCAATACCATCACGTACCTTGCTGCGTTCGTCTCTATGTGTGAGAATTTTTTGGGGTGCCGACCGCACTGGGGCCTCTTCAAACACATCTTTACTATCCGATCCCAAACCGTGAAGAAAGCGAACTCAAAAGACGAGAAAACCCACATTATCCTGATGTGCGGGGGCCTAGGCATTCAGAAGAGGAAGAGGAGCTCTTTTCCTCCGATGACTCTTCCTGAATCGGTCAGGGGTTGGCAGTCGATCTGATTCTATTGCCAGGATATCGCGACCCCAGGCCAGTCGACCGGACTTCCCCCTTTTTCTTTTGATCGTGTCCAAACTCCATCTTCCTTGCGAGTGACCGCTGCTGAGAAGGCAGAGACAAGCATGCTAGTTGAGAGAGTAGTCCAACTAATCAATTAGGGCGTCACTGGTATGGACCTGCTCGAGGTGTTCCTCAGTCGGCGGATCCAACCCCTCCAAGCTCGCGATCATTCTATGTGGATGTACTCCGGGGCTGGTGACACTGCTCGAGTTCATCCGGAGGAAGTGGAGGCCAAACCCGTGGCCGACTGGCTGACGGGCATTACCGGGAACAAAGACAACCCCAGGGGCGCCAGGAGAGTCGACCCTTTCAGCGACAGCAACCTTCCAGACAAGGTCTGGTCGTCATAACCGAATTTTTGAACATATTTTCTGACTGATTGAGGTTCCGACTGACTTATGATCGGTTCCTTGTTTTGTAGATCTACACGGAGATGTATTTGATGCCCAATGGTGAACAAGCCCTGGAGCAAGACCAAGAGGGCGGGGACAGCGCCGAGGAGAGCGGCGAGTGGGAGTCCCCAGCTGATGGTGAAGATGACGAGAGTGACGAGTCTGGCAATGAGGAGTTGGCCGACTCACCGTCTCGCTCTGAACGTCGATCCAAGCAGCGGCACGACCCAGTGAGTAGACGCGGCAAAGCCGCGGCGTCGAGTGCTCCAACCCACAAGCGCACTCGGTCTCCGACTCCAGAGTTGACTGAGACGGTCCCCAAGCAGCCCAAAGCTAATCCTTCGAAGGCTCGAAAGACCTTGCCCAGGATCAAGATGGATGTCCCTGTTGCCTCTCGGTAAATGTTCTTCTCATATTTTCTCGTTCCGATCGGTTTTCTTGTTCTGACCGAGCGGATGATGGACCTGTATAGCCCGACCTCGGCTGCGACTAATATGGATGTTGACAAGACCCCTGCCGACGAGGAAGCTAATGATGTTGTTACCTCCAAAGCCAGTAAGTTTGCCCGACTCGAAGTTTGTTTGGTCAACTGGAATATTGGTCAGTTGTCTTTACGGCTCTCTCTATTTATCGCAGCTCCACGAGACATTGTTGTGCTCCCAGACGACGAAGAGGAAGTACCGCTGAGAGGAAGGAGGAGGAAGGACAAGGAGCCGGGCAGGAAGGCGACCGAAGCCCAAGTTCTTCGGTCGACTGGGATGCCTGCGGTGACGGTCGAGCGGTCGACAGACCCGGCTCGAACCAACGTCACCTTCGTTGTTCCTCTGTCGACTGATTGTCCCTCGGGATCAACTGCTCAGGCTCCTGCTGCACCGACGTCATTCCATGCTTCAGATCCGGCGGTTGCTTCGACTGCTCTACCTCCGTCACTTTTTGCTGCATATCAGACTCCGGACGATCCACCGGCTGCTGCCAGAGAAGCTCTTCTTCAACTGAACCTTGTGATGGGGCAGCTGAAGGTGGTGCATGAGGCTAGTCAAGTGACCTTCAACGCCGGAGCTGCCATGCAAACCAATGTCCAGGTTAGTTGATTTTTCGATCGATCGTTTTTTTGTCTGACCACCCACTGGAGTGTGGCTGTTCGGAAATAGTATATCTCTTTGCGTCGGTGCGAACTGATTCTTCGTACTAGTGGGGGCACGCTGAGTGCACCCACTGGGTGTAGTCCCCGAGACCGTAGTTGACTGTGGGCAGTCGACTGTGGTCTGAGAATTTGGATCTGTCTTCTCTTTTTTTTCTTTTTTTTGAAGGACAGTCGACCGTCGACTGTGATCTGGAAATCAGTGGGGGCACGCTAAGTGCACCCACCGGGTGTAGTCCCCGAGACTGCCGTTGAATGTTTGATTCGACGGTAGTCTTAGAATGATTATCTCTTTTTATCTCTGTCGACTGATATGGCTGTGACTGCAGAAATCTTGTGATCTTGGGGCTCAACTTTCTGACATGAACAAACAACAAATCAGCCTCAACCTTGATCTGGAACTGGCCAAGAAGAACCTCAAGACTGCTCGTGATGAAGTAGCTACCATGGGAGGTAACCAATCGACCGTTCCATATCCCAACACTGGCACTTTTCCTTTCCATCTTTGAACCGAGTGGCTTCACTCGAGCAGATGTATGTAGTGAAAACCGCCAACTCCAAGCTCGCCTGAAGAATGTTATTTCTTTAGAGAAAAAGAAGGAAGCTCTCAAGAAGAAGGATCTGGATCTTGCCGCAGCACAGAAGGAGGCGCGCGAGAAGACAACACTTGCTGAAAAGAAGCTTGCTTCAGTTGGCAAGTTAGAAGAAGAAAACTCCAAGCTGAAGACTGTTGTATCTGACGCCAATCAGGAGGTCGAGCGACTGAAGAACAAAGAGAAGTTGACCGACGAACTTGGAAGCCTCAAGGCCAAGAATGGCGGGCTAGAGTCTTATCTGGGCCAACTTGCTGCGAAGCTGGTCTTGAAACTTGAGGGTATTGACTAATCTGTCTTATTTCTGTCGACTGACAAGTCTAATGGTGCCATCGACTCATAATTCTCTCGATCATGCAGAACTTTGCCAAGACTTTGAAGCGGAAACCGGGCGGGTCGAGATGGGTCTCGATCCCATCAACTGTCCAGTCAAAGATGATGTTGCGATGAACATGCTGCGGTTGGAGTCTCGCATGGACAACGCGGTTGCTTATCTGGCACGCTTGAAAGCTGCAATGACTCGGGTTGATGCTGGTCTTTGGCCTCAGGCGGAGCTGTCTCAAGATCTCGAGTCTTTGATGGCTCGACTGAATCAAATCCCTGAACGCGTGCGAGAATGGAAGAAGTCATGTGCTCACTGTGGTGCTGACGTCGCTCTGTCTCTGGTTCGAGTGCACTGCAAGGATGTCAAAGAAGACAAGCTGGCGGAGCTCAAGGTTGCTAACACGAGGAAGCATATGTTTCAGTCTTTCATGGACACCTTCCTTGACGCCGCCACTCGCATTGCAGACAACATTGACCTCGACAGTTTCTGCAACCCAACCAGTCCTTCTCCTCATGCGTGACCAAAAAACATTATGCTCCACTTTTATTTGCCTCGGAATGCCGAGTGATTGTGTAACCGTTAAACTTCTTCGGGCTTGATGCTCGAATACTTTTGATCTGCCGTCTGGGACCTTGGGGTTTATCCGAACTTGGTTTATTTCTGAATATGCTGGTGTTTGCTTTTGACTGGAATTTGTTTTTTGCTCGGAATACTCTTTGCGCTTGGAATGCAGCTCTGAGGTGGGAAAACTTAGGCGAGTACTTGGACTGCAGCTAAGCCTCCGCGTGGGAGGATCGCTCACCACTCGGTAGGATTTTTAAAACTTAGGCGAGTGCTTGGACTGCAGCTAAGCCTCCGAGTGGGAGGATCGCTCACCACTCGGTAGGATTTTTAAAACTTAGGCGAGTACTTGGACTGCAGCTAAGCCCCCGAGTGGGAGGATCGCTCACCACTCGGTAGGATTTTTAAAACTTAGGCGAGTACTTGGACTGCAGCTAAGTCTCCGAGTGGGAGGATCGCTCACCACTCAGTAGGATTTTTAAAACTTAGGCGAGTACTTGGACTGCAGCTAAGCCCCCGAGTGGGAGGATCGCTCACCACTCGGTAGGATTTTTAAAACTTAGGCGAGTACTTGGACTGCAGCTAAGCCCCAGAGTGGGAGGCTGGCTCACCACTCGGTAGGATTTTTTAAAAACTTAGGCGAGTACTTGGACTGCAGCTAAGCCTCCGAGTGGGAGGATCGCTCACCACTCGGTAGTATTTTTAAAACTTAGGCGAGTACTTGGACCGCAGCTAAGCCCCCGAGTGGGAGGCTGGCTCACCACTCGGTAGGATTTTTAAAACTTAGGCGAGTACTTGGACTGCAGCTAAGCCCCAGAGTGGGAGGCTGGCTCACCACTCGGTAGGATTTTTTAAAAACTTAGGCGAGTACTTGGACTGCAGCTAAGCCTCCGAGTGGGAGGATCGCTCACCACTCGGTAGTATTTTTAAAACTTAGGCGAGTACTTGGACCGCAGCTAAGCCCCCGAGTGGGAGGCTGGCTCACCACTCGGTAGGATTTTTAAAACTTAGGCGAGTACTTGGACTACAGCTAAGCCCCCGAGTGGGGGTAGGATTTTTTAAAACTTAGGCGAAACGGATTCGCAGCTAAGCCCCCGAGTGGGAGGCTGACTCACCACTCGGTGGGATTTTTTAAAACTTAGGCAAAACGGATTCGCAGCTAAGCCCCCGAGTGGGAGGCTGGCTCATCACTCGGTGGGATTTTTTAAAACTTAGGCGAAATGGATTCGCTGCTAAGCCACCCACTGGGGGATTTCTCACGTAAACAAAAGCAACAACAATCACTAGGAAAATTATAACACTTTTGTCTTTTGATAAACAAACTACGGAGGTATCTCTTATTACATCTCATCCGAGTGAGTACTTAAGTATAAAAGGGGCGGAGCAGCTCCGCATTCCAGGCTCGTGGCTCATCAATCTGGTGATCGACATTGTAAAGATGGTATGCTCCATTGTGGATAACTCTGGTGACGATGAAAGGACCTTCCCAAGTAGGAGCGAGCTTGTATGGTTTCTGTTGATCCACTTGGAGGACCATGTCTCCTTCTTGGAAGGCTCGACTCTTCACATTTCTGGCATGGAACCGACGCAAGTCCTGTTGATAGATGGTTGATCGGATCATGGCCATCTCTCTTTCCTCTTCTAGGAGGTCGGCTGAGTCCTGCCGGGCTTGTTCTGCTTCATCTTCAGAGTAGAGCTCGACTCGGGGTGCATTGTGAAGCAAGTCACTCGGCAAAACTGCTTCAGCTCCATAGACCAGAAAGAATGGGGTTCGTCCAGTCGACCGATTCGGGGTGGTCCTCAATCCCCAAAGAACTGACGGAAGTTCGTTGACCCATGCGCCTGCTGCATGCTTGAGATCACGCATCAATCGAGGTTCTAGTCCTTTGAGAATTAGACCATTAGCTCTTTCTGCTTGTCCATTTGACTGGGGGTGAGCGACTGACGCGTAGTCGACTCGTGTGCCTTGAGAGACGCAAAAAGCTCTGAACTTGTCGGAATCGAAGTTTGACCCATTGTCAGTGATGATGCTATGCGGAACTCCATATCTGAATATCAACTCTCTGATAAAGCTGATAGCGGTGCAGGCATCAAGATTCTTGATAGGTTTAGCTTCAATCCATTTAGTGAATTTGTCGACTGCCACCAGCACATGGGTGAAGCCGCTCCTGGCAGTTCTCAATGGTCCAACCATATCCAATCCCCAAACAGCGAAGGGCCAGATGAGTGGAATGGTCTTCAAGGCTGAGGCGGGTTTGTGCGACATATTGGAATAGAACTGACATCCTTCACATTTGTCGACTATCTCCTTCGCCATCTCATTTGCTTTCGGCCAGTAAAATCCCGCTCGGTATGCTTTAGCCACGATGGTCCGAGAGGACGCATGATGGCCACAGGTCCCCGAGTGGATATCATCAAGAATTATTTGACCTTCTTCTGGCGTTATACATTTTTGACCAACTCCAGTCGCGCTTTCCCCGTACAACTGTCCCTTTATCACAGTGAAGGCCTTAGATCGACGGACGATCTGTCGAGCCTCTTCTTCATTCTCTGGGAGTTCTTTCCTTAGGATGTACGCGATGTACGGCACTGTCTAGTCGGGAGTGATGACCAAAACTTCCATGATCAGGTCGACCACTGCTGGAACCTCAACTTCAGTCGGATCCGTGGCACTTTTTGGTTGCGGGACTTCTTCGGTGAAAGGATCCTCTTGAACTGATGGTGTGTGGATGTGTTCCAGAAACACATTGCTGGGAATGGCTTCTCTCTTGGAACCTATTTTTGCTAAATCATCAGCTGCTTGATTTTTCAGTCGGGGTATATGATGTAGCTCTAACCCCTCGAATTTCTTCTCTAGCTTTCTCACTGCATTGCAATAACCGGTCATGGCTGGACTTCTGACGTCCCACTCCTTCATCACTTGATTCACCACCAAATCTGAGTCGCCATAGACCATGAGGCGACGGACGCCGAGTGAAATGGCCATGCGCAACCCATACAAAAGTGCTCCATATTCTGCTTCGTTATTGGAGGGATCAAAGTGGATTTGGAGAACATATCTGAGCTTATCTCCTCGGGGGGAAACCAATACTACCCTAGCACCAGAACCATTCAGCATCTTAGAACCGTCGAAGAACATGGTCCAGTGCTCCGAGTGAACTTGAGTCGGCAATTGCTGTTCAATCCACTCGGCGATGAAATCTGCAATTGCTTGGGACTTGATAGCTTTCTTTGCTTCAAACTTGATATCTAGGGGAAGGAGTTCAATCGCCCATTTTGCCACTCGACCAGTTGCATCTCCGTTGTGCAGAATCTTTGACAATGGAGTGTGGCTGACGGCTGTAATGGAATGGTCAGAGAAGTAATGTGCAACCTTCTTCGTGGTCATATAAATCCCATATACAAGCTTCTGATAATGAGGATATCTTTGCTTTGATGGGGTCAAAACTTCAGAAACATAATATACCGGGCGCTGAACTTTAAAGGTTTTTCCTTCTTCTTCCCGCTCGACTGTAAGTACTGAACTGACGACTTGTCCCGTGGCTGCAATGTAAAGCAGCAAAGGCTCTTTGCTGATTGGGGCAGCAAGCACCGGCTGGGTGGAGAGCAGGGCTTTTAGCTCTGCAAATGCTGTATCAGCTTCGGGAGTCCACTCGAACTTGTCTGACTTCTTCATCAGTCGGTAAAGAGGCAATGCCTTTTCACCGAGGCGAGAAACGAATCGACTTAAAGCGGCCAAGCAACCAGTAAGCTTCTGGACATCGTGCACGTGCACAGGGCGCTTCATTCGGAGTATAGTACCAACTTTTTCTGGGTTGGCGTCAATTCCTTGTTCGGAAACGAGAAAACCGAGTAACTTTCTGCCAGGAACTCCGAATGTGCACTTTGATGGGTTAATCTTGATATCATACCTCCTGAGGTTGGCAAATGTCTCAGCAAGGTCAGTCAGCAGGTCGGAACCTTTCCGTGACTTGACCACAATATCATCCATGTATGCTTCCACATTCCGACTGATTTGAGTGAGCAAACACTTCTGAATCATCCTCATGAACGTGGCTCCGGCATTTTTGAGGCCGAATGGCATGGTAACATAACAGAAGCACCCGAATGGAGTGATGAAAGCTGTTTTGATCTCGTCAGGACCATACAGACGGATCTGATGGTAACCGGGATAGGCGTCTAAAAAAGACAGGCGCTCGCATCCCGCAGTTGAGTCGACTATCTGGTCAATGCGGGGGAGAGGAAAATGATCTTTCGGGCAGGCCCGATTGATATGTTTGAAGTCAATGCACATGCGAAGTGACTTGTCCTTCTTGGGGACCATGACAACATTGGCGAGCCACTCGGAGTGGCAAATCTCTCGGATAAACTCTGCTGCTAAGAGCTGAGCCACCTCCTCGCCGATGGCCTTTCTCTTCTGGATGGCGGACCGTCGAAGATGTTCTTTGACCAGTTTCACTTTTGAGTCGACTCGTAGATGGTGCTCAGCCAACCCTCTGGGAACACCCGGCATGTCAGAAGGCTTCCATGCGAAGATGTCCTAGTTCTCACAGAGGAACTAGATGAGCGCTTCTTCCTATTTGGAGTCGAGTGTCGTAGAGATATGAGTCAGAGCAGCACCGGGGTCGGTCGGGTGAATATGAATCGGCTTCGTCTCACCGGACGACTGAAACGCTGATTCCGTAGCGGGCTTCTTGGCTCACAACAAATCACTCGGGTTTGCAGTTTTCTGGTATTCCTGCAGCTCTACCACTGCCATCTGAGCATCGGCGATCTTTGAGCCTTTCTGAAAACACTCTTCCGCTTTCTTCCGATTGCCGGTAATAGTGATCACACCTCTGGGACCAGGCATCTTCAGTTTGAGGTACACGTAACATGGTCGAGCCATGAATCGTGCATAAGCTGGCCTGCCTAGAATAGCGTGATAAGCGCTCTGGAAGTCCACAACTTCAAACGTAACTTTTCTTTGCGTAATTTTTGGAATCACCGAAAACCACATCAAGAGCAAGTTGGCCGAGTGACTCAGCCTTCTTTCCAGGAATGACTCCATGGAAGCTCATGTTGCTGGTACTGAGTCTGGACATTGGAATGCCCATCCCTTTCAACATCTCTGCATACAATATATTCAGGCCACTGCCTCCATCCATCAAAACCTTGGTCAGTCGAGTGCCTTCAACAATTGGGTCGACCACCAAAGCTTGCCTCCCCAGGGTGGCTATGTGCGCCGGGTGATCGGACTGGTCGAATGTGATGGCAGTCTAAGACCATTTCAAATAACTGGGTGTCACCGGGGCGACCATATTCACTTCTCGGTTGATAACTTTCAATCGACTTTTGCTTTCAACATCAGCAAAAATCATCAGGGTAGAATTGACCTGGGGATACCCATCATCACTATCTTCCTTGTCCTCAACTTTGTCCGACTCCTTTTCCTTATCTTTGGGCTGTTTCCCTTGGAACTGCTGGATCAAGAGCCGGCACTGTCGAGTGGTATGCTTCGTATAAATGAGTTTACCCTCTTCATCTTTCTTTGTGTGAATGTGACATGGCAGATCCAAAACATCATTTCCGTCTTGGTCTTTCACCTTCTTGGGGTTCCAAGGCCCTTTGGGCTTCCCCTTGAACTTTCCTTGAGTCATGGCCAAGGCTTCTTCAGGAGCAGCTGGCTCGGCTTTCCGCTTCTGCTTCCGACTGGAGTTCCCTCCTCCGGTTTCGTGGGCGACTGACTTGAGCTTGCCACTCCGGAGCTGATCCTCTTCTTCACCATTGGCATACTTGGTGGCAATCTCCATCATTCGACTCAGAGACATGTCTTCGGTTCGACTGAATTTCAGGTTCAGTTCTCTGTACTTAACGCCTTCCTTGAAGGCACAAACTGCTTGGTGATCAGATATGTTCTCTACTATGTGATGCAATGTAATCCATCTTTGGATGTAGGCCCTTAAAGTTTCATTCGGCTTCTGCACGCAAGATTGCAGCTCTGTCAACCCTGCTGGTCACTTGCAAGTTCCTTCAAATGTTCTGACAAACACTCGGGCAAGATCTTCCCAAGTGTAAATGCTGCTGGGCGCTAACTGATTCAGCCATGCTCTGGCCGAGCCTTCCAACATAAGAGGCAGGTGTTTCATTGCCACTTCATCGTTACCGCCGCCAATCTGAACAGCCACTCGGTAATCCTCAAGCCAAGTATCAGGCATGGACTCACCAGTGAACTTACTGACTCCAGTCGCCAACCTGAAGTTGGGAGGAATCACCGCGGCTCTGATGGCTCTACTGAAGCACTCCGGTCCTGAGACATGTACTCTGCTGCTGGTGGGTACATCTCTGTCTCGACCTTCTCGGTGGGCTCTGTTCCTGTCGACCAAACCCTGAACGAGAACGGATCTCGCATCAAAGCCTGGCTCCCTGGGGTCGACTGGAATCCTTCGCCCAACACTGTGAGGGCGTCTGTCATCCTGCCGTCGAGGCACGTACGATCCACTCCTTGGGGGAGGGGTGGGTACTCGACGTCGATCGTCCCGACCGAGTCGGTGATCATACTGCTCACGGTTCCTGTTCTGATCGCGCCGTTCTCCACGTCCCTCACGCCCCAGGGGCGATCTTGGGCTGTGAGCCGACTGGACTGTATCTGCGGCGACGGATCTGCTGTGGATCCTATTTTGCGATTGTGACACAGCTGAATTCTGATCTCCTACCGCCCGGAGCAATGCTCTGATCTGCAACAAGCCTCTGCCAGCCTCTGACTGAGAAGGCTGAATCGACTCTGCTATACGGGCTGCAGCTGCTAAATTCTGAATCGGAGTTCGATATACCTGAGTCGGTGGCGGAAAGAGCTGACGTCGACTGGATGTTGGAATCCGTTGTCGCGCACGCTCATCGAGTGCTCGCTGGAGGTTCTCCAGTCGAGTGCGCTCAGCCAAGTTGGCCAACCGCGCGTCCTCTAAGGCACGGGCCTCGGGGGTTTCTCCAATGATAGGAGTGTGCAGCGCATCCATGTTCCGGCGGCGAAGTTCTTCTATCTACAGCGAAGTAAGGGGCTCGGGGAGATACTCTTCATGAGTATGTGACGGACCGCCTCCGCCGTCGCCTCCGTTGGTGCGGGGAAAGCCGGGAGGACTGCGTGGTTCATCGACCATCAGAACCTCTGCCGCCGGATCACTGTTGTCGCACTCGGATGCAGTCTCTGCGGAGCCAGTCGACAGGTCGAACAGGCTGTAGAGAGATTCGTCGGGCTCAATCACCACGACTTGGGGGGTGGCTGACTGGCGAGCCACCACGTGTCTCACCCACCGTTGAAGTCTCGACCGACCGGAGCGCTTGCGCCGGAGGGAAACAAGGAGGGAGGACGACACAGGGGCCGACCGATACTGGGTCAACGGCTGCCGCAAGAGGACGCTGCGGATGCACGCGCGAAAGTGCGTTGCCCCATGGACAGGGAGCGCATCGACGTCGAGAGGAGCCTCCTGAAGCCAAGCGGAGTCGTCGGCGATGAACGTGAGCGTGCCGAGACGGATCTCGCGGCCCTCCACCAAAACTCCGCCCGAAACCATGATGAAGGGGATCGGAAAAATCACAACTTCTCCAACAAGTCGCTAGGACACCTACCCCACGGTAGGCGCCAACTGTCATGGTTCTAAGTCTGACAGTAGAATATGGGGGTAGGAATGGAGAGGCAAGATCTTAGCTATGGAGGAGTTGTACACACAAGGTTTACAAGTTCAGGCCCTTCTCGGAGGAAGTAATAGCCCTACGTCTCGGAGCCCAGAGGGGGTCGACTGGATTATACGTGTGTGAATTACAGGGGGTGCGAACCCTTGTGCCAGAAGAGGGGGTGGCTTATATAGAGTACGCCAGGACCCCAGCTCCCCTCCGTTACACAGGGTTCAATATACATTAAGAGGAGGCGTTACAGGTAACGCCTGTATTAAGGTGCTACAAATGAGCATTAAGTATGCGAATGAATGCTTGACCGTTGCTGCGCAGAGTGGCTTTAGGTCTTCTGATACGTCGAGTGGTTTGGTGGTCGAGTGACCTGAGTAAGAGAGGTCTCCGAGTGATATATAGGTCGAGTGGACTTCGCTTCGACACCTTTGTTGGTCCTCTACTTCTGACTCTTGAACTCCTTAGTTCTTAGGACAAGACTTTAGGTGGGGCGTATAGGTCTGGCCTATTACCCTACCCTAGGTTTGTGTCTACATCACCGACAGCCATCGCTACCGCAACACCGTCAAATTCTCAGCAGATGCGTACACGGCGCCGCACCAGAGGCGGTACTCTTTCGTATCTGCTCAACTTATTTATCGCAGCAAGAAAATAGATCGCCACTGCTTTACTCTGATTTCTTGTCTTGGTTGCGAAGTTGCCTTTGTCCGGTTTGCACCTTCAGATCCGCCATGGCACGCTCAACACCATACTCGCAATGCTTATGGTTTTCCCCTTTTTTATTCGACATTAGTTAAATCACAGTAGACTAAATTTCAAAATTGGGCCAGTCGATTTTTCAGAGCTCGCCGGAGTTCGCCGATGCGATCGAAGGGGCTCGGGTGGGGACGGTGGTTGTGGGGGGGCGGTGGTGGGGCCTCATCGAACGAAGAAAACTCGACGTGGGTGGGGGTGGGGGTGGGGGTGGCGGAGGAACACAGGTGGTGGGGCCAGTGGTTCGGCCGGCGGCCCGTGCGGTGTTCTGTATGGGAAGCACAGTATGTTCCTTGTTAGGAAGGGGAGCAGGGACATCTACAGTCAATAGCTGATAGAGCTGGCCTGTACGTGATCGATAGGCTTTCAATTACTAGCGGCAATACAACACCGTAATTTCCAGCCAGTTCCACTTTCCTGATTTATATATCCTGGTTATGGTGTACCCCTGTTATGTATACTATGGGGATGTTTGGTTTGTGACTAACTTTGCCAAAGATTGCCACACCTAAGGTTAGGCAAGTTTGACCAACTTAGGTGAGTGTTTGGTTCAAGCCACATCTTAGGCAAGCCACACTTGGACCCCACATGGCATACACACAAAAAGTGTGGCAAGATTCCCTTAGGCTTGCCAACTTGTGGCTCTCATTTTGATGAACTAACCTTAGTCAAGTTTGGCAAAAATGTGTGGCAATGCTAGTCCTAAAACCAAACAGCCCCTATGATCTGCCTAGTTGTTGTGTGCTCTTGTTATCATGGTTTGGCAATAAACTCTCTATACAGTATATTATGAACCTATCATCTGCCAGCTATCCTTACTTTTGGAGCCTATTTTTTTGTGTACTTGTGCCAGATTATATAAATGCACGCACCATATTACAGCACACATGAGCTCTCTCATCAGAATCCAGTGATAGCACACAAGTGTTTACAGGGGCGCCCCTATATTATAATATCTTCTGCATTACAAAGATAATCTCACAACTATTTATGTTTTCATGGTTCTCAGATATTATACGCAATTACAGTGAATATCAGAATCCGCGCATCAGAAGAATATTGTGGAACACTACAATGACTGACAAAATTGGCAGCAAGGCATTGAGTGCCATTCTGGAAGCAATGAAACTCGTACGCTCCCACCTGTTGATTCTTGTTTAGAATATCATCCTAATGACTATTCTAACCTCGAGGAGTCAAAGGTAGATGGCCTGTCCTGTTCACCCATCAAGGTGCCTGTTCTAATTTGGCAAGGTTTTATTGATTGCGCGTATCTTGCATATGTTATCTTGCATTTCTTCTACTTTGTTGCACCACCATCTGCTTAGTTTACTCATCATATATGTCGAGATGCCATGCCCATCCATTATCAATACATATTCCATCTGTCATCATACCATGTTTTTCCACTCAAATGCTGTTCTTGTGCATCAGACATCAAAAGGTATATGACCGACTCCAGCAGACTGTACCCATACTTCACTGGCCACACCACTAGCTCCAGCACACAGGACCTGCACTCCAGCAAAAGGTATACCGATTTCATTTGCCATAGCACCAGCTGTACCACAGAAAATCCCACTCTAGCAAAAAGTACAGCAAGTCCACCGGCCAAAGACCTATCCCAACTGCAGAGACGGCCAATTCTTGCAGATTGGAACCCCATTCCATTTATTTCTAGTTTAAAAGACAATGCTTTCAATGTTGTTAGGGACTACGTGCATATATTCCCATCATGGGAAGATTATTGTGAAGACAAACACCATTTTCACATCTTCCTGTCCAACTTACGTGTAAGTGCTATTATTCATGGTTATTATTTTCCTGTTTTCTGCTGATTGAACACATCAATGATTTACATTACATTGTTGTAACTAGGCGAGAGTCAATCTGGATAGTCATGACGAGCAAAGCTTGCTTGTGCTTTTCAAGGAAGCATTGCAGCAGTATCGGTGTTACCTGAGGAAATCACACTTTGATGGCAAGTCTATAAACGAATTTCCGGTGAAGTCTCCTGTGCTAAATTCAGAAGACATTGAATGGAAAAACCTTGTTATGCACTGGTCTCGTTCCCAGGATGAGGTACTGTCTATAAAATCACATGACAATTTGAACTTCTACTTTTCCGCATGTGCCTTACGGATATTTTTTGCAGGAAATCTGCTCGAAGAAGAATTCCGGTTTGACAAGAACGACAGGATATCGCAAATATGTTGCCCGCTGCTTTGCTCTTGTTAGTACCTGTTGTCCTATATCACTGTACTTGCATACATACCTGGTTCATTATGTGACAACAGTATGCATGATAGCTTGCTTATCAATTGTTCGCTCCAAATTATCTGATCTGTATGAATGGTTACATTAGTGTAGAATATATCCAATACCAATGTTTTTTTTAGCTCTGCATTGTTCTTGTAAGTACATGCTGTCCTTTATCAGTGTACTTATAATGACAGGTAGTTGTTCATGTACCATCACTCTGCAGCTTATTTTCCTTTGCCCTCCATTTTCTACACATCAGATCTATATTTACTCTTACCATAAGGTTGGTACTGAAGAAGTTTAGTTGTGCATTGCTCTTGGCTGTACCTTTTGCATGTATCGTTGCACTTACATTTATAGCTACTTGGTTATGTAGCATCACTCTTCATCTTATCTTAAATATTCTCCATTTTTTCATATATTATCACATCTATATTTACTCTTAACAAAATGTAGAATAAAGGCACTGCTTTTGAAGAAGATTCTGTGGTAAACTTCTTGAATTGCCCCCCCATTAGCATGGACAAGGCCTTTATAGAGCCTGTCTTCACCAATAATGTAAGTTTGTCCATCTCAAGCCTTCAAACTTTGTTGTATATATTTGGTTAGGCATGACTACAACAACTGTTTATTTTTGGTGTTTGCATCAAATTGCTTGTTTAAAGTTTATTATATGTAGTTAATAAACAAAAGTTCGTCCTTTCTCAATTTAAGTTTTCAGTTGTACAACCAAGTTCCTTCTTCATACCATGTAAATTAAACTATACAAAGCAAGTGATCTTCTTTTGCACTGCATGTATGCTTCTGTTCTTCATCTGTAATCCAGTGGTGTGGTGAACCTACCCACTACAGCACAATGTCATATTCTGCAATGTCTTAACTATGAACAATATCATATCATTCTACTATTATTTAAACCGTCTCTTTATTTGCCAATCTGAAATGGTATAAATTGACAGCACACTAACCATTGATACTTATGAGTTCTTGATCTGTAATCCAGTGGTGTCGTGAAGCTGCCAACTCATTCACAATGTCATTTCCTGCCATGTCTTGACCTGAACAATACCATATTGTGTTAATGCAAATTTAAACTGTGTCACTTTATTCGTCAGTAAGAAATGTGATGAATTGTCAGCACTGATACTTTTATGTGCAAAACCTGTCATCTGTCTGCTAGTTTATCTTTCAGAGTGAGGAAGATATAAGTGTCGAACAAGTGCAGTCTCATCATCTTGCTCAGCTTCTTGCGCTGCAGCTCCCTAGCAGGGCTAACCTTTCTTGAACTCTATTGAAGTGTTGTCGGTTTTGTATATTATTTTGTCGGCGTGTTTATTTGCACTGGTGGCGACCTTTGATGCCCAGTGTATGTAATCTGCTGTCTGCTTGTGCTTTATTATCATAGTGGTGAACTTTGATGCCCAGTGGATGTAATATGCCGTAATTTCTTTATTGTATAGTATAGGCTTTTTCTTATTCACAATGCTGCAGTTATTTTACTGTATAATATCCTGTCTTCGCAGTAAACCGGCCAAACCATAAAATTACGGTACATAATCGGGCCGTCATGCAATCACGATGTAGGTTGGGCCTGAAACATGCCGGTCAGCTCACGGGCCGGCAGCAGCCCGAAATGAACCCCGACCCATGATTGTGCGAATCAAATCACGGGCATTTAACAGGCCGAAAAATTGTCTCGGTCCTTGTTTGGCCCAATCAGATATCGGCTACCAGCAGGCCGGATGCAAACCGGGCCGTATTTAGGCCCAACTATATGACGGGCTTTTAATAGGCTGAAATTAATATAGGGCCGAAATGTTAAGCGAGCCCTTGACAGGCCAAAACTAATATCAGGCCGAATTACTAAGTGGGCCTTTAGCAAGTGGGCCCAAAAGCATAGTGTCCAGTTGATGGGCCGAATCTGATATGGGCCATAATTAGGCCCAAAACCTCTTAAAGGGTCGGACCTGATCTGGGCCGTAATTTGGCCCAGAATGTGGTAGGCTTTTAACGGGCCGGATCTCATATGGGCCACTATTAGGCCCGGAGAGTGGCAGGCCATTAATAGACCGGATCAAATATGGGCCGGCATTTGGCCCAAAACATGGCAGCCAGTTAACGGGCCGACCTACTAGGGTCCTCAAAATCTTGTGGGCCTACAGCTGGGCCGGCCCATTAATGTCGGCGAAATCTCGTGGGCCTTTAGCTGGGTCGGCCCATTATGACCCGCAAGAATTTTGTGGGCCTTTACCTGGGCCGGCCTATTATGGCGCACAAAAATCTTGTGGGCCTTTACCTGGGCCGGCCCATTATGGCCCGCGAAATCTTGTGGGCCTTTAGCTGGGCCAGCCCATTGTGGTCCGCAAAATCTTGTGGGCCTTTAGCTGGGCCGGCCCATTATGGTTCGCAAAATCTTATGGGCCTTTAGTTGGGCCGGACCATTTAAACTTGTTGCGCCGTGCCACGTGTCGACGTATCATAGGCGCCTTCTGTCCAGTGAGTGGATGACATCTGTCCCGACGATGAGCCGACACGTGTTTCCTCTAGCCAATGATGATTTTACACATGGAAAATCCCCATTGGTCGGGGCTGTTAACGGGTTATCGGATCCAAAACCCGACCCGATAGCTTAACGGCGTTTCGTTACGGTGGATGCCACGTGTCAGTCACCCTTGACGAAAGCACTTCCGTGACGCGCGATTTATCGTCATGGAAGTGGACACTTCCGTGATGATAATTTTGGTAATGTCATGGAACACTTCTACGATAGCACAGGTATGACTATCTTGATTCTGTCGTAAATTTGTCATGGATGTACATGCATGACAAAAAAAGCGACCTACTGTGACAAACACGTATCATCACGGAAGTGTATTTTTTTTTGTAGTGAGGAGTTGAACCTCAGGCAAAGGAGATGGTTGGAGCTCATCAAGGATTATGATATGAGATTGCATTATCACCCCGGAAAGGCTAACGTAGTAGCTGACGCATTGAGCCGTAAGAGCCATGTCAACACACTAATGTCGGGAGAATTACCAAAGGAGTTAGCCGAGGATCTTCGTGAGCTATGTTTGGAGATAGTTCCGAGAGGCTATGTAGCAGCATTGGAGATTCAGTCTACCTTGATGGATAAGATCAGAGAAGCTCAGAGGACTGACAAGGAGATTGCTTCTATTAAAGAGAAAATGAGCAAAGGAAAAGCTAAAGGATTTCGTGAGGATGAGCACGATACCTTATGGTTTGAAGACCGTGTTTATGTGCCCAATGACCCGGAGATCAGGAAGTTGATTCTGCAAGAGGCCCATGACTCACCATATTCGATTCATCCAGGAAATACCAAGATCTATTTGGATTTGAAGGATACTTTCTGGTGGACCGGAATGAAGAAGGATATCGCGGAGTATGTAGCAGTTTGTGATGTATGTCAGAGAGTAAAGGCAGAGTATCAGAAGCCAGCAGGATTGTTACAGCCATTGCCAATACCCGAATGGAAGTGGGATAAGCTAGGCATGGATTTTATTACAGGATTGCCCAGAACGCGTTCAGGCTATGGCTCAATTTGGGTTGTAGTCGATCGTTTGACAAAGGTAGCTCATTTCATCCCAGTAAAGACTACTTACACCAGTGCTAAGGTGGCAAAGATATACATGACCAGGATCGTATGTTTGCATGGAGTTCCAAGGAGCATTGTATCAGATAGAGGAACCCACTTTACCTCAAAGTTCTTGAATCAGTTGCACGAAACTTTGGGTACCAGGCTAGAGTTCAGTACAACTTTTCATTCGTAGACAGATGGACAGACCGAGAGAGTCAATCAGATTTTGGAGGATATGCTGAGAGCTTGTGCGCTAGATTATGGATCTAGTTGGGATGACAATTTGCCATGCGCAGAGTTCTCTTACAACAACAGTTATCAATCTAGTTTGAAGATGGCCCCTTTCAAAGCCTTGTACAGAAGGAGGTGCAGGACCCCATTGTCGTGGGATGAAGTTGGAGACCGCCAGTTGTTTGGACCGGATTTGATTAAGGAGTCTGAACAGAAGGTGAAATTGATTTGCGATAGGCTCAAGGTAGCCCAGTCTAGGTAGAAGAGCTATGCAGATTCTAAATGCAAGGAGATAGTTTACGAAGTCGAAGACCGAGTTTATCTTCGAGTATCTCCACTTCGAGGAGTTAAGCGCTTTGGAGTAAAGGTAAAGTTAGCGCCACGTTTTGTAGGACCATACAAGTTTTCGGAGCGTATGGGAGAGGTAGCCTACAAGTTGGAATTGCCCGAAGGATTGTCAGGAGTTCACGATGTGTTCCACGTTTCCCAGTTGAAGAAGTGCCACGCTGAGATGGCTGATATACCGCTGAGGGATACAGTGCCGCTAGAAGCAATTCAGTTGGACAGTGATTTGACCTATGAGGAGAAACCAGTCAAGATTCTTGAGTATGCCAACCGAGTCACCCGCAGCAAGGTTATCAAGTTTTGCAAAGTTCAATGGAGCCACCACACCGAGGATGAAGCCACCTGGGAGCGAGAGGAAGATCTGCTGAAGGACCACCCTCACCTATTTTCTAGCCAACCCGACGAGATTCATCTTAAGGGGGGTAGGTTTGTAACATCCCAAATTTTCAATTTGGAATGTTATACATTAGATCATCACTGCATATCATATTTTCTTGCCTTTGGTTTGATCCTAGAAATTCTACGCAACTCAAGGACCCTCGGAGAGAGTTGGGAACTTCGTTATTTTCATATTTGAGTTTTCTCAAATTTTGAAAATAGGATCATTTGATTTCATTTATTTTATCTTCAGTTATTTCTATTATACAAATATGAGAGTGGGAATAAAATGACTTTCCCAAAATAAAGAAATATTGAGGATTTAATAAAAAACAAATAAGTTTTTATTTTGGAGTTTTGCTATTTTATTTGAATTTAGGAAAAAATGCATGTTTTCAA
This sequence comes from Triticum urartu, assembly GCF_056163025.1. Taxonomy (NCBI): domain Eukaryota; kingdom Viridiplantae; phylum Streptophyta; class Magnoliopsida; order Poales; family Poaceae; genus Triticum; species Triticum urartu. The sequence goes on along the minus strand of NC_141876.1, from coordinate 460,146,553 downwards.
AACTGCATTTTAGGGCCAAGAAAATGTTCATCTCGTTCTAAATATTTTATTTAGAAGGTGAAAATTTATTTTGGCAATTTTATATTTTTATTTATTTTACTAAAAAAATTCTTAGTTTCGGCGGAATTGTTTTTTAAAAAAAAAACCCACGCGCCCGACTGGGCCGAAGGCCCAGCCGCCACCGTCTCCCGTAACCGGATCAGGACCGAAGTCCCGATCGCCGCCGCCGCCGTGTCCGGGAGAGACACACCTCCCGAGGCCGCCCCCTTCCCCAAGCCATGGTCGCCCCCCTTTAAATAGGAGCCGCCGCCGCCACCCTCTCCTCACCCTGCCGCCGCAGCCCGCCCCGCCGCCAGGAGCTGCCACCGCCGACGCCGTCGCCGCCACCCCACGCCACCCCACGCCACCCGGAGTCCCGCCGGAACCTCGCAGGAGCCCGAGCCAAGGTAGCGGCCCACTGCCCCGGTTTTCTGAGAAAAACCAATCCGGTTTTTTAAGAAAACCCTAGTTTTTTAGACCGGTTTATTTAATCCAGCGAGCGTTCGCTCTTTCGTTCGTTCTAACGAACGCGTTCACCGTTTTGTTCTAGAAAACGAACGTTCGTTCATTAATCTGTTCATCATTTTTCTTTTTCTCGGATTTATCCGCGATTATTTCTGATCGCGATTTATGATCCAATTTTCGTTTTAGTTTAACTTTTCGCTCGTTTAACGGAATCAGGCGATTCAAGCGCCTGGAGTTTCGTCTCAAAACCCTCTTTCCATTTAACCAACTCAAACAAGTATTTGCTTCTGTAAAATTTGACCTAGGACCAGATTAGTAAATGAAGCTTCTTTCTTTCGCCTTTTGACTTTCGTTGCTTCGTTCGATTTGATTCTTTTTGCCAACCGGAGTTCTTAAGTTGAACTTTTTGGTTAGATCTCTTATTTGAGTTTTACCAGTGCATTAGTTGAGTACTTATTGTATGCTTGTTTGATTGCGATAGAGTACCCGGAGTGCGCCGCTTGCTACTTCGAATCTCTAGGTTTCACGGATCATCAGCATGGCAAGTAACACTTTGATCATACCTCTTTCATACCCAGTTTTATTGCATTAGATCAATCCTCAAACATTGCATGATTAGGATCTAATTAAATTGTGGGTTTTGGGAAGTAGATGAGGTAGTACCTATTTCCTCTTCTATTATCAAACCTTTGGGAGTTACTTCTACGTTTGCTTATATTGCCATGCTATGCTAGTAGACGTGGATTGGGTGAGTGTATCCATGACCAATGTGAGATTGTTAAATTAATGGTTTATTTAAGGTGGCAACTTAAACACACATCTGGGTGGATTGAGGCACCTGGGTATTCCAGCGATTGCCTGTTTTTCTTTATGGACCGCCACCCAGGCTCAAAGGGATCATGAGATTATTCATACTAGAAACTTCCGTGTGCAGTCACAAGCTATTATGGGCTCTAGCGTAGTTGATTAAGTCGTGCAAACTCTTACAGTGGTAGACTAGCAGATGTAGGGGAAAGTAGGTGTAATGGTCTACCCGATCGTAAGGTGCTAGCGCTTCTGAAAGACTATGTCTCGATCGTCCGTTTCTCAAACACCATGTAGTGCGAGAATCCCAACGGAGGAGATCGAGTCTTGTGGGGAAAAGTGCGCAAACCTCTGCATAGTGTATAAACTAATCATGGTTAGCTGTGTCCCCGGTTATGGACGTCTTGAGTATCTAGTACTTGGATTATCATGTGAATCTCATCATGTTACTCTAATTAATATTGTTGGGTTTTAAAGATGATGCTTAATTGGGATTGAGAGGATGTATATCTTCTCAATGTTTAACAACTACCATGATAGTTAAATAAAATTTATTCCTTTGCAGTAGGGAAAAATTGGCTTTATGCAAAACTGTAACCATAGAGCTTTCCACCAGCCATATATGCATCTAGTATAGCTTTATTCTTTCATTACTCTCTATGTGTTACATTGCCAGCATATTCCATGTGCTGACCCGTTTTTGGGCCGCAACGTTCATGTTGCAGACTTTTCAGACGACGAGTAAGGTGCCTTTAGGTCGTGGTTCTATTCTCAGTGATGCCGTTGGAGTTGATGGACTCACTTATCTTCCAAGCCATCCGTTGTTATCGTTATTAGATGGCCTTAAGCCATATTTATTGTAATAAGTTCTCTTTTGAGACATTCGATGTAATAAGTGTGTGATTGCTACTCTTTTATAAATCCTTCAAGTACTGTGCGTGTCAGCATTACTGATCCAGGGATGACACTGATGCAGAGAGATCAGACTGGTTGAGGTCTGGTCGCTATATAGCCTTTAGCATCACGAAGAGCTCGGGAATTGTCTTATCCATCCCTTGCGTATTATAGTTCATCACGAAGCTTTTGTAGCTTGGTGGCAGTGATTGAAGAACTCTGTCAATGACACTATCATCAGGAAGATTAACTCCCAGTTGAGTCAAGTGGTTGTGGTACCCAGACATTTTGAGTATATGTTCACTGACAGAACTATTCTCCGCCATTTTGCAACTATAGAACTTATTGGAGACTTCATATCTCTCAATTCGGGCATTTGCTTGAAATATTAACTTCAACTCCTGGAACATCTCATATGCTCCATGATGTTCAAAACATCTTTGAAGTCCCAATTCTAAGTCGTAAAGCATGGCACACTGAACTATCGAGTAGTCATCAGCTTTGCTCTGCGAGATGTTCACAACATCCGGCGTTGCTCCTACAACCGATCTTGCACCTAGCGGTGCCTCCAGGACATAATTATTCTGTGCAGCAATGAGGATAATCCTCAAGTTACGGACCTAGTCCGTGTAGTTGCTACCATCATCTTTCAACTTAGCTTTCTCTAGGAACACATTAAAATTCAAGGGAACGGTAGCACGGGCCATTGATCTATAACAACATAGACATGCAAATACTATCACGTACTATGTTCATGATAAATTAAAGTTCAATTAATCATATTACTTAAGAACTCCCACTTAGATAGACATCCCTCTAGTCATCTAAATGATCACATGATCCATATCAACTAAACCATGTCCGATCATCATGTGAGATGGAGTAGTTTTCAATGGTGAACATCACTATGTTGATCATATCTACTATATGATTCATGTTCGACCTTTCGGTCTCAGTGTTCTGAGGCCATATCTGCATATGATAGGCTCGTCAAGTTTAACCCGAGTATTTTGCACGTGCAAAACTGGCTTGCACCCGTTGTATGTGAACGTAGAGCTTATCACTCCCGATCATCACGTGGTGTCTCAGCACGACGAACTATAGCAACGGTGCATACTCAGGGAGAACACTTGTACCTTGAAATTTAGTGAGGGATCATCTTATAATGCTACCGCCGTACTAAGCAAAATAAGATGCATAATGGATAAACATCACATGCAATCAATATATGTGACATGATATGGCCATCATCATCTTGTGCCTTTGATCCTCATCTCCAAAGCACCATCATGATCTCCATCCTCACCGGCTTGACACCTTGATGTCCATCATAGCATCATTGTCGTCTCGCCAACTATTGCTTCCACGACTATCGCTACCGCTTAGTGATAAAGTAAAGCAATTACATGGCGATTGCATTTCATACAATAAAGCGACAACCATAAGGCTCCTACCAGTTGCTGATAACTTTTACAAAACATGATCATCTCATACAACAATTTGTATCTAATCACGTCTTGACCATATCACATCACAATATGCCCCGCAAGAAAAAGTTAGACGTCCTCTACTTTGTTGTTGCAAGTTTTACGTGGCTGCTACGGGCTTCTAGCAAGAACCGTTCGTACCTACGCATCAAAACCACAACAATTTTTCGTCAAGTGTGTTGTTTTAACCTTCAACAAGGACCGGCCGTAGTCAAACTCGATTCAACTAAAGTTGGAGAAACAGACACCCGCCAGCCACCTGTGCGAAGCACGTCGGTAGAACCAGTCTCATGAACGCGGTCATGTAATTCGGTCTGGGACGCTTCATCCAACAATACCGCCGAATCAAAGTAAGACATTGGTGGTAAGCCTTATGACTATTATCGCCCACAACTCTTTGTGTTCTACTCGTGCATATATCATCTACGCATAGACCTGGCTCGGATGCCACTGTTGGGGAACGCGGTATTTCAAAAAAAATGTACAATCACGCAAGATCTATCTAGGAGATGCATAAAAATGACAAGGGCGAGTGTGTCCATGTACCCTCGTAGACCGAAAGCGGAAGCGTTTAGTAACGCGGTTGATGTAGTCGAACGTCTTCATGATCCAACCGATCCTAGGACCGAACATATGGCACCTCCGTGTTCAGCACACGTTTAGCATGATTACGTCCCTCGAGCTCTTGATCCAATTGAGGACGAGGGAGAGTTCCGTCAGCATGACGGCGTGGTGACGGTGATGATGAAGTTACCGGCGCAAGGCTTCGCCTAGGCTCTCCGATGATATGACCGAGGTGGTAAACTATGGAGGGGGGCACCGCACACGGCTAAGAGATTGTCTGTTGTGCTTTGGGGTGCCCCTACCCCTGTATATAAAGGAGGGAGGAGGAGGAGGAGGTCGGCCCCCTAGGGGCACGCCAAGTGTGGGGAGTCCTACTAGGACTCGCAAGTCCTGGTAGGATTCCCCTTCCCCTTTTTTTCCTTTTCCGGAGTAGCAAAGGGGGAAAGAGAGAAGGAGTTGGAGAGGGAAAGGGGGCACCGCCCCCACCCCTTGTCCAATTCGGATTGGCATGGGGGGGGGGGGCGCCACGTCCTTTTGCAGACCCTCTCTCCTCCACTAAGTCCCATGATGGCCCATTAACTTCCCGGGGGAGGGGTCCGGTAACCCCCGGTACTCTGAAACTTATCTGAAACTTCCCGAAACCATTCCGGTGTCCAAATGTAACCTTCCAATATATGAATCTTTACCTCTCGACCATTTCGAGACTCCTCGTCATGTCCGTGATCTCATCCGGGACTCCAAACAAACTTCGGTCATCAAATCACATAACTCATAATACAAATCATCATCGAACGTTAAGCGTGCAGACCCTAGGGGTTCAAGAACTATGTAGACATGACCAGGACACATCTCCGGTCAATAACCAATAGCGAAACCTTGATGCTCATATTGGTTCCTACATATTCTACGAAGATCTTTATCGGTCAAAGCGCATAACAACTTACGTCATTCCCTTTGTCATCGGTATGTTACTTGCCTGATATTCGATCGTCGGTATCATCATACCTAGTTCAATCTCGTTACTGGCAAGTCTCTTTACTTGTTCCGTTATGCATCATCCCGTAACTAACTCATTAGTCACATTACTTGCAAGGCTCATAGTGATGTGCATTACCGAGAGGGCCCAGAGATACCTCTCCGATACACGGAGTGAAAAATCCTAATCTCGATCTATGACAACTCAACAAACACCATCGGAGACACCTGTAGAGCATCTTTATAATCACCCAATTACGTTGTGATGTTTGATAGCACACAAGTTGTTCCTCCGGTATTCGGGAGTTGCATAATCTCATAGTCAGAGGAACATGTATAAGTCATGAAGAAAGCAATAGCAATAAAACTAAACGATCATTATGCTAAGATAACGGATGGGTCTTGTCCATCACATCATTCTCTAATGATGTGACCATGTTCATCAAATGAAAACACATGTCTATGGTCAGGAAAGTTAACCATCTTTGATTAACGAGCTAGTCAAGTAGAGGCATACTAGGGACACTCTGTTTGTCTATGTATTCACACATGTACGAAGTTTCCGGTTAATACAATTCTAGCATGAATAATAAACATTTATCATGATATAAGGAAATATAAATAACAACTTTATTATTGCCTCTAGGGCATATTTCCTTCACTCTCATTGTAGCCAATTTTCACATGCATGGTCCCACCATATTTACTACTACTCCATTCAACAGTCTATACTCTAACGCACATTAACTTCAGAATGGGCCCACTTCTCGAATATTCTTTCACATGTATTGCCAATACATGTTTGATAAACACTTATAATCAGTAGTCTGATTGGAAGCAAATTGCCAAACCCATCAACTGCCATTGATTCTTTTCAATCTCACGGTGAAGATATCGCTTAAAAAAGTTGAACTGCTCGCACAGGCCGCGTAACTCGCCCCTAATTTCTCGTCCGAATCCCTTCTCTCATGTCTCACCAGGCACGCAACGCCACTCATCTCACCATAAACTGCATCGCCCCTCCATCTTCGACTGCGCATCGCCCCCGAGCTCACCGCACATCGTCCCCTCCCCGTCGACGACCACAACTAACCCATTGTCCAGATCTGTTACTTTGTTCCTCCCCACACCATCTTACCCGGGGGAAACGCAGGTGCACCATCCCGCCATTAGGGGCTCGAGCCCCCCATCGTTCTTCTATGGTTGGTGCTTCGCCAGGTCACCCTACGGCTGAATCAGTTGTTAGAGTAGCATCGGCCACCTGGAGAACCTGTAGTAGCCTCCGACATCCTCCTCACCCCCATTTGAAGTGCCCAATCCTATAATCAATTGAAGGCATTTTGTACTGAGGTAAGTAAAGGTTACTGCATGGACATTTGGAAAGAGTTTCAATGTGGTATGTTCTTTTCTAGAAATTGAACAACGTTCCTACATCTCAGATTCATATAGTGGTGAAATTTGTTCCAGATAATAAGCGGTGACAATATGTGAAACATGGCTTCTAAGATAATATTTCGGTGGTAATATGAAGTCATTCAATGCAGGAAAATGGGGCGGAGGTTACTAAAACTTATGTTATGTTTTTCTGTAGAGAGGTTGGTTTGTACCTTTTGTGTGTGTTCATGAGATTACTAAAATAAAAAAAATCCAAAAAAAAGATTACTGCCATGAATTGGTTATCCTGATTGGATCCATTTGGTTGCTTTCAGAAATGGGCCACTCATAGGAAAGAATAGACAATTATGAGTCTTCATTAACAAACAAAACCTGATGCTGCTGCTTCTACGCATAATGTCTGATGACATGTCCTTCAAAAAGTTCATCTATTTAGCTTTATTATTCACCAATCCTTAATGATGTCCCCCAACCCAAGTACAGATTTCCAGGTACTTTTTTCCGAATCTAAGAAAAATGGCATAGCTACATCTGCTATCTCGGGTTGTTGCTTCATGCTCTCGCAGTAATATTGTAATTTTCATCATGTATGCTACTAGCATACTATGTCGAAATTTTGACATAGCTACATGTGCTATCTTGGTATCTGATATTGTACCCAACATGTTTCTGAGTTTAAGTTATCTTGCATCAATATTTCCATCATGTTCTCTATTTTTTTCCTTATCCAATTTCTAGTAGACAAGTGCTTACATCATAATCTTGCTTACATTGTCCTGCTACAATAATCAATTTTACCAGTTATTTTTACATGCTTCCTATATATGAAGCTTCCAAAGTGTACTACAAATGCTTCTACAATGAGATAGTTTTTGCTAGAAATTCTTCATGTGCCTTATTTTACTTTACAATTTAGGGCCAGTTCTTTTGGATAGCTTAAATAATAAGCTGCCTCTCCCCAGCTTAAAAAATAAGCCGCCCTCTAAATCCGTTGAGACTTCTAAAGTAGTTATCCCATAACTAGGTTAGAAGCCCCAATGAATAAGAGAAGCGTCTTATGAGAAAAGCTTGGGAGGTGTGGCTTATTTTTTAAGCTGCCAAAAGAACTGGCCCTTAGTTATTGTCCTTGTTATCACCATTGAAACATACCATGCTCCCGTATGATACCACATTTTTGTTTCTTTGTCTTAGTAGTTTGTTTCCATAGTTTAGCCTACAAAATTTGTTTTAAATTTGTCAATCCCATTCGAATGTAAAAATTCTCTTCATCAGTAATGCAACATACATGTAGTAACAATTGTTGCTTCCTACCTTCGATACTTATCCATCATGCCTAACTAGTGTATGCTTCAAACAATTGTATGCTGGCTTTGGGGTTGATCGGTGTCGGCGAGACATGTCTATATGGAGGCAACTAGTAGATGCACTAAGAAGCACGACGATACCTAGATCTACTACCTCCTCACAATTAAGGTGAGCACATGCTAGATGAAGGGAAGCAAGTCCATAGCATTTAAGAAACATATAGTATGAACTTAGGAAGCAAGAAACTTTATGACTTGAAGAAAGAAAATTTGTAGCATGTCTAAAACATGTTGTATGAACATACATAGCACGGTGAAAACTTATGTTAAGTTAGAAGCAAATAATATTTGCGGTCGAAACACTTTTGTACTTGATGGAAACAATTTTTTCTTGTGATGGAAACATTAAAAAAAGATAGATGGGACTCAAAATTTCCCGTGTGAAAATACTTGGATGCAAATTTTTGTTACATTGAAGCAGCAAAAAGGAAATAGTTAGGTCCAACCGAATTTCACCTGTAAAATAAGCAAATAGCTTGATGGAAGCAAGTTGGAAGCCTGTGTAGGAGGGGCCTTGGCTACATCATCAAGGTTTATGAAAGCAAAGAGAAAGCAAGTTGGAAGCATGTGGCATTTCCCTGCAAAAAAGGAAGCGTGTGGCATAACAATGAAAATATTTGTGCTAATAGACCTTACAAAAAACAAATATTGTGATTACATATTGAGATGTTTTATCCATTGAAGCAAATTTTTCTTATAATGGGTGCAAATGTTTATTTGTTTAGAGGCACATTGCCACTTCGGTTGAAGCATGCATAATCATGATAGTCAAAATAATTTATATTGAAGCAAATTTCATATATTGTGGGAAGCAAATTATTTGGTCGATGGAAACATTGAAAGCAATATTTGCTTTAGAAAATCTACAATAATTTTCCTAACAATATTTGCTTCCAAAAATCTAGAATAACTTCCTAAAAATACAACGTAGAGTTGAAGCACTAGATAAGGGTCAATCCCACATTATTAGCGTCGGAGTAATTATTGGGAATAGATGGCAATGTATTGAAAACACCTAGGCCCACCTCCTTTTTCAAGGCCATCACTCGCTCCAGGCTAAATCATCTAAACAGATCATACGCTTCATGAGTAGTCTCATGGAAGCTACCTATTAGTAGTGTCGGGGATATACCCCGCGGTATAACCCAACCAGAAGTATGTCCTGGCTGGGACTTTGCGTCTCATCGGTAACCCGCCCGGACTTGGCGGTTTGTGCGAGGGCCATCTCAAGGAGAGGCCTGGACGGCCGGCTCACGAAGAAGGTCCAAGAAGAGCAAGACCTGGCAAGGGAAGCAAGACCTGGACTAGTATCCAGTTTGTAATAGAAGATAGACTAGTCCTAATCCTATTAGGACTCTACATGTAAGCCAGTCCCTTCAACTTATATAAGGAGAGGCAAGGCACCCCAAGACGGACACGTTTGGGAGAGATAGACAAGACAATAGCCCTCAAGATAGAGGTAGCGAAACACCGCCCTTGTAATCAAGATCATTGTCGGTGTCAAAACCGGCGGATCTCGGGTAGGGGGTCCCGAACTGTGCGTCTAAGGCGGATGGTAACAGGAGGGAGGGGACACAATGTTTTACCCAGGTTCGGGCCCTCTTGATGGAGGTAAAACCCTACGTCCTGCTTGATTAATATTGATGATATGGGTAGTACAAGAGTAGATCTACCACGAGATCGGAGAGGCTAAACCATAGAAGCTAGCCTATGGTATGATTGTTGTATATGTTCTATCGACTAGCCTGGCCTCGCTTTATATAATGCACCAGAGGCCTAGGATAACAAGAGTCCTAGCCGAATACGCCGGTGGGGAGGAGTCCTTGTCTTGATCACCAAGTCTTGTGGAATCTTCCTTGTATGCGGCAGCTGTCCGAACTGGCCCATGAGTATACGGCCATGGGGGTCCTCGGCCCAATCTAACTGATCGGGAGACGGCATGGTGAGTACCCCCTAGTCCAGGACACCGTCAGTAGCCCCCTGAACCGGTCTTCAAGTTAGGGACGCTCCTCAATTCTTTCAAACTGTTCTTCATCTTCGGTTGTCGGTCTTGAAAACTGGTTCAACAAATCTTCTCATCTTCGACCTTGAGGATCGCCGAAATGCATTCGACGAGTTTACACGTCGGGTATCCGAGGAGCCCCTTTAAGTTTCCGGCCTTTATCAATGCCTTGTTATTTTTATGCCACACCTCGGGTTTGAAGTTGTTCCCGGGAGGCAGTGTCCTCTTGCGTCCGAGCTCTAACGCCGGACTGCATTCGAGGTATCTTTTGCAACCGAGCACCAATGTCGGACTGCTTCCGAGCTCCAACGCCGAAATGTATCCGAGCTCCAACGTCGGACTGTGTCCAACCTCCAACGCCGGACTATATCCAAGATGTCATAGATCATCTTGGTCCAAAAAAGTTGAAGGAGTTTAGCCGATCTTAATGCTGGAAATGCCCTCTATGGAGCCAGCCACTAGCGCCCGAGCTTTATGCCGGACTGCTTCTGAGGTAGTGCACCACCCGACAGCGGGCTGATATTTTGTGAATATTTTTTATTGGTGCAATTTATTCTCTGCCGAGATGTATATCCAGTAGCCCTCAAGGTGTGTGTCGGTCTAAAACCCGAGATGCACCTGAAGGAAAACATGAAATCGCTGTTCCCAGTAGCCCCTGAGACTCGGGCCGATGCGCGAAATCGGCCTGAGGATCAACTCCTAGCTCGGCAGCATACATAGGAATAAAAACGCAGTGTAATATATTAGAGATAATAGTGATCGGCGAACGGGACCTTGAGAGAGGGTCTTGAAAAGTTGTCGTAATTTATTTAGCTTGACGTCGGATAGGTCCAAATGGTACCTATTGTTATCCGAAGACACGTTTGCCCATAGTTCGGTCAAACCGAACACTTGGCATTTGGAATTTTCTGCATTGAAATAGGCAATGCAGTAGCCCCCGAGACACTGGTCGGGTGGCAACACCAGATTAGGGGATCAATGTGCCCCTTTAATTTTTGTAAATAATGGGCGCAAAGCCCAGTAGCCCCCGAGCCTTAATGTGGGCACGGGTGGCCGAATTAAGGATCGATATCCATAGTAAAATCACAAATGATGTGTAATGACTCTATGTATCCAAGTACTTTACATCCTTAATGCTCGGATCCGCATTGTACAAAACTTTGTTGACCGACCATCGGCTTCCACCTCCTCGGCTAGTAGCCGAGGAGTGTTTGTCCTACTTTATAAAGCCTTTATGAGGGCAAAGATTTACGACAAACAAGGCAATCTGGCCATACGGTTTTATAAACAAAGGTACGCAGAGAGATATGTTATATTGCAGTTTAACATAAGAAATTTATTCCAAAGAAAATAGTCCCACTATCGGTTCCTTTCTTTGGGTTGTCATGCTAAGCATGATCATGAAACCTCAGCTCTAATGTAAGAGCAAAATATTGAGGATTTAGTTTGGGAGGCCAGTTAATAGCCCCCGTAGTGTTCGGCGACAGTCGAGGTCAAGCCGTAAACACTTCGGCCATTGTTATGAATGGCCCGTCATTTAACACCGTCATCGGATTGCTGATCAGTTTACGCTTATTGTGACAGTCAGTTTTTGGCTTTCTCCACTGAGGTGCTTAACCATGTGAGCTGGAAGCACAATCGCAGTGGTTCTCCCTTTGCACACCTAGCCGAACAAAGCGGAACGTAGGAGGCAAGCGCAGGAGCCGGGCAACCCAACTATTGACCGAAGACATAATTCGAAACCAATGCATATATAGTGAGATCCGAGAATGTTTTTGCCGAATCTATAAAGGTGTCCGGCATTGCACTGCGAGACTTGTGCTGAAAACACACAAATAGTTTGAAAGTGCCATAAGCTTGGAAAACCAAAAAAACGTCAGTAAAAACTAGACATCCGAACAAGATCAAGTGTTCGGTGCCAATCCGAAATTTGGTCTTAGAAAAAAAAAATTGCTTCTGTGGTGCTTTAACATGACACATCCTATCTCAAGACTTCAAGCGGGTCAGCCTACGGCTTCAACCTCCTATCCCGAAGGCGGAGTACTTCTCATTAGGCCAGTTTAGCAAACTAACTCTAGCGGCTTTGAGAGAGAAATTAGGCTCCCCGGCTAGTGACCACACACTCGTGTCGAAAAGAGGAGTGATAAATAATAATAGTAAGAAAAACTTTGCAACGACTAAGAAGAAGAACACTTATTATAAAATGGCTCATATAAATTTAAGAGCCCCCAAGTGACTTGGGTAAAAGAATTTTATGTATAATGATTGTATGTACCGAAGTACTAATATCATATCTTTGTTCACCCGAACTTTAAACGCGTCTATACCGACCGTCGGCTTCTCCCTCTTCGGTCAAGGACCGAAAAGTGTTATGTACTCCACCTGTTGAGAATATCGTCAGTGTTTCTGATAACCAGGCAACCGGGCCATAAGGCTGTAACAGACAAAGCGCACTCAGGGAACTTATGCTATATTACAGACGAAGTGCAAGAAGCATCTTCAAAGAAAATAGTACCCCCACCGATACCTTTCTTCGGTGCTCATTATTACTATGAGACTTGTGCAATAGATTTTTTGTACTCATAAGTTCCGTTGTGTGCCGACCATGATTGAAAACAATAAGAGCGCTAGCTTTCGGCTTCACCCAGTCTGAGGTCAGAGTTCAGAGGACCCGGTCGTGACAATCGCAGAGGTGCTCCCTTTACTCCCTAGCCGAACAATCGGGAACATAGGGGTAAGCACAGGAGCCAGGCAACCCAGCTTGCAAATCGCTTAAGTCAATATGGTGCATATTGTGGCGTAATACACGAACAAGGAACGAAGCCGTACAAGTATAATCATATGCAAGAGGAAAGGCTTCATGAAGGAAGCCCCCAAGTGAACTGGGTATTTGAATTTGTGCATCACAAACAAAGTTTGGACAAGGAAATTTTTTACAAGCAACTTTTTTCTAAAAAAGTATAATGCTTGGTCGAACCGAACACAAGTTAAAAAAAATTTAAAACTTCGAGCATGAAGGCAACTTAGCTGGTTAATGTGTTCGGTATTGATGACGCGTCCCGAGCTTGATGCGGGACAAGGTTCCATCCCCCAAGCCGGTCCCAAGGTGGCGGAGCGAAGAGCTCGGCACTCCGAAGTGGTAGTAATGGGAATCCAGATCATTTTCCTGTGCACAAAAAATAGTGCAAACCGGAGATAATAGTAATAATAATAATTAAAAAAAATTGTTGCATAATAAATAATTTATGCAAAGTGAGTAATAAAAGAAATATGGCCTAGCGCCGAAGTCAATGTCGATGCAGGGCATCGGCGTGATGAGGTAAAGGCGTGGTAAAGCCTGAATTCACAGGTCGGTCCGAGTTCCGGATGCGGCGTTCGCCGGACCATGTATGGAAACTGACCGAACCACCATGCGACTGTCGTTAATGCAGCCATCATTTGATAGACCTGTGTACATATGATGAACAAACCAGAGTAATAATTCCTTGGGAAAAATAAACCTGAACAAGCAAAAAATACTAGGATTAATAGCACCTGGTTTATTTGTTGCAGCAATCCGAAGAAAGGTGATTCCAAAAATTGGAACTCGATCCGCACACCCATTGCCTGATGGGCGATAAAGCGACGGTATGGCGATGCTAGCAAAGGTTGGCTTGTCGAGGCAAAGCCCTCGGTCCAGCTAACGTGAAGGAGCTGGTCGGCTAGTGACGCCGAAGTCTCTGGAGTAGGTTGATGAAGAGATGGCGAAGCCCCTGGTCCAGCCGAGATGTCGAAGCCTCGATGTCAGCCGATGAGTCGAAGTAGGTCAGCGTGATGGACACCAGTTTGAAGAAGCAACAGTGCGGCCCTGTCGATGCAGGTCGTGATGTGGTCGATGCCGGCTTGATGAAGTGACCATGCGGCGATGCCGGTATGCCCGCTCCATGTAATCTGTGGGGCGGCAATGTTGGTGATGATTTATCCTTCGCGATGCCGAACTCTTGTTTGGCTTGCCGAGATGATGATCCAAAGAAGTTGAGCTCGGCTCGACAAAGTGACGACGTGTCTAGCGTAGGTCGGCAGCCTTGGAGCGATATCCCCGGACTGGTTTGACACCAGCATGATGATGAACATGACCTCAGGGGAGGCTTAAAAATTTATGGGCACGTGTTTAAAAACAACGCATAATACCTTAGAAGAGAATTCCTCTAAAGAGGTTGTCCAATATCACGTTCATAAAGAAACATGAATTCGGGTCGGATCCGTATTCGCGCAGAAAATAGATCCGAAAATTGGTCCACTCATCGGAAGGTTCCCGGAGTTTGAACCGTCGGATCGAGATGAAATTTGGAGGGGTGGTAGATATGGGAATTCCGCAGTAGATGAACGGTTGGATCTTCCAAAGGACCTCCTAGCTGGGCTCTAGAGACCACGCCCTAAACTCGTCCAGATTCCCGTCCAGATTTGACAGGGCTCTGGAATATCGTAGATTGTCGAAGATTCCTCCATCGGAACTCGACGAAATTTTGCATGGATGTTGTAGACTCAATCCCGCACAATTCCACAAAAGGGATTGTCAAAGCGATGCTCTAAGAGATGGTGGCAGCGGATACAAGTTCGCTATTCGAAAAAACAGCACGGTCGCCCGAGGGCAATGTTGACGACGAGCCCCCGAACTCCATGCGTGATTTCTCCATGATCTTGATAGAGATAGGATTTGATGTTGATGAAGGTCCTCGTCCGAACATGATGATCGGAGATGGAGCACGGTCCTCGGTCGAGCCAAGTTGACCAGTCGAGCCGGCGACGAAGAGGCCGGCATCGCAGTGGACCTGCAGACGAGCCATCGATCCTTTTGCCGATCACACAGCGGAATTCTCAATGAAAGCACCAATGTCGGTGTCAAAACAGGCGGATCTCGGGTAGGGGGTCCCGAACTATGTGTGTAAGGCGGATGGTAACAGGAGGCATGGGACACAATGTTTTACCCAGGTTCGGGCCCTCTTGATGGAGGTAAAACCCTACGTCCTGCTTGATTAATATTGATGATATGGGTAGTACAAGAGTAGATCTACCACGAGATCGGAGAGGCTAAACCCTAGAAGCTAGCCTATGGTATGTTTGTTGTATATGTTCTATCGACTAGCCTGGCCTCGGTTTATATAATGCACCAGAGGCCTAGGATAACAAGAGTCCTAGCCGAATACGCCGGTGGGGAGGAGTCCTTGTCTTGATCACCAAGTCTTGTGGAATCTTCCTTGTATGCGGCAACTGTCCGAACTGGCCCATGAGTATATGGCCATGGGGGTCCTCGACCCAATCTAACTGATCGGGAGACGACATGATGAGTACCCCCTAGTCCAGGACACCGTCAATCATCATCATCAATATCAATCAAGCAAGATGTAGGCTTTCACCTCCACCACGAGGGGCTAAACCTGGGTAAAACCCGTGTCTCTCGACTCCGATCAACCCCGTTTAAGCTACTAACTAGTTGCGATGGCCTCATGACTAAGTCCTCACACTAAGACATCTGCCGTGACAAAACCACGATAGTTGGCTAATACATCTCCAACATATCTATAATTTATGAAGTATTCATGCCATGTTTACAACAATTTTATATGGTTTTGGTATGATTTGATTAGAACTAACCAGGACAGACGCTGTTTTCAGCAGAACTACCATGGTGTCATTTTTTTGTGTAGAAATAAAAGTTCAAAATCATTAAATGTGCCCCAACAAGTTTGCATCAAAAAGTTCAAAATCATTAATTCGGGATTCCACCTAGATATGTTGGTTCATAATACTCTATCCAACTGATGTCTACTACGCAACTTTATTCTTATAGACACATGTTGGGCCTCCAAGCGTAGAGTTTTGTAGGACAGTAGCAATTTTACGCCAAGTGGATGACCTAAGGTTTATCAATCTGTGGGAGGCGTAGGATGAAGATGGTCTCTCTCAAACAACCCTGCAACCAAATACAAGAAATCTCTTGTGTCCCCAACACACCTAATAGAATGGCAAATTGTATAGGTGCACTATTTTGGCAAAGAGATGGTGATAAACGTGTAATATGGATGGTAGAAATATATTTTTATAATCTGAATAAATAAAAACAGAAAGGTAGCAAATAGTAAACATGCACAAAAACGGTATTGCAATGCTTGAAAATGAGGCCTAGGGTCCGTACTTTCACTAGTGGAATCTCTTAACAATGCTAATATAATTGGATCATATAACCATCCCTCAACGTGCAACGAAGAATCACTCCAAAGTCCCTATCTAGTGGATTACATAAGAAGAAATCGTTTGTAGGGTACGAAACCACTTTGAAGCTATTCTTTTCGATCGATCTATCCAAGAGTTCGTACTAAAATAACACCAAATAATTTCGGATTCATAATGCTCAGTCCAACACAAAGAACCTCAAAGAGTGCCCTGATACGTCTCCAACGTATCTATAATTTTTGATTGCTCCATGCTATATTATCTACTGTTTTGGACTATATTGGGCTTTATTTTCCACTTTTATATTATTTTTGGGACTAACCTATTAACCGGAGGCCCAGCCCAGAATTGCTGTTTCGAAGAAACAGAATATCAAACGGAGTCCAAACAGAAAAATCCTTTTTGGAACGTGATTTTCTTCTCGGATAAGACCCAGGAGACTTGGATCCTACTCCAAGAAGTACCGGAGGCGGTCACGAGGGTAGGGGGCGCCCCCCCTACAGGGCGCCCCCCTGCCTCATGGGCCCCTCGGTGCTCCACCGACGTACTCCTTCCTCCTATATATACCCACGTACCCCCAAACGATCAGAACATGAGCCAAAAACCTAATTCCACCGCCGCAACTTTCTGTATCCACAAGATCCCATCTTGGGGCCTGTTCCGGAGCTCCGCCGGAGAGGGCTGTCATCACGGAGTGCTTCCACATCATCATAGCCCCTCCGATGAAGTGTGAGTAGTTTACCTCAGACCTTCGGGTCCATAGTTATTAGCTAGATGGCTTCTTCTCTCTTTTTGGATCTCAATACAATGTTCTCCCCCTCTCTTGTGGAGATCTATTCGATGTAATCTTCTTCTTTTGCGGTGTGTTTGTTGAGACCGATGAATTGTGGGTTTATGATCAAGTCTATCTATGAACAATATTTGAATCTTCTCTGAATTCTTTTATGTATGATTGGTTATCTTTGCAAGTCTCTTCGAATTATCCGTTTGGTTTGGCCAACTAGATTGGTAGTTCTTGCCATGGGAGAAGTGCTTAGCTTTGGGTTCGATCTTGCGGTGTTCTTTCCCAGTGACAGAAGGGGCAGCAAGACACGTATTGTATCGTTGCCATCGAGGATAACAAGATGGGGTTTATTTCATATTGCATGAATTTATCTCTCTACATCATGTCATCTTGCTTAAAGCATTACTCTATTTTTAACTTAATACTCTAGATGCATGCTGGATAGCGGTCGATGAGTGGAGTAATAGTAGTAGATGCAGAATCATTTCGATCTACTTGTCACGGACATGATGCCTATATACATGATCATGCCTAGATATTCTCATAACTATGCTCAATTCTGTCAACTGCTCAAAAGTAATTTGTTCACCCATCGTGGAAAACTTATGCTCTTCAGAGAAGCCACTAGTGAAACCTATGGCCCCCGGATCTATTCTCATCATATCTCCATCACTTTAATCTTGCTTTGTTTTTACTTTTCCTTTTACTTTTCACTTTGCATCTTTATATCAAAAATACCAAAAATATTATCTATCGGATCTCACTTCCATAAGTGTAGGATTGAAAGTATGTCTAGAGGGGGGTGATTAGACTACTTGACCAATTAAAAACTTAACCTTTTCCCAATTTTAGTTCTTGGCAGATTTTAGCTATTTTAGGACAAGTCAAGCAATCATCACACAATTCAAGCAAGCATGCAAAGAGTATATTGGCAGCGGAAAGTAAAGCATGCAAATTGCAAGAATGTAAAGGGAAGGGTTTGGAGAATTCAAACGCAATTGGAGACACGGATGTTTTTCCCGTGGTTCGGATAGGTGGTGCTATCCTACATCCACGTTGATGGAGACTTCAACCCACAAAGGGTAATGGCTGCGAGAGTCCACGGAGGGCTCCACCCACAAAGGGTAACGGTTGTGCGAGTCCACACAGGGCTCCACCCACGAAGGGTCCACGAAGAAGCAACCACCCACGAAGGGTCCACGAAGAAGCAACCTTGTTTATCCCACCATGGCCATCGCCCACACAGGACTTGCCTCACTAGCGGTAGATCTTCACGAAGTAGGCGATATCCTTGCCCTTACAAACTCCTTGGTTTAACTCCACAATCTTGTCGGAGGCTCCCAAGTGACACCTAGCCAATCTAGGAGACACCACTCTCCAAGAAGTAACAAATGGTGTGTAGGTAATGAACTCCTTGCTCTTGTGCTTCAAATGATAGTCTCCCCAACACTCAACTCTCTCTCATAGGATTTGGATTTTGTGGAAAGAAGATTTGAGTGGAAAGCAACTTGGAGAGGCTAGAGATCAAGATTCATATGGTAGGAATGGAATATCTTGGTCTCAACACATGAGTAGGTGGTTCTCTCTCAGAACATATGAGTTGGAATGATGTATGTGTTCTGATGGATCTCTCTTTGAATGAAGAGGAGGTGGAGGGGTATATATAGCCTTCACACAAAATCCAACCGTTACACACAGTTTTCCAATCTCGGTGGGACAGAATCAACAAACTCGGTCGGACCGAAAATGTAAACCTAGTGACCGTTAGAGATTTTCGGTGGGACTGACATGCAACTCGGTAGGACCGATATGGTTAGGGTTTGGGCATAACGTAATCTCGGTGAGACCGATTACACAAACTCGGTGAGACCGAATTTGGTAATTAGCTAACCAGAGAGTTGGTCAGGCAAACTCGGTGGGACCGATTTGCTCTTTCGGTGAGACCGAAAAGTTACAAAGGGGAAACACTGAATTTACATTGCAATCTCGGTGGGATCGATTCGCTCTTTCGGTGAGACCGAGAAGTTACGAAAGGGAAACAGAGAGTTTGCAATCCCATCTCGGAGAGACCGAGATCCCTATCGGTAGAACCGAATTGCTAGGGTTTGGCAGTGGCTTATGACAAGTGAAACTCGGTGGCGCCGGATAGGAAGAATCGGTAGGACCGAGTTTGGCTTAGGGTTTAGGTCATATGTGGATATGGGAAAGTAGTTGAGGGTCTTGGAGCATATCACTAAGCACATGAAGCAAGAGGCTCATTAAGCAACACCTCATCCCTCCTTGATAGCATTGGCTTTTCCTAAAGACTCAATGTGATCCTGGATCACTAAAATATAAAATGAAGAGTCTTGAGCTTTTGAGCTTGAGCCAATCCTTTGTCCTTAGCATTTTGAGGGTTCCACTTTCACATCCATGCCATGCCAATCATTGAGCTTTCCTGAAATAACCATCTTGGAATAGCATTAGCTCAATGAGCTATATGTTGTTATGAATTACCAAAACCACCTAGGGATAGTTGCACTTTCAGTAAGTGACCGTGAAGGGATTGACAACCCCTAATCGCGTTGGTTGTGTTGAGCTCTTTGTATTGTGTAGGTACGAGGGGCTTGCGCGTGGCCTCCTACTGGATTGATACCTTGGTTCTCAAAAAACTGAGGGAAATACTTACGCTACTCTGCTGCATCATCCTTTCCTCTTCGGGGAAAACCAACGCAAGCTCAAGAGGTAGCAAGAAGAATTTCTGGCGCCGTTGCTGGGGAGTCTATGCAAAAAGTCAACATACCAAGTACCCATCACAATCCCTATCTCCCGCATTACATTAGTTGCCATTTGCCTCTCGTTTTCCTTCCCCCACTTCACCCTTGCCGTCTTATTCGCCCTCTATTTCTCCTTCCCCTTCTCCTTCTCCGTTTGCCTTTTTTCGCTTGCCTTTTGTTTGCTCGTGTGTTGGATTGCTTGTTTGTCGCGATGGCTCAAGATACTACCAAATTGTGTGACTTCACCAATACCAACAATAATGATTTTCTTAGCACTCCGATTGCTCCTCTTGCCAATACTAAATCTTGTGAAATCAATACTGCTTTGTTGAATCTTGTTATGAAAGATCAATTCGCCGACCTTCCTAGTGAAGATGCTGCTACTCATCTGAATAGCTTCGTTGATTTATGTCATATGCAAAAGAAAAAAGATGTCAATAATGATGTCATTAAATTGAAGCTATTTCCTTTTTCGCTTAGAGATCGTGCTAAAGCTTGGTTTTCGTCTTTGCCTAAAAATAGTATTGATTCTTGGAACAAGTGCAAATATGCTTTTATCTCTAAGTATTTTCCTCCCGCTAAGATCATCTCTCTTAGAAATGATATTATGAATTTTAAGCAACTTGATCATGAACATGTTGCACAAGCTTGGGAGAGAATGAAATTAATGATACGTAATTGCCCTACTCATGGTTTAAATTTGTGGATGATTATACAAAATTTATATGCCGAATTGAATTTTGCTTCTAGAAATCTTTTAGATTCGGCCGCAGGAGGCACTTTTATGGAAATCACTTTAGGAGATGCTACTAAACTCCTAGATAATATTATGGTTAATTATTCTCAATGGCATACTGAAATACCTTCTAATAAAAAAGTGCATGCGATAGAAGAAATCAATGTTTTGAGTGGAAAGATGGATGAACTTATGAAATTATTTGTTACTAAGAGTGTTTCTTCTGATCCTAATGATATGCCTTTGTCTACCTTGATTGAGAATAACAATGAATCTATGGATGTGAATTTTGTTGGTAGGAATAATTTTGGTAACAATGCTTATAGAGGGAATTTTAATCCTAGGCCATATCCTAGTAATCCTTCTAATAATTATGGAAATTCCTACAACAAATCCTATGGAAATTATAATAAGATGCCCTCTGAATTTGAGAATAGTGTTAAAGAGTTTATGAATTCACAAAAGAATTTTAATGCTTTGCTTGAAGAGAAAGTGCTTAAAGTTGATGATTTGGCTAGGAACGTTGATAGAATTTCTCTTGAGATTGATTCTTTAAAGCTTAGATCTATTCCTCCTAAGCATGATATCAATGAGTCTCTCAAAGCTATGAGAATTTCCATTGATGAGTGCAAGGAAAGAACCGCTAGGATGCGTGCTTCAAAAGATGCCTTTATTAAAGCGTGTTCTTCCAATACCTATGAAAATCAAGATGAAGATCTAAAAGTTATTGATGTGTCCCCTATCAAATCTTTGTTTGCAATATTAATCTTAATGAAACTGAATATGATCTTCCTTTACCTAGAAGGCGTTCCAAAAATTCGGAGTATTTAGATCTTTATGATGAAATTGATGAAAGTGGGATTGAAAGAAATAAAAATTTAGATGTTGCTAAACCCACTATATTGGATTTCAAGGAATTTAATTATGAAAGTTGCTCTTTGATTGATTGTATTTCCTTATTGCAATCCGTACTAAACTCTTCGCATGCTTATAGTCAAAAGAAAGCCTTCACAGAACATATTGTTGTTGCCTTGATGCAATCTTATGAAGAAAAACTTGAGTTGAAAGTCTCTATCCCTAGAAAACTCTATGATGAGTGGGAACCAACTATCAAAATTAAAATGAAAGATCATGAGTTTTATGCTTTGTGTGATTTGGGTGCTAGTGTCTCCACTATCCCCAAAACTTTGTGTGATTTGCTAGATTTCTGCGATCTTGATGATTGCTCTTTAAACTTACATCTCGCGGATTCTACTATTAAGAAACCTATGGGAAGGATTAACGATGTTCTTATTGTTGCAAATAGGAATTATGTGCCCATAGATTTCATTGTTCTTGATATAGATTGCAATCCTTCTTGCCCTATTATTCTTGGTAGACCTTTCCTTAGAACGGTTGGTGCGATTATTGATATGGAAGGGAATATTAGATTCCAATTTCCATTAAAAAAGGGCATGGAACACTTTCCAAGAAAGAAAATAAAATTGCCATATGAAACCATCATGAGAGCCACTTATGGATTGCCTTCCAAAGATGGCAACACCTAGATCTATCCTCGCTTTTATGCCTAGCTAGGGGCGTTAAACGATAGCGCTTATTGGGAGGCAACCCAATTTTATTTTTTGTTTTTTTGTGTTTTTCTTATGTTAGGGAATAAATAACCCATCTTCCCTCTGTTTGGATGAGGTTTTGTGTTTTAATTAGTGTTTGTACCAAGCTAGACCTATTGGATCTTCTTGGATGATAGTTATTTGATCTTGCTGTAATTTCCAGAAACTTTGCGTTCAGTGCCCGAATTACTAAAAATCATCAGAACGTGATAAAATACTGATTCCAATTTCTGCTGATCAATAAAAAAATTATCTAGGTCGTATAATTTTGGTAGATTTTTTGGAGTTCCATAAGTTTGCGTTAGTGACAGATTACTACAGACTGTTCTGTTTTTGACAGATTCTGTTTTTCGTGTGTTGTTTGCTTATTTTGATGAATCTATGGTTAGTAAAATAGTTTATAATCCATAGAGAAGTTGGAATACAGTAGGTTTAACACCAAAATAAATAAAGAATGAGTTCATTACAGTACCTTGAAGTGGTTTTATGTTTTCTTTCTCTAACGGAGATTACGAGATTTCTATTGAGTTTTGTGTTGTGAAGTTTTCAAGTTTTGGATGAGTTCTTTTGATGGATTATGGAACAAGGAGTGGCAAGAGCCTAAGCTTGGGGATGCCCATGGCACCCCCAAGATAATCCAAGGACACCAAAAAGTCAAAGCTTGGGGATGCCCCGGAAGGCATCCCCTCTTTCGTCCACTTCCATCGGTAATTTACTTGGAGCTATATTTTTATTCACCAACATGATATGTGTTTTGCTTGGAGCGTCTTGTATTATTTGTGTCTTTGTTTGTTAGTGTGCCACAATCATCCTTGCTGTACACACCTTTTGAGAGAGTCATCTATGAATTAAAATTTGATAGAATACTCTATGTGCTTCACTTATATCTTTTGAGCTATGTAGTTTTACTCTATGTGCTTCACTTATATCTTTTGAGCGTTGAAATTTTGCTCTATGTGCTTCACTTAGATCTTTTAGAGCATGGTGGTATTTTGTTTTAAAGAAACTATGATCTCTCATGCTTCACTTAAATTATTTTGAGAGTCGTAATAGCATGGTAATTTGCTTAATAATAACTTGCTTGGTATTCAAGATTTGTGAAACTTTCTTTTGAGTGCGTTAAATACTAAGAAAAGTTGGATGATTGATAATTGTTTTGAGATATGGAGGTAGTAATATCAAAGTCATGCTACTAGAGTAATTGTGAATTTGAGAAGTGCTTGAGTTAAAGTTTGCAAGTCCCGTAGCATGCACGTATGGTTAACATTATGCAACAAATTTGAAACATGAGGTGTTATTTGATTGTCCTCCTTATGAGTGGCGGTCGGGGACGAGCGATGGTCTTTTCCTACCAATCTATCACCCTAGGAGCATGCGCGTAATACTTTGGTTTTTGATGGCTTGTAGATTTTTGCAATAAGTATATGAGTTCTTTATGACTAATGTTGAGTCCATGGATTATACGCACTCTCACCCTTCCATCATTGCTAGCCTCTACGGTACCGTGCATTGCCCTTTCTCACATTGAGAGTTGGTGCAAACTTCGCCGGTGCATCCAAACCCCGTGATATGATACGCTCTTTCACACATAAACCTCCTTATATCTTCCTCAAAACAACCACCATACCTACCTATTATGGCATTTCCATAGCCATTCCGAGATATATTGCCATGTAACTTTCCACCATCCAGTTTATCATGACACATTCATCATTGTCATATTGCTTAGCATGATCATGTAGTTGACATAGTATTTTTGGCAAATCCATCGTTCATAATTTTTACTTGTCACTCTTGATTCATTGCATATCCCGGTACACCGCCGGAGGCATTCATATAGAGTCATACTTTGTTCTAGTATCGAGTTGTAATCATTGAGTTGTAAATAAATATAAGTGTGATGATCATCATTCAATAGAGCATTGTCCCAAAAAAGGCCAAAAAAAGAAGGCCCCCAAAAAAGGCAATGTTACTATCCTTTTTTCCACACCTGTGCTTCAAAGTAGCACCATGATATAGCGAGTCTCATATATTGTGCTTCAAAGTAGCACCATGTTCTTCATATAGAGAGTCTCTTGAGTTATCACTTTCATATACTAGTGGGAATTTTTCATTATAGAACTTGGCTTGTATATTCCAACAATGAGCCTCCTCAAGTGCCCTAGGTCTTCATGAGCAAGCAAGTTGGATGCACACCCACTTAGTTTCCTTTGTTGAGCTTTCATACATTTATAGCTTTAGTGCATCTGTTGCATGGCAATCCCTACTCCTCGCATTAACATCAATCGATGGGCATCTCTCTAGCCCATTGATTAGCCTCGTTGATGTGAGACTTTCTTCTTTTTTGTCTTCTCCATACAACCCCCATCATTATATTCTATTCCACCCATAGTGCTATATCCATGGCTCACGCTCATGTATTGCGTGAAAGTTTATGAGTTTGAAATTATTAAGGTATGAAACAATTTCTTGGCTTGTCATCGGGGTTGTGCATGATGGGAGCATTCTTGTGTGACGAAAATGGAGCATGACTAAACTATATGATTTTGTAGGGATGAACTTTCTTTGGCCATGTTACTTTGAGAAAACATAATTGCTTTGTTAGTTTGCTTGAAGTGTTATTATTCTTTATGTCAATATGAACTTTTGTCTTGAATCTTTCTAATCTGAATATTCATACCACAATTAAGAAATTTTGCATTGAAATTATGCCAAGTAGCACTCCGCATCAAAAATTCTGTTTTTATCATTTACCTACTCGAGGACGAGCAGGAATTAAGCTTGGGGATGCCTGATACATCTCCAAAGTATCTATAGTTTTTGATTGCTCCATGCTATATTATCTACTGTTTTGGACTATATTGGGCTTTATTTTCCACTTTTATATTATTTTTGGGACTAACCTACTAACCGGAGGCCCAGTCCAGAATTGTTGTTTTTTGCCTATTTCAGTGTTTAGAAGAAACAGAATATGAAACAGAGTACAAACAGAAAAATCCTTTTTGGAACGTGATTTTCTTCTCGGATAAGACCCAGGAGACTTGGACCCTACTCCAAGAAGTACCGGAGGCGGTCACGAGGGTAGCCCCCCCCTACAGGGCGCGCCCCCTGCCTCGTGGGCCCCTCGGTGCTCCACTAACGTACTCCTTCCTCCTATATATACCCACGTACCCCCAAACGATCAGAACAGGAGCCAAAAACCTAATTCCAGCACCGCAACTTTCTGTATCCACGAGATCCCATCTTGGGGCCTGTTCCGGAGCTCCGCCGGAGAGGGCCGTCATCACGGAGGGCTTCTACATCATCATAGCCCCTCCGATGAAGTGTGAGTAGTTTACCTCAGACCTTCGGTTCCATAGTTATTAGCTAGATGGCTTCTTCTCTCTTTTTGGATCTCAATACAATGTTCTCCCCCTCTCTTGTGGATATCTATTCGATGTAATCTTCTTCTTTTGCGGTGTGTTTGTTGAGACCGATGAATTGTGGGTTTATGATCAAGTCTATCTATGAACAATATTTGAATCTTCTCTGAATTCTTTTATGTATGATTGGTTATCTTTGCAAGTCTCTTCGAATTATCTGTTTGGTTTGGCCAACTAGATTGGTAGTTCTTGCCATGGGAGAAGTGCTTAGCTTTGGGTTCAATCTTGCGGTGTTCTTTCCCAGTGACAGAAGGGGCAGCAAGACACGTATTGTATCGTTGCCATCGAGGATAACAAGATGGGGTTTATTTCATATTGCATGAATTTATCTCTCTACATCATGTCATCTTGCTTAAAGCATTACTCTATTTTTAACTTAATACTCTAGATGCATGCTCGATAGCGGTCGATGAGTGGAGTAAAATAGTAGTAGATGCAGAATCGTTTCGATCTACTTGTCACGGACGTGATGCCTATATACATGATCATGCCTAGGTATTCTCATAACTATGCTCAATTCTGTCAATTGCTCAACAGTAATTTGTTCACCCACCGTAGAAAACTTATGCTCTTGAGAGAAGCCACTAGTGAAACCTATGGCCCCCGGGTCTATTCTCATCATATCAATCTCCATCACTTTAATCTTGCTTTGTTTTTACTTTGCCTTTTACTTCTCACTTTGCATCTTATATCAAAAATACCAAAAATATTATCTATCGGATCTCACTTCCGTAAGTGACCGTGAAGGGATTGACAACCCCTAATCGCGTTGGTTGCGTTGAGCTCTTTGTGTTGTGTAGGTACGAGGGACTTGCGCGTGGCCTCCTACTGGATTGATACCTTGGTTCTCAAAAACTGAGGGAAATACTTACGCTACTCTACTGCATCATCCTTTCCTCTTCGGGGAAAACCAACGCAAGCTCAAGAGGTAGCATGCCCCAAGATTTTTACCGGAGAAACAAAAGACGAGAACATGCATCAACCCCTATGCATAGATTACCCCAATGTCACCGCGGGAATCCGCGAGTTGAGTGCCAAAACACATATCAAGTGAATCAATATGATACCCCATTGTCACCATGAGTATTCATATGCAAGACATATATCAAGTGCTCTCAAATCCATAAAAGTATTCAATCCGATAAAACGAAATCTCAAAGGGAAAACTCAATCCATCACAAGATAGAGAGGGGAAAACACCATATGATCAGACTATATTAACAAAGCCCGTGATACATCAAGACTGTGACATCTCAAGAGCACGAGAGAGAGAGAGAGATTAAACACATAGCTACTGGTACAAACCCTCAGCCCCGAGGGTGGACTACTCCCTCCTCATCATGGTGGCCGCCGGGATGACGAAGATGGCCACCGGTGATGATCCCCCCTCCGACGGAGTACCGGAACGGGGTCTAGATTGCTTTCTCGTGGCTACAGAGCCTTGCGGTGGCGGAACTTCTGATCTAGGGTTACCCAATGGTTTTTGGAATATTTGGTGATTTATAGGGCAAAGAGGGGTGCGGGAGGCCACTGAGGTGGGCACGACCCACCTGGGTGCGCCTGGGCCCCCAGGCGCGCCCTGGTGGGTTGTGCCCCCCTTGGGGCACGCCCCTAGGTGCTTCTTTGGCCCACTGGATGTCTTGTGGTCCATAAAAAATCCACAAAAAGTTTCGCAGGGTTTGACCTCTGTTTGATATTTATTTCCTGTGATGTAAAAAACAAGCAAAAAACAGCAATTTGCACTGGGCACTGGGTCAATAGGTTAGTCCCAAAAATTGATATAGAGTTGCTATAAAATGATTGTAAAACGTCCAAGAATGATAATATAACAGCATGAATACTTCATAAATTATATATACGTTCGAGACATATCAGCATCCCCAAGTTTAATTCCTACTCGTCCTCGAGTAGGTAAATGATAAAAGAAATAATTTATGAAGTGTGAATGCTAGCAAAGTGCACAAGTTTGATCAATGACAATTTCAATCACATTTCCTAGCATCATAATAGCAATTCTTATAAAACTTCTCTTGTTAAAGTAGCAACCAATTCACATGTTAAGGTTCAAACAATGAATTCTCTTGAGACTCAACAACCTATGTTCTCGGTCACCAAGCAATTTGCAATTCAACTTATTCAACAGAGTCTTAGTAAGAGCTCCACATACTCAACCATCATATAGTCTTTTATGATTGCTAACACTCACCGCATACACATGAGCAAAGCGTTTCAACTGGACACATAGAAAGATAGTGGCTTATAATTTCACCTCCCAACGTATTCACCTCAAGGGTGATGTCAACAATAATAACTCATGCTACCCATATCCAACTGGATGTGCATAGATCTTTCCTCACCACATGATGCTTGCCAAAAGAGAAAACTAAAAAGGAATAGAGAGAAAAACTTTGACTCTTTCATGAAAGTAAATACATAAAAGTAAAAGATAGGCCCTTCGCAGAGGGAAGCAGAGGTTGCCATGCGCTTTTTGTTTGTATGCTCAATCCCTTAGTGCAAAAGAACGTCACGTTATGTTGCCCCTTATGATAGCAACATTTATTATGTAGTCTGTCGCTTTTATTCTTCGCCATCACAAGTTCGTACAATGCTCAATTTTCTCTTACACTAAATGATCTAACACTTTTAGAAGCAAATTTTATTGCCTTATTGCACCGATGACACACTACAAAAAAATATACTTCCGTGATGATACGTGTTTGTCACAGTAGGTCGCATTTTCTGTCATGGATGTACATCCATAACAAATTTATGACAGAATCAAGATAGTCATACCTGTGCTGTCGTAGAAGTGTTCCATGACATTGCCAAAATTATCATCACGGAAGTGTCCACTTCCATGATGATAAATCACGCATCACAGAAGTGCTTTCATCAAGGGTGACCGACACGTGGCATCCATCGTAACGGAACACCGTTAAGCTATCGGGTCGGATTTTAGATCCGATAGCCCGTTAACAGCCACGACCAATGCCGATTTTCCACGTGTAAAATTCTCATTGGCTGACGGATCCACGCGTCAGCTCCGCGTTGGCACAGGTGTCACTCATCCAACGGTCGAGATGGGCCTATGATATGTTGACACGTGGACCGGCCCAAAAGTGGCCCACAAAGATTAAATGGGCCGGCCCAACCGAAGGCCCATAAGATTTACCGGACCATAATGGGCCGGCCCAGCTAAAGGCCCACAAAATTTAGCGGACCATAATGGGTCGGCCCAGCTAAAGGCCCACATGATTTTGCAGACCATAATGGGCCGGCCCAGCTAAAGGCCCACAAGATTTTGCGGACCGCAATGGGCCGGCCCAGCTAAAGGCCCAACATTCTCTATCAAATCGGCCCGTCAACGGCCTGTCCTAAACTTGTCATCAACGCGGCCCATGGTCACTTCTGGCCCGTTAACAGTCCGCTAAGTAATTGGGCCGAATTACGGCCCGGTGTATTTCCGGCCTGTTAAAGGTCCGGCTTCATTTGGGCCCATTTACAAGCCATCAAAACTTTCGGCCCATAAACGACCGTGAAGGATTTGTGTCATATTCGGCCATGTCTGACATTCGGCTTGTTAGAGGCCCACTATAGCTTTGGGCCACTTTCGGCCTGTTGTCATTTTCGGCCTGTTAACGCCGGACCTAAACCATGGGCCATATGTGGCCCAACGTCATATCAGGCCCATTAACGACCCATATAAAATGACGATAATCTAGCCCGACCGAAGTTCCAGCCTGTTAAAGGCCCGTGTATTAGGTCGGCGCATTTACGGCTCATCCGAATTTCAGCCTGTTAAAGTCCAGTGGGTTATTTAGCACAATCAGGGCCCAATCTCACTTTCGGTCTATTAAAGGCCCATGTATTTTATGGGCTCGAGATATTTACACCAGTAAACGGCCTATTTTTACTGCGGGCCCAAATTATGTTTAGGCTTGTTAAAGGCCCACTATGGGCACAGGCCTACCAGAAAAATATGAAAGCTTATGTTGATTTAGGCCCAGATATTTTTAGTGGGCTACATGCCAATTTCGGCCCATAATTGTTTTTAGCCCAATTGGAATGGGCCCGACGAATGTTGGCATGTTGGGCTCCTACGAAGCTTTAGGCCGAATACATTACTAAGATAAACCTACACTATACAAAAATAGCATCGTAATTACTGCAGCCTGAGGCAGCAACATAAATGTTGCATCACAACAAAATAAATTCCAACCATACAACAAAAGGCTTGTTGGCATAAAGTTTACAGTCGTTCCAGATAAAAGCACCATCAGATGTATAGAAGCACAGATCATTTGACCTGAGTGCTAATGTTTCAGGCTGCAGAATCTGATGGAGCAGCACGATCTCCACCTTTTTTCCGCCATTGCTCTTCAACAACGAAGCGAATGTTTGATAGTCTAGTTTCAAAACCATTCATATCTTGACAACATTTCTCAACCACTATTCTTGTTTCCGAAACAACGTCCACTAGGGATTGGACTTGTGTCTGGAGCACAGATATATCACTCTGTCTAGCAGGAAGACTTTGTTCAGTAGGCGATTTGGATGAGGTTACCTTGACAACCAACCCAGAATTACGCAGGAAGGTGCTTTTTGCACTGTTAGTGGAGAGATACTGACGCACTGCAGCAAGAGGTGACATTGTGCCTGTAGTAGCCTCGTCACCTTCAGGTGGTTGTGGCTGTTCAATCATTTGTTCCATAGCTTCCTGAAAGTTTGAACTTGTAGATTAGTGTACCAGATAAGTTACTAATGAGACAAAAACAAACAAAGTAGGTTAAACGTTTATACATAACTTATTTTGGTGAACTACTGTAATACATTAGCATGTATTGTAGTGCCAACTACATAATAAAATCACTTTTGGAACATATGTCCATGTAGCATGCCTACTGTATTGTCTATTTCCTCACATTCGTTGACATCTAAGGATAAAGAGACATGGTTTAAAGTAGGATGAACATAGTATGACATCATTCATATCATGGGCAAACAGATATAAAACAAACATGCTATTTTATCATTGTGTGCGCACATGAACATAACAACTAGATTACAGATCAAGACCAAAAGAATATCCTTCATCTCTTTTAAACCATGTAAGGTGAAATGATATGTTAAGACAACTGTGAATAAAAGTGAACAGACTAACTGACATTGGCTGCAAACCAAGTAGTTAAATGAACACATCATAGTACCAATCAGTTCAAGGCAGGAGGAGTAAGGACTTACAACAGCGGCTTGAACTGGTGTGCTCATGCCCTTCATCTTGCTGGTGTGGCAATCCTTGAAGATTTGCACTGCATTCGGTTCAAGTTCTTTTTGGTCCGCACGGGATTTCCTCTATATTTGGAACAAGTCAATATAGATACGATAATATGGCACAAAAAAAGAAGAATGAAGTAGCAGCTATTTACAAGAGCCTCGCAGTGTGCAATATAGCTACGAGATCCTGTGGTCTATTGGAATTTCACTTTAGAACGGTTGGTTTTGTTCTTCAAACAGTTAGCCTAGAAGAAGATACACTTGTAAGGCACATACATAAATACAAGTTCAATATGTGGTCTGATCAAATACATATAGCCTACCTGATACTTTGGATCAGACCAGTGTTTAACGAGGGTTGTCCAGTCTTCATCTGTAATATATTCCACTGGAGATGTTTGGGCGATTTCATTGTTAGCCTTTCCAAAGTGAGATTTTCTAAGGTGGTACCGATACTGTCGCAGAGCAGACTGAAAAACATGAGTGCATGCTTGTCTAGTTGCATCATCTTTCAGATCCAACTTGAACCTCATCTGTTGAAAAAAGAATGTAAGTCTTATTAGGAGGAAGCTAGAAAGTATGGGACAGAGCAAGACAATATTACTAATTGCGATGAATAACATTACTTACGGATAAATGGTCAAGGAAGGTGTTAAACTGGGTATTGTCTTTCTCATTCCTGTACTGGATCCACGTTGGGAGGATACATGCATGACACCTAACGGCAACGGCTGCCTCTGATACTAACTTGGCTGACTCTGTAGCATCACGTGGCCTTTTTAAACCTGCCTCAAAATGGATCTCCATTCTTCCTCCTTTAGATTTTGTTAATCTGTCAAGCATTATCCCTGATGTCTGTTTCCGCTTGCACCGTAGTGCTAGTTCAACAACGAATATGGAAAGTGTTAGTGTACATCAAACTGTGAGGGTACATATAAAGGAGCATGCAAATGCAACTTGACTCGGTCAGGTACCGTCTTGGTGTTGATGCTCATGAGGTTCATCTGATCTTGCCAAGTCCTGTTGTGTCAGCAGTGCTTCGGAAGTAGTATTAGGTGTGAAGGCAGCTTGGGAACTGGCCAGTTCCGGAGCAAACGAACGAGTAACTGGTTGATATGCTGGTACAGTTGAAGCGGATGCTGCAGCTGGTGGAGCAGGTGATACTGTGTTTGTAGATTTAGCCAGTAGACTTGGACCTTCTACTACACTATAAGTACCAGCAGAATCTCGACGGCAGAACCTTTTCCATTTCACCCGACGAGTAACAGCACTCCCTACTATATTATTTTCCTTGCTCTTTTTTGACTTTGCCATGTCAAGCTATACCCACAAAACAAAAGAATAATCACTCTTCAGAACTCATTGATACATGATACAGACAAGCAATACTTTGATGTAAGGCAACCGTATGAGGATGGAATATGTAAGAAAAACAGGACGTCATGACATATTCACAGCTACGATGTGCAAACTAAGCAGAAGGATTTTCAAGAAAATAGAAGTAATGCAAGCTAGACACCATATGAAAGATGCAACCAATATTACTCTGCCAAGTTAAAAGTGTCTTGTCATAAGTGGCAATTCGAAAAATTAGAAGCAGTACAACGTAGAAATCAATGCAAGATGCAACCACTATCAAACTGCCATGTTAGAAGCGTCCAATCATGAGTGACTGATGCAGGATACACAACAGCAGTACTTTGATGTAATAAGAACATGGTATGATAGATAGATGCAGTGTATTCTAGACACAGAAAGCCATGTCATATGCACATGTATAACGTATAAACTCAGCAGGTGCAATTTAATCAAAATAGAAGAAATACAGGCTAGACAACATATGCAACATGAAACCAATTATCACACTGTCAACTTAGAGCAAGCACCTGCGATGGTGGAGTACGGGAGATGAACTCATCATGTAGACTTGGGACTTCAACTTCATTAGCAGTAGCAGTGGCAAATCTAGAGAGTCTCTGTTTGCGTCGGTGCGGAGGACCACCAACATCCCCTAACTTACTCTTTTCCTTCCTATTTTCTGATATTGCCTTATGAAGTCAAAACCACAAGAAGATGAATAAAATTAGCTCTGCATAGCTGGTTGACGCATGATACAGACGAACACTACTTTGATGTAAGGCAAGCGCAGGATAGGAGGATGGAATATGTATGAAAAAACAGTAAGCGGAAGGCATTTCAACAAAATTAGAAGAAATGAAATCTAGGCACCATATGAACATGCAAGCAATATCACTCTATCAGGTAAAAAGTGTCTCGTCGTAAGAGCCATTTCAAGAAATTAGAAGCAGTACAAGCTAGAAGACAATGCAAGATGCAACCTACATCACAATACCAAGTTAAATGTGTCTTATGGGTAAGTGATCGTTGCAGGTATTAGTTGTAAGCTGCGCAGATGCAATTCAACATAATCAGAAGCAATACAAACTAGACATCATACGGAAAACGCAACCACGTATAACAGTTCCAAGTAAGAGCAAGCACCTATGATGGTGGAGTAGGGGAGATGTGCTCATCATGTACACGTATGTTCTAGAAACAGGAACACGTGCCATATTCACAGGCATTATGTGTAAAGTAAGCAGATGCAATTCAAGTTAGAAGCAATACAAGCTAGACATCATACGCAACATGCAACCACATATAATAGTGTCAAGTTAGAGCAAGCACCTGTGATGGTGGAGTAGGGGAGATGTGCTCATCATCTACACAGCTACGTTGACTGTCCAGCCTTGTGTTGTCTTGCGAATCTTGTTGGGAGGATGGCGGAGTAGAATCTGTAGAGACCCCCTGTTTGAGTTGCTCCGAGGGACCACCATCATCCACTGCCGGACTAATTTCCTTCAGCTGTAATGATTTTGCATTGTGAAGTCAAACCGATAAGAAAAAGGAATAAAATTCGCTCTTCAGAACTCATTCATGCATGATACTGACGAACACTACTCGGATGAAAGGCAAACACATGATGCGAGGATGGAATATGTATGAAAAATAGGATGGTGTGACATATTCACACCTATGATGTGGTAACTAAGCAGAAGGCATTTCAACAAATTAGAAGCACTGCAAGCTAGACACCATATGAAAGATGCAACCAATATCACTCTGCCAAGTTCAAACTGTATGTCGTTTCAACAAATTAGAAGCAGTACATGCTAGAAATCAGATGCAAGACACAACCAATATCAAAGTGGCGACTTAAAGGTGCCTTATCATAAGTGACTGATGCGGGATATGCAAGAATAGTAGTCTGATGTAGAAACAGGAACACATGTCATATTCACGGGCATTATGTGTAAAGTATGCAGATGCAATTCAACAAAGTTAGAAGCAATACAAGCTAGACATCATACGCAACATGCAACCACATATAATAGTGCCAAGTTAGAGCAAGCACCTATGATGGTGGAGTAGGGGAGATGTGCTCATCATCTACACATCTACGTTGACTGTCTAGCCTTGCGTTGTCTTGCGAATCTTGTTGGGAGGATGGCGGAGTAGAATCTGTAGAGAACCTACATTTCAGTTGCTCAGAAGGACCACCATCATCCAAATGCCTTGCCAATTTCCTTCAGCTTTATTGATTTTGCATTGTGAGGTCATACCGACAAGAAAAAGGAATATCATTCGCTCTTCAGAACTCATTCATGCATGATACTGACGGACACTACTCTGATGAAAGGCAAAGTCATGATATGAGGATGGAATATGTACGCAAAAATGGACGGCTTGACATATTCACACCTATGATGTGGTAACTAAGCAGAATGCACTTCAATAAATTAGAAACACTGCAAGACACCATATGGAAGGTGCAGTCAATATCACTCTACCAAGTTAAAACTGTCTCGTCATAGGTGGCGTTCATCAAACTAGAAGCAATACATGCTAGAAATCATATTCAAGACGCAAACCAATATCACACTGCCAACTTAAAGGTGTCCCATCATAAGTGACTGATGCAGGATACACAAGAAGAGTAGTTTCATGTAAGAACATGGTGTGGTAGACAGATATAGTATGTACCAAAAACAGGAAAGCATGTCATATTCACATGTATCATGTGTAAGCTAAGCAGATGCAGTTTACACTAATTAGGAGCAATACGAGCTAGACACCATATGCAACATGCAACCAGATATCACACTGCCAAGTTAGAGCAAGCACCTTGGATGGTGGAGTAGGGGAGCGGAGACTTGGACCTTGTAATGCACTATCAGTACAAGGAGAATCGGTACAGATGCTCTGTTTACGTTGCTGCAGAGGACCACCATCATCGCCTTCCTTACTCTTTTCCTTCCTCTTTCTTGATTTTGCCTTGTCAAGTCAAACCCACAAGAAAAAAGAATAAAATTTGCTCTTCAGAACTCATTGATGCATGATACTGACGAACACTACTTTCATGTAAGGCAGCCGCATGATAGGAGGATGGATTATATATGAAAAACAGGACGGCATGACGTATTGACATGTATGATGTATAAAGTGTAAACTAAGCACAAGGTGCTTGAACTTGTTAGAATCGATGCAAGCTAGAAACCATATGAAAGATGAAACCAATATCACTCTGCCAAATTAAAAGGGTGCCCTAACAAATGTATTCGACCAAATTAGAAGCAATACATGGCAACAGGCTAGAAATAATATGCAATATGCAACGAATAAAGGTGACTCATCGTAAGTGATTGATGCAGGATATAGAAGAGAGGTAGTTTCATGTAAGAACAAGGTTAACACATAGATGTAGTGTGTACCAAAAATAGGAAGGCATGTCATATTCACAGGTATAGTGTGTAAACTAAGCAGATGCAATTTACCCTAATTAGAAGCATTACAAGCTAGACACCGTATGCAACATGCAACCACATATCACACTACGAAGTTAGAGCAAGCACCTGTGATGGTGGTGTAGGGGAAGTGCGGTCTTCAGGTACAGAGCTACGTTCAATATCTTCATTTAGGATTGTTGTTTCTTGAGAATCACGTGGAGAGGATGAAATTGCATTCTTTATAAGAGTATTGCGTCTCATATTAACCCACGCGCGTGACTGTCTCATTATAAGCGATAGACGCAGGATACACAAGAACAGTAGTTTGATGTAAGAACATGGTGTGATAGGCAGATGTAGTATGTCCCAAAAATGGAAGGCGTGTCATATTCACATGTATAATGTGTAAGCTAAGGAGATGCAATTTTACAAATTAGGAGCATTGATGAGGGATACACAAGAAAAGTGCCTTATCATAAGATATAGTATGTACCAAAAACAGGAAAGCGTGTCATATTCACATGTATCATGTGTAAGCTAAGCAGATGCAGTTTACACTAATTAGGAGCAATACAAGCTAGACACCATATGCAACATGCAACCAGATATCACACTGCCAAGTTAGAGCAAGCACCTTGGATGGTGGAGTAGGGGAGCGAAGACTTGGACCTTGTAATGCACTATCAGTACAAGGAGAATCGGTACAGATGCTCCATTTACGTTGCTGCAGAGGACCACCATCATCGCCTTCCTTACTCTTTTCCTTCCTCTTTCTTGATTTTGCCTTGTCAAGTCAAACCCACAAGAAAAGGGAATAAAATTTGCTCTTCAGAACTCATTGATGCATGATACTGACGAACACTACTTTCATGTAAGACGAACACTACATATCACACTGCCAAGTAAGAGCAAGCACCTGCGATGGTGGTGTGGGGGAATTGCGGTGATCAACTAGAGAGCTACGTTGACTATCTTCATTTAGCCTTGCTGTTTCTTGAGAATCATGTGGGGAGGATGACACTGCACTCTTTAAACGAGTACGGTGTCTCACAGAAACCCACCCGGGTGACTGTCTCATCATAAGTGATTGACGAGGGATACAAAAGAGCATTAGTTTGATGTACGAACATGGTTAATAGACATATGTAGTATGTATAAAAAACAGGAAGGCATGTCATTATCAAAGGTATAATGTGTAAAGTAAGCAGATGCAATTTAACCAAATTGGAAGCAATACAAGCTAGACACCATATGCAACATGCAACCACATTTGACAACGCGATGTCAAAGCAAGCACCTGGGATGGTTGTGTGTGGCAATTGAGATCATCAACTGCAGAGCTAAGTTTACTGTCTCCAACTGCTGACACTGCACCCGTTAGAGCGCTGGAACACTTAGTGCGTATCTTCGAATTACACTGGAGCGACTTCTATTTTTTCTTTTCTGCATTCATCAACACTGCGTCAGAGTCTGAAATACCCATGCATAAAAAAACAATAGTGTGAGTATGGGTGAAGTGTGTGCACAATTAGTATAGTGTAAAGGTAGCAGATAGCAGATCGGTGAGAAATAATTGACGGGAGACATATGATAGCTCTACAGCATGCATGGCACACTAAATTACTATAGGATTCTATGAAAGTAATAGTCGACTGAAAGCAAATAGGTCAGTCCATTTTTTCTGCACCGTCCGATGTACAAAGAACGGGCAGATCACCTTCATTAACCTCCAGCGAGTCAGTGTTGACGATCTTCCTCGAAACACCAGTGACCACCGGCCCAGTATTCCTCCCCTGCCTGCGCCCTCCCCTCGACCTCACCGCATCGCCGTGCTTGGCACCGCCCCCCGGCCATCCATTCAAGCCCCGCCGACCTCCAGATCGAGCGCAAGCAGCTCCTGCGCCCCACACCCCTATGATAGACACCGATGCACTGCTTCCCCAGGGAGCAGGCGAACTAGGTGCTCCGCGCGCCTAAGCGGGTGCTGCTTCTTTTAATTGCGGTTCGACTGACCCTGAATTGAAATCCAGGTGGGCTACTGACCTCTAGCAAAGGTGAAATAGTAAAAGGGAGGAAACCTTATGCATTTAGTATCATGAAGAAGATGCAGTAAGAAGCGCTCAACTAGTTTATTTCGTGGGATGAATACGGTGTGAGCAGAGACGTAAGATTTGCACGAATAAGGGAAGAGGAGTACCTCTTTCTGCTGGCAGTGTTGTGTCCTCCTTCTGTTTTTCTGACAATCTTCTTGTTGTTCGCCGGAAACCAGAAGTTGTGGAGGACGGTGCAGCCTTGGACGAACCCATGGCCAAGTTGTTGAGTGTGGTGTGGTGGCCGTCTCTCGGCGGCGGGGAAGCAGATCCGAGGCGGCGAACAACGGCGTAGCGGGAAAAACTCCGGTGCGGTGGGCATTGCGACAGTGGAGCCGCAGTAGTGAGGTGCAGGACGGTGTGGTCGGAGTGGTTCTGGTACGGCGCACGTCTGCGTCGACGTCGTGGAGGCAGCTCTACCTTGGCTTCAACTGCTAAGTCCTTGAGGGCGTTACGGTTGCGGTTGCGTTGGACGACGACGTCGGGGTACCGGCTCTGGCGTGATGGAGGAGGGCGGCGGTGGATTGGCCGCTATGGGGTGGAGGACGGAGGAGGTTGGGGTTTCGCGGCTGCTGGAGAGGGCGTTTTCGCGCCCACAGAGTATGAATGGGGAAACGGAGGGAGGCGGGGAACTAAGGGGGAACAATGTTTCGGTTTGAGACGCGCTTGTTTGAAATTTGGGGAAAGTTACAAACTTTCTGTGACGCCCCCGATTCAATCGTACACTAATCATACACACAAACGTGTACGATCAAGATCAGGGACTCACGGGAAGATATCACAACACAACTCTACAAATAAAATAAGTCATACAAGCATCATATTACAAGCCAGGGGCCTCGACGGTTCGAATACAAGAGCTCGATCATAGACGAGTCAGCGGAGGCAACAATATCTGAGTACAGACATAAGTTAAACAAGTTTGCCTTAAGAAGGCTAGCACAAACTGGGATACAGATCGAAAGAGGCGCAAGCCTCTTGTCTGGGATCCTCCTAAACTACTCCTGGTCGCCGTCAGCGGGCTGCACGTAGTAGTAGGCACCTCCCGAGTAGTAGTAGTCGTCGTCGACGGTGGCGTCTGGCTCCTGGGCTCCAACATCTGGTTGCGACAACCAAGTAGAAGGGATAGGGGGAAAAGAAGGAGAAAGCAACCGTGAGTACTCATCCAAAGTACTCGCAAGCAAGGAGCTACACTACATATGCATGGGTATATGTGTAAAGGCCATATCGGTGGACTGAACTGCAGAATGCCAGAATAAGAGGGGGATAGCTAATCCTGTCGAAGACTACGCTTCTGGCAGCCTCTGTCTTGCAGCATGTAGAAGAGAGTAGACTGAAGTCCTCCAAGTAGCATCGCATAGCATAACCCTAACCGATGATCCTCCCCTCGTCGCCCTATGAGAGAGCGATCACCGGTTGTATCTGGCACTTGGAAGGGTGTGTTTTATTAAGTATCCGGTTCTAGTTGTCATAAGGTCAAGGTACAACTCCAAGTCATCCTGTTACCGAAGATCACGGCTATTCGAATAGTTTAACTTCCCTGCAGGGGTGCACCACATAACCCAACACGCTCGATCCCATTTGGTCGGACACACTTTCCTGGGTCATGCCCAGCCTCGGAAGATCAACACGTCGCAGCCCTACCTAGGCACAACAGAGAGGTCAGCACGCCGGTCTAAATCCTATGGCGCAGGGGTCTGGTCCCATCGCCCGTTGCACACCTGCACGTTGCGAGGGCGGCCGGAAGCAGACCTAGCCTAGCAGGCGTTCCAGTCCAATCCGGCATGCGCCGCTCAGTTGCTGACGTCACGAAGGCTTCGGCTGATACCACGACGTCGAGTGCCCATAACTGTCCCCGCGTAGATGGTTAGTGCGTATAGACCAGTAGCCAGACTCAGATCAAATACCAAGATCTTGTTAAACGTGTTATTTTGAAATAACCGCGAACACTGACCAGGGCCAGGCCCACCTCTCTCCTAGGTGGTCTCAACCTGCCCTGTCGCTCCGCCACAATGTTCCACTTGCGGGTACTCCTACGAGCCGACCCGTCTTTGGTCACCACATGTATCATATATAAAGTATATAGTATATACCCGTGATCACCTCCCGAGTGATCACGGCCCGATAGTATAGCATGGCAGACGGACAAGAATGTAGGGCCACTGATGATAAACTAGCATCCTATACTAAGCATTAGGATTGCAGGTAAAGGTAACAACAATAGTAGCAAGGACAGGCTATGCATCAGGATAGGATTAATGGAAAGCAGTAACATGCTACACTACTCTAATGCAAGCAGTATAGAGAAGAGTAGGCGATATCTGGTGATCAAAGGGGGGGGGGCTTGCCTGGTTGCTCTGGCAAGAGAGAGGGGTCGTCAACTCCATAGTCGTACTGGGTAGCAGAGGCGTCGGTCTCGGTGTCTAGCGAGAGAAGAGGGGGAAGAAACAATAAATATATTGCAAACAAATGCATGACGATGCATGACATGACAAAGCGTGATGCTAGGTGTGCCCTAACGCGGTACGAGGTGGTACCGGTGAAGGGGGAAAACATCCGGGAAAGTATTCCCGGTGTTTCGCGTTTTTGGACAGATGAACCGGAGGGGGAAAGTTGCGTGTTCGGTATGGTAGGGATGCATGGCGGGCGAACGGGTTGCGTATCCGGGTTCGTCTCGTTTTTCTGCGCAACTTTCATGTATAAAACTTTTTCATCCGAGTTACGGATTAAAAGATATGATTTTCTAAAGATTTAAATCATTTTCTGATTTTAATTAGTTATTTAATTCTAACATTATCCAAAACAGTGAATGATGACGCATGCATGACATCAGAGTGATGTCAGCAGGTCAACTGGTCGGTTGACCAGTCAAACCAGACATGTGGGTCTAGTGGGACCCACATGTCATTGTCTGGGCCACTAACAGGGGGTTTAGTCTAACTAATCTGGTTAATTAG
Organism: Triticum urartu; assembly: GCF_056163025.1. Lineage (NCBI taxonomy): Eukaryota > Viridiplantae > Streptophyta > Magnoliopsida > Poales > Poaceae > Triticum > Triticum urartu. The sequence goes on along the minus strand of NC_141876.1, from coordinate 460,105,935 downwards.
TAGGTGGGGGCCCGGTAGTCAGTGAGAGATTAGGTTTTAACTAATTAATTTAATTAATTAGCAGTTTATCTATTTCTTTTTATTCGTTTTATTGCATGGGGCCCGCATGTCAGTGCCACTGGGCTGCCCAGTCAGCAGTTGACTGGGTCAACCCAGTCAACTGGGCCACCAGGGCCCACTGGCCAGCGACACGAGGTGGGGCCCGCCTAGCCACGTCGGCGGACGGCGCTGGTGAGGCAAAACGCGGCGGCGCGGCTCGGGCGAGCGTCGGGTTTCGTCTACGGGGCACCAAAACGAGCGCGGCCGGGCGCGTTAGAACGGCGAGACGATGACACGTCGGTTGGTGGTGGTTACGCGGGCAGTGGTGGCCGGAATCGAGCGCGGCGAGCTCATCGGCGGTGAGGTGGTTCGGGCGTGAGACGAAGACGGCGACGGCGACGCAGCGCGCTTCAGGGGTAACGGGAAGGCTAGGGGGGAGCTGCGCGATGCACTGAGCACAAAGGGCTTGGCCCCGTGACCATTTGGTCACCGGAAGGGCGCCGGCGACGCACGCAGGCGGCAGCACGGTCGGGTGAGGGGCGAACGGCGGCAGCAGGGTGCAGACGGGCGAACTAAAATGGGGGGGGAGGTCCTACGCGTTGCGGGGAACACGTTGCGCATGGGCTCATGACCACTTGGTTGCCGGAGCCACGCCGATGACGAGCTCGGGCGGAGCCGCGTTCGGGCACAAGGTGGGGAAGGAGCTACGGTGGTGGAAATGCTCGGGAAAGAGAGGGGAGGAAGCGGGGGCTCACCGAGCGGCACACACGGTGGCCCTTGGGGGTTTAGTAGCTACAGGGGCGTCGCTGGAGTTGGTGAAGAGCGGCGACACATCTCGTCGGAGTAGAGGTGGAAGACGGCGGCGTCGGGGCGTGTCACAAACTCATCCTCGCTGGATTGGATCGGGAGGGGAAAGGGGATGAGATCGAGACTTGGGGGAGAAGGTTCTCGCCAAGGGAGGAGGTACATATTAGGTGGGGAGAGGTTCAGTTTAGAGATTACACATCACATGCCCTGTCTACTGGCCTACAACTGGCTATATAGTCGTGCTCCACTTGTCCGCCTGGCCTGACTGGCGGGCCCGTGCCAACTGGCCGCAGGGGACCCACCATCACGCGTCCACCGCATCACCTCCTGGCGATGCAGGTGTGACATTCCCCACTCCTTCAGAACGGGCGCCGTCTTCAGGTGCAGCGTGCTGCTCGGCGTCTTCAGGTTCATCCCACGCCGGTGCTAGCGGATAACGGCGGCGTAGGGTGTCGTAGTCCTCCCACGTCGCCGCCGTGTCATTGTTGCGCCAGCGCACCTTGATCTGCACCGGAGCACTGCTGCCACGCTTGACCATGCGGCGCTCCAGGATCTCCACCGGTTCGTCGTCGTGGCCGGCGAGGTCTGGAGGACGCGGCAGCTCGGAGAAGACCGGGGTGTAGTTCGGTGTGAACGGCTTGAGCTGGGACACGTGGAAGACTGGATGGATTCTGCTGTCCGCCGGCAACTCCAGCTTGTACGCCATCTTGCCAATCTTGTCGAGCACCACGAATCGCCCAAAGTACTTGTATGCCAACTTCGCACAGGGCCGGTTCGCCATCGATGACTGTGCGTAAGGTTGGAGCTTGAGGAGAACACTGTCGCCCACCTCGAAGGAGAGCTCCGTGCGATGTTGATCGGCCTGCTTCTTGACTCTGTGTTGGGAACGCAGAATGTGATCTCGCAGCCTTGCCGTGTGCACGCCCCAGTCCCACGGCTCACCGTCGATCATGTGCATCGTCTTGTCGTCCCAGAGTGCCATGGTGCCCAGGTTGGGCTCGATGCCGTACAAAGCTTTGAAGGGGGAGCATTTGATCGAGGAGTGGAACGACGAGTTGTACCAGAATTCAGCGGTCGGCAGCCAGCGACGCCATTGCCTGGGCACGTCGTGCACCGCGCAACGCAGGTACATTTCCATGCACTGGTTGACGCGTTTGCTCTGGCCATCCGTCTGGGGGTGGTATGCTGTGGAGAAGAGCAGCTTGGTGCCCGCACTGGCAAAGAGCTCGCGCCAAAGAGCGCTGGTGAAGACGTGATCGCGGTCGGAGACGATGGAGCTTGGAATGCCGTGCAGCTTGACGACGTGATCCCAAAAAACCTTGGCCACCTGAGGAGCTTTGAAGGGATGACGAAGCAGAATGAAGTGCGCTGATTTGGTGAGGCGATCCACGACCACCATGATAGAATCGAATCCTTCCGATGGCGGCAATCGTTCCACGAAATCCATGGTGAGGTCGCGCCAGGGAGCGGTCGGCACGGGCAAGGGTGCGAGCGTGCCCGCCAGCTTGGACTGCTCGTGCTTGGCGTGCTGACAGACTGGGCACTGCCACACATAGTCGGTGACGTCGGTCTTCAGGCCATCCCACACAAAAAGCTTCTTGATGCGCTGGTAGGTGGCCGTCGCGCTAGAGTGGCCTCCGATCGCGCTATCGTGCAGAGCACTGATGATCTTGGTGCGCAAGGCCGTGTTCTTGCCGATCCACAAGCGCTCCTGCTTGCGGATGAATCCCTTGTATAGCTCATACCCGTCATCGTCGGGGCTGTGGATCGCGAGCCATGCCAGGCGATCCTGCGCCTCGGCATCCGTGGCGTAGGAGTTCGCCACCTCTTGAACCCATGCGGGCTGGCAGATGGAGAGCGCATCCAGGTTCAAAGACGCACCCACGCGAGAGAGAGCATCCGCAGCGCCGTTGTCGCTGCCGCGACGATAGCAGAACTTGAATTGGAGTCCGACCAGCTTGGCCATGGCCTTGACCTACAGACCGGTGGTGAGCTGCTGATCTTGCAGGTTGCAAAAACTTTTGTGGTCCATGATGATGGTGAACGGGCCCCGTTGCAAGTACGCGGGCCACTTCTCCACGGCCATCATGACGGCAATGAACTCCTTCTCGTACGCTGACAGCCTCTGATTGCGCACGCCTAGGGCCTTGCTGAGAAACGCCACCGGGTGCCCTTCCTGTGCCAGCACCGCACCCACGCTAGTGTCGCAAGTGTCCGTCTTGATCACGAACGGTCGTGCGAAATCTGGAAGCGCGAGCACTGGCGCAGTCATGGTGGTCGGCGGTGTTCGGGCGGTGGCGCTTGGCTGCGGGCGGCGAAGGTGGTAGTTCGCGCTGCTGCTGCCGAACTTCATCGATGTCGGCTTGGGTGAGGTCCAGCTGCTTGCGGATGTGTGCCAGATCCGCGGAGACTTGAGTGTTGAACGCGATCTGGGCCTCGCGCTGCTTGTCACTCGCGAGCTTGGTCTCATCGAAGCGCTTCAAGAGCGCCTGCAGCATGGTTTTGAGCTCTCCCGTGGATTCCGACATGGCGGTGATGATGTGACGGGTCTGGGCGGAAGGTTTACTGGGCGGCGCCGTCGCCCTCGCTCCAAATCAGGCCAACCCCGCTGGGGATTTCGAGCGGATCTCGCTGGAGCAAGACCGCACCCGCAGCGGTGGATGTTACGGCGGGATCGAGAGGATATGAGGGCAACGAAATTTCTGGGGCAAAACCTGAGCTCTGATTACCAACTGTCATGAACTCATCCTCGCAGGATTGGATCGGGAGGGGAAAGGGGATGAGATCGAGACTTGGGGGAGAAGGTTCTCGCCAAGGGAGGAGGTACAGATTAGGTGGGGAGAGGTTCAGTTTAGAGATTACACATCACATGCCCTGTCTACTGGCCTACAACTGGCTATATAGCCGTGCTCCACTTGTCCGCCTGGCCTGACTGGTGGGCCCGTGCCAACTGGCCGCAGGGGACCCACCATCACGCGTCCACCGCATCACCTCCTGGCGATGCAGGTGTGCAAGGGCGTTGCGGTGGCTCCGGTCTCCAATGGGTTGCACCAGTCGAAGAAGCGGACAATGGCGGCCCTTGGAGACACCGTGGGGCGGCGAGGTGGGCTCGGTGGCCGTGGCTAGGCCGGAGGCATGGCGTCGGTGGCGCTCGGAAGTGGAGGGGAACGAGGGGGGAGAGGCGCGGTGGATCTGAGGGGGGAAGGCGCAGGAACCGAGGCGAGAGTGGGGGCGAGTGAGAGGCGGGATCGAGGAGGCGGGGGCGTGGCGGCCTTATCCTCGCCCCGTCGCCGGCGAGGGGTGGTTCGGCGGGGACGCGCGTTGTTCCGACCTGGGTCGGGGGAATAGGGGAAGGGGACGCGGCAGAGGGAGACGGGCCGGGTGTGGCCAGCTGAGCCAGGTGGGCCGGCCGGTGTGAGCTGGGCCGCCTGGGCCGACCAGGCTGGTTGCGGGCCAGGGGGGTAGGAGCTGTGGCCGTGCGGGTGGGTTGGCCGGGTTGGGACCGGCCTGGCTAGCAGCTGGGCCGATTGGCCCAGTGGGGAGGGGGGTTCTCCTTTTGTTTTATTTTCACTTCTTCTTTTTATTTATTTTCTTTTCTCTGTTTTATTTAGTTTAGGGCACTTAGGTATTTTGTAAAATTGTATCCTCTACACCATAATTACCAGTGCAATATTTGGCACCCACCGAACATTTTTGTTTCAACTTTTAAAAACTTTTGTTGTTTGCCATTTTTCTGAATTGATTTTTGGATCGGTTTGAACTAACTAAGGTTTAGCAACAGTAATCACCGATGACATGGCATCATTAGGAGAGTTTTACTGTAGCCTAATTATCCGGGCGTTACAAATCTCCTCCACTACAAGTAATCGCGTCCGGAGATTTAGGAGGTAGAAGGAAACAGTGCGAGGTATTCATCTCGAAGACGATCCTCGCGTTCCCAGGTAGCTTCGTCTTCAGAGTGATTCGACCACTGGACCTTGAGGAACTTGATCGCCTTCTGACATGTGCGACGTTCAGCTTGGTCGGGAATGCGGACCGGATGCTCTTTATAGGAGAGATCCTGTTGCAATTCGAGCACTTCATGATCCACTGCTCGGATTGGGTCCTTGAAGCATCGGCGGAGCTGTGACACGTGGAACACATCGTGAACCTGAGAAAGGTCCGGTGGAAGCTCCAGTTGATATGCCACTTTTCCACGCCTCTCGTGAATAGTGTAAGGACCAATATAGCGGGGAGCTAGCTTTCCTTTGATCCCGAAGCGGTGAGCACCCTTCATTGGTGTAACTCGAAGATAGGCCTTTTCGCCAGGTTGATAGACCATGTCTTTATGATGATGGTCATACTGACTCTTCTGACGTGACTGAGCAGTCTTGAGATTCTTGCAAATAATGCGAACTTGTTCTTCGGCCTGTTGGATAATATTCGGACCAAAGAGTGGACGTTCCCCAGTTTCTGACCAGTTCAGAGGGGTTCGGCACTTTCGCCCATATAACACTTCGAAGGGGGACATCTTCAGACTAGCTTGATAGCTATTATTAAAAGAGAACTCAGCATATGGAAGAGATTCCTCCCATTTCTTGCTGAAGGAAATTACAAAAGCTCGAAGCATGTCTTCGAGAATTTGGTTGACACGTTCAACCTGTCCTTGCGACTGAGGATGAAACGCCGTACTGAACGACAGGTGCGTTCCCATAGCTTCTTGGAAACTCGCCCAAAACCTTGAAGTGAATAAACTGCCACGGTCTGAACTGATAACCAGTGGAATACCGTGAAGTGAAACAATTCTGGCCATATAGAGAGTAGCAAGCTGACTAGCAATGATTGTCTCTTTGACAGCCAGAAAATGTGCAACTTTAGAAAGCTTGTCAATGACGACAAGAATAGCATCATTACCTTTCTGCGATTTGGGAAATCCAGTGACGAAGTCCATTTCAACATGGTCCCATTTCCATTCAGGAATAGAGATAGGTTGTAGAGTTCCAGCAGGCCTTTGATGCTCTGCTTTGATACGGCGACAAACGTCACACTCAGCAACATAACGAGCAATGTCCTGCTTCATATTAGACCACCAGAATCTTTGACGAATATCCTGGTACATCTTTGTACTACCAGGATGGATGGACAGAGGCGTATCATGAGCTTCTTGCATAACCCTTTTAGTCTTATCCAGGTTTTTCTTCGAACATGGTACCACTAGGCGACCTTTGAAGTACAAGGCGCCATCGTCGGTGATAGTGAAGAATGAGGGCTTTCCTTCTGATAGATGGCGTTTAATCTTATGGACTTTAGAGTCATAACCTTGAATAGTCTTTATACCAGTTACGAGATCTGGTACAACAGCCAGGGTATTTAGAGAACCCTTAGTAACAACAAGAAGATTCATCTTGCGGATCTCCGGGGGAGGGGGAGCGAGTGCTCCAGGAGGAACAATATGGAGGTTCAGCTTTCTAAATTCTTCGACAAGCGAGGGCTGAACTTTGTGAACCTGGAGGTGGTTGCAGTAAGACTTGCGGCTCAAGGCATCAGCCATTACATTAGCCTTGCCGGGGGTATAGGATATACCCACGTCAAAGTCTGCAACAGTCTCCATCCATCTTTGCTGAAGGAGGTTCAGATCTGGCTGAGTAAACAGATACTTCAGACTTTGGTGGTCGGTGAAGATTTCACAATGATTACCGAGAAGGTAATGTCGCCACTGCTTCAGTGCATGAATGACAACAGCAAGCTCGAGGTCGTGAACTGGGTAGTTTTCTTCGTGAGGGCGCAGTTGACGAGAGGCATAAGCAATCACTCTGCGCTCTTACATTAGGACACAGCCTAATCCTTGACGAGAAGCGTCGCAGTAAATGACGAAGTCCTTCTTAGTATCAGGTGGAGCAAGCACTGGGGCAGAAGTCAACTTGTCTTTGAGTGCCTGGAAACTTTCCTGACACTTGTCTGTCCATTCGAACTTGACACCCTTATGCAACAGATTAGTCAGAGGGCTGGCAATCTTGGAGAAGTTCTCGACGAATCGACGGCAATAGCTGGCGAGACCGAGAAAACTTTAGACTTGCTTGACATTCTTCGGAGGAGTCCAATCGAGAATAGCCTGAGCTCGTTCAGGGTTGACGGCAATACCATCCTTGGAGATGACATGCCCAAGATGGGTTACTTCGGGGAGCCAGAATTCACACTTGGAATATTTAGCATACAGTTGGTGCTCTCGAAGCTTTTCCAGCACAAGACAAAGATGTTTAGCATGTTCTTCCTCATTCTTGGAAAATACAAGGATATCGTCTAGATAAACCACGACGAACTTGTTGAGGTAATCCATGAATATATAGTTCATCAGATGAGAGAAGGTGGCGGGAGCATTCGTTAAGCCGAATGACATGACGGTGTACTCGTATGATCCATACCGAGTCACGAAGGCGGTTTTTGGGATATCCTCTTCACGAACACGGATCTGTTGGTAACCCAACCTCAAATCGAGTTTGGAGAACACTGATGAGCTAGCCAGTTGATCATAAAGATCATTGATCCGAGGAAGAGGATATTTATTCTGAATGGTAGCTTGGTTTATAGGACGGTAGTCTTGGACTAATCGGTTTGTCCCATCCTTCTTCTTAACAAAGAGAGAAGGTGCTCCCCAAGGAGAGCAACTTGGACGAATGAAACCTTTGACAAGAGATTTGTCGATTTCCTCCTTAAGCTCAGTGAGTTCATGCGGCGGCATCTTGTAGGGTCGTTTAGCTATAGGGGTGGTGCCGGGTTTCAAGTCGATGATGAATTCGACAACTCTAGCAGGGGGAATCCCTGGAAGTTCTTCTGGGAAGACGTATTGGAATTCACGAACAACGGGAATGTTTTCAATGCCCTCAAGTGGTGCAGCGTTCAACGCATTCAAGGCATAAAGCCGTGCCTCGGCGTTCTGAACTAGATGAGCTTGGTAAGCAATTATTTCATCAGAAGGGTGTAGCAGATGGACGACCTTAGTTGCGCAAACTATAGAAGTAGTATGCGCTTTCAACCAATCCATTCCCAGAATGAGGTCGATGCTACAAGACTTCAGTACGATGGGAGAGGCAAGGAATTCCAGTCCTTCGATTTCAACGGGGACGTTGTTGCAAATCATGGAGGTCCGACATTGGCTCGCGGGAGTATGTACTAATAGCAAAGTGTTCAGGTCCTCGCTTTTAATGCCATGCATGAATGCAAAATCCTCTGACATGAATGAATGTGATGCACCTGTATCAAATAAAACAGATGCTGGTGCTGAATTTACGAGTGTACCCATCACGGTAGCGGGCTGGTCTAGAACTTCATTGAGATCAACGTGGTTGGCATGAACACTACCGTAAGACTTGGTACTGTTGTTGCGGGGCTGGTTGCTTCCACGGCCAGTTGCTGGAAGGGCCAGTTGATTCTGGTTCTAGTTGCATTCCCTAGCACGGTGCCCTGGTTGTCCACACCTGAAGCACAACCCATTATTGGGAGTGGGAACAGGAGCCTGTGGTGGTGGAGCTGGAAGTCTTGGCTGCCTAGTTGGAGGAGCAGGCAGACGAGGTGCAGCATAGGTCTGCCTTGGGGCAGGTGCATTCGGCTGGTACATGCTGTTGGGAATCCATATCTTGCGCTTCTGCGAGGACGGGCCCGAAGATGAGCCCGTGTCACGGTTGCGCCTGTGAGAGCTCTGGTATTCCTGCACACCAGTTTCGACATTGATGGCCTTGTTCACGAGGGTGGCGAAATCAGCAAAGTCATGCACTAGAAGTGCGAGCTTGATGTCAGCTTGAAGGCTATCACGGAACTTCTCCTGTCTGCATGCATCAATTGCAATGTCCTCTTCAGCATAGCAGGACAAGTCAAGAAACTCCCGCTGATAAGCTTCAACAGTCTTGTTGCCTTGGGTGAGGTTGCGAAACTCACGCTTCTTACGGTCCATGACTCCCTGAGGAATGAAGCGAGCACGGAAGGCAGCTTGGAAGTCTGGCTAGGTGATGATTGTTCCAACTGGCAGAGTACGCCTGTGGCTGTCCCACCACTGAGCTGCGGGTCCCTTCAGGAAGAAGGAAGCAAAGGTGACATAGCTGGCAGGGGCTACATCAGCAGACTCCATCTCATAGGTGATGTCACGGAGCCAGTCATCAGCATCCAGAGGCTGAGTCGAGCTGCGGTACACAGTTGGGTTCAGGCGCATGAAATCCTGCAGAGTTACTGGGGTTGGCTGCTAGTTCATATTGGGGCGAGGAAACTGAGCCATCATATTCTCCATGAACTGGTGATTCATCTCAAGCTGTTGGATCATACCAGCCATGTACTCAGGCGGTGGTGGGAGGTTGCCACCACGTCCACGACCACCTGGTCTAACCATCCTGCTAATATATAACAGGGGTAGTTCAGCATTGAGAAATTTGCAAAGACAAGAATCATTCATGATGAAACATGCACAATGAAAGCTGCACGATAGATACTACATAGTAGTCGGCATATCTTACAAAAGAGATCATGCATAGAGTTCGGTACACAGAGATCAGTACATAGACTAATACATCATAGGCGGCACGCAGGCTCGCAGCGAATGCAGCTAACACTAACAAGCAAGCCTACATTAGTCCCAGGAGGAACTGTGGAGGTAGGTGTAGCCTGACAGCTGGTAGTGACGCGAAGGGAAGACCTCCACGCAAGTAGCCTGGGGTCCGCGGATACTCTGGTGCGGAACCCAATGCGCAGGTGGCAGGAGAGGACCAAGCGCGGGAGAGTAGCCTCCCACATCTGGCCAGCCGACGCCCTGGGGCATCACGGTCCTGGTAGGGTAGATCGCAGAACGCGGCAAATCACCAGATCAGACAAAGGGGTGCAACAGCATCAGAGCACGATACAGGTGCTGACGGGTGGTGTACAACTCGTGGCGAAGAGCTCGGTTAGCTCTATCCAGCCCATCAGCATGCAGAACCAGGTTCTGATGGTAGAAGGGCTCTCGGGTGACAGTGGAGTAGGCTGTAGTGTAGTAACCCTCCGCACCAACATCGGATGCGATAGCAATGTGCCTGAAGGGGGAGGTGTCCAACTCCTGATACTCTCCACGAAGACGTGTCAGAGCAGCATAAGCAGCATCGTGGACCGCCATGTCGATAGTCACTCCAACACCATGAGCAGTGTGCAGCACGATAGTGGAGTCATACTCCCGAGAGTAGAGGTGGACGATGGCGCGGTACTGCTCTTGGTTAAAGTCCTGGTACTCCTCATAGACGGTGTACTCAGGGTGCCAGCGATAACCCAGATAGGTCATCATCTCAACCAACACAGCAGGTGATCCTGAGGCACCAATGGCCGTCGTGTGGCGCACGACCTGCCTCGTGGGTTCCATCTGAAAACAAAAGATGTTTTCACAGGAGTCAAATGACAATGTGGATAATGTTCAAATACTACTCTAAAGAATAACTAGGGCTTATCCAACTTTGGGGTGAACATGGTCACGGGATCCTAGTGTTAGAGTTAGTAAAATCGTTTAACCCGAGTAGGAGAGAGCTCAGAATCCCAGAGTAAGGATCGAGGAGTAAAAGATCCTAATACCACCCAGATGGTGATGTAGGCCCGTAAGGCACACAACCATGTTAGTAAAAGTTTTTTGTAATGTCTAGACTCCACTTCGGCCAAGGAGTGTGGAAGGGGGATTCCTACAGGCAGTTGGCTCTGATACCAACTTGTGACGCCCCCGATTCAATCGTACACTAATCATACACGCAAACGTGTACGATCAAGATCAGGGACTCACGGGAAGATATCACAACACAACTCTACAAATAAAATAAGTCATACAAGCATCATATTACAAGCCAGGGGCCTCGAAGGCTCGAATACAAGAGCTCGATCATAGACGAGTCAGCGGAAGCAACAATATCTGAGTACAGACATAAGTTAAACAAGTTTGCCTTAAGAAGGCTAGCACAAACTGGGATACAAATCGAAAGAGGCACAAGCCTCCTGCGTGGGATCCTCCTAAACTACTCCTGGTCGCCGTCAGCGGGCTGCACGTAGTAGTAGGCACCTCCCGAGTAGTAGTAGTCGTCGTCGACGGTGGCGTCTGGCTCCTGGGCTCCAACATCTGGTTGCGACAACCAAGTAGAAGGGATAGGGGGAAAAGAAGGAGAAAGCAACCGTGAGTACTCATCCAAAGTACTCGCAAGCAAGGAGCTACACTACATATGCATGGGTATATGTGTAAAGGCCATATCGGTGGACTGAACTGCAGAATGCCAGAATAAGAGGGGGATAGCTAATCCTGTCGAAGACTACGCTTCTGGCAGCCTCTGTCTTGCAGCATGTAGAAGAGAGTAGACTGAAGTCCTCCAAGTAGCATCGCATAGCATAACCCTAACCGATGATCCTCCCCTCGTCGCCCTATGAGAGAGCGATCACCGGTTGTATCTGGCACTTGGAAGGGTGTGTTTTATTAAGTATCCGGTTCTAGTTGTCATAAGGTCAAGGTACAACTCCAAGTCATCCTGTTACCGAAGATCACGGCTATTCGAATAGTTTAACTTCCCTGCAGGGGTGCACCACATAACCCAACACGCTCGATCCCATTTGGTCGGACACACTTTCCTGGGTCATGCCCAGCCTCGGAAGATCAACACGTCGCAGCCCTACCTAGGCACAACAGAGAGGTCAGCACGCCGGTCTAAATCCTATGGCGCAGGGGTCTGGTCCCATCGCCCGTTGCACACCTGCACGTTGCGAGGGCGGCCGGAAGCAGACCTAGCCTAGCAGGCGTTCCAGTCCAATCCGGCATGCGCCGCTCAGTTGCTGACGTCACGAAGGCTTCGGCTGATACCACGACGTCGAGTGCCCATAACTGTCCCCGCGTAGATGGTTAGTGCGTATAGACCAGTAGCCAGACTCAGATCAAATACCAAGATCTTGTTAAACGTGTTATTTTGAAATAACCGCGAACACTGACCAGGGCCAGGCCCACCTCTCTCCTAGGTGGTCTCAACCTGCCCTGTCGCTCCGCCACAATGTTCCACTTGCGGGTACTCCTACGAGCCGACCCGTCTTTGGTCACCACATGTATCATATATAAAGTATATAGTATATACCCGTGATCACCTCCCGAGTGATCACGGCCCGATAGTATAGCATGGCAGACGGACAAGAATGTAGGGCCACCGATGATAAACTAGCATCCTATACTAAGCATTACGATTGCAGGTAAAGGTAACAACAATAGTAGCAAGGACAGGCTATGCATCAGGATAGGATTAATGGAAAGCAGTAACATGCTACACTACTCTAATGCAAGCAGTATAGAGAAGAGTAGGCGATATCTGGTGATCAAAGGGGGGGGCTTGCCTGGTTTCTCTGGCAAGAGAGAGGGGTCGTCAACTCCATAGTCGTACTGGGTAGCAGACGCGTCGGTCTCGGTGTCTAGCGAGAGAAGAGGGGGAAGAAACAATAAATATATTGCAAAAAAATGCATGATGATGCATGGATGACAAAGCGTGATGCTAGGTGTGCCCTAACGCGGTATGAGGTGGTACCGGTGAAGGGGGAAAACATCCGGGAAAGTATTCCCGGTGTTTCGCGTTTTCGGACAGATGAACCGGAGGGGGAAAGTTGCGTGTTCGGTATGCTAGGGATGCGTGGCGGGCGAACGGGTTGCATATCCGGGTTCGTCTCATTTTTCCGAGCAACTTTCATGTATAAAACTTTTCATCCGAGTTACGCATTAAAAGATATGATTCTCTAAAGATTTAAATCATTTTTTGATTTTAATTAGTTATTTAATTCTTACATTATCCAAAACAGTGAATGATGACGCATGCATGACATCAGAGTGATGTCAGCAGGTCAACTGGTCGGTTGACGAGTCAAACCAGATAGGTGGGTCCAGTGGGACCCACATGTCATTGTCTGGGCCACTAACAGGGGGTTTAGTCTAACTAATCTGGGTTAATTATTAGGTGGGGGCCCAGTAGTTAGTGAGAGATTAGTTTTTAACTAATTAATTTAATTAATTAGCAGTTTATCTATTTCTTTTTATTCATTTTATTGCATGGGGCCCACATGTCAGTGCCACTGGGCTGCCCAGTCAGCAGTTGACTAGGCCCAGTCAACTGGGCCACCAGGGCCCACTGGCCAGCGACACAAAGGTGGGTCCCGCCTAGCCACGTCGGCGGACGGCGCCGGTGAGGCAAAACGTGGCGGCGCAGCTCGGGCGAGCGTCGGGTTTCGTCTACGGGGCACCAAAACGAGCGCGGTCGGGCGCGTTAGAACGGCGAGACGACGACGCGTCGGTTGGTGGTGGTTACGCGGGCAGTGGTGGCCGGAATCGAGCGCGGCGAGCTCATCGGCGGTGAGGTGGTTCGGGCGTGAGACGAAGACGGCGACACAGCGCGCTTCGGGGCTAACGGGAAGGCTAGGGGGAGCTGCGCGACACGCTTTGCACAAAGGGCTCGGCCCCGTGACTATTTGGTCACCGGAAGGGCGCCGGCGACGCGCGCAGGCGGCGGCACGGTCGGGTGAGTGGCGAACGGCGGCAGCAGGGTGCAGACGGGCGAACTAAAAGGGGGAGGTCCTACGCGTTGCGGGGAACATGTTGCGCACGGGCTCGTGACCACTTGGTTGCCGGAGCCACGCCGACGACGAGCTCAGGCGGAGCCGCGTTCGGGCACGAGGTGGGGAAAGGAGGTACGGTGGCGGAAATGCTCGGGAAAGAGAGGGGAGGAAGCGGGGGCTCACCGAGCGGCACACACGGTGACCCTTGGGGGTTTAGTAGCTGCAGGGGCGTCGCCGGAGTTAGTGAAGAGCGGAGACACGTCTCGTCGGAGAAGAGGAGGAAGACGGCGGCGTCGGGGCATTGCGGTGGCTCCGGTCTCCAACGGGTTGCACCAGTCGAAGCAGCGGACGACGGCGGCCCTTGGAAACACCGTGCGGCGACGAGGTGGGCTCGGTGGCCATGGCTAGGCCGGAGACATGGCGTCGGTGGCGCTCGGAAGCGGAGGGGAACGAGGAGGGAGAGGCGCGGTGGATCTAAGGGGGGGAAGGAACAGGAACCGAGGCGAGAGTGGGGGCGACTGAGAGGCGGGATCGAGGAGGCGGGGGCGTGGCGGCCTTATCCTCGCCCCGTCGCCGGCGAGGGGGGGTTCGGCGGGGACGCGCCTTGTTCCGACCCGGGTCGGGGGAAGAGGGGAAGGGGACGCGGCAGAGGAAGACGGGCCGGGTGTGGCCAGCTGAGCCAGGTGGGCCGGCCGGTGTGAGCTGGGCCGCCTGGGCCGACGAGGCTGGTTGCGGGCCAGGGGGCAGGAGCTGTGGCCGTGCGGGTGGGTTGGCCGGTTTGGGACCGGCCTGGCTAGCAGCTGGGCCGATTGGCCCAGTGGGGAGGGGGGTTCTCCTTTTGTTTTATTTTCACTTCTTCTTTTTATTTATTTTCGTTTCTCTGTTTTATTTAGTTTAGGGCACTTAGGTATTTTGTAAAATTGTGTCCTCTACACCATAATTACCAGTGCAATATTTGGCACCCATCGAACATTTTTGTTTCAACTTTTAAAAACTTTTGTTGTTTGCCATTTTTCTGAATTGATTTTTGGATCGGTTTGAACTAACGAAGGTTTAGCAACAGTAATCACCGATGGCATGGCATCATTAGGAGAGTTTTACTGTAGCCTAATTATCCGGGCATTACACTTTCCCCCCATCTAAAATTTCAGACATATTGCGTCTGGGGGTAGGACAGTCATGTCAGGTGTCCCAAATGTGGGCGGGATAGATTTTGGCCGAGTGCATGGGTAGGCGCCCATGGCGTATGAATGCTTCTCTGGCGTCTTGGTGAAGTTACAAACCTACCCCGGTTTAGATCTTTGGACATCGGGCCGATAGGCTACACGGGCCAGAGTCAGGACAGTAATTTCCTACCACCAAAACATTAGTCTCGCGCGGTTTCGGGTGACCAGAGGCCTATTTGGCGCTTCGTTCAGGGCCTCTTTGATTCACAGGATTGTCAAAATGAAGGAATAGGAAAAATGCAGGAATAGGGTGACATGTCCCATAGTATCCTACAGGATTTGAAAGAATGTTTGATAGCATAGGAAAAACAAAGGAATTCTACAAAGAGGTTTGAGTGGATGGAAATTTTCCTCCAAAATGTAGTACAAATGGATCATATGGAAAAATTCTTAAGGATGCCAATCCTACGAATCAAACGAGCATCACAGGAAATATTCCTAAGGGTTTAAATCCTCCAAAAATCCTATGCAATTCCTTTGAATCAAAGGAGCCCTCAATATTTGGGAGCAAAAGCATTTAACGTTTTCGGTTCTCTTGAATTGAACTTTCACGATTTGTCAAACTTCACAAATCTTTACTCTTGAAAATCCTAAAGCTACGATTATTTTGGAATGGAGGGGATACATTTGAATATACATTGTACACGAGTATATATTAAAAAATATGCAACTTACCTCAGTTCATGCATGGTTCCAGATATAATCTCCTTGGCTGCAAAAAAAGTTAGATATGCGTATGAATATATATAGCATGTTCAAACTCACAACAAAGATTGATGCCCCCTTTTACATCTGATTTACAAATGCCATTATCTCGGGTTCAAATAGATGAATGCACTTCCTATGAATTCGAATCTTCGAAACCCCCTTTATGTTGAATTCAACATGTATTCTATTTCGTAGCTAGCAATTTGGAATGTATCCATGCAAGTGACAAATGTATAAAGTGCTTCACACTAACAACATGGAGTGCACTAATTAATGTTTATATATGAATTGAAAAAGCATCCATTGCATGTATTTCAAACCGCCCTCACTCTATGGATCGATAATATGAAATAAACACATGCACATGCTAGAATTCAATTGTAGTTGAAGAAAGAGCCTACTCCTAGTACTGTATATTAGTGATAGGGGTGTGTACAAAGTACACGTGAATACCAGGCATTGTGCGTGTGTGTATACTATCGACGAACTAGACCCCAAGCTTGTATAACATACTAAGGGCCTAGGGTTACAAATCATATGTAGTCGGCTTATCACCAGTGGGGATAGAGTCCTCCGCGACTCTGGTAGCTTCGTGTTGTACGCCGAGTCCTCCACATGGGTCTTCGTATAACACGTCTCGGTCCAACCTATATGTGGCGCAGGATGGAACCGACCCATGAGTCTTCATGTTGACCCACCACAACTAGAAATGATGTGCCCACCACACCACACACGCAATCGGCCACTAAGAAAATAAGCATATACAATAGTACAATGGTATCTAGCTCACGATACGTCTCCATATTTTGTTGATGACACTGACGGACTTTGCATTTGATGCGTGCTCCATATTTTGTTGACGACACTTACGGTCATTGTATTTGAAGCGAAAGAACGATATGGTCACTGGACTTCAGAATAAGCTCATCACGGTCACCACATAAATTTTGTCGTGCTAACCAACATGTGGTTGGATGGTTAGAGGACAGTGGTTTCTCGAGCCCACCAAGGTTAAATTCCCAGTGCTCGCATTTATCTTGTGTTAATTTTAGTATTTTCCGGCGACGTACGTTCAGTGGGAGGAGACGTTCCACTCGACTACGAGGCACCTATGGTGACTTTGTAAAATCTCAAGATCATATATGCTGGCCCACTCTCTCGAATGTGCTCATAGGGGTAGGGTTCGCGTGTGTGCGCTTATAGCGGTGAGTGCTTGCGTGTATATATGAGCCCTTGCGTCTGTACCGTGTTAAACAAATACATATCATGATTATACGGTCACTGGCTCACCCGTACAACTCCATATTTTGTTGATGACACAATCAATTGACCAGTCAAGCGTTCCACGCGGTGCAACTAGTGTTGCACCATCGAGGCGCGTAACTGTGGGGACCACCTGTCAGCCCGTATATGAAAGAAAGAAATGGTAGTTTGAGTCTGTACTGTGTTAATAAAATAGGAGTACATTTTAGGGTGATCATACGGTCACTGGCTCACCATACAACTCCGTAATTTGTTGATAACACGATCAATTGACCAGTCAAACGGTCCACATTCAGCAGCGCACATTACCATAGGGCCCACCCGTCAGCGCGTATATGAAGGACAAAAATGGTAATAAATGAGTGGTTTCGGGGAGGGCGGGCCGGCCGCGGGCGGCGGGGGCTGGCGGTTCGGCCGGTGGTGGCTGGCGGCTCAGGGGGGGGGGGGTGGAGTTTGATGATAAACTGGAGGCCCTTGATTTCGTATCCAACGGCTGGAAAATCTAATGATCAGAGATGACGAAGTCAGTCGATGGACGTGTAGCCTCACCCTGCATGTACACATGCACGCATGCAAGACATGCACGCAAGACACGCACGCATGTAGGCGTGCAACACTGACACGTACACACGCACGCATGCTGGCGTGCAACACTGACACGTACACATGCACTCACGAACACACGCACATATGCACCCATGCATGCAACACTGAAATGTACCCTTGCACGCACGCAACACTCGCACGCCTGCATGCACACAGCACACGACGCAAGACACACGTTCAACCTATACGTGCATGCACCCTTTGTTAAGGACATGGATTGTTACGGGTATTAATCAATCTTATCTGTGATAAGTAGAACATTGATGTTTGCTGCGGTCTTTATGAAACACAACGTATCGAACGGGCTATCAACATAGTAGGCTTATCTACATGAAAAAGACGACGTCACACTCAATGAACAATCATCGGTTTATGAAATGCCCGCTTCTGACCGCCCTAGCCCACCAAATGTTCCTCTACTGTGCGCTGCCTGTGTTGGGTCACTGACATGCATGCCATGCACCCAAAGAGCTCACATGTCAGTGGAAGAATGGCGCGGGGTCCTAGGTCAGAGTCGAGGGCGCCACTCGCGGCACGCCCGGCTGATCACGCCTCCGTGCCGCATTCAAACGCCTCCATGAAACCCACCCGTGTGGAAGCCGAGAAACCCACTCTGGACACACGTCCGTTCATGACCGGGCCGCTCCCCTATCTCCTCCACCATTTTGCCCACTCTTACAATGGCTTACAAAGAGTAGTTATTCCGCATCCAAGCCGGCTGGGTAGCCCGCCGGATACGAGCTATGCAGCTCGCTGATCCACCTCCCTCCCCTCGCCCGACGAGCCAGTTGCCGCCCCAAGCCGTGGAATTTCGCCATGTGTTGTTTTCATGGACTAGCAAGATGCCCATGCATTGCACGGAACATCAAGATGCATATTTTTACAAACTCCCGCATGCATGCAAGGGATAATTAATGTCCTCCTTTGCTAGTACCATGAGGCAAACACCATTAATATTGCAACGATTAGTGTTAGTGGCCTTGTATATTTGCAAATTGTAATTTTGATAGTGGCCCCTTGTATATAAAAATAGAGGGAGAAAGATGAGAGATAAGGTGAGGAGGAGTGGGGCGTGGTGGTGACTGGTGGTCGGACTGGGCGGAGGCATGGGGATGGACGACGCATTATGTCTAGGTTTGTATCTCTCTCACACACACACCCACGTAGGTGGGGGGCGTGCACGAAGAGAAAAGGTGCACACACGGCGCACGTACTCCCGTCTCTTTCCCAACCACACCCGCGCGGGTACGCGGTGGAGCTCATTTCTGTACGAAAAAGGCAGCCCACATGGTAATTTGCCACGTGTACTGGTTGTCCACTTGGTGGAGGGAGGATCGTCTACCACGGGTGAACAAACAAATTGCGACTTGACGCGTTATGTTAAATTAAAAAAAGAGGCAAACCATGTGGGGCCTACCTTAGAGGCAAGGCTCTATACACTGGAGTACTTTTGATGTGTCCCGTCAACTCGCAGAAGGAGGAGAAGCTTGCTTAGTACGCCGTCTCCCCCGCCCACAGGCGCGGTGGCTCGCAGGATGAGGTGAAGCTCGCATTAATTAGAACGAATGCATGAATGACCACTAAATTTCCATGAACTTGTACATGCATTGGTTAGTTTCCTCTTGACACTACTTGCGTTGGGTGATCTAACGCACCTCGAAATCCAACATGTAATGGTACTACTACTAGTATAGTAGAATTGAGACTTATCAAACGGAAAAACGAATGTTTTTTAGAGGAGCCCTATAAACCCTAGTGGGTACGTACTCCGTAAAAACAGATTTTTCCAAAACTAAGTCGCTCCCTTTCATGAATTCTGTAGTATACTCCTCCGTCGACGCTCCCTTTCATGAATTATGTACTTCCTGTCGCCGACATGTAGGACATATAGCAACCTGGTCGACGTGTCAAGCACCAAATAACAGTGCAGAACAGCAGGGGGGACGCACCCCACTCGTACCGGCCCAGTAGTAGTAATGAGCAATGAGACGTCAAATCACAATGCCGTACTTTCCCAGACGGACGAAGCAACCATTATTTCACACCTCGGTTCGCCATCATCTCAAACCACATACTAGTATTGCTTCTGCCTCAAGAGGGACACACGCATCGCCTTGGTACATCATGACACGTGGGACCGCGTGACAGGCCATGCTCCCCTGCCGATCGCTCGGTAAAATCACCTCATTTTTACTATACTTCCTCCGTATCGGTTTACTACATGGCATGCACGTCGTTCTAGGTTGAGAATTTAACTGGCTATATATGTGATGAACAATACTCTAGCCTTTTAAAAAATGTATACTTTTGTACAGCAGTACTATCGATGGATTGCGCCATGGAGCAAAAATTGAAATTAAAAAAAGGTGGTACATATAGAGAGCGCTCGTCGCCAAATTATGCATATAGTACTATTAAAAAGGCTAGTCACAATAATGGTGTCCAGCACAAACCACCCCTCAAATAAAACTAAGAGGGTGCTTGGATACGTTTTAGTCCCATGACTAAAAGTAGTGGGACTAAAACATGCTAGCCTCACCCATGCTTGGATCCAAATACTAAAAAGGCTAAAATCAAGTTAATGAGCATTTATTATCCTCCAAACCCTCCAATCCAGAACTCGCATGTTACTCCCATTGTGGCTAGTCTCATAACTAGTATCATGCATGCCAACTAGGCAATTTTGATGAGGTGTCATAGTATTAAATGAAGAAAGAGAGGGTGGAGTATCATATCATGATACCGTATCATAATAAATGCTATGCTACTTTGTGTCATGCATGACAATAAATAGAGTACTACATGATACTAATATGTGATACTATGCATTAGGGGGGTAGTATCATACACTAGTATCATATGCATGATACTAGTATATGATACTCCCCATTACAACCAGCCTAGTCAGGGGTGCTTGGAACTTTAGCCTCTTAAAGAGACTATTTTTAGTCAGACTAAAATAAGTCCCTTGGATCCAAGCACCCTCTAAGCATCCTGGAATTCTTTGACAAAACTAAGCACCCTGAAATTCTTTGACAACTAAACTGCTGGCTATATGATGTTGGCCATATATATTGTATGTATATAATGTGAAGAAACGAGTGGTAGTACTATACCAACTAAAAGATGTAATGTAAGAAATACTAGTATGTACGTACTGAAGAGTTAAAGTAACGAGAAGAAACATAACATAGTTCTGCTGGGGGCTCAGCACAACACACCCCTCAAATTAAATTAAGCACACCTGAAATTAAACTTTGCAACTATTCCGATAGACACCGCATTAGAACCACCATGAGCAACGACACTGCCACCTTACTCGAAGTCCTCCTCCACGTCCTCGACTTCGTCCTTGTCCCTCTTCCTCTTGGCCGATACTTCTTTGCTTGAACCGCACACTTGGCTGTTGCTCTTCATCCAACCCTTGTAGATATTGAAGCAAAGGTAGCCATCCATTGCAGCATAGTGGATGTGGTCTATATCTAGTACATTCCGCTGACATGGATGACGATGAAACGTGTATGGAGGTTTCTCCAGTTTACCGTACGAAGGATGAACCATGGCTCCTGCCAGGGTTAGCATTGAAGGCTGACGAGCGGACACCAGCCGATTCTTCTGGAGGTCGAAGGTGTTGCCTACAACGAGGGCTATCTGATGCAGGACTTCTTTGTCGTTACCAAAGTCTACAGTAACGAATTTGACTAGGTTGCTCTCGAGGAAGTCCTTAAAATCCTGGCACTCAACGTCGGCATGGCATATGTGGTAGACCAAGCATAAGTCATGCACGCAAACCTGGATCACGGCGGGCTTCTTCCTCTCTTCGTCCTTTAGATCCTTCTCTCGTCCCAAGACTGTGGTGTACTCAACATCTAGCCCAGCGACCCACTCATCATCTGAGTCTTCGAACATGCATCTGAAGCGAGAACAGCATCCTTTCACCGTCATGGAAGAACAGGTGTAGATGACGTCAAACTCATCACCGGTGATGGTTCTAACCTTCTACTCACCGCTGATCGTGGAGATTTGGGACACCATGGATTTGGGAGGAGGGTTAGGATTAGTGGAACTGCCGTAATGTGAATGGACGGGACGACTAGGAGCGAACCACCGTAGTATTGAAGGACGTGCGGGGACGAGTAGGAGCGAACTGCCAGCATGCGAATGGCAGGGTAGTGGCTTTCCATTCACCCATGATATAGGCTTCCGAGAGCCCTTGGATCTGAGATCGAATGGTTGCATGGCGTGATTCTAGACCTATGGGTGAATATCCTATCCTGGAGGGTTATTCTGCAAATTTTTAGCAACTTAGCATGCCACCGTTTGATCTCAGATCCAAGGGCTGCCAGCAGCCCGTATCATGGTCGCGCCTACCACGACCGTCGCGTTGCTCGCGTGGTCACGCCCTTGGAGATTTATCACGGTGCGTTAGGCTATCTGATGTTGGCATGTCATACATAGTCATACATAGTCACTCATACTACAACAAGGTTGGCTATAAGTGTTTTTTGTTTACTCCTCTCTATCTCTTTCTTCATACTCAAGGAAGAAACGGTGCTAAGCACATGTATTTATTGCATTTGCCAAGGAGTGGCCTCTTCCAATGAAATGGTGTTGCTAGGTTTGCTTCATTTAATTAGCTATAGACTCAAAATTGTCTTTTCACCTAGGTACACGCGCTTAGCACCGTTTCTTCCTTGGGTCACCAAACTAGTCTCTCTCTTCTTGATTAACTTGCCACATCAGACTTTATGCTTATGTGGCAAGCTTAAGCACCTGTAGGAGCAAGTAAAAGTAAGAACAATAGTGTGCTTTACATGGCATTTTTGCATATGTGGAGGAAAGAGAGGCAAGGAAAAAGAGGAGAAGTGGGCTCTCATGCAAGAGCCAGCCTCTACTACATGGTGGAACATTGGGAGAGGCACCTGTATGGAGGTGGTCAGGAATCTGGGAGACTCACGCCGGTCGTAGCGCCGCGGTTAAAATGATAATGGCAAGTCAAATCATGGGGCCCCACCTGTCCAGCAGTAACTCGCTGTCAAATCACACAACCCTACGTTTGCAGCAGCCTACTCCCTCGTCTTCTCGCGTCTCTGTCGAACTGACTAGGCGGAACTGCCCCGCCGCCTACCGTGCAGGAAAAGCCCCGCCCTCAACTTTTAAATACAACTACATCCGCTTAAGAATTCGATGATATACTTTTTGTGACATGGTAACTCGTATTTAGTTAGTCAAATGGATGACCTAGAACTACGTGCAGGCCCTATAAACCGAGACGCCTAAAAATAAAAAAACCGAGACGGAGAGGGTAGTTCAGCACGTATCTTTTTAGATCAATATAGCCGGGATTCACCAAGGAGCAAAACCAACTGGTAGGCTGCTCCTGTCGTGTTGGCGTAGCAACTCAAGCAGGGTCAGTCCGCACACGAAATGGCGACACACTTAACAGGACCCCTTTGGCCGACATGTTGCTCATCCACCGACTTGTTCCACGTGCGATGCACCAAATTACAGTTCGGAGCAGCGGTTGGAATTGGAGGCACCCTGGTCGTAGCGCCGCAGTAGTAGAAAATGAGCGACGAGGGGTCAAATCACAAAGCCCCACCTTTCCCGCATTAAGCTGGACGGACGAAGCAACCATCATTTCACTCTAGGGCGCAAGAACATAAAGAAAAGAGAAAACAATGATGCGTGCGGCAGCTACCTAGGGCACCCTAGGGTAGGGGTCTCCACTACAGATCCTTTTTTTTGAAAGCGCCTCCACTACAAATCGGCTTCTCCCTCGTCCTCTTGAAGAAAACCGATGATGAGTGCGGTGGTAGGGTTTGTAGGAGTACTACGGCGTGCGGGGCCACGTCGTAGTAAACGGGTTCAAGCCGACGCCTTAAATATGTGTGGGCCACTTGGTTTTACGGGAACGAGGCACATTTTGGGTTCGGGGACCAGTGGAGATATAGTGGACGTAGGTTCGACCGAAAGGCAATGATGCATGGGCCCTGCATTTTGATATACCCGGGGTCGCGTGAAATTTGCTACTCTACTCAAAACTAGTAAGGTACAAATGTATTGAACGCATGAGATTTCGAAACCAAATTATGAATAAATACACACTATATGATGTAAAGCTTTGAGTCATATATGCATGATGCAGATGTTCGTTTAGTTCTTATAGTTCATCTCATTCAAAATCAATAAATTTTATAAAAATGTTAAGATTCATGGGGTTGTGCATTGTACTCCCTCCGTTCCAAAATAGATGACCCAACTTTGCACTAACTTTGTTCAAAGTTAGTGCAAAGTTGGGTCATCTATTTTGGAACGGAGGGAGTAAATCATAAAGTAAAAAACAAATAATGGCAATTCATTTAGAAAAAAATAATCAATTATGATACAAAAGATTCTAGAACAAAGGAGAAGTGCTTGTGTTTTGAGGTTTGTGCATTATGCTTAAGTTCAACCATGGAGTCTTCTAAATTGTACATGTGGCAGATCTGGTGGAATGTTGATGATATCCAACGGCCAGTAGTGCTCGGATTTGCCTATCTCTGCACTGTCGGGTTAGCTTCATCCAGCGACCATCTTTCAAAGTTATTGGCACACTATATAGTTCTTGTGCCATAGTTGCATGTTTTGGAAAAAAGCTACTAGTGGGTTGTACTCTCTATTTAGGAATAGAAGATGTATACATGGAAGTTGTAGGGAAAGAGATGACATGGAGCATCTCAATTCCTATGAGTAGGGATTGGAAAAGAGATGTCATTTGGTTCACATCATAGGAACTTTTCTATTGAATATAGAGATGACATGTTTCTCGATTCCTATGAGGAGGGATTAGAAAAGAGATGTAATTTGGTTCATATCATAGGAACTTTTCTATTGAATATACGCTAATGTTTATTTTCCTTTGAAATTAAGGGAGTATAGGAATCCATTCATATGAACCAAGTGGCTCTAAAGCTATAGAAATGATATCATGTTTATTTCCTTAGAAATGTGGAGTATATGAATCTATTCCTATGAACCAATTGGCTCTAAAGGAAAACATCCTATAAAAATCATATCATATAGAGTTCCTATGGTATTCCTCGACACTAAAGGATGCTTGAAATTGCTGCGGGTGATACGATGGTCTTTCTTTGTAGACTCCTCACCCAACTTTATAGTTACCTCTCGAAGATGAATGAAATGATACATACATGGTATTCTACATGTGCAATTTGGTACACGAAAACTCGGTAAAAGTTTGCGAGGTTCGAATTTTCAATAAAGCTATATGCACTGCATTTCGGAACGGAGGGAGCATACGGCAGTTGCTAACACTCACATGGAAGATTTGTGTGTAGGAGGAGTGGCTGTTCTGTTAAATGACATGGCAAAACTGACACTGTCGGATGCCGATCTAACGGTCCTTACGGCGTTCATCGGGAAAAGGCTTGTGGCGAATGTTTGTCGGATAATGATTTACGGACACATGCATTGCATTGATACGTGCCCCCCTCTCTCTCACGCACACGCACCCTCACGAGTCACGACTCTCCCGAGTCCTCTCGCAGACTCGCACGTCCCACCCACCGTCTATCTGTAGGTAGACGTCACGCACATATGTGCTCTTCACACCCTACCCTCAGAACTTCTAAAAAACAAAATACGGCGCACACATTTTATTTTAGCTCACACGTCACACACTTGTACTATTACTCTTGCGGCGAACGTTCTTTGTATATTGTACTCTCACGAAGAGAAGCGGTGCACACACGCACTAGTTCTCTCACACCCACTCGCGGGTACACGTAGGAGCGCATTTTTTTGTAGCTGGTACAACAAAATCACTCCACTATATATAAAAGCAGGAGCCTTAGCGCTTGCTTTACTAGGGTTCCTCTCGTTCACTCTCTCATGCTCTCCACATCTAAGCAACACATAGATGGCCACACTCTCTCTCAGCTCATGGTTGGTCAAAAATCCGGTCGGACAACCTCGACCGGGGCAGGGGTGTAGGTGCATCGTTCACGCTGTCGTCGGCGGCGAGGGAGGAGACCAATGGCTGCCCGCGCGTCCCGATTGGCGGCCGTGTCGTTCTCTCCGAGAGAGCGCCAGCTCGGGAGGGCCTCCGACCCCTTCTTCCTCCCTGCGGTATTGTGGCCAAGATGCGGCCTCCCGACGCCGTCTTTGCGACATGCCGACGACCCTTAGGTATATATTCCTTCGAAACCTGCGTTGCTCTACTGCCCCAGCTCCCTTCGTGTGGATCATTTTCTACTTCCGTCCGCTGTTCCAAAGCCACCTAGACTTCTACTAAGGCACGTGCTTTGCACGTATGTTCACTATGATAGATACTCATATACCTTCTTTTTAGAGAGAGAAATGGGTACTCGTATCTTGAGTAGATATCATAGTGTGTTTGTTTGCATGATCTAAGGACTATTCTGAAATAAGAAGCAAATCACTTGCACAAATCAAACTGAGTTCCAAGTAAGAATTTGATTACAAGATAAAAGTTGTAGTTTTATTATATGTTGTTTCCTGGGTTCCACTGATGTATAGTTCCAGAGTTGTTTGACGGTTTACATGCATGTTTATGAACTATTTTGTGCAACTAAATAAGTCATTTAGGTCTAACAGACACTCATGTCCTGTATTAGCTTGAGGTATAGCTTATGTATGACTGAAATAAAATATTACACTTTTTCTGCGAATAATAAAAATATTACATTTCTCGATGAAGCAGAATAAAACTTTAGCTAGCATCAGCCATGCAATGTTATGTTATGTGAACAGTGTAAACTTTGTAGTATAGCGGCATCTAAAAAAATCCATTTTTACAGTAATCTAAAAAAATTAGTTAGTAGTAGAGTGTTTATTTCCTAGGTGACAACGGGAAACCAAAATGTGCTAGCTATTTGCCAACTTGTCGTACTTGCATGTGAGGAGGTGCCAGCAGTTTCTAGATATTTCTCAACTTCAGTAGGTGCAATCCAGATTCAACGGGGACTTCTTTATTTGTTTACTTGGAGAGCAGAGTCAGCCATGTGCACAAGGAGTGGGAGCGAATCCGGCAGCTCTTAGCCGTCAGATCATGTCATCCTTTGTTTGATGGACGGCAGTGATATGCATGAGAGGGGAAATGAACGGTGGATTTTGAGCCAATGCTTGTTTGTGCGGGAGAACCGAAGATGGAGTGGTAAATCCAATTTCAAAAATGCCGCATTATAGTAGTAGTAGATTAGAAGTAAAGCTATTTCATACAGTCGACTCAAAGCGTTGGTTCAAACAGGGAAGAAAGTGGGAAAGCTGTAGCATGAATCTAGGACTTGGTTCTAAGAGGAAACGGGGGAAAGTAGTAATATCTGTCACTATTTAAATAACTGTATATCTTATTTGCGCAAATAGGGATGTCTGTCTCCATATCGTTTCGGGATGCCTGTCTCCGTATCGTTTCTATCTGAGCAATCAAAAGCACACACCTCAGTTTTAGTACAACTGCGCAAAATGAGTGGCTATCCCTCGCTGCCGTCGTCTAACCTCCCGTCTTCAAGGTATCCCTACATTGGTAGTAACTAAGGTAGAATGACCAACACAATCTAAAAGAAGCTGATTTGTACGTTTTACTTCCTGATTGCAGTGCAGGGACGAGCGAAAACAACTGCATCCTAGTCCGGAATGCACTTTCTACCAGTTCATCCATGGACCAAGGACTAGCTGGCACGACTGCACGGCGGTTTTTTGGACAGGTGCGCGGACAAGAGGCATCGTGGTCTGCTTATTTATGCAAATAGCGGTGCTTAAATTTAGTGGAATGGACAAGCATTTCAGCTGGTCAGTACACTGCATGGTTCAGTTCAGCATTCCAGCTGATACCACAATTATAATTGGTTATTCTGGAATGAGA
The DNA here is from genome assembly GCF_056163025.1 of Triticum urartu. Lineage (NCBI taxonomy): Eukaryota > Viridiplantae > Streptophyta > Magnoliopsida > Poales > Poaceae > Triticum > Triticum urartu. Next base: position 460,078,857 of record NC_141876.1, on the reverse strand, counting down.
GAACCTAACCCTGAATGGTGGCAACAAGAAAAAACCAGAGTGAACTCCAGGAAATTTAAGCCTGCCGAGAGGCCCTTTGCTTAGAGAGAAGCCTTGCTTCTTTTTTCTTGATTTGTAAACCTTCTCACAACTTTGTCTTTTGCTGTGAACTAGTATATGTTTGTTATGTTCTATGAATCATTGAGATGTATAAAATTGCTTAACTTATGCTTTTCAAGTTTTTTATGAAGACGAGTTTAATGTGAGTGTTCCACATGAGTGCTGGAGTAGCGTGTGAACGTTTGGAATTTATTAAATTGTGGCCTCAATTAACTGCATGAACCACTGTAACAAGATACATAGTTGCTTATATGTCAGACAACATATTGTTCATTGTTAGCTGGTCGATAGCCTAGTGTTGAAGCGAGCTGAGCCAATGTGCCATGTTTTGCACAACTGCTTACAAGTGGGGTAGCACCAACAGTGTTTACAAGTACTTATGTATACGTCGGCGCACGGTTCTCGAATGAGTGCTCTATTTCATCAAAACACACAGTGCTCGTATGATAAACTGTGACAACTTATGTCTTACCATGCCATATTCATGAAAAAACAAGTGAGGACGCATCTGTTTCGGCAACAATTACGATGGTTCTCACATGATTCACGCGCACACAAAAGTAGCAGCAGTTCCCATAGACAGATTCAAACATAGCACTAGGCCCAGAGGGGTCGATAACAGGCAAGGTTCGGATAATTAGACACAATCCAAACTACTATTAAACACTAGCCGGGGCAACTATTTCATGCCTCGATCTAATTTGGGCTGGACACAAGACGGACCTTGCCATGAACATCATCGAGGACGTCCTGCACCATCTCAATCCTGTGAACCTTCATGAAGACAACCTTGTGGCCTTGCCACTGATAAACTTGTTTGTGGAGGCATGCCACGTCATCTTCCTGCGTAAGCTTGACAAGAACAGTATTCCTCACAAACGAAGGAGTAGCTTTGAACTTCTTGTGCTTCAGTACACCCTGGACACCACGCCTGACAACAGTGAGGCTGGAATACAACTCTTCATTGATATAACCGCAAATGGCTTCCAGGATCCAACAGCCTAAGAACTCTGTTTTCCCAGTGCGTATATTCAGGTCGTCCGTCTCATAGCGAGTGACATGTACAACCACACAATCCTTGTCTGCATCAGGGCTCTAATTGAAATAGAAACAAATTCTAAATTACTTTTCAGTATAAGAAACACGAGTTATTTAAACCACTACGTATACCATGGCATCAAAGCTAATAAAATTGTGCATTATTAATCACCACATACTTCCTTTTCTAAAAAAAATCACCACATACTTAGATGAAAAACCACAATCGAGATCGGCAAAGAAGGAAATCACCTTGGGCAGCTCAGCGGGGGGGGGGGGGGGGACACATCCTCGAAGGGGGAAAACTGCTCCTACAATGCCATGGGGGCTGTAACCTCAAACGGGGCGTTGACCATCTCAGTATCTGGGGTCGCCTCGGTGGTTGCCTCCATCTTCTTGGAGCTCTCTGTCTCATGGGGATCAGCCTCCCACGTCTGCTCCAGTATCGGTAGATCTTTGCCTAGTTCTCCATGGTCCATCATGAAACTGACGAATACTAGGAGTCCACTGAAAGGAAAACACAATCGCAATGACAATGAAACAAAAAAAGAGAGTGAGGATCGGTTACTGCTTTGCAAAAGTTCTTTTTTTTCTCTGAACGAAAATATACCAACATCACGGATCCGCTTACCTTCCCTTCGTTCGGAGAGAAGAACAGTGGCAAATGCAAGTGTTGCCTTTCTTGAAGACGGTGAGGGAGAAGGGGATTCAGCGAAGAGTGAAATGATGGTTGCTTCATCCGTCAAACTTAGACTACGGGAGGTGGGGTTTTGTGATATGACGGCTCGTTACTGCGCGCTACGACCGGGGTGACTCTCCGCCTGCATACTGCCTTCTAATTTGGTTGATGGCATTTGGGCCCGCGCGCTGCATGGCCCGCATGTCGGTGAACAAAAGTATAACGACATTCAGTAGAGGGAGACGTTTCAATGACCTAGGAGGAGCCAGAAGCGGTAGAGTGTCTCCACTGTACTAGTAGTAATTGTTTTTCTGGGTAGCTGTAGAGTGTCTCCACTGTACTAGTAGTAATTGTTTCTCGGGTCCCAAGACAAAACAGCCCATCCACACTAGTAAATAGTAAAATCAATTCAAATACCTCGGTGCTCTTCTTCCTCCTCGCTCCCATCCACCTCACGTCAGCTCGCTCCACTCGTACCCCCAAATTCCTCACCTCACTCCTACAAAAAACCCCAGCTCCCCTTCTTCCTCACTCCAAAAGAAAACCCCCAGCTCCCCTTCTTCTTCGCTCGCACTACAACTAGGCTCGTCATTCGTTACTCTGCTCAAATCCGTGAGCGCGACGCGACGCCCTCGAGGAAAATGGAGTCGGCTGACCCCAACACCAAGAAGATGAGGCTCCCGCCAGCGGCGACGCCTGTTGTAGATCCCGCACCCGGCAGCGTGGAGAGAAGCGGCGACCCTACCCCCACCGGATCCCAGGAACCCGTAGAATCTCGGGTGGACCGCATCAGCGATCTCCCGGACGCCATCCTTGGGGAGATCATCTCGCTTCTCCCCACCAAGGATTGCTGCCGCACCCAAGTCCTCTCAATTCGGTGGCGCCCTCTATGCCGCGCCATTCCCCTTAATCTCGATTATCGTCAGCTATCTCTCTTCAATGATTTTGAAATCCCAGAGCCATCATCTCCTCCCACCAGGGCTCCGTTCAAAGCCTCTGCATCCCGTCATGCTACCTGAGCAAGCATACCATGCCCTGCACAGTGGACGCCTGGCTGGAATCCCCTGAATTCATAGAACTACAGCTGCTTGAGTTCTACTATTCCCCTAGAAATCAAATACCACATACCGAACGCCATGAACTTGTGCCCTCAGCACCGATGTCCATCTCGGGGTTTTCGTCCTCTCTCCACACCGCCACCTTTGCGCAGTGCTACCTACCAGACAATCTGGTACTAAACCTTCGACTCCCATTTCTCAAGAAACTTTCACTTGTGCGGGTTCGTATATCGGAGGCCTCATTGCACAGCATCATCCACTCCAGTTGCCCTGCGCTGGAGTGCTTGGTGCTTGTTTTCACAGTTAGAATCGGTTGTCTCCAAATAAAGTCGCCTAACCTTGTAAGAATTGGAATTTCTTTTGATGGAAGGCAGCTCATCATCCAAGATTCCCCTTCACTTCAAAGGTTGATCCTTGATTCTAGTTATTCGTCGTTGCAAATAACCGTCCTCTCTGCGCCTAAACTGGAGACCTTGGGTGTAATACATGATCTCTGTGCTCATTTCAATATGGTGTTTGGCTCCATAGTTCTTCAGGTACTTTATATTATCATCTACACTTGTAACCATGAGCTGCATTTTAAATTTCTGCGCATAATTTATATATCATCTTGGAGTACACATTTTGTACTAATATTATGTTCTATGCTCAATGAAGAGTTTCTCCATGGATGGCCTATCAATGGTGCTGGATTCTGTTAAGATCTTATATATCCAAATGAATAATTTTGATCTGAACAAGATTATTGGCTTGCTACAATGCTTTCCCTGTCTGGAGAAGTTGTATATAAAGGTGATAATTTCACGCACATTGGAAGCCCGCATATAGTGTACTAGAATTAACCGTTTAGTTGTTTCTCTTTCGACACTCTTCTTTTAGACCTTAACTGTTTTCAATCTTCATGTCTATTTAGGCAACAGGACGGGGTAAGAAAGTTATAACCAATCGGTGGATTCATAAGCATCGGGATTTTCTCACTTCTCATGAGATTCGATTGAAAACAATAACGCTAGAATGATATGTAGCCACCCATGCAAACACAAGATTTGTCACATTCTTCCTGCTGAATGCGAGGTTACTATTGTCCATCAGGCTTAAGTTTATCAGCAGCATGGTTTTGACGGATGGGTATGTCAAAGAGCAAAAAAAGGAGTTTCAGGGGGGCAAAAGAGCTTTTGAACGTGTCGGGCTTCTATTTACAACATATTGTGGTCATAATCCAGTAAATTTTATGACCTAGGATGTTCATTCTATGGACCTGACCGATCCATTTGACTGTGACTGCCGAAAATAGTGCTGGAGTTAGATGTTGTTGCCCTTTTCAATCTGGTTTTTTGTAAACCTGATGAACAATTAACCCTCGTGCTTTTGTATAGTTTGTAAGATGGAGTTAGATGTTCCTGCCCTTTTCAACTCGGCTGTAACTGTCATATTTTCTTTGAAACAAGGCAAATGGCTTGCCATTCGTTTAATTTAGAGTGAAATATTGTAACAAATCCAAACCAAGGGAAATAACATCACTCCCGCCGGCTGCTTGAGCTCACTGTGCATTACATAAGCCAAGTGATTAGCCCCCACCAGCACCCACAAACTTATTTCGAACTAGCACATCAAATGGGCTATAAATTTTCATAGGAAAGGCTGCATGATCGTGACAGATTTGGATTTTGACATTTGGGACCCATGAGGAAATAGCCTATCCAAGGTGGTGTCGACTTACTAGTCAGTCAACAAACGATTATGCCTACCAGCCATTGGATTGACATCCAACATCTGTCGTGTATCTTCTATCTCTTTTCTTCTTCTTCCTCCAATCGCCCAAACCAAACCACCCCGTCGGCTCCGCCTGCTCCCGCCTCCCATGGCTGGCTGCGGCTCCGCCGCCCTACCGTACGTACCCTCCAACGTTGGCCAGTCCCTCCCTCTATTCCCCCACACATCATGTTATTCTCCGGCGACGTCAGCCCCAACACGCACCCGCGCCTGAACCAGTCAACCCCCGTACTCCCCTCCGCCTGCGACTGGACCGGCGCATTTTCAACGGCTCCTGTTCGTTCCGTCCGAGGCCTCGCCGTCATCCTCCGCCTTGCAGCCTTGGTTCGTTCGCCATGCGCGGTGCGCCGCCCTCTTGCGTTGTCAACGTCGTCAACAACCGAGAGGAACAAGGAGATGACTGTACGTGGAGAGGATGACAGTAGGGACCCACCAGCGTCATGGCAGTACGCAAGCAAGTGCCTCTATAATACAAGCCCAAAAATATGGTTCCTCCTAATGGTTGGACATCTGGGGCTCACGCCATTGTCAACGTAGTCAATAAACGAGAGAATTACACTATGAGCGGCTGACACCAGGGACCCAGCAAGTCGTGCAGTTTTTGTGAGGAACGAGCAGTTGTTATTTATACTAGTTTTAGCGACGAATCAGGGTAACAACGGGGCTGTGCGGGGGCTGTGGCCTGTCTAGCCAGGGTTTTATTTATGTTTACCACATCATGAGCCCAGTTGTGTTTTTTTCTTGCTGAAAATGGCTAGCCCAGTTATATTTTTTTTAAGAAATACCCAAACAAGGCCTACTTGCTTTATCGGCCCTGCTGGGCTGCAACTCTTTCAAGACGAGGAGAGTTTTATTCTGTTTGCCTAGAAATGGGTTGTACATTTTTAAAACACATCAAACCAGGAATTAGTTTCAATTTTTTTTCATTACAAGATCTTAAATTCCATTGATTTTTATGCATGGACAATTATTTGGATTTTATATTTATATAAATTATTTTTCAAAATAGTTTGAATGTGAATCGATATTTCTGGATTAAAAACAGTTGACCGCACGGAAATATGCAAAATTTCGTATACTTTTTAACCGTGGCCACAATATGGGGTGTGATGCTAACAAAAAGAAGATGGGCTCCAAACAATTCTTATGAATTAGCAAATGGGTTGTACATTATTAGAATAATGGCAGATGGGTTGTATGCTGTTTTCCATAGATTTGAGGCTGACTTGTGCGCCTACTACAGGTTGACGCGTATGCTTTCATAAAAAAAAGGTTGACGCACACACAACGCCCTGTCAACTTAGTCAACACACGAGAGCAGTGACTGTTGGATGTCCATCCAACGGCTGTCGTGCTTCTTCAATCTCTGCTCTTCATGCTCAAGCCGCTCAAACAAGCGCCGACGGGACTGTCTGCTCCCTCCTCTCGCGGCCGGCTATGCTGCCGCGCAAGCCTCACGGCCCCACCGTACTCCCATCGCTGGCCTAGCCATCCCTCTACTCACCCACACCTACTGTTATTCTCCAGCGACGGCAGAAGAACCAGTAAACCCTCGTACTCCTCCGCGTGGGAAACAAATGCCGAGTATTCCCTGGCTCTGTGTCCTTCCGTTCCTAGGCCTCGCCGTCGTCCACCGCCCTGGTGCTCTCGGCACGGCCTGGTCAACGTGGTCAATGAACGACATTCATCGGAACTGGACTGTACGTGGAGAGGCTGACAGCTGGATCCATGGCCGCACGCAAGGAAATGCCTCCTTATTACGCGCAAAATAATGATTTCTCCACCTGACAGCTAGGACCCACAGGAAGGGCCTCTGTATTTCATGAAAAAAACGTTCCCCCGCTGACAGGTCGGACCCACCAGCTATATCTTCGCACACAAGGAAGTGCCTCCTTATTACGCCCAAAAAAATGAATACCCCCCTGCTAGCTGGGACCCACCATATTGTTGGGCTGATTTGTGGGCCTACTAAGTTGACAGGGACGAAGAGCTTTGTCAACTTAGTCAATACTCCAGTAACCGTATGATGTCCATCCAACGGCCATAGCGCTTCTTCAACCTTTGGTCTTCTTGCTCCAGCCGCCCAAAGCAGCGCCGGTCGTGCCGCCTGCTCCTGCCTCCCGTGGCCGGCTGTGCTACCGCGGAGGCCTCACCGTCCCCATACTACTCCCACCACTGGCCAAGCCATCCCTCCACTAACCCACACCCCCTGTTATTTTGCGGCGACGGCAGCCTCACACCGCAGCCAAACCAGTGAACGCTCGTACTCCTCTCCACGTGGGCATCCACTGCCGCGTCTTGCACGGCTCCGCGTCGTCCCCTTCCTAAGCCTCACCGTCGTCCACTGCCGTGGTGCTCTCGGCGCGGCGTGGTCAATGTGGTCAACGACCGACTTCCATCAAAAGAGTACTGTACGTGGAGAGGCTGACAGCTGGGTCCACGGCAGCCGCAAGGAAGTGCCTCCTTATTACGCAGAAAATAATTATTCCTCCACCTGACAGCGGGGACCCACCGGACGGGCCACCAGTATTTTGCAAAAAAAAATGTTTCCCCCTGACTGCAGGGACCCACCGGACGGGCCACCGTATTTCGCAAAAAAAACGTTCCCCCACTGTCGGCTCAGACCCACCGGAAGTGCCTCCTTATTACGCACAAAAAAATGAATACTCCCCCAGCTAGCTGGGACCCACCTTGCTGGGAGGCTGACTTATGGGCCTACTAAGTTGACGGGGATGAAGGGCTTTGTCAACTTAGTCAATATGAACGATTCTAGCTCCAGGGACCGTACGATGTCCATCCAACGGCTGTAGTGCTTCTTCAACCTCTGGTCTTCTTGCTCCAGCCGCCCAGAGCAGCGCCGGTCGTGCCGCATGCTCCTGCCTCCCGTGGCCGGCTGTGCTGCCGCAGAGGCCTCGCCACCCCCTACTATTCCCACCGCTGGCCAGGCCCTGCGGCGACGGCAGCCTCACACCGCAGCCAAACCAGTGAACCCTTGTAGTCCTCTCCACGAGGGCTTCCACTGCCCCGGCGTCCCCTTCCTAGGCCTCACCGTCGTCCACCGCCATGGTGCTCTCCGCGTGGCGTGGTCAACGTGGTCAAGGAACGATTTCCATCGGAAGAGTACTGTACGTGGAGAGGCTGACAGTTGGGTCCACGGCCACAGAGAACGTATCCTGTGCACCGGATGAATTGGTGCAACAAATGCGCCGACTGATTCTGGGCCATTGGATGAAGAACAGACGGGTTGGATCTTAGTATAAGGTGGCAGCCGGTACATTTCACACAATGGACCTTGTAAAGTCATTCAACTACACAAGCAGTCCTTCCAAGATCCCATCGTCTTCTTCCCTTCGCTCTTCTCCCTTCTGTACTTGTACACCGAGGATTTGCATGCTAGGGTTAGCAATTTGCTTCATCGCCTCTCTCCCCTCCACCTCCCCCTCTGCTGGGCCACTCTGACCATCTCCCTACTGTATTTTGTACCTAATTCCAGCTCTGTACAAGCGCCCCCTCTCCCCTGAAACGGCCGCGCCACCGACGAGCACTTACATGTAGCGTCGCCGTGCTGTAGGTCTGGGCAACGTTGACCCAGCCATCGCAAAGCCGGCCATCTTCTGCAGCTTAAAGTATCCAGGGTATGATCTCTTATTGAGTTATCCAAATATTATGTTTTCTCCCATCTGTCAATTTCCCCCAATTGCAGCAATGGTGTAGCAAACAGGCAAAGAGATGTGCTCATTGTTCCCATACTTAATTCGTAAACAATTTTCATATCTCCTGCAGCCTATAAAGTAAGATTTGTGCAAGAATGTTATGACTTGTATGTGAAAAAGCGAGTTAGCGTACATGTTTGGAGTAGAATATACTTTGAAGTGTCTTATTTTGATTCACTTTGTTGATCGTAAAATGAAACTGCACTTTAATGTCCAATTGAACTTTCTGAATTCATTACTAGTTCTTCTTATTCATGCCTTTTTTCTTTGTTGCAATCCACATTCAAACAATTCTTTAAAATAACAATACTGATCTAGCGTACATGCCTGGAATCATCTCACAAATTTTTGATACATGTAATTGTAGTACATGTGAATTTTACTTGTAGATGTACTCTGACCGACCTGTGCCTATGGCTATCGCTATTTTTGTTCAACTATTTCTAAACTAAGTCTGATGCTCGCAACCGAGAAATCACACTTTCAGGTTTCATTCTAATAAATGAAAGCAAGGGGTGTATCCCTTTTCTCTACAAGAAAATATGATTCTTCACTTGATTTATAACAATTTCAGGTTAGTTGTAGTCCCCTTCTTTTAAATTTTTCTGTACCTCATGTACTTGCAGGAATGAAGAGTAGACATTAAGGTCAAGATCTGGAACAAGAATATATTTTGTAATGGCAGCAAGTAAGAATATATTTTTTGCAATCAACACTCACCAATGGTTTTAGGAGTAAGAGCCATGATCTGGTACACAAATCTTAAGCAGTGTCACTGAAATGGTCTTTAGCATAAAGTTTATTCTTACCCAATGAGATAATTTGGTTGACCTCTCATATTGGATATGCTTCTAAAAATAGATGATGTTCCTATTTTTTCAGGTATTGTCTGGATGTTCAGCTGCAAGCTCATTTATAGTTACTTTTTCTCTTCTAGCCAGCCAAGATATCTCTGTCAGATGATGAGGAGAGCTGCTAATTCAGGATATATTGGCATCTGAAACGTAATGTATCTCTTGTAGTAAAGTTATTGACAACAGAAGATGGTGGACCTTCTGTTCAAGAGTTGTGTAGAACAAGCAATCCTTATGAAATATGTGCGTCATATATATGTACACAATGAGTGAATCCGACTGTGTATACGACAGTGGTGTACAAGAAATTTAAATATGGTACTGTCAAGTTTTCTACGAGACAATTGTAGCCTGGATGAAATTACTTTAGTGCATCTTGAAGCCTTAGTGCAACTTCTCCAGTGATTATGACACTTGATATGTAATTATTAACACTGTCATACAAACACACCTCTTAATTTTGTCATATAAATAAGCATATTTGGATATTATCATTTTTTCCATGTAATGGCTAGATTGCAGATTTGTTAGTTAACAATAAGCTAAAGCATCCTTTGCAAAAAAAAGAGAAAAGGCAGCTGTGCATTTACATAAATTATGAACACTCTTTCTATTCACCTAAAAATGAGTCGATCGGTCCCTAACCGTAGCTTGCAGATAGGTACAGAGTGGAACAGAGCAAACGGAAGGAGACTATGGAAGAATCTTGGAGGGACTACATGCGCAGTTGAATAACTTTATAAGGTCCATTATGCAAAATGTACCGGCTGGCACCTACTGCTAACATCTAGCCCGTCTGCTCTCTATCCCGTGGTCCAGATTCTCTCGTTGCATCCGTTGCATCAGTGGAGCCGGTGCACTGGATATGTTCTCCACGGTCACAGCCCAGTTTTTTTGTGATTTGCCAAGTAAGTCGCTTTGTCAGGCCTGTTGGGCTGCAATTCTTTCAAGACGGGGAGAGCTTTCATTCGGCTGGCCGAGAAAATGGCCCATCAGTAATGAGAAATGGGTTGTACATTTTTAAAACACATCAAACCGGCAATTAGTTTCAAATATCTTTTTTTTCATTTCAAGATTTTAAATTACATTAATTTTTATGCGTGGAGAATTTGTTGGATTTTAAATTGATATACATTTATTTGTAAAATCAGTTTGAATGTGAGTCAAAATTTCGGGATTATAAACAGTTCGAACCGCACCGAAATATGCAAAATTTCGTATAATTTTTTAACAGTTGCCACAATATGGGCTGTAATGCTAACAAAAAGAATACGGGCTCCAAAAAAAATCTTAAGAATTAGCAAATGGGCTGTAAATTATTAGAAATAATGGCAGATGGGATGTATGCTGTTTTCCATAGATTTGAGGCTTTCCTAAAAAAAGATTGACGCACAAGCACTGACTGTTGGATGTCCATCCAACGGCCGTCGTGTTTCTTCAATATCTTCTCTTCCTGCTCCAGCCGCTCAAACAAGCGCCGGCGGGACTGCCTGCTCCCTCCTCCTCGCGGCCGGCTGTGCTGCCGCGCAGGCCTCATCGCCCGACCGTACTCCCATCGCTGGCCTAGCCATCCCTCTACTCACCCACACCTGCTGTTATTCTCCGGCGATGCCAGACGAACCAGTAAACCCTCATACAGTCGTACTCCCCTCCGCGTGGGAAACAACTACCGAGTCTTCCCTGCCTCCGTGTCGTCCCCTTCCTAGGCCTCGCCGTCGTCCACTGCCCTGGTGCTCTCGGCGCGGCCTGGTCAACATGGTCAACGATCGACATGCATCTGAAGTGGACTTTACGTGGAGAGGCCGACAGCTGGGTCCACGGCCGCACGCAAGGAAATGCCTCCTTATTACGCGCAAAATAATGATTCCTCCACCTGACATCAGGGACCCACCGAAAGGGCCTCTGTATTTCGTGAAAAAAACGTTACCACCGCTAACAGCTCGGACCCACCAGCTATATCTTCGCACGCAAGGAAGTGCCTACTTATTGCGCACAAAAAAATGAATACTCCCCCTATTAGCTGGGACCCAGTATAGTTGCAGGCTGACTTGTGGGCCTACTAAGTTGACGGGGATGGAGGGCTTTGTCAACTTAGTCAATATGCATGATTCTAGCTCCAGTGACCGTACGATGTCCATCCAACGGCCGTAGTGCTTCTTCAACCTCTGGTCTTCTTGCTCCAGCCGCCCAAACCAGCGCCGGTCGTGCCTCGTGCTCCTGCCTCCCGTGGCCGGCTGCGATGCGACGGAGGCCTCACCGCCCCCTACTACTCCCACCGCTGGCCAGGCCATCCCTCTACTCACCCACACCCCCTGTTATTCTGCGGCTACGGCAGCCTCACACCGCAGCGAACCAGTGAACCCTCGTCCTCCTCTACGCGTGGGCATCCACTGCCGCGTCTTCCCCAGCTCCGCGTCGTACCCTTCCCAGGCCTCGCCGTCGTCCACCGCCCTGGTGCTCTCGGCGCGGCGTGGTAAACGTGGTCAAGGAACGGCTTCCATCGGACGTGGACTGTACGTTGAGAGGCTGACAGCTGGGTCCACGGCCGCAGCAAGGAAGTGTCTCCTTATTACGTGCAAAATAATTATTTCTCCACCTGACAGCGGGACCCACCGGATGGGCCACCGTATTTCGCCCCCCTGACAGCTGGGACCCACCAGCTACATCTTTGCACGCAAGGAAGTGCCTGACAGTCAGGACCCACCTGGTCGAAGCGTACGTAGCGTTGTCATTCTGGTCGCGAACGTGTACGTACATATATACTGGTCGATGTAGAGGCACGCACGTGTCGTAGTAGAGGCGGCCAGGGTGCAAGAAAGAAAATACGGCCACGTATGTGTACATACAGGCGGGTCTCGAACGCCTACTCGCGCATACGTACGGCGAGGGCTCGTGTACATGGCTGGGTCGGAACGGAGAAACAGCGTCGTCGTCGTGTTCATGGGGAGGCAACGGAATGCATCGTGTTCATGGGGTGGCAACAGAATGCGTCATGTTCATCGGGAGGGCTTGGACGGAATAGGCGATGGAAACAAGGCCTGGCATACCGCAGAATGGAGGAAACGGCCTTGTGTTCGACTAGACACGTTCAAAACGGGATCCTGTTGATCGGGAGGGGTCTGGCGTACCGCAAAACAGAGGAAACGGACTTCCTATGGTCGAAACGGGGGTCTTGTTGATCGGGAGGGGTGTGGCGTATGGCAAAACGGAGGAAACGGACTTGTGTTGGAGCGCTACGGTCGAAACGGGGTCTTTTTCATCGGGAGGGGTGTGGCGTACCGCAAAACGGGACTCCACAGGATACTGTTCATCTCCACCGTCAACCCCCTCCAGCCTCCACGAGCTACTGTTCATCCACCGTCGACCTCCTCCAGCCTCCACCTGCGACTGTTCATCCACGGGCTCCTGTTCATCCAGCCTCCACCGCGCGCTACTCCATCGACTACTGTTCAACCAGCCCTCTCCACGGGCTCCTGTTCAACCACCCCTCCACGGGCTACTGTTCATCCTGCCCTCCACCGTCTACTATTCATCCTGCCCTCCACGGGATGGTCCTGTTCATCCAGCCCTCCACGGGGTCCTGTTCATCCAGCCCCAACCGGCTCGATCGATCGGGGTCCTATTCATCCAGAGGCAACACCACGGGGTCCTGTTCATCCACCCCCACCAGGAACTGTTCATCCAACCCCCCCCCCCGCCCGCAACACTCACTGTTCATCCAGAGGCAGCATCGATCGGCTTCAGTTAGCAGCAGTAGCGAAGGAATCGCTCGATCGGTTTCAGTTAACAGCCATCGATCGATCGCTCGGGTTCAGTAACGCGTAGCCTGCAGTGCAATCGCTCGGGTTCAGTTAGAGCCCAACGCCTCGCTCGAGTTCAGTTAGATCCAACGCCTCGCACACACACGCGTACGTGTACAAGAGAAACGTGCATCGCTCGGCCCCGACCTCCCACCGTAATCGGGAACTCCCCGAAATTTTCCTCCCCCTCGCTTCTACCATGGTTTTTTCCGTCATGGACGGCCCAAAGAATGTCATGCAGCTGTGTCTCCGGCCCGCCCAGGACGAAAAGCCCATTTTCTGTCATGATTTTTTGTCATAGAAGTAGGATCCCACCACATCTATGATGATACCGGGTTTTGTCACAATTATCATCATAGAAGTGTCATATGTATGACAGAAAAAAATTCGTTCGGCCCAAAATGTCACGGATGTGTCTTTTTTTTGTAGTGACAACTTACTTGAAGGATCTTGCTCAATCCTTAGGTAGGTATGGTGGACTCTTGAAAATAAAATTTGGGTTTAAGGGTTTTTGGATGCACAAGTAGTATCACTACTGGGTGCCGAATTTTTGGCTAGCAAGGATGGGGGGGGCAAGCACCACATGTTGAAGAATCTATGACAACATAACTTCTATGTGAATATGAACAAACATAAACCATTGCGTTGTCTTCCTTGTCCAACGTCAACAATATTGGCATATAATATTTTTATGGGGGCTCACAATCACAAAAGATTTCTAAGATAGTGTATTTGCATGTGAAAGTTCTCTTACTTATAGTACTCATTCAGGAATTGCTTGTATGACCAATATTGTGATTGTCAAGCTTCAAAAGATTTCACTTTCTAAACCCAATGTGAAGGTACCACTAGGTATGATATGAAAATATAATTTCAACTTCATGATATTCAATTCATTCAACAATTTAATCATAGGATATAAGTGAAGCACAAGAGTAAATGACTAACTACTCCACAAAGATATAAGTGAAGATCAAACGAGTAGTTAAGTAAATGGGTAGCTATCTGAGGACTCTCTCTTATTTAAAAAACTTTTAGATCTAAGTAGTTTATTAAAACAGCAAGCAAAGCAAAACAAATAACATTCCAAGAATAGCGCACATCATGTGAAGAAGCAAAAACTTAGGCTCAACCGATACAAACCGATAATTATTGAAGAAGAAATGTGGGATGCCTACCGAGCCATCCCCAAGCTTAGATGCTTGAGACTTCTTGAAATATTATCCTGGGGTGCCTTGGGAATCCCCAAGCTTGATCTTTTGTGTCTTCTTAATTCCTCTCATATCATGGTTTTCCTAAATCTTAAAAGTTTCATCCACACAAAACTCAACAAGAACTCATGAGATAAATTAGTATAAACCAATGCAAAAACCTAATCATTCTCTACTGTAGCAAATAACTAAAATTATTATTCAACACTGCATACTAAATGCCTCTGCATATTTAATACTCCTATCCTCAAAAAGAATCATTAAACAAGCAAACATATGCAAACAATGCAAACATAACAGCAATCTGCCAAAACAGTACAGTCTGTAAAGAATTGAAGAGTATCAATACTTATTTAACTCCAAAAATTATGGAAATTTACCACACTGTAGAAAATTTATCAGAGCTTATTGTGCAAAAAGTTTCAACATTTTATCACATTCTTACTTTTCTCGGGAATTTTTGCAACATTGATAAACTTTCTGTTTTGGAACAACAACACATAGACTTGCAAAATAAGCATGACAAAGGCTATAATTGACATTTTTATTGAAATAAAAGATGGAAAATATTATTCTAATAACAGCAAGAAAATACTAATAACATAAAATGACGCTCCAAGCAAAACACATATCATGTGACGAAAGAGGGGATGCCTTCTGGGGCATCCCCAAGCTTAGTTGCTTGGATCTTACTTGAATATTACCTTGAAGGTGCCTTGAGAATACCCAAGATTAGGGTCTTGTCACTCCTTATTCTCCTCATATCGATACCTCACCCAAAACTTGAAAACTTCAATCACACAAAACTTAACAGAACTTTGTGAGATAGGTTAATATGATAAAGAGCAAACCATTCACTTTGGTACTGTCAAAGACAAGATTCATAATTGTTCTCACACAATTCCTACTATACCTTATCATTTTCACAATTTATATTGAGCAATATAAGCCACATAAACTAGAAAACAAGCAAACTATGCATTGAAAACAGAATCTGTCAAAAACAGAACAGTCTGTAGTAATATGTACTCTAACTATACTTCTGCTACTCCAAAAATTCTGAAAAAATAGGAAAACCTGTGAAATTTGTCTATTAATCTTCTGCAAAAAGAATCAGTATTTTATAACACTTCTGTTAAAAATAAAATTATTTTTCTGAGCGTAAAAGTTTCTGTTTTTCAGCAAGATCAAATCAACTATCACCATAGACCATCCCAAAGGTCTTACTTGGCACTTTATTAAAACAAAAGCTATAAAACATGATTACTACAATAGCATATTATGTGAACACACCAAAACAGTAAGTAAAAGTGTTGGGTTGTCTCCCAACAAGCGCTTTTCTCTAATGCATTTTAGCTAGGCATGATGAGTTCAATGATGCTCGCACAAAAGATAATGATTGAAACATAATAAGAACGTCATGCATCATAAGTTCCTCTCTCATAATAATTTTCAGTAACATCATGAATAGATTCATCAATATAACCCTCACATAAAGCATTCTTTTCATGATCCAAAAGCATAGAAAATTTACTACTCTCCATGTAAGCAATTTTATTCTCATTCACAATAGTGGGAGTATCATATGAAACTCGAATACTAAAAAAATCCACATTAAAAGAGTAATGTTCAGTAAAAGGATATTCAAAATTATGACAATAATTATCACTACTTTTTATAACATAAGTATCATCACAAGAATCATCATAAGTAGCAACTTTGTTCTCATCATAGATAGGAGGCATGCAATCATCATAGCAAATTTGATCATTCAAAGTAGGGGGGCTAAAAAGATCATCTTCATTAAACATAGCATTCCCAAGCTTGGGACAAACATTTATTGTAGCAAATAAGTTCTCAAACATGTCATTCTCATCAAGCATAGCATCCCCAAGCTTGTGGCTTGGTGATACGTCTCCAACATATCTATAATGTTTTATTGTTCCATGCTATTATATATTCTGTTTTGGATGTTTAATGGGCTTTATTATACACTTTTGTATTATTTTTAGGACTAACCTATTAACCCAAGGCCCAGTGCAAATTGTTGTTTTTTTTCCTATTTTAGTGTTTCACAGAAAAGGAATATCAAACGGAGTCCAAACGGAATGAAACCTTCCGGAGCGTGATTTTTGGAACAAACGTGATCCAGAGGACTTGGAGTGGACGTTAAGAAACAACCAAGGAGGCCATGAGGCAGGGGGCGCGCCCTCCCCCTCGTGGCTCAACCGACCTACTTCTTCCTCCTATATATACTCATATACCCTGAAAACATCCAGGAGCACCACAAAACCCTATTTCCACTGCCGCAACCTTGTGTACCCAAGAGATCCCATCTTGGGGCCTTTTTCGGAGCTCCGTCGGAGGGGGCATCGATCACGGAGGGCCTCGACATCAACTCCATGGCCCCTCCGATGATCTGTGAGTATTTTACTTCAGACCTTCGGGTCCATAGCTAGTAGCTAGATGGCTTCTTCTCTCTCCTTAGATCTCAATACAAAGTTCTCCTCGATCTTCTTGGAGATCTATTCGATGTAACTCTTTTTGCGGTGTGTTTGTCGAGATCCGATGAATTGTGGGTTTATGATCAAGTCTATCTATGAACAATATTTGATTCTTCTCTGAAATCTTTTATGTATGATTGGTTATATTTGCAAGTCTCTTCGAATTATCAGTTTGGTTTGGCCTACTAGATTGATCTTTCTTGCAATGGGAGAAGTGCTTAGCTTTGGGTTCAATCTTGCGGTGCTCGATCCCAGTGACTGATACGTCTCCAACGTATCTATAATTTTTTATTGTTCCATGCTATTATATTACCCGTTTGGATGTTTATGGGCTTTATTATACACTTGTATACTATTTTTGGGATTAACCTATAGCTCTAGTGCATCCGTTGCATGGCAATCTCTACTCACTCACATTGATATCTATTGATGGGCATCTCCATAGCCCGTTGATACGCCTAGTTGACGTGAGACTATCTTTTCCTTTTTGTCTTCTCCATAATCACCATTCTATTCCACCTATAGTGTTATATCCATGGCTCACGCTCATGTATTGCGTGAAGATTGAAAAAATTTGAGAACATCAAAAGTATGAAACAATTGCTTGGCTTGTCATCGGGGTTGTGCATGATTTAAATATTTTTTGTGACGAAGATAGAGCCTAGCCAGACTATATGATTTTCTAGGGATAGCTTCCTTTGGCCATGTTATTTTGAGAAGACATAATTGCTTAGTTAGTATGCTTGAAGTATTATTATTTTTATGTCAATATTAAACTTTTGTCTTGAATCTTATGGATATGAATATTCTTGCCACAATAAAGTAAATTACATTGATAAATATGTTAGGTAGCGTTCCACATCAAAAATTCTGTTTTTATCATTTACCTACTCGAGGACGAGCAGGAATTAAGATTGGGGATGCTGATACATCTCCAACGTATCTATAATTTTTGATTGTTCCATGCTATTATATTACCCGTTTTGGATGTTTATGGGCTTTATTATACACTTTTATACTATTTTTGGGACTAACCTATTAAGTAGAGGCCCAGCCCAAATTGTTGTTTTCTTGCCTATTTCAGTGTTTCGAAGAAAAGGAATATCAAACGGAGTCCAAACGGAATGAAACCTTTGGGAGAGTTATTTTTTGGAACGGAAGCAATCCAGGAGACTTGGAGTAGACGCCAGGGAAGCTTCGAGGTGGCCACGAGGCAGTGAGGCGCGCCCCCACCCTCATGAGCCCCTCATGGCTCCCCTGACCGACTTCATTCGCCTATATATGTCCATATACCCTAAAAACATCGAGGAGCAGAATAGATCGGGAGTTCCGCCGCCGGAAACCTCCGTAGCCACCGAAAACCAACCTAGACCCTTTCGGCACCCTGCCGGAGGGGGGGGAATCCCTCTCCGGTGGCAATCTTCATCATCACGGCGCTCTCCATGACGAGGAGGGAGTAGTTCACCCTCGGGGCTGAAAGTATGTACTAGTAGCTATGTGTTTGATCTCTCTCTCTCTCTCTTGTTCTTGAGGTGGTACGATCTTGATGTATCGCGAGCTTTGCTATTATGGTTGGATCTTATGATGTCCCCCCCCCCTCTACTCTTTTGTGATGAATTGAGTTTTCCCTTTGAAGTTATCTTATCGGATTGAGTCTTTAAGGATTTGAGAACACTTGATGTATGTCTTGCATGTGTTTATCTGTGGTGACAATGGGATATCACGTGAACCACTTGATGTATGTTTTGATGATCGACTTGCGAGTTTCGTGACTTCATGAACTTATGCATAGGGATTGGCACACATTTTCGTCTTGACTCTCCGGTAGAAACTTTGGGGCACTCTTTGAAGTTCTTTGTGTTGGTTGAATAGATGAATCTGAGATTTTGTGATGCATATTGTATAATCATACCCACGGATACTTGACGTGACATTGGAGTATCTAGGTGACATTAGGGTTTTGGTTGATTTGTGTCTTAAGGTGTTATTCTAGTACGAACTCTATGATAGATTGAACGGAAAGAATAGCTTTGTGTTATTTTACTACGAACTCTTGAATAGATCGATCAGAAAGGATAACTTTGAGGTGGTTTCATGCCCTACCATAATCTCTTCGTTTGTTCTCCGCTATTAGTGACTTTGGAGTGACTCTTTGTTGCATGTTGAGGGATAGTTATATGATCCAATTATGTTATTATTGTTGAGAGAACTTGCATTAGTGAAAGTATGAACCCTAGGCCTTGTTTCAACTCATTGCAATACCATTTACGTTCACTTTTATCATTAGTTACCTTGCTGTTTTTATATTTTCAGGTTACAAAAACCTTTATGTACCATCCATATTGCACTTGTATCACCATCTCTTTGCCGAACTAGTGCACCTATACAATTTACCATTGTATTGGGTGTGTTGGGGACACAAGACTCTTTATCATTTGGTTGCAGGGTTGCTTCAGAGAGACCATCTTCATCCTACACCTCCCATGGATTGATAAACCTTAGGTCATCCACTTGAGGGAAATTCGCTACTGTCCTACAAACCTCTGCACTTGGAGGCCCAACAACGTCTACAAGAAGAAGGTTGTGTAGTAGACATCAGTGACAGAAAGGGAAACGACACATATTGTATTGTTGCCATCGAGGATAAAAAGATGGGGTTTATATCATATTGCTTGAGTTTATCCCTCTACATCATGTCATCTTACCTAATGCGTTACTCTGTTCTTATGAACTTAATACTCTAGATGCATGCTGGATAGCGGTCGATGTGTGGAGTAATAGTAGTAGATGCAGGAAGGAGTCGGTCTACTTGTCACGGATGTGATGCATATATACATGATCATGTCTAGATATTCTCATAATTATTCGCTTTTCTATCAATAGCAAAAATGCCCGTGCGTTGCAACGGGAGAACAGGTATCCTGGATCCTTCGGGAAGAAAACAACACATCCAAGTTGATAAATATCAAACTGAAAAATTATTACAACGCCAAGCCAAATTCTGACATGCTTCTATGCTAGCAAAAGTTTGGGCCGTGTAAAGCAACTCTTTGCAGCATAACCCAAACAAACACAAAATATGATGGTAGCTAAATCTATCAATGAATTCAGTTGCATATCTTTGAGTCCTTGATTAATATTGTGGCATTGTTCTTAGATAGATTACCATGTCCCTTCTTTAACTGAAACACCATCAAGCAAAAGACAGGACATCGACAATCTCCATTTATATATAAAAAAGAATAGTACTAAACTAAAACAGATAGTACGAATGAAAGGTTTTCCAACTATTAAATACCGAGAAAGGGATTAGTATAAGATGGGTTTGCAAACCTGGATGGATGATGAATGCCTATTGCTTATCCATTGACATGTGTGTTGTCATCTGCCAACTTTACCTACCAATATTAGATGCATCAATATTGTATTAGGCTAAGAGTAGTGGGCATGTCCATTAGCGGTAACAAACCAAATGATCTGTCTTGTTTCATAGAGAAGCATGTAAAGTGTTGAGACATACCAGATTCCTAAATCAGGATTTCTGAAACCGCGCCATATTGTGCATGTACAACGTCAAATCCAGGCAAGACATTATAGTAAAGAAAGGAAAATACATGTAGAAATGATAACTGAATTTACAAACGCTATAGTTGATCCGAATAGCATACTTGTGCCCCCTAGCCTGCCATCAAAATTAGCTAATTTGGCCCGCAGTTGTTGAATTTCTTGCGCCGTCAAAATCCTACTCTTTTACATTACTTTACCTTGTTCCACCAACTCGAAATTCCACTTCTAGATGCTATAATTCACATGCATTCTTGCGAAATACAAACCAATGATAATCAACTTTCCATTCGCAACTGATTTACTAGGATACTTGAGAGTCTGGTCCAACAAAAGAGACCGTGTGTCGTGGTGTGTACCTTGCATGTGTAAGTTCTTGTTATCTATTTGATCTCTCCCTACTAATCTCATTGATGAGTGATGCAACCTTTGTAGAAGGTTCTTTCCTAACAACAAGGAGATTCTCAATTTCAGCACAAAAATGCACAACCTCATGTCTCAAAGGCTCATTAGATCTAAGTTCAGCTTCAACCTTCCTTCTCTTGTCAACGAGCTCGCTGATATAGTGATATAAGCTCCATTCTTGTCATTAATCTTTGCAATGATCATGTTCAGGTGATGGACTTCCTCCTCTATTTCTTGGTAACTCCATTCGTTCCTCGGCTAGAGCATGACGATCAGCCATAAGCCTGCAGAATTCAACCTCGTGCAACTTAATTTCTTCCTCTAGAAGAGCCGGGTGAGCGGGAGGTAGACTTGGTACTTGGCAAACGGTTCGAGTTAGATTTACCAAACTTTCCTCTTACCTAGTGTTTCCACTCAAATGGAAAAAACAGCAGTAAAGGAGTGCACATCCGTCCTTGGTACCAGGCAATAACTTTATCTTCTCTACTAGATTTAGCATGTTTCACAACCTCGATTCAATGCAAATAAAGGAACAATAACAACCTGCAATGAACTTTCAAATAGTACATGAGGTTATTACTGCTGAAACATAATCATAATAACATTTGCACTGACATGGAAGTTATAGGAGCAGATGCTGAATTTGTGGTCCCTGAGATGCTAGCTCTAGGTATATGCATTATATTGCAGTAAAAACAGAGAGGGAAATAGTGGATCTGCAGCCAACTCTTACAGGCGCTATGCTGTATAAATTACCCAAAGAAGACCAAACTTAACTGAGAGTCAAATATTAGATATTGTTCACTTAAACACTCAAAAAGAATGATTAATGTACTGGAATAATAGAGTGATTTGGACACATCTAGCAGAACATATCTCTACCTAATATTTGGGGAGTGACCTAGACTTTCAACCTGATTTGGAAGCGGCCATTGGTGGGGGAAGAGGAAGGGGCCGCTTGCTCACATGGATTAGAATTTAGGAGCCAAATAATTTCAGATTTGGTGAGGACATCGTAGACGAATGAGTTGTCGCGAAGCCTGCTGTCCTTGTTATCTTGAAGCGCCTGCACCACAAAAGAAATATCAGTGCATTGATGTACTAATCTAGACCAAAACAAATCAAGGAAACTACGATAATCATGCTATACTAATCCTAATATTTCTCTGCCAGCAGCACCAACTTCCTTTGCCTGCAACAGTTCACTAAAGTTCCTTGGTTTGCTCAGCCAAGAACATGGACAATGGCATGGCCGAGACCACCAGCGAGTCCCTGTGATTCGTGACACATGCAGGTCAAAAGCCTTACTGCTTCACTGTGGAAACCTCCATTGGAGTCTATGGTCTCCCAAGTGATGCCATCCTTGATGGGAATTTCGTCAAACACCCTGTGGGCGGCCACCGTAGCTCGTCTAGGAGAGCAGCAGTCCATTGGCTAGCAAGTAGGGAAAGGCTAGATGTGGCGCATCCAGCGGTGATGCCGGCGACCTAGCAGCGTCGATAGAACCCCTGGGGAGGGAGATGTAGACGTCCTTGTCGGTATCCACGCGGAGCACGTCCACGAGGCGAAGAACGTCGCCGGCGCCCGCCCATAGGACGCTGCTGCTCCCGTCCACAATTCATTGCAGCTATCCTGCTTGTTATGGTTGAGGTCGTCCACGGGATCAAGAAACATGACTGGCGGCGGCGGTCAGATCAACCCAGCTCGGGCCGACCCGCCTCGAATGCCACCACCACGGGGCGCATCGACCTTGAGCGAGCTCCGCGCCGCACTCGCCATAGGTGCTACCATGATCTTGGCAGATCAGCTGGTTCACGCGAGGAGAAGGGCGGAGGAGGATTCCTCGAGTCCAGAGGATGGGTTGAAGAAGAGGACGGGTTGAAGAAGAGTCCTGGCCCAAACTTTTTTCCTTAGTTGTTCTTGGGCTGTTCGACCCATCAGAGTCCTGGCCTAGTAACATAACACCAACGCGAGTTGTTTCTTACCATAGGAGAGACTCTGAACGAAACGATTTTTAGGTACCGGAAGCGGGCATGGGACAGTGGGTTTAATTACCAGAAAACCGAACGACTTTTTTGAAAAAGCGCCGCGACGGTGAACCCGACAAATTCAATTTGTGCTTTATTATTATAAGGATAGATTGCTCGACAGTAATCTGTTCACCCACCATAATACTTATGCTATCTTGATAGAATCCACTAGTGAAACCTATGACCCCCGGGTCTATTCTTCATTATATTAATCTTCCATCAACAAGCTATTTCTATTACCTTTTATTTTGCAATCTTTATTTTTAATCTTTGTCATAAAAATACCAAAAATATTATCTTATCATCTCTATCATATCTCACTCTCGTAAGTGACCGTGAAGGGTTTGGCAACCTCTTTATCGCGTTGGTTGCGAGGTTCTTATTTGTTTGTGTAGGTACGAGGGACTTGCGTGTGGCCTCCTACTGGATTGATACCTTGGTTCTCAAAAACCGAGGGAAATATTTACGCTACTTTGCCGCATCACCCTTTACTCTGGATAGTCCCTCTGTCCTCTCTAAGCTCATAAATAATGATGCTATGGAAAGACCTACCGAGGTTATCAATGAGAGTTTGAATAACTTCGATGAAGATGATCCTGGAATTTTTCGTTATTTACTTGATGAATCTTAGAAAGATGCTTGGGATAGGCTATTAAGGATCCGAGCTAGCTATGTGCCCCAATATCAAATTGAGATATACCTGAAAAGCTTTTATATTGGTTTACCCTCTACATTCAAACAAGTTCTAGATTCTATTTTTGAAGAAGGTTTTCTTGAGGGGGTCCCATAGATACTTATGAAAAGATGAAAACTATATTTGGGCACCCCATGAGTGAGGTGGATTCCACCTCTCCTTTATGCTTTTACCAAAATTGAAATTATCAAAGAAATGAAGGCTAGTTTAGATGCAAATTTCTGTAACGTGCTTAATCTTTCTTCCACCATTAATGGCCACATCCTCTCTCAAAATAGAAAGATAAATTCTATAGAAAAGAAATTTTCTATTTTCTTTCTCAATACCAAAGATGGCAACACCTAGATCTATCCTTGCCTTTATGCCTAGCTAGGGGCGTTAAACGATAGCGCTCGTTGGAAGGCAACCCAATTTTATTTTTGTTTCTTGCTTTTTGAATCTGTTTAGTAATAAATAATTCATCTATCCTCTGTTTAGATGTGGTTTTATACTTTTAATTAGTGTTTGTGCCAAGTAGAACCTTTGGGAAGACTTGAGGAAAGTCTTTGCGATCTTGCTGTAAAAAACAGAGACTTGAGCGCTCACGAGGTTTGCTACCATTTTTACCGGAGAGTGCTATTTAGTTAATTATTTTTTAAGATTATTAATAGATAAATTCCTCACGTCCAACAATTTAATTTAGAATTTTGGGGGTTCTAGAAGTATTCAAAACCTACAGATTACTACAGACTCTTTTGTTTTTGACAGATTCTGTTTTTCGTGTGTTGTTTGCTTATTTTGATGAACCTATGGCTAGTAATAGAGTTTATGAACCATAGAAAAGTTGGAATACAGTAGGATTAATACCAATATAAATAAATAATGAGTTCATTACAGTACCTTAAGTGGTGGTTTGTTTTCTTTTACTAACGAAGCTCGTGAGATTTTCTGTTTAAGTTTTGTGTTGTGAAGTTTTCAAGTTTTGGGTAAAAGATTTGATGGATTATGGAACAAGGAGTGGCAAGAGCCTAAGCTTGGGGATGCCCAAGGCACCCCAAGGTAAAATCCAAGGACAACCAAAAGCCTAAACTTGGGGATGCCCCGGAAGGCATCCCCTCTTTCGTCTTCATCCATCGGTAACTTTACTTGGAGCTATATTTTTATTCACCACATGATATGTGTTTTGCTTGGAGCGTCTTGTATGATTTGAGTCTTTATTTTTTAGTTTACCATAATCATCCTTGATGTACACACCTTTTGAGAGACACACACATGAATCGGAATTCATTAGAATACTCTATGTGCTTAACTTATATCTTTTGAGTTGGATAATTTTGCTCTAGTGCTTCGCTTATATCTTTTAGAGCACGGCGGTGGTTCTATTTTATAGAAATAATTGATCTCTCATGCTTCACTTATATTATTTTGAGAGTCCTTTAGAACATCATGGCAATTTGCTTTGGTTATAAAATTAGTCCTAATATGATACGCATCCAAGATAAAAACCTGAAAGTGCATTAAAAACTAAGAGAAGTTTGATACTTGATAATTGTTTTGAGATATAAAGGTGGTAATATTAGAGGTGTGCTAGTTGAGTAATTGTGAAATTGAGAAATATTGTGTTGAAGTTTGCAATCTCGTAGCATGCACGTATGGTAAATGTTGTGTGACAAATTTGAAGCATGAGGTGTTCTTTGATTGTTTTCCTTATGAGTGGTGGTCGGGGACGAGCGATGGTCTTTTCCTACCAATATATCCCCCTAGGAGCATGCGCGTAGTGCTTGGTTTTGATGACTTGTAGATTTTTGCAATAAGTATGTGAGTTCTTTATGACTAATGTTGAGTCCATGGATTATACGCACTCTCACCCTTCCATCATTGCTAGCCTCTTCGGTACCGTGCATTGCCCTTTCTCACCTTGAGAGTTGGTGCAAACTTCGCCGGTGCATCCAAACCCCGTGATATGATACACTCTATCAGACATAAGCCTCCTTATATCTTCCTCAAAACAACCACCATACCTACCTATTATGGCATTTCCAAAGCCATTCCGAGATATATTGCCATGCAACTTTCCACCGTTCCGTTTATTATGACACGCATCATCATTGTCATATTGCCTTGCATGATCATGAGTTGATATCGTATTTGTGGCAAAGCCACCATGCTTAATTTTCCATACATGTCACTCTTGATTCATCGCATATGCCGGTACACCGCCGGAGGCATTCACATAGAGTCATATTTTGTTCTAAGTATTGAGTTGTAATTCTCGAGTTGTAAGTAAATAAAAGTGTGATGATCATCATTAGAGCATTGTCCCAAGTGAGGAAAGGATGATGGAGACTATAATTCCCCCACAAGTCGGGATGAGACTCCGGACGAAAAATAAAAAAAATAAAAAAAAAGGCCATAAAAGAAAAAATAAGAGAAGAAGGCCCAAACAAATAAAAAAATGAGAGAAAAAGAAAGAAGGGACAATGTTACTACACTTTTTCCACACTTGTGCTTCAAAGTAGCACCATGATCTTCATGATAGAGAGTCTCTTATTTTTTTTCACTTTCATATACTAGTGAGAATTTTTCATTATAGAACTTGGCTTGTATATTCCAATGATGGGCTTCCTCAAATGCCTCAGGTCTTCGTGAGCAAGCAAGTTGGATGCACACCCACTTAGTTTCTTTGATGAGCTTTCATATATTTATAGCTCTAGTGCATCTGTTGCATGGCAATCCCTACTCCTTGCACTGACATCAATCGATGGGCATCTCCATAGCCCATTGATTAGCCGCGTCAATGTGAGACTTTCTACTTTTTTGTCTTCTCACACAACCTCAATCATTTTATTCTATTTCACCCATAGTGCTATGTCCATGGCTCGCTCTCATATATTGCGTAAAAGTTGAAAGAGTTTGAAAAGGCTAAGTACGAAACAATTGCTTGGCTTGTCATCGGTGTTGTGCATGATGAGAGCATTTTGTGTGACGAAAATGAAGCATGGCCAAACTATATGATTTTGTAGGGATAAGCTTTCTTTGGCTATGTTATTTTGATAAGACATAATTGCTTGGTTAGCATGCTTGAAGTATTAATATTTTTATGTCAACATTAAACTTTTATCTTGAATCTTTCGGATCTAAACATTCATGCCACAATAAAGAAAATTACATTGAAGAATATGCTAGAAAGCATTCCACATCAAAAATTCTACTTTTACCATTTACCTACTCGAGGATGAGCAGGAATTAAGCTTGGGGATGCTTGATACGTCTCCAACGTATCTATAATTTTTGATTGTACCATGCTATTATATATTCTGTTTTGGATGTTTAATGGGCTTTATTATACACTTTTATATTATTTTTTGGACTAACCTATTAACCCAAGGCCCAGTGCAAATTGCTGTTTTTTTGCCTATTTCAGTGTTTCGCAGAAAAGGAATATCAAATGGAGTCCAAACGGAAACCTTCGGGAGCGTGATTTTTGGAACAAACGTGATCCAGAGGACTTGGAGTGGACG
This sequence comes from Triticum urartu, assembly GCF_056163025.1. Taxonomy (NCBI): domain Eukaryota; kingdom Viridiplantae; phylum Streptophyta; class Magnoliopsida; order Poales; family Poaceae; genus Triticum; species Triticum urartu. Next base: position 460,051,935 of record NC_141876.1, on the reverse strand, counting down.
TCAAGAAACAACCGAGAGGCCACGAGGCAGGGGGCGCGCCCTCCGCTCTCGTGGGCCCCTCATGGCTCAACCGACCTACTTCTTCCTCCTATATATACTCATATACCCTGAAAACATCCAGGAGCACCACGAAACCCTATTTCCACCTCCGCAACCTTGTGTACCCAAGAGATCCCATCTTGGGTCCTTTTCTAGAGCTCCGCCGAAGGGGGCATCGATCACGGAGGGCCTCTACATCAACTCCATGGCCCCTCCGATGATGTGTGAGTAGTTTACTTCACACCTCTGGGTCCATAGCTATTAGTTAGATGGCTTCTTCTCTCTTTTTGGATCTCAATACAAAGTTCTCTTCGATCTTCTTGGAGATCTATTCGATGTAAATCTTTTTGCGGTGTGTTTGTCGAGATCCGATGAATTGTGGGTTTATGATCAAGTCTATCTATGAACAATTTTTGATTCTTCTTTGAAATATTTTATGTATGATTGGTTATATTTGCAAGTCTCTTCGAATTATCAGTTTGGTCTGGCCTACTAGATTGATCTTTCTTGCAATGGGAGAGGTGCTTAGCTTTGGGTTCAATCTTGCGGTGCTTGATCCCAGTGACAGAAAGGGAAACGACATGTATTGTATTGTTACCATCGAGGATAAAAAGATGGGGTTTATATCATATTGCTTGAGTTTATCCCTCTACATCATGTCATCTTACCTAATGCGTTACTTTGTTCTTATGAACTTAATACTCTGGATGCATGCTGGATAGCGCTCGATGTGTGGAGTAATAGTAGCAGATGCAGGAAGGAGTCGGTCTACTTGTCACGGACGTGATGCTTATGTAAATGATCATGCCTAGATATTCTCATAATTATTCGCTTTTCTATCAATTGCTTGACAATAATTTGTTCACCCACTGTAATACGTATGCTATCTTGAGAGAAGCCACTAGTGAAACCTATGGCCTCCGGGTCTATTCTCCATTATATTAATCTTCCATCAACAAGCTATTTCTATTACCTTTTATTTTGCAATCTTTACTTTTAATCTTTATCATAAAAATACCAAAAATATTATCTTATCATCTCTATCAGATCTCACTCTCGTAAGTGACCGTAAAGGGATTGACAACCCCATTATCACGTTGGTTGCGAGGTTCTTATTTGTTTGTGTAGGTACGAGGGACTTGTGTGTGGCCTCCTACTGGATTGATACCTTGGTTCTCAAAAACTGAGGGAAATACTTACGCTACTTTGCTGCATCACCCTTTCCTCTTCAAGGGAAAACCAACGCAGTGCTTAAGAGGTAGCACTTAGCATATCATAAGCATAATCACTCTCATCATTAATAGTATGAATAGCACCAACGGTATAACAATTGCTATCACCATAATTTCCCAAGTTGGTGCCAAAAAGATTTCCAAGATTATAAGAAGTATCATTATCTTCCTGCCGGGGGTGCTGATCCACGGGCACCTATGGGACCGGCGGACCGGGTCCCTTTCGGTTCGGCGGGGGCGGAGGTCGCGCAAAGAGCAGATCGAGGCGAAGCACGCGAGCGATTTACCCAGGTTCGGGCCGCACGGATGCGTAAAACCCTACTCCTGCTTTGTGGTTTTGTATTGATTTCTAGCTCGGGAGTGCGGAGTGCTACAGTACACACCAGCGGCTAGCAAGACCGAGCGTGAGTGTTCGAACTGGCTAACCCCCCCCCCCACCCCAACCCCGTTGCACACGGGCCTCCTTTTATATGCTCAAGGGGTTACCGACAGGTGGCAACGGAGGTAAAGGGCAAAAATGGAAAGGTACTGTAGTAGGCACAGCTACCTGTTACAGTGTATCATACCTAACCCTGGCGGCAGGGGACAAGGGCATTAATTGCCCGTCTGTGTCGCCTAAACAGTACCGAAAGGGACCGCTAGGGACGCCACCGTTTGCCACGATGGTTATCTTGTCAGTGCCTGCTTGCCACGTGTGCTTGGGAGGGTCCTAGAGCGACACGTTGGCGGGTGTGCTGGAGCGCGGGCACGAAGTGGGGGTTTCCCGCGGCAAGCTCCTTGCCGCGGTCGTCGTCTTGTCGTGTTCGGGAGCTTGTCGCTCACCGGGCCTTGCCGGGACGCGTGGCGCGTCGCGGCAAGTTTCTTGAAATGCCTTGAGTGGCCTTCCCGGCAAGCTCCTCTTGCCGGGGTCTTGTCTTCTTGACTTGGACACTTTGTTCTTGAATGGCTCCAAAGGAACCACGGAGGATCTTGGCGGTCACCCGGCAAGCCTTGCCGCGGGATGCTGCGACTGCCCGTGCACAAGTTCGGGATACTAGGGTACCCCTACTCTAGTACACCGACAGGAGCCCCTGGGCCTGGGCCATACACGGTGCCGAGCACTGTTGGGCCAGGCCCAAAACAGTGCACGGGCACGCGCGGCCTAGGTCACGCCGCATCTCACTCCGTATCCACTGCGCCCTCCCCGAACGGCACGCGTTGAATGCGGCGTCGTGGGAGAGGTCGTGGGGGTTTCTTTTTTCGGAAATGCGGAATGTCCGCCCCCCTCCTCCTTTATAAGCAGGGGAAACAGGGGTAGTTGGCCCATTCGCCCGTTGCCGTTCCCAATTCTCAGAAATCTCCGCCGCTCCCTTGCCTCCCCAAAGCTGAGAGAGAGAGAGAGCAATGCTCCGCCCCCCATCGCCGCTAGTACCTCCAACGCCGTCGACCTCCTCCACTACTTCCGCCATGGCTCCAAAAGCCGACAAGGGGAAGACCGCGAAGACAACCGAGGCGCAGCGGCTTGCGGCGCTGCGGAAGGAGCGGTCCGTTTCCCCCCCCAAGCTCGGCGCAAAGGAGCTGAGGGAGAACTACTATTTGTTCTAGTCGGCAGAGACGCGCGCGCATCCGTGCACAAAGGTTCTCCCCGCCGCCGCTTGGAAGAAGGCTCCGAATGGGTACCCCTTCTTCGCATTGTTCTTCTATTGCGGGCTCTGCCCGCCCTTCTCTGATTTCTTCTGCGACATCATGAACACCTATGGATTCCATCTCCTTGATTTCACCCCCAACGCCGTCCTGACAATGGCAGTTTTCGCACACCTCTGCGAAAACTTTTTCGGAGTCCTTCCCAACGTAGCCCTCTTCCGCCACTTTTTCATACCCCGAGTAGAGAGAGGAGAGCCTCTATCCGGCGGGATTTCCTGGATCTCAAGGCCCGGCAAGAAAGAGACCTATCTGGAGGGAGAATTCCGCGGCAAGTGGGAGGAGTGGAGAGCTGATTGGTGCTGGATTGACGAGGAGAGCCCGCAGCCATTTACCATCCGACGCCGAATCCCAGTAGCACGCAGAAGCGATTGGAGTGACATGGCTCCGGAGGACGCCAGGCTGAAGATTGCCGTCACCAGGATCCTGCGCCTGAGGCTTGCCGGGCTTACTGTTGGCGCTGTTGGCGCAGACTTCCTTCGCCGCCGCATTGCCCCCTGCAGGAATGGGGGAGGCCCACTTGGGAGTTCAAGAACGCGGCAGACATCATGAGGCTGCGGCCAGGCCTCAATTACAACTTCACAGTCCTGGAGCTCAACGCGATGCTGCAGGAGCTGTTCAAATATGACCCCCAACATCCCGAGGTGTTCAGGTTGCCGGGGGGCGTCGTGCCTTTGTGCAACAATTCCGCGCTCGACCGCATCCGTGCAATGATGCCGGAGTGCGACTCGCACGGGATTGTGCCAACTTGGCAGGAGCCTGCAGATGAGGTCGTACAACAATTTTTCGACGACTTGGTGGAAGTGCCAATCCGCCTCGACGAGAAGGACAGCCTCACCCGCGACACCACGGATGCGGAGATGGCGCTCATCGCCACTAGGCTGGAGGAGGCAGCGGCAGCCGCGGGCGAGTTCGGGTTCACTGTGGAGGAGGCCGATGCAGCAGAAGCGGCAAGCCATGCCGAGCGAGGGGAGCCTGCCGGCAAGAAGGGGCTTGCCGGGCAAGACACCGAGCCGAGCGAGCCCGCCAAGGACACGAGCGGCTCGTTGCAAATCGACTCTTCTTCCACCTCGTCTTCAGACAGTCCACCAGAAGCAGAGCCTCCATCCCCACCAAGAAGGCGCCTCCGCAAGGTTGGTGATGTGGCGGAGCGGCAAGCGGGCCAACAGTCGCCACGCCGCGTGACACGCTTGACCACGGCAAACACCGTTGCCGCGGGAGTGCCTCATGCTACGACGGCAACTGGAGCGGAGTCTAGCCAGACCACCGCTTCAGTCCCTGCCGCTACTCACGCCGCGCCAACAGCCGGGGCGGGGTCGTCTCAGACCGCCGCCACTGCTCCCGCCAAGCGGCCAAGGGAAGCTTCTCCTCCGCCTTCTCGCGCCGGGCGCGCGCCAGGCTTCGACTTCTCCGCGTTAAGCTCCGACGAGGAAGAAGAAGAAGAGTGAGCTTCTCTTGTTGTACTTGCATTTCTTCAACTCTTGCTGTTGGTCTTGTTTCTCACTTGCTTTTCCCTGAATCTGTTCCTCTTTAGGACTCTGGCCCAGAGAGCGGCAAAGAGAGCTAAGGCTCCGGTGATCATCATCGAGGACGAGCCCACTGCGACAACAGGTGGCGCGCCCGAGACAACCTTGCCGGAGCCGGCGACTTTCCTCCATGGCAGCCCCCAGCGTAAGTGTGTGAATTATTTTCCGCGGCGAGGCGCGCGTGGGTACTTGTCTTTGCTGATATCTGCTTGTTGATTTGTGTAGGAGCCGAGCAGCTCCACCAAGAGCCAAGGGAGAATCCCCCGACAAGGGAGAATTCTCCGGCAAGGGAAGGCTTCCCGGTGAGGGAGAAGTCTCCGGCAAGGGAGGGTTCTCCGGCGAGGGACAGCGCCAGCGGCCCCCCGACCACGGGGACCACAACCGCAGAGCCTGGTGCAGGTTCTCCCCTTGCTTCAAAACTCCTCTTGGATCCTTCTTTTCTTGATCTTTATGAGTTTTTGCTGGATTCTATTTGACTCTTCTCCCCTTTTCCGGCCGTCAGATCCGTCCGCTGTGGAGCAGATGGAGACAGAGGTTGCCGCCGATGAAGCTGCCGGTGCTGGAGACGCCACCAGCGCAGAGGCCGCCAAGGCTAACGCCGCAGCAACTGGCGAGGAATCTGGCGATCGTACCGACGGCCCAGAGGCCGCAGGAGCGCCAGGCGCTACGCCGACCGCTGACCCATCCTCCGAAGCCGCAGCGCCAAGTTCCAAGGATCCCCAGCCGGGCGTTTATTTGAAGGCCGGCGATGACGTCTTCATCAATCTTCCCTGGGCATCAAGCTCCAGAGCGCCGGTCGAGGGGGAGGTCTTCGACGGAGAAGTGCTCGCCTCCGCGGGGCTGAAGCTGGTCGACGCACCAAGCAGCAGCAGCAACGAGCCCGAAGAAGAGCGACTGCTGCGCAGGTTGATGTCGCTCTACCGCGCGCGACAAGCCAAGCTAGAGTCCCGCGAGGCGCTTGTCGCGAAGGCGGGAGCAGACATTGAAAAGCGCGCGGAAGAGCTCGGGGGTTTCCACCGGGAAGCCCTCCGATCCCTGGCGGAGGAGCGGGAGCAGCTCGCTGAAGCGCGGAAGGTCTTTCTCCTCGAGAAGGCTGAAGCCGAAGAGCGCCAGCGACTTGCCGCTGTGAAGCTAGCCGCGGAAGAGGGCGAGCTGGCGCAGCGGAAGGTCAATCTCGACGCCCACGAGGAGGAGCTTGCCTCGCACGAGGAGAAGCTTGGCGGAGCCCTCAAGCAAGTGGAGGACGCTGCCGCCGCCGCTGAGGCCGCCAAGGAGGAGTTGAAGACGAAGGTGGCGCGGCTGGAGGCCGATCTCTCCGAGAAGGGCAAGGAGCTCAGCGCCGCCAAGGTCTCCAACGTGGATCTTGAGTTGAAGCTAACCACTTTGACCAAAACTCTGGACAGCACCAAGAAGCGGGAGGCGGCCTTGAAGGAGGAAATCAAGGCCGACAAGGCGCTGCTGGAGAGCGCTGCCACCGCCCAGAACACCTTCAGGGAGACTGTGACGCACTGGACGGAGAGTTTGGCGAACGCCGCCACGGATATCGACAAGGAGCTGGCGCAGCTGGGGATGGAAGATCTTGGGTATCCCTCCAACGACAACCTCCAGCCCAGCGCCAAGCTCGTCCTATTCTTCAAGGGCGTGGCGACGGCCCTTCAGCGACTCCGAGAGAGGATCCCCAAGCAACTAGCTGACGAGTCGCGCGAGATCTGCGCAGGAGCCCTCGAGAAAGTGTTGATGAAGGTGGCCTTCCGCAATCCGGGCCTCCGCCTCACCAACATCCTCAGGTCCTTGCCGCCAGAAGCTGATCTGGAGGAGCTCAAGGCCCTTGTTGCACCTATTGTGGACAAGGTGAGCGGGATCAAGCGGGTCGAAGGCGATCGCATAGATTAGGCCGCCCATTTCTTCTTTTCTTCTCGCTGCCCATCATGTCATGAAAACAATCTGTTAGAGCTGCGACAAGCTATCTTTGTAATGTAACTTGATTCTGGGCAATGATTGCAACGTTACTCCCTTTACTTGATTCCTCCCTTTGTATGTTTTTGCCCTACGCTTTTAGGGAACTTGCCGGTGCAGGCACCTGAGCCGCGAGCGCTGAGTGCGGAACGTCAGCAGCCTGCTGGCGGTGCCGCTACCGGCAAGAAACCTTGTCGCAACTAGTTGCAGCTCACTTAAGTTGCTGAGCGAACTCGAAACAAAGTAAGGGCGCTAGCGGCTCACTTAAGTTGCTGAGCGGACTCGAAGCAAAGTAAGGGCGCTAGCAGCTCACTTAAGTTGTTGAGCGGACTCGAAACAAAGTAAGGGCGCATCTAGCTACGAGTTGGTTCCTCCGCTCACAGGTTTCCCATACAAAGTGTGGTCGTTCAAGGGAGATAACTTAAAATTTAAAAATTTTGATTGCTCAAACTTTGGCAACTTAGCTTTTCTGTTGTTTGCTTCTCGGCAAGGCGAAACTTTCTTGAACGACGCCTGGCCCATACCATCCATCGTCTTCTCCTTTCCCCCCGGCAAACTTGTGGGCGAGGGGAACCTTGCTTTCAAAAGGAAGAAGAGACAATACAGATATGGAGCTTTATGGCTCGTTATTGCTTACCGTGGAGTAGGCGCTGCACAAAGTGTCAGATCATATATGCCAGAAAATAGAAAGCATAAAATTGACAAAATGTGCGGAGCACATGAGGTTTACTTATGCACGGGATCTGCGCCCGGCTTTGTACAAAGGATTACATGCAACAGCGGCAAGACTTGTACAAAAGGTGGTTGCCGGAATAGGTTCCGACAACCGTGCCTTACGGGTAAAACTTACGAAGATGCTCAATGTTCCAGGAGTTGCTCACCGGAATGCCATCTTCGGTCTCAAGGCGGACAGCGCCAGGCCTAGTGACTCGTTTCACCCGGTAAGGGCCTTCCCACTTCGGCGTCAACTTGTTGGAATTCTTGGCGGACTGAATGCGCCGAAGAACAAGGTCGCCTTCCTCGAGACTTCTGGCATTAACTTTGCGGCTATGGTAGCGGCGCAAAGCTTGCTGGTAGCGAGCAGCTCGCACAGCAGCCTGAAGACGGTCTTCCTCAAGGAGCAGCGCGTCATCTTGTCGCAGCCGCTCTTGCTCGAGCTCATCATAAGCGAGCACTCGAGGTGACCCGTATACGAGTTCCGTGGGGATAACTGCCTCTGCTCCATAGACTAGAGCAAAAGGCGTCTGTCCAGTGGCTCGATTTGGCGTCGTTCTGATCGACCAAAGAACCACCGGCAGCTCCTCGATCCAGTTTCCCCCCTACCTGGCGCGCCAAAGATGCCGGGGGTGCTGATCCACGGGCACCTATGGGACTGGCGGACCGGGTCCCTTTCGGTTCGGCGGGGGCGGAGGTCGCGCAAAGAGCAGATCGAGGCGAAGCATGCAAGCGATTTACCCAGGTTCGGGCCGCACGGATGCGTAAAACCCTACTCCTGCTTTGTGGTTTTGTATTGATTTCTAGCTCGGGAGCGCGGAGTGCTACAGTACACACCAGCGGCTAGCAAGACCGAGCGTGAGTGTTCGAACTGGCTAACCCCCCCCCCCCCCACCCCAACCCCGTTGCACACGGGCCTCCTTTTATATGCTCAAGGGGTTACCGACAGGTGGCAACGGAGGTAAAGGGAAAAAATGGAAAGGTACTGTAGTAGGCACAGCTACCTGTTACAGTGTATCATACCTAACCCTGGCGGCAGGGGACAAGGGCATTAATTGCCCGTCTGTGTCGCCTAAACAGTACCGAAAGGGACCGCTAGGGACGCCACCGTTTGCCACGATGGTTATCTTATCAGCGCCTGCTTGCCATGTGTGCTTGGGAGGGTCCTAGAGCGACACGTTGGCGGGTGTGCTGGAGCGCGGGCACGAAGTGGGGGTTTCCCGCGGCAAGCTCCTTGCCGCGGTCGTCGTCTTGTCGTGTTCAGGAGCTTGTCGCTCACCGGGCCTTGCCGGGACGCGTGGCGCGTCGCGGCAAGTTTCTTGAAATGCCTTGAGTGGCCTTCCCGGCAAGCTCCTCTTGCCGGGGTCTTGTCTTCTTGACTTGGACACTTTGTTCTTGAATGGCTCCAAAGGAACCACGGAGGATCTTGGCGGTCACCCGGCAAGCCTTGCCGCGGGATGCTGCGACTGCCCGTGCACAAGTTCGGGATACTAGGGTACCCCTACTCTAGTACACCGACACTTCCCAATCATAATCATCACAACAAGTAATAGGCATAACAAAATCGTCATCAATAGTGCTCTCGTGCATTGTGCCATAAGACATAGAAGCAATATCATCATCAAGTGCATCATCTTCCACAATTATTTTTGATTCATTTTCATTAGGTACAACAATAATAGGAGCAACATTAGTTGGGAGAGATACCCTTTTACCTTTATTCTTTCTTCTTTTCTTCTTCTTCAACACATCACGTGTGGGTTTAATGAATTTTTTCAAGATTCTTATTGATGAGATTGGTTGAATAGGGAGCTCCTCCTCGTCACCTATTTCATCATGAGAGACAATAGGGGGTATTGGGAAATATTTTCCATTTCATTAGTACTCTCTTCATATTCTATTTGTTTTCTCGTCTTTATATAGTTGGCAATATAAGGATTCTCAATGCAATTTACCACAAAAAACATATAAATTTCCTCTAGATCAAAATCAAGAAAGCTGTTGAGATTAAATTTTGGAATACCCTCAGTTATACATTTCATTTCTTCATACCCCAAAAGAAGGGTAAGCTCTTTATGATGCTCAAGGGTAATCAAGTTATCACTATTTTTAGAGATGATTTGATCATGAAACAATTTGCATTGGAGATTTAAATGACCATGTTCATTGCCAAGTTCACAAGGATGGCGAGAAAAATTAAATCTTTCAGCACAATCATATAGCCTTTCTTGCAACTTTTTCATTTCTAAATATTTATGCTTCTTACAAAATATATCTTCACTTTTTGCTGTGCATTTGCACTCCCAATTCACTCCGCAAAAAATTGACATTCTTATAGGATACATCATTATCATGACTAATGCAATCATCATTAACATCATGGATATTTAAAGAATTCATACTAGCAATATTGCAATCATGCCCATCAGCCAACGTTTTTATGCCATAAATTTTGTTGGATTCTTTTTCTAGCAATTGAGCACAATTATCCGAATCCTTATTCTCAAGATAAACATTATAAAGATAAAGAACAACTTGAGGTAACTCAATCTCCATTTTTTAGTTTTCTTTTATAAACTAGTGATAAACAAGAAACTAAAAGATTCGATTGCAAGATCTAAAGATATACTGTAACGCCCTTGATGCGGCTATATCTCCCACGTGTTGAAGTACGACTTAGAGGCATAACCGCATTGAAAGCAATGTCGCAAGTGAGGTAATCTTCACACAACCCATGTAATAAATAAGGGAAAGAGATACATAGTTGGATTACACTCGCCACGTCACACAAATAGCATAAATATCATTACATTCATTCAGTTACACTCAAGGTCCGACTACGGAACCAAAATGAAGATAAACCCCAAATGCAACAAAGTCCCCGATCGCCCCAACTGGGCACCACTACTGATTGTCTGGAAAGGAAACGTAGTATCGTCCTGAGTCCTCATCAAACTCCCACTAGAGCTCAGTCGAATCCCCTGTAATGGCATCGTCGGTCCCTGCATCTGGTTTGGAAGTAATCTGTGAGTCACGGGGACTCAGCAATCTCACACCCTCGCGATCAAGACTATTTAAGCTTATAGGAAGGGTAAAAGGTATGATGTGGAGCTACAGCAAGCGACTAGCATATATGGTGGCTAACATACGTAAATGAGAGCGAGAAGAGAAGGCAATGCATGGTCGAGCAACTATGATCAAGAAGTGATCCTAGCACAACCTACGATCAAACATAACTCGAGACTGTGTTCTCTTCCCGGACTCTGCCGAAAAGAGACCATCACGGCCACACACTCTGTTGATTCATTTTAATTAAGTTAAGTTCAAGTCTTCTACAACTGGACATTAACAAATTCCCATCTGCCCATAACCGCAGGCACGACTTTCGAAAGGTCAAATCCCTGCAGGGGTGTCCCAACTTAGCCCATCACAAGCTCTCACGGTCAATGAAGGATATTCCTTCTCCTATGATAATCCGATCAGACACGGAATCCCGGTTACAAGATGTCTCGACAATGGTAAAACTAAACCAGCAAAGCCGCCCGAATGTGCCGACAAATCCCGATAGGAGCTGCACATATCTCGTTCTCAGGGCACACTCAGATGAGACATCCTACGAGTAAAATCAACCCTCAAGTTGCCCCGAGGTGGCCCCGCAGTCTACTCGATTCGGACCAACACTCAGAGGAGCACTGGCCCAGGGGGTTTAAAATAAAGATGACCCTTGGGCTCCGAAAACCCAAGGGAAAAGAGGCTAGGTGGCAAATGGTAAAACCAATGCTGGGCATTGCTGGAGGAGTTTTATTCAAGGCGAACTGTCAAGGGGTTCCCATTATAACCCAACCATGTAAGGAACGCAAAATCAAGGAACATAACACCGGTATGACGTAAAACTAGGGCGGCAAGAGTGGAACAAAACACCAGGCATAAGGCTGGGCCTTCCACCCTTTACCAAGTGTATAGGTGCATTAAAATAGACAAGATATAATAATGATATCCCAACAATAAACATGTTCCAACAAGGAACAAACTCCAATCTTCACCTGCAACTAGCAACGCTATAAGAGGGGCTGAGCAAAGCGGTAACATAGCCAAACAATGGTTTGCTAGGACAAGGTGGGTTAGAGGTTTGACATGGCAATATGGGAGGCATGATAAGCAAGTGGTAGGTATCATACCATAGGCATAGCAAAATAGCGAGCATCTAGCAAGCAAAGATAGAAGTGATTTCGAGGGTATGGTCATCTTGCCTGCAAAGTTCTCCGAGTTGACGTTAGCTTGATCCTCGCAAGCGTACTCAATGGGATCCTCGATCACGTACTCGTCTCCCGACTCTACCCAAAGAAAAACACAAGCAAAGGGAGAACACAATCAATCACGTGCAATGCACAAGCAACATGATGCGAAACAATGCATGACATGCGGGATGCGATATGCGGTGCATATGCATGATTTGGAAAGGAATGATTGAACCTGGCCTCAACATGGAAATCCAAGAGTGCCACTAGAAAGAGGAGTTGATTTTGGTCGAAATCGATATAAAGATCACCGGAATCGGATGCACGGTTTGGAAATGGCAAGTAAAACAAATATGGCACCGGTCTGCGATTAGCAGCACGAGGCCATCTAAATGCATCAAGAACAACATGCTACAACACTCCAACATGACAACAAAATACATGGCAGGGATCCACTCAAGATGCTTGATAAAAGATGAACACTGAGCTACGGCTAATTCACTCAATAGTAGGTTCAAACAATCATGGCAAAAGTGCAAAAGATATCAGGTTTCAGACTTAGTGAAATAAACATGCCAAGAATTTAACATCAGGAAGCAATGTTTAGAGCATGAAAACTACATGCTACAGGAACATACCATGGTAAAGCAAGGCATGGCATGAAGCCACTCAAAGCATACAACAAAAGTCCCTTACTGACCATAAGCCAAAAGGGATCAGAAAATACAATTGCAACCACGTGAACATAGCAATTATCGTTAACAGATTCAGACTTGGTGAAAAACTGGAACATGGCAAAACAGATATCAAGTAGGCATGTTTGCGAGCTCGATGCACTCACCACAAGGAAAGACATGACAAACTAAGCATACACCCAGCAAGTAGACATGGCATAGAAGCTAAACATGGCAAGAACAACAACATAGCATGCACGGATCAACTACAACAAGCTCGGCAAAATTGCTAAACATGTTAACAATCTGCCAGGAACATTTTATAGCAAAAGTAGAGCTCGATTGACTCAAGCTAGGGTGCTCCATAAATGCAAACAAGGACATGAATGTATAGAGCACCACAATATCTACAAAACATCCTTACTGATCATGCTCAAAATAGGCACGCATCACTTGGTAGCAACATGAACACATGGCATAAAATAATGACACGGCAATGACTTAGAATATTTCTAAGTCCCTGAAATCAGTAACAATAAGTAAGGTACTTTGCATGCTTGTGCTATTCACCACAGAGATCAAAAAAACATGGCATACACCCCTATAAAGATGGCATGGCATACTTCAAATCACATGTAGAGCTCAAGTTCATAGCATGCACACATTAATCGTGGCAAAAATGACAAATGTCCAATTACTGATATGAAACTAAAACTAACAGAAACTAGCACTCTTCCAACAGCATTTAGGGCATCAAGATGAGCTTAAATGAATATGATGCAATGAGATGAAATGAAGTACTCGTCGAGACGAACATTTCGATATGCTAAACGCACGGATAGGGGCCACGGTTGCAGAGATATGATGCGTTGAAATGAGCAAAAATTATTAGGGTTCAGGCAAAGTTAGGTCAACCTAACGATCCAGATCTGGATCCAGATCGAGCGTGGAAACCGAGGTCGCCAGAAAACACTGTAGCTGCCGGAGTTCGTCACGGGATGTCGCCGGAGTACTTGAAGACGCCAGATCCGGGGGACGAGAGGCCGGGGACGGCGTGCGGCGGCGAGGAGGCGACAAGGGGCAGCTCCGGCGCGGGGTGGCCGGCGGCGAGGAGATGCGGGCGCGGCGGTCGCCGACGAGGGCGCGCGCGGCGGCCGGAGCAGGGAGCCCGCCGGCGCGGTCGCCGACAAAGGGCGCGCGCCTGGAGATGGGATCGGGGGCTGGCTACGGGCTCGGCGGGCCTCGCGCGGGAGGAGGCTGGCAGTGCCATGTGGAACCCGGCGATTGGTGCGGTGGGGTGGAGCGGACGTGTCCAGCCGGCCCAGTTTTGTCCGGCGGCGCGAGGGGAGCGGGAAGACTAGGGTTTCGTCCGGATTTCGGGGAAGGGATCTATATATAGAGGTAGAGGGAGCTAGGAGAGTCCAAATGAGGTGCGGTTTTCGGCCACGCGATCGTGATCGAACGACCGAGATGAAGGAGGGGGTTTAGGTGGGTTTTGGGCCACTTTGAAGGGGTGTTGGGTTGCAACACATACGAGGCCTTTTCGGTCCCTCTGTTAACCGTTGGAGTATCAAACGAAGTCCAAATGGCACGAAACTTGACAGACGGTCTACCGGTAGTAAACCAAGGCCGCATGACAAGTCTCAGTCCAATCCGAAAAAGTTTAACACCCGCACATGAAAAGACGTAGAAGGGGACACCGGAGGACATAGGAGCGCCGGAATGCAAAACAGACAACGGGGAAAATGCTCGGATGCATGAGACGAACACGTATGCAGATGCGATGTACAAGATGACATGATATGAGATGCAAGACAAAGACAAAAGCACACGCAGAAAAAAAACCCGACAACGAGGAAATATCATAACTTAGTGCCGAAAAAGGAAAGAGTTGGAATACAAATATGGCAGGTTACATACAGTGTGTTACAACACTCCACCACTACGAAAGGATCTCGTCCCGAGATCTAGGACTGGAAAAACTCTGGGTACTTAGAACGGAGGTGATCCTCGTGTTCCCATGTGGCTTCACGGTCGAAATGATGTGACCACTTGACTTTGAGGAATTTGATAGACTTGTTGCGAGTCTTGCGCTCAGTTTCTTGAACAATAGCAACTGGGTGCTCATGATAAGAAAGGTCTTCTTGGAGATGAATCTCTTCGAAGTTGATGGTGCGGTCAGGAGTCTTGAAATACTTGCGGAGCTGAGAGACATGAAACATGCCGTGCACGTTTGCAAAGTTGTATGGAAGCTCAAGTTGATAGGCGAGATCGCCTCTTTTGCCCATGATCTTAAAAGGACCCACGTATCTAGGGGGCAAGCTTCCGTTTGATACCGAAGCGACGAGTACCTTTCACTGGAGAGACGCGGAGGTAAACATGGTCTCCGTTCTCGAAAGCCAAGTCATGATGCTTACTGTCGGTGTCAAAACCGGCGGATCTCGGGTAGGGGGTCCCAAACTGTGCGTCTAGGCCGGATGGTAACAAGAGGCAAGGGACACGAAGTTTTACCCAGGTTCGGGCCCTCTCGATGGAGGTAAAACCCTACGTCCTGCTTGATTAATATTGATGATATGGGTATTACAAGAGTTGATCTACCACGAGATCAGAGAGGCTAAACCCTAGAAGCTAGCCTATGGTATGATTGTTGATGTGTATGTTGTCCTACGGACTAAAACCCTCCGGTTTATATAGACACCGGAGAGGGTTAGGGTTACATAAAGTCGGTTACAATGGTAGGAGATCTGATCATCTGTATCGCCAAGCTTGCCTTCCACGCCAAGGAAAGTCCCTTCCGAACATGGGACGGAGTCTTCAATCTTGTATCTTCATAGTCCAGGAGTCCGGTTGAAGGTCTAGTCCGGCCATCCGGACACCCCCTAATCCAGGACTCCCTCAGTAGCCCCCGAACCAGGCTTCAATGATGATGAGTCCGGCGTGCAGATTGTCTTCGGCATTGCAAGGCGGGTTCTCCTCCAAATTCCGTGTACCTGTTTGAATAAAGTCTGGTTTCTTGTAGATGTTGCGCTCCTTGGCTTCTACGCCCAATAATGGCCATTTTCCACGTGTCAAACGAATATGAAAAGCCTGAGTGTTTTTACGTTCACACCCCTAGCCGCGTAAATGAGTTGCCCTTTTTAAGGGGACGAGGATTTAGATCCAATCCACACCTTCTCCCCTCCACGAGTGTTCATCAGAGCGCATCCGACAAAGGTCCATTCCACCATGGCTAGCCGCCGCAACTCCTCCGCTCGCCCTTCTAGCCCTAAGCCTGGATATTGGGAGAGATGTTCTAATCCGCATAGCAAGCTAGTGACGCTCCAGACCAAGGGATTTCTCCCCCCGGCCTACATGGTCCCGGTCCGAGCCGGTCTTGCCGTCTACAACGGCGAAGAGCAAGCAGAGAATGCCCCTAATCCATCCAAAGGAGAGCGGGTGTGCCTTGTCCCTTACTTAATAAGGGGGCTCGGATTTCCCATCCACCCGTTTCTCCGGGGGCTCCTGGAGTTCTACGGCCTCCAGCTACATCATCTCACGCCTGCCTCAGTATTGCATATCGCGGGCTTTGTAGCCCTCTGCGAGCTGTTCTTGGGTATTGAAGCTCATTTCGGACTGTGGAAGGAGCTATTTTGCCTCGTGCCCCGTTCCAAGAAAGGGTCAATGTATCAAGTGGGCGGAGCCGAAGTATGGCGCATCGCCGGGACCGGATATCTGTCTGGAACCCCAAAGAAGGCGTCCGAAGATTGGCCCTCAGAATGGTTCTATATAGAAGACGTCCTGCTGTCGGATCCTGTCCGGATCGGCCTCCCAGAGTTCGATAGTGCTCCTTTAAAGAAGCGCCTAAGCTAGCGTCCATGGAGCCCTCAAAGGGAAAGTGACAGGGACATCGTTTATCTCATGGGCCGAATAAGATTGTTGGCCCATTCTGGACTAACCATGATCGGAGTTATGGCTGAATGCATCATGCGGGGGGTGCAGCCACTTCAGTACAGAAGCCACCCCATGTGGGATTTCAACGGGGAGGACGACGCCACCCGCTACGGCCGTAAAGGGCCAGATTCAGTTGCCGCTCTATTAAAGATCTTGTCCACTTTATACAAGGGAGAAGAGGAGGAATTTCTCCGCGTCAACCCACAGGGTGGATTCTCTATGCACAATCCCCCAAGCTGGGTAAGTGGTCGCATTTACTTGCTCATCCGTTTAGTGTTCCCATTGTTAAATACTTAGTCTGATGACTTCAACGCAGGAACTGCGCCGGGCCGTTAAGGACATAAGCAGCCTGCCTCCACAACCCGAGGACCCAGGACGGTCTCTCGACCCGGCCTCTCAAGAGGATCCAGACATATTTGTGGAGCTAATTGATGGAGTGTTCCATCAATTGAGCGAGGACAACGCCTTGGTGGTCATTACGGCCGATTACCCAGGGCTAATCCGAACACCCCAGGTACCTGAGACCGAAGTCCCTGTACCCCGGACAAGGGTCCGTCCATGCGTGTTAAATTTCCTGATTGCAACCGAACTTTGCAGGGGAGGTTTTTGAGGCGGAAGGCCGAACCTGCGGCGACAAACTAACCAGGGGCCGCGGGGCCCCATGGGCAGAAAAGAGGTGCAGTCCGGACCGAGGCATCAGCGCGAAGGTATGGCGCGCCCCTTTATCCCAGTTGTTATACCTTCGAGGCACATTTGACACTCGTGCCCTTTTCAGGACAAAGAGACCTCATCGGACTATATCCAGAGAGGCTGCTAATCGCACCTCCACCAGCCAGGCTCCAAAGCCTGGTCCGGGGGCGGAAGCGAACGCAAGGCGTGTGCCAGACGTTCCTCCGACGGAGGATGCGGACGGGTTATCTGCCACCAACTCTGAGGTGGAAAGTGCCATGAACCACAGGCGTCGCCGGACAATTCTTCGCGACGCTTGCTTCTCCCAAGAGGCATTAGATGCCTTCAATTCGGGAGATGCGCACCTCCGTGCCACTCAAAATGGTCTAGCCAGAGCCACGGAGCAATATGTAAAATACATAAGGGTAAGAAAATTTTGGTAAATATATATGCAGCAGTAGCCCCCGAGACTGAAAACAGTTAGAATACCTGGTTTAAGGATCATTTGAAATGCAGGTTCTTACAGAAAAGAATTCCCTACTGTCCCAGGAGCTGGAAGAGTGCAAAGCCCAACTGGAGGCCGCACTAGCCGCGGCAGGGGAGCCTAAGGAGACCCCCTCTGGTAATATACATTTCGAAGATAAGTATGTGGTGAAGCACGGCTTTGGTGCGAATCTGACAAATAAAATTGTAGATGGCGCCGGATTGAATCCGGAAAGGCAACACCTCGAACGCCAACTAAAGGCTGGTGGGAGGGTGCTATTAATGGTGATGGGGGAGAAGAACGTTCTCCAAGATGCCAACACCCGGCTGGGCGTCGAGCTAAAAGATGTTCGTGCCCAGCTGTCAGACTCCGTGAAGGAGAATCAGTGGCTTCAGCGCGGCATATTTAGTAAGTGCTTGAACAAACCTTTTGAAAGAAAGTTCGGCGGTGCCGTCGATTAACAGACCAATATCCATAGGTATGTTAACAGGTCGTCCTGCAGAGGAGATGCTCGGTTCTACGGGTGACCTTCTTCCCGAGCTCTTGCAATTGCTCGATTGAGTTCGGCAGGCGATGCGAGGCGTCGCCCAGGCCCTGTGGCCATCCGTCTCCACGCCCAAAGGTCTTGGAGAGCTTGCGGAGAAGCTGAGGGGAGCACGGCGGCGCTTCCAATTGTGGAAGATATCAGCCTGCCGTCAAGGCACTAGGGAGGCCTAGGCCATGGTGAAGACGCGGTATTCACAGGCCGACCCCAACCATATGGCCGAGGTTGGTCCTGTAGGGCCCGATGGGAAGGAGATCCCTGTGAGCTTAGTATACGGCCAAGTAGAGTTGGCTGCAAAGTATTCCCAGCAGGACTGTAAATTAGACAGCCTGTTAGATGGTATTGAAGAGGAGTACAATCAGTCAAAATGACTATGTAATTTAGTTGACATTTATAATGCCTTCTAGCCGGATTGTAGATCATTTGTCATGGCCGACCTTTTCTCTTCAGCCTCGGGACCTGACGGTCCGGAGTGTGTTCAAATTCCCATGCGGTTATATAGGAACCGGGGAATGCGTGGAGACCAGGCGTAGGGGTCATTATGGCATGAACAGACAAGTGCCTGACTAGTTATGTTATATTACATGGTTAGTAAGAAACATCTTCCAGGGAGAATAGTTCCGTTAGGGGTACCTTTCCCTGGGAGGCATGCCCTAAAGTGCATGTCCATGCTGCAAAGAGAAACATAGGAAAAACATCTGGGGGCACGTGGAAAAAATAAAAAAGATCGTCTTTAGTTCACCGACCGAATATTCCCTTAAGAACGCTAGCTTTCGGCTTCACCCAGTCTGAGGTACACGTCCGGCTGACCCGGCAGTAACAATCACAGAGGTGCTCCCTTTACCGCCTAGCCGAACAATCGGGAACGTAGCGGTAAGCACAGGAGCCAGGCAACCCAGCTTGGCCAAAACTTAAGTCATATCGATGCATATAGTGGTGAATAAAAGGCACATGCGGAAGTATGACACATGTGTTGGGCGTGAAGCCCGTAGAAATAAGCTTCTGTTGAAAGAAGCCCCCAGGTTTGCTGAGCGCGGATAGCGCGTCACTTTGTGAGCCTCTAAAGGCTATAAGAGGGAAAGAGAGAGAGAAGGAGAGAAATGTAAGACAGAAGGTATATATAAAAAATGGACAGAGTAAGGAGACGAACACAGGATCCGGCGCTAGGCATAGAATCTTCGGAGGCGGGCTGCGTTCCATGGGTTTGGCTCGAGTCGGTTATCCAATGCACTTCGCAGGCGGTACGCACCACCAGTCAGGACTTGGTCGATGATGAAGGGACCTTCCCACTTGGGCTTGAGTTTGTCCTTTTTCTTGTCCGACAGGCATAGAACTAATTCACCAATGTTGTAATTTTTGGCCCGTACTTCTCTGCTTTGGTATCTTCGAGCCTGCTGTTGATAAAATGCGAAACGGGCTTTTGCCACGTCACGCTCCTCCTCTAATGCGTCCAAACTGTCCTGCCGATCGAGCTCGGCTTCTCTTTCTTCGTACATGCACACTCGAGGTGAGTCATGAATTATGTCGCAAGGCAAAACTGCCTCAGCGCCGTACACCATGAAGAATGGTGTATATCCGGTGGTGCGATTCGGTGTGGTCCGCAGCCCCCAGAGTACGGAGTCGAGCTCCTCTACCCAGTGTGTGTTAGATTCCTTGAGGGACCGTACTAATCTGGGTTTAATGCTGCTCATGATAAGACCGTTTGCATGTTCGACCTGGCCGTTAGTCTGTGGGTGATAGACAGAAGCGTAATCGAGCTTGATGCCCAAGTTTTTGCACCAGAGTTTTACCTCGTCGGCCGTAAAGCTCGTGCCATTATCAGTGATGATGCTGTGGGGGACGCCATAACGGTGTACAACCCCGGATATGAAGTCTATCATAGGCCCAGATTCAGCCGTCTTATCAGGCTTGGCTTCTATCCATTTGGTGACGAGTAGGTATTTGTGCTTGTGGGTTCCGCCTTTAAGGGGTCCAACCATATCAAGCCCCCAGACCGCAAAGGGCCAAGTGATGGGGATAGTTTGGAGGGCGGTGGGTGGCATATGGCTTTGGTTTGCAAAGAGCTAGCAACTGGTGCATCGCTGGACTAAGTCCTGAGCGTCTGCCCGGGCCGTCGGCCAATAAAAGCATGTACGGAAGGCCTTGCTTGCCAGAGATTGGGCTGCAGCGTGATGACCGCCGAGTCCGGCATGGATTTCAGCCAGGAGATTCCGCCCCTCCTCTTCGGAGATGCACCTTTGAAGGACTCCGGTAGTGCTTTTCTTATAAAGCTCCCCCTCGTGGACTCTGTAGGCTTTGGATCACCGCACTATGCAGCGTGCCTCATTCTGGTCCTCGGGGAGTACCTGCCTAGTAAGGTAGGCGAGGAATGGTTCCGTCCATGGGGCAATGACGGCCATTATTACGTGGGCTGAAGGTGTTACTTTAATGGCAGAGCCACCGATTGTGTCAGAATGTTCGGAGTCGGGCGGTTCGGTTGGGTCCGGGCTGTTATTGTTCGGCTCCCCTTCCCATGCCACGGATGGCTTAAAAAGTCTTTCCAAGAAGATGTTGGGGGGGACTACATCGCGTTTTGCGCCGATGCATGCCAGGACATCTGCCGCCTGATTATTTTCCCGGGCTATATGGTGAAATTCAAGCCCCTCGAACCGAGCTGACATTTTTAGGACGGCGTTGCGGTAAGCTGCCATTTTCGGATCCTTGGCATCGAAGTCTCCGTTTATTTGGGATATTGCGCGGTTCGAGTCCCCGCGCACCTCTAGGCGTTGGATGCCCATGGATACTGCCATCCGGAGACCATGTAGAAGGGCCTCATATTCGGCAGCGTTGTTGGAGTCCGTGCACAGAATCTGTAGTACATATTGAACTGTGTCTCCTGTGGGGGACGTCAAAACAACGCCAACCCCCAGTCCGGCCAACATTTTGGAGCCGTCGAAATGCATGATCCAATTTGAATATGTGCCGTACTCTTTAGGGAGTTCAGCCTCCGTCCATTCTGCGACGAAATCAGCCAAAACTTGTGACTTGATGGCTCGTCGTGGCTTATAAGTTACGTCGAACGGGAGGAGCTCGATGGCCCATTTCACAATCCGTCCCGTTGTCTCACGGTTGTTTATAATGTCGTTAAGTGGTACTTCCGAGGCTACTGTTATCGAGCACTCTTGAAAGTAGTGTCGTAGCTTCCGGGATGCCATGAATACCGCATGCTCAATCTTTTGATAATGCGGGTATCGTGATTTGCAGGGAGTGAGGACGGTGGACACATAATAGACAGGCCTTTGAAGGGGGAATTTGTGTCCATCCGCTTCTCGTTCGACGACGAGCACTGCGCTTACTACCTGATGTGTTGCTGCGATGTACAATAGCATTGGTTCGCCGGAGTTTGGCGCGGCCAGGACTGGGTTTGTTGCCAGTATGGCTTTTATTTCGTCGAGTCCGGCCGTGGCTGCGTCCGTCCATTTGAAGTGTTTGGTGCGCCGAAGGAGGCGGTAAAGGGGAAGGGCTTTTTCTCCCAAGCGGGAGGTAAAGCGGCTTAGAGCCGCCACACACCTGGTTAACTTTTGTATTTGTTTGAGGTCCTTTGAGATATCCAGTTGCGACAGAGCTCGGATCTTGGCTGGATTTGCTTCAATTCCTCTACTAGACACAATGAAGCCTAAGAGTTTTCCGGCTGGAACACCGAAGACGCATTTTTCTGGGTTGAGCTTGATGTCGTATGTGCGGAGATTATCAAATGTGAGCCTCAGGTCGTCTACTAGAGATTCAACATGTCTTGTTTTGACGACCACATCATCTACGTATGCATCCACTATTTTACCGATTTGGCTTGCCAGACATGTCTGAATCATGCGCTGATATGTTGCGCCGGCGTTTTTGAGCCCGAAGGGCATCGTATTGAAGCAGAATGGCCCGTATGGTGTGATAAATGCCGTTGCGGCTTGGTCTGATTCTGCCATCTTGATTTGATGGTAGCCAGAATATGCGTCGAGGAAACACAACGAATCGTATCTTGCGGTGGCATCGATAATTTGATCGATGCGGGGGAGAGGGAAGGGATCCTTTGGGCAAGCCTTGTTGAGGTCTTTAATATCGACACACAGGCGCTAGGATTTGTCCTTCTTTGGTACCATCACCAGGTTTGCTAGCCAGTCCGGATGTTTTATATCTCTGATGAATCCGGCCTCCAATAGCTTTGCTAGCTCCTCTCCCATAGCCTGTCTCTTAGGTTCGGAAAAACGCTGAAGAGCCTGTTTGACAGGTTTAAATCCTGTTTGGATATTTAAGCTGTGCTCGGCCAGCCTGCGTGGGATTCCTGGCATGTCTGAAGGGTGCCAGGCGAAAATGTCCCAGTTCTCTCGTAGGAACTCTCGCAATGCGGCATCGACATCAGGGTTTAATTGTGCCCTGATGGAAGCTGTTTTGTTGGGGTCCGTTGGATGGACTTGGAATTTGACTATTTCGTCCGCTGGTTTAAAGGAGGTGGACTTGGATCTTTTGTCGAGTACCACGTCGTCCCTATTCACGGTAGAGCGCAGCGCAATCAGTTCCTCGGCCGCTAGGGCTTCGGATAGTGCCTCAAGGGCCAGTGCGGCTGTCTTGTTTTCGGCACGGAGTGCTACATCCGGATCACTAGCGAGAGTGATGATCCCGTTAGGCCTGGGCATCTTGAGCTTCATGTACCCATAATGGGGTATTGCTTGGAAGATTGTGAATCCTTCCCGCCCTAGCAAAGCGTGATAACCACTGCTGAACGGGGCCACATGGAACGTGACTTCTTTGGACCTGTAATTGTCTGGCGTGCCGAACACCACATCTAGTGTGATTTTCCTGTACAGCGCGCTTCCCGACTGGGGATTATTCCTCTAAAGGTTGTGCTGCTTCGCATGATGCGGTTCCAGTCTATATCCATTTTTTGAAGAGTTTCCTCATAGATGAGGTTCAATCCGCTGCCGCCGTCCATGAGTACCTTGGTGAGACGAAAGCTGTCCAATATTGGACCGAGGACCAATGCGGCTGGTGCTCGGGCTGTTCGGAATTTAGGTTCATCACTAGCGTTGAAGGTAATGGCCGTGTCACTCCATGGGTTTACTGTTGCTACTTGGTAGACTTCGGCAAGGCTGCGGAGTGTCCTTTTTCGCATATTATTTGATGCGAATGTCTTGAAGACTGTTAATACCGTATTGTTGTCTCTGGGGTGGCTTTCTGTGGCTTCCGAGATTAGGAGGTTCTCGCCGATCTTGGCCACCTGCCGGAGTATCCAACATGCTCTAAGGCTGTGAGTTGGTGTGGCGTCCTCTGTGCTATGAATTTTACAGGGTCCATTAAGCCATCCTTCCAGTATGGTTCCATGCCCTGTAGAGGGTTTTTGCCTTTTGGTGTTTGACCCGGGTGTCTGGCGCTGATACACCCTTTTATTTTGGACTGGGCTTGCCCTAAGGGCCGGATTGTCCCAAAATTTTGTTTCGCTTCTCCGGGCGCTTTCCATCGCACAGTACTTTCGTACTATGGACGCTAAGTCGACGAAGCGTGTAATATCGCGGCGACTTATGGCGTTGAGTATTCCCTTGTTCATGCAATTATTGCAGAAGAATGAAATTGCGTCTTCCTCGCGACAGTCCTTTATCCTGTTCATAACCAGGAGGAATCTGGCCCAGTAATGATGTACTGTTTCTTTGGGCTCTTGCCTGATTTGGGATAGATCGCTAATGTTCGGGTGGGTGGGTGGAGTTAAATCCAAAGCCTTATCCCTTCTGAGGCTCAGAGGCCGAGGAATTTCTGAACTCGAAAATTTGGATTGCTAGATGTCGCCCAATGAATCCAGTCCGTCGCTTGATTCTAGGTTCAGGTCTTGAGTGATATCCTCCCCTCCGCGGACGTCCGGCTTGGAGGGATCGGGAATCCGGACGTAGCGAGTCCTTAAGATAGATGAAGGGCCGCCGCACTGTCCTTCTACCACGGCAACGTGATGTGTGGCTTGGGGAGAGTTAATCTCTCTCAGATCGGTTTTAGGCTCAATCTGGTCGTAATCCGTAGCGACTCCCAAGGCGTCGAAGCGATCCAAGAGCTCATTTATGGAAGAAAGCTCTGTTGGATCTAACTGCTCGGCAAGTTCCGAGTTGACATGAAGATTGTTTTCGATGGCTCGAGAGGTCATCGTCGGCGTAGAAGCCGAACAGGTGGTCATAAGAAAACCACCTAGCCAGAGGGTTTGGCCGATAGCCAAAGCTCCCCTAGCAACAATGCCGTCTTTGAAGACGGGGCGAGGCATCCTTCCTGATGGCGACGACACAGAGGAACTCTTAATGAAAGCACCAATGTCGGTGTCAAAACCAGCGGATCTCGGGTAGGGGGTCCCGAACTGTGCGTCTAGGCCGGATGGTAACAGGAGGCAAGGGACACGAAGTTTTACCCAGGTTCGGGCCCTCTCGATGGAGGTAAAACCCTACGTCCTGCTTGATTAATATTGATGATATGGGTATTACAAGAGTTGATCTACCACGAGATCAGAGAGGCTAAACCCTAGAAGCTAGCCTATGGTATGATTGTTGATGTGTATGTTGTCCTACGGACTAAAACCCTCCGGTTTATATAGACACCGGAGAGGGTTAGGGTTACATAAAGTCGGTTACAATGGTAGGAGATCTGATCATCCGTATCGCCAAGCTTGCCTTCCACGCCAAGGAAAGTCCCTTCTGGACACGGGACGGAGTCTTCAATCTTGTATCTTCATAGTCCAGGAGTCCGGCTGAAGGTCTAGTCCGGCCATCCGGACACCCCCTAATCCAGGACTCCCTCACTTGCTATCATAGTAACTCTTCTGGCACGATTGTGCGGCTTTGAGATTATCACGAATGACTTTGCACATTTCTTCTGCCTCTGTGATCAAGTCATTTCCAAGAAGTTGACGTTCACCAGTCTCTGACCAATTAAGAGGAGTACGACACTTCCTGCCATAGAGAATCTCGAATGGGGCCTTGCCCGAACTCGCTTGGAATCTGTTGTTGTAGGAGAACTCGGCATATGGAAGACAATCTTCCCACTTCATACCGAAAGAGATGACACAAGCCCTGAGCATATCTTCAAGAATCTGATTAACTCGCTCGACTTGGCCACTGGTTTGAGGATGAAAAGCTATGCTGAAGCGAATGTTGGTGCCCATGGCCTTCTGAAAAGAATCCCAGAACTTGGAGGTAAAGATGCTGCCACGATCTGAAGATATCAAACGCGGAATGCCGTGCAGAGAGACAATCCTGGAGGTATATAGCTCTGCCAACAGAGCTGCTGTGGTAGATTCTTTGATAGGAAGAAAATGAGCCACTTTGGTGAGTTTGTCGATGACAACGAAGATAGCATCATTGCCACGCTTGGACTTTGGAAATCCAGTCACGAAGTTCATCTCAATATGGTCAAACTTCCATTCTGGAATGGCAAGAGGTTGGAGGAGACCAGCTGGTCATTGGTGCTCCGCTTTCACTCTTTTGCAGACATCACATTCTTTCACGAACTGAGCAATCTCACGCTTCATTCGAGTCCACCAATACGACTGCTTGAGGTCCTGGTACATCTTTGTACTTCCAGGGTGGATAGAGAGGAGTGAATTGTGAGCCTCGTTCATAATGACTTTACGAAGGTCACCTTTAGGCACAACAATGCGATCCTCAAAGAATAGAGTATCCTTGTCATCAAGGCGATAGCACTTGTACTTGGGTTGACTCTTGGCAATCCCAATCTTCACCTTCTTCACCATAGCATCAAGAAGTTGAGCCTCACGAATTTGATCTTCCAAAGTAGGAGATACTTGAAGATTGGCAAGGAATCCTTGAGGAACAACTTGGAGATTGAGTTTGCAGAAAGCTTCACCAAGCTCTGGTTGGTAAGGCTTGAGAATCAGACTGTTGCGGTAAGCCTTCCTGCTCAATGCGTCAGCAATTACATTGGCCTTGCCTGGAGTATATTCAATACTCAGATTATACTCTTGAATCATCTCGACCCAACGAGTCTGCCTGAGGTTGAGGTTTGGCTGAGTGAAGATGTACTTGAGACTCTTGTGATCAGTGAAGATGTCCACTTTTCTTCCCAATAAGAGATGTCTCCAAGTTAAAAGAGCATGGACAACTGCCGCCAACTCGAGGTCATGAGTGGGGTAGTTCTTTTCGTTGGGCTTCAACTGGCGAGAGGTATAGGCCACAACTTTCTTCTCTTGCATCAACACTGAACCAAGACCTTGAATAGAAGCATCACAGAAGACCTCGAATGGTTTGGATTCATCAGGAGGAGTCAGAACTGGAGTAGTGACTAACTTCTCTTTCAGGGTGTTGAAAGCGATGTCACATTCAGGCAACTAGACGTACTTCACGTGCTTCTGGAGGAGGTTGGAAAGAGGCTTTGTGATCTTAGAGAAGTTCTCAATGAACCTTCGACAATAGCTTGCGAGCCCAAGGAAGCTGCGGAGTTGCTTCACATTCTGAGGTGGTTCCCAATTCACAATTGCAGACACCTTCTCAGGATTAACAGCTATGCCCTGGGCGGAGATGATATGCCCAAGGTAGAGAACCTCATCGAGCCAAAACTCGCACTTTGAAAACTTCGCATGGAACTGATGTTCTCTGAGTTTATCCAGCACCAATCTCAAATGCTTGGCATGATCCTCCTTGTTCTTGGAAAAGACCAAAATGTCATCAAGGTAGACCAAGACGAAGTCATTTGTGTAGGCGTTGAAGATGAAGTTCATCATGCGAGAGAATGTTGGCGGAGCATTGACAAGGCCGAAAGACATGACAGTGTATTCATATGAACCATATCTTGTTCTGAATGCTGTCTTGGGGATATCTTCTTCACGAATGCGAATCTGATGATAGCCCATACGGAGATCAAGCTTGGAGAATACTTGAGCACCTTTGAGTTGTTCGAAAAGCTCATTGATGTTGGGAAGTGGGTACTTGTTCTATATGGTCTTCTTGTTCAATGCACGGTAGTCGACACAAAGTCGGTCCGTTCCATCCTTCTTCTTGACGAAAAGAACACCACAACCCCATGGAGAAGAACTAGCTCGGATGAGACCCATTCGCTCTTGAATATCGAGTTGTTTCTTCAGCTCCTTCAACTCTTCAGGTCCAAGCTTGTAAGGACGTTTGCAAACAGGTTCCATGCCAGGCTCAAGATCGATGACGAATTCAACTGGCCGGTGCGTAGGCATTCCTGGAAGCTCTTCTGGAAAGACGTCTTGATATTCGCAAACGACTGGAATCTGAGAGATGGCATCCAGCTCGCCCTTCTCATTGAGAGAAAAAAGTCGAATGGTATCATCACGAGCAGCAAAGACGATAACATCCTCAGACGAATGTGTCAATTGAATTTGTCTGGCAGCACAATCAAGGTGAGCCTTATGCTTAGAAAGCTAGTCCATTCCGAGAATAAGATCAATATCCGAGTTACCAAGGACCACTGGAGAGGACAGAAATTTGTAGTCACCCAACATGATAGAGACATTGGGAGCAACCAAACTAGAAGTCAAAAGCTTGCCGGGAGAAACAACTTGCATGACTTTGGGCATAACCTCAGTGTCAACATTGTGCTTCGATGCAAATGGGAATGGCAAGAAAGAATGCGATGCACCAGTATCAAAAAGTACTTTTGCAGGAACATCATTAACAGGAAGGTTACCCATGATGACATCTGACGAGTCCTCTGCCTGAGCTGCATTCATCATGTTGACCTTGGCGTGCTTGGGATTATGCTTGACCACTGCGGTACTGGCAGATCTCACGGGAGGAGGAGGAGGAAGACGCCTCTGATTGAAGCATTTGTTGGCATAGTGACCCTTCTGCTGACACTTGTTGCACGTGACCTCCGAGAGCGGATGGTGATACGGAGCACTTGATCTTGGAGCATGAGATGAAGTCTTGTTCTGAAAGCCTGGGTTGGGTGGGTGGGAAGATCCACTGCCACCTTTGCTCTTCTGCTGATAAGGCTGACGGAACGGAGGAGGAGGCAGCCAATACTTTTGCTGCTTAGTAGCCACTTGACTTGAGGAAGAAGGATTTGCATCTCTGACTCGCTTCTTGGAAGCATCACACTTGAGCTGAGCAGTCTCTTGTTTCAGTGCCATGTTGTAAAACTCATCATACTTCTGAGGTTCAAAAAGCACGAGAGGAAGTTGGAGATCTTCTCTGAGGCCACCTCTGAACTGATATATCATGCTCTTCTCGTCAGGGACGTCTTGCTTAGCGAAATGAGCTAGCTTCTAGAACATGATGTTGTACTGGTAAACAGACAAGCTGCCTTGCTTCTGGTTGCAGAATTCCTCATGCTTGCTCTCAACAACACTCTGAGGAATGTGGTGAGCTCTGAAGTCTTAACGGAATTCATCCCAGGTAATCACACTGCCTCCTCTGGAATCTTTGTACTGTTGATACCACTCAGCAGCTTGGTCTTTGAGTTGGGACGAAGCAAACTTGACAAAGTCCTCAGGCCTGACGTTGCTGCACTCGAAATGCTTGCAGATATCAACGAGCCAATCATCAGCGTCTGTTGCCTCAACACAGTTGTTGAAGGTCTTTGGCTGGTTTGCGAGGAACTGGTTGAGTGTAGCAAACTGATTCTGATTATTGCCATGGCCATGATTCCCTTGGTTGCGCTCTTGCAAGAGTTGCAAAAGCATCTGCATGTTAGCATTGGTAGCGGCCATCACAGCTTGCCATGCCTCCGGAGGTGGAGGTGGTGGTGGCGGTTCAAGATTCGAACGCGTAGGAGGAGCCATCCTGAAGAGGGTAACATCCGTTAGCATCTTGACAGACATATAATCAAGCCGAATCAAATGGATCGAAATTGCAAAATACAGTCTTAACATCCGAACAAAATGAATGAATGCATTCCAATTGAAATGGTCACATATTCATAAATTGAGAAGCCACTTAGATAGAGGTAGAAGAATAAAACAACAAGGTACGAACAAGAACAAATACTTGGTAAGGATTACCCAATCACAAACCAAATATCCGCGGAAGAAAATACTAGAGCTAGAAGAATTCCCACCTATGAAACTCCCGAACCATTCCGGTTATGCAATCAGGTGTTGGGGATACAGGGGAAGCATAATATCTCACCCAAAGCTAGCAAATCCTACATCCAGCTGTATCCATCCTTCAACACATAACCAAGAAAACTTCGGAAATCATCTACCTCAACCTTCGAAAAGCATCCGTTATACAAGTTATGGCAATACTCCCGAACTCCCACCCCAGTACTGGGTGGCGTCGAGGTTATCTCACCAACAACTGCATAAAAGAGATTTTTGATGTCGGCGCAACTCAAGTATTCCAGAATTGCAACGATAAAATTGTGATGACAACACCTCGGAGCTCAACTCCTCGGGACACTGCCACAACCCGTAAATGTCAGTAGGCACCAAGAACAATGTTCTCGTCACAAAACCATCGGAACAATTCCAAGATACCCGCGTGATCCTAAATTTTTTAGTGAAATTTGAGAAGAGAAGAGTCAAAACTCTACGTCAGGATGCCTCACCAGAGCGACGAAGGGACTGAGGAGTAAAAGGAATCCTACTCTCCGATATATATAATCCTGAATGACTCAAAACATTTTTCTATACTCAACAGCGCCAGCGATTCGATCAAGCAGGGGGCTCCTAAGGTCGGGGAAGGCTCTGATACCAACTTGTAACGCCCTCGATGTGGCTATATCTCCCCCGTGTCAAAGCACGACTTAGAGGCATAACCACATTGAAAGCAATGTCGCAAGTGAGGTAATCTTCACACAACCCATGTAATAAATAAGGGAAAGAGATACATAGTTGGCTTACACTCGCCACGTCACACAAATAGCATAAATATCATTACATTCATCGAGTTACACTCAAGGTCCGACTACGGAACCAAAATGAAGATAAACCCCAAATGCAACAAAGTCCCCGATCGCCCCAACTGGGCACCACTACTGATCGTCTGGAAAGGAAACGTAGTATCGTCCTGAGTCCTCATCGAACTCCCACTAGAGCTCAGTCGAATCCCCTGGAATGGCATCGTCGGTCCCTGCATCTGGTTTGGAAGTAATCTGTGAGTCACGGGGACTCAGCAATCTCACACCCTCGCGATCAAGACTATTTAAGCTTATAGGAAGGGTAAAAGGTATGATGTGGAGCTACAGCAAGTGACTAGCATATATGGTGGCTAACATACGTAAATGAGAGCGAGAAGAGAAGGCAATGCACGGTCGAGCAACTATGATCAAGAAGTGATCCTAGCACAACCTACGATCAAACATAACTAGAGACTATGTTCTCTTCCCGGACTCCGCCGAAAAGAGACCATCACGGCCACACACTCTGTTGATTCATTTTAATTAAGTTAAGTTCAAGTCTTCTACAACTGGACATTACAAATTCCCATCTGCCCATAACCGCGGGCACGACTTTCAAAAGGTCAAATCCCTGCAGGGGTGTCCCAACTTAGCCCATCACAAGCTCTCACGGTCAACGAAGGATATTCCTTCTCCTAAGACAATCCGATCAGACACGGAATCCCGGTTACAAGACGTCTCGACAATGGTAAAACTAAACCAGCAAAGCCGCCCGAATGTGCCGACAAATCCCGATAGGAGCTGCACATATCTCGTTCTCAGGGCACACTCAGATGAGACATCCTACGAGTAAAACCAACCCTCAAGTTGCCCCGAGGTGGCCCCGCAGTCTACTCGGTTCGAACCAACACTCAGAGGAGCACTGGCCCAGGGGGTTTAAAATATAGATGACCCTTGGGCTCCAAAAACCCAAGGGAAAAGAGGCTAGGTGGCAAATGGTAAAACCAATGCTGGGCATTGCTGGAGGAGTTTTATTCAAGGCGAACTGTCAAGGGGTTCCCATTATAACCCAACCGTGTAAGGAACGCAAAATCAAGGAACATAACACCGGTATGACGGAAAACTAGGGCGGCAAGAGTGGAACAAAACACCAGGCATAAGGCCGGGCCTTCCACCCTTTACCAAGTGTATAGGTGCATTAAAATAGACAAGATATAATAATGATATCCCAACAATAAACATGTTCCAACAAGGAACAAACTCCAATCTTCACCTGCAACTAGCAATGCTATAAGAGGGGCTGAGCAAAGCGGTAACATAGCCAAACAACGGTTTGCTAGGACAAGGTGTGCTAGAGGTTTGACATGGAAATATGGGAGGCATGATAAGCAAGTGGTAGGTATCATAGCATAGGCATAGCAAAATAGCTAGCATCTAGCAAGCAAAGATAGAAGTGATTTCGAGGGTATGGTCATCTTGCCTGCAAAGTTCTCCGAGTTGACGTTAGCTTGATCCTCGTAAGTGTACTCAATGGGCTCCTCGATCACGTACTCGTCTCCCGACTCTACCCAAAGAAAAACACAAGCAAAGGAGAACACAATCAACCATGTGCAATGCACAAGCAACATGATGCGAAACAATGCATGACATGCGGGATGCGATATGCGGTGCATATGCATGATTTGGAAAGGAATGATTGAACCTAGCCTCAACATGGAAATCCAAGAGTGCCACTAGAAAGAGGAGTTGATTTTGGTCGAAATCGATATAAAGATCACCGGAATCGGATGCACGGTTTGGAAATGGCAAGCAAAACAAATATGGCACCGGTCTGCGATTAGCAGCACGAGGCCATCTAAATGCATCAAGAACAACATGCTACAACACTCCAACATGACAACAAAATACATGGCAGGGATCCACTCAAGATGCTTGATAAAAGATGAACACTGAGCTACGGCTAATTCACTCAATAGTAGGTTCAAACAATCATGGCAAAAGTGCAAAAGATATCAGGTTTTAGACTTAGTGAAATAAACATAACAGGAATTTAACATCAGGAAGCAATGTTTAGAGCATGAAAACTACATGCTACAGGAACATACCATGGTAAAGCAAGGCATGGCATGAAGCCACTCAAAGCATACAACAAAAGTCCCTTACTGACCATAAGCCAAAAGGGATCAGAAAATACAATTGCAACCACGTGAACATAGCAATTATCGTTAACAGATTCAGACTTGGTGAAAAACTGGAACATGGCAAAACAGATATCAAGTAGGCATGTTTACGAGCTCGATGCACTCACCACAAGGCAAGACATGACAAACTAAGCATACACCCAGCAAGTAGACATGGCATAGAAGCTAAACATGGCAAGAACAACAACATAGCATGCACGGATCAACTACAACAAGCTCGGCAAAATTGCTAAACATGTTAACAATCTGCCAGGAACATTTTATAGCAAAAGTAGAGCTCGATTGACTCAAGCTAGGGTGCTCCATAAATGCAAACAAGGACATGAATGTATAGAGCACCACAATATCTACAAAACATCCTTACAGATCATGCTCAAAATAGGCAGGCATCACTTGGTAGCAACATGAACACATGGCATAAAATAATGACACGGCAATGACTTAGAATATTTCTAAGTCCCTGAAATCAGTAACAATAAGTAAGCTACTTTGCATGCTTGTGCTAGTCACCACAGAGATCACAAAAATACATGGCATACACCCCCTGTAAAGATGGCATGGCATACTTCAAATCACATGTAGAGCTCAAGTTCATAGCATGCACACATTAATCGTGGCAAAAATGACAAATGTCCAATTACTGATATGAAACTAAAACTAACAGAAACTAGCACTCTTCCAACAGCATTTAGGGCATCAAGATGAGCTTAAATGAATATGATGCAATGAGATGAAATGAAGTACTCGCCGAGACGAACATTTCGATATGCTAAACGCACGGATAGGGGCCACGGTTGCAGAGATATGATGCGTTGAAATGAGCAAAAATTATTAGGGTTCAGGCAAAGTTAGGTCAACCTAACGATCTAGATCTGGATCCAGATCGGGCACGGAAACCGAGGGCACCGAAAAACACTATAGCTGCCGGAGTTCGTCGCGGGACGTCGCCGGAGTACTTGAAGATGCCGGATCCGGGGGAGGAGAGGCCAGGGACGGCGTGTGGCGGTGAGGGGGCGACGATGGGTGGCTCCGGCGCGGGGCAGCCGGCGGCGAGGAGATGCGGGCGCGGCGGTCGCCGACGAGGGCGCGGGCGGCGGCCGGAGCAGGGAGCTCGCCGGCGCGGGCGAAGGGACGAGGCGGCGCGGGCGGCGCGCCTGGAGATGGGCTCGGGGGCCGGCTACGGCCTCGGCGGGCCTCGCACAGGAGGCGGCCGACAGTGCCACGTGGCGCCTGGCGATTGGTGCGGCGGGGTGGAGCGGACGTGTCTGGCCGGCCCGGTTTTGTCCGGCGACGCGAGGGGAGCGGGGAGACTAGGGTTTCATCCGGATTTCGGGGAAGGGATCTATATATAGAGGTAGAGGGAGCTAGGAGAGTCCAAATGAGGTGCGGTTTTCGGCCACGCGATCGTGATCGAACAACCGAGATGAAGGAGGGGGTTTAGGTGGGTTTTGGGCCACTTTGAAGGGGTGTTGGACTGCAACACACACGAGGCCTTTTCGGTTCCTCGGTTAACCGTTGGAGTATCAAACGAAGTCCAAATGGCACGAAACTTGATATGCGGTCTACCGGTAGTAAACCAAGGTCGCATGACAAGTCTCGGTCCAATCCGAAAATGTTTAACACCCGCACATGAAAAGAGGTAGAAAGGGACACCGGAGGACATAGGAGCGCCGGAATGGAAAACGGACAACGGGGAAAATGCTCGGATGCATGAGACGAACACGTATGCAGATGCAATGCACAAGATGACATGATATGAGATGCAAGACAAAGACAAAAGCACACGCAGACAAAAACCCAACAACGAGGAAATATCATAACTTAGTGCCGGAAAAGGCAAGAGTTGGAATACAAATATGACAGGTTACATACGGGGTGTTACATATACCTTCAAGCACTCACCTGCCCGGCAACGGCGCCAGAAAAGATCTTGATGTCTACTACGAAACTTTGTTCTTGTAGACACGTGTTGGGCCTCCAAGTGTGGAGTTTTGTAGGACAGTAGCAATTTTCCCTCAAGTGGATGACCTAAGGTTTATCAATCCATGGGAGACGTAGGATGAAGATGGTCTCTCTCAAACAACCCTGCAACCAAATACAAGAAATCTCTTGTGTCCCCAACACACCTAATACAATGGCAAATTGTATAGGTGCACTAGTTCGGCAAAGTGATGGTGATAAAAGTGTAATATGGACGGTAGAAATATATATTTATAATCTGAATAAATAAAAACAGCAAGGTAGCAAGTAGTAAACATGCACAAAAACGGTATTGCAATGCTTGAAAAGGAGGCCTAGGGTCTGTAATTTCACTAGTGCAATCTCTCAACAATGCTAATATAATTGGATCATATAACCATCCCTCAACGTGCAACGAAGAATCACTCCAAAGTTCGTATATAGCGGAGAACATAAGAAGAAATCGTCTGTAGGGTACGAAACCACCTCGAAGCTATTCTTTCCGATCGATCTATCCAAGAGTTCGTACTAAAATAACACCAAATAATTTCAGATTCATAATGCTCAATCCAACACAAAGAACCTCAAAAAGTGCCCCAAGATTTCTATTGGAGAAAGAAAGGACAAGAACGTGCATCAACCCCTATGCATAGATTACCCCAATGTCACCGCGGGAATCCGCGAGTTGAGTGCCAAAACACATGTCAAGTGAATCAATATGATACCCCATTGTCACCACGAGTATTCATATGCAAGAAATATATAAAGTGCTCTCAAATCCATTGTAACGCCCCATATGTAACATGCCATATTTGTATTCCAACTCTTGCCATTTCCGGCACTAAGTTATGATTTTCCTCGTTGTCGGGATTTTGTCTTCGTGTTGCTTTCGTCTTTGTCATGCATCTCATATCATATCATCATGTGCACCGCATTTTCATACATGTACGTCTCATGCATCCGAGCATTTTCCCCGTTGTCCGTTTTGCATTCCGGCGCTCCTATGTCCTCCTGTGTCCCCTTTTACCTCTTTTCGTGTGCGGGTGTTAAACGTTCTCGGATTGGACAGAGACTTGCCAAGCGGCCTTGGTTTACTACCAGTAGACCGCATGTCAAGTTTCATGCCCTTTGGACTTCATTTGATACTCCAACGGTTAACCGAGGAACCGAAAAGGCCTTGTGTGTGTTGCAGCCCAACACCCCTCCAAAGTGGCCCAAAACCCACCAAAAACCCCTCCATCATCTCGGTCGTTCGATCACGACCGCGTGGCCGCAAACCGTGCTCAATTTGGAGTCTCCTAGCTCCCTCTACCTATATATATGTGCCTTCCCCCGAAATTTCGTGGTACAAACCCTGGTGTCTTCCTCCTCACGCCGCCGGACACATCCATCCCGAGTCGGACGTGTCCGCACCACCACGCCGGACCAATCCCACCTCGCCACATCACCGCCGCCGGGCCTCTCTCTCCACCGCGCCGCTGGGCCCGCGTGGCCCATCGCCGGCCTGCCCCTGGGCCGAACCGGGCCGCGCCCCGCGCCGCCGCCCTGCGCCTCGCCGGCCGCCGCCCCGCAGCTCCGCCGCTCCCGTCCTCCGCCTCCTCTCGCCGATGCCGTCCGAGCCGCGCCGCCCTCATCGCCGGCAGGTGCACCGGTGACGGATCCGGTGCCGCCGACCCTCTCCCCCGACGCCGGCGGCCACAGTTCCAGCCACCGCGAGCCTCCATGGCGACGAACCTCGGGAATCGCGCCTCAGATCCAGATCCGGATTATTGGGGTTGACTTTGTCCCAGTTTTCCTTTATTTTTAGCATATTTCATCATGCCATAACTTTGCATCCATGGCTCCGTTTTGGACGTGTAGCATGTCAAAATGTTCGCCTCGATGTGTACTTAATTTCATCCCATTGCACCATGTTCATTTGAGTTCATCTTAATGCCCTAAATGCTGTTGCAAGAGTGCTATGCAATATTAGTTTCAGATTCTTATCAGGATTTGGACATTTGTCATTTTTGCCATGATTAATGTGTGCATCCTATGAACTTGAGCCCTACATGTGTTTTGAAGTATGCCATGCCATCTTTACAGGGGTGTATGCCATGTATTTTTGTGATCTTTGTGGTGACTAGCACAAGCATGCAAAGTAGCTCTCGTAATGTTGCTGATTTCAGGGACTTAGAATTCTTCTAAGTCTTTGCCCTGTTAATATTTTTATGTCATGTATTCATGTTGCTACAGAGTGATCCATGCCTCTTTTGAGCATGTTTAGTAAGGATGTTTTTGAGATATTGTTGTGCTCTATCCATCTGTGTCTTTGTTTGCAATTATGGAGCACCCTAGAATGACTCAATCGAGCTCTACTTTTGCTATAAAATGTTCCTGGCAGATTGTTTACGTGTTAAGCAATTTTGCCGAGGTTGTTATAGTTTATCCGTGCATGCTATGAGAGTGTTGTTGCCATGTTTAGCTTCTATGCCATGTCTACTTGCTGGGTGTATGCTTAGTTTGTCATGCAATGCCTTGTGATGAGTGCATCGAGCTCGTAAACATGCCTTCATAATTCTGTTTATGCCATGTCCAGTTTTCTGCCAAGTCTGAATCTGTTAACGAAAGTTGCTATGTTCACATAGTTGCCATTGTATTTTCTGATCCCTTTTGGCTTATGGTCAGTAAGGGACTTTTGTTTTATGATTTGAGTAGCTTCATGCCATGCCTTCCTTTGCCATGATATGTTCCTGTAGCATGTTGTTATCTTGCTCTAAACACTGCTTCCTGATGTTAAATTCCTGACATGTTTTTATTTTTCACTAAGTCTGTAACCTGATATCTTTTGCACTTTTGCCATGCTTGTTTGAACCTGATATTGTGTGATTTAGCCGTAGCTCAGTGTTCATCTTTTGTCAAGCATCTTGAGTGGATCCCTGCCATGTGCTTTGTTGCTATGTTAGAGTGCAGTAGCTTATCTTTCTTGATGCATTTAGATGGCATCGTGCTGTTAATCGCAGATCGGTGCCATATTTGTTTTGCTTGTCATTTGCAAACCGTGCATCCGTTTCCAGTGATCTTTGTATCGATTTCGACCGAAATCAACTCATCTTTCTAGTGGCACTCTTGGTTTTCCAAGTTCAGGCCAGCTTCAATCTTTCCTTTCCGAAACACGCATATGCATTGCATATCACATCCCGCATATCATACCATGTTTTGCATCATGTTGCTTGTGCATTGCATCGTGGTTGATTGTATCCCTTTGCTTGTGTTCTTGATTTGGGTAGAGTCGGGAGACGAGTACGTGATCGAGGAACCCGTTGAGTACGCTTACGAGGATCAAGCTAACGTCAACTCGGAGAACTTTGCAGGCAAGATGACCATACCCTCGAAATCACTTCTATCTTTGCTTGCTAGATGCTCGCTCTTTTGCTATGCCTATGCTACGATACCTACCACATGCTTTATCATGCCTCCCATCTTGCCATGTCAAACCTCTAACCCACCTTGTCCTAGCAAACCGTTGTTTGGCTATGTTACCGCTTTGCTCAGCCCCTCTTATAGCGTTGCT
Source organism: Triticum urartu (assembly GCF_056163025.1). Taxonomy (NCBI): domain Eukaryota; kingdom Viridiplantae; phylum Streptophyta; class Magnoliopsida; order Poales; family Poaceae; genus Triticum; species Triticum urartu. The sequence goes on along the minus strand of NC_141876.1, from coordinate 460,014,719 downwards.
AGTTGCAGGTGAAGATTGGAGTTTGTTCCTTGTTGGAACATGTTTATTGTTGGGATATCACTATTATATCTTGTCTATTTTAGTGCATCTATATACTTGGTAAAGGGTGGAAGGCTCGGCCTTATGCCTGGTGTTTTGTTCCACTCTTGCCACCCTAGTTTCCGTCATACCGGTGTTATGTTCCTTGATTTTTGCGTTCCTTACACAGTTGGGTTATAATGGGAACCCCTTGACAGTTCGCCTTGAATAAAACTCCTCCAGCAAGGCCCAACCTTGGTTTTACCATTTGCCACCTAGCCTCTTTTCCCTTAGGTTCCGCGGACTCAAGGGTCATCTTTATTTTAAACCCCCGGGCCAGTGCTCCTCTGAGTGTTGGTCCAAGACAGAGCCACTTGCAGCGCCACCTCGGGGAAACTTGAGGGTTGGTTTTAGTTGTACGTAGTGTTCATCCGGTGTGCCCTGAGAATGAGATATGTGCAGCTCCTATCGGGATTTGTCGTCACAGCGGGTGGTCTTGCTCGACTTGTTTTACCATTGTCAAGGTGTCTTGTAACCGGGATTCCGAGTCTGATCGGGCCATCATGGGAGAAGGAATATCCTTGTTGACCGTGAGAGCTTGTGATGGGCTAAGTTGGGACACCCCTGCAGGGATTTGAACTTTCGAAAGTCGTGCCCATGGTTATGGGCAGATGGGAATTTGTTAATGTCCGGTTGTAGAAAACCTGAAACTTAACCTAATTAAAATGAATCAACAGAGTGTGTGGCCGTGATGGTCTCTTTTCGGCGGAGTCCGGGAAGAGAACACGGTCTCGAGTTATGCTTGAACGTAGGTTGTTCTAGGATCACTTCTTGATCATAGTTTCATGACCGTGCCTTTCCTCTCTCTTCTCGCTCTCATTTGCGTATGTTAGCCACCATATATGCTAGTGCTTGCTGCAACTCCACCTCATACCTTTTTCCCCTACCTATAAGCTTAAATAGTCTTGATCGCGAGGGTGTGAGATTGCTGAGTCCCCGTGACTGACAGATTCCTTCCAAAACCAGATGCAGGGACCGATGACACCATTCCAGGAGATGCGATTGAGCTCAAGTGGGAGTTCGATGAGGACTCAGGACGATACTACGTTTCCTTTCTAGACGATCAGTAGTGGAGCCCAGTTGGGTCGATTGGGGACATTATGCATTGGGGTTGTCTTTATTTTGGTTCCGTAGTCAGACCTTGATTGTATCTGGATGATTGTAATGATATATTTATGTTATTGTGTGACGTGGCGATTGTAAGCCAACTATGTACTTCTTTTCTTATTCAGTACATGGGTTGTGTGAAGATTACCCTACTTGCGACATTGCTTACAATGCGGCTATGCCTCTAAGTCGTGCTTCGACATGTGGGAGATATAGCCGCATTGTGGGTGTTACATCCATAAAAAGTATCCAATCCGATAAAATGAAATCTCAAAGGGAAAACTCAATTCATCACAAGATAGAGAGGGGAAAACACCATATGATCCGACTATATTAACAAACCCGCGATACATCAAGATCGTGACATCTCAAGAGCACGAGAGAGTGAGATTAAACACATAGCTATTGGTACAAACCCTCAGCCCCGAGGGTGGACTACTCCCTCCTCATCATGGTGGCCACTGAGATGACGAAGATGGCCACCGGTGATGATCCCCCCCGGTGGAGTGCCGGAACGGGGTCTAGATTGGTTTCTCGTGGCTACAGAGCCTTGCGACAGCGAAACTTCTGATCTAGGGTTACCCCGAGTGTTTTTGGAATATTTGGTGATTTATAGGTCAAATAGGGGGTGTGGGAGGCCACCGAGGTGGGCACAACCCACCTGGGCGCGCCTGGGCCCCCAGGTGCGTCCTGGTGGGTTGTGCCCTCTCGGGGCACCCCCAGGTGCTTCTCTGGCCCACTGGATGTCTTTTGGTCCATAAATAATCCACAAAAAGTTTCACGGTGTTGGACTCCGTTTGATATTGATTTCCTGTGATGTAAAAAACAAGCAAAAAACAGCAATTGATAATGGGCACTAGGTCAATAGGTTAGTCCCCAAAAATGATATAAAGTTGCTATAAAATGATTGTAAAACTTCCAAGAATGATAATATAACATCATGAATACTTCATAAATTACTGATACGTTGGAGACGTATCACCAACTTACTTTACTTTTCCTCTGCTTGGAGAGCAAAAAAGGTTAGTCAAGTAAATGATAAGAGAGGTACATGCTTGGGCGAAAGGGCTATTATAATCCATTCAATGCATCTACACAAGAAATTTTCTTTAACTTGACCATACATTGATGATGTTTGAAGATCTTATGGTTTCAACTCTAGTCTACCCTAACTTGTTTGGGACTAAAAATATTTGTTGTCTTCGTTGTTTTTGTCCAAGTTACAATAATCTTTGTTGTATATTATAGATAGGAATACCCACATGTGAACTTCAGTAAAATAATACCACCATTTGTTGTATGGTCTTACTATAACTTAAAACCCTTTTTACATTATATTATTGTAACTTGCTTGAGCTCAACGTAAAGTAATTTTTTTGGAAATGGAGGCGTGCCCCCGACCTCTACATCATGATTATGCATGCACCCATCTTATTAAACAAACCACGAAGTATCACAAAGGCTTAAAAGTATTACAACTCGCAAGCAAGCGGAGTGAATCAAATAAATAAAAGAGAAAAAACAGGCGGACAATCACCACCGGTATGGCAATATGAAGGATAAGCTTCCTTGACTCCTATCCTATTATACAACCGCCATCCGAACCGGTTGAATATAGCTCGTGTTACCATCTCCCACTGGTTGCACCCAATAACCAAAGGCTCCCTGGAGTCCATAGGAGTGAGTAAGGACCACGTACGGATCCATGCGGTAGCTCTAAAGATTACCTGCAAGAAAGTTAAAGTATGTTGTCTGTTTAAAATCAAATCATTCCTACAGTTCCATATAGCCCACAGAAGCGCACATATTCCAATCTGAATACGAGCCACAGTAGTATGTTCAACCCTAGCTAACCACGTTCCAAACAACGACTCAATGTCAACTGCAGGATTAATGTTGAAGGCTATATGAATGGTTCTCCAAAGCAATTTGGCAAGTGGGCATTCAAGGAATAAATGTTGTATTGTTTCATCATGATCACAGAAACAACGTGAACTACCTACCCATCACCTCTTGATTAAGTTGTCCTTGGTGAGCATTACTTGCTTGTGGACAAACCACATAAAAATTCTAATATGCAAGGAAACCTTAATCTTCCAAATAAGCAACCATCTTGAGATTGAGCCAGAATTAATCAAATCCATATAGAAAGATTTCACCGTAAAAACCCCATTCTTAGCTAGTTTCCATTGCGTCGAATCCGGCTAGTCGGAAAGTTGAACATCTATTAATCTCTGAACCAAGTGCAACCAGGTAGTCCATCGCTCACCCACTAATGCATGTCTGAACTGAATATTCAAGGGAGTCGTTTGTAAAACTGTGCCTATGTAATCCTCCTTACGTTGCATAATGTTATAAAGGGTGGGATATTGTACGGCCAGGGGTGTCTCTCCTAACCACTTTTCCTCCCAAAATCTTGTTGACATCCCATTGCCAACCAAGAATTTGACCCTACGAAAGAACAAGTCCTTCGTTCTCATAAGCCCTTTCCAGAATGGTGAGTCAGTTGGTCTCATGGTAACCGGGGTGAGCGGTTTCGACTACACATATTTGTTGCGCAAAATTTGTGCCCACATGCCCTTCGGCTCTGTCTCCAACCTGTAGAGCCATTTGCTCATAAGGCATTTATTCTTGATTTCTAAGTTCTCAATACCAAGACCCCCCCTAGTCTTTTGGCCGGCAAAGGATGTCCCATCGCGCCAATCGATATTTCCTTTTGGCCTCATCTGACTGCCAGAAGAACCGAGACCTGAAGAAATCAAGTCGCTTCCATACCCCTTTCGGAATTTTGAAGAAATATAGTAGGAACATCGGCATACTAGTTAGTACCGAATTAATCAGCACTAGCCGACCTCCATAAGACATAAGCTTGCCCTTCCAGCAGCTCAGATTTTTCTCAATTCGATCTTCGATACACTTCCATTCTTTATTAGACAACTTACGGTGGTGAATTGGTATGCCCAAATAACTAAATGGTAAATAACCTAATTCACATCCGAACAGTTGTCTATAGGTGTCTTGCTCGTCTTTGGCCTTCCCAAAGCAGAACAACTCACTCTTGTGAAAGTTTATCTTTAAACCAGACAATTGTTCGAAGAGACATAATATAAGTTTCATATTGCGCGCTTTAGCAATGTCATGTTCCATGAATAAGACAGTGTCGCCAGCATACTACAAGATCGATACTCCTCCATCAACCAGACGAGGAACTAAGCCCTCCACTTGACCATGTTGTTTGGCCTTGCCAATAAGAATGGCCAACATATCGACCACTATATTAAACAAGAGAGGAGACATGGAATCTCCTTGTCTCAAACCCTTGTGTGTCTAAAAGTAATGACCGATCTTATCGTTAACCTTGATTCCGACAGTACCATTCTGGACTTGAGAACCCACTTGGTTCCGCCAAGCCTCACTAAATCCTTTCATGTGCATTGCCTACTGAAGGAAAGGCCATTTAACTTTATCATATGCCTTCTCAAAATCCGCTTTGAAGATAACCCCATCTAGCTTCTTTGAATGGATTTCATGAAGCGTTTCATGCAAAACGACCACCCCTTCAAGTATGTGTCGCCCTGGCATGAACACTGTTTGACTCAGTTGTACCACTGAATGAGCAACTTCTGTCAATCTATTGGTACCAACCTTTGTGAAAATTTAGAAACTCACATTAAGAAGACATATGGGCCTAAATTGTTCGATCCGAACCATTTCTTCTTTCTTTGGCAACAACCTAATCATGCCAAAGTTAAGATGAAACAACTCGAGATGACCACGAAAGAAGTCATGAAACATAGGTCAGGGAGTCCTGGATTAGGGGGTCTCCGGACAGCCGGACTATATCCTTTGGCCGGACTGTTGGACTATGAAGATACAAGATTGAAGACTTCGTCTCATGTCCGGATGGGACTCTACTTGGCGTGGAAGGCAAGCTAGGCAGTACGGATATGGATATCTCCTCCTTTGTAACCGACCTTGTGTAACCCTAGCCCCCTTCGGTGTCTATATAAATCGGAGGGTTTTAGTCCGTAGGACAACATACAATCATACCATAGGCTAGCTTCTAGGGTTTAGCCTCTCTCATCTCGTGGTAGATCAACTCTTGTAACACTCATATCATCAAGAATAAATCAAGCAGGACGTAGGGTTTTACCTTCATCAAGAGGGCCCGAACCTGGGTAAAACATCGTGTCCCATGCCTCCTGTTACCATCCGCCTCAGACGCACAGTTCGGGACCCCCTACCCAAGATCCGCCGGTTTTGACACCGACATTGGTGCTTTCATTGAGAGTTCCTCTGTGTCATCGCCGTTAGGCTTGATGGCTCCTACGATCATCGATAGTGATGCAGTCCAGGGTGAGACTTTTCTCCCCGGACAGATCTTTGTGTTCGGCAGCTTCGCACTGCGGGCCAACTCGCTTGGCCATCTGGAGCAGATCGAAAGTTACGCCCCTGGCCACCAGGTCAAGTTTGGAAGCTTAAACTATACGGCCGATATCCGTGGAGACTTGATCCTCGACGAATTCGAGCCCCTACCTTGTGCGCTACGCGGTCACGATGAGTACGATTTAGCTCTACCATCAGACCGTATTCAGGAGATCGCACCGGCGGCCGCTCCGAGCCTCAATTCAGAGCCAGTTGCGCCATCCATGGACGGGTGGATAGACCCCATCACAGAGGCTGTATCCTCAGCGGCGATCGAGCCAAATATCGACCTTACCCTTCACGAGAGCCGTGTTGTCAAACTGCCGGATCCTTCTCCGGCCACGGACTCCGAACCGCCTGCGCCCGTTCCTGTCGAATCCGATTGGGCGCCGATCATGGAGTTTACCTCCGCGGATATTAAGGTCTCTCTCCTTGTCAGGAGAGTCCTGTCCGAACTATGTCCGGCAGGATTGGGATGCGGATGACAAAGAAATTCACCGCCCACCCACCACCCACTTAGTAGCCACTATTGATGACTTAACCAACATGCTCGACTTCGACTCCGAAGACATCGACGGTATGGACGACAATGCGGGAGGCGAAGAGGAACCACTGCCCACGGGGCACTGGATAGCCACCTCATCATACGATATATACATGGTGGACACACCCAAAGAAGGCAATGGCGACGAGACAACAGAGGATGACCCCTCCAAGAAGCAACCCAAGCGCCGGCGTCAGCGGCACCGCTCTAAGTCCTGCCAAGGCAAAAGTGGCACAGGAGATAATAGCACTCCAGACAGTGATGAAGACGGCAACAATCCCCTCCAGCAAGATTTAGGGCAGGATGATGGAGAGGCCAGCCCTCCTGAGAGAGCGGCAGATGGAGAGGAGGAGGATGATAATTACATGCCTCCCTCCGAAGACGAGGCAAGCCTCGACGACGACGAATTCGTCGTGCCAGAGGATCCCGTCGAACAAGAGCGCTTCAAGCGCAGGCTTATAGCCACGACAAATAGCCTTAAGAAAAAGCAGCAGCAGCTTCAAGCTGATCAAGATTTTCTAGCTGACAGATGGACTGAAGTCCTGGCAGCCGAGGAATATAAACTCGAACCCCCCTCCAAGAGTTACCCAAAGTGCAGGTTGCTACCCCGACTGGAGGAGGAAGCACCGAAACCTACATCCCCGGCGTATGACGCGGCTGATCGGCCACCTCGTGGCCGTGACAGAGAAACATTCCAGCTAAAAGCTCAGCCCGCACCCCGACGCCATTCAAATAAAAAGGCATGGGGAAATACGCCAGACCTGCGAGATGTATTGGAGGACAAAGCAAAACACACAAGATCGATATACGGATCACGGGGGCGCGCCACTATGCGAGACGATAATCATCATGCCGGATACAGTAAAAGTAAGTCTGGCCGGGCCAAACACAGCAGGCAAGACTCATTTGAGCTGCATCGCGATATACCCCAGTACAGAGGCGCCGCACACCCCTTATGCTTCACAGAAGAAGTAATGGATCATCAAATCCCAGAGGGTTTCAAACCCGTAAATATAAAATCATACGACGACACAACAGATCCTGCGGTATGGATCGAGGATTTCCTCCTGCATATCCACATGGCACGCGGTGATGATCTACACGCCATTAAATACCTCCCATTCAAACTCAAAGGACCTGCTCGGCATTGGCTCAATAGCTTGCCAGTAGAGTCCATTGGCTGTTGGGAAGATCTGGAAGCCGCATTCCTCGACAACTTTCAGGGCACTAATGTGCGACCACCAGATGCCGATGACTTGAGCCACATAATTCAGCAGCCAGAGGAATCGGCTAGGCAATTCTGGACATGGTTCCTAACAAAGAAAAATCAAATCGTCGACTGTCCGGATGTAGAGGCCCTAGCAGCTTTCAAGCACAACATCCGCGATGAGTGGCTAGCCCGGCACCTTGGTCAGGAAAAGCCGAAATCTATGGCAGCCCTCACGACACTCATGACCCGCTTTTGTGCGGGAGAAGACAGCTGGCTGGCTCGCAGTAATAACATATCAAAGAACCATGGTACTTCGGATACCAAGGACGGAAATAGCAGGTCACATCACAACAAACATAAGCGCCGCATTAACAACGACAATACCGAGGATACGGCAGTCAATGCCGGATTCAAAGGCTCTAAACCCGGTTAGCGGAAAAAGGCATTCAAAAGAAGCACTCCGGGCCTGTCCAGTTTGGACCCTATACTCGATTGCTCGTGACAAATACACGGCACCCCCGACAAGCCAGCCATCCACACCAACAGAGACTGTTGGGTGTTCAAGCAGGCCGGCAAGATAAATGCCGACAACAAAGATAAGGGGTCACATAGCAATGACGAGGAGGAGCCCCAGCAACTGAACACCAGAGGACAGAAGAGGTTCCCCCCTCAAGTGCGGACGGTGAACATGATATACGCAACCCACATCCCCAAGAGGGAGTGGAAGCGTGCGCTCAGGGACGTATATGCGTTGGAGCCAGTCGCCCCAAAGTTCAACCCATGGTCTTCCTGTCCGATCACCTTCGATCGCAGGGACCACCCCACTAGTATCCGTCATGGTGGATTCGCCGCACTGGTCCTCGACCCAATCACTGATGGATTTCACCTCACTCGAGTCCTTATGCATGGCGGCAGCAGCCTAAACCTGCTTTATCAGGACACAGTGCACAAAATGGGTATAGACCCCTCAAGGATCAAACCCACAAAAACGACCTTTAAAGGTGTCATACCAGGTGTAGAGGCCCATTGGATAGGCTCAGTCACACTGGAAGTGGTTTTCGGATCCCCGGATAACTTCCGAAGCGAAGAGTTAATCTTCGACATAGTCCCGTTCCGCAGTGGCTACCATGCACTGCTTGGGCGAACCGCATTCACAAGATTCAATGCGGTACCGCATTATGCATATCTCAAGCTCAAGATGCCAGGACCTCGGGGGGACATCGCAGTCAATGGAAACACAGAGCGCTCTCTCCGCACGGAGGAGCACACTGCGGCCCTCGCAGCAGAAGCACAAAGCAGCCTCTTAAGGCAATCCACTAGTTCGGCGATTAAGGACCCGAACAACTTCAAGCACGCCCGAAGTAATCGACAACTGGACCGCCTGGCACGTTTCGAGCTTGCATAGCAATGTGGCCCCCACCCCGGTCCCAGCCAAATGGCGAAACCCATGCCACGCGTACATAATTACGCATTAAAAATACCATGGGCACAGGCGGGGAGGGGGGCACGACTACGGCACGCCCCAAGACACGGCTTAAACCGCACTAGGGGCTTCCCGCTTTGTTATTTTTCTCTTTTCAGGACTTTAATCTCTGGAAACCCTGTCCGGCAACATGATTGCCGAACACATGATGCAGCAACCAAGGAGGCAGAAAGCTACGTCACACCACGGAACTCCCAGGTGGATTACGATAACGAGTGAAATACTTGCTTTAATACTATTCCTCAGCTTGCCCTTGGAGGGGATATAGTCCTACTTTTTGCTTATCACACTACCTGTATCATTCTGCTTTAACGCACATTTTTGAATAAAAAATGCATAGCATTAAGACTATTATTGCATTCTTATTATATATATATATATGTTCATTCATCACATCTAGCACCCGTACACTCTGGTACGGCCAATACGCTAGGGGCTTAAGCATACCCCATAATACGGCGTGAGAAGTCCGAACACTTTCGACAGTGCGGCACCCCAAACTTATAACATTATATGCATCAGCTCTGAATCATGTCTTGGGTCAATAGTTGGGTTTGCCCGGCTCCCATGTTTTGGTACCTTACGTTCTGCTATATCGGCTAAGGTAGCACTCGGAGAACTACTGCGATTGTGCCCCGGTTCTACTGGGCTAAGCACCTCAGTAGAGAAAGCTAAAACTGACTGTCATGATAAGGCGAGAGACTGGTCGCTGTTCGAGAGGTTTTCGAGTCCTTAAAGACTTATGCCGCTTAGAGCGAGGAGTCGGCCCTGTCCGGCTTAAGGCGTGTATTGCGCTCCGAATTCGGCCTTCCGAATACTAGGGGCTTCACCGAAATTTAAAATTATAGAATTCTATGGCTAAGTGAGAGTGATAACGCATTATAGTCTGATTGCCTTATTCATTGTACTGAGCACCTCCCTCGAAGGACCCAACAATGGGAACAAGAGTGCTCAGGTTTATCCCGAACACCCCAGCACTCGTGGCATGGGGGCAGAAGCCGACGACTAGCCATCTCTCAGATTTGATAAACAGCCGAACAGAAGGTAATATTTTAAATTCGATCAAGCGTTGCATAGCGCATATGAACAAGTTTTCATATAGGATTACGCAAGCAAGTTTACTCAAATATTACATCTTTCGTACACTCGTCCGCTACAAGACGGGCACCCTTCAGGACACCCTCATAGTACATCTCGGGGTGGCGATGCTCCTTGCCCTCCGGCGGCCCTTCCTTCACCAGCTTCACGGCGTCCATCTTGGCCCACTGCACCTTCACACGGGCGAAAGCCCGGCGTGCACCTTCGATGCAGATGGACCGCTTGATGACTTCTAGCCGTGGGCAGGCATCCACAAGCCGCCTCACCAGGCCGAAGTAGCTGTTGGGAAGGGCGTCGCCAGGCCACATCCGGACTATAAAGCCCTTCATGGCCTGTTCGGCCGCCTTGTGTAGCTCGACCAACTGCTTTAGCTGGTCGCTCATAGGCACCGGGTGTTCGGTCCCAGTATACTGAGACCAGAACAACTTCTCCATTGAGCTTCCCTCCTCGGCCCAGTAAAATTTCGCGGCATCCGACATGCTGTGGGGAAAATCCGCGAATGCTCCTGGAGAGCTCCGGATTCGGGTAAGTAACAAGTAATTTACTTTCACATGCTTGCTTTGCATATAGAATGCCTTACCCGCCGCTATCTTCTTCATCGCATCAATCTCCTGGAGGGCCTTTTGGGCTTCGGCCTTGGCACTCTTTGCACTCTCAAGGGTTGTGGCAAGCTCGGACCCTCGCGTCTTCAAGTCAAGCTTCAACGCCTCGTGCTTCGTCACTAGAGCGTGGAGCTCTTGCTGCACCTCGCCCACCCGTGCCTCATGCCTTTCCCGCTCGGTGCGCTCCTTGGCCGCTTTGTTTTCGGCCTCGGATAGCGCTTGCTTCAGGGTCGCCACCTCGGTCGTGGCCCCTGGCAAATTTACGATGATCCTATCATTTTGCAATCGCATTCTTTTTATATATATCCATATACTTGGTACTACTTACCTTTGTTCTCCTCGAGCTGCCTCTTGGCAAGGCCGAGCTCTTCCTTGGACCCTTTGAGGTCCTGCTTCAGTGCGGCGACCTCCGCAGTCAGTGCGGTAGAGGCCAGCAGCGAAGCCTGCATACGCATATAGACATACTTATATTAGACTCCTGCAATATTGTTTGATCCTCTGTTCGGCTTTTCTTGGTGAACACCAATAAGAGCATCAGGGGCTACTGTCTATGCAGTAATACTTTTCCTATATTTCAAAAACTTACCTCAAAGCATGTTAGAAGGCTGGCACAGGCTTCAGTCAGTCCGCTCTTGGCGGACTGAACCTTCTGGACCACCGTACTCATAATAGTGCGGTGCTCTTCGTCGATGGAAGCGCTGTGAAGCGCTCCCAGCAGATTGTCCGGTGCCTCTGGATGGACAGAGGTCACCGGCACAGGCGTCTTGCCCCTTTTGGAAGGAGGCCGCCTGCCCGAGTCCGGAACCACTGGAGGTTCCGGCGCGGTGTTCGGCTGAGGGCCGAACTCGAAGTCCTCAGGAGCCTTGCTCCCTCTGCTCCCGGAGTCCAGAAGGTCGCCTTGAGGCGCCTCCGGGACTGTCTCCCCTCGACCCGGTGCCTCTTGAGACAACACCTCGGCGTTGTCCGTAGGGCAAGGGGAGGTGGCGGTCGGAAGTGGATTGCTATCCATATCCGACGAGTCCAGGGAGTCGCCCGACGAGGATAGGTCGATACGGGCTCGGGGCGGTCTGCATAATCATAAATCGGCATTAGGAGAAGCAGTGCGACAAAGGTATACTATGAGTTACTCTGGTATCCGAATACTTACGACTTCGCCAGGGGCTTGGCCCTGAGCAGCCACTCGTCTTTGCCTTCGGCGGCGGTGGTGGAGTAGTCTGGAAGGAGAGTCCTTCCCTTCTTGGACCCTTCGCCCCCCCGAGTGGGGGCGTGATGACCCACAAGTATAGGGGATCTATCATAGTCCTTTCGATAAGTAAGAGTGTCGAACCCAACGAGGAGTAGAAGGAAATGATGAGCGGTTTTCAGCAAGGTATTCTCTGCAAGTACTGAAATAAGCGGTAACAGATAGTTTTGTAATAAGGTAAATTGTAACGAGCAACAAGTAACAAAAGTAAATAAGGTGCAGCAAGGTGGACCAATCCTTTTTGTAGCAAAGGACAAGCCGTAAAGAACTCTTATAATAGGAAAAGCGCTCCCGAGGACACATGGGAATATCGTCAAGCTAGTTTTCATCACGTTCATATGATTCGCGTTCGATACTTTGATAATTTGATATGTGGGTGGACTGGTGCTTGGGTGCTGTTCTTACTTGAACAAGCATCCCACTTATGATTAACCTCTATTGCAAGCATCCGCAACTACAACAAAAGTATTAAGGTAAACCTAACCATAGCATGAAACATATGGATCCAAATCAGCCCCTTACGAAGCAACGCATAAACTAGGGTTTAAGCTTCTGTCACTCTAGCAACCCATCATCTACTTATTACTTCCCAATGCTTTCCTCTAGGCCCAAATAATGGTGAAGTGTTATGTAGTCGACGTTCACATAACACCACTAGAGGCTAGACAACATACATCTTATCAAAATATCAAAAGAATACCAAATTCACATGACTACTAATAGCAAGACTTCTCCCTTGTCCTCAGGAACAAACGTAATTACTCACAAAGCATATTCATGTTCATAATCAGAGGGGTAATAATATGCATAAAGGATCTGAACATATAATATTCCACCAATTAAACCAACTAGCATCAACTACAAGGGGTAATCAACACTACTAGCAACCTACTAGCACCAATCCCGGACTTTGAGAAAAGAATTGGATACAAGAGATGAACTAGGGTATGGAGATGAGATGGTGCTGGTGAAGATGTTGATGGAGATTGCCCTCTCCCGATGAGAGGAGCGTTGGTGATGACGATGGTGATGATTTCCCCCTCCGGGAGGGAAGTATCCCCGGCAGATCAGCTCTGCCAGAGCTCTAGATTGGATCCACCAAGGTTCCACCTCGTGGCAGCGGAGTCTCGTCCCGAAAGGTTGCCTCCTATTTTTTTCTCAACGAAAGACTTCATATCGGAGAAGATGGACGTCGGAGACCCACCAGGGGGCCCACGAGGTAGGGGGCGCGCCCTGGTAGGGGGGCGCGCCCCCGCCCTCGTGAGCTGGGTGTGGGCCCCCTGGACTTCATCTTTGGCGAGGATTTTTCTTTATTTATTTTAAGATATTCCATGCAGTTTCAAGACTTTTGGAGTTCACATAATAGGTCTCTAATATTTGCTCCTTTTCCAGCCCCAGAATTCCAGCTGCCGGCATTCTCCCTCTTTATGTAAACCTTGTAAAATAAGAGAGAATAGCCATAAATATTGTGACATAACGTGAAATAACAGACCATAATGCAATAAATATCAATATAAAAGCATGATGCAAAATGGACGTATCAACTCCCCCAAGCTTAGACCTCGCTTGTCCTCAAGCGAAAAGCCGATAACAATAAATATGTCCCCATGTTTAGACGTAGAGGCGTCAATAAAAATAAAATACGGACATGAAGGCATCATGATTATTCTCATAACAGCAACATATATAGATTTTGTCATATGATTACTTATGTTCAAGCGATGATCTATTCACAATGCAAAAGTATGAATCATAAACCTTATTGGGCTCCAACAAACTATAATCTTAGTCATCGAAACAACTGCAATTTATCATAACATCGGAAAGAGTCTATGTCAGAGCTTAAAAGCAAGTCCACATACTCAACTATCATCTAGTCCTTCATAATTGCTAACACTCACGCGATACTTATGTTTATGGAGTTTTAATCAGACACACAGAAAGATAGGGGCTTATAGTTTTGCCCCACAACCTTTTACCTCAAGGGTAATGTCAACAATAATGGTTCATGCTCCCCTACATCCAATTAGATATATATATCATGTTCTTTCCAACATGCTGAGCTTGCCAAAGGATAAAATGAAAAAGAAAAGGTGAAGATCACCATGACTCTTGCATAAGGTGGAAGATAATAATAAAGGATAGGCCCTTCGCAGAGGGAATCAGAGGTTGCCATGCACTTTTATGGTTGGATGTACAAAATCTCGATGCAAAAGAACGTCACTTTATATTGCCCCTTGTGATGTGAACCTTTATTATGCAGTCCGTTGCTTTTATTACTTCCACATCACAAGATCGTATAAAGCTTATTTCTCCCACACCAATCAATCATACATACTTAGAGCAATTTTTATTGCTTTGCACCGATGACAACTTACTTGAAGGATCTTACTCAATCCATAGGTAGATATGGTGGACTCTCATGGAAAAACTGGTTTAAGGGTATTTGGAAGAACAAGTAGTATCTCTACTTAGTGCTGAGAATTTGGCTAGCATGAGGGGGAAAGGCAAGCTTAACAAGTTAGAGAATCCATGACAACATACTTTATCTCAGATATAAGAAATACATAACTCATTACGTTGTCTTCCTTGTCCAACATCAACTCTTTAGCATGTCATATTTTAATGAGTGCTTCCAATCATAAAAGATGTCAATGATATTATATCTATATGTGAAACCTCTCTTTCCTTATTACTTCCTATTAATTGCAACAATGACCAAAGCTATGTCTGCCAACTCCCAACAACTTTTAATCATCATACTCTTTCTATGTGAAGTCATTACTCTCAATAAGATCAATATGAACTTGTTGTTTCTTTTTATTCTTTTTATCTTTTCTTTTATTTACCCAAGATCATGGAAAAATAATCAGGCCCTTAACTCAACACTAATCTTTATTATATATAGCTCACGGACTCGATTACAAAGAGAGATCATAAAGAAAAACTCAAAACTAGATCATGCCATAAACTTTATTCTACTAGATCAAGATACTACTAATAGGATCGAACTAAGAAAAACGGTAAAGATAGGAGATGTGATTGTGATACGATACCGGGGCACCTCCCCCAAGCTTGGCAGTTGCCAAGGGGAGTGCCCATACCCAGATACTCAATTCTTCTTTGTTGGAGGAGACAGTGGAGGTGTTGTTGATGATGCGGGCTTGTCATCCATCTTCCAAGGCATAGGTCCACCATCATAGAAAGATGATCGAGTCTCCGGAATTCTCAAATCTGCAGCCAAGCTCATTCTTTTGAATCTATATTCATACTCACAGTTTTGGTTTTGAAGGTCATAGACTTGGGCTTGGAGGTGCTCGATCTTTTCATGTAGCTTGAAGATGGCCTCCTCGGTATTCTTGGCATCCGGCTTGTAGTTGGTGAACTCCGCGAGCATCATGTGGCTAGCGTTGATTCCACGCTCCACCATCCTTTGGCACTTGAAAAC
The DNA here is from genome assembly GCF_056163025.1 of Triticum urartu. Lineage (NCBI taxonomy): Eukaryota > Viridiplantae > Streptophyta > Magnoliopsida > Poales > Poaceae > Triticum > Triticum urartu. Next base: position 459,999,481 of record NC_141876.1, on the reverse strand, counting down.
TTGTTGCTCCACTGCTTTGAGCCTCGTCTCCATGCTTCCGGTCCCCTTTGGTCCCTCTTCATCGCGGATGTGCAGCAACCCATCACGCATCTCAATGGTTTGAGGGTGTCGCAACACCTCTGCGAGGTAAGGGTTGATGACCTTCTCGAAGAACTTGTCCTTGGAGGCGCTCGGGGCCGTCACGATAACCTAGATCTGTCAGAAAAATAGCTCGAAACAAGAACATGAGATTTTTGCGTGATACGGGAGTCAAAACCTTTGGGAGAATATACAATGAATTTTTACCGAAAAAAATACGTAACGTGCAAGAAAACGGAGTCCGGAAGGCACACGAGGCGCTCGCAGGGTAGGGGGCGCGCCCAGAGGGGTAGGGCGCGCCCACCACCCTCGTGGGGCCCTCGTGTCCTTCCCGGACTGCTACTTATTTTTCTATTTTTCTAAATATTCCAAAATGGAGAAATATTTCCTTAGAAATTGTTTTGGAGTCGGTTTACTTACCGTACCACATACCTATTCCCTTTCGGAGTCTGAAACGTTCCAGAAAGTGTCCCTTATGTATTCCTCCGGGGTTACGGTTTCAATAATATTGGTTTCAACATTTATGGGATTAACTGACATATAATGTTTGATTCTTTGACCGTTTACCACCTTCGGATTTGTGCCTTTGAAGTTGTTGATTTTTATTGCACTGGAACGATAGACCTCCTCGATAACATAGGGGCCTTCCCATTTAGAGAGAAGTTTTCCTGCAAAAAATCTTAAACGAGAGTTGTATAGCAATACATAATCACCTACATTAAACTCGCGCTTTTGTATCCTTTTGTCATGCCATCTTTTAAACTTTTCTTTAAATAACTTGGCATTTTCATATGCTTGGGTTCTCCATTCATCAAGTGAGCTAATATCAAATAACCTCTTCTCACCAGCAAGTTTGAAATCATAGTTGAGCTCTTTAATAGCCCAATATGCCTTATGTTCTAGTTCAAGAGGTAAGTGACATGCTTTTCCATATACCATTTTATATGGAGACATACCCATAGGATTTTTGTATGCAGTTCTATATGCCCATAATGCATCATCAAGTTTCTTGGACCAATTCTTTCTAGACCTATTAATAGTCTTTTGCAAAATTAATTTGAGCTCTCTATTGCTCAATTCTACTTGACCACTAGACTGTGGATGATAAGGAGATGCAATTCTATGATTAACATCATATTTAGCAAGCATTTTACGGAAAGCACCATGAATAAAGTGTGAACCACCATCAGTCATTAAATATCTAGGGACTCCAAACCTCGGAAAAATAACTTCCTTAAGCATTTTGATAGAAGTGTTATGATCAGCACTACTAGTTGGAATAGCTTCTACCCACTTAGTAACGTAATCAACAGCAACTAAAATATGTGTATATCCATTAGAGGCAGGAAAAGGTCCCATATAATCAAAGCCCCAGACATCAAACGGTTCAATAACAAGAGAATAATTCATAGGCATTTCTTGACGTCTACTAATATTACCAATTCTTTGACATTCATCACAAGACAAGACAAACTTACGGGCATCCTTGAAAAGAGTAGTCCAATAAAAACCGGATTGCAATACCTTATGTGCCGTTCTGTCTCCAGCGTGGTGTCCTTCATAAGCTTCAGAGTGACACTTGCATAGGATATGTTCCTGTTCATGCTCAGGTACACAACGTCTAATAACACCATCTACTCCTTCTTTATAAAGATGTGGGTCATCCCAAAAGTAATGTCTCAAATCATAAAAGAACTTTTTCTTTTGTTGGTATGTGAAGCTAGGTGGTATAAACTTAGCAACAATATAATTAGCATAATCAGTATACCAAGGAGTACTACGAGAAGTACTTATAACATTTAATTGTTCATCAGGAAAGCTATCATTAATAGGTAGTGGGTCATCAAGAACATTCTCTAACCTAGACAAGTTGTCTGCTACGGGGTTCTCGGCTCCTTTTCTATCAACAATATGCAAATCAAATTCTTGTAGAAAGAGAACCCATCTAATAAGTCTAGGTTTAGCATCTTTCTTTTCCATAAGGTATTTAATAGCAGCATGATCAATGTGAATAGTTACTTTAGAATCAACAATATAAGGTCTGAACTTATCACAAGCAAATACAACTGCTAAAAGTTCTTTTTCAGTAGTAGCATAATTTCTTTGAGCATTGTCTAGAGTCTTACTAGCATAATGAATAACATTTAATTTCTTATCAACTCTTTGCCCTAGAACAGCACCTACATCATAATCACTAGCATCGCACATAATTTCAAAGGGTAAATTCCAATCAGGTGGCTGAACAATAGGTGCAGAGACTAATGCTTTCTTAAGTATTTCAAATGCTTCTACACAATCATAATCAAATACAAATGGTATATCTTTTTGCAATAAATTAGTCAGAGGCCGAGAAATTTTTTAAAAGTCCTTAATGAACCTCCTTTAAAATCCAGCGTGACCAAGGAAACTTCTTATACCTTTGATGTCCTTGGGACATGGCATCTTTTCAATAGCATCAACCTTGGCTTTATCAACTTCAATACCTCTTTCAGAAACTTTGTGCCCCAAGACAATACCTTCATTAACCATAAAGTGGCACTTTTCCCAATTCAAGACAAGATTAGTTTCTGCACATCTCTGCAAAACTCGATCAAGATTGCTCTAGCAATCGTCAAACGAGGAACCATAGACCGAAAATTCGTCCATGAAAACCTCAGAAATCTTTTCACAAAAGTCAGAGAATATAGCCATCATGCATCTTTGAAAGGTAGCAGGTGCATTACATAAACCAAAAAGCATACGTCTATAAGCAAAAGTACCAAAAGGGCAAGTAAAAGTAGTCTTTGATTGATCTTTAGCCGACACAGGTATTTGAGAGAAACCAGAATAACCATCTAGAAAGCAATAATGTGTGTGTTTGCATAATATTTCTAGCATTTGATCAATAAAAGGTAAGGGGTAATGATCTTTCTTAGTAGCTTTATTTAATTTGCGGAAATCAATTACCATCCTATAACCTGTGATAATTCTTTGTGGAATCAATTCATCTTTATCATTATGAATAACACTAATACCTCCCTTCTTAGGGACACAATGGACATGACTTACCCACTCACTATGAGCAACGGGATAAATTATACCTGCCTCTAGAAGCTTGAGTATTTCTTTTCTTACCACTTCTTTCATTTTAGGATTCAGACGTCGTTGAGGATCACGAACTGGTTTGGCATCTGCTTCCAAATTTATTTTATGTTGACATAGAGTGGGACTAATGCCCTTAAGATCATCAAGAGTATATCCAATAGTAGCACGATGCTTCTTCAGAGTTTTCAATAATCTTTCTTCTTCATGCTCTGAAAGGTTAGCACTAATAATAACAGGATATATCTTCTTTTCATCAAGATAAGCATATTTAAGATTATCAGGCAACGGTTTAAGCTCAAACACGGGATCACCCTTGGGTGGAGGAGGATCTCCTAAAATTTCAACAGGCAAGTTGTGTTGCAGAATAGGTTCCTGTTTAAAGAATACTTCATCTATTTCTCTTCTTTCATTCATGAACATATCATTTTCATGGTCTAGCAAATAGTGTTCTAAAGGATCACTAGGAGGTACAGCAATAGAATCAAGACCAATAATTTCATGCTTACTGGGTAATTCTTCCTCACGATGTTGTTTACTAAGTTTAGAGAAATTAAACTCATGAACCATATCATCCAAGCCAACAGTAACAACATTCTTTTCACAATCTATCTTAGCATTAACAATGTTCAAGAAGGGTCTACCAAATATAATAGGGCAAAAGCTATCTTGTGGGGAAGTAAGAACAAGAAAATCAGCAGGATATTTAGTTTTCCCACACAAGACTTCAACATCTCTAACAATTCCAATTGGTGCAATAGTATCTCTATTGGCAAGTTTAATTGTGACATCAATATCTTCTAACTCAGCAGGTGCAATTTCATTCTTAATTTCTTCATATAAAGTATGCGGTATAACACTAGCAATAGCACCCATATCACATAAGCCATGATAAAAATGATCCCCTATTTTAACAGAAATAACAGGCACGCCTACCACGGGTCTATGTTTATCTTTAGCACAAGGTTTAGCAATTCTAGCAGTTTCACCTTCGAACTGAATAACATGCCCATCAATATTATCAGACAAGAGATCTTTAACAATAGCAATATTAGGTTCTACTTTAACTTGCTCAGGAGGTGTATATGTTCTAATATTGCTTTTACGAACAACAGTTGAAGCTTTAGCATGATCCTTTATTCTAACAGGGAAGGGTGGTTTCTCGACATCAGAAGTAGGAACAATAGGATCATTATAAGTGACAGTCTTTTCTTCAACTTTAATAGGTGCAGCTACTTTTACTTCTATGGGAGGATGATATTTAAACCACTTCTCCTTAGGGAGATCAACATAAGTAGCAAAAGATTCACAGAAAGAAGCTATGATCTCAGAATCAAGTCCATATTTAGTGCTAAACTTACGGAAAATATCGGTATCCATAAAAGATTTAACACAATCAAACTTAGGTGTCATACCTGACTCCGTACCTTCGTCGAGGTCCCAATCTTCAGAGTTGCGTTTAATTCTATCCAATAAGTTCCATCTGAATTCAATAGTCTTCATCATAAAAGAGCCAGCACAAGAAGTATCAAGCATGGTTTGATTATTATGAGAAAGCCGAGCATAAAAACTTTGCGTAATTATTTCTCTCGGGAGCTCATGATTGGGGCATGAATATAACATTGATTTAAGCCTCCCCAAGCTTGAGCGATGCTTTCTCCTTCGCAAGGCCAGAAATTATATATATAATTGCGATCACGGTGAACAAGATGCATAGGGTAATACTTTTGATGAAATTCCAATTTCAATCTTTTATAGTCCCACGATCTCGTATCACATAGCCTATACCATATCAATGCGTCTTCCTTCAAAGGTAAAGGAAAGACCTTCTTCTTAGCAACATCATCGCATACACCTGCAAGCTTAAATAATCCACAAACTTCATCCACATATAATAAGTGCTCATCCGGATGCTTTGTTCCATCTCCTGTAAAAGGGTTAGCGAGCAGGTTTTCCATTATACCCGAAGGAAATATAAAAGGAGTTTCATTTTCAATAGGTTCAGTAGGTTGAGGAGCAATTCTTTTCTCTAATGGATGGGGTGAAGATACCCCGAACAAGCCCCTCAGAGAATTACTTTCCATAGTAACAAGTGACAGTAAATTTCAGCACACTATATAAATTTTTCCTTAACAAATTCCACCTACCAGAAGCGCTACACTCCCCGGCAACGGCGCCAGAAAAGAGTCTTGATGACCCACAAGTACAGGGTATCTATCATAGTCCTTTCGATAAGTAAGAGTGTCGAACCCAACGAGGAGCAGAAGGAAATGATAAGGGGTTTTCAGCAAGGTATTCTCTGCAAGTACTGAAATAAGCGGTAACAGATAGTTTTGTAATAAGGTAAATTGTAACGAGCAACAAGTAACAAAAGTAAATAAGGTGCAGCAAGGTGGCCCAATCCTTTTTGTAGCAAAGGACAAGCCAGAACAAACTCTGATAATAGGAAAAGTGCTCCCGAGGACACATGGGAATATCGTCAAGCTAGTTTTCATCACGTTCATATGATTCGCGTTCGATACTTTGATAATTTCATATGTGGGTGGACCGGTGCTTGGGTGCTGTTCTTACTTGAACAAGCATCCCACTTATGATTAACCTCTATTGCAATTATCCGCAACTACAACAAAAGTATTAAGGTAAACCTAACCATAGCATGAAACATATGGATCCAAATCAGCCCCTTACGAAGCAACGCATAAACTAGGGTTTAAGATTCTGTCACTCTAGCAACCCATCATCTACTTATTACTTCCCAATGCCTTCCTCTAGGCCCAAATAATGGTGAAGTGTTATGTAGTCGACGTTCACATAACACCACTAGAGGCTAGACAACATACATCTTATCAAAATATCAAATGAATACCAAATTCACATGACTACTAATAGCAAGACTTCTCCTTTGTCCTCAGGAACTGTAACATCCCATAATTCTAAATTTTGGAATGTTATAGTAAATAGATAGATTTGATTGATAGTTTGAGTGATTGTCTGAAAGTGAGTGAATTCGAAACTTTTTGAAAGTTAAATGAGAGGGAATAAAAGGACTTTCCCAAACTTTCATATTTGCTTTCTGATCTCCGTGAATTCAAATACTTTTCATCACAAAACCCTGGAGAGAAGATGACATGACTTCTTCCATTTATTTAAATGACAAGGGGTGTTGAAAATATTTGAATTTCATTTGAGAATATTTCCAATTCTGAAATTTTATGCAACTCAATGATTTTCACGAGAGAAGATAAAATGACTTCTTCAAATTATATGAAATATGAGTTGGAAGTTTCAAAGAATTAAATTCAAAGCCCCTTTGAATTTATTTTCAATTTGGAGTTATTTGAGTTTTATTCAAATTATTTTTCTCCAAAAATAAAATACATGGAAATTAGGGTAACATGATTCCCTACATTAGAAAATTGGAGAAAAATTAATTTGAAATCATTTTGTTTTTTTAAATGATTTTGTTGGATTTTATTAGACCAGTAGCACTCTTTGAATTATCTGATTTTGTGGGTATTTTATTTAATGTAAGAAAAATGTTCATGTTATAGAAAATCTTTTTCTGAAAACTTTGATATATTATAGGCCTGTATAATATTTTTATTTCTGTTTGTTTTTATTTGTTTTGTTTGTCTGGAAAAAAGAAAATCTTTTATATAAAAAAATGTGCCGAACGAACTGGGCCGCGCCCAGCCCAGCCGGCCCAAGTCGCCACCACCTCCCTCCTCCCGTGCGCGACCGGGACTCCTCCCGGAGTCCGGCGCCGCCACGCCGTCGCTGCCCCCTCACGCAAGGCGCCGCACCCGAGGGCCCTTTAAAAGGAGCTGGACCCCCTCTCTCCTCTCCTCTTTGCCGCATCGCCGCCCTTCCCGCAGATCGCTGCCGCCGCCACCTGCTCCAACCGCCGCCGCCGCAAGCAAGCCGCCCCGCCGCCTAGTCCGCCGCCCCACCTCGCTGCTCGCCGCCGCTGCCGTCGCCCTCTGCCGCATCCGCGCCGCGCCGCTCGCTCGCCGGAGCCGCTTCACATCGCCGCTGCCCGTCTCGCCGGAGTCCGCCGCATCGCCGGAGCTGCTGCTGCCGTCAACTGCCGCCGCTGGTTTATTTCGACCGAACCGGTAAACCGCCCGGTCCGGTTATTTCTTTTAGGGTTTAGGTTTTTCTCGGTTTTATTTTAAAAACCCCGGTTTAGTTTTTTAGTTAGATCTATTCTAAGAACGTTCTCTGCTTAGGACTAGTTAGCGAACGTTCATTATTTAGTTTTTTCTTTTTCTGTTAATATTAGCCAGGGACCCATATGTAATTAGTTTCTTCATAGTTTAGTCCCCGATCTTCAATCTATCACAACTTTTTACCCGTTTATCCAAATCCTACGAAACCAACGCTCACGTCTTCGTTATGATCTCCTCTATCCAGTAATCCAACTCAAACATGTTTTTGAAAAGTTTAAATTTTGAATTAGATCAGATTTGAATTTGAACTTCGTTTGATCATAACTTGAGTTTCGTAGCTCCGTTTGAGTTGATTCTTTTTGCAAATCGAAGCTCTTGACCTAAACTTTCTGATAAGGCCAAATTCACATAATTTTGGTACTGTTAGAAATTGTTTTATGTTGCAAGAGCTATTAGCTTGGTTTGATGTTTTCCGAATCGTCTTCTTCGTTCTTCCTGATCTTTTGAGTTATTGCTTATGTGTGGTTACTATTGCTTGATTATGATAGATTGACCGGAGTGTGACGAGTAGAACTATCAAGAGTTATGAGTGCGAATCATCTTCATCAACATTGCAGGCAAATTCACACTTTGATCATATCCCCTTTCATACCCAGTTTTTATGCATTAGTTTCACCCTCAAACATTGCATGAGTAGGATTGATAACATGTGGGTATTGGGAAGTAGTTGATGAGGTAAGAACCTATTGCCCTGCATTCAAACCTTGGGAGTTACTATTACGTTATGCTTACATTGCCATGCTATGCTTGTAGACGTGGATTGGGTTTGAGAGTATTTCATGACAGATGTGAGATTGTTAATTAATGGTTCAACTTAAGGTGGCAACTTTAATACACATCTGGGTGGATTGCTAGGGGCACCCTGGGGATATACCAGTGGACTTGCTCGGACACCTGGGGAAATACCAGTGTTGTCCTAGGAGATCCAGGGGATATACCGTGTGATCATCCTATGGTCCGCCACCCAGGCTCAAAGGGATCATAAGATTATTCATGCTAGAAACTTCCGTGTGCAGCCACAAGCTATTATGGGCTCTAGCTTAGTTGATTAAGTCGTGTGAACTCTTACAGTGGTAGACTAGCAGATGTAGGGGTTGTAGGTGGAACGGTCTACCCATCGTAAGGTGCAAACGCTTCTGAAAGACTATGTCTCGGTCATCCGTTTCTCAAACACCTTGTAGTGCGAGAAATCCAACGGAGGAGATCGGGTCTTGTGGGGAAAAGTGCGCAAACCTCTGCAGAGTGTACAAACTAATCATGATTAGCCGTGTCCCCGGTTATGGACATCTTGAGTCTCTGGTACTTGGATTATCCTGTTGATCTCATCACGTTACTTTAAATTAAGTTTGTTGGGTTTAATGATGTTATTTAATTGGGATTGAGAATGTTTTCAACCATTCTCAATGTTCAACAACCACCATGATAGTTAAATAAAATTTATTCCTTTGTAGTAGGGAAAAATTGGCTTTTCGCAAAAACTATAACCATAGAGCTTTTCCACCAGCCAAATATGCATGTAGTGATAGCCATTGTTCATCATTTCTCTCTATGGTGTGAATTTGCCAGTACATTCAATGTATTGACCCTTTGTGGCTGCAACGTCTCATGTTGCAGGAATCTTACGACGAGTAAGTGATACGTTAGGGTTACTATTTCTACACTCAACTTTGCCGTTGGTGTTGATGGGTATCCACAACCTTGTTACTTCCGCTATTTTGGATTGAGGTAATAGTATTTACGTTACTTTTAAATATGATTTACCTCTGTTATAAATCCTCGAGTACTGTGTGTGTCAGGATACCGATCCAGGGATGACACTTAAACATAGAGACTTGATCCATTCAGGTCGGGTCGCTACAAGATGGTATCAGAGCACATGTTGACTGTAGGACGTGACCCTAGAAACTGGCAAGCCCATAGCAAAGATTTTTCTCTAAAACTTTACTCTTCAAAAGGGTCTTTTACCTCTCTTCTCTTCTGAGCTTATTCAAATATCCCCTTTTAGTGAGACCATACCCCTTTTTCCCTTTTGACCCCACGAAGATTCGACTAATGAGACCACTCCAAGATGTACAAGATATCGGACAACTAAGACCATTCGGAATGAAGAGGATTTTACCATACATTATAATAATGGAAACTGCAACGGTTGAAGACTCCAAAGACTAGGAGAATTTGAAGGCCGTGTAGAATTTTCCAGATTTTTATGTCCTAGGAAGGCACCCCTTGTGGAACTTGGCAGACTATTGAAGCTGTCAATACCGGGATCAAGGTGTATCGGAGAAAGACTGAAACAAGGAGCATGAGAACTCGAAGTTTTGAAAACCCTAAGGCAGGAGATATCAACTATGGAATGATAGCTCATGGGAATGACAAGAGCAGAAACACGGTTATCCGTGATGTCATCGCCCGTTGATGCTATTGTCACCGTGCTGAGTTAAGGATGCATTTCTTCAGAATGGATTTGATGGAAGAAGGCTGATGGAGCACCTATTAGTAAGATGAAGTTTTAACCTTAGCCGGTGTATCGCCAGGATATGGAGTAGTACATGAAGAAGTTTAAGGTGGAGCTCCATGAAGCCGTATTAGACAAGAAAGCATTTCGAAAAGAACTCGGGACCTAGAAACTGAAAGTAGCCAAGCTGGAGGAGCAAAACCTCAAGATACAGGAGATTAGTCAGGAACGTAAGGACCATAGTGCCATGGTTCATGTCAAGGATGTGAAACCCAGAAGTTTGGAACGCAATTACAAAAATATTAAAGGAGGTCACGAGAGACTTCGCGTCAACAGAGTTGATCTGGCAAAAGGATTTGAGAAAGACAAGCATGATCGGAAGAAGCCATTGGAGGCATGAACAAGGCTTGAAGAGTTTGGAGACGTTGAAGATTTATTGACCTTTAGAAGACCAAACCCCTGTTATATACCTACGTTAGATGCGATGATTGTGAGCTGTCATTTGTTTGATGTTTTTCCGACAGCCACAATAAAAATCTGTCTTTTAAAAACTATTGTTTGCATTGTGTGTATCCCTCTCTATCTCTCTCATCTCACCCCAAAACCCTTGGACCCAATAGAGGATGAATCAAGATGATCTTGTATTTTCTAGACCGATGAGTCAATTGGAGACAGACCGATGGATTCAGAACATGGAGGATCACATGAATAATAACCCTATAGTTGGAAATGATATGACCCAGCATGCTCTTCAGTGCTTTGAAAGAGGTGCTGCTACTTGGTGGAGGATATACCAAACCATGAATGGATGGCAAGGAGTAACCACTTGGAGAGAATTAATGTTGACTCTACAAAGATCTCACCTTGTGTCCCAGAATTTGAAGCCTTATGGAAAGGATATGAAGAAACCTTGTGCATGCAAGATTTGTGGAGAAATAGGACACACCCATAAAGAACACAAGGATGAATGCCCAAATTGTGAAGGAAGTCACCCAGTTGAAGAATGCCCAACTAGGAAGATTACTTGTTTCTTGTGTGAAGGGACTACCCACTATCCTGCTCAGTGCCACATTTACCCCATGGTACAACGAACCATCCAGCATAAGAAAGAAGGAATGAAAGGAGCCCTCATGGAAATTTTAGAAGAAGCTGTGATGGAGGACACACCTAAAGAAGACCCGAGTAAACCCTGCACGAAGTCTTGCTATTCATGTGGAGAAGAAGGTCACATCTCCCAAAATAGTTTGAATGGGGATCTAGTAGAATTCCCGACAGAGGAAGTATAGTATGACCCACAAGAAATAGAAGCCATGATTGGCATGGAAAGGTCTAGGAAGAGAAGCAGATTTGATTCCAGGAAGGACCTAAGTCATATCACCTGTTACAGGTGCAAGGAGTCAGGGCACTACCTCAGCAGTTGCCCAAAAAGGAAACCTCGAGACTTGTCAGAAGTAATATATTTTCGTTGTAATAGAGCAGGGCACTTTGCCAGAGGATGCCCCAAGGAGAAGGAAACTTGTGCTAGATAGTTGAGTTTGCAACAAAAGAAATGGAGTAGTAGAAGTGAGAACATTTTCTTTTATATTGAGGTGTTGAGTTGAGACATGTAATGGAAAAGCGAGAGATTGTAATCACTTGAGAATGAATAAAGTTAGCATAGTTGGCACTTATATGGATTTTATGAGTTGTTACTCTATGAAGAAGGATTTTGACCTTTTTTTTGAGGATATGAGAAATATGTTCTATGGAAGATTTGTGCATTTTAAGGGTGGTAGTACCCTGTAAGAACTCTTGACCCCTGGAAAAGATAAGGATACTCCACTGAGTGGATTTCGGACAAAATGAATACGAGTTTTGTCTCGATATGTGTGATACCCCAAGAGTGTGTGGGATGAAGTTGGAGACCGTCAGTTGTTGGACCAAATGTGATCAAGGAGTCAGAAGAGAATGTTAAGTTGATTCGAGATAGACTGAAGGTAGCTCAGTCCAGGCAGAAGAGTTATGCAGACTTAAAAACGCAAGGAGGTAGTCTATGAAATTGGAGACAGAGCATGTCTTCGTATGTCCCCTCTGCGGGGAGTCAAACGAATTGGGGTTAAGAGAAAGTTAGCCCCGAGATTTGTAGGACCATACCGAGTCTTGGAGCGTATGGGGAAGTGGCCAACAAGTTGGAGTCACCCGAAGGACTGTCCGGAGTTCATGATGTGTTTCACGTTTCCCAGTTGAAGAAGTGCCATGCAGAGATGGCCAATATTCCCCTGTAAGGACGTTTGAACCTGGAAAGGATAGTGATGTTCCCTGAAGTGGAATATGGACTTCATAAGTATAAGTTTTTTTCTCGGTATGAGGGATATCCCACGAGGATGAAGAGATGAATTACTATTGGATATAAAGGAGGTATGATGTTGGACATATGGATCAGGGGAAATTCCATGATGAATCTGAGTAATCATGTCCTAGTTTGGTGCTAATAGAAGGAAGGAAGATAGTACAATTGGATGGATTCAAGAATACTAGGAAGTTGGAAGTTGGAATAATGATCAGTTGCCCGATGATAAGTTCAAGGACTACAAGTGATGAGATGGGCCATAACCCACAGGCCCAGGACCTACCAAGAAGCAAGAACATTCTTGCTGAAGGAAAAACCCTGGAGGAAGATACGATGTTTATCGGCAGACAACTTTATGGGAGTAACGCAAAACCTGAGAGTTGTGAAGGAATGATATATGTTTGTTTGGCTTGCAGAATCAATGGATTATTCCGAACGCAGTTCATCGACAAGAGAAATTCTGCAATGCTTGTGAGGATGACCGAGTGTTAGAATGTGAGAATTCGCTAAACTGTATACAAGGTAATGATTTGGGTGCGGGATGGATTGATCACCATACCGACTTACTCTTATTGTTCGCCTTGCTATATGGGATGGTAAATCTGAGTGACTTACCTATAGTAGAGAGACGACGATCAAAACTCTGTTTAAACCTTAGAATGCTATAAGAAATTTTCCCTTGTACAAGGCAGCTTTTGCCAACCGTTGGTTATACGGTGAGGATCAACCAGACCCATTTCCTGCAGGAGAAACCATAAATGGTTGACCACCATGAGATATCGATAGTTGTTTAGTATTGGCGCCAGACCCGTCACCTGCGAAGACCCAATCTCGAAATAACCTTACCAAGAGGAAAGGACAGAAGAATTGCGGTAAAGGTTATGCCACTATCTGAAGAGCCCAGAGGTGGAATTTCCCGAGATTTGAGAAGACCGACACTGCCAAAAATATGGATGAGGTGTATGAGTTTCGAGGGAACCGTAACCATGCTTCTAAGGGTGGTAGCACCCGAGACCCCGGAGACGATCGATGGATTTTGAGAAGACCCCGAACCTAACCTATTTCTTTCTAGCCTCTTCGAATCTCGAGGACGAGATTCATTTTAAGGGTGGTACGTTTATAACATCCCAAAAATTATAAATTTTGGAATGTTATAGTAAATAGATAGATTTGATTGATTTTTTGATTGATTGTCTGAAAGTGAGTGAATTCGAAACTTTTTGAAAGTTAAATGAGAGGGAATAAAAGGACTTTCCCAAACTTTCATATTTGCTTTCTGATCTCCGTGAATTCAAATACTTTTCATCACAAAACCCTGGAGAGAAGATGACATGACTTCTTCCATTTATCTAAATGACAAGGGGTGTTGAAAATATTTGAATTTCATTTGAGAATATTTCCAATTCTGAAATTTTATGCAACTCAATGATTTTCACGAGAGAAGATAAAATGACTTCTTCAAATTATATGAAATATGAGTTGGAAGTTTCAAAGAATTAAATTCAAAGCCCCTTTGAATTTATTTTCAATTTGGAGTTATTTGAGTTTTATTCAAATTATTTTTCTCCAAAAATAAAATATATGGAAATTAGGTAACATGATTCCCTACATTAGAAAATTGGAGAAAAATTAATTTGAAATCATTTTGGTTTTTTTAAATGATTTTGTTGGATTTTATTAGACCTGTAGCACTCTTTGAATTATCTGATTTTGTGGGTATTTTATTTTATGCAAGAAAAATGTTCATGTTATGGAAAATCTTTTTCTGAAAATTTTGATATATTATAGGCCTATATAATATTTTTATTTCTGTTTGTTTTTATTTGTTTTGTTTGTATGGAAAAAAGAAAATCTTTTATATAAAAAAACGTGCCGACCGAACTGGGCCGCGCCCAGCCCAGCCGGCCCAAGTCGCCGCCGCCTCCCTCCTCCCGTGCGCGACCGGGACTCCTCCTGGAGTCCGGCGCCGCCACGCCGTCGCTGCCCCCTCGCGCAAGGCGCCGCACCCGAGGGCCCTTTAAAAGGAGCCGGACCCCCTCTCTCCTCTCCTCCTCGCCGCATCGCCGCCCTTCCCGCAGATCGCCGCCGCCGCCACCTGCTCCAACCGCCGCCGCCGCAAGCAAGCCGCCCCGCCGCCTAGTCCGCCGCCCCGCCTCGCTGCTCGCCGCCGCTGCCGTCGCCCTCTGCCGCATCCGCGCCGCGCCGCTCGCTCGCCGGAGCCGCTTCACATCGCCGCTGCCCGTCTCGCCGGAGTCCGCCGCATCGCCGGAGCTGCTGCTGCTGCCGTCAACTGCCGCCGCTGGTTTATTTCGACCGAACCGGTAAACCGCCCGGTCCGGTTATTTCTTTTAGGGTTTAGGTTTTTCTCGGTTTTATTTTAAAAACCCCGGTTTAGTTTTTTAGTTAGATCTATTCTAAGAACGTTCTCTGCTTAGGACTAGTTAGCGAACGTTCATTATTTAGTTTTTTCTTTTTCTGTTAATATTAGCCAGGGACCCATATGTAATTAGTTTCTTCATAGTTTAGTCCCCGATCTTCAATCTATCACAACTTTTTACCCGTTTATCCAAATCCTACGAAACCAACGCTCACGTCTTCGTTATGATCTCCTCTATCCAGTAATCCAACTCAAACATGTTTTTGAAAAGTTTAAATTTTGAATTAGATCAGATTTGAATTTGAACTTCGTTTGATCATAACTTGAGTTTCGTAGCTCCGTTTGAGTTGATTCTTTTTGCAAATCGAAGCTCTTGACCTAAACTTTCTGATAAGGCCAAATTCACATAATTTTGGTACTGTTAGAAATTGTTTTATGTTGCAAGAGCTATTAGCTTGGTTTGATGTTTTCCGAATCGTCTTCTTCGTTCTTCCTGATCTTTTGAGTTATTGCTTATGTGTGGTTACTATTGCTTGATTATGATAGATTGACCGGAGTGTGACGAGTAGAACTATCAAGAGTTATGAGTGCGAATCATCTTCATCAACATTGCAGGCAAATTCACACTTTGATCATATCCCCTTTCATACCCAGTTTTTATGCATTAGTTTCACCCTCAAACATTGCATGAGTAGGATTGATAACATGTGGGTATTGGGAAGTAGTTGATGAGGTAAGAACCTATTGCCCTGCATTCAAACCTTGGGAGTTACTATTACGTTATGCTTACATTGCCATGCTATGCTTGTAGACGTGGATTGGGTTTGAGAGTATTTCATGACAGATGTGAGATTGTTAATTAATGGTTCAACTTAAGGTGGCAACTTTAATACACATCTGGGTGGATTGCTAGGGGCACCCTGGGGATATACCAGTGGACTTGCTCGGACACCTGGGGAAATACCAGTGTTGTCCTAGGAGATCCAGGGGATATACCGTGTGATCATCCTATGGTCCGCCACCCAGGCTCAAAGGGATCATAAGATTATTCATGCTAGAAACTTCCGTGTGCAGCCACAAGCTATTATGGGCTCTAGCTTAGTTGATTAAGTCGTGTGAACTCTTACAGTGGTAGACTAGCAGATGTAGGGGTTGTAGGTGGAACGGTCTACCCATCGTAAGGTGCAAACGCTTCTGAAAGACTATGTCTCGGTCATCCGTTTCTCAAACACCTTGTAGTGCGAGAAATCCAACGGAGGAGATCGGGTCTTGTGGGGAAAAGTGCGCAAACCTCTGCAGAGTGTACAAACTAATCATGATTAGCCGTGTCCCCGGTTATGGACATCTTGAGTCTCTGGTACTTGGATTATCCTGTTGATCTCATCACGTTACTTTAAATTAAGTTTGTTGGGTTTAATGATGTTATTTAATTGGGATTGAGAATGTTTTCAACCATTCTCAATGTTCAACAACCACCATGATAGTTAAATAAAATTTATTCCTTTGTAGTAGGGAAAAATTGGCTTTTCGCAAAAACTATAACCATAGAGCTTTTCCACCAGCCAAATATGCATGTAGTGATAGCCATTGTTCATCATTTCTCTCTATGGTGTGAATTTGCCAGTACATTCAATGTATTGACCCTTTGTGGCTGCAACGTCTCATGTTGCAGGAATCTTACGACGAGTAAGTGATACATTAGGGTTACTATTTCTACACTCAACTTTGCCGTTGGTGTTGATGGGTATCCACAACCTTGTTACTTCCGCTATTTTGGATTGAGGTAATAGTATTTACGTTACTTTTACATGTGATTTACCTCTGTTATAAATCCTCGAGTACTGTGTGTGTCAGCATACCAATCTAGGGATGCCACTTAAGCACAGAGACTTGATCCATTCGGGTTGGGTCGCTACAGGAACAAACGTAATTACTCACAAAGCATATTCATGTTCATAATCAGAGGGGTAATAATATGCATAAAGGATCTGAACATATAATCTTCCACCAATTAAACCAACTAGCATCAACTACAAAGGGTAATCAACACTACTAGCAACCTACTAGCACCAATCCCGGACTTTGAGACAAGAATTGGATACAAGAGATAAACTAGGGTTTGAAGATGAGACGGTGCTGGTGAAGATGTTGATGGAGATTGCCCTCTCCCGATGAGAGGAGCATTGGTGATGACGATGGTGATGATTTCCCCCTCCGGGAGGGAAGTATCCCCGACAGATCAGCTCTCCCGGAGCTCTAGATTGGATCCGCCAAGGTTCCGCCTCGTGGCGGCGGAGTCTCATCCCGAAAGGTTGCCTCCTATTTTTTTCTCATCGAAAGACTTCATATAGGAGAAGATGGACATCGGAGACCCACCAGGGGGCCCACGAGCTAGGGGGCGCGCCCTGGTAGGGGGGGCGCGCCCCCCGCCCTCGTGAGCAGGGTGTGGGCCCCCTGGACTTCATCTTTGGCAAGGATTTTTCTTTATTTATTTTAAGATATTCCGTGGAGTTTCAGGACTTTTGGAGTTGCACAGAATAGGTCTCTAATATTTGCTCCTTTTCCAGCCCCAGAATTCCAGCTGCCGGCATTCTCCCTCTTTATGTAAACCTTGTAAAATAAGAGAGAATAGCCATAAATATTGTGACATAACGTGAAATAACAGCCCATAATGCAATAAATATCGACATCAAAGCATGATGCAAAATGGACGTATCAGGGCGGCCTTCCTTTTCTTGTCTCCCCCGACTAAAGGGGGAGCATCTTCATCTTCCTCCTCGTCTTCGGGGGAGGAGTGTGTCGCGGAGTTATCGGACGATGAGTCCGATAACACCTGGCGTCAGGAACTCTTTCGGGTTCCCTTGGCCTTCTTGGTCTTCTCCGGCACCTTATAAGGAGTCGGAGTCAGCATCTCCATCAGGAGAGCGTTCGCGGTGTCTTCGGGCAGAGGGGCCGGACAGTTAATCTGCCCCGACGTCTCCACCCAGTCCTGTCAAAGGCATGGAGCTCAGACCGCACACATGGTTAAGCTAGGGGAAATAAATATCCTACCGGATGTATAGAACTCACCGAATGCGCTCGGCGCTTTGCGCTTAGCTCGCGGTCCTCGGTGAGAGAGGGAGGGACCTCGGCGCCCTTGAACAGCACCCTCCAGACGTCCTTGTGCGTCGTGTCGAAGAGCTCGCTCAGAGTCTGGTGCTGGGCCTGGTCGAACTCCCACAAGTTGAAATCCCGTTGTTGACACGGGAGGATCCGGCAGATGAGCATAACCTGGACTATGTTGACAAGCTTGAGCTTCTTGCTTGCCATATTCCGGATACATTTCTGGAGTCCGTCCAGCTCCACCGATGAACTCCAGGATAGGCCCTTCTCTTTCCAGGAGGTGAGCCGCGTGGGGATTCCGGATCGAAACTCGGGGGCAGCCACCCAGTTGGTGTCGCGCAACTCGGTGATGTAGAACCACGCCGATTGCCACCCCTTTATGGTCTCCACAAAGGAGCCTTCAAGCCATATGACGTTGGGCATCTTGCCCACCATGGCTCCGCCGCATTCTGCTTGCTGGCCTCCCACCACCTTCGGCTTGATATTGAAGGTCTTTAACCACAGGCCGAAGTGAGGCCTGATGCGGAGGAAAGCCTCACACACGACGATGAACGCCGAAATGTTGAGGATGAAGTTTGGGGCCAGATCATGGAAGTCCAGCCCGTAGTAGAACATGAGACCACGGACGAATGGATGGAGGGGAAACCCCAGTGCGCGGAGGAAGTGGTGGAGGAAAACTACCCTCTCGTGAGGTTCAGGGGTAGGAACGATCTGCCCCGCAGCGGGCAGCCGATGCGCGATATTCGCGGCTAAGTATCCAGCTCTGCGCATCTTCTTGATGTGTCCCTCCGTAATGGAGGAATCCATCCATTTGCCTCCCGCTCCGGACATGATTGGAGAAGGTTGAGGGGAAGGATGTGGACTTGGGCGTCGGAGCTCGAGTGCGCAAGAATGGATGAGCAAGGAGGAAGAAGGCGTGGGTAGAAAAATGTTAAACCTTATCCCTTTATAAGGGCGGCCGAAACTATGCGCCCCCACTAGCCTGGTAAAACTCGCTTATCCCCCAAGCGTCATAATCGATGGCGCGGTTGGGTTACCCACACCCGTATTGATGAGAATCCTGTAATAAGGAGGACACGATCTCTACTTTGACAAGATGTGTCAAGAAACTGCCTCGCGTTATGTGCGGGGATAGTTAAAGGAAATGGTTCGAATAATCACCGGGCCATGGCATAATGTCATGTTGCCAAAACATGTCAGCAGATTAGATTTGTGGAAATATTATTCTCTCTACGGTGGTATGTGGAACTTAGTTTGCAGGGTCGGACACTATCCTTATATTCAGATTCTTCCGTGGTGTATTCGGAGGAGGAACCCGCCTTGCAATGTCGAAGACAACACTGCGCGCCGGACTCATCGTCATTGAAGCCTGGTTCAGGGGCTACTGAGGGAGTCCTGGATTAGGGGGTCTCCGGACAGCCGGACTATATCCTTTGGCCGGACTGTTGGACTATGAAGATACAAGATTGAAGACTTCGTCTCGTATCCGGATGGGACTCTACTTGGCGTGGAAGGCAAGCTAGGCAGTACGGATATGGATATCTCCTCCTTTGTAACCGACCTTGTGTAACCCTAGCCCCCTCCGGTGTCTATATAAATCGAAGGGTTTTAGTCCGTAGGACAACATACAATCATACCATAGGCTAGCTTCTAGGGTTTAGCCTCTCCGATCTCGTGGTAGATCAACTCTTGTAACACTCATATCATCAAGAATAAATCAAGCAGGACGTAGGTTTTTACCTCCATCAAGAGGGCCCGAACCTGGGTAAAACATCGTGTCCCCTGCCTCATGTTGCCATCCGCCTTAGACGCACAGTTCGGGACCCCCTACCCGAGATCCGCTGGTTTTGACACCGACAATAGGCATAAGCTCATCCTTAATAATATGCCAACATTTCTTATAGAATTCAGATGGAAACCCAGTTGGTCCCGGTGCTTTATTCGGTTTCATTTGTGAGATGGCATTCAAAACCTCCTTCTCAGTAAATGGTGCAAATAGATTATCATTTTCCTCTACCTGGAGGTATATCTCCAAAAACAGATTCATCTAGGGCCACCGTGCTTGCTTCTGGATGCCCAAAAAGTTGTTTATATTAATTAGAAATATAAGCTTTCAGATTCTCATGCCCCACAATTGTCCCCTCGTCCTGTTCAAGCTGTATGATTTTCTTGTTCCTATGTTTACCATTCGCAATCATATGGAAGAATTGTGTATTGTCATCCCCTTGGACAACCTTAAGCACTTTAGCACGTAGTGCCCACTTGAGCTCCTCTTCTCTAAGAAGAGCTCGTATGCCTTTCTCAGCTTCGGACTTGGAGTTTTCCTCACTAACAGTAAGGAGATTGCTTTCGGCTTTTAAATCTAGCGCTTCAATTAATTGAGTGAGTCATTCTTTTTCTTGTTTGTAAATCCCACTCTCATTTCTGGCCCAACCTCGCAAAAACTATCTCAGATGTCTGACCTTATTTTGCCATCTCTCAATACTAGTTCCTCCACTAATAGGCTTTGCCCATTCGCGTGCAATGATCTCCAAAAAAAATTCTTTCTCGAACCAACCTAGTTCGAAAGAGAAAACATTCCTGTTCGCAACGTGTGTAGCCTCTCCCAAGTCTACAAGAAGTGGTGTGTTGTTTGAGATTGCTCTTTGCATCGCATGAACCGACACCAAAGGGTACTTTTGTTCCCATTCCACACTAGCAAGTACCCTATCCAACTTCTCATAAGTCGGAGTGGGCAACGAATTGGCCCATGTAAATTGTCTACCGGTGAGCTCAATTTCTCTCAAATTAAGACTCTCGATAATCATGTTAAACATCATAGACCAACATCCATCAAAATTGTCATTGTTCTTTTCATCTCTCCTCCGAATTATATTAAAGTCCCCATCGACTAGGATTGGCAAAGTTTCATCTCCACAGATCCGCACTAAGTCAGCTAGAAAATATGGTTTAAGTTCAGGTTGTGCTGCTCCATATACAGCCACAAGAGACCATCGGAAACCATCCAATTTTGATCTCACCCAAAACTTGACCGCAAAATCTCCCCAAACCATGTTAAGCACCTCAAGTGTTTCACACCGAACCCCTAGCAATATCCCACCAGATCTTCCTCTAGGAGGTAAGACGTGCCAATCAAAATCAATTCCTCCGGAAAGAGTTCCAAGGAACTGTGAGGTAAAGTTATCTCATTGTGTTTCTAGAAGCGCAATAAAATCTAAATGTTGCTCTATCGTTGTATCAACCAAGAACCTACGTTTAGCCAAGTCAGCTAGACCACTGCTATTCCAAAAGATTCTTTCATAAGTCATCATGGAATTTTTTCTTAAGCTTAACCCTAGCACTTCTATGAACCACCGAAGTAGGATACATTTTCCGTTTCCAGGGTTGCTTGGGCTTCTCCCCATCACCCTTCGGAAACATGGGATCGGCAGAACACGAGACAGTGCCCTCCGTCATTAGAGGCTCTACAATGCCTGTAGTATCTGACCCCTCCTCATCTTCGGCCTCCTAACTAGGTAAGATATTATTACAAATGCTTTCAAGGGCTACAATTCTAGATTGTTCATGTCATCGGCATTCATAGGTTTAACTGATGCGAGGTTCCGAATTATTTCAGAAGCCTGCTCTGCTTCTAAATCTAAAAGATCATTAACAAATTTCGCTATCTCTTTTTCACTTGAACCCAAAGTAACTCCTAAGTCGTTTGCCTTATCAATAATTGCATGCTCGGTGAAATGCATAATTGAACAAATCTTATCAAAAGACATACATGTAGTTGCCTCGACATCTCAAATCATGGCCGCCCTCTTGGCGCGCGCTAACTGCAGGTCATCAGCATCTGGTTGTCCCTGGATCTGATTGCTGACACGCCTGCCAGCCATGACCGGATCCGTGACACCACCGAAGGCGACAAGCTCCTCCGTAGTCCTCTCCCGAGGCGTGTGGTCCCCGCTCCAACGCCCTTCCATAAATGCCGGTGGAGAGGGGTAAGGCGCGGTCGAGCGGGTATCACCAGCCAAAGTAATGTGAGAAGGAGACCATGGAGCCACCTTTTCAACAGTCTCATCCCCCCCCCAAACTGTTAGTGCGGTGTGGAGACGACATCGGAGAAGAAGATTTGCGGGCCTCCTGCCCGCGCTCCTGGCCATGCCGCCTGGGACTGCCCCGTGGTGAGAGGACGCAGCGGGCCTCCAGCCCGCGCCCCTCCCCTAGAGGACTAGGAACCACCGTGGGTGGGCTGGGGCTGCGGGCCTCCTGCCCCCCCCCCCCCACACACACCAATGGTAGATTGCTGCCCGACGAGTCCTGCGGTCCGGAATCAACCCTCAGAGACGTATGTGAACCAACAGCAGGGGGCATCACTGGCGATAACTCGAGCTCCTCTGGATCATCCGCCTCTACTCGGTTACTCCATAACCGGCTAGGTGTAGACCATGCTCCAAAAGAACCAAACCAAAGTGTGTTCATTAGTGTCGTGGAAGAAGGCGCCTCCTTGGCGGATGTATCCGCCTTACCCTGCGACTCCGACCCCTTAGCCGGCTCCCGTGGTGTGCTCTCAGGCACCTTGTCCTGATTCCCGGGGGCACCATCACCCTTAGTCGTATCCATGTCCTGAATCTCATCTTCCTCCTGAGGTATCGACATATCCTCAATCTCAAGCTCAAGCATGTATGTGACCCCGACTCGCATCCACTTGACCACATCCAGTACGAACTCCAAACTGACTACACTGACAAGTAACCTCACTGCTCCATGTGCCCGAGTAAATGGCATGTCAACATGTTCCGTCTTACCAATGAGAGAACCCAAACTCCAAGCTACCAAGAAGTGATTAATATATTTATGTGGTGCACCATAGAAGCGAACCCAGACCTTCTCTAAAGGTGTACCCTCGGGGTCTTTCTCCTTCCACTCATCAAAGGCCATGATAAAATGTGTAATCTGTACTCTGCACATGCCAGACTTAAGGATATGCAGCTGGTCCTCCTTAGTGGGAAAATCAACCTTGTAAGTCTTGGACTCCAACTTGATAAGGTCCCACTGGTGGTTGCCTAGTACTAGGTCCTACAACTGTCGCACAATGTGTGCCTCTGTCAAAATCCCATTGGTAACCTTGACAACAATGGGGAAGGAGCTCTCTTGCACATGCGTCATAGGTGCCACATCAGGTGACCCAAAAAACATAAGCTCCTGATAGCAAACTCCATAAATATTGACCACCGGCCGGCTTGGGGCCAGAAAGAAGCGGACACTCACTGGTTGCATGCTGCGATCTATAACAATAGTCACATAATTGTATGGTACACTCTGCCACAAAATGTCCCGGCTTGCCACATCTATAACACGGTAACTTCTTCTTCTTAATAGCCTACTTTGATAACTTTTCACCATCACATTCGTCCAAAACCTTTTCAGAACCTCTGTCACTGACCTTAACAAGCGCAGTGTTGGTCACCAGAATGCTGACCGTTGCGAAGGCCCAGACTGTGTCTACAGCCACCTCGGGAAGAGCAGGCGCGACCGACTGCACCGTAGCAGCAGGTTTGGCATGTGCCACTGCGGCCATAGCAACAGGCGGTGGAGGAGGCCGCTGATGACCCACAAGTATAGGAGATCTATAGTAGTACTTTCGATAAGTAAGAGTGTCGAACCCAACGAGGAGCAGAAGGAAATGATAAGCAGTTTTCAATAAGGTATTCTCTACAAGCGCTGACATTATCGGTAACAGATAGTTTTGTGATAAGGTGATTTGTAACGGGTAACAAGTAATAAAAGTAAACAAGGTGCAGCAAGGTGGCCCAATCCTTTTTGTAGCAAAGGACAAGCCTGGACAAACTCTTATATAAAGGAAAGCGCTCCCGAGGACACATGGGAATTATCGTCAAGCTAGTTTTCATCACGCTCATATGATTCGCGTTCGTTACTTTGATAATTTGATATGTGGGTGGACCGGTGCTTGGGTACTGCCCTTACTTGGACAAACATCCCACTTATGATTAACCCCTCTTTCAAGCATCCGCAACTACAAAAGAAGTATTAAGGTAAACCTAATCATAGCATGAAACATATGGATCCAAATCAGCCCCTTACGAAGCAACGCATAAACTAGGGTTTAAGCTTCTGTCACTCTAGCAACCCATCATCTACTTATTACTTCCCAATGCCTTCCCCTAGGCCCAAACAATGGTGAAGTGTCATGTAGTCGACGTTCACATGACACCACTAGAGGAAAGACAACATACATCTCATCAAAATATCGAACGAATACCAAATTCACATGACTACTTATAGCAAGACTTCTCCCATGTCCTCAGGAACAAACGTAACTACTCACAAATCATATTCATGTTCATAATCAGAGGGGTAATATGCATAAAGGATATGAATATATGACCTTCCACCAATTAAACCAACTAGCATCAACTACAAGGAGTAATCAACACTACTGGCAACCCACAGGTACCAATATGAGGTTTTGAGACAAAGATTGGATACAAGAGATGAACTAGTGTTTGAGACGAGATGGTGCTGGTGAAGATGTTGATGAAGATTAACCCCCTCCCAATGAGAGGATCGATGGTGATGACGATGGTGATGATTTCCCCCTCCGGGAGGGATGTTTCCTCGGCAGAACAGCTCCACCGAAGCCCAAGATTGGTTCCGCCAAGGTTCCGCCTCGTGGCGGCGGTGTTTCGTCCTGAAAGCTTGCTTCTGATTTTTTTTCCAGGTTGAAAGAATTCATATAGCCAAAGATGGGCACCGGAAGCCTGCCAGGGGGCCCACGAGACAGGGGGGTGCGCCCCCACCCTCGTGGATGGTGGGTGGTGAGGGACTCCTGGTCTAAGGGGTCCTCGGGCGTCCGGCCTGTTATCCATGGGCCGGACTGATGGGCTATGAAGACATGAAGACCTAAGATTGCACCATGTCCGGATTGGACTCTGATGTCTACTACACAACCTTCTTCTTGTAGACGTTGTTGGGCCTCCAAGTGCAAAGGTTTGTAGGACAGTAGCAAATTTCCCTCAAGTGGATGACCTAAGGTTTATCAGTCTATAGGAGGCGTAGGATGAAGATGGTCTCTCTCAAGAAACCCTGCAACCAAATAACAAAGAGTCTCTTGTGTCCCCAACACACCCAATACAATGGTAAATTGTATAGGTCCACTAGTTCGGCGAAGAGATGGTGATACAATTGGTATATGGAAGGTAGATAATAGTTTTTCTAATTTGAAAATATAAAAACAGCAAGGTAATGAATGATAAAAGTGAGCGTAAACGGTATTGCAATGCTAGGAAACAAGGCCTAGGGTTCATACTTTCACTAGTGCAAGTCCTCTCAACAACAATAACATAATTGGATCACATAACTATCCCTCAACATGCAACAAAGAGTCACTCCAAAGTCACTAATAGCGGAGAACGAACAAAGAGATTATGGTAGGGTACGAAACCACCTCAAAGTTATTCTTTCCAATCAATCCATTGGGCTATTCCTATAAGTGTCACAAACAGCCCTAGAGTTCGTACTAGAATAACACCTTAAGACACAAATCAACCAAAACCCTAATGTCACCTAGATACTCCAATGTCACCTCAAGTATCCGTGGGTATGATTATACGATATGCATCACACAATCTCAGATTCATCTATTCAACCAACACATAGAACCTCAAAGAGTGCCCCAAAGTTCCTACCGGAGACTCACGACGAAAACGTGTGCCAACCCCTATGCATAGGTTCATGGGCGGAACCCGCAAGTTGATCACCAAAACATACATCAAGTGAATCACGTGATATCCCATTGTCACCACAGATATGCACGGCAAGACATACATCAAGTGTTCTCAAATCTTTAAAGACTCAATCCGATAAGATAACTTCAAAGGGGAAACTCAATCCATTACAAGACAGTAGAGGGGGAGGAGAAACATCATAGGATCCAAATATAATAGCAAAGCTCGCGATACATCAAGATCGTATCAACTCAAGAACACGAGAGAGAGAGAGAGATCAAACACATAGCTATTGGTACATACCCTCAACCCCATGGGAGAACTACTCCCTCCTCATCATGGAGAGCACCGGGATGATGAAGATGGCCACCGGAGAAGGATTCCCCCTCCGGCAGGGTGCCGGAATGGGTCTAGATTGGCTTTCGGTGGCTACGGAGGCTTCTGGCGGCGGAACTCCCGATCTATTGTGCTCCCGGATGTTTTTAGGGTATATGGAGATATATAGGCAGAAGAAGTACGTCAGGGGAGCCACGAGGGGCCCACGAGGGTGGAGGGCGCGCCCAGGGGGGTGGGCGCGCCCCCCTACCTCGTGGCCTCCTTGAAGCTTCCCTTACGTGGACTCCAAGTCTTCTGGGCTTCTTCTGATCCAAAAATAAGTTCCGTGAAGTTTCAGGTCAATTGGACTCCATTTGATTTTCCTTTTCTGCGATATTCTAAAACAAGAAAAAAACAAAAACTGGCACTGGGCTCTGGGTTAATAGGTTAGTCCCAAAAATCATATAAAAAAGCATATAAATTCATATAAAACATCCAAGGTTGATAATATAATAGCATGGAACAATCAAAACTTGTAGATACGTTGGAGACGTATCAGCATCCCCAAGCTTAATTCCTGCTCGTCCTCGAGTAGGTAAATTTTAAAAACAGAATTTTTGATGTGGAATGCTACCTAACATATTTATCCAAGTAATTCTTCTCTATTTTGGCATGAATGTTCAGATCCATAAGATTCAAGACAAAAGTTTAATATTGACATAAAAATAATAATACTTCAAGCAAACTAACCAAGTAATCATGTCTTCTCAAAATAACATGGCCAAAGAAAGCTATCCCTACAAAATAATATAGTCTGGCTATGCTCTATCTTCACCACACAAAATATTTAAATCATGCACAACCCCGATGACAAGCCAAGCAATTGTTTCATACTTTTCGTGTTCTCAAACTTTTTCAATCTTCACGCAATACATGAGCGTGAGCCATGGATATAGCACTATATGTGGAATAGAATGGTGGTTGTGGAGAAGACAAAAAGAGGGGAAGATAGTCTCACATCAACTAGGCGTATCAACGAGCTATGGAGATGCCCATCAATAGATATCAATGTGAGTGAGTAGGGATTGCCATGCAACGGATGCACTAGAGCTATAAGTATATGAAAGCTAAACAAGAAACTAAGTGGGTGTGCATCCAACTCGCTTGTTCACGAAGACCTAGGGCATTTTGAGGAAGCCCATCATTGGAATATACAAGCCAAGTTCTATAATGAAAGATTCCCACTAGTATATGAAAGTGACAGCATAGGAGACTCTCTATCATGAAGATCATGGTGCTACTTTGAACCACAAGTGTGGTAAAAGGATAGTAGCATTGCCCCTTCTCTCTTTTTCTCTCATTTTTTATTTTTATTTTTTTATTCGGGCCTTCTTTTTTTATGGCCTCTTTTCTCTTTTTTTATTTGGGCTTCTTTGCCCTCTTTTATTTATTCATTTTCGTCTGGAGTCTCATCCCGACTTGTGGGGGAATCATAGTCTCCATTATCCTTTGCTCACGTGGACAATGCTCTAATAATGATGATCATCACACTTTTATTTACTTACAACTCAAGAATTACAACTCAATACTTAGAACAAGATATGACTCTATATGAATGTCTCCGGGGGTGTACCGGGATGTGCAATGACTCATGAGTGACATGTATGAAAGAATTATGAACGGTGGCTTTGCCACAAATACGATGTCAACTACATGATCATGCAAAGCAATATGACAATGATGGAGCGTGTCATAATAACCGGAATGGTGGAAAGTTGCATGGAAATATATCTCGGAATGGCTATGGAAATGCCATAATAGGTAGGTATGGTGGCTGTTTTGAGGAAGGATATGGTAGGTGTATGATACCGGCGAAAGGTGCGCGGTATTAGAGAGGCTAGCAATGGTGGAAGGGTGAGAGTGTGTATAATCCATGGACTCAACATTAGTCATAAAGAACTCACATACTTATTGCAAAAATCTATTAGTTATCGAAACAAAGTACTACGCGCATGCTCCTAGGGGGATAAATTGGTAGGAAAGGACCATCGCTCGTCCCCGACCGCCACTCATAAGGAAGACAATCAATAAATAAATCATGCTCCGACTTCATCACATAACGGTTCACCATACGTGCATGCTACGGGAATCACAAAATTCAACACAAGTATTTCTCAAATTCATAACTACTCAACTAGCATGACTC
This sequence comes from Triticum urartu, assembly GCF_056163025.1. Classification (NCBI taxonomy): domain Eukaryota; kingdom Viridiplantae; phylum Streptophyta; class Magnoliopsida; order Poales; family Poaceae; genus Triticum; species Triticum urartu. The sequence continues at coordinate 459,971,576 of NC_141876.1, read as the reverse complement.
TAATATTACCATCCTCATATCTCAAAACAATCATCAAGTATCAAACTTCTCTTAGTATTGAATGCACTCTATATGAAAGTTTTTATTATATCCCTCTTGGATGCCCATCGTATTAGGACTAAATTAATAACCAAAGCAAATTACCATGTTGTTCTAAAGACTCTCAAAATAATATAAGTGAAGCATGAGAGTTCATCTATTTCTACAAAATAAAACCACCACCGTTCTCTAAAAAGATATAAGTGAAGCACTAGAGCAACAACAAACTACTACGAAAGATATAAGTGAAGCTCAATGAGTAGTAGAATAATTATGCAACTATGTGAAGACTCTCTAACATTTAAGGATTTTAGATCTTGGTATTTTATTCAAACAGCAAGCAAAACTAAATAAAATAAAATGACGCTCCAAGCAAAACACATATGATGTGGCGAATAAAAATATAGCTCCAAGTAAAGTTACCGATGAACGAAGACGAAAGAGGGGATGCCTTCCGGGGCATCCCCAAGCTTAGGCTTTTGGTTGTCCTTGAATATTACCTTGGGGTGCCTTTGGCATCCCCAAGCTTAGGCTCTTGCCACTCCTTACTCCATAATCCATCGAATCCTTACCCAAAACTTGAAAACTTCACAACACAAAACTTAACAGAAAACTCGTAAGCTCCGTTAGTATAAGAAAATAAATCACCACTTCAAGGTACTGTAATGAACTCATTATTTATTTATATTGGTTTTAAACCTACTTTATTCCAACTTCTCTATGGTTTATAAACTCTTTTACTACCCATAGATTCATCAAAATAAGTAAACAACACATGAAAAACAGAATCTGTCAAAAACAGAACATTCTGTAGTAATCTGGATCAAACGTATACTTCTGGAACTCATAAAATTCTCAAATAAATTTCTACACCTGAGTAATTTATCTATTAATCATCTTCAAAAATAATTAACTAAATATCACTCTCCAAATAAAAATGGCAGCAATTCTCGTGAGCGCTAAAGTTTCTGTTTTTTTACAGCATGATCAACAAGACTTTCCCCAAGTCTTCCCAAAGGTTCTACTTGGCACAAACACTACTTAAAAGCATAAAACCACATCTAAATGGAGGCTAGATGAATTATTTATTACTAAACAGGATCAAAAAGCAAGGAACAAAAATAAAAATTGGGTTGCCTCCCAACAAGCGCTATCGTATAACGCCCCTAGCTAGGCATGATGATTTCAACGATGCTCACATAAAAGATAAGAATTGTTACATAAAGAGAGCATCTTGAAGAATATGACTAGCACATTTAAGTCTAACATACTTCCTATGCATAGGTATTTTGTGAGAAAACAACTTATCGGAACAAGAATCAACTTGCATAGGAAAGTAAAACAAGCATAACTTCAAGATTTTAAGCACATAGAGAGGAAACTTGATATTATTGCAATTCCTACAAGCATATATTCCTCACTCATAATAATTTTCAGTAGCATAATGAATGAATTAAACAATATAACCAGCACCTAATGCATTCTTTTCATGATCTACAAGCATAGAAAATTTACTACTCTCCACATAAGCAAAATTCTTCTCAATCGGAATAGTGGGAGTATCATAAGAGACTCGAATACTATAAATTGTTTCCACATTAAAAGAGTAATGTTCAGAAAAGGGGTAATCATAATCATGAAAAGTTTTATAAATATAATCACTACTTTTTATAGCATAAGTATCATCACAATAATCATCATAAGTAGGAGGCATGCTATCATCATTATAAATTTGCATATCAAAACTTGGGAAACTAAAAATATCATCTTCATTAAACGTAGCTTCCCCAAGCTTGGTACAAACATTAATTGCAGCAAATATATTCTCAAAAACATCATCTTCATCAAACATAGCATCCCCAAGCTTGGGCCTTTTCATATCGTAAGCATAATCACTCTCATCATTAATAGTATGGATAGCACCAATAGTATAGCAATTATCATATTCTTCCAAGCAAGTGCCAAAAAGATTTTCAAGATCATAAGAAGTATCATTATCTTCCACAATTATGTTTTCATAAGGCACAATAGTAACAGGAGCAGCATTATTTGGGGGAGATATCTTTTTACCTCTCTTCCTTTTTCTTTTCTTCTTCTTCACCAAACCTTGTGTGGGTTCAATCCTCTTTTTGGAGCTCCTTATTACTGAGATTGGTTGAATAGGAGGCTCCTCCTCGTTACTTGATTCATCATAAGAAATAATAGGAGGGTATTGGGAAGTCTCTTCCCTTTCATTAGTATTCTCTTCATCTTCTATTTGTTTTCTGTTCTTTATGTAGTTGGCAATATAAGGATTTTCAATACAATTCACCGCACAATACATATAGATTTCCTCTAGATCAAAATGAAGAACTCTATCAAGGGCAAATTTTGGAATATCCTTAGTTATATGTTTCATTTCTTCATAACCCAAGAGCAAACTAAGTTCATTATGATGTGCAAGGGAAATCAAGTCATCACAATTTTTGGACACGATACAATCATGAAACAATTTGCATTGGGTACTGAAATGATCATGTTCATTGCAAAGTTCACAAGTATGGCTAAGAAAGTTTAAATTTTCAGCACAAGCATCTAGCCTTTCTTGCAACCATTTAGTTTCCAAGTACTTATGCCTCTTGCAATATCTAACTTCCCTATTTGGTGTGTACTTACAAACCCAATGCACTCCACAAAAATTGACATGTTTATAGGAGACATTTTCATCATAATTAGTGCAATCATCATTAGTATCATGGATATTCAAAGAATTCGTACTAACAACATTGCAATCATGCTCATCATTCAACACTTTGGCACAATTTTCCTTTCCATCATACTCACGAAAGATATTAAAAAGATGAAGCGTATGAGGCAAACTTAATTCCATTTTTTTATTTTCTTTTATAAACTAAACTAGTGATAAAACAAGAAACTAAAAGACTCGATTGCAAGATCTAAAGAAATACCTTCAAGAACTCACCTCCCCGGCAATGGCGCCAGAAAAGAGCTTGATGTCTACTACACAACCTTCTTCTTGTAGACGTTGTTGGGCCTCCAAGTGCAGAGGTTTGTAGGACAGTAGCAAATTTCCATCAAGTGGATGACCTAAGGTTTATCAATCCGTAGGAGGCGTAGGATGAAGATGGTCTCTCCCAAGCAACCCTGCAACCAAATAACAAAGAGTCTCTTGTGTCCCCAACACACCCAATACAATGGTAAATTGTATAGGTGCACTAGTTCGGCGAAGAGATGGTGATACAAGTGGTATATGGAAGGTAGATAATAGTTTTTGTAATCTGAAAATATAAAAAGCAAGGTAACGAATGATAAAAGTGAGCGTAAACGGTATTGCAATGCTAGGAAACAAGGCCTAGGGTTCATACTTTCACTAATGTAAGTCCTCTCAACAATAATAACATAATTGGATCACATAACTATCCCTTAACATGCAACAAAGAGTCACTCCAAAGTCACTAATAGCGAAGAACGAACGAAGAGATTATGGTAGGGTACGAAACCACCTCAAAGTTATTCTTTCCAATCAATCCGTTGGGCTATTCCTATAAGTGTCACAAACAGCCCTAGAGTTCGTAGTAGAATAACACCTTAAGACACAAATCAACCAAAACCCTAATGTCACCTAGATACTCCAATGTCACCTCAAGTATCCGTGGGTATGATTATACGATATGCATCACACAATCTCAGATTCATCTATTCAACCAACACATAGAACCTCAAAGAGTGCCCCAAAGTTTCTACCGGAGAATCACGACAAAAACGTGTGCCAACCCCTATGCATAGGTTCATGGGCGGAACCCGCAAGTTGATCACCAAAACATACACCAAGTGAATCACGTGATATCCCATTGTCACCACAGATATGCACGGCAAGACATACATCAAGTGTTCTCAAATCTTTAAAGACTCAATCCGATAAGATAAATTCAAAGGGGAAACTCAATCCATTACAAGACAGTAGAGAGGGAGGAGAAACATCATAGGATCCAAATATAATAGCAAAGCTCGCGATACATCAAGATCGTATCAACTCAAGAACACGAGAGAGAGCGAGAGAGATCAAACACATAGCTACTGGTACATACCCTCAGCCCCGAAGGAGAACTACTCCCTCCTCGTCATGGAGAGCACCGGGATGATGAAGATGGCCACCGGAGAAGGATTCCCCCTCCGGCAGGGTGCCGGAACGGGTCTAGATTGGCTTTCGGTGGCTACGGAGGCTTCTGGCGGCGGAACTCCCGATCTATTGTGCTCCCGGATGTTTTTAGGGTATATGGAGATATATAGGCGGAAGAAGTACGTCAGGGGAGCCACGAGGGGCCCACAAGGGTGGAGGGCGCGCCTAGGGGGTGGGCGCCCCCCCTACCACATGGACTCCTCGAAGCTTCCCTTACGTGGACTCCATGTCTTGTGGGCTTCTTCTGATCCAAAAATAAGTTCCGTGAAGTTTCGGTTCAATTGGACTTCGTTTGATTTTCCTTTTCTGCGATATTCTAAAACAAGAAAAAAACAGAAACTGGCACTGGGCTCTGGGTTAATAGGTTAGTCCCAAAAATCATATAAAATAGCATATAAATGCATATAAAACATCCAAGGTTGATAATATAATAGCATGGAACAATAAAAAATTATTGATACGTTGGAGACGTATCAGACTCTACTTGGCGTGGAAGGCAAGCTTGGCGACCAAAGATTCCTTCTTATGTAACCGACTCCATGTAAACCCTAGATCCCCTCGGTGTCTATATAAACCGAAGGGGACAGTCCGGAAAGGACACTACATATACTCATTACCATATTCATAGGCTAGACGTCTAGGGTTTAGCCATTACGATCTTGTGGTAGATCTACTCTTGTAATACTCATATTCATCAAGATCAATCAAGCAGGAAGTAGGGTATTACCTCCATAGAGAGAGCCCGAACCTGGGTAAACATCGTGTCCCCTGTCTCCTGTTACCATCGATCCTAGACGCACAGTTCAGGACCCCCTACCCGAGATCCGCCGGTTTTGACACCGACATTGGTGCTTTCATTGAGAGTTCCGTTGTGCCGTCGACAAAAGGTTCGATGGCCCCTTAAATTGTCAATAACGATGCTGTCCAAAGAGGAACCTTCCTCCCCGGATAGATCTTCATATTTGGCGGCTTCGTACTGCGGGCCAACTCACTTGGCCATCTGGAGCAGATCGACAGCTACGCCCCCGGCCAGCAGGTCAGATTTGGAAGCTTGAATTACGTCGCGGACATCCGTGGAGATTTGATCTTCGACGTATTCGAGACCGCGACAACCACTCCCCATCGCCTCGATGAACATGGTTTAAACCTGTCATCGGGCCGCATCCAGGAGATAGCTCCTGTAGCAGCTCTGGCCTTAAATCCGGAGCAGATCAAGTCGCCCGAAGATGGGAAGCTCGACCCCATCACGGGGGCTACCGATTCCGCGGCGCTGGAGCCGCACGTAGATTCCACTTCATAGGGTATCTGCATCAATGGAACCTCGGACTTGCCTCCGATGTCGAACTCAGAACCCTGCGAGCCCTCGTATACCGAACTCGATCGATTATCGATCTTCAAGTTCGGCGCCGCATCAGTGGATGATGGAGAATTTTGTTTCCCACCCGCCACCCACTTCGTAGCCACTGTTGAAGACCTAACCAACACGCCCGACCCCCGCCCGAAGACATCGACGGTGTGGATGACGATAAGGGGCAGGGCCAGAGCTTACCACTCGCTCGACACGGGATGCCCACTCCATGGTATGACATGTGTATAATAGACACACCTTACGCCGCTCTCGACGATGACTACGAGGATCCGGTCGAGAATAAACCGCCTGGTACACAGCCCAGACACCGGCGCCCTAGGTCACATCGCCAAGAGAAAACACTTCCAGCACTAGAGAAGACGATACTCTGGACAACAAAGACCTTGTTGAGGTAGAATCCGAGCAGGAGGAACAGGAAGGCGGGCAAGACAGCTCTGATGAATAGACCACATATGGGGACTCGGAGGACAACAATTATCTCCCACTCTCCGAGGAAGAGGAGACCCTCGGCAACGAGGATTTTATCATGCCCAAGGAACCTCTCGAGCAGGAGCGCTTCAAACGTCGGCTTATAGCCACTACAAAGAGCCTAAGAAAGAAGCAGCTGCAACTTCAAGCAAACCAAGATCTGCTTAACGATAGATGGACCGAGGTCTTGGCCGCCGAAGAATACGACCTCAGCAGCCCAGTCAAAAGCCATCCCAAGAATAGGTGGCTCCCTCAATACGATGGCAGAGCGATGGAACCCATACCACCATCGAACAATCCGGCGGGCCGACCACAGTTCGGTCCAGACAAAGTAGCAGCCCAAGCAAAGCACCATACCAACCCATCCGGCATTCAAAACAAAACAGCTCGGGGGAATACCCGCGATATCAGCCAAGACATGGAGGGTAGAGCAAGACGCACAAGATCGATGTACAGGTCACGAAGATACACCCCGACCGATGATGATGGTCGCCTATTCGGACGCTATAAAGATGCCTGGTTCGAGCACCGTAAACGAAGCCCGCCGGAGGTGCTTCATAGTGTGGACCAACATAGAGGAGCCGCACACCCTCTCTGCTTCACTAACGAAGTAATTGAGCACGAATTTCCAGATGGGTTTAAACCCATCAACATCGAATCATACGATGGAACAACAGATCCCGCAGTATGGATCGAGGATTACCTCCTTCATATTCACATGGCCCGCGGAGATGACCTCCATGCCATTAAATACATACCTCTCAAGCTTAAAGGGCCAGCCCGGTATTGGCTAAAAAGTTTGCCAGAAAATTCCATTGGCAACAGGGAAGATTCGGAAGACGCCTTTCGAGACAACTTCTAGGGAACATATGTCCGGCCACTATACGCCGAGGACTTAAGTCACATTGTCCAGGAGCCCGGCGAGTCAGCCAGGGAGCTCTAGACCAGGTTCTTAGTCAAAAAGAACCAAATTGTCGACTGTCCGGACGCAGAAGGCCTTGCGGCCTTCAGACATAGCATCCGGGATGAATGGCTAGCACATCACGTCGGCCAGGGAGGACCCAAATCCATGGCAGCCCATACCGCTCTAATGACCCGCTTCTGCACGGGAGAAGACAACTGGCTTGCTCATAAAAGCAACAATGCAAGCGGCCCGGGCACTTCCGAAATCCGAGATGGCAACGGCAAGCCATGACGAACCGAACACAACAGTCGCAGTAATATATGCGACAAAGCGGTAAACGCCAGATTTCACAATCCGAAGCCCGGTCAATGGAAGAAGCCACTAAAGGCAAACTAGGATGGACCATCCACCCTTGACAGGATATTGCACCGACCTTGTCAGATTCACGGTCACCCCGATAGGCCGGCCAATCATACCAACCGAAACTGTTGGGTCTTCAAGCAGGCAGGCAAGCTTAACACTAACCACAAGGGGAGGAGGCCACAAGGCGATAAAGACGACGAATCGGCTCGCCAGCAGAACACTAGGGGCCAGAAACAGTTCCCCTCTGATGTTTGATATGTCTCCAACGTATCTATAATTTTTGATTACTTCATGCTATATTATATTATGTTTTGGATGATTAATGGGCTTTGTTATACACTTTTATATTATTTTTGGGACTAACCTATTAACCGGAGGCCCATCCCAGAATTGTTGTTTTTTGCCTATTTCAGAGTTTCGCAGAAAAAGAATATCAAACGGAGTACAAACGAAATGAAACCTTCGGGAACGTGATTTTCGGAATGAACGTGATCCAGACGACTTGGACCCTACGTCAAGACATCAACCAGGAAGGCACGAGGTAGGGGGCACGCCTACCCCCCCCCCAGGCGCGCCCTCCACCCTCGTGGGGCCCATGTTGCTCCACCGACGTACTTCTTCCTCCTATATATACCTACGTACCCCCAAACTAACAGAGACGGAGCCAAAACCCTAATTCCACCGCCGCAACCTTTTGTACCCGTGAGATCCCATCTTGGGGCCTTTTTCGAAGCTCCGCCGGAGGGGGCATCGATCATGGAGGGCTTCTACATCAACACCATAGCCTCTCCGATGATGTGTGAGTAGTTTACCTCAGACCTTCGGGTCCATAGTTATTAGCTAGATGGCTTCTTCTCTCTTTTTGGATCTCAATACAAAGTTCTCCATGATTCTCGTGGAGATCTATTCAATGTAATATTCTTTTGTGGTGCGTTTGTTGAGACCGATGAATTGTGGGTTTATGATCAAGTTTATCTATGAACAATATTTGAATCTTCTCTTAATTCTTTTATGTATGATTGGTTATCTTTGCAAGTCTCTTTGAATTATTAGTTTGGTTTGGCCTACTATATTGATCTTTCTTGCAATGGGAGAAGTGCTTAGCTTTGGGTTCAATCTTGCGGTGTCCTTTCCCAGTGACAGTAGGGGCAACAAGGCACATATTGTATTTTTGCCATCAAGGATAACAAGATGGGGTTTATATCATATTGCATGAGTTTATCCCTCTACATCATGTCATCTTACTTAAAGTGTTACTCTGTTCTTTTGAACTTAATACTCTAGATGCATGCTGGATAGCGGTCGATGTGTGGAGTAATAGTAGTAGATGTAGGCAGGAGTCGGTCTACTTGTCTCGGACATGATGCCTATATACATGATCATACCTAGATATTATCATAACTATGCTCAATTCTGTCAATTGCTCAACAGTAATTTGTTTACCCACCGTAATACTTATGCTCTCGAGAGAAGCCACTAGTGAAACCTATGGCCCCCGGGTCTATTTTCCATCATATTAATCTCCCATCAACAAGCTATTTCTTGCGCCATTTTTATTTTGCTTTATTTACTTTGCATCTTTATCAAAAAAATACCAAAAATATTATCTTATCATATCTATCAGATCTCACTTTCGTAAGTGACCGTGAAGGGATTGACAACCCCTTTATTGTGTTGGTTGTGAGGATTTTATTTGTTTGTGTAGGTGCGAGGGACTTGTGCGTGGCCTCCTACTGGATTGATACCTTGGTTCTCAAAAACTGAGGGTCATACTTACGCTACTTTGCTGCATCACCCTTTCCTCTTCAAGGGAAAACCAACGCAGTGCTCAAGAGGTAGCAAGAAGGATTTCTGGCGCCGTTGCCGGGGAGATTCGCGCCAAGTCAAGTCAAGATTTGACTCCCGGCAACGAGCCATTTCTGGCGCCGTTGCCAAGGAGTCTACGCAAAAGTCAACATACCAAGTACCCATCACAAACCCTTATCTCCCGCATTACATTATTTGCCATTTGCCTCTCGTTTTCCTCTCCCCCACTTCACCCTTGCCGTTTTATTCGCCCTCTCTTTTCCGTTGGCCTCTTTTTCGCTCGCTTCTTGTTTGCTCGTGTGTTGGATTGCTTGCTTGTCATTATGGCTAGTCCCCTATCTTCTCCATTGTCTCCCAAAAATGAAGTTCTTAATTTTAAGCAAAGGTAAGGAGAAAATCTAAAAGACGCTTGGTATAGAATTTTCAATGCTCAAAATAGATCTACCAGGAAGCAATCTACTTCCGTTCTTCTCCGCAATTTTTATGTAGGGGCTACTCCTTGGCACAGATATATCCTTGATACCATTACTTGAGGAAATTTCTTGGGTAGCCATACTTTTGGTTCTTACAATGCTATGATAGATTTGTTTAGCTCACCCCCTCTTTTGGTTAATGGAACTATGTTAACTTTGGAGCATGTAATGCAAAGACTTGAAATTATTGAAAATAAAGTTGCTACCGTAGAGTTAATTAAAAATTTGGATAAAAAGATCCACAACCAAATTACTCAATATGGATCTAAACTAGGAGTCACTTTGAAAAATATTAAGGAGAAGGTGTTGGAAATATGCTCTAGAGGCAATAACAAATTAGTTATTATTATATTTCCTTGTTCATGATAATCGTTTATTATCCATGCTATAATTGTATTGATAGGAAACTCAGATACATGTGTGGATACATAGACAACACCATGTCCCTAGTAAGCCTCTAGTTGACTAGCTCGTTGATCAATAGATGGTTACCATTTCCTGACCATGGACATTGGATGTCGTTGATAACGGGATCACATCATTAGGAGAATCATGTGATGGACAAGACCCAATCCTAAGCCTAGCACAAAGATCGTGTAGTTCGTATGCTAAAGCTTTTCTAATGTCAAGTATCATTTCCTTAGACCATGAGATTGTGCAACTCCCAGATACCGTAGGAATGCTTTGGGTGTGCCAAACGTCACAATGTAACTGGGTGGCTATAAAGGTACACTACGGGTATCTCCGAAAGTGTCTGTTGGGTTAGCACGAATCGAGACTGGGATTTGTCACTCCGTGTGACGGAGAGGTATCTCTGGGCCCACTCGATAGGACATCATCATATGCGCAATGTGACCAAGGAGTTGATCACGGGATGATGTGTTACGGAACGAGTAAAGAGACTTGCCGGTAATGAGATTGAACAAGGTATCGGATACCGACGGTCGAATCTCGGGCAAGTACAATACCGCTAGACAAAGGGAATTGAATACGGGATTGATTAAATCCTCGACATCGTGGTTCATCCGATGAGATCATCGTGGAACATGTGGGAGCCAACATGGGTATCCAGATCCCGCTGTTGGTTATTGGCCGGAGAGGTGTCTCGGTCATGTCTACATGGTTCCCGAACCCGTAGGGTCTACACAGTTAAGGTTCAGTGACGCTAGGGTTATAGGGAATAGATGTACGTGGTTACCGAAGGTTGTTCGGAGTCCCAGATGAGATCCCGGACATGACGAGGAGCTCCAGAATGGTCCGGAGGTGAAGATCGGTATATTGGGCGAAGGGTGTTGGAGTCCGGAATTGTTCCAGGGGTACCAGGTGATGACCAGCATGTTCGAAAGGGGTTTCGGAGGCCCCGGCAAGCGTTGGGGGGCCTTATGGGCCAAGGGGAGAGGGCACATCAGCCCACTAAGGGGCTGAGCTCCCCTCCCCTAGGGAACCCTAGGGCAGCCGCAACCAAGTTCTGGCGCAGCCCTCCCCCTCTCCCAAGTCCTCCTCCTCTCCCGCGGTGCTTGGCGAAGCCCTGCAGGATTGCCACGCACCACCTTCACCACCACGCCGCCGTGCTGCTGCTGGACGGAGTCTTACCCAACCTCTCCTTCTCCCCTTGCTGGATCAAGGCGTGGGAGACGTCACCGGGCTGCATGTGTGTTGAACGCGGAGGTGCCGTCCGTTCGGCACTATGATCATCGGTGATTTGGATCACGACGAGTACGACTCCATCAACCCCGTTCACTTGAACGCTTCCGCTTAGCGATCTACAAGGGTATGTAGATGCACTCTCCTTCCCTCGTTGCTAGATTACTCCGTAGATTGATCTTGGTGTTGCGTAGAAAATTTTGAATTTCTGCTACGTTCCCCAGCAGAAGGAACCCATAGTTAATGAAAGAATAAATCAGGATTCCACTAGAATCGATAAACTTGAGGGTATCATTACCAACTTGGGAACCGCTTTTTCTTCCGTAAAGAATACTCCAAGTCCTCCAACTAAAATTGCCAAGCTTATGTATGTTCCTAAAAATAAGGGTGAATCCTCTAGCAAGGAAACTGCGGATCTCAAATCTATAAGTATTCATCCCAATCTATTTGCTATCATTAAGGAACCATTTGCTACAAATGATTTTTTTGATTTTGTGCTTAGAAGTTTGATAATTAATAAAAATAAATAAACTCCTAAGGGTGATAGATGTCTCATTAAAGAATTACCAACTAAAGATACCTAGATCTATCTTCGCTTTTATGCCTAGCTAGGGGCGTTAAACGAGAGCGCTTGTTGGGAGGCAACCCAATTTTATTTTTATTCCTTGATTTTTGCTCCTGTTTAGTAATAAATAATTTATCTAGCCTCTGTTTTGGTTGTGTTTTTTGTGTATAATTAGTGTTTGTGCCAAGTATAACCGTTGGGAAGACTTGGGGAAAGTCTTTTTAATCTTGCTGTAAAAAACAGAAACTTTAGCGCTCACAAGAATTGCTGACATTTTTATTTGGAAGGTGCTATTTAGTTAATTATTTTTGAATATGATTAATAGATAAATTCCTCACGTCCAGAAATTTATTTTAGAATATTTGGGGTTCCATAACTTGCGTTAGCTACAGATTACTACAGACTGTTCTGTTTTTGACAGATTCTGTTTTTCGTGTGTTGTTTGCTTATTTTGATGAATCTATGGCTAGTAAAATAATTTATAAACCATAGAGAAGTTGAAATACAGTAGGTTTAAAACCATTATAAATAAAGAATGAGTTCATTACAGTACCTTGAAGTGGTGTTTTGTTTTCTTTCGCTAACGGAGCTCATGAGATTTTCTACTTTAAGTTTTGTGTTGTGAAGTTTTCAAGTTTTGGGTAAAAGATTTGATGGATTATGGAACAAGGAGTGGCAAGAGCCTAAGCTTGGGGATTCCCATGGCACCCCAAGATAATCAAAGGACACCTAAAAGCCAAAGCTTGGGGATGCCCCGGAAGGCATCCCCTCTTTCGTCTACTTCCAACGGTAACTTTACTTGGAGCTATATTTTTATTCACCACATGATATGTGTTTTGCTTGGATCGTCTTGTATTATTTGAGTCTTTATTTTTTAGTTTACCACAATCATCTTTTCTGTACACACCTTTTGAGAGAAACACACATGGTTCGGAATTTATTAGAATACTCTATGCGCTTCACTTATATCTTTTGAGCTATATAGTTTTTGCTCTAGTGCTTCACCTATATCTTTTAGAGCACGGTGGTGGATTTGTTTTACAGAAACTACTATTCTCTCATGCTTCACTTATATTATTTTGAGAGTCTTAAACAGGATGGTAATTTGCATAAATTGGGAAATTAATCCTAATATGCTAAGTATTCGAGACTAGTAAAAAACTTTCTTATGAGTGTGCTGAATACTAAGAGAAGTTTGATGATTGATGATTGTTTTGAGATATCGAGGTAGTGATATTAAAGTTGTGCTAGTTGAGTAGTTGTGAAATTGATAAATACTTGTGTTGAGGTTTACAAGTCCCGTAGTATGCACGTATGGTAAACGTTATGTAACAAATTTGAAACATGAGGTGTTCTTTGATTGTCTTCCTTATGAGTGGCGGCCGGGGACGAGCAATGGTATTTTCCTACCAATCTATCCCCCTAGGAGCATGCGTGTAGTGCTTGGTTTTTGATGACTTGTAGATTTTTGCAATAAGTATATGAGTTCTTTATGACTAATGTTAACTCCATGGATTATACGCACTCTTACCCTTTCATCATTGTTAGCCTCTTCGGTACCGTGCATTGCCCTTTCTCACATTGAGAGTTGGTGCAAACTTCGCCAGTGCATCCAAACCCCGTGATATGATATGCTCTTTCACACATAAACCTCCTTATATCTTCCTCAAAACAGCCACCATACCTACGTATTATGGCATTTCCATAGCCATTCCGAGATATATTGCCATGCAACTTTCCACCGTTCCGTTCATCATGACACACATCATCATTGTCATATTGCTTTGCATAATCATGTAGTTGACATCGTATTTGTGGCAAAGCCATCGTTCATAATTTTCATACATGTCACTCTTGATTCATTGCTATCCCGGTATACCATCGGAGGCATTCATATAGAGTCATACTTTGCTCTAGTATCGAGTTGTAATCATTGAGTTGTAAATAAATAGAAGTGTGATGATCATCATTCATAGAGTATTGTCACAAAAAAAGGCCAAATAAAAAAGGAAGGCCCAAAAAAAGAAAAAAGGGACAATGCTACTATCCTTTTTTTCCACACTTGTGCTTCAAAGTAGCACCATGATTTTCATGATAGAGAGTCTCTTATTTTGTCATTTTCATATACTAGTGGGAATTTTTCATTATAGAACTTGGCTTGTATATTCCAACAATGGGTTTCCTAAAATGCCCTAGGTCTTCGTGAGCAAGCAAGTTGGATGCACGCCCACTTAGTTTCTTTTGTTGAGCTTTCATGCATTTATAGCTCTAGTGCATCCATTGCATGGCAATCCCTACTCCTTGCATTAACATCAATCGATGGGCATCTCCATAGCCCGTTGATTAGCCGCGTTGATGTGAGACTTTCTCCTTTTTGTCTTCTCCACATAACCCCCATCATTATATTCTATTCCACCCATAGTGCTATATCCATGGCTCGCGCTCATGCACTACGGGAAACAACTAATTTGCCGACAGGGGGCGTCTTTGCCGTCAGCTTTTCATCGGGCAAGACGGCAAAGAAAGGTTTGTCGTTATCACCAGACGGCAAAGAAAAACTGACGGCAAAATATACTTCGCCGTCTGCAAAAAAACACAGACGGCAAAGAGCGCACTTTGCCATCTGTGAAACAAATCACAGACAGCAAAGAATCTTTGCCGTCAGTTTTTGCTCTCGCAGACGGCAAAGAATCTTTGCCGTATGTGTTTTTATTAGCAAACGACAAAGTGAGCTCTTTACCGTCTGCGGTTTTATTTTACAGACGGCAAAGAAGAAACACAAGACGCGGATCGATCACATGGATCGATGACATGGCACGATCTAGTCCACTCATCCCAACTCCCCACAGCACCCCACCACGCCCCACGCCCCACGCGCCCCCACCACTATCTCTCTCCCTTATCCTCCCGACACCCACCCACACCACGTCTCTCTCCCTTCTCTCTCTGCTCTCGATCCACAACAACCGGCGCCCGACACCACCTCATCCGCCGCCCCCCACCTTAGCCCACCGGCCCCGGCCCCTTCCTCTCGGACCCCCACGCCACCGGCCCCTGCCCCATCCCCCGCCGCCGCCCCTGCCGGCTTCCACGCCCCATCCCCCGTCGCGCGCCGTCCGCCTCCGCCGTGCCACCGGAGCCCGCCTCCACCCGTGCCACCGGCTGCGCGCCGCCTGCCCTCCTCCGCCCGCGCAACCGGCTGCGCCGCCCCAGCAACCGGCCACGCGCCGCCCGCATCCGCCCGCCTTCGCCTGCGTCCGCCCGCTCCGTCCTGCGTCCGCCCGCTCCGTCCGCCCGCTGGGGGCCGCCACTGCCGGCGCCGGCGCCACCAGATTGAGCGCGTCCCGCAGTGGCCTACACAAGAGGAGCGGCGGATCGAGAAGCGGTGTTCATCTCCACCAGATTGAGGCTGCGGTGGATCGAGAAGATATTCGTGTAATATTGTTTTTTTGCAGGCTATTCGTGTAATATTGTTGTGTATTGTGATGTAGACATGTAGTATTGGGTATTGTATAATGTGTATTGTGTACAATCTAGTGTGGAACATCATTTAGGTTTTTTTCAATCTGGAAATATCGATAATGTGTATTGTATAGGAAGATTGTAGTGGGGTTTGATTACCGCATCGACCATCCCGTGAAATATTGGCTAGATGATCTCAATTGTGCACTGTGGGTTCAGTTTTTATTTGATTAAAAAATATTTCTATGCCGTCTGTGATGTTTGAGGTTGATGGCAAAGATGGCGTTTGGCTGATGGCAAAGATGCTTTTCTTTGCCGTCTGTAAATTATTCGGTTGACGGCAAAGCTGGTTTTTGACTGACGGCAAAATCTTTGCCGTCATCTCGACAAAAGGCTGACGGCAAAGTATATTTTGCCGGCTAATCTTTGCCGTCTGAGTTTGCCGTCTGCTTCCTGACGGCAAAATCTTTGCCGTCTGGATTTAGGTCTTTGCCGTCTGTAATCCACAGACGGCAAATTAACTGTTTCCTGTAGTGATGTATTGCGTGAAGGTTGAAAAAGTTTGAGATTACTAAAGTATGAAACAATAGCTTAGCTTGTCATCGAGGTTGTGCATGATGAGAGCATTCTTGTGTGACGAAAATGGAGCATGACTAAACTATATGATTTTGTAGGGATGAACTTTCTTTAGCCATGTTATTTTGAGAAGACATAATTGCTTAGTTAGTATGCTTGAAGTATTATTCGTTTTATTTCGATATTAAAATTTTATCTTGAATCTTTCGGATCTGAACATTCATACCACAATTAATAGGGTTACATTAAAAAAATTATACCAAGTAGCATTCCGCATCAAAAATTCGGTTTTTATCATTTACCTACTCGAGGACGAGCAGGAATTAAGCTTGGGGATGCTTGATACGTCTCCAACGTATCTATAATTTTTGATTGCTTCATGCTATATTATATCCTGTTTTGGATGATTAATGGGCTTTGTTATACACTTTTATATTATTTCTGGGACTAACCTATTAACCGGAGGCCCAGCCCAGAATTGCTATTTTTTGCCTATTTCAGAGCTTTGCGGAAAAAGAATATCAAACGGAGTCCAAACGGAATGAAACCTTCGGGAACGTGATTTTCGGAATGAATGTGATCTAGAGGACTTGGACCCTACGTCAAGACATCAACCAGGAAGGCACGAGGTAGGGGCGCGCCTACCCCCCCCCCTCCCGGCACGCCCTCCACCCTCATGGGGCCCACGTTGCTCCACCGACGTACTTCTTCCTCCTATATATACCTACGTACCCCAGACGGAGCCAAAACTCTAATTCCACTGCCGCAACCTTCTGTACCTGTGAGATCCCATCTTGGGGCCTTTTCCGGAGCTCCGCCAGAGGGGGCATCGATCATGGAGGGCTTCTACATCAACACCATAGCCTCTCCGATGATGTGTGAGTAGTTTACCTCAGACCTTTGGGTCCATAGTTATTAGCTAGATGGCTTCTTCTCTCTTTTGGGATCTCAATACAAAGTTCTCCATGATTCTCGTGGAGATCTATTCGATGTAATCTTGTTTTGTGGTGTGTTTGTTGAGACCGATGAATTGTGGGTTTATGATCAAGTTTATCTATGAACAATATTTGAATCTTTTGTGAATTCTTTTATGTATGATTGGTTATCTTTGCAAGTCTCTTCGAATTATCAGTTTGGTTTGGCCTACTAGATTGATCTTTCTTGCAATGGGAGAAGTGCTTAGCTATGGGTTCAATCTTGCGGTGTCCTTTCCCAATGACAGTAGGGGCAGCAAGGCACGTATTGTATTGTTGCCATCGAGGATAACAAGAAGGGGTTTATATCATATTGCATGAGTTTATCCCTCTACATCATGTCATCTTACTTAAAGCGTTACTCTGTTCTTTTTAACTTAATACTCTAGATGCATGCTGGATAGCGGTCGATGTGTGGAGTAATAGTAGTAGATGCAGGCAGGAGTCGGTCTGCTTGTCTTGGACGTGATGCCTATATACATGATCATACCTAGATATTCTCATAACTATGCTCAATTCTGTCAATTGCTCAACAATAATTTTTTTACCCACCGTAATACTTATGCTCTCGAGAGAAGCCACTAGTGAAACATATGGCCCCCGGGTCTATTTTCCATCATATTAATCTCCCATCAACAAGCTATTTCTTGCGCCGTTTTTATTTTGCTTTATTTACTTTGCATCTTTATCATAAAAATACCAAAAAAATTATCTTATCATATCTATCAGATCTCACTTTCGTAAGTGACCATGAAGGGATTAACAACCACTTTATTGCATTGGTTCCAAGGATTTTATTTGTTTGTGTAGGTGCGAGGGACTCGTGTGTGGCCTCCTACTGGATTGATACCTTGGTTCTCAAAAACTGAGGGAAATACTTACGCTACTTTGCTGCATCACCCTTTCCTCTTCAAGGGAAAACCAACGCAGTGCTCAAGAGGTAGCAATGTTCGACTACTCCCGGAACGCAAATAGCAGTTCGTCTTCCGCCACCCACGTACTGTACTGGCAAAATTCGCACCATGCGAACATCACTACGCACTCAAGATACCATGGGCATCGGCGAAGCACAATACGGACCACCCTACAAGCATTCCCATGAAGTTTTGTATCTGCTTACTCTATTTTTCTGTATCCTCCCTAAAGAACAGGTGACCAGCAGGACAGCATCTACAACAGACTCTATCGGAGTTCGGATCTGTATGCTCACCTAAGGGGCTACTTCCGTTAAAGATTCCCCTCCCCGAGGACGGGCGACGCAGACGGGCGACAGGAGGTTCAAAATAACTTTTTGTGGACCACACTCTTTATTCCGAGCCTGTATTATGCCCTCTTTCCTCTGAACCCGACCCCGAGCATGTCAAATAGCCGGGTTCGCGGTTTCTTTTATATATATATATATATATATATATCATTGGCGGATCGCTCCGTTCTTAGTAAGTCTCATCCGAACAATCTTTCATACTCTTTCAACAATAAGTACGGCCTTAACGGCCGCTCTGCAGATACACCTCTGCATACCCTGCCAGGGGCTCGGCATGGGAACGAATGAGCTGCCAGCAAAACTCAGAACAGCTCTATAGCATACTTCGGCATCGCAAGGTTGGCCTTATATGCATCAGCTCCGAATCATTGTCTTGGGTCAATAGTTGGGTTGCCCGGCTCCTGTGTTTGCTACCCTACGTTTCGCTCTATCGGCTAGGGTAGTAAAGGTAGAACTACTGCGATTGTGCCCTGGCCTAGACCGGATGAGCACCTCAGTAGAGAAAGCCGAAAACTGACTGTGATGATGCGGCGAGAGCTGGTCAACCACTTGACGACTTATTGGAATCTTTAGCGATTCTCCGTGTAACACGAGGGATCTTTATCAGATCAGATATGCAAGGCACCACACGCCGCATACACACCAGGGGCTATGTTGTAGCCCCACTGTCGGTGTCAAAACCGGTGGATCTCGGATAGGGGGTCCCGAACTGTGCGTCTAGGCCGGATGGTAACAGGAGACAAGGGACACGATGTTTTTTACCCAGGTTCGGGCCCTCTAGATGGAGGTAATACCCTACTCCTGCTTGATTAATATTGATGATATGGGTAGTACAAGAGTAGATCTACCACGAGATCAAGGAGGCTAAACCCTAGAAGCTAGCCTATGGTATGATTGTTGTGTATGGAGTTGATTGCCTATGGACTACAACCCTCCGGTTTATATAGCCACAGGATAGGGTTAGGGTTACATAGAGTCGGTTACAATGGTAGGAGATCTTGAATATCCGCATCGCCAAGCTTGCCTTCCACGCCAAGGAAAGTCCCATCCGGACACGGGACGAAGTCTTCAATCTTGTATCTTCATAGTCCAGGAGTCTGGCCGAAGGTATAGTCCGGCTACCCGAACACCCCCTAATCCAGGACTCCCTCAGTAGCCCCTGAACCAGGCTTCAATGACGACGAGTCCGGCGCGCAAATTGTCTTCGGCATTGCAAGGCGGGTTCCTCCTCTAAGTCCTTTATAGAAGATTGTAAACACCAAGAGTAGTGTCCGGCTCTGCAAAATAAGTTTCCACATATTGCCAAAGAGAGAATAATATTGACACAAATCAAATCTGCCGACGTATTCCGCAGTGCGTCATCACACTATGGCCAAGTCCTTTACTCGAATCGTTTTTACTTTTCCATCTCAGCATGTTTTGCGAGGCGGTTTCCTTGGCACGTCTTGTCAAAGAAGAGATCATGTACCCCCTTTACGGGATTCTCATCAATACGGACGTGGGTAACCCAACCGCGCCATTTATCACGGCACTTGGGAGGCAAGCGAGTTTTATCAAGCCAGTGGGGACGCATAGTCGCATCCGCCCATATAAGGGGATAAGGATCCACCTTTTTACCTACGCCTTCTCCCTCCTTTCCCTATCCATCTCATGCGCACTCGAGATCCAGCGCCCAAGCCCGCACTTCCCACCTCAACCTTCTCCAGCAATGTCCGGAGTGGGAGGCAAGTGGATGGTCTCCTCCGTCACGGAGGGCCATGTCAAAAAGCTAAGGAAGGCCGGATACTTGTCCAAAGACATCGTGCACCGGCTTCCCGAGGAGGGGCAGCTTCTCCCCACCCCAAGACCCCATGAGAGGGTAGTATTCCTTCCCCACTTCCTCTGCGGACTGGGTTTTCCACTCCACCCATTTGTCCGGGGGCTCATGTTCTACTACGGCCTGGATTTCCACGATCTGGCCCCGAACTTCATCCTCAATATCTCGGCGTTTATCGTCGTGTGTGAGGCTTTCCTCCGCGTCCGCCCTCATTTCGGCCTCTGGCTCAAGACCTTCAACGTCAAGCCCAAGGTGGTGTGCGGCAGCCAGGCGGAGTGCGGAGGCGCCATGGCGAGCAAGATGGCCAACGTCCTATGGCTCGAGGGCTCTTTTGTGGAGACCCTAAAGGGATGGCAATCCGGGTGGTTTTACATCACCGAGCCACGCGATCCGAAATGGACCGCAACCCCCGAGTTCCGATCCGGACCCCCCACGCGGCTTATGTCCTGGAAAGAGACGAGCCTATCGTGGGGTGACGAAAAAGAGGTGACCGGATTGCAAACATGCATCCAGTCCCTGGTGAACAAGCTGATCAAACTCGTCAATGTAGTCCAGGTTATGCTCGTCCGCCGGATCCTCCCGTGTCAACAACGGGATTTTAATCTGTGGGAGTTCGACCCGGCACAGCACCAAACCCTTAACAAGCTCTTCGACATGACGTATGAAGACGTCTGGAAGGTGCTAACCAAAGGCGCCGAGGCTCCCACATCCGCTTTCGAGGACCGCGGATACATCTCGTAGCGTCACGCTAGCGAGGTAAGCTATTTTCACCTTTTACAGGATGTCAAGTTTTTTCATAGTTTGACTCTATGCGGGATCTAAACTCCCTTACCTTTGACAGGTTTGGCGGGCGAAGTCCGGATCGATTAACTGTCCGGCTCCGCTGCCCGAAGACCCAGCCCCAGCTCTACTAGCGAAGCTGCTGGTTCCGGCGCCGTATGTGGTGCTGGAGAAGAAGGCCAAGAAGAAGAAGGCCACGGGGACTCGAAAGAGTGCCCGTAATGTGGTGGCGTCGGACTCGTCATCCGACGAGTCCGAGATGCTCTCCTCCCGTGAGAACAAGGAGGAGGAAGAAGAAAACTCTCCCCCTCCAGCGGGGGGAGGAAAGAAAAGGAAGGCCGCCCCAACGGGGGAGGCCGAAGGGTCCAGGAAGAGGAAGACCCCTCCGCCGAACTACTCCCCCGACGCCGAAGAGGACGAAGAGGAGTGGCCAGATAGGGCCAAGCGTCTGGCGAAATCGTAAGTATTCGGATATCAGAGTAACTCATGACGTTCCTTTGTCGCACAGCTTTCCCTAATGTCGATCATAATTATGCAGCCCGCCCCGGGCCGAACTCAACGAGTCGTCGAGCGGCTCCCTGGATTCATCGGACGTGAACTCAGCTCTGCCCGATGTCTCCCCCCGCACTGTGGATGACGCCGAAGTGGCGTCGCATCGAGCTCTGGGGCAGGAGGAGGTGGTCCTGGAGGAGCCTCAAGGCGACCTCCCGGACCCCAGAAGTAAGGGGGACAAGACACCCCAGGGCTCCAAGTCCGGCTTTATGCCGGACACCGCGCCAGAATCTTCCACAGTTCCGGACCGTGGTAGGCGAACTCCTTCCAAGAGGAGCAAGCCTTCTGAGCCGGCGGCCTCCGTCCAACCGGAGGTGCCGGACAATCTGCTGGAGGTGCTTGACGGCGTCTCCATCGACGAGGGGCACCGTACTATTATGAGTATGGTGATCCAGAAGGTTCAGTCCGCCAAGAGCGGACTGACTGAAGCTTGCGCTAGCCTTCTAACAGGCTTCGAGGTAAGTAAAAAATATGTAAGAATATAACCGCATAGACAGTAGCCCCTGATGCTCTGTTTGGCGTTCGGAAAGAAAAGCCAAATAGAGGATCTATTAAATTTCGCAGGAGTCTAACAACAAAGAGTCAATATGTGTATGCAGGCTTCGCTGCTAGCCACCGCCGCACTGACTGCGGAGGTGGGTGCCCTGAAACAGGGACTCGAGCGGACCGAGCAAGAGCTCGGCCTTGCCAAGCGGCAGCTCGAGGAGAAAGAAGGTAAGAAATACCTTATAGAAAAAAATTTCTATAGAGAGGCATGATTGCAAAAAATAACAGGATTGCACTGCCTATTATAGGGGCCACGACTGAGGTGGCGACCCTCAAGCAGGCGCTGTCCGAGGACGAAAAGAAAACGGCCGCGGAGCGCACCGAGCGAGAGAAACTTGGGGCTCAGGTCGGCGAGGTGCAGCAAGAGCTTCAGGCTCTCATGAAAAAACATGAGAGTTTGGAGCTTGAGTCAAAGACCCAAGCATCCGAGCTCGCGGCGGCCCTTGAGGCTGCCAAGTCTGCCAAGGCCGAAGCCCAAAAGGCCCTCCGAGAGTTGGAGGAGATGAAGAAGACAGCGACGGGTAAGGCATTCTTTATGCAAAGCAGAAATATAAAAGTAAACTACTTGTTACTTACCCGAATCCGGAGTTCTCCAGGGGCATTCGTAGATCTTCCCCGCAGCGTATCCGACGCCGCCGCATTCTACCGAGCTGAAGAGGGCAGCTCGACGGAGAAGGTGTTCTGGTCTCAGTATGCTGAGGCCGGACACCCTGTGCCCTTGAGCGACCAGCTGAAACAGCTGGTCGAGCTCCACAAGGCGGCCGAACAGGCCATGAAGGGCTTCATAGTTTGGCTGTGGCCCGGAGAGGCCCTGCCTGGGAGCTACTTCAGGCTAGTGCGGCGGCTGGTGGAGGCCTGTCCAAGGATCGAGGTCATCAAGCGCTCCGTCTGCATCGAAGGTGCCCGTCGGGCCCTTGCCCGTGCAAAGGTGCACTGGGGTAAGCTGGACGGTGAGAAGCTTGTGAAGGACGGGCCGCCGTCGGGGAAAGAGCATCGCAAGCCCGAGAACTATTACAAGGATGTTCTTGCGGGTGCCTGTCTTGTGGCGGATGAATGTACCAAGGATGTAATTTTTGAATAGACTCGCTCGTTTTTATCCTGTGCGCTGAAAACTTGTTCATAGGCGCTTAAGCAATGCTTGTTGAATTTAAAATATTATTTTCTATGCGGCCGTTTATCAAAAAATTGAGAGATGGCCAGTCGTCGGCTTCTACCCCCATGCCACTAGTGCTGGGGTGTTCGGGATAAACCTAAGCGCTCTTTTTCCCATGGTTGGGTCCTTCGAGGGAGGCGCTCAGCACAACGAACCAGGCAATCGGACTATAATGCTTGAACACTCTCACTTAGCCATAGAACTTTATAATTTTAAATTTCGGCGAAGCCCCTAGTTCGGAAGACCGAGTTCGGGGCGCTATCCACGCCTTGGCCGGACAGAGCCAGCTCCTCGCTCGAAGCGGCATAAGTCTTTCGGGACTCGAAAACCTCTCGAACAGCGACCGGTCTCTCGCCTCATCATGACAATCAGTTTTAGCTTTCTCCATTGAGGTGCTTAACCCAGCTCAACCGGGGCACAATCGCAGTGGTTCTCCTAGTGCTACCTTAGCCGATATAGCGGAACGTAAGGCACCAAAACATAGGAGCCGGGCAAACCCAACTATTGACCCAAATCATGATTCGAAGCTGATGCATATAGTGCTATAAGTTCGGGGTGCCGCACTTGTGCAAGTGTACGGACTTCTCACACCATATTAAAGGGTACTGAAGCCCCTAGCGTACTTGCCGTACCACAGTGTACGGGTGCAACATGTCATTAATGAACATATATAAAAGAGAGTAGTGCAAAAAATAGGCAAGAAGCTAAGCATTGTTTATAGAGAGGCTATTTATCAAAGCCGAACGATACAAATAGTGCGGTAAGCAAAAGATACTGGACTATTCAGTATGTCCTGACCAGGGGCAGGCCGCGGAATTGTATTTAAAACAGGTATACCACTCGTAACAGAGACCACCTGGGAGTTCCATAATGCGGCATGGCTTGTCTGCCTCCCTGGATCTTGCATCGTTTGTGCGGCAGTCGAATTGCCGAACAGGTCGTCCGAAGTATGGAGTCCTGAAAGTAAGAAAAAATTAAAAAAAGAATCCGGTAGCCCCTAGTATGTTTTCAGCCGTATTTTGGGCGTGCCGTTATTGTGCCCCTTCCCCTGTGCCCATGGTATTTCAAGGGCGTAGTTATGTACGCGAGGTACTGGTTTCGCTATGTCGCGAAAGCTGGGGTTGGGGCCGCATTGCTACGCTTGCTCAGCGTGTGCCAGGCGGTCCTGCTGTGGGTTACTCCGGGCGCGCTTGGCAGCGTCTGGCTTTTTAATGGCCGGACTGGAGAATTGCCTGAGAAGGCTACTTTGTACCTCCGCTGCGAGAGCCGCCGTATGCTCCTCCGTACGGAGGGAGCGTTCGGTGTTTCCGTTGACCGTAATTACTCCTCGAGGGCCTGGCATCTTGAGCTTGAGATATGCGTAGTGCGGCACCGCATTGAACTTTGCGAGTGCGGTTCGTCCGAGCAGGGCGTGATAGCCACTGCGAAACGGGACTATATCGAAGATTAATTCTTCGCTTTGGAAATTGTCCGGGGATCCGAAGACCACGTCAAGTGTTACTGAGCATGTACAGTTGGCTTCTACACCTGGTATAACGCCTTTAAAGGTTGTTCTTGTGGGCTTAATCCTTGAGGGATCTATGCCCATTTTCCGCACTATATCCTGATAAAGCAGGTTCAGGCTACTGCTGCCATCCATGAGGACTCTTGTGAGATGAAATCCGTCGATGATTGGGTCGAGAACCAATGCGGCGAAGCCTCCATGACGGATGCTAGTGGGATGGTCCCTTCGATCAAAAGTGATCGGGCAGGAGGACCATGGGTTGAACTTTGGGGCGACTGGCTCTATCGCATATACGTCACGTAACGCACGCTTCCGCTCCCGCTTGGGAATGTGGGTTGCTTATATCATGTTCACCGTCCGCACTTGTGGGGGAAAGCCCTTCTGTCCATTGTTGTTTGGTGGCTTGGGCTCCTCGTCGTCGCTGTGCAGCCCCTTGTCTCTGCTTTCGGCCCTTAACTTGCCTGCCTGCTTGAACACCCAACAATCCCTGTTAGTGTGATTGGCTAGCCTTTCGGGGGTGCCATGTATCTGGCACAAGCAATCGATTATTCGGTCCAAACTGGACGGGCCCTGAGTATTCTTTTTGAATGGCTTTTTCCGCTGACTGGATTTATAGCCTTTGAATCCGGCATTGACTGTCGTGTCTTCATTGCTGTCGCTGTTAATGCGGCGTTTTTGCTTATTCCGACGTGTCCTGCCACTTTTGTCCTTGGTATCCGAATTACCAGGGTTCTTTGATAAGTTGTTACTGCGAGCTAGCCAGCTGTCTTCTCCCACGCAAAAGCGGGTCATGAGTGTCGTGAGGGCTGCCATGGATTTCGGCTTTTCCTATCCCAGGTGCCGGGCAAGCCACTCGTCGCGGATGTTATGCTTGAAGGCTGCTAGGGCCTCTGCGTCCGGACAGTCGACTATCTGGTTTTCCTTTGTTAGGAACCGTGTCCAGAATTGTCTGGCCGATTCTTCTGGCTGCTGAATTATGTGGCTTAAGTCGTCGGCATCCGACGGTCGCACGTAAGTGCCCTGGAAATTGTCGAGGAATGCGGCTTCCAGGTCCTCCCAAGAACCGATTGAGTCTGCTGGCAAGCTGTTAAGCCAATGCCGGGCCGGTCCTTTAAGTTTGAGCGGGAGGTATTTGATGGCGTGTAGATCATCACCGCGTGCCATGTGGATGTGAAGGAGATAGTCCTCGATCCATACCGCCGGATCTGTTGTGCCATCGTATGATTCGATGTTTACGGGTTTGAAACCCTCTGGGATTTTATGATCCATTACTTCATTCGTGAAGCATAGCGGGTGTGCGGCACCTCTGTACTGGGCTATATCACAACGTAGCTCGGAAGAGCTATGTCTATTGTGTTCGGCCCGGCCGGATTTGTTGTATCCGGAGTGAAGATCATTGTCACATGCCGTAGGGCGCCTGCGCGATCCGTAGATCGATCTTGTTTGTCTTGCCTTATCCTCCAGTATGTCTCGCAGGTCGGGCGCATTTTCCCGTGCCTTAGTTGAGCGGCGTCGGGGCATGGTTTGGTTGGAGGGCCGAGAGGCCTCTCTGTCGCGGCCGCGAGGTGGCCGGTCTGCCATGTCATGTGCTGGTGATGTAGGTGCTTCCTCCTTTGATCGGGGTAGCGGCCTGCGCTTCGGGTAACTCTTGGAGGGGCGTTCGAGTTCATACTCTTCGGCCATAAGGACTTCAGTCCATCTGTCAGCTACCAAATCTTGGGCAACTTTAAGCTGTTGCTGCTTTTTCTTGAGGCTGCTTGCCGTGGCCAAAAGCCTGCGTTTGAAACGCTCTTGTTCGGCGGGGTCTGATGGTATGACGAATTCGTCGTCATCGAGGCTTGCCTCGTCTTCGGAGGGAGGCGTATAGTTATCATCCTCGACCTCTCAATCTGCCGCTCTCTCATGAGGGCTAGCTTTTCCATCTTCCTGTGCCAAATCTTGCTGAGGTGGGTGTTCTTCGGCGCTATCCGGGGTAGTATTATCTCCCGTGCCGGAATCACCGTTTTTGCTTTGGCGGGATTTAGAGCGGCGCCGCTGATGCCGGCGCTTTGGCTGTTTCTTGGGGGCGTCATCCCCCACTGTTCCATCGCCATCTCCATCTTTTGGAGTATCCACCATATATATGTCATAGGACGAGGTGGCCTTCCAGCGCCCTACAGGTGCTGGTTCCTGTTCGTCTCCTACATCGTCGTCCATGCCGTCGATGTCTTCGGAGCTGAAGTCAAGCATGTCGGTTAGATCGTCGACAGTGGCTACAAAGTGGGTGGTGGGTGGGGTTTGAATTTCCTCATCGTCCATATCCCACCCTCGCTGACCGTAGTCCGGCCAGGGCTCTCCTGATAAAGAGAGAGACTTAAGAGAATTTAGGATGTCGCCAAAAGGTGAATGCTGAAAGATGTCCGCGGCGGTGAACTCCATTATCGGCGCCCAATCGGATTCGATTGGCAGGGGCGCGGGGGGTTCGGAGTCCGGGGAGGAGTCCGAATCCTCGGAGTCACGGGTCGTGCAGAGTGCGGGGCTAGCATTCGGCTCGATCGCTTTTGGGATCGCAGCCCCCGAGGTGACGTCCAACCGCTCATCCTCGATTGGCGCAATAGGCTCCGAGTTAGGGGTTGGAACCGATGCGTGTGCGGCCTCCAGGACACTGTCCGGAGGCAGAGCTAGATCATGCCCCTCGAGATAGTGCGGCGCGCTCTGCCGTGGCTCGAACCCGTCGAAGATCAAGTCTCCGCGGATGTCAGCCGTGTAGTTTAAGCTTCCAAACCTGACTTGATGGCCAGGGGCGTAGCTTTCGATCTGCTCCAGGTGGCCGAGTGAATCGGCCCGCAGAGCGAAGCCGCCGAAGACGAAGATCTGTCCGGGGAGAAAAGTCTCACCTTGGACCGTATTGTTGTTGATGATCAAAGGAGCCATCGGGCCTAAAGGCGACGACACAAAGGAACCCTCAATGAAAGCACCAATGTCGGTGTCAAAACCGGCGGATCTCGGGTAGGGGGTCCCGAACTGTGCGTCTAGGCCGGATGGTAACAGGAGACAAGGGACACGATGTTTTTTACCCAGGTTCAGGCCCTCTCGATGGAGGTAATACCCTACTCCTGCTTGATTAATATTGATGATATGGGTAGTACAAGAGTAGATCTACCATGAGATCAAGGAGGCTAAACCCTAGAAGCTAGCCTATGGTATGATTGTTGTGTATGGAGTTGATTGCCTACGGACTACAACCCTCCGGTTTATATAGCCACCGGATAGGGTTAGGGTTACATAGAGTCGGTTACAATGGTAGGAGATCTTGAATATCCGCATCGCCAAGCTTGCCTTCCACGCCAAGGAAAGTCCCATCCGGACACGGGACAAAGTCTTCAATCTTGTATCTTCATAGTCCAGGAGTCCGGCCGAAGGTATAGTCCGGCTACCCGAACACCCCCTAATCCAGGACTCCCTCACCCACCATAAAACTCCTATGGTTAAGTGAAAGTGTTAACGCCTTATAGTCCGATTGCCTGGTTCGCCGCATTATCACCTCCTTCATGGCCAAAGACGTTGGATAAAGAGTGATTAAATGCTGTTCCGAACACCCCCGTACTTCCTACGAGGGGGCTGAAGCCAACGACTGGAAAACTATCAGATTATATTAAAACAACCGCACAGGAGGAATTCAAGCCTTTCGAGCAAAACATAAATAGATTAACTATAAAGTTGTCTTTTACAATCATCATACACCTCACTCGAACATTATGTTTTTCGAGCATTGACCCTCTATCAAGCGGGCGGCCTCCAGGACGTCTTCAAAATAACTCTCCGGTTCCGGACGGTCCCTGCCTTCAGGCGGACCCTTCGTTACGACGTCGATGGCCTTCATCTTTCTGCAGAATGTCTTGACTTGGGCAAGGGCCATCCGTGCACCTTTAATGCACGCCGACCGCTTCGCAGCATCGAGTCGCGGCACCACGTCGACAAGCTTCTGTACCAAACCGAAATAGCTACTCGGCGCAGGCTCGGTTGGCCACAGCCGGATTATAACATCCTTCATGGCAGCGCCAGATACCCTATGAAGTTCGGCCCATTGGGACATCTGTTCATTGAGCAGCAGTGGGCGCTTCGACGCACCGAACTATGACCAAAAAAGCTTCTCCGTTGCATATCCAGCTCGCGCTTGGTAATATCGCGCTGCATCGGAAGAACTCTTTGGCAAGTACAAATACTCGTCCAGAGAACTCCACACTTGGTTCAGATGAGCATAGTCTGGGTCGCCGAACTTAGTCTGCAGTAGAAAGGGCTTTCCAGCCACTATCTCTTTTGCCTGCCGAACCTCCTCACGGAGCGCCCTGGACTCTGATCGCACTTCTCTTGCCTCATGTCGGGCCTTGTCCAGTTCAGCCTTTAAGGCTTGATTCTCCTTCTCAAGAAATTCGCAGCGGCCAGCAGCATTCTCCAAAGTGAGTGTCATCATGGATACCTTCTCCTCGCCCTGGCATCGCGCAACTTGTTCAGCCTTTAGTTCAACCGATGCCTCTTTAGAAGCAGCATCACTAAGCCGGATCCGCTCCTTAGCCCGGACTAGCTCCGCCCGAAGAGCCTCCACGGTGGCAGCACCATCTACATTTCATGCGCACTTCATATAAAGCACTTTCTCGCGTCAAGGACACAGGTGTAAAGAATGCTTGAAATACATACCTTGCAAGTCGTCAAGACGCGTGTTGATCAATGCAATGTCATCCTCCGCAATATCCATCTTTTGCTGTAGTTCAGCCACTTCCATACTCTGGACAGCCACAGGAGGGGAAGCAGCTTGTATTTCAAATTAAACCAAGGTTAATACCTGAACATATCTCTTTGATCCTCCGATCGCTTCCTTCAGAAGACAATCCGAGTCTCAGGGGCTACTGCATATACAACAGGTGCATTCTGTCAATATAATTCAATTGACAAAACTACATCACAAACCTCAAAACCTCTTAGAAGGCTCATGAAGGCCTTGTTCAATCCACTCTTCGCGGATAGAACCCTTTTACCACCATAGCCATCAAGGTACGATGCTCTTCTGAAATGGATGCTCGTCATAGCAAGCCCGTCAGCATGTCTGACGCTTCTGGGTCTTCAGAAACCGTCGCCGGAGTACGACATTCCTGAGAAGTAACCTGCTCACTTGCCTCCAGAATCGTCTCCGGCTGTAAACCGAACGGTTCGGGGACCCCAATTTTGATCCCGGAGCCCCGAGTGACAGAGGCACTGCCTTCGGGTAACACCTTCTTCGCTTCCTGTACTACTTGGTGTTCAGGAGGAGCCCATCGGGATGATACCTCGGTATCATCTCCCCTGTTGAACGATGTGGCCGGAGGAGGCATGTCACTCTCCATCATCTCCGGAAGAAGATCTCCCGAGGAGGAGGACGATTGAGAAGCACCAGGTGTTAACCTGCGTGGACGAACATACATTGGATGATTACTTCACCAATAGGAAAAGAATGAGGTGTGGTCAAAGTACCCCAGCCTCGCTTACTGTCTGCCTCGAGGTTCGTCCTTGTCATCGAACTCTATGACAACCTCGCTCGCCCGGCCCAAGCCGCTCGACGACGGCGTTTTTCCTCTCTTGGAAGGCTTCCCCTCCTGATCTTCGGAGGCAACCCTCTTCTTGCCCTGGAGGACCCCCTCTTCACTCTTGCCCTTGGGTAAAGGGATTTCGGTTTCCATGAACGCAGCCACCTGATACGGTGTCGGAATCAGCATTCTCGTCAGCAGGTCAGTCGCAGGGCCTTTGGGAAGAGGCCCCGGACACCAGATTAGCACCGCTTTCTTTATCCAGTCCTATACAGGGACGGATTATTCAGTATCTTGTTAAGAGATGCCTGAACTGAAGGTGCTTGGATATCGAGTACTTACCAAAGTGTCCGGATGATTGTAGTCAAGACCAACGTCTTCGGTGGTGTCCGGCCATTGCTCTTGTTCCCCGAAATATAATTTCCACATTCCTTCATGCATAGTGTCGAAGAAGTGCTGTAGAGTCCGCCGCCCTTCTGAGTTAAACTCCCACATACGAAGAGGCCGCCGCTGACATGGCAGGATCCGGCGGACTAGCATTATTTGAACGACATTCACAAGATCGATGCCCTTCTCGGTAAGGCTCCGGATGCGACTTTGCAGAGTCTGCACTTCATTGACGGATCCCCAGTCCAATCCCTTATTGACCCACGAAGCGAGCTGAACTGGAGGGCCGGGCCGGAGCGCAGGTGTAGCCGCCCACTTGGGGCCCCGCTCATTCATATAAAACCACCCCTGCTGCCATATGTCGGAAGATTTGGCGAAAGATCCTTCGGGCCAAACCGTGCCGGCCAACTTGCCTAATGTGATGCTGCCGCACTCTGCCTGCTCCTCCTCTGCCACCTGCGGCCTCACGTCAAAGGTCTTGAGCCACAAACCAAAGTGTGGAGGAGTCCGGAGTAAGGCTTCACACGTGACAATAAATGTCAAGATGAGGAAAATAGAGTCTGGGGCTAGATCGTGAAAATCTAGCCCATAGTAGAACATGAGCCACCGGACGAAGGGGTTAAGCGCAAACCCTAGCCCGTGAAGAAAGTGGGATACAAATACTACCCTCTTGCCAGATCTGGGGGTCGGTATGACTTGCCCTTGTGCCGGAAGCCGATGAAAGATTTCTGAGGTCAGATACCTCGCTACGCGGAGCTTCGCAATGTCCTCTGTGAAAGAAGAAGCCATCCACCGACCCTGATGGTTGGATCCGGACATGATTAGGGCTGGTGACGATTGGAACCTGAGGGTTGGAACTTGGGGTGGCTGGGGTTGAGGAAGAAGCAAGCGCAAGGGAAGAAAATGAGACTGGGTCCCTATATAAAGGCCCCGAATATTGGGCGTCTCCCCCGGGGTCCCTAAACTTACCTATCACCAAGGAGTTATACCCAGGGAACGGTTGGTTTACCCACGCTTGCATTAATGAAAATCCCGTAAGTAAAGGGACACGATCTCTGCCTTGACGAGACGTGCCAATGAAACCGCACCCCGAGACGTAGGGCGGCTCGCTAGCCGACGGTTGGAAATCGTAATCGAGCAGGCATGATATGATGTCATGAATAGTTATCAACAAGTTGGGCTTGTGGGGGATTACATTCTGTGCCATTATATGCACATGTCCGGATATACTTACTTCATCCGAAGACTATTCCGGAGTTCGGAAGGAGGGAACCCGCCTTGCAATGCCGAAGACAAATCTGCGCGCCGGACTCCTCGTCATTGAAGCCAGGTTTAGGGGCTACTGAGGGAGTCCTGGACTAAGGGGTCCTCGGGCGTCCGGCCTGTTATCCATGGGCCGGACTGATGGGCTGTGAAGACATGAAGACCGAAGATTGCACCGTCTCCGGATTGGGCTCTACTTGGCGTGGAAGGCAAGCTTGGCGACCAAAGATTCCTTCTTATGTAACTGACTCCATGTAAACCCTAGATTCCCTCAGTGTCTATATATACCGAAGGGGATAGTCCGAAAAGGACACTACATATACTCATTACCATATTCATAGGCTAGACTTCTAGGTTTAGCCATTACGATCTCGTGGTAGATCAACTCTTGTAATACTCATATTCATCAACATGAATCAAGCAGGAAGTAGGGTATTACCTCCATAGAGAGGGCCCGAACCCGGGTAAACATCGTGTCCCCTGTCTCCTGTTACCATCGACCCTAGACGCATATTTCGGGACCCCCTACCCGAGATCCGCCGGTTTTGACACCGACAGGTGGCCCCCCTTTGGTAATTTTTTCGCCCAATATTTTTTATATATTCCAAAACTGACTTCCGTAGAGTTTCAGGACTTTTGGAGTTGTGCAGAATAGGTCTCTAATATTTGCTCCTTTTCCAGCCCAGAATTCCAGCTGCTCGCATTCTCCCTCTTCGTGCAAACCTTGTAAAATAAGAGAGAATAGGCATAAGTATTGTGACATAAATGTGTAATAACAACCCATAATGCAATAAATATTGATATAAAAGCATGATGCAAAATGGACGTATCAACTCCCCCAAGCTTAGACCTCGCTTGTCCTCAAGCGGAAGCCGATAACAAAAAATATGTCCACATGTTTAGAGATAGAGGTGTCGATAAAATAAAATACGAACATGAGGGCATCATGATCATTCTTAGAACAACAACATTTATATATTGTCATATGATTTCTTATGCTAAAGTAACAATCTTATTCACAATGTAAAGTATGAATCAGAAACTTCATTAAAAACTAACAAACTATAATCTCAGTCATTGAAGCAATTGCAATTTATCATAACATTGGAAAGAGTGAATATAAGAGCTTTTCAGGAAGTCCACATACTCAACTATCATATAGTATTTCACAATTGCTAACACTCACGCAATACTTATGGGTATGAAGTTTTAATCGGACACAGAGAAAGATAGGGGCTTATAGTTTTGCCTCCCAACCTTTTACCTCAAGGGTAATGTGAACAATAATAGTTTATGAAAACCTACATCCAATTAGCTATATATATCAGGATCTTTCCAACACATAGTGCTTGCCAAAGGATAAAATGTAAAAAGGAAAGGTGAAGATCACCATGACTCTTGCATAAGACATATGAAAAAAATAAAAGATAGACCCTTTGCAGAGGGAAGCAGAGGTTGTCATGTGTTTTCATGGTTGGATGCACGAAATCTTAATGCAAAAGAACGTCACTTTATATTGCCACTTGTGATATGGACCTTTATTATGCAGTTTGTCGCTTTTATTTCTTCCACATCACAAGAACGTATAAAGCTTATTTTCTCCACACTAATAAATCATACATATTTAGAGAGCAATTTTTATTTCTTGAAACAATGACAACTTGAAGGATCTTACCCAATCCATAGGTAGATATGGTGGACTCTCATGGAAAAATTGGGTTTAAGGATATTTGGAAGCACAAGTAGTATCTCTACTTGGTGCAAAGAATTTGGCTAGCATGAGGGGGAAATGCAAGCTCAAGATGTTGGATGATCCATGACAATATAATTTATCTGGGATGTAAGAAAACATAACCCATTACGTTGTCTTCCTTGTCCAACATCAACATTTTAGCATGTCATTTTTTAATGAGTGCTCACAATCATAAAAGATGCACAAGATAGTATATTTATATGTGAAAACCTCTCTTTCTTTATTACTTCCTATTAATTGCAACAATGACCAAAACTATGTTTGTCAACTCTCAACAACTTTTATTCATCATACTCTTTATATGTGAAGTCATTACTTTCCATAATATCAATATGATCTCTTTATTTCCTTTTATTCTTTCTATTTTATTCCCTCAAGATCATAGCAAGATAACCAAGCCCTTGAATCAAAACTAATCTTTATTATATATAGCTCACGGACTCGATTACACAGAAGGATCATAAAGCAAAACTCAAAACTAATTCATACTAAAACTTTATTCTACTAGATCAAGATATTACCAAAAGGATCGAACTAAGAAAAATGGTAAAGATAAAATTGTGATGGTGATACGATACCGGGGCACTCCCCCAAGCTTGGCAGTTGCCAAGGGGAGTGCCCATACCCAATACTCAAGTCTCCTTTGGTGGTAGTGATGATGGAGTTGTTGATGATGTAGGCTTGTCGTCCAACATCGAGCGTAGGAGGTGCTCCAACTTAGGAATAATGCCCTTGAGTGCGGTGATATGCTCTTGCAACAGAATATTTCCACGAGTTAGATACTTGTTTTCCACCCAAACTATTTCAATCATCTTGAAAGCTTTAATTTCAGTAGGGGTAAGAAGATTGTAATGAGGTTGAAGGATGTCTTGTTCTTCTGCTGCCGGAGCTTGATCCTCCGTGGCCTTCTTGATCCCATCATCCTTGTTGATCTCCCCGGGTTCTTCTCTCTTCAGCTCTATCTTCATTAGCCAAGCATCGTCGTCCTCATTGTTGGAGGAAGGGTACGACATGATGCCTGGTCTTGACAACTCTGGCAGAAAACAGCTTGAAACAAAAACAATCGATAATTGTGTGGTATGATGGTCAAAACCTTCGGGAGATTATATAATGAATTTTTACTGACCGAAAGAAGTAGCGTGCAAGAAAACGGAGTCCGGAGGGCACACGAGGTGCCCACGAGGCAGGGGGGCGCCCTCCACCCTCGTGGACGCCTCGTGTCCTTCCCGGCCTGCTTTTTATTTTCTTATTTTCTTAAATATTCCAAAATGGAGAAAAATTGCTGTTAGAACTGTTTTGGAGTCGGTTTACTTACCGTACCACATACCTATTCCTTTTCGGAGGCTGAAATGTTTTGGAAAGTGTCCCTTATATACTCCTCCGGGGTTACGGTTTCAATGAAATTAGTTTCAACATTTATAGGATTACCTGAGATATAATGTTTGATTCTTTGACCGTTCACCACCCTCGGATTTGTGCCTTCGAAGTTGTTGATTTTTATGGCACCGGAACGATAGACCTCCTCGATAACGTAAGGACCTTCCCATTTAGAGAGGAGTTTTCCTGCAAAAAATCTTAAACGAGAGTTGTATAACAATAAATAATCACCTAAATTAAACTCACGTTTTTGTATCCTTTTGTCATGCCATCTTTTAACTTTTTCTTTAAACAGTTTGGCATTCTAATATACCTGGGTTCTCCACTCATAAAGTGAGCTAATGTCAAATAGTCTCTTCTCACCAACAAGTTTGAATTCATAATTGAGCTCTTTAATGGCCCAATATGCCTTATGTTCTAGTTCGAGAGGTAAGTGGCATGCTTTACCATAAACCATCTTATACGGAGACATACCCATAGGATTATTATATGCAGTTCTATAGGCCCATAATGCATCATCAAGTTTCTTGGACCAATTCTTTTTAGATCTATTAACAGTCTTTTGCAAAATTAATTTAAGCTCTCTATTGCTCAGTTCTACTTGACCACTAGACTGTGGGTGATAAGGAGATGCAATTCTATGATTAACATCATACTTAGCAAGCATCTTACAAAAAGCACCATGAATAAAATGTGAACCACCATCAGTCATTAAGTATCTAGGGACTCCAAACCTCGGAAAAAATAACTTCTTTAAGCATCTTAATAGAGGTGTTATGATCAACACTACTAGCTGGAATTGCTTCTACCCACTTAGTAACGTAATCAACAACAACTAAACAATGTGTATACTCATTAGAGGAAGGAAACGGTCCCATATAATAAAGCCCCAAACATCAAATGGTTCAATAGCAAGTGAATAATTCATAGGCATTTCTTGACGTCTACTCGTATTACCAATTCTTTGACATTCATCACAAGACAAGACAAACTTACGGTCATCCTTGAAGAGAGTAGGCTAATAAAAACCGATTGCAATACCTTATGTGCAGTTCTATCTCCAGCATGGTGTCCTCCATAAGCCTTAGAGTGACACT
This sequence comes from Triticum urartu, assembly GCF_056163025.1. Lineage (NCBI taxonomy): Eukaryota > Viridiplantae > Streptophyta > Magnoliopsida > Poales > Poaceae > Triticum > Triticum urartu. The sequence continues at coordinate 459,935,721 of NC_141876.1, read as the reverse complement.
TGTGTAGGATCTGTTCCTGTTCATGCTCAGGTACACAACGTCTAATAACACCATCTACTCCTTCTTTAAAAAGGTGTGGGTCATCCTAGAAGTAATATCTTAAGTCATAGAAAAACTTTTTCTTTTGTTGGTATGTGAAACTAGGTGGTATAAATTTAGCAACATTGTAATTAGCATAATCAACATACCATGGAGCAGTACGAGAAGCATTTATGACAGCTGGTTGTTCATCAGGAAAGCTATCATCTATCGGTAATGGGTGATCAAGAACATTTTCTAACCTAGACAAGTTGTCTGCAACGGGTTTCTCAGCTCCCTTTCTATCAATAATATGCAAATCAAATTCTTGTAGTAGGAGAACCCATCTAATAAGTCTAGATTTAGCATCTTTCTTTTCCATAAGATATTTAATAGTAGCATGATCAGTGTGAACAGTTACTTTAGAATCAACAATATAAGGTCTGAACTTATCACAAGCAAATACAACTGCTACAAATTCTTTTTCAGTAGTAGCATAATTTCTCTGCCACTGTCTAGAGTTTTACTAGCATATTGGATAACATTTAATTTCTTATCAACTCTTTGTCCTAGAACATCACCTACAGCATAATCACTAGCATCACACATAATTTTAAAGGGTAAGTTCCAACCAGGAGGCTGAACAATAGGTGCAAAAATCAAGGCTTTCTTAAGTATTTCAAATGCTTCTACACAATCATCATCAAAGACAAAAGGAACATCTTTTTGTAAGAGATTAGTCAGAGCCCTAGAAATTTTTGAGATGTCTTTAATGAACCTCCTATAAAAACCGGCATGACCAAGGAAACTTCTTATACCTTTAATGTCCTTTGGACACGGCATCTTTTCAATAGCATCAACTTTAGCTTTATCAACTTCAATACCTCTTTCGGAAATTTTATGCCCCAAGGCAATACCTTCATTAACCATAAAGTGGCACTAATCCAAGTTTAAGACGAGATTAGTTTCTTCACATCTCTGCAAAACTCGATCAAGGTTGCCTAAGCAATCATCAGAAGAAGTTCCATATACAGAAAAATCATCCATGAATACCTCAACAATCTTTTCACAAAAGTCAGAGAATATCGCAGTCATACATCTTTGAAAGGTAGCAGGTGCATTACATAAACCAAAAGGCATATGTCTATAAGCAAAGGTACCAAAAGGGCAAGTAAAAGTGGTCTTTTCCTGATCCTCTTTCGACACAGGTATTTGAGAGAAACCACAATAACCGTCTAGAAAGCAAAAATGTGTATGTTTGGATAATCTTTCTAGCATTTGATCAATAAAAGGTAAAGGGTAATGATCCTTTTTAGTAGCTTTATTTAATTTGAGGAAGTCAATTACCATTCTATAACATGTAACAATTCTTTGTGGGATCAATTCATATTTATCATTAGGAACAACAGTAATACCTCCCTTCTTAGGGACACAATGGACATGACTTACCCACTGACTATCAGCAACAGGATAAATTATACCTGCTTCCAGAAGCTTTAGTATTTCTTTTCTTACCACTTCTTTCATCTTAGGATTTAACCGTCGTTGGTGATCAACAACCGGTTTAGCATCTTTCTCCAAAATTATTTTGTGCTGGCATAGAGCGGGACTAATGCCCTTAAGATCATCAAGAGTATATCCAATAGCAGCACGGTGCTTCTTCAGAGTTTTCAATAATCTCTCTTCTTCTTACTCTGAAAGGTTAGCACTAATAATAACAGGATATACCTTCTTTTCATCAAGATAAGCATATTTAAGAGTATCAGGTAATGGTTTAAGCTCAAACACGGGATCACCCTTGGGTGGAGGAGGATCCCCTAGAATTTCAACAGGCAAGTTGTGTTTCAAAATGGGTCCCTATTTAAAAAATACTTCATCTATTTCCCTTCTTTCATTCATAAACATATCATTTTCATGGTCTAGCAAATATTGTTCTAAAGGATCATTAGGAGGCAGTGCAATAGAAGCAAGACCAATAATTTCATCTTTACTAGGCAATTCATTATCATGGGGTTGTCTACGAAATTTAGCAAAATTAAAATCATGAGACATATCCCCTAAACCAACAGAAACAATATCCTTTTGCAGTCTATCTTAGCATTAACAGTATTCAAGAAGGGTCTACCAAATATAATGGGACAAAAGTCATCTTGTGGGGAACCAAGAACAAGAAAATCAGCAGGATATTTAACTTTACCACACAAGACTTCAACATCTCTAACAATCCCAACTGGTGAAATAGTATCTCTATTAGCAAGCTTAATTGTAACATCAATACCTTCTAATTCAACAGGTGCAATATCATGCATAATTTCTTCATATAAAGAATGAGGTATTGCACTCGCACTAGCACCCATATCACATAAGCCATGATAGCAATGATCTCCTATTTTAACAGAAATAACAGGCATGCCTACAACAGGTCTACGTTTATTTTTAGTATCGAGTCTAGCAATTCTAGCAGTTTCATCACAAAAGTAAATAACATGCCCATCAATATTATCGGACAAGAGATATTTAACCATAGCAATACTAGGTTCAACTTTAATTTGCTCAGAGCGTGTAGGTGTTCTAGTATTACTCTTACGAACTACAGTTGAAGCTTTAGCATGATCATTTATTCTAGTAGGGAAAGGTGGTTTCTCAAAATAAGCGGTAGGAACAATATGATCAACACTATAAGTGATAGTCTTTTCTTCAACTTCAATAGGTTCAACTAATTTTACTTCAATGGGAGGATTATATTTAAACCACTTCTCCTTAGGGAGATCAACATGAGTAGCAAGTGATTCACAGAAAGAAGCTACTATCTTAGAGTCAAGTCCATATTTAGTGCTAAATTCACGAAAAGCATCGTATTCATAAAAGATTTAACACAATCAAACTTAGGTGTTATACCTGACTCCTTACCTTCGTTGAGTTCCCAATCTTCAGAGTTGCATTTAGTTCTTTCCAATAAATCCCATTTGAATTCAATAGTCTTCATCATAAAAGAACTAGTACAAGAAGTATTGAGCATGGAGCGATTATTGAGAGAAAGCCGAGCATACATTTTTCAGATAATAATTTCTCTTGATAGCTCATGATTGGGGCATGAATATAACATTGACTTAAGCCTCCCCCAAGCTTGTGCGATGCTTTCTCCATCGCGAGGCCAAAAATTATATATGTAATTACGATCACGATGAACCAGATGCATAGGATAAAACTTCTAATGAAATTCCAATTTCAATCGATTGTAGTTCCATGATCCAATATCATCACATAGTATAAACCATGGCAATGCCTTTCCCTTCAAAGATAAAGGGAAGACCTTCTTCTTGATAACATCCTCAGACATACCTGCAAGATTAAATAATCCACAAAGTTCATCCATATAGATTAGGTGCAAATCGTGATGTAATGTTCCATCTCCTGTAAAAAGGATTAGCTAGCAGTTTCTCTATCATACCCGAAGGAATTTCAAAGTAAAAAATTTCAGTAGGTTCAGTAGGTTGAGAAGAAACTCCTTGCTCTACTGGTTGGGGTGAAGATACCCCGAACAAGCCCCTCAAAGGATTACTTTCCATAGTAACAAGTGACAGTAAATTTTAGCACACTATATGATGACCCACAAGTATAGGGGATCTATCGTAGTCCTTTCGATAAGTAAGAGTGTCGAACCCAACGAGGAGCAGAAGGAAATGATAAGCGGTTTCCAGCAAGGTATTCTCTGCAAGTACTGAAATAAGTGGTAACAGATAGTTTTGTGATAAGATAATTTGTAACGAGCAACAAGTAACAAAAGTAAATAAGGTGCAGCAAGGTGGCCCAATCCTTTTTGTAGCAAAGGAAAAGCCCGGACAAACTCTTATATGATGTAAAGCGCTCCCGAGGACACATGGGAATATCGTCAAGCTAGTTTTCATCACGCTCATATGATTCGCATTCGGTACTTTGATAATTTGGTATGTGGGTGGACCGGTGCTTGGGTGCTGCCCTTACTTGGACAAACATCCCACTTATGATTAACCTCTATTGCAAGCATCCGCAAATACAACAAAATTATTAAGGTAAACCTAACCATAGCGTGAAACATATGGATCCAAATCAGCCCCTTACGAAGCAACGCATAAACTAGGGTTTAAGCTTCTATCACTCTAGCAACCCATCATCTAATTATTACATCCCAATGCCTTCCTCTATGCCCAAACAATGGTGAAGTGTCATGTAGTCGACATTCACATAACACCACTAGAGGAGAGACAACATACATCTCATCAAAATATCGAACAAATACCAAATTCACATGACTACTAATAGCAAGACTTCTCCCATGTCCTCGGGAACAAAAGTAACTACTCACAAAGCATAAACATGTTCATAATCAGAGGGGTATTAATGTGCATATAGGATCTGAACATATGATCTTCCACCAATTAAACCAACTAGCATCAACTACAAGGAGTAATTAACACTACTAGCAACCTACTGGCACCAATCCCGGACTTGGAGACAAGAATTGCATACAAGAGATGAACTAGGGTTTAGAGATGAGATGGTGCTGATGAAGATGTTGATGGAGATTGCCCTCTCCCGATGAGAGGAGCGTTGGTGATGACGATGGCGATGATTTCCCCCTCCGGGAGGGAAGTTTCCCCGGCAGAACAGCCCCGCCAGAACCCTAGATTGGCTCCGCCAAGGTTCCGCCTCGTGGCGGCGGAGTTTCATCCGAGAAGATGGCTTATGATTTTTTTTCCCATCGAAAGAGTCCATATACAGAAGATGGTCACCAGAGGTCCACCAGGGGGCCCACGAGGTAGGGGGCGCGCCCAGGGGGTAGGGCGCGCCCCTCACCCTCGTGGGCAAGGTGTGGCCCCCCTGGTGAAGTTCTTGCGCTCAATGTTTTTTATATATTTGGAAAACATCATCCGTGAAGTTTTAGGACTTTTGGAGCTGTGCAGAATAGGTCTCTAATATTTGCTCCTTTTCCAGCCAGAATCCCAGCTGTCGGCATTCTCCCTCTTTATGTAAACCTTGTAAAATAAGAGAGAATAGGCATAAGTATTGTGACATAATGTGTAATAACAGCCCATAATGCAATAAATATTGATATAAAAGCATGGTGCAAAATGGACGTATCAACTCCCCCAAGCTTAGACCTCGCTTGTCCTCAAGCGAAAAGCCAAAATCGAAAAGTATGTCCACATGTTTAGAGATGAAGGTGTCGATAAAAATAAAATACGGACATGAGGGCGTCATGATCATTCTTAGAACATCAACTTATATAATTCTTGTCATATGATTTCTTATGCTAGAGTAATAATTCAATCTCAATATCAAGTATGAATCATAAACTTCATTGAAAACTAACAAACTATAATCTCAGTCATTGAAGCAATTGCAATTTATCATAACATAGGAAAGAGTCAATGTATAAGAGCTTTTCAGAAAGTCCACATACTCAACTATCATATAATCTTTCACAATTGCCGACACTCACACAATACTTATGGGTATGGAGTTTTAATCGGACACAGAGAAAGATAGGGGCTTATAGTTTTTGCCTCCCAATGTTTTACCTCAAGGGTAATGTCAACAGTAATAGTTCATGAAAACTCACACCCAATTAGCCATATGTACCGGGATCTTTCCAACATATTGTGCTTGCCAAAGGATAAAATGTAAAAAGGAAGGGCGAGGATCACCATGACTCTTTTGCAGTGTAGGAGATAAAAGTAAAAGATAGGCCCTTCGCAGAGGGAAGCAGAGGTTGTCATGCGCTTTTATGGTTGGATGCACAAAATCCTAACGTGAAAGAACATCACTTTATATTGCCACTTGTGATATGGACCTTTATTATGCAGTCTGTCGCTTTTATTACTTCCATATCACATGATTGTATGAAGCTTATTTCTACCACACCAATCAATCATACATATTTAGAGAGCAATTTTTATTGCTTGCACTGATGGCAACTTACTTGATGGGTCTTACTCAATCCATAGGTAGGTATGGTGGACTCTCATGGCAAAACTGGTTTAAGGGTATTTGGAAGCACAAGTACTATCTCTACTTGGTGCAATGAATTTGGCTAGCATGAGGAAGAAAGGCAAGCTCAACATGTTGGAGGATCCAAGACAATATAATTTATCTCAGATGTAAGAAAACATAACCCATTATGTTGTCTTCCTTGTCCAATGTCAACTCTTTAGCATGTCATATTTTAATGAGTGCTCACAATCATAAAAGATGTCCAAGATAGTATATTTATATGTGAAGACCTCTCTTTCTTTATTACTTCCTATTAATTGCAACGATGACCAAAACTATGTTTGTTAACCCTCAACAACTTTTATTCATCATACTCTTTCTATGTGAGCTCATTACTCTCCATAAGAGTCACATGATCTCTTTGTTTCTTTTTATTTCTTTCTCTTTTCTTTTCTTTTACTTGGGATCATGGCAAAAATAAGCAAGCCCTCGACTCAACACTAATCTTTATTATATAGCTCATGGACTCGATTACATAGAAGGATCATAAAGCAAAACTCACAACTAGATCATACTAAGAACTTTTATTCTACTAGATCAGAATATTACCAAAAGGATCGAACTAAGAAAAATGGTAAAGATAAAAGTGATGGTGATACGATACCAGAGCACTCCCCCAAGCTTGGCAGTTGCCAAGTGGAGTGCCCATACCAGATACTCAATTCTTCTTTTTTGGAGGAGACGGTGGTGATTTTGTTGATGGCGTAGGCTTCTTTCTTAATTTGCACTTGAGAAAAGAATTTTGGTCCCTTAGTTCCTCGATCTCTTGCTCCAAGCTTAGTATCTTTTTGCATAGTTCCTGCTTGTTCTCCTGCAAGAGGCGAAAAGGGATAAACTTGATCTTAGGTTTCTTTACCCTATCCGGGAGGCTTGACTTTTTAAACTCCACATGCATGTCCCCAGGTTGAGGTAGTGGGACTTCATCTTCATCTGAGCTCGTCTCCTCCTTTCCCTTGGGTTCATAATCCTCTTCTTCTTCCGTAGTCCAACCGCAATGATCTACATCCCCATAGACTTTAGGATCTGCAAGGTAATCATCCACATAGCTTTCTCCTTCCGAATCCTGGGACGACATGTTGCTTTGTCTGCAGCAGGACAGCTAAAAACAAAGACAAGAGATATTTGCGTGATACGGGAGTCAAAACCCCCGGGAGGTTATATAATGAATTTTTACCGACCAAAATACGTGTTTTGTAAGAAAAGAGTCTGGAGAGCACACGAGGTGCCCACGAGGTAGGGGGCGCGCCCAGGGGGTAGGGAGCGCCCTCCACCCTCGTGGGGCCCTCGTGTCCTTTCTGGACTGCTGCTTATTTTTCTATTTTTCTAAATATTCCAAAATGGAGAAATATTGCCTTAAAAATTGTTCTGGAGTCGGTTTACTTACCGTACCACATACCTATTCCTTTTCGGAGTCTGAAATGTTCCAGAAAGTGTCCTTTATGTATTCCTCCGGGGTTACGGTTTCGATAACATTGGTTTCAACATTTATGGGATTACCTGAGATATAATGTTTGATTCTTTGACCATTCACCACCTTCGGATTTGTGCCTTCAAAGTTGTTAATTTTTATGGCACCGGAACGGTAGACCTCCTCGATAACGTAAGGACCTTCCCATTTAGAGAGAAATTTTCCTGCAAAAAATCTTAAACGAGAGTTGTATAGCAATACATAATCACCTACATTAAACTCACGCTTTTGTATCCTTTTGTCATGCCATCTTTTAACTTTTTCTTTAAACAACTTGGCATTTTCGTAGGCTTGGGTTCTCCATTCATCAAGCGAGCTAATATCAAATAACCTCTTCTCACCGGCAAGTCTAAAATCATAATTTAGTTCTTTAATAGCCCAATAAGCCTTGTGTTCTAGTTCGAGAGGTAAGTGACATGTTTTTCCATAGACCATTTTATACGGAGACATACCCATAGGATTTTTATATGCAGTTCTATAGGCCCATAATGCATCATCAAGTTTCTTGGACCAATTCTTTCTAGACCTATTAATAGTCTTTTGCAAAATTAATTTGAGTTCTCTATTACTCAATTCTACTTGACCACTAGACTGAGGGTGATAAGGGGATGCAGTTCTATGATTAACATCATATTTAGCAAGCATTTTACGGAAAGCACCATGAATAAAATGTGAACCACCATCAGTCATTAAATATCTAGGGACTCCAAACCTTGGAAAGATAACTACTTTAAGCATTTTAATAGAAGTGTTATGATCAGCACTACTAGTTGGAATAGCTTCTACCCACTTATTAACGTAATCAACAGCAACTAAAATATGTGTATAACCATTAGAGGAAGGAAAAGGTCCCATATAGTCAAAGCCCCAAACATGAAATGGTTCAATAACAAGTGAATAATTCATAGGAATTTCTTGACGTCTACTAATATTACCAATTCTTTGACATTCACCACAAGATAAGACAAACTTACGGGCATCCTTGAAGAGAGTAGGCCAATAGAAACCAGATTGTAGTACCTTATGTGCAGTCCTATCTCCAGCATGGTGTCCTCCATAAGCTTCGGAGTGACACTTGCGTAGGATCTGCTCATGTTCATGCTCAGGTACACAACGTCTAATAACACCATCTACTCCTTTATAAAGATATGGGTCATCCCAAAAGTAATGCCTCAAATCATAAAAGAACTTTTTCTTTTGCTGGTATGTGAAACTAGGTGGTATAAACTTAGCAACAATGTAATTAGCATAATTAGCATACCATGGAGCAGTATGAGAAGCATTTATGACATTTAATTGCTCATCAGGAAAGCTATCATCAATAGGTAGTGGGTCATCAAGCACATTTTCTAACCTAGACAAGTTGTCTGCAACGAGGTTCTCAGCTCCTTTTCTATCAACAATATGTAAATCAAATTCCTGTAGCAAGAGAACCCATCTAATAAGTCTAGGTTTAGCATCTTTCTTTTCCATAAGATATTTAATAGCAGCATGATCAGTGTGAATAGTTACCTTAGAATCAACAATATAAGGTCTAAACTTATCACAAGCAAATACAACTGCTAAGAATTCTTTTTCAGTAGTAGCATAATTTCTTTGAGCATTGTCTAGAGTTTTACTAGCATATTGAATAACATTTAGTTTCTTATCAACTCTTTGTCCTAGAATAGCACCTACAGCATAATCACTAGCATCACACATAATTTCAAAGGGTAAATTCCAGTCAGGTGGCTGAACAATAGGTGCAGAGATCAATGCTTTCTTAAGTATTTCAAATGCTTCTACACAATCATCATCAAAGACAAATGGTATATCTTTTTGTAATAAATTAGTCAGAGGCCGAGAGATTTTTTAGAAGTCCTTAATGAACCTCCTATAAAAACCGGCATGACCAAGGAAACTTCTTATACCTTTGATGTCCTTGGGACATGGCATCTTTTCAATAGCATCAACCTTGGCTTTATCAACTTCAATACCTCTTTCGGAAACTTTATGCCCCAAGACAATACCTTCATTAACCATAAAGTGGCACTTTTCCCAATTCAGGACAAGATTAGTTTCTTCACATCTCTGCAAAACTCGATCAAGGTTGCTCAAGCAATCATCAAAAGAAGATCCATAGACGGAAAAGTCATCCATGAAAACCTCACAAATCTTTTCACAAAAGTCAGAGAATATAGCCATCATGCATCTTTGAAAGGTAGCAGGTGCATTACATAAACCAAAAGGCATACGTCTATAAGCAAAAGTACCAAAAGGGCATGTAAAAGTAGTCTTTGATTGATCTTTGGCTGACACAGGTATTTGAGAGAAACCAGAATAACCATCTAGAAAGCAAAAATGTGTATGTTTGGATAATTTTTCTAGCATTTGATCGATAAAAGGTAAGGGGTAATGATCCTTTTTAGTAGCCTTATTTAATTTGCGGAAATCAATTACCATCCTATAACCAGTAATAATTCTTTAAGGAATCAATTCATCTTTATCATTAGGAACAACAGTAATACATCCCTTCTTAGGGACACAATGGACAGGACTTACCCACTTACTATCAGCTACGGGATAAATTATACCTGCCTCAAGGAGCTTTAGTATCTCCTTTCTTACCACCTCTTTCATTTTAGGATTCAGACGGCGTTGATGATCATGAACTGGTTTAGCATCTTCTTCCAAATTAATTTTATGTTGGCATAGAGTGGGAGTAATGTCCTTAAGATCATCAAGATTATACCCAATAGCAGCACGGTGCTTCTTCAGAATTTTCAATAATCTCTCTTCTTCATGTTCTGAAAGGTTAGCACTAATAATAACAGGATATATCTTTTTCTCATCAAGATAAGCATATTTAAGAGTATCCGGTAAAGATTTAAGCTCAAACACGGGATCACCCTTGGGTGGAGGAGGTTCTCCTAGGATTTCAACAGGTAAATTGTGTTTCAGAATAGGTTCATGTTTAAAGAATACTTCATCTAATTCCCTTCTTTCATTCATAAACATATCATTTTCATGGTCTAGCAAATATTGTTCTAAAGGATCACTAGGAGGTACGGCAATAGAAGCAAGACCAGTAATTTCATCTTTACTAGGTAATTCTTCTTCACGGTGTTGTCTACTAAATTTAGAAAAATTAAATTCATGAGTCATATCATCTAAATCGACAGTAACAACATCTCTTTTGCAATCTATGGTAGCATTAACCGTATTTAAGAAGGGTCTACCAAATATAATGGGACAGAAGCTATCTTGTGGGGAACCAAGAACAAGAAAATCAGCAGGATATTTAGTTTTCCCACACAAGACTTCAACATCTCTAACAATTCCCATTGGTGAAATAGTATCTCTATTGGCAAGTTTAATTGTGACATCAATATCTTCCAACTCAACAGGTGCAATGTCATGCATAATTTCTTTGTATAAGTCAATAGGTATTGCACTAGCACTAGCACCCATATCACATAAGCCATGATAACAATGATCTCCTATTTTAACAGAAATAACAAGCATACCTACCACAGGTCTAGATTTATCTGTATCATGGGGTTTAGCAATTCTAGCAGTTTCATCACAGAAATAAATAACATGCCCATCTATATTATCAGACAAGAGATTTTTAACAATAGCAATATTAGGTTCAACTTTAACTTGCTCAGGAGGTGTATATGTTTTAATATTGCTTTTACGAACCATAGTTGAAGCTTTAGCATGATCCTTTATCCTAACAGGGAAAGGTGGTTTCTCAACATAAGAAATAGGAACAATAGGATCATTATAAGTAATTGTCTTTTCTTCAACTTTAATAGGTGCAACTACTTTTACTTCTATGGGAGGATGATATTTAAACCACTTCTCCTTGGGGAGATCAACATAAGCAGCAAAAGATTCACAGAAAGAAGCTACTATCTCAGAGTCAAGTCCATATTTAGTGCTAAATTTACGAAAACATCGGTATCCATAAAAGATTTAACACAATCAAAACTAGGTGTCATACCTGACTCCTTACCATTGTCGAGGTCCCAATCTTCGGAGTTGCGTTTAATTCTTTCCAATAAATCCCATTTGAATTCAATAGTCTTCATCATAAAAGAGCCAGCACAAGAAGTATGAAGCATGGTGCGATTGTTACCAGAAAGCCGAGCATAAAAATTTTGAATAATCATTTCTCTTGAGAGCTCATGATTGGGGCATGAATATAACATTGATTTAAGCCTCCCCCAAGCTTGAGCGATGCTTTCTCCTTTGTGAGGCCAAAAATTATATATATAATTGCGATCACGATGAACAAGATGCATAGGATAAAACTTTTGATGAAATTCCAATTTCAGTCATTTGTAGTTCCAAGACTCCATATCATCACATAGCCTATACCATGTCGATGCATCTCCCCCCAAAGATAAAGGGAAGAACTTCTTCTTAACAACATCTCCGGGTACACCTGCAAGCTTAAATAATCCACAAACTTCATCCACATATATTAGATGCTCATCAGGATGTTTTGTTCCATCTCCCAAAAAAGGATTAGCTAGCAGTTTTTCTACCATACCCAAAGAAATTTCAAAGCAAGCATTTTCATTTTCAGTAGGTTCAGTAGGTTGAGGATCAACTCTTTGCTCTACTGGTCGGGGTGAAGATACCCCGAACAAGCCCCTCAGAGGATTACTTTCCATAGTAACAAGTGACAGTAAATTTCAGCACACTACATAAATTTTTCCTTACCAAATTCCACCTACCAAAGGCGCTTCACTACCCGGCAACGACACCAGAAAAGAGTCTTGATGACCCACAAGTATAGGGGATCTATCGTAGTCCTTTCGATAAGTAAGAGTGTCGAACCCAACGAGGAGCAGAAGGAAATGATAAGCGGTTTCCAGCAAGGTATTCTCTGCAAGTACTGAAATAAGTGGTAACAGATAGTTTTGTGATAAGATAATTTGTAACGAGCAACAAGTAACAAAAGTAAATAAGGTGCAGCAAGGTGGCCCAATCCTTTTTTTAGCAAAGGACAAGCTTGCACAAACTCTTATATGATGTAAAGCGCTCCCGAGGACACATGGGAATATCGTCAAGCTAGTTTTCATCATGCTCATATGATTCGCGTTCGGTACTTTGATAATTTGGTATGTGGGTGGACCGGTGCTTGGGTGCTGCCCTTACTTGGACAAGCATCCCACTCATGATTAACCCCTCTTGCAAGCATCCGCAACTACAAAAGAAGTATTAAGGTAAACCTAACCATAGTATGAAACATATGGATCCAAATCATCCCCTTACGAAGCAACGCATAAACTAGGGTTTAAGCTTCTGTCACTCTAGCAACCCATCATCTACTTATTACTTCCCAATGCCATCCTCTAGGCCCAAACAATGGTGAAGTGTCATGTAGTCGACGTTCACATAACACCACTAGAGGAGAGACAACATACATCTCATCAAAATATCGAACGAATACCAAATTCACATGACTACTAATAGCAAGACTTCTCCCATGTCCTCAGGAACAAAAGTAACTACTCACAAAGCATAAACATGTTCGTAATCAGAGGGGTATTAATGTGCATATAGGATCTGAACATATGATCTTCCACCAATTAAACCAACTAGCATCAACTACAAGGAGTAATTAACACTACTAGCAACCTACTGGCACCAATCCCGGACTTGGAGACAAGAATTGGATACAAGAGATGAACTAGGGTTTAGAGATAAGATGGTGCTAATGAAGATGTTGATGGAGATTGCCCTCTCCCGATGAGAGGAGCGTTGGTGATGACGATGGCGATGATTTCCCCCTCTGGGAGGGAAGTTTCCCCGGCAGAACAGCCCCGCCAGAACCCTAGATTGGCTCCGCCAAGGTTCCGCCTCGTGGCAGCGGAGTTTCGTCCGAGAAGATGGCTTATAATTTTTTCCCATCGAATGAGTCCATATAGCAGAAGATGGTCACCAGAGGGCCACCAGGGGGCCCATGAGGTAGGGGGGCGCCCAGGGGGTAGGGCGCGCCCCTCACCCTCGTGGGTGGGGTGTGGCCCCCCTGGTGAAGTTCTTGCGCTCAATGTTTTTTATGTATTTGGAAAACATCATCCGTGAAGTTTCAGGAGTTTTGGAGCTGTGCAGAATAGGTCTCTAATATTTGCTCCTTTTCCAGCCAAAATCCGAGTTGCCGGCATTCTCCCTCTTTATGTAAACCTTGTAAAATAAGAGAGAATAGGCATAAGTATTGTGACATAATGTGTAATAACAGCCCATAATGCAATAAATATTGATATAAAAGCATGATGCAAAATGGACGTATCACTATATAAATTTTTCCTTACCAAAGGCGCTTCACTCCCCGGCAACGGCGCCAGAAAAGAGTCTTGATGACCCACAAGTATAGGGGATCTATCGTAGTCCTTTCGATAAGTAAGAGTGTCAAACCCAACGAGGACCAAAAGGAAATGATAGGCAGTTTTCAATAAGGTATTCTCTGCAAGCACTGAAATTATTGGTAACAGATAGTTTTGTGATAAGGTAATTTGTAACGGGTAACAAGTAATAAAAGTAAACAAGGTGCAGCAAGGTGGCCCAATCCTTTTTGTAGCAAAGGACAAGCCTAGACAAAGTCTTATATAAATTATAGCGCTCCCGAGGACACATGGGAATTATCGTCAAGCTAGTTTTCATCACGCTCATATGATTCGCGTTCGTTACTTTGATAATTTTATATGTGGGTGGACCGGTGCTTGAGTACTGCCCTTACTTGGACAAGCATCCCACTCATGATTAACCCCTCTTGCAAGCATCCGCAACTACAAAAGAAGTATTAAGGTAAACCTAACCATAGCATGAAACATATGGATCCAAATCAGCCCCTTACGAAGCAACACATAAACTAGGGTTTAAGCTTCTGTCACTCCAGCAACCCATCATCTACTTATTACTTCCCACTGCCTTCCCCTAGGCCCAAACAATGGTGAAGTGCCATGTAGTCGACGTTCACATGACACCACTAGAGGAAAGACAACATACATCTCATCAAAATATCGAACGAATACCAAATTCACATGACTACTTATAGCAAGACTTCTCCCATGTCCTCAGGAACAAACGTAACTACTCACAAATCATATTCATGTTCATAATCAGAGGGGTATTAATATGCATAAAGGATCTGAACATATGATCTTCCACCAATTAAACCAACTAGCATCAACTACAAGGAGTAATCAACACTACTAGCAACCCACATGTACCAATATGAGGTTTTGAGACAAAGATTGGATACAAGAGATGAACTAGGGTTTGAGACGAGATGGTGCTGGTGAAGATGTTGATGGAGATTGACCCCCTCTCGATGAGAGGATCGATAGTGATGATGATGGTGATGATTTTCCCCTCCCAGAGGGATGTTTCCCCGGCAGAATAGCTCCGCCGAAGCCCTAGATTGGTTCCGTCAAGGTTCCGCCTCGTGGCAGCGGTGTTTCTTCCCAAAAGCTTGCTTATGATTTTTTCCAGGGTGAAAGACTTCATATAGCCAAAGATGAGCACCGGAAGCCTGCCAGGGGGTCCACGAGACAGGGGGGCGCGCCCAGGGGGCAGGGCGTGCCCCCCACCCTAGTGGATGGTGGGTGGCCCCCCTCTGGTACTTTCTTCGCCCAATATTTTTTATATATTCCAAAACTGACTTCCGTGGAGTTTCAGGACTTTTGGAGTTGTGCAAAATAGGTCTCTAATATTTGCTCCTTTTCCAGCCCAGAATTCCAGCTACCGGCATTCTCCCTCTTCGTGCAAACCTTGTAAAATAAGAGAGAATATGCGTAAGTATTGTGACATAATGTGTAATAACAACCGATAATGCAATAAATATCGATATAAAAGCATGATGCAAAATGGACGTATCAGCCGCCGACCCCCACCTCTCCCGCCTCCGAAAGTACGGTGAGCTCCCCGGTTATACTGTTTCGTTGGGCCGGCCACCCCCTCGACAAAGTTGTCGGGACGACATTGAAAATCGCGTCCCGATCTGCCGCCATTGTACCATCCAGAGCCACGTCCACCGCCTGACGAAAAGCCACTATGTTGACCCTCGTTGTACGCATCATATCCGTCATCACCCATTGTCCATATCGATTGTAACGGAAGTCGTCACCACCGTAGTTCCGTCCACCGCCGCCATAGCCATCACGACCAGGGCCATTGCCCCGCCCGGCAACAGGGCACCACCCTGCCCGGCAACAGGGCACCACCCCGCCCGGCAACAGGGGCAACAGGGGCACCACCCCGCCCTGCGACTTGGGCGCCGTCCCGTCCGGCAGCTTGGGCGTCGCTCCGCCCGGTGACAAAGTTGTCTCCCCACCCAACGACCTGGCCAGTCGGCGCCTCCGGCTGTCTCACGGCGGCCCGGCCCGGGGCCGGGGCCATGTTAGTTCTTGCTGGAGCTGTTGGAAATATGCCCTAGAGGCAATAATAAAATGGTTATTATTATATTTCTTTGTTCATGATAATTGTCTATTGTTCATGCTATAATTGTGTTATCCGGAAATCATAATACATGTGTGAATACATAGACCACAACACGTCCCTAGTGAGCCTCTAGTTGACTAGCTCGTTGATCAAAAGATAGTCATGGTTTCCTGACTATGGACATTGGATGTCATTGATAACGGGATCACATCATTAGGAGAATGATGTGATGGACAAGACCCAATCCTAAGCATAGCTCAAAGATCGTGTAGTTCGTTTGCTGTAGCTTTTCCGAATGTCAAGTATCATTTCCTTAGACCATGAGATTGTGCAACTCCCGGATACCGTAGGAGTGCCTTGGGTGTGCCAAACGTCACAACGTAACTGGGTGACTATAAAGGTACATTACAGGTATCTCCGAAAGTATCTGTTGGGTTGGCACGAATCGAGACTGGGATTTGTCACTCCGTATGACGGAGAGGTATCTCTGGGCCCACTCGGTAATGCATCATCATAATGAGCTCAATGTGACCAAGTGGTTGATCACGGGATCATGCATTACGGCATGAGTAAAGTGACTTGCCGGTAACGAGATTGAACGAGGTATTGGGATACCGACGATCGAGTCTCGGGCAAGTAACATACCGATTGACAAAGGGAATTGTATACGGATTTATTGAATCCTCAACATCGTGGTTCATCCGATGAGATCAACGTGGAGCATGTGGGAGCCAACATGGGTATCCAGATCCCGCTGCTGGTTATTGACCGGAGAGGCGTCTCGGTCATGTCTGCATGTCTCCCGAACCCGTAGTGTCTACACACTTAAGGTTCGGTGACTCTAGGGTTGTAGAGATATTAGTATGTAGTAACCCGAAAGTTGTTCGGAGTCCCGGATGAGATCCCGGACATCACGAGGAGTTCCGGAATGGTCCGGAGGTAAAGATTTATATATGGAAAGTCCAGTTTTGGCCATCGGGAAGGTTTCGGGGGTTACCGGTATTGTACCGGGACCACCGGAAGGGTCCCGGGGGTCCACCGGGTGGGGCCACCTATCCCGGAGGGCCCCATGGGCTGAATTGGGTGGGGAACCAGCCCTTAGTGGGCTGGTGCGCCCCCCCTTGGGCCTGCCCTGCGCCTAGGGTTGGGAAACCCTAGGGGTGGGGGCGCCCCCCACTTGGCTTGGGGGGGAAGCCACCCTTGGCCGCCGCCCCCTTGGAGATCCATCTCCCTAGGGCCGGCGCCCCCCAAGGCCCCTATATAAAGAAGGGGGAGGGAGGGCAGCTGCACCCCTTGCTCTTGGCGCCTCCCTCTCCCTCCGTAACACCTCTCCTTCCCGCTTGCGCTTGGCGAAGCCCTGCCGGGATCCTGCTGCATCCACCACCACGCCGCCGTGCTGCTGGATCTTCATCAACCTTTCCTTCCCCCTTGCTGGATCAAGAAGGAGGAGACGTCTTCCTAACCGTACGTGTGTTGAACGCGGAGGTGCCGTCCGTTCGGCACTAGGTCATCGGTGATTTGAATCACGTCGAGTACGACTCCATCAACCCCGTTCTCTTGAACGCTTCCGCGCGTGATCTACAAGGGTATGTAGATGCACTCATCTCTCCCTCGTTGCTAGATGACTCCATAGATTGATCTTGGTGATGCGTAGAAAATTTTAAAATTCTGCTGCGTTCCCCAACAGTGGTATCAGAGCTAGGTCTATGCGTAGTTACTATGCACGAGTAGAACACAAAGCAGTTGTGGGCGTCGATACTGTCAATTTGCTTGTCGTTACTAGTCTTATCTTGATTCGGCGGCATCGTGGGATGAAGCGGCTCGGACCGACCTTACACGTACGCTTACGTGAGACTGGTTCCACCGACTGACATGCATTAGTTGCATAAGGTGGCTGGCGGGTGTCTTTCTCTCCCACTTTAGTCGGATCAGATTCGGTGAACAGGGTCCTTATGAAGGGTAAATAGAAATTGGCAATTCACGTTGTGGTTTTGGCGTAGGTAAGAAACGTTCTTGCTAGAAACCTATAGCAGCCACGTAAAAACTTGCAACAACAATTAGAGGACGTCTAACTTGTTTTTGCAGCAAGTGTTTTGTGATGTGATATGGCCAAAGGATGTGATGAATGATATATGTGATGTATGAGATGATCATGTTCTTGTAATAGGAATCACGACTTGCATGTCAATGAGTATGACAACCGGCAGGAGCCATAGGAGTTGTCTTTATTTATTTATGACCTGCGTGTCAACATAAACGCCATGTAATTACTTTACTTTATTACTAAAGCGTTAGCCATAGTAGTAGAAGTAATAGATGACGAGACAACTTCAAGAAGACATGATGATGGAGATCATGATGATGGAGATCATGGTGTCATGTCGGTGACAACGATGATCATGGAGCCCCGAAGATGGAGATCAAAAGGAGCAAATGATATTGGCCATATCATGTCACTATTTGATTGCATGTGATGTTTATCATGTTTTACATCTTATTTGCTTAGAACAACGGTAGCTTAAATAAGATGATCCCTCGCAATAATTTCAAGAAAGTGTTCCCCCTAACTGTGCACCGTTGCGAAGGTTCGTTGTTTCGAAGCACCACATGATGATCGGGTGTGATAGATTCTAACGTTCGAATACAACGGGTGTAAGCCAGATTTACACACGCAATACACTTAGGTTGACTTGACGAGCCTAGCATGTACAAACATGGCCTCGAAACACGGAAGACCGAAAGGTCGAGCATGAGTCGTATAGAAGATAGGATCAACATGAAGATGTTCACCGATGTTGGCTAGTCCGTCTCACGTGATGATCAGACACGGCCTAGTTAACTCGGATCATGTTTCACTTAGATGACTGGAGGGATGTCTATCTGAGTGGGAGTTCATTGAGTAAATTGATTAGATGAACTTAATTATCATGAACTTAGTCTAAAATCTTTACAATATGTCTTGTAGATCAAATGGCCCACGTTGTCCTCAACTTCAACGCGTTCCTAGAGAAAACCAAGCTGAAAGACGATGGCAGCAACTATACGGACTGGGTCCGGAACCTGAGGATCATCCTCATAGCTGCCAAGAAAGATTATGTCCTAGAAGCACCGCTAGGTGACGCACCTGTCCCACAGAACCAAGACGTTATGAACGCTTGGCAGTCACGTGCTGATGATTACTCCCTCGTTCAGTGCGGCATGCTTTACAGCTTAGAACCGGGGCTCCAAAAGCATTTTGAGAGACATGGAGCATATGAGATGTTCGAAGAGCTGAAAATGGTTTTTCAAGCTCATGCCCGGGTCGAGAGATATGAAGTCTCCGACAAGTTCTTCAGCTGTAAGATGGAGGAAAATAGTTCTGTCAGTGAGCACATACTCAGAATGTCTGGGTTGCATAACCGCTTGACTCAGCTGGGAGTTAATCTCCCGGATGACGCGGTCATTGACAGAATCCTTCAGTCGCTTCCATCGAGCTACAAGAGCTTTGTGATGAACTTCAATATGCAGGGGATGGAAAAGACCATTCCTGAGGTGTATTCAATGCTGAAATCAGCAGAGGTGGAAATCAAAAAGGAACATCAAGTGTTGATGGTGAATAAAACCACTAAGTTCAAGAAAGGCAAGGGTAAGAAGAACTTCAAGAAGGACGGCAAGGGAGTTGCCGCGCCCGGTAAGCAAGCTGCCGGGAAGAAGCCAAAGAATGGACCCAAGCCCGAGACTGAGTGTTTTTATTGCAAGGGAAGTGGTCACTGGAAGCGGAACTGCCCCCAAATACTTAGCGGACAAGAAGGCCGGCAACACTAAAGGTATATGTGATATACATGTAATTGATGTGTACCTTACCAGTACTCGTAGTAGCTCCTGGGTATTTGATACCGGTGCGGTTGCTCACATTTGCAACTCAAAGCAGGAGCTGTGGAATAAGCGGAGACTGCGAAGGACGATGCGCGTCGGGAATGGTTCCAAGGTCGATGTGATCGCCGTCGGCACGCTGCCTCTACATTTACCTACGGGATTAGTTTTAAACCTCAATAATTGTTATTTAGTGCTAGCTTTGAGCATGAACATTGTATCAGGATCTCGTTTAATTCGAGATGGCTACTCATTTAAATTCGAGAATAATGGTTGTTCTATTTATATGAGAGATATGTTTTATGGTCATGCTCCGATGGTGAATGGTTTATTCTTAATGAATCTCGAGCGTAATGCTACACATATTCATAGTGTGAATACCAAAAGATGTAAGGTTGATAATGATAGTCCCACATACTTGTGGCACTGCCGCCTTGG
This sequence comes from Triticum urartu, assembly GCF_056163025.1. Classification (NCBI taxonomy): domain Eukaryota; kingdom Viridiplantae; phylum Streptophyta; class Magnoliopsida; order Poales; family Poaceae; genus Triticum; species Triticum urartu. The sequence continues at coordinate 459,915,476 of NC_141876.1, read as the reverse complement.
TCACATAGGTGTCAAACGCATGAAGAAGCTCCATGCAGATGGACTTTTAGAGTCTCTTGATTACGAATCATTTGACACGTGCGAACCATGCCTCATGGGTAAAATGACCAAGACTCCGTTCTCAGGAACAATGGAGCGAGCAACCAACTTATTGGAAATCATACATACTGATGTGTGCGGTCCAATGAGTGTTGAGGCTCGCGGTGGCTATTGTTATGTTCTCACCCTCACTGATGACTTGAGTAGATATGGGTATGTCTACTTAATGAAACACAAGTCTGAGACCTTTGAAAAGTTCAAGGAATTTCAGAGTGAGGTTGAGAATCAACGTGACAAGAAAATCAAGTTCTTGCGATCAGATCGTGGGGGAGAATACTTGAGTCACGAATTTGGCACACACTTAAGAAAATGTGGAATAGTTTCACAACTCACACCGCCTGGAACACCTCAGCGTAATGGTGTGTCCGAATGTCGTAATCGCACTCTATTGGATATGGTGCGATCTATGATGTCTCTTACCGATTTACCACTGTCATTTTGGGGCTATGCTTTAGAGACTGCCGCATTCACTTTAAATAGGGCTCCGTCGAAATCTGTTGAGACGACACCGTATGAATTATGGTTTGGGAAGAAACCTAAGCTGTCGTTTCTAAAAGTTTGGGGATGCGATGCTTATGTCAAGAAACTTCAACCTGAAAAACTCGAACCCAAGTCGGAAAAATGCGTCTTCATAGGATACCCTAAAGAAACTGTTGGGTATACCTTCTACCTCAGATCCGAAGGCAAGATCTTTGTTGCCAAGAATGGGTCATTTTTAGAGAAAGAGTTTCTCTTGAAATAAATAAGTGGGAGGAAAGTAGAACTTGATGAAGTATTACCTCTTGAACCGGTAAGTGGCGTAGCTCAAGAAAATGTTCCTGAGGTGCCTACACCGACTAGAGAGGAAGTTAATGATGATGATCATGAAACTTCAGATCAAGTTACTACTAAACTTCGTAGGTCCACGAGGACACGTTCCGCACCAGAGTGGTACGGCAACCCTGTCTTGGAAATCATGTTGTTAGACAACGGTGAACCTTCGAACTATGAAGAAGCGATGGCGGGCCCGGATTCCGACAAATGGCTGGAAGCCATGAAATCCGAGATAGGATCCATGTATGAAAACAAAGTATGGACTTTGACTGACTTGCCCGATGATCGGCGAGCCATAGAAAATAAATGGATCTTTAAGAAGAAGACAGACGCGAATGGTAATGTGACCATCTATAAAGCTCGGCTTGTCGCTAAGGGTTATCGACAAGTTCAAGGGGTTGACTACGATGAGACTTTCTCACCCGTAGCGAAGCTGAAGTCCGTCTGAATCATGTTAGCAATTGCAGCATTCTATGATTATGAGATATGGCAAATGGACGTCAAAACGGCATTCCTTAATGGTTTCCTTAAGGAAGAATTGTATATGATGCAGCCGGAAGGTTTTGTCGATCCTAAGAATGTTGACAAGGTGTGCAAGCTCCAACACTCGATTTATGGGCTGGTGCAAGCATCTCGGAGTTGGAACATTCGTTTTGATGAGATGATCAAAGCGTTTGGGTTTACGCAGACTTATGGAGAAGCCTGCATTTACAAGAAAGTGAGTGGGAGCTCTGTAGCATTTCTCATATTGTATGTGGATGACATACTGTTGATGGGAAATGATATAGAATTCTTGGAAAGCATAAAGGCCTACTTGAACAAGTGTTTTTCAATGAAGGACCTTGAAGAAGCTGCTTATATATTAGGCATCAAGATCTATAGAGATAGATCGAGAAGCCTCATTGGTCTTTCACAGAGTACGTACCTTGACAAGATATTGAAGAAGTTCAAAATGGATCAGTCAAAGAAGGGGTTATTGCCTGTATTGCAAGGTACGAGATTGAGCACGGCTCAATGCCCGACCACGGCAGAAGATAGAGAAAAGATGAGTGTCGTCCCCTATGCCTCGGCCATAGGGTCTATCATGTATGCTATGCTGTGTACCAGACCTGATGTAAACCTTGCCGTAAATTTGGTAGGAAGGTACCAAAGTAATCCCGGCATGGAACATTGGACAGCGGTCAAGAACATCCTGAAGTACCTGAAAAGGACTAAGGACATGTTTCTCGTGTACGGAGGTGACGAAGAGCTCGTCGTAAAGGGTTACGTCGATGCTAGCTTCGACACAGATCTGGATGACTCTAAGTCACAAACTGGATACGTGTATATTTTGAATGGTGGGGCAGTAAGCTGGTGCAGTTGCAAGCAAAGCGTTGTGGCGGGATCTACATGTGAAGCGGAGTACATGGCAGCCTCGGAGGCAGCACAAGAAGCAGTCTGGGTGAAGGAGTTCATTACCGACCTAGGAGTCATACCCAATGTGTCGGGCCCGATGACTCTCTTCTGTGACAACACTGGAGCTATTGCCCTTGCCAAGGAGCCCAGGTTTCACAGGAAGACCAGGCATATCAAGCGTCGCTTCAACTCCATTCATGAAAGTGTTGAAAATGGAGACATAGAGATTTGTAAAGTACATACGGACCTGAATGTGGCAGATCCGTTGACTAAACCTCTCCCTAGAGCAAAACATGATCAACACCAGAACTGCATGGGTGTTCGATTCATCACAATGTAACTAGAATATTGACTCTAGTGCAAGTGGGAGACTGTTGGAAATATGCCCTAGAGGCAATAATAAAATGGTTATTATTATATTTCTTTGTTCATGATAATTGTCTATTGTTCATTCTATAATTGTGTTATCCGGAAATCGTAATACATGTGTGAATACATAGACCACAACACGTTCCTAGTGAGCCTCTAGTTGACTAGCTCGTTGATCAAAAGATAGTCATGGTTTCCTGACTATGGACATTGGATGTCATTGATAATGGGATCACATCATTAGGAGAATGATGTGATGGACAAGACCCAATCCTAAGCATAGCTCAAAGATCGTGTAGTTCGTTTGCTGTAGCTTTTCCGAATGTCAAGTATCATTTCCTTAGACCATGAGATTGTGCAACTCCCGGATACCGTAGGAGTGCCTTGGGTGTGCCAAACGTCACAACGTAACTGGGTGACTATAAAGGTACATTACAGGTATCTCCGAAAGTATCTGTTGGGTTGGCACGAATCGAGACTGGGATTTGTCACTCCGTATGATGGAGAGGTATCTCTGGGCCCACTCGGTAATGCATCATCATAATGAGCTCAATGTGACAAAGTGGTTGATCACGGGATCATGCATTACGGCACGAGTAAAGTGACTTGCCGGTAACGAGATTGAACGAGGTATTGGGATACCGACAATCGAGTCTCGGGCAAGTAACGTACCGATTGACAAAGGGAATTGTATACGGATTGATTGAATTCTCGACATCGTGGTTCATCCGATGAGATCATCGTGGAGCATGTGGGAGCCAACATGGGTATCCAGATCCCGCTGTTGGTTATTGACCGGAGAGGCGTCTCGGTCATGTCTGCATGTCTCCCGAACCCGTAGGGTCTACACACTTAAGGTTCGGTGACGCTAGGGTTGTAGAGATATTAGTATGTAGTAACCCGAAAGTTGTTCGGAGTCCCGTATGAGATCCCGGACGTCACGAGGAGTTCCGGAATGGTCCGGAGGTAAAGATTTATATGTGGGAAGTCTAGTTTTGGCCATCGGGAAGGTTTCGGGAGTTACCGGTATTGTACCGGGACCACCGAAAGGGTCCCGGGGGTCCACCGGGTGGGGCCACCTATCCCGAAGGGCCCCATGGGCTGAATTGGGTGGGGAACCAGCCCTTAGTGGGCTCGTGCGCCCTCCCCTTGGGCCTGCTCTGCGCCTAGGGTTGGGAAACCCTAGGGGTGGGGGCGCCCCCCACTTGGCTTGGGGGGGGGGGAAGCCACCCTTGGCCGCCGCCCCCTTGGAGATCCATCTCCCTAGGGCCGGCGCCCCCCAAGGCCCCTATATAAAGAAGGGGGGAGGGAGGGCAGCCGCACCCCTTGCTCTTGGCGCCTCCCTCTCCCTCCGTAACACCTCTCCTCCCGCTTGCGCTTGGCGAAGCCCTGTCGGGATCCTGCTGCATCCACCACCACGTCGTCGTGCTGCTGGATCTTCATCAACCTCTCCTTCCCCCTTGCTGGATCAAGAAGGAGGAGACGTCTTCCTAACCGTACGTGTGTTGAACGCGGAGGTGCCGTCCGTTCGGTACTAGGTCATCGGTGATTTGAATCACGTCGAGTATGACTCGATCAACCCCGTTCTCTTAAACGCTTCCGCGCGCGATCTATAAGGGTATGTAGATGCACTCCTCTCTCTCTCGTTGCTAGATGGCTCCATAGATTGATCTTGGTGATGCGTAGAAAATTTTAAAATTCTGCTACGTTTCCCAACAGAAGCCGGGGTCGGGAGTTCAACGTAAAGTAATTTACTTTATAACTGCTTCGAGATTTTCATATTTCACTACCATTTCTCTTTTCAAGAACAAGCAACACCAATGATACATGCCATGTTCATGAAGGATAAGGAGAGTCAGTTACAAGTTATGAGTGCAAAGAATATTTTCTATGGCACACAAAGGAGAAAGCGGACCGAAACCAAAGCCATACACCACAGTCGAACTAAGCTACTCCTCTCTAATGCCTGCTTTCTTCACCTAGCAAGCACCCATTGCTTGTGCATGTCTACCGCTAAGCATAAAACTATCCGCACTGTCAATGTCTTACCATCGAACACTTTGGCGTTCCTCTCTAGCCAAAGCTTGCAAAATCCCGATCAAAGCCAATTCCCTTGCCTTAGCACAAGAGAACCCAATGCACATCGAGCACAACCATTCTCTTGCATTGGTGTATATATATTTGTAATTCAGCTCCTAAGTCCGAAGCCACAAAGGAAGAGAAACCAAAAATTCTCTTGGCAAATGAGCACTGCACCATCAGGTGGTCGAGGGACCAGCCATGTGAAGAACCGTTCCTTCGGGAGTGCCATAACTTACATTCTTAAAAAGTTGGTCCCAATTCTCTCAACGTACAAAATGTCCATCTCATCGTCCCCACTAAGGCCATGTATTTAAGTCTTCTTTCCTACTAAGTCATGCAAAATCTATCACATAAACGAACGTCACCACTAAGCTATGCAAAATCTGCCACATAAGCGAACTTATAAATTACAATTATTTTTTACATTAATCTATACATGTAATGCTGTCACATCATACATGCATTTTAGTCACCCTTCACATTTTTTTTGAAATGATATTTTGGACAGTGATTCAAAAGTTTATATTCTATTTTTAGAGACTTTCTTTTATTGATCTTTAAGCTTATATTTTCTTTTTATTAGATTTAGTTATTTTTTAGCAACTATGTACGCATTTTTTTAACAAAGTTACAGCAGCAACGCGCGGGGTATCATCTACTCCCTCTGTCCCAAAATAGACACTTATTTTGGGACGGAGGGAATAGTTCTTGTAAAGAGCATTGACATAGTCCACTTTCTCCCTACCAGATTTCATATACATGTGTGTGCGTGTCTATATATGTGTTTTACCTACTTTTTAAAAACCTTATAGATATGAAATTTCACTATGTTACTATGTTATATTCATATGATCCTCAATTAGGAAATTCATGTTCTCGACTGTAACTTTATCTTCATCTTTTCTCTTCATATCAACAATGGTGTTAGTACCTGCTACGACGAAGAGTCGACAAATGTCAAGCTTGTCAACACATCATCCTCGCAGCGCAAAATCCTTATTCTCTCTGGCAAAGGTCGCGTGGATACCCGGTGGCTACAGAATAAATGAGCATTCACACCATGAACATTTCTTTAGAGCCACGCTAAACGGAAAATGATTTGTCACTGGAGTAGTATGTGCGCTGGACGACGAGGACGTCCAGTATTAACAAGGAAACAAAAATTTCGATGGTTAGGAAACAAAGACATGTACAAAAATTCGATACTAGGTATTAGATACTCGTATTAATTAGTTAGAAAACAAAAATAGAATGTAATATTTCAGAAAATATTTTACTGAGTTTATATACCCATGTATGTACATAATTTTGTTAGTAAGTAATATTACATACCCGTATTAGATAGTTAGAAAACAAAAATACACATATTAGATACCCATAGTAGTTCGGAAAAAAGATCAAACATTAATACGATTTATTGTATGGCAAGTTTTGCATGTGTAATAGTGAAAAATGGAAATAAAATGAAAGTACGAAAAGTCTTGCATGAAGAATAGTTAGGAAACAAATCAAACAGTCATATTTCACTATGTTACTATGTGTGTTACCTACTTTTTAAAAACCTTATAGATATGAAATTTCACTATGTTACTATGTTATAATCGTATGATCCTCAATCAGAAAATTCATGTTCTTGATTGTAACTTTATCTTCATCTTTTTTCTTCATATCAACATTGGTGTTAGTACCTGCTACGACGAAGAGTCGACAAATGTCAAACTTGTCAACACATCATCCTCACAGCGCAAAACCCTTATTCTCTCTGGCAAAGGTTGCGTGGATACTGGATATCCAGTGGCTACAGAATAAACAAGCGTTCACACCATGAAGAACAGAACATTTCTTTAGAGCCACGCTAAACGGAAGATGATTTGTCACTAGAGTATGTGCGCTGGGCGACGAGGACGTCCAGTATTAACAATGGCCGTCGATAGTCAAGCAAGAGGATTTTTCTCTTTTAGTAAGAAAGAAATGCGAGGCCGTTGAGCTACGCCCGCATTTTTTTGCCCAAACAATTAGGTGCCTGCATGGAGCAGGATCATTTTTTTTTTTGACGAAGGGAAGTAGTAGTAGTAGGACCATATGGCACCGTATAACAACTCAACAAAACAAGATAGAGGCCAATGATCTTTTTTTTTCTTCTCTTGACAGTACAGAAGCCAATAAGCTAACTGAGCCGCCAGCTGGAGAGCAAAGTCGCGATGAAAGAAAGGGTCAAGAAGCCACATGCCACACCCAGCAAGCATACGGCATCATGGATGGATGCTTTCGCCTGGATAGTTTGTCCCACGGGCAACCATTTGTCCCTGCCGCGAGCGATGCATCTTCTTTACAAGCTTTCGAGTGTGACTCGTGGCCAGTCACGGCCCTGTGATGTGGAAGAAGGCGTCGTGGACAGCTTTGTTCTCGCCTCGGTGGGGTGGGGATCGATCCCACCTCGAAAGATTGGGACGATCCGGTGGAGGAGCACCACCGAACGGGGTGGGGCCCAGCCGTTATCTGCTCATTTCTTTACTCCTCCTTTGCAGCAGAGAGCAGTCATTAATTTACGGTGCAGGCGAGGCCGGGCCAAAGTGCGTGACGCGCCCACTGTGGCCTTTTTTCAACGCGATCCTCTACGGGCACGCTCTGCTGTGTGCCGCTCCTCCCTACGGACGGAGGGCCCGCCCGACAAGCTCCACAGCGCTGCCCAGTGGTGGCCACGTTCCATGTTCCAGAGAGGGCGCCACAGCTCAGCTCACGCCGACCGATGCGGTGCCCCCGCCTCGACAACGACAGGTCAAAAGCATTCACCGCACCATTTGCGAGCCCGTGGTGCGTCGGTACGTGCCGTTGCCTGCCAGCACAGTACTCGTACCGCTCGTCTCCTTGTGGGTATGACCGTAGGTAGACCCGACTGATGAGTCACGTCCGAACCGTGCATCAGCCATGCCCAACTGACGGACGGCAGGAGGCGAGGGCACCCGTCCCATCGCCAGTCGCCTGGCGCCTCCGTCGCCCTACGCCCCTACCCTACCCTACGCCACCCAGCCCAAACCGCCTCTGCCGTTTGGAAATGGATCGCGTGTGCCACCAACAAAATGCGGCCCCCTAAATAAACCACCAGCAGGAACTGCCCGGCCCAGGTCGGCCTGGCCCGGTCAACGGACGGCGCAGATCGCCCATCCTGGTCGCCACGGCCGCACGATAGGTCACCGGAGTCCAGACGGGGACTGCCCGGGAACTTCGCGGAAGGCACGCCCCACGCCCCGCCCCGCGCCCCCAGATATGGGTTATAAAAAACAAACCAAAGGCGGAAAGAAATGCTAGTATAGTCCACCCATCATTATTATTCGGCGTTGGTTGCGTCTTGGTTGCGCGGAGAGGCAAGCAAGGGATCTCGCTCTGTCAGATGAGATTGGTTGGAGTCTCGGAGAGGGACTGGTGCGGAGGAGCGAGCCACCAGGGATTTCATTTCTTCGTCTCCGGAGGCCTGAGGCTGAGTGGGTGCCCCGTCGCCGTCGGCCTACGCTGCGCGCTCTCTTTTTAATGCCCCGCCGCCGCACTCGCCTCGCCTACGCACCCTCCTCTTCTTCCACTACCACTACTACTTCTTCTCCAGCCCGCTAGTTGCCGCGGCACTGAGCGGCGGCGTCTCTTCCGGAGTGATCAGCAGGTAACTTTGAAGTAAGCTTGTACTAGTATATTTTCCTCGTCTTATTTCGGCGGTATGAGATGTCCTTGTTGTTGTTTGTGAGTGAGATTGGATTCGTCTTTCTAGATCGATCTTCCGCCGGGACTCGGCGGTTACTTCGACTGTTTTCTTTTGCGGGTTAATTGCTGTGGTAGTTCTCTTCTCCTTGGTGAGATTCGTGAACTCCTAGTGGTATAATGGGGGCGCTTCGCTCTCACGCAAGCGGCAAAAGCCTGTGTGAATTGCCCGAGTTTTCGGTTAGTCCTCTTGGGCGCAACACGGTAGCGTGGCAGCCCAGTTCTCCGGATTCTGCTGCGCTTTTACTCTCTTTTTCCGCCGACAGTTTGTATCCAGTGTGAAATTGCTTATTTAGTTATGATTAACAGTATTATCTTGGGATGTGCTCATCCTGTCTTATGAATCGGTAGTATTCATAAAGGAATTACCACTTCTTCTTGGATGATACTGGTAGATTTGCAGTAAGTATGCCATCGAGTCCATCATTAACACCTGGTAGATTTGCCATGCCGTCGGTCCACCATTTAACACTTGCAGATTTGTCCGTGCCTTCTGCTCAGCCAATTCTCTGACTCGTTCTCATGAAAAAAGACTTGTCGTGTCTTGGAAGTTAAACAATTAATTTACCCTTGGTGTTGCAAATAGACAAAGGGATTTTGCTCCTGTATGCTAGTAGCAGCTTCTTAGTAGTATGATCCACCGTACCATCTGCCTGGCTATCCCCGGTTGGTATGCATTACTTGTGCCTTTCTGTACCTACTGTTGTTTTCTGCCTTTTTTGGGGGGAGACTGACTTCAGTTTCTACCAGAGAAAACAGGTTATTGTCTGCCTATCTACCACACAGCAAGATGTCGGTAGCCAAGAAGGACGAGGTACTTGCAGTTTCCTCATTGAATGTTAATTCTAGGTTGCTTGGTTACGCGGCTTTCCATCTCTGTATGTACATAAATCGTCGATGTTTTGTGAGCAGGTTTGCGGTCATCCGCTTGGGCTGCGATTGGGTGAGCCGGCTGCTGGTGTTCCCATTAAGAAAAGGCCGGTTTTCTTATCCGACAAATCAGTTCCATCTGGAATGACACTCTCCATGAAGCCCCCATCTACTCCGACGGGGATGTCCGTCTCGGCTCTGGGGGCTGGCTTTAGCAACGAGCCTGTCTTGAATAGATCTAAATCGGATATTCCCAGTAGATCTTTTACTCCGTCGACGAACGAGAAGAAAGGCGTGCTACTTAATGGCTCAAGCGAGATCCCCTCTCGTGGAGAGAGTGGTAGACTAGGGAGTGCTGCTCCCGTTGCCAGATCACAGAGTCACAAGTTTCTGACTTTGGATTTACAGTTAGCGTCTCGTCAGAATGTCAAAATCAACTCTAATTCCCCTGTCAAGAAAGAGAAACTAGATCAGGGGTTTTCTATATTTCCTTCAGCAAGACCTCCCAAGGATGTGCAAACAACAAGTGGCATGGAATCTTCTTCTAACGCTAGCTTGGGAAAACTATCTAATTTAGATCTTAATGTATCACTGGACCCAGTTGATCAACTTGAAGGTTTGCCTACAATGCAGGCTGGCTTTAACATACCCCATCATACAACAATTCAGCATCAGAAAGCACAGGTTCCCCCAGTGGCACCCTTTTCTTCAGTAAGCAGTCGGCTGAGTCTAAATATTGACAATACTCTGAAACCGTCAAGTGCATATCAACTTCCTAATAAGAGTGTGGCAGCTGATGTTACCTTAGATTTGCAACTTAAACCACCAACCAGACCAGAGCTTGGAATAAGCTGGAAAGGCCTTGCTCCTGATCCAGAGCTAAGCCTCTCTCTATCTGGTAATCACACAGATGAGCCTAAGGGTCTGAATGTTCCTGATGCTATATTTACGTCTGAACCTGTTGAAAGAGCCAATAAGATCAGCCTGGAGGTTCCTGCACCAGTCTCCGATAAATCACCAGCTGAGAAGATTTCGAAACCTATGGCGTGTAATGTAAATCCTCACACCACCATGCCACAATCAGTTTCTGGAAATGTGGAGATAATGCCCAGTAATTTGGTGAAGAAAGAGCCTGGAGAACCTACACGGCGACATATCCAGAAAAATGTAGAAAAGGCACCTCTGTTCGTCCAACAAAGTGTTGGACAGGCTAGCAGTAGTGCTGAATTTGAAAAAACTGGCAACCTAAACCAAGTGTGTGGTAAAGCTGGCTTTGATTTGTACTCTGGAAAGTTTCCAAATGGTAGTGGTGTCCGCAATGGATTGGAGGTAGTGACTGATAGTGTTCCTGCACAAACTGACAAGTTGTGTGGTGTTGCTTGCACTGAGAAATTTATCAAGCGTGAAGAAGTGACAACTGCCATCCCAAGCCCTGTGATTGCAACAGTAAGTGGTCAGTCTGAGTCATTAATTGCTAAATCACTGCATTTGGAAGGTAATGTTGCCAGCCCTGTTGCTGGATTATGTGAACCAGCTAGTCAACCCACCATTTCTGCTTCGGGACCTGCAAGCTGTAATCCTGTTAAAGCTACTATTGATTGTAAACCAGCAGTTAATCAGATTCATGCTCACAAAAATGTGGCCCGGAAGCCTTGTGATGTATCCCGAAGTTCCTCCAACCCTACAGCTGAACCTCTGGTTTTCAATTCTCTGCACCGTGCTGTACTTGATGGTATGTCCCAAGGAAGTGCTTCAATGGACTTTTCAGAGGATGGTGATAATGCTGTTTCACAGCTGCCTACTACCAATAAGCCTCGTGTTGAGTCATTGGGTAATAGTCAAATTACTGAGGTTAATAACTTAATCACAGAGCCGCGGAAAGAAGGTGATAGTAATATGCATCATGACTGTTTGTCCGTGACAAATAAGGTTCACATTCAGGGCACTGATGATGTGAAGCGTGTTAATACGCCAAATGTCATTGCCACCCATTCAGGTGAGGAGGAGCATGAAAGTGAGGTTTCTGTTAATGGGAAAGCCAAAGACAAACAATTGTTGACATCTGATAAGAATTCCCCACTGACTAATACTGACATTACCATGGAAGATGTTAAGATTTCCGCAGGTGCCAGTTCAGCAGATCTTACAAGATCACCTATTTTGGGAGCTTCAGGTTCCCATAAAATAGATTCTACGAGGCAATCTCCCAAGACATCTGATAACACTGTCGAGAAGTGTAGAATCCCAGTGATAAAATCTGAAAGGAGTCAGTCTCCTGATGGTAAACAAGCTGCTAATTGTAGCGAGGACAATACAAAAATTGCTGCTGTAAAGAGTGAGCATGGGACAGAAAAGGAAGAGATTGCTAGAGGCTCTAATTTACAGCCAAACGATCCAGTTTTGGGTGAAGATTCACTTGTTGACGGAGCTTCGACCAGTCAACTACATAATGAATCTACAGAGGTAAAATCGACAGGTGAAAGATCAGAACACGAAAAATCCAAACCTGACTCTTGCATGACATCTTCTGTACAGAATGAAAAAGATGGACAGGTTAATGGGTCGCATTGGCGAGATGTCGCAAATGCTTATGTTAATAGGTATGATCCTTGTCATTCTTTTGTTTTCGCAGTCATGTTGCATGTAGCATGGCTTGCTTTGCCCTGTGCGTATTTATATTTGTTGGTTTTATCCTTGACTCTTGTTACAGAAGGTTGTCCTCTTTATTTTTCTTTACAGGAATGAAAGATGGGAGAGGTTCATGCAGTCTGAGCGAGAGAACAATAGAGAGTTCCATGGTGGCAGAGACATGAACAATCAACGGAGGATAGACCCACGTTATCGTGGTCGTGGTGGTGGATATCATGGCTATCCAAGGAACTTCAGGGGTCCAAGAATGAGCGATGAGTCTGAAATTGACTTCGAAGATGAACCTATTGTTGGCAGAAGGAGGCCACATGAAAATGACTACGGGCACTTGCACCGAACTCAGCATAGGCGGCTGCGTTCACCACTGCATCAGATGCCTGGCTGCCTCATGAGAGAAATGGAGCATGACAGATTTTCTGGGAGAGAGATTATGGACCCTAGGCTGTTGGATCACGGGCAGATGGATGATGTCCCAGATGACATGATGGAACAGAGGTTTTTCATGCCCCATCCTCATTCACAGCACACTCTAGGTGATCATGCATTTATCCACAGGGACAGGAGTCATTCACCTGGTCAAAGAAGGGGCGCCCCCGTGCATTTCCACCGGGGACGGTCCCCTGAAACCATGCACAGATCACCACCACTAAATAGAAGTGACAGACCATACTTACCTCATCAACGCCACATACGACGCCGTGGTTCTCCATTCGACCGAGTAGGACATGACGAGAGAGGTATGCAAAGGAACATGAAGCGGTGTGGCATGCATCAAGGTGTGGAAGGTGAGACCTTTGAGCCACCTTTACATCCCGCTCAACTAGCCGAGCTACATGCAGAGGCTGAGCTTACAGAGAGAAGGAGGTTTGGGGAGAGGAGAGGGTATCGTCGATCCTTGGAACGGAGCCCCATGGGCGGCGACGAGGAGATGCTCTCATACCACCACGGCGATGGCGACATCGACTTCGCCGATGGTGATGGCGGTCCACGGGAGCCTGATGGCCGTGGCTTCAGGAACAGAATGGAGCACCGAGCAAGGGGCGAGCAGGAAGACGGCTTCAGGTACCGTGGCCCTCAGGGGTGCCGTGATGGCAACCCGAATGACAGTAGATCGAAGAAGAGGAGGTACTGACCTAGCAAGGGATGGATGAATGCATCTGAATCTTCTACCGACTAATACATAGTGGCATTTTGATTCAGCCGTCGTCGCTTCTGTTAGCCAAATCAAGAAGTGTTTGCTGACCACACCCCCCCTCTTCCTACATTGGTTTGTTTGTTGCGTTCTTTCTCAGGAGATATGCTGCAGCATTAATAACATCTACAGTGATACACATGTTACACTGATGAGATGATTGTCATCGGCTGGCTGCATCTTTCGATCCTGGTTGGCATAAGCTGAAGCTAGCATGTCAACATGGAGGACAGTTTTTGCCAAATCTTCAAACTAAACGAGAGATGGCCTGAAGCTACTTGCAGAAGTGTCTTTATCTATCTATCCGGGCTTTACCTACTTGCTGCACGGTATTGGTAGGGCGCCCTGTATTAAAGCGACTTGTCTTCACTATAGTTTGCCTAGTTGTTGGTCCGGAAAAGCAGATGGGATACGGTACCGCATACCCACCCGGTTTGGATGTGGTTTAATTAGGACTTGTTGCTGTCTTTGGACAAGACTTTTTACCTACTGTTTATTAATGGGTGTGACCTGCACCACCGCCACCGGGCAATTTGCATCGAATAAAAGTCCGCGGTGTGTTCGGCATTGCCCTTTTTTCTAATGGTGCAGTGGAAAAGTAAGCAGCAGCTCATGATGGATGCCCGTCTTGTGCGTTATAGTCAAGTCCACCTGTGATCTGTCCATGTGGAAAAACTGTGTTGCGACGATGCGTATCATTGGTTGCGCTGCTCGCCATACGACGTGCCATTGGCTGGTCGCCTGTTTGGCGCGGGCCAGGCCGTGGAAATTATGCCCAGCTCTTTGGATGGCGTGGTTGAGCTGTGGATGAGAGTAGACTACGCAGACACACACCATCATTCATGTCCCCTGCGTTGGGCAGAATATGGTCCGCGTAGCAAACGCAGTCACGGACGAGGACCAACGGCAGCGTTTGTTTGGCTCCTTGTTTGTCCATTTCGTGGAAATTCTGCTGTTTAAGACGATCCGAGAGAGAAAATCTACAAGTGCAAGCACACATCATCACATCTCGGTAGCAATGCCCCCAAAATAACCTCAACAGCTACACACGGCAGCCTCTAACAGAGTTTCTTCTCAACACAGTGGGGAACTTCCATCCACGAAAGAAATTCAATCTCATCTCACGTAGTAAAAGAAAACAACAGAGTTTCTTCTCAACACAGTGGGGAACTTCCATCCACGAAAGAAATTCAATCTCATCTCACGTAGTAAAAGAAAACGAGTGTGGAAGTGGGGTAAAAAAAAGGTCAGGCGATTGTAAGAAAACATATTTTTTTTGAACTCGCGTGGTTAGGCAATTTCAGTTTTTACAGCACTGCTCGGCAACTTATAGGAGGTTGTAAATAAATTACAAAATGGAAGCACCCTACGGACGAGACCAAAATCAACCAAGAAGAGCCAGTAGCTTATTCGCCGCTCGTCGGCGCCTTGGGCGGCGCCGGCGCCGGCCAGACGCTGATCCGCTCCTTCTCGTACTTGACGTACACGGTGCCCGCCGCGACGATCGTGTACACCTGCAGGAACAGCGTGGGCGCCTGGTGGTACTTGACCAGCGACTTGCCGGAGCCGAGCTCCACCAGTAGCAGCGCGGTGAGGCCCACCGTGGCCAGCAGGCCGTTGAGCCGCTCGCTGTAGGCGGTGAAGCCGAACTCCACGGGCAGGCCAAGCGCCGACCGTGGCTCCCGCAGCGGCACCGGCGGCAGCGTGACGGCGTTGGACTCGGCGGCGGCCTTCCTCTTGCGCGCCCCGGCGCTGCCCCGCTTCTTGGGCCCGACGCGGGACTTCAGCTGCAGCACGCGCTTCTCGAACTCCTCGTCGGCGGCGGGGGCGGTGGCGACCGGGGCCGGCGTCTCCGGCCCGGCGGCGTCATCGCCGGAGCTTGCGCGGAGGGGAGGCAGCGGCGGTGCGTGGAGGCGGCCGTGCCAGAGCGGGGCCCGGAGGGTGGTGACGGAGAAGGGGCTGGAGAGCGGCGTCGCCATTGCTCCCTTGGGCGCATGTGTGCACCAGCACTTCATGGTCGCGCGGCTGCTTGCTTGACTCCCCTCCTGGTTTGCCGCTGGTTTTGGATAACTTTCGGTGGTCGATGCGTGGCTCCGGTGCATGCACGGGGCCTTGAAAGCTGCCGCACGTTGCAAAATGGAAATTGTAGGCGGGGATGTGGAGTTTCTACATCCAGGAGCATTTTGCTCCTGGTTTGAACTGTAAAATAAAAAATAAATAGAAAGAAGAATTCAAAATATTCTGATTTTTTGGCATGCTTTCACAAATGTTTGTTGTGCATGCAAAAATTCACCGCGTAATCACATTGGTGGAAGACGTGGTAAAAAAAACCGATGCCTTGAACATGTTATTTACAAAAGCATTTTGGAGCTATGATTTTGTTGTTTTGGCACGACTTTCACCTATGTGATTTCGTGGTGAATTTTTGCATGCACAACAAACATTTGTGAAAGTATGTCACCAATAAAATTCAGGATTTTTTTTACTGTTACACCATGAGCATTTCTCCTGGGTGTAGAAAGGTACTTTGGCGTCTCAAGTGTTTGTTCGAGAGAAAATTGGGAGCTTAAAAATAACAAGAACATTGGTGTGTCATTACAATCATGGTTGGCCACATCTAAGTACAGAATCTCGGGCTAGCTGAAACTTTGATGGGCCTTCTCCTCTCTTGGCCCGTAAGACCTTGTACAATGCAAGGCGTTTATAAAGATTTTTATTTATTTTAAAAAAGGCAAATAAGGCTTGCGTTGGACGCGAAGCAAATTATCAAGGAGATACATGAAGGCACAAGGAGCAACAATGATAGCATTGTAAGGGAGACCAAGCAGCAAGGAGCCAATTTTAACTGTAAATTTACCTTTGAAGGACGAACGACAAATAAAGAAGCAGATAGTTTAGCTAAGTTTTCCAACTCTGTGGATGAGGGATGCCATGTTTGGTTTCAACCCCACGATCCTTATTGCATCCCACTTCAAGTGGTATTTGATCAATAAAATTTAGTTGCCCCCCTAAAGAAACTAAACAGAGATACATCATCTACGAGCTTCTCACCATACACTCTAGAGGCTCGACAATCCAACTAATAGAAACTTTACTATAATAACTAAAGTTAGCTCCAACTAATAGACACTTTATTACAATAACTAGAATTAGGTAGCACATGCATCGTTTGATTAGTTGAACGAAAACAATGCTTAAATCTGACCTTCTCGACAGGTACTAATGTCCACGCATTTCGCAAAAATTGCTGCCATAGCATCCCACCAAGTATTTTGTCTAGAGCAAAAGTTGATCACACTTAGGGAATCGGAATCCGCTTCCACGCGCTGAAATCCAGATTGTTTGCCAAACTCAGTCCATCTCTCTTCGCCATTGCCTCAGTAGTCATCACATCGGTTGCATAAGGAAATTTTACATTGAGTTGCAAGGAAGGTACCTTTATCATCTCTAATGATAGCTGCCATAGCTCCCACTCCTTCCTCAACAACGAAAGTCTCATCAACATTGAGCTTAATGAATTTTGGATCTGGCTTCAACCACTTTGGCTCATTTGTTTGAATAATTTTCATTGAAGCTTTATGGTAATTGCTCATGATAGCTAGAACGTACATAGGCCATCTTATCAGGGGGGGGGGGGCAAATCTCATTATGAGTTATACGGCGGCGGGTCCACCATAGATACCAACATTCCACCACTATCACTTGTTTCACTTCAAGTGAAGGCATTAGCGGTAAAGGGGTATTCTCAATAGAAAGAATGTATTCCATGATGACTGAGGGGTCGACATTGGCTGCACTATGAATGGAGCCAGTCAATCCTAGCTGGTTCCAAAACTCTTGTGACTGTATGCATTTAAAAAAGAGATGTCGAATATCTTTAGAATTCTGATGGCAGATTGGGCATGGTCCACTTAATCCAATACGCGTATTCACAAGTATACCTTTTAGAGGCAGATTTCCATGTAATAAGCACTTGCAAAATATAGAAACTTTATGTGGGATTAATAATTTCCATAAGAGTATTTCATATTTCCAGAGTAGTAGATCCTCCTGGAAGCGTGATGGTGTTTGCATATGCCCCAAACTTACGTAACCATTGAACTCTGTAGGCCGTCCTAACATAAATTTTACCCCTCCTATCAGGGTGCCATGCAATAAAATCATCAAAGGCATGAAGGCTTAGTGGGATTTGCATAATGCTACGTGCATCCACTGGATCAAATATCACATTAATTAGATCTTCATCCCATAGACCTGTGTTTGGATCAATAAGGTCTGCCATAACAGATAGCACTATTTGATCTCTATGGGTAATCACCATCCTATTCGGACTAGAAGGGATCCATGGGTCCGTCCAAATATTTATATCATTCCCATTGCCCACTCTCCAGATATAGCCCTTTTTTGAAAACATCAAGTCCTTTCATGATGCTCTGCCAAGTAAATAAAGATTCCTTTTTTAAAGAGACTTGCAAGAGACTTCCATGTGGGAAGTATTTGGCCTTTCGAGCTCAGGTACAAAGTGATTTAGGAGTTGTAATAAGTCTTCACCATTGCTTAGCTAGCATTGCAAGATTAAAAGAATATATGTCTCTAAACCCCATACCTCCTTCACTTTTTGGGTACCAAAATTTTCACCAAGAATACCAATGCATAATTGTTTCCTCATCATCTCCGCACCACAAATTGGCAATAATATATGCGATTTCCTTGCAAATACCTTTGGTTAAGATAATAAAACATAAAAAAATACAAGGATAGCCTATGCGACAACCTTTAACATAATCTCTTTACCTCCAACAGGTAATTGCTTTTCCATCCGACCTTGCATTCTCTGTTTAATCCTCTCAATACAATATTTGAAGCAATCACTATGTTCTGCTCCTACCATAGCCAGAAGGCCTAGGTATTTATCAGAAAGTGCTTCAGTATCAGTATGAAGTTGTTGGCTTACCTTAGATCTTGAGTTTGCATTGGTATTAGGACTGAAAAAAACACATGACTTTGCCAAACTAACCAGCTCACCCGAGTTTTGACAACAGATATCCAGAACTTGATGTAAGGAAGGTGCATCTGAAACATCAACGCTCATGAGTATCAAAGAATTGTCAGCAAATAAAAGGTGTGATACCGACGGTGCATTCTTGCATACTTTAATTCCCTCAATGCCACCAGCTTCTTCATATTGCAGCAAACTAGACAAACCTTCTGTAACGCCCCGGATGTAACATTCCATAATTGTAACTCCAATTCTTGACATTTCCGGCTATGTGATATGTTATATCCTCTGTGGTTGGGTTTTGTCCTTGTTTTGCATTTTTTGCATGTCATGCATTTCATTTCATGTCATCATGTGCATCTCATTTGCATTCGCGTTCGTCTCATGCATCCGGTCATTTTCTCCATTGTCCGTTTCGGAATCCGACACTCACACATGCACCTGTTGCACCTCTCAAATCTCGTTTCATGAGCGGGAGAAAAACGTTCTCGAAATGGGACGAGATTTGTTGAGTGGCCTTGGTACATCATCGGTAGGCCGCCTGTCAAATTTCGTTCCATTTCGAGGTCGTTTGATGCCCCAACGGTTAACTGGGTAACCACAAAAACCCCTCTCTCATTGCAGCCCAACACCCCTCCAAAATAGTCCACTAGCCCATCTAAACCCCCTCCATGCTCTCTGTCGTTGGATCATGATCGTGTGGGCGAAAACTGCACCTCATTTGGACACTCCTAACTCCATCTACCTATAAAAAGGCCTCCCCTCCGAAATTCGGGCAAACCCTAGATCCTTCCCCTTCCTCCGCGCACCGGACATGTCCGCCCGGCGCCGGACGCGTCCGCCGCCGTCCCTCCGTGAATCAGGAACTGACATGTGGCGCTCCGCCGACCCCCACCTCTGCCGGCCCTCCCGGCCCGCGTCGGCCGACGCCCGCTCGCCCGCCTCCCGCGTCCCCGCGCCGCCGCCTTCGTCGCCGTCCGCCGCCCTTCGCCACCCGTGCCGTCACGCGCCGCCACCGGAGCACCGCCGCCGCGCCCAAGCTCGCCGCCCGTCGGAGCCCGTCGCCTCCGCCGTCCAGATCCACCATCGTCCGGGCTCCGCAGCTCGCGCCCTCGCCGGATCCGCCTTCCCCATCGATCGCCGGCCAGCCCCCACGCCGGAGCCCCTCCATCCGACCTCGCCAGAGCTTGGCCCAATCCCCTGCACCGCCGTTGAATTTTCCCCTCGAGGTCGAAATTCCTTCTAAGTCCCTAGTTTTGCAATTTCATGTGCACATGTTTGTCAGGCCATATCTCTGTGCCCATAGCTCCCATTTGCGCATATGATATATCGAAATGTTCGTCTCGTGATGCTCTTCATGCTGGTGTCATTTGCATGCATGTTACTGTCCATATTGATGCCTTAATCTTCGTTGCAAAAATGCTATATGATGTTGTCTGCTGGAATCCATCATAACTTGCTGATTTGTCATTTTCATAGAATTTTATGTGTGCATCCTTTGAGCATCATGTCTACATGTTTTAGGAGCACCTTCATGCCATCTTTACAGAGGTGCAAGCCTTGTATTTTTATGAGCTCTGTGGTGACTATCACAATCATGCAAAGTAGGCCACATGATGTTGCTGATTTCAGACACTTAGTTTTTCTACTGTCTTTTCCTGTTACATTATGTTGCTATGTTGTCTTGTTTCCTCAAGTAGATCCATGCATATTTTGATGTAGTTCAGTAAGGATGTTTTGAGGATATGGTTATGATCTATCCATTCATGCCTCTGGTTGTAATTATGGAGTAGTGTAGCTTGTGTAGGATCGAAAGTATTTCTAGAGGGGGGGGGGTGATTAGACTACTTGACCAATTAAAAATCTATCCTTTTCCCAATTTTAGTCTTTGGCAGATTTTAGCTATCTTAGCACAAGTCAAGCAATCTTAACACAATTCAAGCAAGCATGCTAAGAGTCTATGAGCAGCGGAAAGTAAAGCATGCAACTTGCAAGAATGTAAGGGGAAGGGTTTGGAGAATTCAAACGCAATTGGAGACACAGATGTTTTTGTCGTGGTTCCAATAGGTGGTGCTATCGTACATCCACATTGATGGAGACTTCAACCCACGAAGGGTAACGGTTGCGCGAGTCCACGGAGGGCTCCACCCACGAAGGGTCCACGAAGAAGCAACCTTGTCTATCCCATCATGGCCATCGCCCATGAAGGACTTGCCTCACTATCGGTAGATCTTCACGAAGTAGGCGATCTCCTTGCCCTTACAAACTCCTTGGTTCAACTCCACAATCTTTGTTGGAGGCTCCCAAGTGACACCTAGCCAATCTAGGAGACACCACTCTCCAAGAAGTAACAAATGGTGTGTTGATGATGAACTCCTTGCTCTTGTGCTTCAAATGATAGTCTCCCTGAGGGAGTCCTGGATTAGGGGGTGTTCGGGTAGCCGGACTATACCTTCAGCCGGACTCCTGGACTATGAAGATACAAGATTGAAGACTTCGTCCCGTGTCCGGATGGGACTTTCCTTTGCGTGAAGGCAAGCCTGGAAATGCGGATATTCAAGATCTCCTACCATTGTAACCGACTTTATGTAACCCTAACCCTATCCGGTGTCTATATAAACCGGAGGGTTGTAGTCCGTAGGCAATCAACTCCATATACAACAATCATACCATAGGCTAGCTTCTAGGGTTTAGCCTCCTTGATCTCGTGGTAGATCTACTCTTGTACTACCCATATCATCAATATTAATCAAGTAGGACGTAGAGTTTTACCTCCATCAAGAGAGCCCGAACCTGGGTAAAACATCGTGTTCCCTGCCTCCTGTTACCATCCGGCCTAGACGCACAGTTCGGGAACCCTACCCGAGATCTGCCGGTTTTGACACCGACATTGGTGCTTTCATTGAGAGTTCCTCTGTGTCGTCGCCTTTAGGTCCGATGGCTCCTTTGATCATCAACAACGATACGGTCCAGGGTGGGACTTTTCTCCCCGGACAGATCTTCGTCGGCGGCTTCGCTCTGCGGGCCAATTCGCTCGGCCACCTGGAGCAGATCGAAAGCTACGCCCCTGGCCATCACGTCAGGTTTGGAAGCTTAAACTACATGGCTGACACCCGCGGAGACTTGATCTTCGACGGGTTCGAGCCACGGCCAAGCGCGCCGCACTATCTCGAGGGGCATGATCTAGCTCTGCCTCCGGACAGTGTCCTGGAGGCCGCACACACATCGGTTCTGACCCCTAACTCAGAGCCTATTGCGCCAATCGAGGATGAGCGGTTGGACATCACCTCGGGGGCTTCGATCTCAAAGGCGATCGAGCCGAACGCTAGCCCCGCACTCTGCATGATCCGTGACTCCGAGGATCCGGACTCCTTTCCGAACTCCGAACCCCCCGCGCCCCTGCCGATCGAATCCGATTGGGCGCCAATAATGGAGTTCACCGCCGCAGACATCTTTCAGCACTCGCCTTGTGGCGATATCCTGAACTCTCTCAAGTCTCTCTCCTTATCAGGAGAGCCCTGGCCGAACTACGGTCAGCGAGGATGGGATACGACCGATGAAGAAATTCAAAGCCCACCCACCACCGACTTGGTAGCCACTGTCGACAATTTAAATGACGTGCTCAACTTCGACTCCGGAGACATCGACAGCATGGATGACGATGCAGGAGATACTGACGAACCAACGCCCATAGGGCATTGGACAGCCACCTCATCTCACGATGTGTACATGGTGGATACCCCTAAAGGAAGCGACAACGAGGAAAAAGGGGATAGGACGGGAGATCGACCCCCCGAAAAGCAATCAAAGCGTCGGCGTAAACGCCGACCCAAGCCCCGCCTCGACAAAAACCCAGCCATAGAGCAGGACGAGCCGGTAGGTGACGAGCAGGCCTTAGAGCAACCGTCCGAACAGGGCAACACGGATAGAGAAACCGAACATCCCTCCTCCGGCGAAAATGGCATTCCGGACGACCTCACACCGAATAAACCTATGGAGCAGAAGAATCTCCACGAGAGGCTCGTTGCAACTGCACGCAGCCTAAAAAAGCAGAAGCTGAAGCTAAAAACAGCGGAAGATGCACTCTGGATTAGATGGAGAAAAGTAATCAATACCACAGATAAGTACGGCGACAGTCGCCGCACTAAAAGCTATCCGAAAAGAAAGCTACTGCCTGAATTCGACGAAGAGGCCCTAGAGCCCTCGCATTCAAAAAATGAAAAAGCCACACGGTCGGATAGACGACCCCATAAAGCGGCAAGTGGCGCCGCACCTAAATCGGCATGCGACCCACTTAAGGATTCGCATCATGGCCCAGTCAGGTCCATTTATGGGCCAAGAAAGCAAGCTCTCGTAAGCAACGTTATGAAGCCATCATCAGAATCCGACACACCCAAATACAGGGGCGCCGCACACCCCCTATGTTTCACCGATGAGGTCCTGGACTATGAATTCCCAGAGGGATTCAAACCCGTAAACATAGAGGCATATGATGGAACAACAGACCCTGGAGTTTGGATCGAGGATTATATCCTCCACATACACATGGCTAGAGGAGATGATCTCCACGCCATAAAATATCTACCCCTTAAGCTTAAAGGGCCAGCCCGGCATTGGTTTAGAAGCCTTCCCGAAAACACAATTGGAAGCTGGGAAGAGCTCGAGGATGCTTTCCGAGCAAACTTTCAAGGGACCTATGTCCGCCCTCCGGATGCAGACGATATTAGTCACATAACTCAACAACTCGGAGAATCAGCTCGGCAGTTCTGGAATAGATTCCTCACTAAAAAGAATCAGATAGTCGACTGTCCGGACGCCGAAGCTTTAGCAGCTTTCAGGCATAACGTCCGAGACGAATGGCTCGCCAGACACCTCGGCCAAGAAAAGCCAAGAACAATGGCCGCACTAACAAGCCTCATGACCCGCTTTTGTGCAGGGGAGGACAACTGGTTGGCAAGGTGCAGCCCCAGCGACCCAAGTACATCCGAAACTAGGGATGGAAACGGAAAACCACGATGCAACAAGGACCGTCGCTGGACTAAGGACAAAAGTCCGAAGAGCACGGCAGTCAATGCCGGATTCAAAGGCTCACGACAAAATCAGGAAAAATCGCCCCCCAGGATAATAGGGACGATCAATCCAACCTAAATAAAATCCTAGACAGGATATGTCAGATACACAGTACTCCCGGGAAGCCTGCTAACCATACCCACAGAGACTGTTGGGTTTTCAAACAATCCGGCAGACTAAATGCCGAACACAAGGGGCTCGACACACCAAGCGAAGACGAGGACGAACCCCAAAAGCAGAGCACCAGGAAACAAAAGAACTTCCCACAAGAAGTAAAAATAGTGAACTCACTTCACATAACAAAATGTGCGGCGCCCGTAAAGGTACGCACCACACGGCCCATCCCCAAAGGGTCCTGCCACTGGTTGTCAAAACCGATCATCTTCGATCAGCTAGATTATTCTAGGAATATCAAGAATGTAGGCTGGACTGCCTTGATACTCGATCCAATAATTGGCGGACTCCAGTTTTCAAATGTCCTTATGGACGACGGCAGTGGACTAAACCTGATATATCAGGATACAATCCAGCACATGGGGATAAACCCAGCAAGAATCCGCCGCAGCAAAACCTCCTTTCAAGGGGTAATACCTGGTCCGGACACCCATTGTATGGGTCTTCTCCGGCTCGAAGTCATATTCGGCTCTACCGATAACCTCCGCCGCGAAAAGCTGACCTTCCATATCGTCCCATTCTCAAGTCGCTATCAAGCACTACTGGGACGCGAAGCTTTCGCTCGCTTTAACGCAATACCGCATTATGCATCTCTTACGCTTAAGATGCCCGGTCCATGAGTCATCATCTCTTTGAAGGGGAAGCACTAAAGTGCGCCTCCCCAAGCGGAGGACCGTGCGGCCGCTTTGACAGCCCCACAGCAAAATGGCCTCACCGGCCAAAAAAAACTTCAAAATAGGTCATTCAAGACCACGAACGTGGATAGACGAGTTCGGTGCAAAATCATCATTGATGCAGGCCTAGAAGCCATATACCCCCGCACTAGGGGCTCCACGCATATACAATAAGAGACAATAAAGCTCAATCTTATATATCTTACTTTATATTTTGCTTATTTTAAACTTTTTCGGCACGACCCGTTTTCAACCCAGTTCCTCTCTTTTACAGATGAACGTCATGCGGCGCCCGTCTAGGATACGGCACAACGGAGACACATGCGTAGACGTGCAGTAGGGACCCGTCCTAAAGGATTCTTTTTAGATTAAGACCCTGCGTAAACCTTTTTTACTGTCTCTTGTTGCTACACATCCCCTGGTTTTTTCTTTCTGATATAACCAAGGAGGAGGCTGGCGTCTTGGCATGTGGCCACGTCAGAATTTTTGCACGTACCTGGACACCAGGGGCTTTTTTAATAAAGAGTGTTGTTTCGCCCGCACTCATAAAGACCGAACACCTTAGGGAGTGTTCGGTGTCGCGAGTTTTGGCATTATATGCATCAGCTCCGAATCATGTCTTTGGTCAAATGTTGGGTTGCCCGGCTCCTGAGTTCGGCTACCTTACGTTCCGCTCTATCGGCTAAGGTAGCACCAGGAGAACTACTGCGATTGTGCCCCGGTTCGCCCAGGCGAGCACCTTAGTAGAGAAAGCCGAAAACTGACTGTCATGATGTAGCGTGAGACCGGTCAGCCACTCGATGACCTATCGGAATCTATCGGATTCCTCCGCTTTAATGAAGGGCCGCTTCCCGGTCAGGCACATACGCGCCCGAACTCGGACGAGCGCAGTTGCCACCAAGGGGCTACCTAAATAGTCTCACTGTCAAACTCCTATGGCTAAGTGAAAGTGTTAAAGCATTATAGTCCGGTTGCCTGGCCCGCTGCGCTATCACCTCCTTTGTAGGACCAAGACATTGGGTTAAGTGTGAAAATGCGTCTTCTGCGAGCACCCCCGCACTATGTGCGTGGGGGCTGAAGCCAACGACTGCCATCTTTCAGATTCTATATATATCTTAAAACGGCTGCACAGGAGGTGTCCCCAATACTTGGAGGCACAAGTATAAAAAAGTCCACTACAGTTTATCAAAATACTACTTTATAATTACATATGCTATCATAACATAGCATCTTTCGGGCACTGCGTCTCTATTACACGAGCGCCTTCAAGAACTTCTTGAAAATAGTGCTCGGAGGGCACTCGGCTTTTGTCCGAATCTCGGGACGCAACAATGGTGGTCTCCATCTCTGCCCAGTATGTCTTAACACGGGCAAGAGCCATCCTAGCGCCCTCTATGCATGCTGACCTCTTCATTGCATTTATACGCGGCACCGCGTCAAGGAATTGCTGCACCAAGCTGAAATAACTCTTCGGCTCCGATCTCCCCGGCCACAGGTGACCCATGACATACTTCATGGCGAGTTCAGACAACCTATTCAGTTTGGCCCATTGAGCCAGACGATCATCCACTGCCAGTGGACGCTCTGGATTGTGAAACTGCGACCAGAAAATCTTTTCCACTTCGCGATCTTTCTGATCTCGAAAGTGTTCGGTCGCATCAGCAGCACTCGCTGCCAAGTCCAGATAGGTATCCTCCACACTCCACATCCGGTCCAACGGAGCAAACTTCGGATCACAAAATTTCCTTCGTAGCATAAAGGGCTTTCCAGCCGCAATCTATTCGGTCTGACGCAGCTCCTCCTTCGCAGCTCTCATCGCAGAGCGCGCGTCCTTGGAATTGGCAACGGCCTTCTTTAAGTCCGTCTGTTTCGCCTAGTCTTCTTTTTCAAGAAGCCTGCAACGGTCTGTAGCGCTTTTTAACTTTTCGGCCATCTCGGCCATCTCTTCCTTGCTTCGGCAATGAGCAGCCTGTTCGGCTCTCAGCTCTTCAAGGGCTTTCCTGGTGGCCGCATCACTTTCGCTGGCTTGTTCTTTAGCTCGGGCAAGTTCTGTCCTAAGACTCTCCACGGTGGCCGCACCATCTGCGTCAAGCATACACATCGTAAGACACAGGCATAAAATTGTTCTTACCTGATGCCGCTCGAGGAATTACATACCTTGAGCCTCATCAAGCCGCTTATTGACAAGCGTGATGTCGGCATCTGCCATGTCTAGTTGCCACTTTAGTTCGGCAAAATCGTCAGTTCGGCTCGATTCCGGACACCCTGCCGCCTACATTCAAAGGCGACATCTTAGACCTGGGATTATGATCCTCCGCGTGCCGTCATTTCTTGACGACGCGCAAAGTCTCAGGGGCTACTATCTACACAGGGCGCATCTTACTCATTCGCAACTGACAAAAGTATACATTATCTAATGTACCTCGAAACCCGTCAGTAAACTTTTGACGGCCTCATACAATCCGCTCTCTACGGATGAAATACTTTCAATCACCGTGCCCATCAATGCGCGGTGCTTCTCTGAGATAGAAGCTCGCCCCAGCAGAATCTTTAGCTCCTCCGGCCGAGCACCAGACGGTGCTGGGCTCGTCCCATGACCTCTTTCAAAGGCCGGACGCGGAGAACCTCGGGGGGCCGCATAGCCACCTTCCGCCCCTGCCGGATTTGGAGAAACCCTCCACGACGACACCTCAGGGTCGCCCGCCTCGCTAGGCGGCACGGCAGGGGGAGGCGTCCCGCTCTCCATCATCTCCGGAAGGAGATCCCCCGAAGACGAGCTCTGCTGAGAAGGGCTGAGGTCCGAGCTACAAGATAAAGGTTTGGTTAATCTTCTCAGATATAAATCAAGGACTTCCCTCCCTCAAAAGGAAAATCTTTTCTCCACTTACGGCTCGCTGGAGGGCTGATCCCCTTGAGGGCGTAGTCCGGCCGAGGAACTCCTCGGCGTCGGACCCTCTGACGAGGATTTTCTCCCCCGTTTCGAGGCCATGGTTTCCGGGTCGTCAGAGGCGGCTCTCTTCTTCCCCTTAGGAGAGGAATTGTCGGTTCCTCCCTTCGGAGCAGCCTCCTTCGAGGAGGCCATAGCTTCCTTGTCCTCCCCCTCCAAAGGCATTATCTCCAGCATCCTGACCAGCACAGGATCCGGCCTGGTTTCAGGGAGGGGAGCCGGACACCTGATCAGCTTTGCCTTCGCTATCCACTCTTGTTTAAAAGGATGGCTCTTTTAGGGGCAAGTTTATGACAATTATACGGATAGAAGGTCCAGGCACAAGGTTGCTTACTTGAGTATCCGGGCGATTGCAGCTTAGGCCTGCGTCCTCGGTTAAATCCGGACACATCTCCTGTGATCCCAAGAACAGTCTATACATCTCCGCGGGCGTTGCGCCCATAAAGTTTTGGAGAGCTCGCGGTCCCTCTGGATTAAACTCCCACAGGCGAAGGGGGCGACGTTTGCTGGGCAATATTCGGCGAATCAGCATGACCTGTGTCACCTTGACCAAGCTGAGGTCTCCTTCCAGGAGATCCTTAATTCGGCCCTATAACAGGGGCACGTCTTTGGGCAAACCCCAATCTAACCCCCTGTTAACCCATGACGCTAGCCGTGGTGGGGGACCCGAGCGAAAGGCAGGAAGCGCCACCCACTTGGTGCTCCGGGAAGCGGTGATATAAAACCACTCTCGTTGCCACAAGCCTAGCTCCTCTTGAAAAGAGCCCTCGGGCCATGGAGCATCAACATTTTTGCTTATAACAGCGCCTCTGCACTCTGCGTGCCGTCCCTTGATCATCTTCGGCTCCACTTTGAAAGTCTTGAGCCATAATCCGAAGTGAGGGGTAACACGGAGGAACGCTTCGCATACAACGATAAACGAGGAGATATGGAGGATGGACTCCGGAGCTAAGTCGTGGAATTCCAGCCCGTAATAAAACAGCAGTCCCCTCACAAAGGGGTCCATCTGGAAGCCTAACCCCCGAAGGAAGTGAGACACGAACACTACGCTCTCACCGGGCTGGGGACTGGGGATAGCCTGCCTTTGAGCAAGCAACCTATGCGAAATTTCGGCGGTCAAGAACTTAGCCTCTCTCAACTTTAGCACGTCCTCCTCCGTGACGGAGGAGGGCATCCATCGGCCTTGAAGGTCGGAACCGGACATTGTCGAAGATTTGAGGCGCTCGGAATCTGGAGCCTAGGGTGTTGGAACTCGAGGCGACGGGCGAACTTGTTTTGGGATTGGAGAAAAGGAGTAAGGCCCTGGTCTCTTTATAAGAGGTTGAATACCAGGAGCCCTCCCCGTAACCATTTGGGACTCGCCTTTAATCGAGAAAACATGCTAACGGGCATGATTGGGTTACCCACGTCCGTATTGATGAGAATCCCATAAAAGGGGGGCACACGGTTTCTGCTTTGACAAGACGTGCCAAGGAAACCGCCTCGCAAAACACGCTGAGGTGGAAAAGTGAAAATGATTCGAGTGAAGGACTTGGCTGTAGTGTGATGACGCACTGCGGAATACGTCAACAGATTTGATTTGTGTTAATATTATTCTCTCTATGGCAATATGTGGAAGCTTATTTTGCAGAGCCGGACACTACTCTTGGTGTTTACAATCTTCTATGAAGGACTTGGAGGAGGAACCCGCCTTGCAATGCCGAAGACAATTTGCGCGCCGGACTCGTCGTCATTGAAGCCTGGTTCAGGGGCTACTGAGGGAGTCCTGGATTAGGGGGTGTTCGGGTAGCCGGACTATACCTTCAGCCGGACTCCTGGACTATGAAGATACAAGATTGAAGACTTCGTCCCGTGTCCGGATGGGACTTTCCTTGGCATGGAAGGCAAGCCTGGCGATGCGGATATTCAAGATCTCCTACCATTGTAACCGACTTTATGTAACCCTAACCCTATCCGGTGTCTATATAAATCGGAGGGTTGTAGTCCGTAGGCAATCAACTCCATATACAACAATCATACCATAGGCTAGCTTCTAGGGTTTAGCCTCCTTGATCTCGTGGTAGATCTACTCTTGTACTACCCATATCATCAATATTAATCAAGCAGGACGTAGGGTTTTACCTCCATCAAGAGGGCCCGAACCTGGGTAAAACATCATGTTCCCTGCCTCCTGTTACCATCCGGCCTAGACGCACAGTTCGGGACCCCCTACCCGAGATCCGCCGGTTTTGACACCGACACTCCCCAACACTCAACTCTCTCTCAAAGGATATGGATTTGGTGGAAAGAAGATTTGAGTGGAAAGCAACTTGGGGAAGGCTAGAGATCAAGATTCACATGGTGGGAATGGAATATCTTGGCCTTAACACATGAGTAGGTGGTTCTCTCTCAGAAAATGTGTATTGGAAGTGTAGGTATGTTCTGATGGCTCTCTCCACGAATGAAGAGTGGGTGGAGGGGTATATATATAGCCTCCACACAAAAACTAACCGTTACACACAATTTACCAATCTTGGTGAGACCGAATTGAGAAACTCGGTCGGACCGATTTAGCAAACCTAGTGACCGTTAGGATTTTCGGTGGGACTGAGATGCAACTCGGTAGGACCGATATGGTTAGGGTTAGGGCATAACATAATCTCGGTGTGACCGATTACACAAACTCGGTGGGACCGATTTTGGTAATAAGCTAACCAGAGAGTTGGTCAGGTAAACTCGGTGGGACCGATCGCTCATTTCGGTGGGACCGAAACGTTACAAAAGGGAAACAGAGAGTTTACATTGCAATCTCGGTGGGACCGATCACTCATCTCGGTAGGACCGAAACGTTATGATGGGAAACAGAGAGATTACAACCCCATCTCGGTGTGACCGAGATCCCTATCGGTGAGACCGATTTGCCTAGGGTTTGTGGCAGTGGCTATGACATCTGAACTCGGTGGCGCCGGATAGAAAGAATCGGTGGGGCCAAGTTTGACTTTTGGTTTAGGTCATATGTGGATGTGGGAAGGTAGTTGAGGGTTTTGGAGCATATCACTAAGCACTATGAAGCAAGAACCTCATCAAGCAACACCTCATCCCTCCTTGATAGTATTGGGTTTTCCTATAGACTCAATGTGATCTTGGATCACTAAAATATAAAATGTAGATTCTTGAGCTTTGAGCTTGAACCAATCTTTTTGTCCTTAGTATTTTGAGGCGTCCACTTTCCTCATCCATGCCATTCATTGAGCTTTTCCTGAAATATTAATCTTGGAATAGCATTAGCTCAATGAGTATATGTTGTTAGGAATTACCAAAACCACCCAGGGATAGTTGCACTTTCAATCTCCCCCTTTTTTGTAATTGATGACAACATATAGATCAAAGCTTCAACGAATGATAATAAGAGTGAAAAACATTGTCGCTTTGAGAAGTATGTGAAAAGCAAGAGCTCCCCCTAAATTTGTGCATAGTTTATGATTTGCTTTGGACTGCAAATGCACAGAGAATTAGGCTCATGGGTTACTCTTCCATGTCACATACATCTTGGTGGAGCGCTCAAAATGATAATAATTAAATGCATGCACTCATCACCAAGCAAAGTGAATCGTCATATAGGGATAAAATGATAATGTCATCCAACAAGCATTAAGGTAGCATATGATCAAACACACATGATCATCCAAGTATCACAGAGACACAAAGTATCTCAATCAAGCAAATAAAGTTCAACCACCAAAGCAAGAGAGAATAAAAAGCAACACTCTCTCTCGAAGCCTATGATCTATACATTTTTCTTCCCCTTTGGCAACAAGTTACCAAAAAGTTCCTAGAAAATGCATAGCACTAAATCGTCTCTCAGGCTTGGTCTTCAGGTGGTGGTGTCCGGATAACTCCAAGAACGAAGGCTTCAGTTGATGTAGATGGAGCTGATGGAGTAGGTGCTGGAGCTGGTGGCACTGAAGCTGTAGCTGGTGTAGATGAAGTGGCTCTGGTGTCTGGAACAGGCACTGCAGCAGACCTCTGAGCTCTAGGCACTCTGGCAAATGCATCAGTGGTTGTCTTGCCCTTCCTCTCCTACATATCATCCTGAAGTTGCTCCACAACAGACTGGATCTTAGTTACCTTCACATCCATGTCATAGAACTTCTGCTCTATGATCCTTTCCAAGCTCTCCTAGTTTTGAGTCAGGGTGGCCATCCCTTTCTCAATCCTTAGAGTGGATGCAATCAAGTAGCTGAGCTGATCTTGCTTGCTCTTCAGAAGATACTGAGATGCCTCTTCCATGGTTGGCATCTTGGTAGCTTTCTCAGCCTTTGCCTTCTCCCTCTTTGCTTGAACGTGCACAGAAGATGGTTCATCCTCATTCATGACCACTTGGTTGTCCTCAAAGTCTGGATAGATGGGCAGGCGCTCCTTGTCCAACAGATATGTGCCAGTGCCCATCTTGGAGTTAATCAACTCCTAGATCTGTGGGGCATACCCACAACTCATCTTTTGATCTACAGCTGTCCTCTTTATGGTTTCCACAATTAGGCTCATGACCTTGAACTTCTGTGGAACATCAAAAATGTGCAACAAGTTGATGGAGTGACCTCTGATCATCTTGTGATCACCTGACTTTGGCAAGAGAGTGTGCCTGAGGATCCAGTTGATTGTTGGCAAGCCTGACAGAAGGTAATGTACTGATCCAAACTTGTGTGTCTCAAGAGCAGCATCTGGGATCTCTTTGTACATGTGTGCCATGGTGTTGTGATCCTTCTTCTTCTTGGCATAGACATCCAAGTCATCTTCACTCTCTTCTGGAGCATTGATCAATTTCGCCCATTCAACAACCGTTGACTGGTACCTAGTGCCTTTAGACATCCAGACAATCCTTCCATCTGGGTAGAAGTGAGTTGTGGAGTAGAACTGCATGATGAGCTCATCATTCCATTTTGTGAGCTTCTGAGCCACAAACTCATCAACTCCACAAGCCTTGAAGCTGTCATATACACCAGGGAAGTGATCCTCATTTTCCTCAATGAATGTCCAATCGACCCATCCCATGTCACACACTATGGGCTTCTTGTTAAGCAAGATGGTCTCATAGAAGTCTTGTTGTTCCTTTATATGGAACCTGTAGTCCACAATAGTCCTTCTCCTGGTGGCATATGGATCAGACTCTCTCCATAGCCTTAGACCCGAGTCCTTCCTGATCTTCATGTTCTCTACAACTGGATGAGCATCATTGTGATCTGGAATTTTTGGCTTCAATTTCCTGAAGACAACAAAATCATCTTCTTCTTCCATTGCAGCTTCAGGCATTGGGGCCTTGTTCTTCTCTGCAGCTGGAATGTTCCTGGTACTCCTCTTTGGTGCAGTTTTGAGTTTTGGAGCAGCTGGCTTAGAAGCTTCTTTGGGCTTAGATGAAGCAGCCCCTGACCTTATGGCATCTCCCATAAGTTTCTGTGCCTTAGGTGCTGGTGCAGCATCTTCTTCCTCTTCCTCTTCAGAGTCTCTCATGATTGAGGATCTCCAAGCACTCTGGCAGTGGTCTTCTTGACCCTTTCTTTCCTCTTCTTCCCTTCTATAGCACCCTCTTTGGGTTCAGATTCCAAAGGTACTTGAGTATAGGCTCTGGCTTTAGACATGGGAATTCTCTTTGCAGGTACTTTGGTCTTCATACCAGGCTTAGTGGCAGCAGCAGTGCTATATTCCTTCTTAACCACTTTCTTTTTGGAAGTGGCCTCATCCTCAACTGCCACATAGTCTTCATCCTCAGATTCAGAAGTTTTCTTCTTTCTGTCCCTGGTGGCAGCCTTTGGCAGATTGCTTGGTGTGCTCCTGCTGCCATCATCTGAGCTGCTAGAGTGACTAGTGCCCTCACTCAAGTGAACCTACTCCTCTGACTTGTTCTGGCTGTCACTTTGATCAGACATATTGCAATCTCTGACAACTGACCCTGTGAATAGATTATAGATGAGGTAGAGTGGATGAGCATCACAAAATACAGAGTTTTTTTTGCAAAAGAATGAATTAAAAACTTAGTTTTAGTTTTCCACAGAAAGAATTTCGGATCTACCGATTTGCAAACTCGGTGATACCGAAGCAGCTTTTGGAACCTAAACTAGTGAACTCGGTCAGACCGAGTCACAGTTCGGTGGCACCAAGACTGCTAGGGTTTCACAAAGTGCTGAACTTGGTCACACTGATTTGCAATTGTCGGTCAGACCGAGAATCACATGTGCAATGGCCTGAGCCAAATCGGTGGAACCGATTTCATCAACTCGGTCGGTCCGAGATGGTTTGGGCGGAAACCTAACCCTAAATTTTCAATTCATGACTAAACTACGGAGTGTTTTGACTGGATAAGATAGTTTCAATCATGGAAAGATTCATGGCAAACACAATGTGCTAGGAATCAGATAAGGATAGCACAGTGATCAAGTTCATACCCTAGTTCGACAATGAACTCGCTACGGCGGCAACGGTGGGGATGGTTCCCGTTGACGGCGGCAGAGACCAGCGGCATGAGGCAACTGGCGATGAGGAGGACGATCCAGAGACCCTGGAGGCAGAGCGGGCTAAGCGCGGGCGAAAGAGTTCGGAGAAAATTTCCAAAATTTTGCCCGTAGGTATATATAGCCCGACCCTGTCGGTGTGACCGAGTGGAACAACTCGGTGGCACCGAGATGCATAACTGCAAGCAGTTGCTGCAACTCGGTGTGACCAAAAAGTTCAAATCGGTTGCACCGAGATTGAAAACCTAGATCGACTTAGTGATCTCGGTATGACCGAAATGGGTGAATCAGTCAGACCGAAACGCACAAGGAAGTTTTGGAAGTTTAAGTCTATGACGAATCGGGGACTCCGAGTGCTCCTCACACAGAGTGGTTCGAATCTGACTTGATTAAATTTTGTGATGTAGCATGAATAGAGTTTGTGACGAGAAAAGCATAGATAGCTAGAGAAGGTTCGTAGACATTCTTGTCCATCCACTTGGCCAAAAGAAAAGGAAACCAATCAATCAAAACAACAAGTGGATGTCCTCGAATGAGTAAATTATGCAACCAACATGCTCACACAATAAAATGACAAATGAAATATGTGGCAAAGCATGCACAAACAATTCTAGCATCTATCAAGCAATTGGCGATGACTAGGTCATCTCTATATGGGTATATTGACTTAGGAGTCAAATGAGAACATTTGATCATAGGTCATACTCATCGTTTAAGCACAAGTGGGGTTACCACTTTTACATAAAGCGTTGTTGTGTTCACACCATTAGAGTTGCTTTAACTCAATTGTTAGAGTAAAGCTCCCCCTAGATGTGAGATCCCCCCTAAGAGGGATGAACTAACCTTGGGTTTTGTCGATGATGACTTCATGTAGGTGTTGAAGATGTGGATGCTCTATGTTGATGTAGATCATTTGGAGCTATCCTTTGGAGTGAGTTGCACTTTCAATACCTACACGGGTTAGTCCCACAAGGAACAAACAAGGATATTGTCACACCCTGCATTTTGTAACATGTCATTTGCATTAATAAAGCAAGAAAAGTTGGGCCAACAAAAACTTTTGCATTATTTGGCTTTTATTTTGGAGTTGGTTTTCTCTCTGTGATTTTTCAAGTGCTCTTTAAAGTCAACTACTCCACCTTCTGTACTTCATCTCCTTGCCCCAAACTTCTGCCCAATGATCATGCCATGTGTATAGTACAATATAGTATTTTCTTACAAAAATAATTTGGCCAAATAGTATTTTCAAAAAATAGTTTTCCAAAAACCCCTGGATTGAGGTTTGCACTGCAAGTACCTGATTTGGAGTATGAAAAATATTTCAAAAGGTATATTTGAAACCTATTAGATATAGGATTCCCATAAACCCCAAAAATATAATTTTAAAAGTTATTTTCCTATTTTATTTAAAAGCTTTTTCTAAAGGCCAGAAATGGTCTTTAATAGGGAAAAATTATTTTATTATTTTAAAAATATTTGACAAAAATCAGGGAAACTCAGTGGGCATATATTTCCCACATATAAGAGTTTCAACACATGGTCATGTTCAAAATACTGAACAAAACCTCCCAAAACCATTTCTGCCCATTTCAAGGATTTGAAATATTTCTACAGCAAATATTTCCATAAAAATCCAAGAAACATCCAGCAAGTCACAAATGCATATTGTGATGATCTTGCAAAGCCTCACTTCAATCAAGGTCATTTTGGTCCACCAAAATGCCCCATAACCCTTTCTGTCAGAACCTAATTTGAGCAAGTTTGTACTACCAACTTTCTCCCCTTAACCCCAACTTTTGTGAGCATGTTCACATGACCAAATGAGGCCACTACACCAAGTAGTGCATCAAGGAGAAGTGTTATGCTCAATATATCTACACAAGTCTATTTCTTCTCATTTCTAGGGTTTACAAAAGTTGCATTGGCAACTTTGCCCAAATAAGCTCCAAATTGGTGAGAGGCCCTAATTATATGTGTCATTTCACCTTGTGGAGTCTCATGGAAATTGGAAATCATTTGCTTGCCAAAACCTTTATCAAACACCTTCTGCCACTTTTCAAAAATCACCATTTTGACCACTAAAACTATTCTCCTTGAACTCAACTTTTTACCACAGCCCCTCCTAGACCTCCTCTACCTCCAGTAACAATGGCTGCACCTCAGCTCAATGATTGAGGGGTGAAACCACTTCATTTACCCCTCTGGACAGCCCCTGTACCCCTCTTCCTCACCTCCCTCCTCACTCCAGTGGCCATCCATGGCATCCAATGCACCACCCCATTTCTTTACTCACTCCTAGACCTGCTAGACACCAAAATACGCGCTCACCATGCATAAAGAATGGCCATGCCGGCCATTTGGGCACTCTCGAGCGCGCTACAGTGCGCTCCCGCACTGTAGCCGCCCCCTTCCAACCACCTCCGGCCACCTCGGGCCTCCCCCGTGCGCCTGCCGATGCGCCTCGGCGTCCGCAACACGCTACGCGGTCGGCCCCCTCCTCTCTCCTCCTCCCTGCGCCTCCGCACTAGAAAACACCGGCCGCCCGAGCGCGCCAATGGCGCGGCTCACACGCGCGCCGCCTCTGACCTCTCCCCACTCCCTCTCTCTACCTCTCCCGACGTAGTCGACGTCCAGGAACACCCCAGACACCACGCCCTCTTCCCCCGAGCCCTGCAGCGACGAGCAGGAGCCCGCCGGCGCACGAGTCCACGGCACCCCGCCGTTCGCCTATTTAAAGGCCTCCCCGAGCCCTCCTCTCCTCACCACTCGCTCTCTGCACCACCAAAACATCCCCCTGCACCCCCAGTTCCTCTCCATAACCGCCCGAGCTCGAGATCGAGCTCGAGCTCCGCCGCTTCGGCTCGCCGGAGTTCGCGAGGTACAGGCCTCCCCCGCTCCTCCTCTGCCCCGATCTGAAACTGTCTCCTCCCACTGATCATTTCCCCTCTCTCCCTCGCCTCGTTTGCAGCCGGAGTCGACCGGAACGACCACCACCCGAAGCTCCTTCGCCGCAAGACCTCGTCGCCGGCGAACCAGGCCACCCCGACGACCAACTCCACCTCCATCCGAACGACGGATCCTCCCTGAGCACAACGGTACCACCCACGCATCCTCCCGTGCCCTATATCACCGCCGGCGAGCTCGCCGTCGCCTCTGGACGGAGGTAGACAACGACGGCCGTGTGCCCTGTCCGTCAGCCTCACGCCCTGACAGGTGGGACCCACCCGTCAGGTTTAAAACGCACGCGCGCGTGTACCGGTTCGCTGCGTCGGCTGAAGGCGTATTTTGCCTTTATGCCTTCGACGTGGCAGCCTGGCGTGGGCTGAAACCCATCTGGGACTGCTGCACTGTGGCCCTTCTGGCCCAGTTGCACAGTGCTGTTTCTCCTTTTCTTTTTCTGGAAACTTGCAAATATTCCACAGGATAAAATATATGTCCAAATAAATTAATTCCAATTCCTAAATTCCTAAAGTATTGCAACCTATTTAATGGTGCAACTTTCATTCAAATCCAACAACCTTTTCTTCACTATAAATATTTAAATGTGATTTTAAGCATTTAAATAAACCTTTGAAAACCCATTTCTCCTATTCTGCTACTCCAAATCCAAAACTAGGAATTTTCCCCTTCTTAGTTTTCAACCTAGTATTTAACAAAAATGAGTTGACATTTTTCTGAGCACTTTGGTTTTTCTGTTTTATTATTGCCTTATTTTCTTGTTATTATTTTGTGATGATAGATTGCGTTGCTGACGAAGGAGTTGGACTAGAAGACTTTGAAGACCCAGAAGACTTTGTTGAGCCAGGCAAGCAGCCCTTTGACCATGTCTATGAAACCCTTTTTATGCATTTCATATAGCACTTTATTATTGTTGCATCAGAATCATGATGAGATGGTAGCCACTTTGGTGGGTTGCCTTCATTTCCTCCTTGTTGATACTTGCATTGTGCATGACCCTACCTTCTTATGAGGGTTATGCCAGTGGGAGTAGATAGGAGGCTAAGTAGTGCTACGCAAAAGGGACGGGTATATGCATGGTGATGGAGACAAAGTATTTTCAAAAGGACTTTTCGAAAACCCCGTCGGGTGCCACTTATGCCCGAGGGAGATAATGAGATGGGTAACCACTTGATGACAAAGTGCTGTACTGAGGC
The DNA here is from genome assembly GCF_056163025.1 of Triticum urartu. NCBI lineage: Eukaryota > Viridiplantae > Streptophyta > Magnoliopsida > Poales > Poaceae > Triticum > Triticum urartu. Next base: position 459,877,754 of record NC_141876.1, on the reverse strand, counting down.
AAGGGTGTGTGTTGTTTTCGAAAACGGATTAGATTTAAGATTTGTCGACTGTCCCAACCTTACAGGCGCAACCACTCTACCCTTATATGGGAAAGGGCATTATTGATTACCTAGGACGATACTAGCTTGGAGCCCACATTACTAGTGACGGGAGAGTTGTTGGTGCGCTCTCTCGGGACGGGGTCGTGCCAGGTAGGGCGGCCATGACTGTTTTCACAGGGCACCGGATACACCATTGTGTCCCCTCTCGGATGTTACGATCTCGAGTGAGTCTCGTATGATGTATATCGTGAGGATACGGAACAACGAGTGGACTCCTTGTTAGTGTCATCTAGGGAAAGATAGTGATCGGGTGCTTACCCCGGGTACTTGAGGTACCGCGGGTCGTGGATGACACGGAAGTTCCCCGGATCTTGTGGGTAAAGTGTGCAACCTATGCAGAGTGTAAAACTATTCGAATAGCCGTGTCCACGGTCAAGGACAGTTGGGCGGTGCTGCTTAAACTACGTCCACATGTTTACAAACCAGTGTGTGTGTTTGGATAAGTGGGAAGAACTACTTTGGGTCAAGTCAAAGGACTTGACGTGATTGAGTTGGGTTGATGCCCACTCTATTTATGTTGATATCTGTAACCTATCCTCATGGTTAATTGAATTCTCCTAATGCATGTCTTACAAGTTGTTGAACATGTCATTGCACTCAAAACTAGCTTTCCGCAAAAATTTACCTATATCATGCATTGTTGTACCTTGAACCAAAACATGGGTTGCTTGCAAGTACATTCAAAGTACTCATTGGCTTGCCACTGGTTATTTAATTGGCCAGGCATGGAAGAACAGGAGTTCGAAGAAGAGTTCTTTGGAGACGAACATGCGAACTAGGACGTTTCCCAGTCAGAATGCCTGTAGGGTTACGACAGATGGCATGGGTTCTACTTATCGACGAAGATTTCCGCTGCTTGTGTTTCATTTGATGTTCAGCCCTTAAGGCTTTATCAATGTAAGACTTGACCATAATGGTCATAATTTGTGTAAGACGGTATGTATGGATGTAAGACTCTTGTTATTTAGCTTCTGTGTGTTCAGTGAGCATTGATCTCTGGGATCACTGTACACGTGCATTCGGTGATCTCGACTTATGAGTTGGGGTCCCCACAGAGCTGGTATCAGAGCCATCCTGACTGTAGGAAGCCTTAGTTAGCATGGGCGTTAGTTAGCTTGAGACCATCTAAACTTCTCTTCTTTTCTAAAACTTACCCAACCCAAGATATATTTCCCTTATTGACCTCTCCCATTCAACCTTTGTAGATGGCTGCCGTACCTGAAGACTTCCTGACCACATGATTTCCCGTGCTTCTCGAGGATAGCCTCAAGAAGTGCCAGTTTCACCGAGCCCTCATTTTCGCCTACCATGAGCATTGGATCAATGACACCGAGATGGAGTATCATGTGGAAGTGATCGTGAAGGCCAATGACTCTCCAACAAGCTGGTTCTTCGAGGGACCCCAAATGGCAACATTGGTTCTTGCCGTCGAGACAGCAACCCTCAAGGCACTCACCCGCCTCCGAGACCTTCTTCCAGAGATGGAAGACGAGTTGGCAAGCCGTTTCTTGCCTTATCGGAAGGAAGGTGAGGATGAGAGCAGTGCACCAGCTCCACCATTAGAAGGACTTCCACTCCGATTCCAGACCTACTTCAGCCTTTGTGCCGATAGTTTGGCACAACACTTGGCCTCTGAATCAATGGAACTCCGAAAGGAACTTCATGAGACCAAGGCACTTCTTCTTCAAGCACAAGGAAAGACGGATAGGATCAAGAAGGAAGGTGCTCCCCCTGGACAACTCGCAATCGCATACAGAGGCGGAAGACCCCCAAAGGATGGAGAACCACCACAGCAACACCGCATGAGCGCAAAGGAATACCGCAAGCTCTTCGCACCATCGGCAAAGCAACGCCGTGTTGAGCTCCTCCACCCCCACCCCTTCAAGTGAAGAGGAAAGTCAGGTCACTGATGACGAGGAGGAAGACCGAGAAGAGCCAGACTACGCGACCGAGCATTCCACCACTTAGGCATCATTCGCAACCCGGATATGCCCGTTAGTAACCCTTACGGTAGGATAGGTCGTGTACCCCTATGCGAAGTCGAGTCCTTGTAATGGTTCATATGAAACCATGTAGTATTGTGTTTGCTTTTGATGTGTTTGATGGACGTCGTACTTTCCTTCAGGAACTTGTAAGCGACTACATCACCCATTTGGATTTTAATGAATGTGTTTGGCCTTTTGGCCCTTGCATGAAAACAGTTAGTGTCATACCAACCCCCTTACTAGGCGTCCCATCTATATTGCTTTTCCCATCTTTCCCAATCATGAGACCTTGACCGCTCCAACAGGATGCCTGTTGTAACTCGTACTGGTACCTCTACCCAGCAGCAAGAAGCCGGAGAAGGAGCCAGTCAGGACCAAACCCAAGGACAAGCTCCACCACCGCCACCACCTCCAAACATGGACATGGCTCAGCTTCTCCAAGCCTTCCGAGAGGAACACCAAGCCAACACTGCAGCCCTCCAGATGATTGCTCAAGCTGTCAATCGCCAGCCGGTGGGAAACGGCAATGGACGTTCCACGTTGGTGGAGTTCAAGAAGCATGCACCACCCACCTTCATCGAGACTGCTGAACCCCTGGATGCAGACAACTGGGTCCGCACCATTGAGGATCTGTTGGAACTAGTTGGATGCACTGAGGACCGTGAGAAGGTGGCATATGCTGCTCACTGTCTTGGGGGAACTGCTAGAGCTTGGTGGGATGGATTCAAGGCCATGCATGCTGAGCGAAACATCACTTGGAATGACTTCAAGGCAGAATTCTGCAAGGCCCACATTCCCTCTGGAATCATGGCCATCAAGAAGCGTGAGTTCCGAGCCCTGAAGCAAGGTAGTAGCACTATCAAGGAGTACATGCAGAAGTTTAGTGTTCTCTCAAGGTATGCCCCTGAAGATGTCAGCACTGATGCTGCCAAAAGGGAGCGCTTCATGGAAGGCCTTAACCAGACTCTTCAGTACTCGCTTGTTGTGTGTGACTGCCCGACCTTTCCTGATCTGGTGAACAAGGCACTCATGCTTGAGGACAAGCGACGTGCTTTGGATGATACCCGTAAGCGCAAGATGATCAGCAAGGGTAGCTCCAGCAACCAGAAGCCTCGCCCGTGGCAGCCAGCCCCGGTCAAGCCAACCTATCAGCAGCCAAGAGCTCCTGCACCCCGCACCAACTATCCACCTCAGCAGTACTCCAACCCCAGGCCATCTTACAACAACCCCAATAACAATGCCGGCAAGAGCAGCAACCCCAATCAAGTCACTTGCTTCGGATGTGGTCAGGCAGGACACTACTCCAAGTATTGCCCCAACAAGAAGCCCGACGCCCCGCGCCCCAATGCGCAGAACCCAGGACAAGGCCGTGGAATGCCACCAAGGAACCAAGCTCCCCGTAACCTTCCCAACAACGGCAAGGGTCGTGTGAATCATGTCACTGCAGAAGAAGCCCAGGAAGACCCGGACGTCGTGCTGGGTACGTTCCTTGTCAACTCAGCACCTGCAACTGTCTTGTTTGATTCTGGAGCCACGCATTCATTTGTCACCCAAAAGTTTGCATTAAAAAGTGGCATGACCCCTACACCCCTGAATAACCCTATGGTGGTACAAACCCCCGGAGCAGAGATGAGAGCCAAGATAGGATGTAAAGGAGTCGGGATTGTCATTAATGGGGTAGACTTCCAAGCAGACCTTATCATCTTAAGATCGCAAGGCTTGGATGTGATCTTAGGAATGGATTGGCTCATCAAGCACCAAGGCTTGTTCGATTGTGCCAACCGGACCGTCACTGTGACCAATGACCAAGGAGTCGAAGTTAAATTTGCCTCCAACCCCTCCTCTGCTCAAGCCAACCAAGTCAACTCTCTGTCAGAAGTTGGATTGGAGCAAGTGCCTGTAGTATGCGAATACCCCGATGTCTTTCCTGATGAGCTACCGGGAATGCCTCCTGACCGAGACATTGAGTTCATCATCGAACTCATACCTAGAGCAGGACCCATCTATAAGAAGCCTTATAGAATGGGATCGGAAGAGTTAGCAGAATTGAAGAAGCAACTGGAAGAGCAGTTGAGGAAGGGATTTATCTGCCCTAGTGCCTCCCCTTGGGGATCACCTGTTCTGTTTGTGGCAAAGAAGGACGGTACCATCCGCTTATGCATTGACTACCGCTCCCTCAATGAAGTTACAATCAAGAACAAGTATCCACTTCTCAAGATTGAAGATCTGTTTGATCAACTCAATGGGGCCAAGGTGTTCTCCAAGATTGACCTCAGATCTGGGTACTACCAGCTGAAAATCAGACCCCAAGATATTCCAAAGACGACATTTGTAACCAGATATGGCCTGTATGAGTGCACGGTCATGTCCTTTGGATTGACAAATGCCCCAGCTTACTTCATGTATCTCATGAATAAGGTCTTCATGGAATATTTGGACAAGTTTGTCGTTGTCTTCATTGATGACATTCTTGTCTTCTCGAAGACGGAAGAAGAGCACGAGCAACACTTGAGGATGGTCCTAGACAAGCTTCGAGAGCACCAACTGATGCCAAGTTCAGCAAGTGCAAATTTTGGCTGCGTGAAGTTGGATTCTTGGGTCATGTTTTGACCGAAGAAGGATTGTCGGTCGATCCCACTAAGATTGAAGGTGACTGAATGGCAATCCCCAAGCAATGTGAAGGAAGTCAGAAGCTTCCTCGGACTCGCGGGATATTACCGCAAGTTCATTGAAGGATTCTCAAGCATTGCCCGACCCATGACTCAGCTCTTGAAGAAGGATAAGAAGTTTGAATGGACGCCGAAGTGTGGAGAGAGCTTCCAGGAGCTGAAGAAGAGACTGACCACCGCCCCAGTTCTGGCCACACCAGATATACACAAGGAATTTGTGATATATTGTGATGCGTCGAGAACCGGACTGGGAGGTGTTCTGATGCAAGAGGGCAGAGTCGTAGCTTACCTTTCAAGGCAACTACGGCCTCATGAAGAGAACTATGCTACTCATGACCTTGAGTTGGCAGCTGTAGTTCATGCCCTGAAAACATGGCGACATTACCTCCTAGGGAAGCGGTGTGAGATATAAACGGATCACAAAAGTCTGAAGTATATTTTCACTCAGAAGGAATTGAACATGAGGCAGAGAAGGTGGCTAGAGTTGATCAAGGATTATGACCTCAGTGTTCAATACCACCCTGGAAAGGCTAATGTGGTAGCAGATGCATTAAGCAGGAAGGCTTGTTCCTTGAATGCTATGCTTAAGGAAAGGCTACCCGCCTTGTATGAAGAACTTGAAAGCTTCGGGTTGGAACTGGTTGCACCAGGATTCTTAGCCAACCTTGAAGTCAAGCCTACCCTGATGGATGATATTAAGGAAGCTCAGAAGGGACACGAAAGTATTGAAGGCATCAAGAGGAATATCAAGGCAGGCAAGCCCCCAGGATTTTCAGAGGATGAGCAAGGAATTGTGTGGTTTGGGAATCGCATTTGCGTACCAAATAAGATTGAGATCAAGAATTTGATCTTGCAAGAAGCTCATGACATCCCATATACCATCCACCCCGGAGGGACTAAGATGTATCAAGACCTGAAGGAAAGATTCTGGTGGCATGGCATGAAAAGGGAGATTGCCACCTATGTTGCAAATTGTGATGTATGCCAAAGGGTCAAAGCTGAATATCAGCGACCTGCTGGATTGCTCCAACCACTCAAGGTTCCCGAGTGGAAATGGGATAAAGTCGGAATGGATTTCATCACTGGACTACCTAGGTCAAACAAGGGACATGACTCCATCTAGGTCATAGTCGATCATTTGACTAAAGTAGCCCATTTCATTCCTATGAAGACTACCTATGATGGCAACTAGCTAGCGACTCTATACATCAACAGAATCGTAAGTCTTCATGGTGTTCCCAAGGAGATTGTGTCAGATCGAGGAACCCAGTTTACCTCAAGGTTCTGGAAGAAGTTCCAAGAGGCCATGGGGACCAAGTTGTCCTTCAACACTGCTTTCCACCCACAGACCAGAGGTCAGACAGAACGAGTGAATCAGATACTCGAAGACATGCTTCGAGCCTGTGTCTTAGCATATGGAGCTAGGTGGGAAGATTGCCTCCCTTTTGCCGATTTCTCCTACAACAACAGTTATCAGTCAAGCCTCCAGATGGCACCATTTGAGGTGTTGTATGGACGCAAGTGTCGCACACCCCTCAATTGGTCAGAAACCGGAGAAGGGCTAGTGTTTGGGCCCGATATCCTCCGTGAAGCAGAAGAGCAAGTTCAGCTAGTCAGAGAGCAACTGAAGACCACCAAGTCGAGACAGAAGAGCTATGCTAACACTCGTCGCCGACAAGTAGACTTCCAAGTCGGAGACCATGTATACCTGCGAGTAACTCCTCTTAAAGGAACCAAGCGTTTCCACGTTAAGGGAAAGCTCACACCAAGATTTATTGGCCCCTTCAAGATCACCGCACGACGCGGAGAAGTGGCTTACCAGTTGGAACTGCCACCTGAACTATCCGATGTGCACAATGTATTCCATGTGTCACAAATCCAGAAGTGTCTCCAAGTTCCAGACAAGCCTGATCTTTACAAGGACGTCAATCACCAAGCCATTGACCTTCAGCCCAATTTGACTTACCGTGAGAGGCCCATCTGCATTTTGGATGAGGCTGAGCGACGCACTCGAAGCCGCACGATCAAGTACTTCAAGGTCCAGTGGAGCAACCACACTGAAGCAGAAGCAACCTAGGAACGTGAATACTACCTTAGATCCGAGTTTCCACATCTCTTTAAAGCCTAGTTTAGGAATCTCGGGGACGAGATTCTTGTAAGGAGGGTAGGTCTGTCACACCCTGCATTTTGTAACATGTCATTTGCATTAATAAAGCAAGAAAAGTTGGGCCAACAAAAACTTTTGCATTATTTGGCTTTTATTTTGGAGTTGGTTTTCTCTCTGTGATTTTTCAAGTGCTCTTTAAAGTCAACTACTCCACCTTCTGTACTTCATCTCCTTGCCCCAAACTTCCGCCCAATGATCATGCCATGTGTATAGTACAATATAGTATTTTCTTACAAAAATAATTTGGCCAAATAGTATTTTCAAAAATTAGTTTTCCAAAAACCCCTGGATTGAGGTTTGCACTGCAAGTACCTGATTTGGGGTATGAAAAATATCTCAAAAGGTATATTTGAAACCTATTAGATATAGGATTCCCATAAACCCCAAAAATATAATTTTAAAAGTTATTTTCCTATTTTATTTAAAAGCATTTTCTAAAGGCCAGAAATGGTCTTTAATAGGGAAAAATCATTTTATTATTTTAAAAATATTTGACAAAAATCAGGGGAACTCAGTGGGCATATATTTCCCATATATAAGAGTTTCAACACATGGTCATGTTCAAAATATTGGACAAAACCTCCCAAAACCATTTCTGCCCATTTCAAGGATTTGAAATATTTCTACAGGAAATATTTCCATAAAAATCCAATAAAAATCCAGCAAGTCACAAATGCATATTGTGATGATCTTGCAAAGCCTCACTTCAATCAAGGTCATTTTGGTCCACCAAAATGCCCATAACCCTTTCTGTTCAGAACCTAATTTGAGCAAGTTTGTACTACCAACTTTCTCCCCTTAACCCCAACTTTTGTGAGCATGTTCACATGACCAAATGAGGCCACTACACCAAGTAGTGCATCAAGGAGAAGTGTTATGCTGAACTAGATCTACACAAGTCTATTTCTGCTCATTTCTAGGGTTTACAAAAGTTGCATTGGCAACTTTGCCAAAATAAGCTCCAAATTGGCGAGAGGCCCTAATTATATGTGTCATTTCACCTTGTGGAGTCTCATGGCAATTGGAAATCATTTGCTTGCCAAAACCTTTATCAAACACCTTTTGCCACTTTTCAAAAATCACCATTTTGACCACTAAAACTATTCTCCTTGAACTCAACTTTTTACCACAGCCCCTCCTAGACCTCCTCTACCTCCAGTAACAATGGCTGCACCTCAGCTCAATGATTGAGGGGTGAAACCACTTCATTTACCCCTCTAGACAGCCCCTGTACCCCTCTTCCTCACCTCCCTCCTCACTCCAGTGGCCATCCATGGCATCCAATGCACCACCCCATTTCTTTACTCACTCCTAGACCTGCTAGACACCAAAAGACGCGCTCACCATGCATAAAGAATGGCCATGCCGGCCATTTGGGCGCTCTGGAGCGCGCTACAGTGCGCTCCCGCACTGTAGCCGCCCCCTTCCAACCACCTCAGGCCACCTCGGGCCTCCCCCGCGCGCCTGCCGATGCGCCTCGGCGTCCGAAACACGCTACGCGGTCGGCCCCCTCCTCTCTCCTCCTCCCCGCGCCTCCGCGCTAGCAAACATCGGCCGCCCGAGCGCGCCAATGGCGCGGCTCACACGCGTGCGCCTCTGACCTCTCCCCACTCCCTCTCTCTACCTCTCCCGACGTAGTCGACGTCCAAGAACACCCGAGACACCACGCCCTCTTCCCCCGAGCCCTACAGCGACGAGCAGGAGCCCCCCGGCGCACAAGTCCATGGCACCCCGCCGTTCGCCTATTTAAAGGCCTCCCCGAGCCCTCCTTTCCTCACCACTCGCTCTCTACACCACCAAAACATCCCCCTGCGCCCCCAGTTCCTCTCCATAACCGCCCGAGCTCGAGCTTCGCCGCTTCGCCTCGCTGGAGTTCGCGAGGTACAGGCCTCCCCCACTCCTCCTCTGCCTCGATCTGAAACCGCCTCCTCCCATTGATCATTTCCCCTCTCTCCCCCGCCTCGTTTGCTGCTAGAGTCGACTGGAACGACCACCACCCAAAGCTCCTCCGCCGCAAGACCTCGTCGCCGGCGAACCAGGCCACCCCGGCGACCAACTCCACCTCCATCCGAACGGTGGATCCTCCCTGAGCACAACGGTACTACCCACGCATCCTCCCGTGCCCTATATCGCCGCCGGCGAGCTCGCCGTCGCCTCTGGACGGAGGTAGACGACGACGGCCGTGGGCCCTGTCCGTCAGCCTCATGCCCTGACGGGTGGGACCCACCCGTCAGGTTTAAAACGCACGCGCATGCGTACCGTTTCGCTGCGTCGGCTGAAGGCGTATTTTGCCTTTACGCCTTCGACGTGGCAGCCTGGCGTGGGCTGAAACCCATCTGGGACTGCTGCACTGTGGCCCTTCTGGCCCAGTTGCACAGTGCTGTTTCTCCTTTTCTTTTTCTGGAAACTTGCAAATATTCCACAGGATAAAATATATGTCCAAATAAATTAATTCCAATTCCTAAATTCCTAAAGTATTGTAACCTATTTAATGGTGCAACTTTCATTCAAATCCAACAACCTTTTCTTCACTATAAATATTTAAATGTGATTTTAAGCATTTAAATAAACCTTTGAAAACCCATTTCTCCTATTCTGCTACTCCAAATCCAAAACTAGGAGTTTTCCCCTTCTTAGTTTTCAACCTAGTATTTAACAAAAATGAGTTGACATTTTTCTGAGCACTTTGGTTTTTCTGTTTTATTATTGCCTTATTTTCTCGTTATTATTTTGCGACGATAGATTGCGTTGCTGACGAAGGAGTTGGACCAGAAGACTTTGAAGACCCAGAAGACTTTGTTGAGCCAGGCAAGCAGCCCTTTGACCATGTCTATGAAACCCTTTTTATGCATTTCATATAGCACTTTATTATTGTTGCATCGGAATCATGATGAGATGGTAGCGACTTTGGTGGGTTGCCTTCATTTCCTCCTTGTTGATACTTGCATTGTGCATGACCCTACCTTCTTATGAGGGTTATGCCGGTGGGAGTAGATAGGAGGCTAAGTAGTGCTACGCAAAAGGGACGGGTATATGCATGGTGATGGAGACAAAGTATTTTCAAAAGGACTTTTCGAAAACCCCGTCGGGTGCCACTTATGCCCGAGGGAGATAATGAGATGGGTAATCACTTGATGACGAAGTGGTGTACCAAGGCAAGGGTGTGTGTTGTTTTCGAAAACGGATTAGATTTAAGATTTGTCGACTGTCCCAACCTTACATGCGAAACCACTCTACCCTTATATGGGAAAGGGCATCATTGATTACCTAGGCCGATACTAGCTTGGAGCCCACATTACTAGTGACGGGAGAGTTGTTGGTGCGCTCTCTCGGGACAGGGTCGTGCCAGGTAGGGAGGCCATGACTGTTTTCACAGGGCACCAGATACACTGTTGTGTCCCCTCTCGAATGTTACGATCTCGAGTGAGTCTCGTATGATGTATATCGTGAGGATACGGAACAACGAGTGGACTCCTTGTTAGTGTCTTCTAGGGAAAGATAGTGATCGAGTGCTTACCCCGGGTACTTGAGGTACCGCGGGTCGTGGATGACACGGAAGTTCCCCGGATCTTGTGGGTAAAGTGTGCAACCTATGCAGAGTGTAAAACTATTCGAATAGCCGTGTCCACGGTCAAGGACAGTTGGGCGGTGCTGCTTAAACTACGTCCACATGTTTACAAACCAGTGTGTGTGTTTGGATAAGCGGGAAGAACTACTTTGGGTCAAGTCAAAGGACTTGACGTGATTGAGTTGGGTTGATGCCCACTCTATTTATGTTGATATCTGTAACCTATCCTCATGGTTAATTTAATTCTCCTGATGCATGTCTTACAAGTTGTTGAACATGTCATTGCACTCAAAACTAGCTTTCCGCAAAAATTTACCTATATCATGCATTGTTGTACCTTGAACCAAAACATGGGTTGCTTGCAAGTACATTCAAAGTACTCATTAGCTTGCCACTGGTTATTTAATTGGCCAGGCATGGAAGAACAGGAGTTCGAAGAATAGTTCTTTGGAGACGAACATGCGAACTAGGACGTTTCCCAGTCAGAATGCCTGTAGGGTTAAGGCAGATGGCATGGGTTCTACTTATCGACGAAGATTTCCGCTGCTTGTGTTTCATTTGATGTTCAGCCCTTAAGGCTTTATCAATGTAATACTTGACCATAATGGTCATAATTTGTGTAAGACTGTATGTATAGATGTAAGACTCTTGTTATTCAGCTTCTGTGTGTTCAGTGAGCATTGATCTCTGGGACCACTGTACACGTGCATTCGGTGATCTCGACTTATGAGGAACAAACTTCTCTTGTTGAGGAACAAACTTCGTCTTGGGGTATTGATTTTCTTTCCACTCAACTCCATTGGCATTGAACTTTCGTTCAAAACCAATACCTTGATTCTTCCGGTGCCTTCCTTGCTTGCGTACAATTTCCTCGAATTTCTTACTCCCGGCAAGGCTCTTGTAAACGCCTTTCTCTATAATTCCCTTCAATAAGCTATTTTCTTTCTCAAGTGTAACTTGCCTAAGAGAATCATTAGTGGAATCAAGAGAACTACTAGAAGCAACAATATTGGATTTAGCATGATTATTGTTACTACTAGAAGAAGAATCCTTCTTGTTCTTGTTACTAGACTTGACTTGAGGCATGTAAGTGGATAAGAGTAAACGCTTGGCAATGTAAGAAGAACTTTTCTTGCGAAGATCATCATTGATTGCCTTTAAGAACTCATGCTCTTGCTCAAGGTTGAGCTTTTCAAAACGTAATTTCTCATGAGTCCTTAAAAGTTCTCGATGATCGCCTAAGATAGTTCCATGAGCTAACTTAAGAGTGTTTAGTTATTTAGTTAGAGACTCAATCTTCTCCTTATCATTGTCATTCGTTTCATCATAGTATTCATCACTATAGTTGTCAACAAGTAAATCATCATCACCTAACAAGTCATCTTCATCACTATTGAAATCAACATACTCGGGGTGTGATACCTTTGTACCTTTGGCCATGAAGCATCTTCTAATTCCTTCGTTTGGTGAATCAAATATGTCGTAGGAGTTGGTTGACACAAGTGCTAGACCGGCAACACCTTCATCTTGAGTATATTCGGAGTCAGAGTGATAGCTTCTCTCGGAGTCATTATCGGAGTCGGAGCCGGATACCCATTCACCAACATGAGCCTGATGTCTTCGTTTTGTGTAGCTCCTTGATGACTTGTCCTTCCTTTCCGAATCCTTGCTTCTCCGAAAGGGTCTTCATTCATATCGATCATCCCTACTCCTTCTCTCCCTTGATGGTGATTCTTCTCTTCTACTTCTTCTTTTCGGAGAATCTTCTCTTCTCTTGTGGGGAGCCGTACACTCATTGGAGTAGTGTCCGGGTCTTCCACAATTGTAGTAGTTTCGCTCTCAACTAGAAGATCTTTTGTCATTGTAGGACCTTGACTTGGAACTTCTCTCTTTGCTTCTATTCTTGTAGAACTTGTTGAAGTTCTTCACCATTAAGATCAATTCTTCATTGAAGGTTTGTTTCTCACTTGATGATGTGGGGGCTTCACATGAGGCTTTGTAAGCACCACTTGACTTGTTATGGAGCTCCTCCTTATCCTTGAGTGACATCTCATGAGCAACAATTCTTCCAATGACTTCCGTTGGCTTGAGATCTTTGTAATTTGGCATCATTTGGATCAATGTGCATACGGTATCGTATTTTCCATCCAAGGCTCTTAGGATCTTCTTGACGATGAATTTGTCGGTCATCTCCTCACTTCCTAAGCCAGCAATCTCATTTGTGATAAGAGCAAGCCTAGAGTACATTTCAGCGACACCTTCACCATCCTTCATTTTGAACTTGTCAAGTTGACTTTGAAGCACATCCAACTTGGATTCCTTGACGGAGTCAGTACCTTCATGCATATCAATCAAAGTATCCCAAATTTCCTTTGCATTCTCAAGACGGCTGATTTTGTTGAATTCTTCGGGGCACAATCCGTTGAAGAGGATATCACAAGCTTGAGAATTGTATTGTAGCATCTTCAACTCTTCCGCGGTAGCTTCACGATTCGGTTCTCTCCCATCAAAGAATTTACCTTGCAAGCCAACACACACAATAGCCCAAACGGCGGGGTTATGTCCAAGAATATGCATTTTCATCTTATGCTTCCAACTAGCAAAATTAGTACCATCAAAGTAAGGACCTCTACGGTGGTAATTTCCCTCGCTAGACGCCATACTCTCCTAGGTTGTGAAACCAATGCTATGACCACCAAAAGCTATGGAAATCAAAGCAAATGGAGACCAAAGCTCTGATACCACTTGTAGGATCGGAAGTATGTTTAGAGGGGGGTGATTAGACTACTTGACCAATTAAAAATCTATCCTTTTCCCAATTTTAGTCTTTGGCAGATTTTAGCTATCTTAGCACAAGTAAAGCAATCTTAACACAATTCAAGCAAGCATGCAAAGAGTCTATGAGCAGCGGAAAGTAAAGCATGCAACTTGCAAGAATGTAAAGGGAAGGGTTTGGAGAATTCAAACGCAATTGGAGACACAGATGTTTTTGTCGTGGTTCCTATAGGTGGTGCTATCGTACATCCACGTTGATGGAGACTTCAACCCACGAAGGGTAACGGTTGCGCGAGTCCACAGAGGGCTCCACCCACGAAGGGTCCATGAAGAAGCAACCTTGTCTATCCCATCATGGCCATCGCCCACGAAGGACTTGCCTCACTAGCGTAGATCTTCACGAAGTAGGCAATCTCCTTGCCCTTACAAACTCCTTGGTTCAACTCCACAATCTTTGTCGGAGGCTCCCAAGTGACACCTAGCCAATCTAGGAGACACCACTCTCTAAGAAGTAACAAATGGTGTGTTGATGATGAACCCTTGCTCTTGTGCTTCAAATGATAGTCTCCCCAATACTCAACTCTCTCTCACAGGATATGGATTTGGTGGAAAGAAGATTTGAGTGGAAAGCAACTTGGGGAAGGCTAGAGATCAAGATTCATATGGTGAGAATGGAATATCTTGGCCTCAACACATGAGTAGGTGGTTCTCTCTCAGAAAATGTGTATTGGAAGTGTAGGTATGTTCTGAAGGCTCTCTCCACGAATGAAGAGTGGGTGGAGGGGTATATATATAGCCTCCACAAAAAAACTAACCGTTACACACAATTTACCAATCTCGGTGAGACCGAATTGAGAAACTCGGTCGGACCGATTTAGCAAACCTAGTGACCGTTAGGATTTTCGGTGGGACTGAGATGCAACTCGGTAGGACCGATATGGTTAGGGTTAGGGCATAACGTAATCTCGGTGTGACCGATTACACAAACTCGGTGGGACCGATTTTGGTAATAAGCTAACCAGAGAGTTGGTCAGGTAAACTCGGTGGGACCGATCGCTCATTTCGGTGGGACCGAAACGTTAGAAAAGGGAAACAAAGAGTTTACATTGCAATCTCGGTGGGACCGATCACTCATCTCGGTAGGACCGAAACGTTACGAAGGGAAACAGAGAGATTACAACCCCATCTCGGTGTGATCGAGATCCCTATCGGTGAGACCGATTTGCCTAGGGTTTGTGGCAGTGGCTATGACATCTGAACTCGGTGGCGCCGGATAGAAAGAATCGGTGGGGCCGAGTTTGACTTTTGGTTTAGGTCATATGTGGATGTGGGAAGGTAGTTGAGGGTTTTGGAGCATATCACTAAGCACTATGAAGCAAGAACCTCATCAAGCAACACCTCATCCCTCCTTGATAGTATTGGGTTTTCCTATAGACTCAATGTGATCTTGGATCACTAAAATATAAAATGTAGAGTCTTGAGCTTTGAGCTTGAGCCAATCTTTTTGTCCTTAGTATTTTGAGGGGTCCACTTTCCTCATCCATGCCATGCCATTCATTGAGCTTTTCCTGAAATATTAATCTTGGAATAGCATTAGCTCAATGAGCTATATGTTGTTAGGAATTACCAAAACCACCTAGGGATAGTTGCACTTTTAGCTTGTCATTACCATGTTCTACTTTTGCTAAATATTGTTGCCGACAGATTGTTAACATGAAGTTCATTTTTGCCATGTGTTTTGCTAGTGACCCATGCACCCTATGAACTTGCTCTTGCCATGTTTAGCTTCATAAATATATCTTATTACTGTTGGTTACCTTGTGATGCCATGAAATGCTTTGTGGTGAGTGGCATGAGCTTGCAAAGTTGCTATCATGAATCTATTTCTGCCATGCTATGTTTTTCTTCTAAGTCTGAAATTGTTCATATCACTTTCCATGTTTGCATTGATGTTACCATCTTTTTTGTGCATCTTTGGCTAAGGTTCAGTAAGGGAGTTTTGTTCTTTGTCTTTAGTGCTAGCATTCCATGCCTTTGTTTGCCATGATATGTTCTTGTAGCATGTCGTTTGCTAGCTCTAAACATTGCTACCTGATGCTGTTATGCCATGTTTAGTATTTTCACCAAGTCTATAACCTGATTGTCATTTGCATTTTTGCCATGCTATTTTAGGCTTGTTCTAGTGAGTTCTAGCAGGAGCTCAGTGTTCATGATTTGTAGAGCTCCACTTGTACTTCACTGCCATGGGTTTTGTTGCTATGTTGGAGTGTTGTAGCATAGTTTCATGATGCATTTTAAGTACTTCACTGCCATGTGTTTTGCTTTGTTCTTGTTTTTCTCGTCATTTGCAAACCGTGCACCCATATCCGGTGATCTTTATATCGATTTCGACCGAACTCACTCAATCTTTCCAGTGGCATGCTTGGTTTGCCAAGTTGATGCCATGATCATCCTTTCCTTACAGAGTACCCATATGCATTGCACATCATATCTTGCATTCCATGCCATGTCTTGCATCATGTTGCTTGTGCATTGCACCGTGATTGATTGTTGCCCCGTTGCTTGTGTTCTTGCTTTGGGTAGAGCCGGGATACGAGTTTGTGAACGAGGATCCTATTGAGTACGTTTACAAGGAGCAACCTTACGACAACCCTGAGAACTTTGTAGGCAAGATGATCATTATCCCTGATATCACTTCTATCTTTGCTTGCTAGTTGTTCGCTCCATCGCTATGTCATGCTACCTACCACTTGTTTATCATGCCTCCCATATTGCCATGTCAAGCCTCTAACCCACATTCCTAGCAAATCGTTGTTTGGCTATGTTACCGCTTTTGCTCAGCCCCTCCTATAGCGTTGCTAGTTGCAGGTGCCTTGCAGGTTGTTCCATGCTGGAACATGGATATGTTGGGATATTACAATATCTCTTATTTAATTAATGCATCTATATACTTGGCAAAGGGTGGAAGGCTTGGCCTTTTGCTCGGTGTTTTATTCCACTCTTGCCACCCTAGTTTCCGTCATACCGGTGTTATGTTCCTTGATTTTGCGTTCCTTACGCGGTTGGGGTTATGGGACCCCGTTGACAGTTCGCTTTGAATAAAACTCATCCAGCAAGGCCCAACCTTGGTTTTACCATTCGCCTAATAACAACTATTACTTGCATATGGATTTTTCGAACCCCATGGACTTAATCAACCCCCGGGCTAGTGCTCCACATGAGTGTCGGTCCAAACTAGAGAACCGTGTGGGGCCGCCCGGCCCTAGGCAACTAGGGGTATTTGGTTTATACCTGTACACTTCACTCATCCGGTGTACCCTGAGAACGAGACCGCGCACCTCCTATCAGTCTAGGTCGGTGCATCGAGAGGTCTTGCTGGACTTGTCTTACCATTGTTGAAATGTCTTGTAACCGGGATTCCGAGTCCGATCGGGTTGTGCCGGGAGAAGGAATATCCTTCGTTGATCGCGAGAGCTTGTGATGGGATAAGTTGTGTAACGCCCCGAGACCGATGTGCCAGGTGTCTTCCAGTTACTCGCTGTTGTTGCCTTGTCATTGCTTGCGTGTCATGCATTGCATATCATGTCATCATGTGCATTTCATTTGCATACGTGTTCGTCTCTTGCATCCGAGCTTTTTCCCCGTTGTCCGTTTTGCATTCCGGCGCTCCTATCTCCTCTGAGGGTCATTTCTACCTTCTTTTCATGTGTGGGGGTTAAACATTTCCGGATTGGACCGAGACTTGCCAAGCGGCCTTGGTTTACTACCGGTAGACCGCCTGTCATGTTTCGTGCCATTTGGACTTCGTTTGATACTCCAACGGTTAACCGAGGGACCGAAAAGGCCTCGTGTGTGTTGCAGCCCAACACCCCTCCATCTTGGCCCAAAACCCGCCTAAGACATCTCCATCATCTCGGTCGTTCGATCACGTTCGCGTGGCCGAAAACCGCACCTCATTTGGACTCTCCTAGCTCCCTCTATATATAAATATGTGATCCCCTCCCCAAAAATCGCGGATGAACCCTAGATCCACTCCTCCCCGCGCCACCAGACATGTCCGCCCGGTGGCCGGACGCGTCCACCCAGCCGCCACGTCGCCCGGCCAATGGCGAGGTGACACATCAGCTCCGCCGACTCCCTCCTCCAATCCCGCTGCGCCACGTCGCCCGCGCCGCGCCCCACTTCACCGCGCCAACCGCCAGGCCCGCCGGGGCCCGAGGCCGGCCCGCCCCGGGCCGCACCCGGGCCGCGCCCCCGCTGGAGCATCCGCGCCGCTCCACCGCCGAATCCCACGCGCTCCGCCGCTCTTCGCCTGCGCCGGCCGCCGTCCCTCGCCCGCGATGGCCGCTGTCGCTCGCGCCTCCACGCCGGCACCCGCAGCGCGCCGCCCGAGCTCTCTCCGCGCGTCGCCCGCGCCTCTCCAGCACGCCGCCGACGCCGATTCGGCGACCCGCGCCAGGATCCGGCCGGACCCCTCCACTCCGGCCATCTCCCTCCTCTTCGGCGATGAATTTTGTTGAACCTCGAACTCCGCGCCAGATCTGGATCTGACAGAGGTTGACCTCGTTTTCCCTAAGTCCCAAAAATATTTACTCTCTGGAGCCCTGTTCAACATGCCATAACTCCGCATCCATAACTCCGTTTTTGGCATATAGCATATCAAAATGTTCGTCTCAGAGAGTACATCATTTCATCTCATTGCATCATTTTCATTTGAGTTCATCTTGATGCCCGAAATGCCGTTAGAAGAGTGCTATTTGAGATATTTGTCAGATCTGCTGCTCCATTTAGACATTTGTCATTTTTGCCATGATTATTGTGTGCATGTTATGCCCATGAGCTCTACATATGTTTTGTTATATGTTTTGCCATCTATCCAGAGGTACAACCCATGTATTTTTGTGATGTGTGTGGTGACTAGCACAAGCTTGCAAAGTGAGGCACTTGGTAATGCTGATTTCAGGGACTTAGCATTTCCACTAAGTCCTTGATCTGTTTATCTCATATTGCCATATGTTCATATTGTTTCCTAGTGATCTGTGCCTCTTTTGAGGATGATCAGTAAGGATGTTTTGTTAATCTTGTAGTGCTCTATACATCCATGTCTTTGTTTGCATTTATGGAGCACCCTAGCTTGAGTCAGTCGAGCTCTACTTTTGTCATTTCGTGAATCTGGGCAGATTGTCTACTTGTTAGCGATTTTGCCGAGGATGTTGTAGTTGATCCGTGCATGCTATGCTATTGTTCTTGACATGTCTAGCTTGCATTTTGTGTATTCTTGATGGGTGTATGCTTAGCTTGTCATGACTTGCTCTGTAGTGAGTGCATCGAGCTCGTAAACATGCCTACTTGATATCTGTTTTTGCATGCTCCAGTTTTCACTAAGTCTGTGATCTGATTATGTTTTTGCCATGTTCACATGCTTGCAAATGAATTTTCTGATCCCTTTTGGCTCAAGGTCACTAAGGGACTTTTGTTAAGCTCTTTGAGTAGCTCCATGCCATGCTTTACTTTGCCATGTTCAGGTCCTGTAGCATGTAGTTTTGTTGCTCCAAAGAGTGCTACCTGATCTGAAATTCCAGGCTTGTGTTAATTTCACTAAGTCTGAAATCTGTTTACCAAATGCACTTTTGCCATGCTTGTTTGAACCTGTTAATGGATGAATTAGCCGTAGCTCAGTGTTCATCTCTTGTTAAGCATCATGAATGGATCCCTGCCATGTATTTTGTTGTCATGTTTGGGTGCTGTACCATGTTCATCTTGTTGCATTTAGATGGCTACTTGCTGTAAATCGCAGACCGGTGCCATATTTGAATTGCTTGCCATTTCCAAACCGTAACTCCGATTCCGGCGTTCTTTATATCGTTTTCAAGAGATTTCATCTCATCTTTCCAGTGGCACACTTGGATTTCCAAGTTGAGGCCAGGTTCATGCATTCCTTGACAAATCATGCATATGCATCGCATACCGCATCTCACATATCATACCATGTTCATGTGTTGGTTGTTTACTATGTTGTGTGCTTCTTTTCCGGTGTTTGCTTCTTCGGGTTCGTTCCGATAACGTCGCGTTGTTAGGACCCGTTCGTCTACGTTCCGTTTGTCTTCTTCATGGACTCGTTCTTCTTCCTTGCGGGATTTCAGGCAAGATGATCATACCCTCGAAATCACTTCTATCTTTGCTTGCTAGATGCTCGCTCTTTTGCTATGCCTATGCTGCGATACCTAGCACTTGCTTATCATGCCTCCCAGATTGGTAAGCCAAGCCTCTAACCCACCTTGTCCTAGCAAACCGTTGTTTGGCTATGTTACCGCTTTGCTCAGCCCCTCTTATAGCGTTGTTAGTTGCAGGTGAAGATTGAAGTTTGTTCCTTGTTGGAACATGGAGATGTTGTTCCTCGTTGGAGCATGTTTACTTGTTGGGATATCACAATATATCTTATTTAATTAATGCATCTATATACTTGGTAAAGGGTGGAAGGCTCGGCCTTATGCCTGGTGTTTGGTTCCACTCTTGCCACCCTAGTTTCCGTCATATCGGTGTTATGTTCCCGGATTTTGTGTTCCTTACGCGGTTGGGTAATAATGGGAACCCCTTGACAGTTCGCCTTGAATAAAACTCCTCCAGCAAGGCCCAACCTTGGTTTTACCATTCGCCACCTAGCCTTTTTCCCTTGGGAGTCACGCATCCCGAGGGTCATCTTTATTTTAACCCCCCGGGCCAGTGCTTGTCTAAGTGTTGGTCCGAACTAGAGTCCTTTGCAGCGCCACCTCGGGGAAACTTGAGGGCTGGTTTTAGTTGTACGGAGCGCTCATCCGATGTTGCCCTGAGAACGAGATATGTGCAGCTCCTATCAGGATGTCGGCGCATCGGGTGGTCTTGCTAGACTTGTTTTACCATTGTCGAAATGTCTTGTAACCGGGATTCCGAGTCTGATCGGGTCTTCCTGCTAGAAGGAATATCCTTCGTTGACCGTGAGAGCTTGTGATGGGCTAAGTTGGGACACCCCTGCAGGGTTTTGAACTTTCGAAAGCCGTGCCCGCGGTTATGAGCAGATGGGAATTTGTTAATGTCCGGTTGTAGAAAACCTGAAGTTGACCTTAATTAAAATGAGTCAACCGCGTGTGTAACCGTGATGGTCTCTTTCCGGCGGAGTCCGGGAAGTGAACACGGTGTTGGAGTTATGCTTGACGTAGGTTGTTCTAGGATCACTTCTTGATCATACTTTTATCGACCGTGCTTTGCCTTCTCTTCTCGCTCTCATTTGCGTATGTTAGCCACCATATATGCTAGTCGCTTGCTGCAGCTCCACCTCATACCTTTTACCTTACCCATAAGCTTAAATAGTCTTGATCGCGATGGTGCGAGATTGCTGAGTCCTTGTGGCTCACAGATACTTCCAAAACCAGTTTGCAGGTGTCGATGAGTACGTGCAGATGACGCAACCAAGCTCAAGGAGGAGCTCGATGAAGATATTGTCCTTTGTGTTGTCCCGTTTCCAGTTGATCAGTAGTGGAGCCCAGTTGGGGTCGATCGGGGACCTTGTCGCTTTTGGGGTTCTTCTTTTATTTTGGTTCCGTAGTCGGACCTTGATTGTATTTGGATGATGTAATGCTTTATTCATGTAATTGTGTGAAGTGGCGATTGTAAGCCAACTATGTATCTTTCCCTTATGTATTACATGGGTTGTGTGAAGATTATCTCACTTGCGACATTGCTTTCAATGCGGTTATGCCTCTAAGTCGTGCTTCGACACGTGGAAGATATAGCCGCATCGAGGGCGTTACAAGTTGGGACACCCCTGCAGGGTTTAAACTTTCGAGAGCCGTGCCCACTATGTGGCAGATGGGAATTTGCTAATATCCGGTTGTAGAGAACTTGACACTTGACTTAATTAAAATACACCAACCGTGTGTGTAACCGTGATGGTCTCTTTTCGACGAGGTTCAGGAAGAGAACATGGTGGGGTTATGTTTGAACATAAGTAGTTCAGGATCACTTCTTGATTACTTCTAGTTTACGACCGTTGCGTAGTTTCTCGTCTTACTCTTGTACTCGTAAGTTAGCTACCATATTTGCTTAGCGCTTGCTGCGACTCCACCTCATAACCACATCCTACCCATAAGCTTAAATAGTCTTGATCTCGTGGGTTTTGAGATTGCTGAGTCCTCATGACTCACGGATACTACCAAAACAGTTGCAGGTGCCGATGATACCAGTGCGGGTGATGCCACCGAACTCAAGTGGGAGTTCGACGAAGACCTTGGGCGTTACTATGTTTCGTTTCCGGATGATCAGTAGTGGTGCCTAGTTGGGACGATCGGGATATAGCATTTGGGGTTGTCTTATTTTCATTTGGATCCGTCCGTAGTCGGACTATGTGTGTACTCTGAATGTTGTATGAATTATTTGATCATTGTGTGACATGGCAATTGTAAGCCAACTATTTATCTACTTTCTTGTTCATTACATGAGATTGTGTGAAGATGACCCTTCTTGCGACAATACCAAAATGCGGTTATGCCTCTAAGTCGTGCCCCGACACGTGGGAGGCATAACCGCATTTTGGGCATTACACCTTCTTCACACATGAGGACTAGGTAAGGAGAAAGAGGATCTCCTTGCGTAATCCCTCTAGTAGGTATAAAAGTATTAGTTTCTTGTGAATTATACCTTACTTTATACCTCACCGAGTCAACACAAGCCACCATCATCTCTACAAAGCTTCCATGAAATACCAACGTAAGCATCATATTCCGTAGAAACACCCATTCCACTCGGCCATTGGCCTTATGCATATCCAACTTAAACTGCACATAAGCTTGTTTGCCCCACTCTTTTATTTTATATTTTATGAACACATTCATAAGCAATGAGAATACGGGGGCAGTTAATAGGAAGCAACTAAACATGCGGGAAGAAGTATTCAATTAGCGAAGGAATCTAACCTATAATGCATGACGCTTCAATATAGATTGAACGACCATTATGATTCTAATCCTGCGGCTTTCGGATGGTCCGATAGGAAGCCAGGGATCAGTAGTCTGATCTCTAGCGGCTCCCCACATATGTATCAAGTACACAAAATTTATAATCAAACCATAATAAAATTGATCTGAAAAAAGTTTCCTTCAAAACATTATCATTCACTACTAGGAAAATCCTAGTAATAGCGCTGGTTTTAGAGCTACTAGTAGCGCTTGTACAAGCGCTATCAGTAAGGCGCTACAGCTAACTGGTAGCAGTAGCACTGGGAAACCAGCGCTACTGCTATACCTAGTTAGCAGTAATGCTCGTCATGGAAAAGCGTTGCTGATAGTAATAAGTATCAGTAGCATTTCTTTTGAAAAGCCCTACTGCTTATTTTTCCCGTATTTTTGAAATTGCAGCTTATTTTTGCTGTATTTGTATAGGTTTTACAGTACTTTCATCATATGATTTTATGACCATGATTAGTTAGTATATACAAAAGTGGGTGAAATGAATGCGGATTAGGTTCAAGTGGAGGCAACATATGGTGCATGTCGAAAGTATTCTACTAATCCAAACTTGATTTAGTTTGGATTAGTAGTACTTTCGATGTGCACCACATGTTGCCTCCACTTAAATCTAATCCGCGTTCCTAGTCATTACGACCAACACTAGCTATTTAATCATCATAGTAATTACCACCAACACTAGCTATTTAATCATCATCATAGTCATTACCACCAACACTAGCTATTTAATCATCATAGTAATTACCACCAACACTAGCTATTTAATCATCATCATAGTCATTACCACCAACACTATCTATTTAATCATCATAGTCATAGTGCAGCACATCATCATCTTCAAACTCATTCTAGCTAGCATAAAACATGTGTAGCACTCCTGCTTCATCATATTGGAGCATGCAGATGAACCTGTCTCCTAATTGTGGGTTGCGCTTCTAATTGCTACCCCCTAGTACTTCTCTACTGTGATGCTTCATAATTTGGCTCCAGTCTTTGACTATTAAGATTTGCTCACTTCGAGAAATGATGGGTTCACTCATGTGCAATGAAGGATCTTGGTCGTAAGATAACCATTGTCATGCGACCTTTAGGCTCGATCCAACGAGGCACAACATTTACCGGGAGTCCCCGTTGAAGAACATCGTAGTAACATACTTAGCAATGAAGTTTAGCTTAAAAATAATGTATGCAAAAGATGCACTGAGGACAAATAGTGAAAATCTTACCATCTTTCCTAAATGGATGCGTCCGTAGTTCAATACACACACTAGTGGTCGCACTTTTGAGTACGAATATCTCGAAGTCCAGGAAAATAACCTGTCTTGACAATATCAAGATCCTCAAGCCATGAAACATAATGACCTATCTCCTCGCAGTTTAGTTCAGCCCCGGGACAGTAGTAGGTGCTATCTACCAAGCGCCGGACAGGTTTGCTTGAATAAACAATATAAATTAGTTTTCAACTATTTTTAAATAAACAATATAAATTACTTAATAAATATGATTGAGAAACTCACATAATGGTAGAACTGGAGGCATCTGCACATCGACCCAGATGTCGATATTACCTTCAATATCATCTTCCGGACGAATATCAAAGGCGATAAGCATATCAGGCTCAAATGCATAAGCCTTGCATAGTGCTCTCCAATTTTTGCATTCAAAATAGGTGTAGGTGTCTGCATTGTATAATTTTACGGCAAAAGTATAACCATGCTCGGTCCTCAAGTGAACTCTCTTTACCTCCATACTTTCCATAGTACTGAAACCGATCTTATCCAAGACATAAATTCTTGCATGGCAGGGGATACGCTAGTAGAATAGTAAAAAAAATTAAAATTATAAGTTGAAGCAAAAGAAGCAGAAGTCATGCTTAATTACGAAAAAATACTTATCGTTGTGACTTACTGTATCCACTTCGAAGTTCTCATCCAGCAGGATGCTGAAGCGCCTACCACCAACTAGGTGAGACCTATCTCACAGGCCGCGCTCGTCTTCATAGTATTCGCACATAACGAATTCCCTTTCGTCGTCAGACATTTCCTATGTTCATAGTTGAAATTGAAAATTGATCGAAGACAACTACCAGGAAACTCAACACACAGATTACTATTACTCAATATGCAACGGGTTGACTTTAGGTCTGTCGAGTCTTCCTTCCTAAACTCTCATCTCACGTATATGGTGGGCACTCCCTCTCTGATATTGCGAACGTCGGTGATGGTCACTACTCCTCCTTTCCCCAGTGCATTACAAATATCTAGCACAAGGAAAAGGAGAAGCGACCCCCACGACAATAGTCGGCATTCTTCTTCTCTAATATATGGTGGGCACTCCCTCTCTGATATTGCAACCGTCGGTGATGGTTGCTACTCCTCCTTCCCCTAGTGCATAACTAAGGTCTAGCACAAAGAGAAGAAGGAGAAGCGACCCACATGACAACAGCCGGCATTCTTCTTCTCTCATATATGGTGGAGACTCTCCCACGCTATTTTTTGACTATCATGTATGGAGCCCCGACAGACTTAAATTCAACTCGAAATGTCATTTAATTCTATTTCTAGCAAATCCGGGGCACTCGATATTCCCTACATATTTTAGCACAAGTCATGCTTAAATTCACGGAAAATCCAGCAAAACCTTTGCTAAAATAGGACATATCGAGCGCCTGAAATTTGCCGGAACGGAAATGGATCAACACTCCGGAAAAACATAGGCCACTCGGAAATGAATCAACACTTCGCACATGAGCATAAACTGGTGCTCATTGCATTTCAATGGTTCAATATTGACAAAAACATTTCAATATATCTTATAACCTGAACATTTCATTTGGTTAAGAAGCATAACTAAATACCCTAGTTCTACTCTATTCAACACCGAGGAGTGGAGAAGGAGGAGGTGGACTTTTAGCTCAACGACTCGGGTGTAGAGGAAGTAGAGGTAGCTCGGATGACGATCACTCCAAGGAGACACGACTCTACAAAGCCTGCATATTCCATCGAGTAAATTTTTAATTAGATCATCAAACCTCATATAGCATTCTTTGATGACAAAGTGATAATGACATAAATTCAACTAGTTCTATTAATTCAACTAGTTCAACTAAGCACTTACTATAAATAAAAATAACTAATTTTCTTACTAATCAACTAGTTCTATTAAGCACTTACTATAAATAAACTAGTTCTATTAACCACTTCCTAAATAAACTATTTCTATTAAACACTTACTAAAAAACAGTAAAAAAACTACATTATACAAGAAAATAAAAAACAATTTAGGGTTTAGGAGAGATGGAGGGAGGAGGGGTGGGATGATGGAGGAGGAGGAGGAAGGAGAGAGGAGGAGGGGGAGGAGGGCGGTGGGAGGAGGGAGGAGGAGGAGGGAGGGGAGAGGAGGAGGGGGAGGAGGGCGGTGGGAGGAGGGTTGCTGGCGAAGGGCTTGGCCGGAGGAGGAGGGAGGGGCGCGGTAGAGAGGAGGGAGGAGAAGGAGGAGGGATGGGGGGACTACCTCAGTGGAGGAGGAGCAGGAGCGTCGGTGGCGGCGGGCAACGACGGTGGTCGGGGAACGGCGGCGGCGGGCGACAACGGTGGTCGGGGAACAGCGGCGGCGGTGGACAACGGGGGGTGCGGGGGAGCGAGAGTGAGAGTGGAGAGGGAGAGTGTGGGCGCGACCGGTTGGATAAGGCGTTTAGCAGTAGCGCGTGTAGGATAAAGCGCTACTGCTAAACTCCATAGTAGCAGCGCTTTTAACTCGAGAAGCGCTACTGCTATGCCTGTAGCAGTAGTGCCTTCTGCAAAACGGGCTACTGCTAAGGCTAAGCATGTAAAAAAAATCAAAAATACATTGGTCATCAATGATCTTTTTGTGTAGAATCTAAATTGTTAATAGGAATCTTCCCCGGTTTAAGAAACGACGAAGATTCCTGTTGCGGCCACAGATCCTACACATAAAGTTCAATGAAGACTAAGTGGTTGTAATGGTTTGAGAAGCACCATATTTAAGGTGGTAAACATTCAGTTCGCGAAGCGAGGTGGGACTAGACTTTTGTCTTATTAGGAGGGGACTGAATTTAGCAGTAGCGCCGGTTAGAGGAAAGCGCTATTGCTAAGTTCAATAGCAGTAGCGCTTTTTACGTATGAGCGCTACTAGTATACCTAGACTGCCTGCAACGGTCTGGAAATTATAGTAGTAGCGTGTTTTATAACAAAAGCGCTACTGCTATATGCATAGTAGCAGTGCTTCTGCTGACCAAGCGCTACTGCTATTTAGCAGCAACGCCGTGTTGTAAAAAGCGCTACTGGTGAGCTCTTGTGTATAAGCATTTCCCTAGTAGTGATTTGTAAGTTTAAGATATATGAATAGGAACAACCATTACATAACGAAATGGATGGATTTCTCTTGCATTTTAAAAGGAATTTCATTAGCCAATAATGATTTCCTCTATTATAAAGGGCTTAGGTACTATTAGGGCAGATTAATCAAAATAGACGAAAAAGATACGTAGATAATCAAATCGAGTTGTGCTTTGTCCCGTGCACTGGTAGGTATATTTACAAGTTAAAACATATCGGTAGGTCATCTTGGCATGCCCGAAACGCTCGTGGAATCGTTAAGTAGTCTGAACTTCCGAAACATTAAGCATAGTGACGAAGGGTTGATGAATATGGGTTGTCGATTGTCATGCTTGGATTATGAAGTTTCTACAAGAAGGAACTGTCATATTAAAATAGTGTACTATACAAATATTTTGTGGATATGTAAAAGTTGCATTGAGGTAAGTTGAAGAATTTATTTGAAATTGGATAAAACTTAGTGTAAGAATAGGATATAAAGACATTCATACTGGATGCAACAAAAGGAATGAAGTTTAATTATTAACATAAGATGAATTAGATTTAGCTTAATAGATGGAATTCAAAGTTCATTATGATCAATATGCAATACGGTAAAGCGTCATAATATGTTAAAAATTGATTTATAAGTAGAAGCAACTAACACACAAAAGAAGTTGAATAAGTACTGAACTTTTTGCTAAAAGTTTGTATAAACATTTAATGCATTATATGAATGAACATCAATAGTTAGAAACAAGTATTTTGTGTAATCTTTGAAGAAGGTATTGTTTGAAGTACATTTTGCATTGTTTATCGAAGGTGCGTATATTATGATGATACAAATTTAAACAAGATATTACAAATAAGTAAAGTAATTAATTTAAAAGGTCGAACAAATAAACAAAGGTAATGTATATGAAAATATGAATGAATCACAAATGATTGGAAGAAGTCTTCTATCTGTCAGGAAGGAAGTACATGGATTATTAAATAGAAGGAAGAGGCTCCAACAATGATATGATGTTGCATTAGAAAGAATTTCCAACTTTTGCAGCCAATGATGCGCATTGATATTCTTTTGCCACAGAATATTACAAGAGCTGCATATCAGAGCTTTTCTTGGTTGCTTTGGTAAATGAGCTGTTTGAGGACAGGTTGCACGGGTATAACCTTTTTTCGTGGCAAATTGTGCAGAATTCATAGTGTGTTCTTCTCATAAGGTGGTTGTCGGATTTCGGGTTCCGGCAAAACCCTTAAGGTTCGAACACTGGGGTGCGTGCAAAGATCTTCCCCCTCTCTCTAGCTAACGCACTCCATGATTTCACGGCCTAGCTCACGAACCCAAAGAACACGAGACACAAGATTTATACTGTTTTGGGCCACCGTTGTCGTGTAATACCCTACTCCAGTGTGGTGTGGGTGGATTGCCTCTCGGGCTGAGGATGAACAGTTACAGGGGAAGAACAACCTCCCGAGGAGAGGTGTTCTTGTGCTTGGTGAGCTTGTGTGGTTGAGGATCAGATCTAGATTGTCCGTCCGTTCCCAGCTATGGTGGTGGCTAGTCCTATTTATAGACGCCCTGGTTCTCTCCCCAAATATTGAGCGGGAAGGGAGCCAACAACGACCAAATTTGAAGGGAGACAACTAGTACAAGCTATCCTGACAAAAGTGGTCTTCGCCTGCCAAAGGCTCTGGTGGTGATGCCGTTTTGGGCTTCACGATGACCTCCGTCTGGTCGTCCTGCTAGTCTTGGTCTTGTTGCACCGATATGGAAACCTTTGCTTGACGCCTCAGTACTCTTCATCTGCTCTTGCCTCCTTAGTACCAAAGAGGAAACAAGGACACTGTGCGCTGGCGCCCGCCTGGTCTCGATCGTCATGGCTCATGTCACTGGAACCTCGCGAGGTTTGCCTTGCCTTGATTTCTCCGCCCCTCGCGAGCCAGCCTGGTGAGGCCGCTCCTGAGGAGGTCTTGTGTCGTCCGCCTCGCAAGGCTTGGCCCCTCGCGAGGGTCTTGAATGCTTGTTGGTGAATATGGGCCGTACGGGCCCGCTTGTAGAGCCACGCCGTGGGCCACAGGCAGGCAAGTCTGGGGACCCCTGTTCCCAGAACGCCGACAATAGCCCCCGGACCCAAGACGCGCTCGGGCTTGGCTTCGAGGCGAAGCCAAAGGGCAAGTGCGGAGCGCCACAGGCCCCAATAGCCCGCGGCCTTGGTCGACGCATGGAGGTTGATTGGACGTGGGCGTCTCCGCTTCCCCACGTTGCCTCGACAACTGCCCGACTTGACGAGTCCCAACTGCATGCAGAAAACCATCATTATTACCTTAGATCGTGGAGGCCAGCGGTTGGCCTCCCCTTGGCTATAAATGGGAAGTGGGGGGCGGAGCCCCCATCACCTGTCTCTTCCTTGCTCCTCCTACTTCTTATCCTTTCTTGCTTCACTCCTTACTGGTGTAGTCATGACGCTGATTCGGAGGTTCTCGGCCGCGGAGAAGGGCAAGACTCCCCTCAACGAGCCCGAGCTGCTCCCACCGAAGAAGAGGAGGTCCCATCGTCGCGAGATGGTCGTGAGGCCGGTGGTGTCGCGGCCGTGGTATGAGAGACCAGCTCCTGGGTAGCCGTTGCCCTTGTATGCTCACGCGGATGATTCCGGAGGAAGGAGCGATGAGCGCCGCCGCCCGCGCCAGGGCCGTGGCCGCCGTGCCGCGGCGGAGGCGCACACCATCATCCCAGGGGTCCATGCTGCGAACTCCTCGCGCGAGTTCGTGCTGTGGGCGGCGATGCCCCCAAGCACGTGGATCCGCCTTCCGCAGTTCTTCACCACCGAGGGGCCCTCTCGAGCTTTTGCTGCAGCACGCCAACTGCGACGCCCCGGTGACTGGAGCAGAAATTGAAGTCGTCGCCTCCGGGAGGATGTTCATGACCCGAGGCTGGGGCAAGATTACCCGAGTCTGCCGCGCGAACGTGTTTGATGAGTTTTTGTCCACTGTTGCATAAAATAATATATATATTTTTAATGAGATTTTTATGCAGGCTATAAATACAAAGGCAAAATTCATTTAGCATGGCACAATCATGAATGGCAAGCTGCCCACGTTCTTTCACATGCACGCGCATGAAATGTTGGTGCAAGAAATTCGTGTGCATGCGTACGTCCTGGCCACATGCACATTGGCTAGATGTAGTAGTCTAGCTTTGTACGTGTATGTATTCCGGTGTCTCGACCGGCCGGCAAGCTCGTGTGTGTACATATCCGAATACCCGTTTTGTATTTATACATCATATGTGTATGTATTTGAGTATCTACGGCCGGTCGGCAAGGGCACAAATACATATCCGAATACCCGGTGCAAGTTACATGCACGGGAGCAGCCGGTGTGTGCTCGTATAATTGGCAAGCTTCAACATTAGGAAAACCAAAAACTCAACCGACCTCGTTGATTTTTGTTGAAAGGCATGCTGGAAGAAACAAGGTATGCATCGGTTTGTTTCCTTTTCTTTGCGCAGACTTGGACATCAAGAAGAAAAATAGAAGGAAGAAATCAGCGGCGGGCTGCGTACAACGTCCAGCCCTCCCGTCTTATAAATACAGGAGCTACCACGTCCTGGCCGGCACGCAGAGACACCCAGCCACCACGGCCGCCGCCATCACATGCACAACAAATCCACGCAGAAACACATCCACAAATCCATCGACCACATCCAGCCACCACGGTCACATAACTCGCGCAGCAAGAAGAAGTAGAAGGAGAGAAGAGAGATCAGCCTCGACATCTCGTCACAAGAACGCCGACGATCATCCGTACAAGAAGCCGGCGCCTCGAAAGCAACATGAACACCAAGTCGATCTTCCCGAACGATAAAGTTATCATCTAATCACTCCTTCATCCTTTATTATTGCATGCATGCACAACACGTGGTGGCGCGGTGGAGCTCGCGATCATGCAGCACTTCGTTGGCGTTATCATCATCTTCCTCAAGCTAACCAAGAGGATGAGGCTACTCCCGGACTTCACCAAGGCATGGAAGACGAGGACGCGTCGATGGGGCTGCCGGCGCGCAGTCCGTTGGCCTACTTTGTGGTGGCTACCCTTGGTGATGAGGCCGATGATGTCTACTTCGTCAAGTTGGAGTCCTGGAGGCGCGGAGCTCGTAAGGATTCCGCCGTGTGCCGCGGAGGTTGACGCCGCCGTGCCGCAGTGGATCGCGGCACGGAGTTCGCCAAGATGACACCAATGTCAACTTCAGCAAGCCGGCGCCATGGAGGACGAAGGCGTGGAGGCTCGGGAGGATGCCGTCGCCGTACCACGATGGATGGCGCTACGGAGTTCGCCAAGATGACGCAAATGTCAACATCATCAACCCGGTGCCGCAAGGATCATGACGGGGAGCTCACAAGAAGGACGCCTGCCGTCCACTTCGTCATGCTGGAGCTAGAGGACGAAGGCGTGGCGTCCATTGAGGATGCCGCCGACATCTACTTCGTCAAGCTGGAGCCCGAAGGCGCGGAGGATGGCAAGACGGAGCTCGCTAGGACGACGCCCTTTGTCTTCTTCATCAAGTCGGTGCCATGGAGGACAAAGGCGTGGAGGCTCGCAACGATGCCGCCACCTTACCGCGGTGGATGGCGCCATGGAGTTCGCCAAGATGACGCCAATGTCAACATCATCAATCCGGTGCCGCAAGGATCTTGACGGGGAGCTCACAAGAAGGACGCCTGCCGTCCACTTCGTCATGCTGGAGCTAGAGGACGAAGGCGTGGCGTCCATTGAGGATGCCGCCGACATCTACTTCGTCAAGCTGGAGCCCGAAGGCACGGAGGATGGCGAGACGGAGCTCGCTAGGACGACGCCCTTCGTCTTCTTCATCAAGTCGGTGCCATGGAGGACAAAGGCGTGGAGGCTCGCAACGATGCCGCCACCTTACCGCGGTGGATGGCGCCATGGAGTTCGCCAAGATGACGCCAATGTCAACATCATCAATCTGGTGTCGCAAGGATCTTGACGGGGAGCTCACAAGAAGGACGCCGGCCATCCACTTCGTCATGCTGGAGCTAGAGGACGGAGGTGTGGCGCCCATTGAGGATGCCGCCGACATCTACTTCGTCAAGCTGGAGCCCGAAGGCACGGAGGATGGCGAGACGGAGCTCGCCAAGACGACACCAACACCAATATCATCAAGCCGGTGCCATGGACGACAAAGGCGTGGAGGCTCGCAACGATGGCGTCGCCGTGCCGCGGTGGATAGCGGCGCGGAGCTCGCCAAGACGACACCAACGCCAATATCATCAAGCCGGTGCCATGGAGGACGGAGGCGTGGAGCTAGCAAGGATGCCGCTGCCGTGCCGCGGTGGATGGCGCCTCGGAGTTCGCCAAGATGACGCCAATGTCAACAACATCAACCCGGTACCGGGAAGGATCGTGGTGTGGAGCTCGCAAGAAGGACACCACCAATGTCTACCTCGTCAAGATGGAGCCCACGACCCGGAGCCATGAAGATGACACACGCCCTCGGTGCTGCCCGCAACACGGAGCCCGCGATGCAAAGAAGATGGTGCTACGCAATGACATGGCTTCACCAATCCTTACCACTACATGGTGCTATTTGCGACACGAAGCCCATGAAAACGAGGCGTGATGGCGAGGAGGCGACGTGACTTCACCAACACTAACTCCCGATGGCCCTGTGAGGCGGTGCCCTTGTCTTGGAGGACCGTCGTAAACACGGCGTCCAGCTGAGACGAGGCGCTAACCACACCGGCATTGCCGATACGAGTGAGAGTTGGTTTTACATCGACGCTAGTCTCCACAAAAGATTACTCCCGTGAGGCAACCCCTTGCATACCCGACGAAGCCGCTAGATCGTCAAGAAGTCCGAGCTGAGCAGGACCCATGCAACTTCAACACCAACTACATCGACGCTGTCAAGGCCATGTTTTGAGCGGCACGTGTACTGATGAGGACACGAGCTTTGCCGCCGCCCACACCATACACTCACACCATCATCATCATGCATGGAGAATGCGAAACAAAGATGACGAAGACGACCACACGGCTTAATCGGAGGTATCTCGCGGAGCAACCCGCGGGAGTAATTAACTGAGAACTTTTCGAGGCCCCGGGAACCAGGAGACCGCACATCGCCATAGTCAGGCAGGCCGCGCTAGCAGGCCACGGAGCACAACCATTTTTTTATGGGACCTTGTAATTTTGTTCATCCAAAGAGATAAATGAAATACTTGTTTCCCGTATCACTTTTCTTTGTGTACTACAGTACACTGGCACGCCCGCATTTTTCTTTTCCCCGACGCATGAGAGAAATCCATACTCCTTCTATTCCCTTCTTCTCGGAGTGCTTATAAGATTTTTCTCGTGTCAAACAAATTGGCACGCCCGGTGGGACGTGGTTCTCCTCCCATCTTCGCTTCATTGTGGTCGTCTGAATCGTCTTCGCTCGTCTCCCAACCTGCACAGCATGCTGCATGACAAGGCGAAAGCGAGGATTTCCGCTCATCGAGATCCCTTTCATGCAGGTGGACTCTCCCGCGACAGCAACTCGGAGCCGGTGATGATCCAATTTGGATCAATGCCGCCCATGGTCGTCATCGAGCTTGGCGAGAAGGTCTACATCCATCAAGCCCAGGATCCTGCGCAGTTTCAAACTGTGCAGTCGAAGAAGGCACTAAGGCAGGAGGCTGCCAGGATGAAGAAGAAGCGTCGCGAGCTAATGCTTGAGGCGCGCGCCCTGTTGAAGGAATTGACGAGGGCGGATATGAAAGGTGATGTGGAGGCAGATCAACGCCTCCGCACCAGAGCCGCCAACAGGCGGTCTAGTGCGGTGTCCCTCCACACCCCTACCACGACTACGCATTCGGAGCCGCTGAAACCAACTCCGCGGCGCACTGAGGTAGAGCTTCTCGAGGGTTTGGAGGCCATGTCCCATAATTTGCGTAGGCTCATGGCCAACGCTCGTTTGTCGGATAGCCCTTATCCCCTACGCAACTACAGGAGGAAGTACCACAAGGTACAGTTACTCCACCAACAGATAGCCTCCTGCATCGCTCAGAGCACGGTGCCGGAGGAGGATTGGTCCCTCGGTGCCATGGACCTAGCTGATAAGGTTTTCACTTACCGAAGCACCTTAACCCCTCCGTATGATTTGTTCCCTGATGATTGGGCATACGATCCATGCAAGGTCAAGGAACTGGTGAGACACGCCATCATGAAGGAGTTCTGGAAGCGGCGCTCACGCAAAGAGCCCATTCTACCAGGCCCTACTGTCTCCCTCAACATTGGCGACACTCGAAGGGGTGCATGGGCGCCGTGTCTCCACAAATCGGCGGTCGACGGAAGGTCTCTCCCGAACAACAACAGGTTTTCCACCCTTCGGCATGAAGCACCCGCGCCACGAGACGACGACCTACGGCGAGAATTTCGCCAACTCCAAGAGCAGATGAACAATATCTAGAGGAGGCTCCAAGATCCAACGGCACCAAGTGCATCGTCGGCTCAAGCTGCAGGAAGGATGAGGCGTCAAGCCCCAAGCCATCGTCCTCAACATGAGCGCCAGACTTTGGCGCCTCGACGACAACCTTCACCAACTTGACACTTCCCACAAGGGAGATATCCCAACATGCCTCCATGTTGGAACCGATGGTCAAGACATCAAGACGATGAGAGGGACCCCCGGCCCACTCAACAGTGGCAACAACGGAACCTTTGCGACAGGCACTTCCACCACGACCTTCGTCACCTCCCAGGCGGGGACATCAAGACGATGAGAGGGACCCTCGGCCCACTCAACAGTGGCCACCACGGGAACCTTTGCGATCGACACTTCTACCACGACCTTTGTCACCTCCTAGGCGGGGAGATCGGCCACAACTGCAAGCGATGACGGACAGGACTTCATCCTCCACGAGGCACCCTGCACCAGCACTCCTACGCATGCCACAGGTACAAAGGGATGGTATCTTTCCAACGGAGAACCAGCACAAGCGCGAGAGGCGTCGGAGAAACCGTCATGTTCTTTATAAAGAACTTGAGGACTTAGTCCTTCGACACACTCAGGTACGTTTACGACCCTATGGTGGGGTTGTTCAAGAAAATGACAGGATCAAGTTTCGCATCTCCCCCGACTTGGAGCGGCATGAGCGTTATAGCTACCTGCTCAGCCGGTTGGCGCCGAAACGACGCAAGACATCCACGAGAAGCACTGAGCAAGGGAGAAAGGTGGTTCCTTCTTCATCCCTTCCCCAAAAGAATGATGAACATGTGAAGGCAACTTCACCAGCACCCCTACTAGAGAATCAGAAGACGCCAGCGCCGACGGCCACACCGATGGAAGGCGTTGAAGAAGACAAGCTTACGTTCTCCTCCAACAACGAAGTAGCTTCCGATGGTACAGCCAACGCTGCCCTCCCACAAGAAGCAACACTTCCCACGGAGTTTCCTCTTGTTCCCTCTGAAAGGATGGACCTAGATGGAGAAGCCCAGGCTCAGCAGGAGGCTGAGAAAGCGAAGGAATCCACTGAGAAGAACTATCGGTGTCAAAACCAGCGGATCTCAGGTAGGGGGTCCCGAACTGTGCGTCTAGGCCGGATGGTAACAGGAGGCAAGGAACATGATGTTTTACCCAGGTTCAGACCCTCTTGATGGAGGTAAAACCCTATGTCCTGCTTGATTAGTATTGATGATATGGGTAGTACAAGAGTAGATCTACCACGAGATCAAGGAGGCTAAACCCTAAAAGCTAGCCTATGGTATGATTGTTGTATGATGAAGTTGTCCTACGGACTAAAACCCTCCGGTTTATATAGACACCGGAGAGGGTTAGGGTTACACAAAGTCGGTTACAATGCTAGGAGATCTTGAATATCTGCATCGCCAAGCTTGCCTTCCACACCAAGGAAAGTCCCATCCGGACACGGGACGAAATCTTCAATCTTGTATCTTCATAGTCCTGGAGTCCGGCTGAAGGTATAGTCCAGCTACCCAAACACCCCCTAATCCAGGACTCCCTCAGTAGCCCCTGAACCAGGCTTCAATGACGACGAGTCCGGCGCGTAGATTGTCTTCGGCATTGCAAGGAGGGTTCCTCCTCCAAATTCTTCATAAAAGTTTGTAAACACCAAGAGTAGTGTCCGGCTCTGCAAAATAAGTTTCCACGTATTGCCACAGAGAGAATAATATTAACACATATCTAATCTGCTGACGTATTCCACAGCGTGACATCACACTACGACCAAGCCTTTGTTCGAATCGTTTTCACTTTTCCACCTCAGCGTGTTTCGCGAGGCGTTTTCCTTGGCACGTCTTGTCAAAGCAGAGATCGTGTCCTCCATTTACGGGATTCTCATCAATACGGACGTGGGTAACCCAACCGCGCCATTTATCACGGCGCTTGGGAGGCAAGCGAGTTTTATTAGGTTGGTGGGGACGCATAGTCGCATCCGCTCATATAAGGGGATAAGGATCCACCTTTTTACCTACGCCTTCTTCCTCCTTTGCCTATCCATCTTCTGCGCACCCGAGCTCCAGCGCCCAAGCCCGCACTTCCTACCTCAACCTTCTCCAACAATGTCCGGAACGGGAGGCAAGTGGATGGTCTCCTCCGTCACGGAGGGCCATGTCAAAAGGCTAAGGAAGGCCGGATACCTGTCCAAAGACATCGCGCACCGGCTTCCTGAGGAGGGGCAGCTTCTCCCCACCCCAAGGCCCCATGAGAGGGTAGTATTTCTTCCCCACTTCCTCCGCGGACTGGGTTTTCCTCTCCACCCATTTGTCCGCGGGCTCATGTTCTACTATGGCCTAGATTTCCACGATCTGGCCCCGAACTTCATCCTCAATATCTCAGTGTTTATCGTCGTGTGCGAGGCTTTCCTCTGCATCCGCCCCCATTTCTGCCTCTGGCTCAAGACCTTCAACGTCAAGCCAAAGGTGGTGCGCGGCAACCAGGCGGAGTGCGGAGGTGCCATGGCGGGCAAAATAGCCAACGTCCTATGGCTCGAGGGCTCCTTTGTGGAGACCTTGAAGGGGTGGCAATTAGGGTGGTTTTACATCACCGAGCCACGTGATCCGAAGTGGATCGCAGCCCCTGAATTCCGATCCGGACCCCCTACGCGGCTCACGTCCTGGAAGGAGACGGGCTTGTCGTGGGGCGACGAAGAAGATGTGACCGGACTGCAAAAATGCATCCAGTCCCTGGTGAACAAGCAGCTCAAGCTTGTCAACGTAGTCCAGGTCATGCTCGTCCGCCGGATCCTTCCGTGTCAACAACGGGACTTCAATTTGTGGGAGTTCAACCCGGCGCAGCACTGAACTCTGAGCAGGCTCTTCGACATGACGTACGAAGATGTCTGGAAGGGGCTAACCAAAGGCGTCGAGGCTCCCACATCCGCCTCCGAAGACCGCGGATTCAGCTCGCAGCGTCCTGCTGGTGAGGTAAAATATCTTCATCTTTTACAGGATGTTAAGTTTTCTTCATAGTTTGACTCTATGCGGGATCTAAACTCCCTCACCTTTGACAAGCTTGGCAGGCGAAGTCCGGACTGATTAACTGTCCGGCTCCCTTGCCCGAAGACCCAGCCCCTGCTCTCCTAGTGAAGCTGCTGGTTCCGGCACCTTATGTGGTGCCGGAGAAGAAGGCCAAGAAGAAGAAGGCCACGGGGACTCGAAAGAGTTCCCGGCATATGGTGGTGTCGGACTCGTCGTCCGATGAGTCCGAGACGCACTCCTCCCGTGAAGACGAGGAGGAGGAAGAAGAAACCTCTCCCCCTCCAGCGGGGGGAGGAAAGAAGAGGAAGGCTGCCCCAGTAGGGGAGGCCAACGGGTCCAAAAAGAGGAAAACCCCTCCGCCGGACTACGCCCTCGACGCCGACGAGGACGAAGAGGAGTGGCCGGACAGGGCCAAGCGTCCGGCGAAATCGTAAGTGTTCGGATACCAGAGTAACTCATGATATTCCTTTTGTTGCACAGCTTTCCCTAATGTCGAATGTAATCATGCAGCCCGCCCAAGGACGGGCTCGACGAGTCGTCGAGCGTCTCCCTGGATTCATCGGACGTGAATTCAGTTCCGCTTGCTGCCTCCCCCTATGCTGCGGATGACGCCGAAGTGGCGTCGCGACAAGCTCCGGGGCAAGAGGAAGCGGTCCAGGAGGAGCCGCGAGGCGACCTCCCGGACTCCATGAGTAAAGGGGACAAGACCTCCCAGGGCTCCAAGTCCGGCTTTAAGCCGGACACCGCGCCAAAATCATCAACGGTTCCGGACCGCGGCAGGCGAACTCCTGCCAAGAGGAGCAAGCCTATTGAGCCGACGTCCTTCGTCCAACCGGAGGCGCCGGACAATCTGCTGGAGGTGCTTAAGGGCGCCTCCATCGACGAGGAGCACCGTGCCATCATGAGTACGGTGGTCCAGAAGGTTCGGTCCGCCAAAAGCGGACTTACTGAAGCTTGTACTAGCCTTCTAACAGGCTTCGAGGTAAGTAGAAATATGTAAAAATATTACCGCATAGACAGTAGCCCCTGATGCTCTATTTGGCATTCGGAAAGAAAAGCCGAATAGAGGATCTATTAAATATCGCAGGAGTCTAACTAAAAAGGAGTCAATATACGTATGAAGGCTTCGCTGCTGGCCACTGCCGCACTGACTGCGGAGGTGGACGCCCTGAAGCTGGGCCTCGAGCGGACCGAGCAAGAGCTCGGCCTTGCCAAACGGCAGCTCGAGGAGAAAGAAGGTAAGAGATACCTTATAGAAAAAATGCCTATAAGAAGACGCAATTGCAAAAAATGACAGGAGGATACTGCTTATTGAAGGGGCCACAACTGAGGTGGCGACCCTCAAGCAGGCGCTGTCCGAGGCCAAGAAGAGAGCGGCCACGGAGCGCACCAAGCGGGAGAAATTTGAGGTGCAGGTCGTGTCGGCGTTCTGGGAACGGGGGTCCCCAGACATGCTTGCCTGCGGCCTGCGGCGTGGCTCAAAAGGGGGCCCAGCACGGCCCATCTTCATCAACACAGACCCAAGACCCTCGCGAGGGGCCAAGCCTCGTGGGGCAGACGACACGGAGCTTCCTCAGGCACGGCCTCATCAGGCTGGCTCGCGAGGAGGCGGAGAGATCAAGGCGGGGTACCTCACGAGGTGCCCGTGACGCAAGCCATGACGACCAAAGGCGCCAGGCGGGCGCTAGCCGCGCAGTGTCCTCCTTTCCTCTTTGGTGCAAAGGGAGCAAGCGCAGGCAGGAGGATCAAGCAAAGGCACCCGTTTCGGTGCAACGAGACCAAGACCAGCCCAACGACAGGGAGGAAGTCATTGTGGATCCCAAGCCAGCGTCACCACCAGAGCCTTTGGCAGGCGAGGACCAACTTTAGTCAGGATAAGTGTAGCAGATGTTCCCCTTCAAAATGGCCAATTGTTGGCGCCCTTCCCGCTCAATATTTGGGAAGAGGCCCAGGGCCTTTGCCTATAAATAGGACTAGCCACCCACAGGGTATAGGAGAGATGGGAGATCGAATCGAAATCAGAGAGAGAATCGAGAAGAGAGAGAGAGAGAAGGGTGACTGAACTCCTCCTAGCAGTTCATCCTCTCAGCCAAGAACAGACCCCCGCGAGGCTGTTCTTCCTTGTATTGCTCATCATCATCAGCCCAAGAGGCAATCCACCACACCACACACTGGAGTAGGGTATTACACCACAACGGTGGCCCGAACCAGTATAAACCCTGTATCTCTTGTGCTGTTCTTTCCATAGCTTAGATCTTAGCGAGGCGGAGGGGTGTAGGTAGGTAGAAGGCGAAATCTCCGCGCACACCCCAGTGTTCGAACCTCAAGGGTCTGCCGGAACCCGAAATCCAACATTTGGCGCGCCAGGTAGGGGTGCACCGGAATTCGTCTTCCACCACCCCGTTCTCCTCCGACCATCGCGTCCATGTCTGACGCTCGTCGGGCCAGCGCCGAGCGCCGGGCCGCTCTGCTTCCCGCGTCGCCCAGACGGCTCCTGTCGGCGGGCGTCCTCGCCGTTCCCCATCACCTGCCGTCAACGCCGCCACCGGCCCGGCGGGGGACGAGCAGCAAGCGTCGTCTCAGCATCCGTCCGTGCGGCAAGGCGGCCGCACCGCTACTCCCTCGTTTACCCCAGCTGGTTCTTCGTCCCGCGCGCTCCGCGCACCCATGGAGGCTCGAGCTGCGCTCATCGCGGCAAAGGAGCTCCTGCGCTACCGTCCCGTCGACGACGTCTATGAAGAATGGCTCGACCGCGTCACCGAGCTCGCACGCGCCGCAGGGGGCTCTCCTGCGCCGTCCGTTCCGCTGCACCGCACCCCGCCCCGCGCGGGCGACGGAGCTCCGGCGGCGCCCCAGCCGCCTCCTCCTCAAGAAGGCTCCATGGCTCCAAGGCGCGTGGCCCCTGGGTGGAACCCGCTCCATCAGGTGCCAGCGCGGCAAGACCAGAGCTGCCAAGAAGTCCCTCGCCCGCAAGAAGCTGCCCGGGCGCTCCCTGCTCCAGCACGTCGCGACCATGTTCCTGCTCCCGCACGTCAAGACCCCGCGCTGCTCCCAGCTGCAGCGCGTGGGGACATGCAAGACCAAGCTCTCCATCACCCAAGGCCTCCCATGGCCACAGCAGGCTGCCGTGCCTTCACCACCGAGCTACACAGCGTCGCGTGGCCCGGCAAGTTCAAGCCAGACCTGCCTCCTCGTTACGACGGTATGGCCGACCCTGCGGAGTTCCTCCAGCTCTATGAGCTGGGCATCGAAGCTGCCAACGGAGACGAGAAGGTCATGGCGATCTGGTTTCCCATGGCGCTCAAGGACGGGGCCCGCACCTGGCTCCTGAACCTGGCTCCAGGCACGATCTCCTCCTGGGACGAGATGCGCACCCGCTTCATCGCCAACTTCCAAGGTACTCGCGACCGGCCACCCGCCGTGAGCGACATGCGCCGCATCAAGCAACAACCCGGAGAGACCCTGCAGAAGTACATCCAGCGCTTCAACAACGCACGCCTCAAGATTCCCAAGGTGACCGAGGAGGCCATCATCTCAGCCTTCTCCGACGGCGTGTGCGACGTCAAGATGAAGGAGGAGCTGGCGATGCATGAAGACCTGTGCACTTCCTTGGAGTTGTTCAACTTAGCAACCAAGTGCGCCAGGGCTGAAGAAGGGCGTCTCTCCCTCCTCGAGCTGCCTGCCGCGGACCCAGAAGAGAAGAAGCCCAAGGCCAAGGATGTGAAGCGCAAGGGGGCTGCCGTGCTCGCGGCAGAACCAGACACCAAGCGGGGCAGAGATCAGCCCGAATCTTCCAAGGGCAGTCGGTACTGTGTGTACCACGACCTCCACACCCACAACACCAACGAATGTCAAGAGCTCCGAGCCGTGCGAGAAGGAAGGATCGGCCGTTGCCCCGACCGCGGTGACCGGGGCTACGGTCGAGGAGGAGGAAGGAACGCAGGACGCTGGGAAGACCGCTGCCCGCGCCAAGGGTGGCGCGATCGACCTCGCGAGGATCGCTGGCAAGACCCGCCTCGCGAGGGAGACTGGAGGGATCAGCCTCGCAAGGATCGCCCGCCAGGCAACGCAGGCCTCCCTCCGCTGCCGCCGCAGCCAAGGAGAAACGAGGACCGCCATCAGGACGAGGGGGCTGGGGGCTTCCAGGAGCCGCGCGTGATCGCCTCCATCCTGGGCGGGGCTCAAGCCCCAGCCTCTCAACGCATCTTCAAGCAGTTCGCCCGCGAAGTGAATGCAGTCCTCCCCAAGCTCGAAGCCACGTGCCCTCTCAGGTGGTCGGCGTGCATCATCACATTCAGCTCAGCAGATCAGCTCAAGTGTGCGGCCGCAGCCGGAGTCCTCCCGATGCTTTGTTCCCCAATCATCAGCAACGTGGTGGTCACCAGGACCCTCATCGATGGCGGGGCAGGGCTCAACGTCCTGTCCGTGGAAACATTCAACAATCTCCAAGTGCCCTACAACCAGCTTCAGCCAACCAAGCCTTTCTCCGGAGTCACCGACGGCTCCACGGTCCCGATTGGGCAGGTCCGCCTCCCTGTCACCTTCGGGGCACGCGACAACTACCGCACCGAGCTCATCGACTTCGACGTCGCTCACATTCGCCTGCCGTACAACGCCATCCTTGGGTACCCAGTGCTGGCCAAGTTCATGGCCGTAACTCACCACGGCTACAACGTCCTCAAGATGCCAGGAAGTGGCGGAGTCATCACGGTGCCCTGTGAAGAGAAGGACGCGGTGTGTTCCCTGGAACGAGCCTTTCAGGCCGCATCGCTGGAAGACCCGGATCGCGGAAGCAGGAGGCTTCCCGAGACCGCCCCCAAGAAGAAGAAGACATCGTCCGGCCCGGCCCCTCAGGAGGCAGGCCCCTCAGGGCCCGCGCCTTCCCAGGGGAACCTCCTTCCATTGCATAGGAAAGCGCGCCCAGGGCCCTCCTCAGGCAGGGCTCGGGGGCTCTCCCCTGGAGGGCCACCGACCTGGCTAAGGTCACGAGGGAGGCGCTTGGGCACCACATGGAGGCGTGTTTCGAAGCACGTTTCCCTCAAGAAGGAGTAAGGCAAGGAGGGCCAGACCCTCAGGAGTTCGTCAGCAAGGCCATTCAGGAGCTACAGGAGTCAAGAGTCATGAGAGGCGGCCGCCGCCTACCAGCTGTGGCTCCCCATCCAGGCGAGGATGGTGGGCTGTGCGTCTGCATCGACATACCAGGGCTCAATCGAGTCGCCTCTCGGGAGCGCCTCTGGCCCTCGCGAGTGGGGCGCTGCGAAGGTCCACCCCACAGCTACATTCGCATGCCTTACGGCTTGCCGAACGCGGCTGCCACATACCAGCGCCTCATGAGGGGCACCATGGAGGCTCAAGAGGCCAGGCGTTCCGCAGCCCTGGCGGAGATGGAGATGGTACGCGAGGAGCCACCAGCGCCTCCGGAGCCTCCCGAGGCCCCTGGGCCTAGGGGCTCGTGAGGATCGGCTTCCGCAGCCCACCGAGTCTGCTATGCCAACACTCCTTCGTCCTCAACATCATCAGGTGACATCTTTCGAGTTTCATTTCCAGCTGGGAGAGCCCCCCAGGGCTGCATTATTCCCATGCCGTGTGGGTCCGTCCCTGCGGCATGTATCCCTTTTATTTTATGTTGTTATCTTACCTTGTTGGGGGCGCCCCTCGGGCTGCATCATCCCCAAGTTGCTCGGGCCTAACCCAGTGATGTCTGCCTTCCCAGTATCTATTTGAATGAATCCACTCCTTCCCGGCTAATGTGCTTGACATAGTTGCCCGCTCAACTGACGCCAACTGACGGAGCTGCTCCCAAACGGCACGACGCTTGCGCATGGGTCCGTCCCTGCAACACCGACAAACCTGAATGGCTGAGCTCTGGCCGTGGCAGCCCCGCATGGCGCCACCTCGTCAAGCCTTCAGTGCCTCATCGCCCCTCGGAAGCAACCAATGGCTGACTGTCAATTGTCATGGCAACCCCTTGTTCTTTCTATGATGGGTCTACAGGATCTCCTAAAGGAGCTGCGTCAGGCGAGGCCCTTGCGGTGTCTCCTTCACTCTCATCCGCGCGAACCGCTTGCACGTTAAAGGGGGGATCCTACTGGCTCTCAAGCCCTCACCCTCTGGCCTTGTCCATGGTATCGCAACCTGGCATACCAGCGACGGCTGAGACTCGCTCGAGGGCCGGGACCCAAGGACGTAGAGCAGAAAGGGGAGCAAAGGCGAGAGGGGAGGGACACGCGAGGACCTCGCCGAGCAACCTCACGCCTGCCGATGCACGGACCCGGCGACACACCAGAGAGCGGCCCCTGGTTCTTGAGATAAGTCACCACCCGGAAGCACCAGCTACCGTGGCACCATCCCCGCACCTAATGCAATCCCGTGTTAGCGACGCCGCTCTCCTTTCTCACCGAACGACGACTGCTTGAGCGCCAAAGGGGACCTCCTGAGCATCGTGACTCAGGGGCTCTTACCGGACCCCCCGTCGCTCACCTCCTGGTCTTGACCACGGCATCGCGACCTGGCATACCAGCGACGGCTGAAGACGCCTTGGGACTGGGACCTGTCGGCGCAGAGCACCAAGCCCTCGTGAGGTTCGAAAGGGAGAACTGAGCTAAGACGGAATGAGCAACTCGCACAATTCTACGACAAGGGTTATATTAACAAAACAGGATCACAGGCACCTTACAAGCCCCCACGGGACGCGTCTTTGATTCCTCGCAGGGAACAGATCCTAAAAGGACGCTAACTACACGCGCCCCTGCAAAAGACGCCATCATCAATAGTGGGCCGTCAAGCACCGGCGCCAACCCCATCCAGATCAGAGTCGGCGACGGCCTGACGAGCCCGCCCTGCTCCAGGAGTGGCGC
This sequence comes from Triticum urartu, assembly GCF_056163025.1. Taxonomy (NCBI): domain Eukaryota; kingdom Viridiplantae; phylum Streptophyta; class Magnoliopsida; order Poales; family Poaceae; genus Triticum; species Triticum urartu. Next base: position 459,833,795 of record NC_141876.1, on the reverse strand, counting down.
CGGCTCGGGGGCTCGTAGCTGTCGTCGCTCGTCTCTGGAGTCGCGAAGAGCTCGCCAGAGTCGCTGGAACCTCCGACGCCTGAGGAGCCGCCAAGGGAGCGGTCGGCGGGCCCAGTCCTCGCCGTAACAGGGTCCCGACCACCTCTCCCGGGGCAGCACTCCAGCCGGCGCCCGTTAGCATCGAAGACCTTGAAGAACATCACCGAAGCATTGTCGTACTCCAAGTGGATCGCGAGGGCGCCTCTTGTCCTGCAAACCCGAGCGATTTCGCTCCAGCCTCGAGTCATGAAGACCTTGCCCAGGGCAACGACCGCGACCTCTGCCTCGGTCGCGAGGGTGCTGCAGCCGGCGTGCTGCAGCCAAAGCTTCAGGAGTTCTCCCTGCGGGATGATGGAGGCGAAGAAGGGAGGAAGGCGAATCCAAGACTGAGGAGGCATGGCGGCGTGGAGCACGAACTCTCAGGAGGAGCCCTCGGTGTGGACCCCAGGGGGGACGACCCACACCTTCGTGACCCGTTGGCGCTGTCAAATCCCTAGTTTTGGTATGACCTAGGCTAGCTAGTCATGTGTGGATCACGTTTAAATTTCATTTAAATTTTAAATGGGGATTTGTAAAACCCTCAGAAATCATTTTTGGAAATGACCCAGATAAAAATTGCTCCAAAAGGGTCCAAGAAAATGTTCATGTCTCTCTCTCAAAATATTGGGCAGAGGTAAAATTCAAACCAATATTTTTAGGAGCTCATAAATATTTAATTTGGCCATTTGGAATTAATCCAGTAATTATTTGCGTTGGATAAATATTTATATATATATATATAATATTGTCCAATAATTCTGAATTTTGGTGAGGGGCTTTGGAATAATCCTTTAGGCCCCTGCAAAAATTTTCAGAAGAAAATAACTTGATTTAGTATTTTTATTAAATCAAAACAAAGGTCAGAAAATAGAAAAGAAAACAAAAATGGAGAAAAGCTCACCTGGCCTTACCTGCCTGGCAGCCCAGCTGGCGGCCCAGCTCCTCTAGCCGGCCCAGCCGACTGGCGATGCCAGTCGTCCTCCACCTCCCGCCAGGAGGACGCGCGCGCGTGGCCGCCGCGCGCGAGCGCACGCCGGCCACCTCCTGCTTCCCCGCTCGCCGCTGGAGTCACCCGACGACGCCACACCCCCCCTGAACACCGCTCACTCCCCCTAGTCCTCTCCTCTCCTCTCCCTCGCTTTCTCACTCACGGCCGAGCGCTGCCGTCGCCACCGGCCACCGTTGCCGCAGTCACCGCCTCCCCCTCGCCCTCTCTCCGTGTCTACGAGCTCCGCCACCTCGCCCTGAAGTTCTCCGTCGAGCCACGTGCCTCGGGAGGCCCTGGAGCGCCTCCATCGCTGCCGTCTTCATCTCCGGCCGCCGTGGATCTCCATCGCCGCCCCGCCGTCTTCAGTGCATCCCCGAGCTCGCCGTCAAGCCCACCGAGACCGCTGTGAGCTGCTGCTCCTCCTCTCCCTCTCCGTTTGCTCGCTTGCATGCCGTAGCCGCTGCCTCGTCGATGACCGTGACCGTCGCCGCCCGAGCTCGTCGCCGACGCAGCTCCGGTGACCAAATGGTCGCCCCAGCAAGTCCAAACCTCTCCCCGCACCACGCAGAGGCCATAGGTGCTACGCCCGCATCGGCACGCCCACTGCAGCTTCGAACCGGAGCTCGACCGAATTCCGGCCGCCGTGGACTTGCTCGCCGTCGTTGGCTCCGGCCACCATAGGCCCGGCCTCCACCACCACTAGACGCGCGCCTGCAAGAGCTCTCCAACGAGCCCAAGAACAGCCTCGCTCATGCCCTATGGCCGTTTTCTGAGCCGCGCCGCCGTCTCGGGCCTCGCCGGCGTCGAGTCGCCGGCGGGTTTGACCCACTGACCGGGGTTGACCCTTCCCCTTGTGTCACTGACGCGTGGGCCACCCCCCTGACATCTTTAGTTAGTATTAGATTAACACTAATTAATCTAGGTTAGTTACCTAGTTAGTCACTGACCAGTGGGCCCGGCGCCAACTAATCCGAATTAGACTAAATAAACCCCCTGTTAACTAACTGAGTCACTGACGTGTGGACCCCACACGTCAGGTTTGACTTGGTCAGCGCTGTTGACTTGCTGACGCAAGCATGACGCTGTGCTGACGCAATATATCATTTTCTGGTATTAAAATAAATCAGGAAATTCCAGAAAATGTTCAAAACTTCTAAAAATCATAGAAAATAATCTATAACTCAGAATGAAATAATTTATATATGAAAAATTATCAGAAAAATTCAAGGAATCTGTTTATGGAATTTTCATGCATGTTTGAACAATTTTTGTCCTCTGTTTTGGACAAAACGAATAAATGGCATTTAACTAATCATATATGGAGTTTGAATTTGAATCTTGTATTCAAACCAACTTCATTTAATTGTGTTTCTAGTTGCATTAGCTCATACAACATCACATACTCGTGCCATGTTCATGCATCATAATGTTGCATATGCTTGTGTTTGATTTCCGACACCATTCCTTCTCGATAGGTCCTACTCCGGAAAGTGTTCGAGAGTACCTATCAGTGGAGCAGTGCCCCCCTGTTGATCTACCAGGCAAGCAACCCCCCCCCTTGTTCATTCCGATACAATCCTACTCTCTCGCTCCTGCTCTCTTTAATTGCATTAGGACAACAACGATTCAACTGCTACTTTATGCTGCGGTAGTTGAACCCATTCCTCTGCATGACCTGTCATTGCCACAGTAAATAGTTAAAACCCACTAACATGTGTAGGAGTTGATTGAGCCATGTTGTGTTCTTGCCATGCCATGCCTGCAATTGCTTAGAGTTGTGTCAGGTCTGATTCATCGGGAATGAATTGGAGTGGTATGATATGTTCTGGTGCTGAGAGTTAAGCGTGTGAACACGATTTGGTAAAGGTAGCGGTGAGAGGCCATGTAGGAGTACATGGTGGGTTGTCTCACTGGAACCGTCCTTAAGCACTGAGTTCCGTGTATGTTGTCCAATGACTAGCTACTACCACACATTGGAATGCTTAAGTGCCCCTCTCGACTTATTAGCCAACTTGATCTCTGTCCAGGAGTCGAAAATAGTTTCTGGCGTTTGTAGGTAGTGTTAGTAGTCTACCAAGTGGCACCCGGCCAGGTGGGCTTGGGACAGACTAGGCACAAGTGGCACGGTGTACCAAGCGCAGATCCATCCGGCGAGGTGGGCTTGGGAACCCTGCACATATCGTTTGGGGCCGTGAGTGACACCCCGGCCGGATCTCCTTGCGGATGGAACCCGAATAGGCGATAAACCTGGACTAGAGTCTTGTGTGGTTAGTCAGGTCGTGGCCGACACCCTCGCCAGGCTTCCGCTTGAAGGTTGCCGAGGTACATGACGTGTACATGGTGATAAGTGGTGAGAGCGTGTGTGAAGAAGTACACCCCTGCAGGGTTATCATGATCTATTCGAATAGCCGTGTCCTCGGTTACGGACTTCTTGGATGCTTACGTGGTACATAGACAACTTAAAGTAGATACTCTAAAATGCTCAAGACAAGTGTGAGTGCTATGGATGGCCTTCTCGCCAGGAGACGAGGATGAATCCATAGTAGTGTATTGATGTGGTGCTTAGTGGACTCGTGTGCGCTGCCTCATCTCAAAGAAGTTTCTCGTTGTCGTAGAACAGGATAGCCACTGAGTCAAAGCTGGCTTGCTGCAACTAAACCCCACTTCACCTTCTTGACACAAATGCATGTATGATAGGATCTGATGTAAGTCTTGCTGATTACCTTTGTACTCACGTTTTCTTTATTTATGTTTTGCAGATGAGACATCCGTCTCACCAGTAGTACCACTTGGACTTCGACGAGTAGCTTGTACCTCAGCTACGATCTTGGTCCCGTGGGAGGGACTTGTGGATAGTTAGGCTCCTCGGCCTTTTTCTTTCGTAGTTGTCTGTACTCAGACATGTAATGCTTCCGTTGCTTGTATGCTCTGAATGATGGGTCATGTGACCCCTATTTGTATTTAATGCTATGTGGCTCTTCTGAGCCTTTATCTATATGAGTTTGCGTTATGTTGTGATGCCATGTTGTACAGCACATACTTGCATGTTATGCGTACGTGTGACGTGTACTGCTATGTGTGGGATCTGACAATCTAGTTGTTTATCCTTGGCAGCCTCTCTTATGGGGAAATGTAGTTTAGTGCTTCCTTGAGCCATAGTAGTCCTGCTAGCCCAGCACTACTGCTCAGAACACTTGACTGGCCGGCATGTGTTCCACTTCGTTCCTATGTCTGTCCCTTCGGGGAAATGTCACGCGGTGACTTCCGGAGTCCTGCCTAGCCTGCTACATCCCGGGTTCCCCGGAGTCCTGTTAGCCCAGTGCTACAGCCCGTATTCATATGCTGTTGACCGAGATGCTCGATGTGATTCATGTATGCCTGTCCCCATAGGTTAGCACCGCTTTGGGTTCACGACTAGCCATGTCGGCCCGGGTTCTCTGTCATATGGATGCTAGTGATACTATGATATACGTGAGCCAAAAGGTGCAAACGGTCCCGGGCCATGGTAAGGCGACACCCGTGGGAATACCGTGCGTGAGGCCGCAAAGTGATATGAGGTGTTACAGGCTAGATCGGTGTGACTTAGAATCGGGGTCCCGACAGCTTTGGTATCAGAGCCTGACTGCCTGTAGGATTTCCAAGCCAACCTGGTCGAAGTTGAGTCTAGAAATTCTTTAGTTATGTAAGGGAATTGATTATGGAAGGGAACGTAAGGCTCTTTTTACTCCTATACCTCATGCCTTCTGATCCGAGTCATCCTATCTTTCCTACGGGGTTAAGGAGCTAGGCTTCCTCTTCTGTCTATCAGGATCATGTGTTACTACTCCATAGTTTCTGAGGATTGGTTGATCTGAGTCATATCCCAGTTCGAGTATTTCCGGTGTAGCCTGTTTAGTAATATTTTTGAACCTTGAGTGATGATGTTGAGGTTGGTGCTACCCGTCTTTGCAGAATGTTTCATTTTGAGCATTCTACTGCCGTTATGCTGCCGGCATTGTTCTAAGAGTTTGAGAGATACTAAATTCTTGTGCTACCCTCTGCAACCTATAGTTGATGCTGAATCCATCCTTGTCTTCCTTGGTTTCATTCTTCAGGATGTTGCCGGTTAACCGAAGTTCTATTGCTCGTAGCCGGAACCACGGAGATGGTAGGGATGAGGATCCTCCCGATCAGTCCTTGTTGGCAGAGTTCATGATAGAGATGGAGAGGAACAAGCGTGAGTCTAACCGCTTGCTAGCACGTATTGAGGAGAACACCTCCCAGCAGCACAAAGAGTTTGTGTCCATTCATGACTTCATTGGCCTGAAACCACCTACCTTCCATCATTCCATTGAACCACTTGATGCGGATGACTGGCTTCGTAGTATCACTCACAAGCTGCATTCTGCGAACGTAGCTAAAGGTGACAAGGTCATCTATGCTGCTTATCACCTGGAAGGTCCTGCTAGTATTTGGTGGCAGAACTATGAGGCTATGCTTCCAGCTGGCCAGATACCCACCTGGAGAGATTTCATTGAGGCTTTTCGCGAGCATCACATCCCTCAGGCTCTCATTGACCGCAAGAGAGAAGAGTTTTGTAGTTTCACCCAGAGTAAGATGGCTATTGATGCTTATAGTAGAGAATTTGAGAACCTTGCCCGCTATGCTACAGAAGAAGTGTCCACAGATGCCAAGAAGCAGGCTAGGTTCCGGAAGGGTCTCAACCCCAAGTTGCGTCGTGATCTCCACTTGCATCATTGCAATACATTCCACGCTCTTGTGAACAAGACCATTAATGCAAAGACAGCTCAACTCACCTACGAGGAATCTCGTAAGCACACCCGTGATTTGGGTTCTTCCTCCGGTTCTAGTTCTCAGAAGCGCCGGATTTGGGTTCCGAACTCCGCTCTTCCACCCGGTTATACACCAAGGCCTTCTTGTGTGGCACCTCACCCAGTTCAACCATATGCTACACCCATGCCTATTGGTAGACCACTTGTCAATGCGGGTCCTTGTCCTACCTCCAAGATTTGTTACAAGTGCGGAGAGCCAGGCCACATTGCCCGTATTTGCACTCAGACCCGTGTTGCTCCACCCCAGCCCGAGAAGTCTGTTGGCCGTGGTAGTAAGCCTTCACACCAGATGACCAGTGCCAAGTCAGCTCCCACTGAACTTGTACGTGTGCATCACGTCTCAGCTGAAGACGCTCATGATGATCCAGATGTCGTTCTTGGTACACTCCTTGTCAACTGTCACCCAGCTTCGGTTCTATTCGATACCGGGGCATCTCACTCCTTCATTTCCGAAAGTTATGCCCGTTTGCACGACATGTCATTTTATGATATGCCCTCCCCACTACTCATTCAAACTCCTGGATCCAAGTGGCAAACTTCTAGGATAAGTTATGGCAATGAAATACATGTTGACAGACGTGTATTTCTAGCTTCCTTGATATCCCTCAAGTCTTCAGATATTAACATCATCTTGGGTATGGACTGGATGAAAGCTCATTTTGCCAAGATTGACTGTTACACCAGGTCTGTTCAGCTCACACACCCCTCTGGCAAGATAGTCACTGTCTCCACCAAAATTGCAAGGCATCAACTATATTCTCTAAATGCCAGCCCTCTTCCTGACCTTTAAGATATCCCAGTAGTCCGCGACTTTCCGGATGTCTTTCCAGAGGAACTGCCAGGTATTCCACCTGACAGAGATGTAGAGTTTGTTATAGATCTTATCCCCGGAACCGCCCCAATTTCTAGGAGACCTTACAAGATGGCACCCTTAGAGCTAGCAGAGCTTAAGAAACAACTCGATGAATCCTTGCAAAAGGGTTTCATCCGTCCTACTTCGTCTCCCTGGGCTTGCCCCGTCCTCTTCGTCAAGAAGAAGGATGGTACGGACCGAATGGTTGTAGATTATCATCCCGTTAATTTGGTCACGATAAAGAACAAGTATCCGCTCCCCAGGATCAACGATCTGTATGATCAGCTCGCTGGATCCTCAGTCTTCTCCAAGATGGATTTGAGGTTAGGCTACCACCAAATCAAGATCAGAAATGGGGATATTCCTAAGACGGCTTTTGTCACTCGTTATGGTCAGTACGAGTACACCGTCATGTCCTTTGGTCTAACCAACGCTCCAGCTACTTTCTCTCGCTTGATGAACTTGATCTTCATGGAGTACTTAGATAAGTTCGTCGTGGTTTACCTCGATGATATCCTTATTTACTTGAAGAACGAGGAAGAGCATGCCGAACATCTTAGACTTGTGTTAGAAAAACTCAGAGAGCACCGCCTTTATGCCAAGTTCTCCAAGTGCGAATTTTGGTTGCCAGAAGTGACCTATCTCGGCCACGTAATCTCTGGTAAGGGCATTGCTGTCAATCCCAAAAGAGTTCATGCCGTTCTTGATTGGACTCCACCTGAAACGGTTAAGCAAGTTAGGAGTTTCCTTGGCCTAGCCAGTTATTGTCGCCGCTTCATTGAGAACTTCTCCAAAGTGGCCAAACCTCTCACAGAACTTCTCAAGAAAGATAAAAAGTTTGAGTGGTCCCCACAGTGTGAGCACAGTTTTCAGGGACTGAAAAGACGCCTGACTTCTGCTCCCATACTTGTGCCACCGGACTTCACTAAGGACTTTGTTATCTACTGTGATGCCTCATGACAGGGACTAGGTTGCATTCTTATGCAAGATCGCCATGTGATTGCCTATGCATCTCGACAGTTGCATCCACATGAGGAGAATTATCCTACACATGATCTAGAGCTTGCAGCCGTAGTCTATGCACTTAAGACATGGCGACATTACCTTCTCGGTAAACGTTGCGAGATTTACACCGACCACCAGAGTCTCAAGTATATCTTCACCCAACCAGATTTGAACCTTAGGCAAAGACGTTAGTTGGAGTTGATCTCAGATTATGACTTAGGGATTACCTACACCCCAGGCAAGGGGAATGTCATGGCTGCTGCGCTAAGTCATAAGTCCTATTGCAACAATCTCATGTTGCAACAGGGCCAGCCATTTCTCCATGAGGAATTATCTAAGCTTAACCTTCACATTGCTCCTGATGGATTCCTTTCTACCTTGGTGGCGAAACCTACCCTTGAGGATCAGATCATTACTGATCAGAAGTTTGATAGGGGTGTTATCCGCATCAAGAGAAACATTAAGAAGGGAGTTGGTGGTTGTTTCTCTATGGATGATCGAGGTGTTGTTTTCTTTGAGAATCGCTTGGTGATTCCCAAGAATCAACATTTGCGACAACTGATTCTTAAGGAGGCACATGAATCCCCTCTCACGATTCATCCCGGTAGTACTAAGATGTATCAGGACCTACGCCAGAGGTTCTGGTGGACTAGGATGAAGAGAGAAATTGCTCAGTTCATTGCTAACTGTGATGTTTGTCGCCGCGTTAAGGCAGAGCATCAAAGGCCTGCTGGCACCCTTCAACCTTTAGCTATTCCTGAGTGGAAATGGGATAAAGTTGGTATGGACTTCATCACCGGCTTTCCCAGGACCAAGAGAGGGAATAATGCTATCTTCGTAGTCATTGATTGTCTTTCCAAAGTGGCTCACTTCCTACCCGTTCGAGAGAGTATCACTACTAGTCAGCTCGCTGACTTATATATTTCTCGAATAGTATCACTTCATGGTGTTCCACTAGAGATCAATTCAGACCGTGGTAGTCTTTTCACCTCTCATTTCTGGGAGAGTTTCCAAACTGCCATGGGCACCCATCTTTCCTTCAGTACCGCTTTCCACCGTCAATCAAGTGGTCAGGTGGAAAGGGTCAACCAAATTCTCGAAGACATGCTTAGAGCTTGTGTTATCTCATTCGGTATGGATTGGGAGAAGTGCCTTCCCTTCGCCGAGTTTGCTTATAACAATAGCTACCAATCCAGCCTCAAGAAAGCTCCTTTTGAGGTTCTGTATGGACGAAGATGTCGAACACCTTTGAACTGGTCAGAAACCGGTGAAAGACAATTCTTTGGACCGGATATGATCCAGGAGGCAGAAGAGCAAGTTCGCATCATTCGTGAGAACTTGAAAACACCCCAATCTCATCAAAAGAGCCAGTATGACCGTCGTCATAAGGAAGTGGCTTATGAAGTTGGCGACAAGGCTTATCTTCGGGTTACTCCCTTGAAGGGTACCCATCGTTTCGGTATCAAAGGCAAGTTGGCTCCTCGTTACATTGGTCCTTTTCGCATTCTCGCTAAACGAGGAGAGGTTGCCTACCCGTTGGAACTACCCCCACATCTTTCTCGAGTACATGATGTCTTCCACGTCTCTCAACTCAGGCGTTGCTTCTCGGATCTCATCCGCGGAGTGGGCCACGAAACGCTTGATCTCCAAGATAACCTCACTTATCAAGAGTACCCTGTTTGCATCCTTGATCAAGCAGAGCGTGTCACCCGACGTCATAACATCAAGTTTCTCAAGGTTCAGTGGTCTCATCATTCCGAGAGAGAAGCTACTTGGGAGCGTGAAGATCGTCTTCGACTTGAGTACCCCGCTTTCTTCCCGCCGACTCCTGAATCTCAGGACGAGATTCTTCTGAGTGGGGGTGAGTTGTCACATCCCTAGTTCTGGTATGACCTAGGCTAGCTAGTCATGTGTGCATCACGTTTAAATTTCATTTAAATTTGAAATGGGGGTTTATAAAACCCTCAGAAATCATTTCTGGAAATGACCCAGATAAAAATTGCTCCAAAAGGGTCCAAGAAAATGTTCATGTCTCTCTCTGAAAATATTGGGAAGAGGTAAAATTCAAACCAATATTTTTAGGAGCTCATAAATATTTATTTTGGCCATTTGGAATTAATCCAGTAATTATTTGCGTTGGATAAATATTTATATATATATATATATAATATTGTCCAATATTCTGAATTTTGGTGAGGGGCTTTGGAATAATCCTTTAGGCCCCTGCAAAAATTTTCAGAAGAAAATAACTTGATTTAGTATTTTTATTAAATCAAAACAAAGGTCAAGAAAATAGAAAAGAAAACAAAAATGGAGAAAAGCTCACCTGGCCTTACCTGCCTGGCAGCCCAGCTGGCGGCCCAGCTCCTCTAGCCGGCCCAGCCGACTGGCGATGCCAGTCATCCTCCACCTCCCGCCAGGAGGACGCGCGCGCGTGGCCGCCGAGCGCGAGCACACGCTGGCCACCGACTGCTTCCCCGCTCGCCGCTGGAGTCACCCGACGATGCCACGCACCCCCCCTGAACACCGCTCACTCCCCCCGGTCCTCTCCTCTCCTCTCCCTCGCTTTCTTGCACACGGCCGAGCACTGCCGTCGCCACCGGCCACCGTTGCCGCAGCCACCGCCTCCCCCTCGCCCTCTCTCCGTGTCTGCGAGCTCCGCCACCTTGCCCTAAAGCTCTCCGTCGAGCCACGCGCCTCGGGAGGCCCTGGAGCGCCTCCATCGCCGTCGTATTCATCTCCGGTCGCCGTGGATCTCCATCGCCGCCCCACCGTCTTCAGTGCATCCCCGAGCTCGCCGTCAAGCCCACCGAGACCGTTGTGAGCTGCTCCTCCTCCTCTCCCTCTCTGTTTGCTCGCTTGCATGCCGTAGCCGCTGCCTCGCCGATGACCGTGATCGTCGCCGCCTGAGCTGGTCGCCGATGCAGCTCCGGTGACCAAATGGTCGCCCCAGCAAGTCAAAACCTCTCCCCGCACCACGCAGAGGCCGTAGGTGCTACGCCCACATCGCCATGCCCACTGCAGCTTCGAACCCGAGCTCGACCGAATTCCGGCCGCCGCGGACTTGCTCGCCGTCGTTGGCTCTGGCCACCATAGGCCCGGCCTCCACCACCACTAGATGCGCGCCTGCAAGAGCTCTCCAACGAGCCCAAGAACAGCCTCGCTCGTGCCCTGTGGCCGTTTTCCGAGCTGCCCGCCATCTCGGGCCTCGCCGGCGTCGAGTCGCCGGCGGGTTTGACCCGCTGACCGGGGTTGACCCTTCCCCTTGTGTCACTGACGCGTGGGCCACCCCCCTGACATCTTTAGTTAGTATTAGATTAACACAAATTAATCTAGGTTAGTTACCTAGTTAGTCACTGACCGTGGGCCCGACGCCCACTAATCCTAATTAGACTAAATAAACCCCCTGTTAACTAACTGAGTCACTGACGTGTGGACCCCACACGTCAGGTTTGACTTGGTCAGCGCTGTTGACTTGCTGACGCAAGCATGACACTGTGCTGACACAATATATCATTTTTTGGTATTAAAATAAATCAGGAAATTCCGGAAAATGTTCAAAACTTCTAAAAATCATAGAAAATAATCTATAACTCAGAATGAAATAATTTATATATGAAAAGTTATCAGAAAAGTTCAAGGGATCTGTTTATGGCATTTTCATGCATGTTTGAACAATGTTTGTCCTCTATTTTGGACAAAACAAATAAATGGCATTTAACTAATCATATATGGAGTTTGAATTTGAATCTTGTATTCAAACCAACTTCATTTAATTGTGTTGCTAGTTGCATTAGCTCATACAACATCACATACTCGTGCCATGTTCATGCATCATAATGTTGCATATGCTTGTGTTTGATTTCCGACACCGTTCCTTCTTGATAGGTCCTACTCCGGAAAGTGTTCGAGAGTACCTATCAGCGGAGCAGTGCCCCCTGTTGATCTACCAGGCAAGCAAACCCCCCCTTGTTCATTCCGATACAATCCTACTCTCTCGCTCCTGCTCTCTTTTATTGCATTAGGACAACAACGATGCAACTGCTACTTTATGCTGCGGTAGTTGAACCCATTCCTCTGCATGACCTGTCATTGCCACAGTAAATAGTTAAAACCGACTAGCATGTGTAGGAGTTGATTGAGCCATGTTGTGTTCTTTCCATGCCATGCCTGCTATTGCTTAGAGTTGTGTCAGGTCTGATTCATCGGGAATGAATTGGAGAGGTACGATATGTTCTTGTGCTGAGAGTTAAGCGTGTGAACACGATTTGGTAAAGGTAGCGGTGAGAGGCCATCTAGGAGTACATGGTGGGTTGTCTCACTGGAACCGTCCTTAAGCACTGAGTTCCGTGTATGTTGTCCAATGACTAGCTACTACCACACATTGGAATGCTTAAATGCCCCTCTCAACTTATTAGCCAACTTGATCTCTGTCCAGGAGTCGCAAATAGTTTCTGGTGTTTGTAGGTAGTGTTAGTAGTCTACCAAGTGGAAACCCGACCAGGTGGGCTTGGGACAGACTAGGCACAAGTGGCATGGTGTACCAAGCGCAGATCCATCCGGCGAGGTGGGCTTGGGAACCCTGCACATATCGTTTGGGGCCGTGAGCGACACCCCGGCCGGATCTCCTTGCGGATGGAACCCGAATAGGCGATAAACCTGGACTAGAGTCTTGTGTGGTTAGTCAGGTCGTGGCCGACACCCTCGCCAGGCTTCCACTTGAAGGTTGCCGAGGTACATGACGTGTACATGGTGATAAGTGGTGAGAGCGTGTGTGAAGAAGTACACCCCTGCAGGGTTATCATGATCTATTCGAATAGCCGTGTCCTCGGTTACGGATTTCTTGGATGCTTACGTGGTACATAGACAACTTAAAGTAGATACTCTAAAATGCTCAAGACAAGTGTGAGTGCTATGGATGGCCTTCCCGTCAGGAGACGAGGATGAATCCATAGTAGTGTATTGATGTGGTGCTTAGTGGACTCGTGTGCGCTGCCTCATCTCAAAGAAGTTTCTCGTTGTCGTAGAACAGGATAGCCACTGAGTCAAAGCTGGCTTGATGCAACTAAACCCCACTTCACCTTCTTGATACAAATGCATGTATGATAGGATCTGATGTAAGTCTTGCTAAGTACCTTTGTACTCACGTTTGCTTTATTTATGTTTTGCAGATGAGACATCTGTCTCACCAGTAGTACCACTTGGACTTCGACGAGTAGCTTGTACCTCAGCTACGATCTTGGTCACTTGGGAGGGACTTGTGGATAGTCAGGCTCCTCGGCCTTTTTCTTTTGTAGTTGTCTGTACTCAGACATGTAATGCTTCCGTTGCTTGTATGCTCTGAATGATGGGTCATGTGACCCCTGTTTGTATTTAATGCTATGTGGCTCTTCTGAGCCTTTATCTATATGAGTTTGCGTTATGTTGTGATGCCATGTTGTACAACACATACTTGCATGTTATGCGTACGTGTAACGTGTACTGCTATGTGTGGGATCCGACAATCTAGTTGTTTATCCTTGGCAGCCTCTCTTATGGGGAAATGTAGTTTAGTGCTTCCTTGAGCCATAGTAGTCCTGCTAGCCCAGCACTACTGCTCAGAACACTTGACTGGCCGGCATGTGTTCCACTTTGTTCCTATGTCTGTCCCTTCAGGGAAATGTCACGCGGTGACTTCCGGAGTCCTGCCTAGCCTGCTACAGCCCGGGTTCCCCGGAGTCCTGTTAGCCCAGTGCTACAGCCTGGATTCATATGCTGTTGACCGACATGCTCGATGTGATTCATGTATGCCTGTCCCCATAGGTTAGCACCGCTTTGGGTTCACGACTAGCCATGTCGGCCCGGGTTCTCTGTCATATGGATGCTAGCGATACTATCATATACGTGAGCCAAAAGGCGCAAACGGTCCCGGGCCATGGTAAGGCGACACCCGTGGGATACCATGCGTGAGGCCGCAAAGTGATATGAGGTGTTACAGGCTAGATCGGTGTGACTTAGAATCGGGGTCCCGACAGGCGCCGATGTCGACGCCGCCCGTGGCGATCGGCATCGACTCCTTCAGAGCCCTCGATGTGGACGTACAAGGGAAGCGGGAACCCCAGCGGTGGCCGCTCGCACCAGGGCCTCGACACCACCTGATGGGCCCCCTCGTCCCGGCCACGGAGGGCGAGCCGTTTCTTCGGCGGGAGCGGGTCTGGTTCCTCTCGGGGAGCCTTTCCCTTCTCTGCCGCCGAGAACCGGCGGATCGGAGCCATCGCAGCAAGACGGAGCAAGGACCGGGAAGAAGGAGAAGCAAGAAGGGATGGACTGGAAGGGCGCGCGCCGTTCCGTACTTATGGCCGGCGAAGGCCAACCGCCGACCTCCATGATCGCAGGTAATCATGACCCGCTTTGCATGCAGGGACTTGTCTAGTCCGTGCAGTTGCCGAGGCGCCGTGGGAAGTGGAGATGCCCACGTCCAATCAACCGCCACGCGGCGCCCAAGGCCACAGGCTGTTAGGGCCCGCGGTGCTTCGCCCTTGCCCTTTCGCCTCCCTGCACGGCCAAGTCCAGGCGCGCCTTGGGCCCGGGGGCTACTGTCGGCATTCTGGGAACGGGGGTCCCCAGACTTGCCTGCCTGCGGCGTGGCTCAAAAGGGGGCCCAGCACGACCCATCTTCATCAACACAGACCCAAGACCCTCGCGAGGGGCCAAGCCTCGCGGGGCGGACGACACGGAGCTTCCTCAGGCACGGCCTCATCAGGCTGGCTCGCGAGGAGGCAGAGAGATCAAGGCGGGGTACCTCATGAGGTGCCCGTGACGCAAGCCATGACGACCAAAGGCGCCAGGCGGGCGCCAGCCACGCAGTGTCCTCATTTCCTCTTTGGTGCAAAGGGAGCAAGCGCAGGTGAGAGCATCAAGCAAAGGCACCCGTTTCGGTGCAACGAGACCAAGACCAGTCCAACGGCAGGGAGGAAGTCATTGTGGAGCCCAAGCCAGCATCACCACCAGAGCCTTTGGCAGGCGAGGACCAACTTTAGTCAGGATAAGTGTACCAGATGTTCCCCTTCAAAATGGCCAATTGTTGGCGCCCTTCCCGCTCAATATTTGGGAAGAGGCCCGGGGCCTTTGCCTATAAATAGGACTAGCCACCCACAGGGTAGAGGAGAGATAGGAGATCGGATCGAAATCAGAGAGAGAATCGAGAAGAGAGAGAGAGAGAAGGGTGACTGAACTCCTCCTAGCAGTTCATCCCCTCAGCCAAGAACAGACCCTCGCGAGGCTGTTCTTCCTTGTATTTCTCATCATCATCAGCCCAAGAGGCAATCCGCCACCACCACACACTGGAGAAGGGTATTACACCACAACGGTGGCCCGAACCAGTATAAACCCTGTGTCTCTTGTGCTGTTCTTTCCATAGCTTAGATCCTTGTAACGCCCTCGATGCGGCTATGCCTCTAAGTCGTGCCTCGACACGTGGGAGATATAGCCGCATCGAGGGCGTTACAAGTTGGTAATCAGAGCCTTCCCCGACCTTAGGAGCCCCATTATTTGATCGTTTTTAGCAGCCGAGTTGAGTCTAGAAAAATGTTTTGAGTCATTTAGGAATTATATATCGGAGAGTTTAGGAATTCTTTTTTACTTCCCAGTCTCCTCATCGCTCTGGTAAGGCATCCTGACGTAGAGTTTTGACTCTTCTCTTCTCAAATTTCACTAAATTTTTTTTAGGATCACGGGGGTATCTTGGAATCGTTCCTATGGTTTTATGACGAGAACATTGTTCTTGGTGCCTCCTGTCTTTACGGGTTGTGGCAGTGTCCCGGGGTGTTGAGCTCCGAGGTGTTGTTGTCACAATTTTATCGTTGCAGTTCTGGAATACCTGAGTTTAGTACGCCGACATCGAAAATCTCTTTTATGCAGTTTGTTGGTGAGATAACCTCGACGCCACCCAGTACTAGGGCAGGAGTTCGGGAGTATCGCCATAACTTGTATAACGGATGCTTTTCGAAGGTTGAGGTAGATGGTTTCTGAAGTTTTTCTTGGTTATGTGTTGAAGGATGGATACAGCTGGATGTAGGATTTGCTAGATTTGGGTGAGATATTATGCTTCCCCTGTATCCCCAACACCTGATTGCATAACCGGAAAGGTTCGGGAGTTTCATAGGTGGGAATTCTTGTAGCTCTAGTTCTTCTTCCACGGATATTTGGTTTAAGATTGGGATTTCTTACCGAATATTCGTTCTTGATCCGTACCTTGTTGATTTATTTCTCTACCTAAATTCTAAGTGGCTTCTCAATTTATGGATATGTGACCATTTCAAGATGAATGCATTTGTTCATTTTGTTCGGATGTGAAGACTTTATGTTGCAATTTTCATTCCGTTGGATTCAGCTTCAATATTTATCTGTCAATGTGCTAACGGTGGTCACCCTCTTCAGGATGGCTCCTGCTAAGAGCACCAATCAGAATCAGAATCAGGATCCGCCGCCACCTCCTCCTCCTCCGGAGGCATGGCAAGCTGTGATGGCCACAACCAATGCAAACACACAGTTGATCATGCAAATTCTTCAAGAGTGCAATCTAGCGAACCAAGGCAACCAAGGCAACAATCAGAATCACTTTGCTACACTCAACCAGTTCCTTGCTAATGGGCAAAAGACTTTCAGCAATTGTGTTGAGGCAACTGATGTTGACGATTGGCTCATGGATCTGTGCAAGCATTTCGAGTGCAGTAACGTCAGGCCTGAGGACTTTGTCAAGTTCGCTTCCTTCCAACTCAAAGATCAAGCGGCAGAATGGTTCCAGCAGTACAAGGATTCTAGAGGTGGACGTGCGATTACCTGGGATGAATTCCGTCAAGATTTCAAAGCTCATCATATTCCTCAGAGCGTGGTTGAAAGCAAGCGTGAGGAATTCCGCAACCTGAAGCAAGGCTCTTTGTCTGTCTACGACTACAACAAGTTGTTTCAGAAGCTCGCCCGCTTTGCTAAGCAGGACGTCCCTGACGAGAAGAGCATGATATACCAGTTCAGGGGTGGTCTCAGAGAAGAAATCCAGCTAGCTCTTGTTCTCTTTGAGCCCTTGAGGTACGATGAGTTCTACAACATGTCATTGAAGCAAGAGGCCGCTCAACTGAGGTGTGATGCTTCCAAGAAGCGAGTCAGAGACACTACTCCTTCTTCCTCTACTCAAGTGGCCAAGCAGCAGAAGTATTGGCTTCCTCCTCCTCCGTTCCGTCAGCCGTATCAGAAGAGTAAAGGTGGCAGTGGATCTTCCCACCCACCCAACCCTGGCTTTCAGAACAAGACTTCGTCTCAAGCTCCAGGATCGAGTGCTCCGTATCACTGTCCGCTTTCAGAGGTCACATGCAACAAGTGCCAACAGAAGGGTCACTATGCCAACAAGTGTTTCAACCAGAGGCGTCTCCCTCCTCCTCCTCCTCCTGTGAGATTGGCAAGTACAGCTGTGGTCAAGCATAACCCCAAGTACGCCAAGGTCAATATGGTGAATGCAGCTCAGGCAGAGGACTCGTCAGATGTCATCATGGGTAACCTTCCTGTTAACGATATTCCTGCAATAGTTCTTTTTGACACTGGTGCATCGCATTGTTTCATGTCGAGACCTTTTGCATCTAAGCATGATTTTGTTACTCAAGTGTTGTCGAAACCATTGGCTATTGTCTCTCCGGCCCGTCAAATGACATCTCGAGTATGTGTTCCGGATGTTACAATCACTTTGGGTGACTATAAGTTCTTGTCTTCTCCAAATGTTCTTGGTGACTCGGACATTGATCTTATTCTCGGAATGGATTGGCTTTCTAAGCACAAGGCTCAGCTTGATTGTGCAGCCAGGCAGATTCAATTGACTCATTCGTCTGAGGATGTAATTTTCTTTGCCGCTCATGATGATACCATCCGTCTGTTTTCTCTCAATGAGAAGGGTGAACTGGATGCTATCTCGCAAATTCCAGTCGTTCGCGAATATCAAGACGTCTTTCCAGAAGAGCTTCCAGGAATGCCTCCGCACCGGCCAGTTGAATTCGTCATTGATCTTGAGCCTGGCACGGAACCTGTGTGCAAGCGTCCTTACAAGCTTGGACCTGAAGAGTTGAAGGAGCTGAAGAAGCAACTCGATGTTCAAGAAAGAATGGGTCTCATCTGGCCTAGTTCTTCCCCGTGGGGTTGTGGTGTTCTTTTTGTGAAGAAGAAGGATGGAACGGACTGACTTTGTGTTGATTACCGTCCATTGAACAAGAAGACCATCAAGAATAAGTACCCACTTCCCAACATCAACGAGCTGTTCGAACAACTCAAAGGTGCCCAAGTATTCTCCAAGCTTGATCTCCGTACGGATTATCATCAGATTCGAATCCGTGAGCAAGATATTCCCAAGACGGCTTTCAGGACAAGCTTTGGTTCATATGAATACACTGTCATGTCTTTTGGCCTCGTTAACGCTCCTCCGACTTTCTCTCGCATGATGAACTTCATCTTCAACGCCTACACCAATGACTTCGTTTTGGTCTATCTCGACGACATCCTGGTTTTCTCGAAGAACAAGGAAGATCATGCCAAGCACTTGCATTTGGTACTCGATAAGCTCAGGGAACACAAGTTCTACGCCAAGTTCTCCAAGTGTGAATTTTGGCTCGATGAGGTTCTTTATCTTGGTCATATCATCTCTGCCAAGGGCATTGCGGTGAATCCTGAGAAGGTGTCTGCAATTGTGAATTGGGAACCACCTCAGAACATGAAGCAACTCCGTAGCTTCCTCGGTCTCGCAAGCTACTGCCGAAGATTCGTTGAAAACTTTTCTAAGATCGCGAAGCCTCTCTCAAATCTTCTCCAGAAGCACGTCAAGTACGTTTGGTCTCCGGAGTGTGACATTGCTTTCAACACTTTGAAAGAAAAATTGGTCACTGCTCCAGTTCTGACTCCGCCTGATGAATCCAAGCCGTACGAGGTCTTTTGCGATGCCTCTCTCCAAGGTCTTGGCGCAGTGTTGATGCAAGAGAAGAAAGTTGTGGCCTATACCTCTCGCCAGTTGAAGCCCAACGAGAAGAACTACCCCACTCATGATCTCGAGTTGGCGGCAGTTGTGCATGCTCTTTTGACTTGGAGACATCTCTTATTGGGAAGAAAAGTGGACATCTTCACTGACCACAAGAGTCTCAAGTACATCTTCACTCAGCCTAATCTCAACCTCAGGCAGACTCGATGGGTCGAAATGATTCAAGAGTATAATTCGAGTATCGAGTATACTCCAGGCAAGGCCAATGTGATTGCTGACGCATTGGGCAGGAAGGCTTATTGCAACAGCCTAATTCTCAAGCATTATCAACCCGAGCTTTGTGAAGCTTTCCGCAAACTTAATCTGCAAGTTGTTCCTCAAGGTTTCCTTGCCAACCTTCAAGTCTCTCCTACCTTGGAAGACCAGATTCGCCAAGCTCAGCTTCTCGATGCTATGGTGAAAAAGGTGAAGATTGGGATTGCCAAGAGTTAACCCAAGTACAATTGCTACCGCCTTGATGACAAGGATACTCTCTTCTTCGAGGATCGTATTGTTGTGCCCAAAGGTGACCTTCGCAAACTGATCATGAACGAGGCTGACAATTCTCTCCTCTCCATCCACCCTGGGAGCACGAAGATGTATCAGGACCTTAAGCAGGCTTATTGGTGGACTCGAATGAAGCACGAGATTGCTCAATTCATGAATGAATGTGATGTCTACAGAAGAGTGAAGGCAGAACACCAAAGGCTACCAGGTCTCCTCCAACCTCTTGCCATTCCAGAATGGAAGTTTGATCACATTGAAATGGACTTTGTGACTGGGTTTCCAAAGTCCAAGCGTGGCAATGATGCTATATTCGTTGTCATTGACAAACTCACCAAAGTGGCTCATTTTCTACCTATCAAAGAGTCGATCACTGCAGCTCAATTGGCGGAACTCTATACCTCTCAGATTGTCTCTCTGCACGGTATTCCTCAAGTGATCTCTTCAGACCGTGGCAGCATCTTTACCTCGAAGTTTTGGGATTCTTTCCAGAAGGCCATGGGCACCAACATCCGCTTCAGCACAGCTTTCCATCCTGAAACAAGCGGTCAAGTCGAGCGTGTCAACCAGATTCTTGAAGATATGCTCAGGGCTTGTGTGATCTCCTTCGGCATGAAGTGGGAGGATTGTCTTCCTTATGCTGAATTCTCCTACAACAACAGTTTTCAAGCAAGTTCGGGCAAGGCCCCATTTGAAATGCTGTATGGCAGGAAGTGTCGTACCCCTCTCAACTGGTCTGAAACCGGTGAACATCAGCTTCTGGGTAATGACTTAATCACAGAGGCAGAGGAAATGTGCAAAGTCATTCGAGATAACCTCAAAGCAGCCCAATCCCGCCAGAAGAGCTACTATGATAGTAAGCACCGTGATTTGGCTTTCGAGATCGGAGATCATGTTTACCTCCGTGTCTCTCCAATGAAAGGTACTCGTCGCTTCGGTATCAAAGGGAAGCTTGCCCCTAGATACGTGGGACCTTTCAAGATCGTTAGCAAGAGAGGCGATCTCGCATATCAACTCGAGCTTCCTTCAAACTTTGCAAATGTTCATGACGTGTTCCATGTCTCTCAGCTTCGAAAGTGCTTCAAGACTCCTGACCGCACTATCAACTTCGAGGACATTGAGCTCCAAGAAGATCTCTCTTACCGTGAGCACCCCGTTGCTATTCTTGAAGAGACTGAACGCAAGACTCGCAACAAGTCAATCAAATTCCTCAAAGTCAAGTGGTCACACCATTCCGACCGTGAAGCTACCTGGGAACGCGAGGATCACCTCCGTTCTGAATACCCGGCGTTCTTTCAGTCCTAGATCTCGGGACGAGATCCTTTCGTAGTGGTGGAGTGTTGTAACCACCCGGATATGATTTACCCAATATGTACTCCAACTCTTGCCGTTTCCGGCGTTAAGTTATTTTATTTTCTCGGGTTCGGGTTTTTGTCTCCGTGTGTTGTTATCGTTGTCATGCATCTCATATCATGTCATCATGTGCATTGCATTTGCATACGTGTTCATCTCATGCATTCGAGCATTTTCCCCGTTGTCCGTTTTGCATTCCGGCGCTTCGTTCTCCTCCGGTGGTCATTTCTACCTTTCTTTCGTGTGTGGGGATTAAACATTTCCGGATTGGACCGAGACTTGCCAAGCGGCCTTGGTTTACTACCGGTAGACCGCTTGTCAAGTTTCGTACCATTTGGACTTCGTTTGATGCTCCAACGGTTAACCGAGGGACCGAAAAGGCCTCGTGTGTGTTGCAGCCCAAAACCCCTCCAAGTTGGCCCAAAACCCACCAAAACCCTCTCCATCATCTAGAGCGTTCGATCACGATCGCGTGGCCGAAAGCCGCACCTCATTTGGACTCTCCTAGCTCCCCCTATGCCTATATATAGGTCTCTCCCTGAAATTCCAGGTCTTCTCCCCCCGAAATCCTAAACTCCGCGCTCCGCTGACCGGACATGTCCGTTTCCGGCCGGACGAAGCCGCCGCCACCGTCCGCACCAACCGGCGCTTGACACCTGTCTTGCGGGTCCCCAGTTCGCCGCCGGCCCGCCCGGGCCCAAGGCCGGCCCCCTCCTCCCCCGACCGGGCCCAAGCCGTCGCGCCCCGCCCGCCGCTTCCTTCTCCAACTACGGCGGCCGAGCCACCTCGCCGTCCGACGCCTCCGCCATCGCGGCCATCGCCGGAGCAACGCGCCGCCAGCACCCGGCGTCTCCTCCGCGACCCCCTCGTCGCCCCCTCGCCGCCTGGCGACGGATCCGGCCGCCCCGCCGCCGGACCTCGCCGCCCCGACCCGGATCCTGCTGTCCCCGCGCCCTTACACCTCGCTGGAGCTACAGTTCATCGCCGGAGACCTCGGTTCGCGCGCTGGGGACAAACCCTAGATCTGGACTCGATTGACTTTCCACCTCTCCCCTTATTTTTTTGGCATTGTTCATCATGTCGTAACTCCTCATCTGTAGCTCCGTTTTGGGCATATAGCATATCAAAATATTCATCTCAGAGAGTACGTCATTTAATCTCATTGCATCATTTTCATTTGAGCTCATCTTGATGCCCAAAATGCTGTTAGAAGAATGCTATTTGAGATAATTGTCAGATCTACTGCTCCAATTAGATATTTGTCATTTTTTCCATGATTATTGTGTGCATGATATGCCCCTGAGCTCTTCATGAGTTTTGTTATATGTTTTGCCATATATCCAGAGGTGCAACCCATGTATTTTTGTGATGTGTGTGGTGACTAGCACAAGCCTGCAAAGTGGTGCATTCGTTAATGCTGATTTCAGGGACTTAGCATTTCCACTAAGTCCTTGAGCTGTTTATCTCAATATGCCATATGTTCATGTTGTTTCCTAGTGATCCGTGCCTCTTTTGAGGATGATCAGTAAGGATGATTTGTTAATCTTGTAGTGCTCTATCCATCCATGTCTTTGTTTGCAATTATGGAGCACCCTAGCTTGAGTCAATCGAGCTCTACTTTTGTCATTTCGTGAATCTGGGCAGATTGTCTACTTGTTAGCGATTTTGCCGAGGATGTTGTAGTTGATCCGTGCATGCTACACTATTGTTCTTCCATGTCTAGCTTGTATTTTGTGTATTCTTGATGGATGTATGATTAGATTGTCATGACATGCTCTGTAGTGAGTGCATCGAGCTTGTAAACATGCCTACTTGATATCTGTTTCAGCATACTCCAGTTTTCACTAAGTCTGAGAACTGATTATGTTTCTGCCATGTTCACATGCTTGCAAATGTATTTTCTGATCCCTTTTGGCTCAAGGTCACTAAGGGACTTTTGTTAAGCTCTTTGAGTAGCTCCATGCCATGCTTTACTTTGTCATGTTCAGCACCTGTAGCATATTGTTTTCATGCTCCAAAGAGTGCTACCTGATCTAAAATTCCAGACAAGTGTTAATTTCACTAAGTCTGAGATCTGTTTACCAAATGCATTTTTGCCATGCTTGTTTGAACCTGTTAATGGATGAATTGGCCGTAGCTCAGTGCTAGTCTTTTATTAAAAATCTTGAATGGATCCCTGCCATGTATTTTGATGCCATGTTTGAGTGTTGTGGCATGTTCATCTTGTTGCATTTAGATGGCTACTTGCTGCAAATCGCAGAATGTGGCCATATTTGAATTGATTGCCATTTCCAAACCGTAACTCCGATTCCGGCGTTCTTTATATCGTTTTCAAGCGATTTCATCTCATCTTTCCAGTGGAACACTTGGATTTCCATGTTGAGGCCAGGTTCATGCATTCCTTGTCAAATCTTGCATATGCATCACATATTGCATCCCGCATAGCATACCATGTTTGCATCATATTGTCTGGGCCTTGCACGTGGTTGATTGTGTCTTTGTTGCTTGTTTGTCTTGTTTGGGTAGAGCCGGGAGACGAGTTCGCTAACGAGGAGCCCGTTGAGTTTGCTTTCGAGGATCCAGTCAACTCTGACAACTTTGCAGGCAAGATGATCATACCCTCGAAATCACTACTATCTTTGCTTTGCTAGATGCTCGCTCTTTTGCTATGCCTATGCTACGATGCCTACCACTTGCTTATCATGCCTCCCAAATTGCCATGTCAAACCTCTAACCCACCATGTCCTAGCAAACCGTTGATTGGCTATGTTACCGCTTTGCTCAGCCCCTCTTATAGCGTTGCTAGTTGCAGGTGAAGATTGGAGACCGTTCCTTGTTGGAACATTATTTACTTGTTGGGATATCATTATATTATCTTGTTATCTTAATGCATCTATATACTTGGTAAAGGGTGGAAGGCTCGGCCTCTCGCCTAGTGTTTTGTTCCACTCTTGCCGCCCTAGTTTCCGTCATATCGGTGTTATGTTCCCGGATTTTGCATTCCTTACGCGGTTGGGTGATAATGGGAACCCCTTGATAGTTCGCCTTGATTAAAGCTTTTCCAGCAATGCCCAACCTTGGTTTTACCATTTGCCACCTAGCCTCTTTTTCCCTTGGGTTTCCGGAGCCCGAGGGTCATCTTATTTAAACCCCCTGGGCCAGTGCTCCTCTGAGTGTTGGTCCAACCTAGAGCCCCTTGCAGCACCACCTCGAGGAAACTCGAGGGCTGGTTTTAGTTGTACGGATTGCTTATCCGATTGTGCCCTGAGAACGAGATATGTACAGCTCCTATCGGGATTTGTCGGCACATTCGGGCGGTGTTGCTGGATTTGTTTTAACTTGTCAAAGTGTCTTGTAGAACCGGGATACCGAGTCTGATCGGAACGTCTCGGGAGAAGGTCTATTCCTTCGTTGACCGTGAGAGCTTGTCATGGGCTAAGTTGGGACTCCCCTGTAGGGATTTGAACTTTCGAAAGCCGTGCCCGCGGTTATGGGCAGATGGGAATTTGTTAATGTCCGGTTGTAGATAACTTGAACCTTAACTTAATTAAAATGAATCAACTGTGTGAGTTGCCGTGATGGTCTCTTCTCGGCGGAGTCCGGGAAGTGAACACGGTGTTGGAGTAATGCTTGCGCAGGTTGTTCTCTAGTTTCTCGCTCGCGCTTTGCCTTCTCTTCTCGCTCTCTTTTGCGAATAGGTTAGCCACCATATATGCTAGTCGCTTGCTGTAGCTCCACATATTTACCTTGCCTTTCCTACGAGCTTAAATAGTCTTGATCGCGAGGGTGCGAGATTGCTGACTCCCTGTGGCTCACAGATTACTTCCAAACCAGATGCAGGGCCTGATGATTCCGTTCCAGATGACGTGCTTGAGCTCAAGTGGGAGTTCGACGAGGACTCACGCCGATACTACGTGTCTTTCCCTGATGATCAGTAGTGGTGCCCAGTTGGGGTGATCGGGACCGTGTCGCATGTTGGGTTATCTTTTATTTTGGCGCCGTAGTCGGGTCATGAGTGTTTGAATGTTGTAATGCTATTTATGTACTTTGTTTGATGTGGCGAGTGTAAGCCAACTATGTATCTCCCTTTTTATTATCTCTATTACATGGGATGTTGTGATGATTGCCTAACTTGCGACATTGCTTTCAATGCGGTTATGCCTCTAAGTCGTGCCTCGACACGTGGGAGATATAGCCGCATCGAGGGCGTTACAATCTTAGCGAGGCGGAGGGGTGAAGGTAGGTAGAAGGCGAAATCTCCGCGCACCCCAGTGTTCGAACCTCAAGGGTCTACCAGAACCCGAAATCCGACAGGTCGGTGAGGTGCAGCAAGAGCTTCAGGCTCTCATGAAAAAACATAAGAGTTTGGAGCTCGACTCGAAGACGCGAGCGTCCGAGCTTGCTGCGGCCCTTAAAACTGCCAAATCAGCCAAGGCCGAAGCCCAGAAGGCCCTCCAGGAATTAGATGCGGTGAAAAAGATAGCGGCGGGTAAGGCATTCTCTATGCAAAGCAGACATATAAAAGTAAACTACTTGTTACTTACCCGAATCCGGAGCTCTCCAGGGGCATTCGCAGATCTTCCCCGCAGCGTATCCGATGCCGCCGCATTCTACCGAGCCGAGGAAGGCAGCTCGACGGAGAAGGTGTTCTGGTCTCAGTACGCTGAGGCCGGACACCCTGTGCCCTTGAGCGACCAGCTGAAGCAGCTGGTCGAGCTCCACAAGTCGGCCGAACAGGCCCTAAAGGGCTTCATAGTTCGGCTGTGGCCTAGAGAGGCCCTGCCTGGGAGCTACTTTGGACTGGTGCGGCGGCTGGTGGAGGCTTGTCCAAGGCTCGAGGTCATCAAGCGCTCCGTCTGCACCGAAGGTGCCCGTAGGGCCCTTGCCCGTGCAAAGGTGCACTGGGGTAAGCTGGACGGTGAGAAGCTTGTGAGGGACGGGCCGCCGCTGGGGATGGAGCATCGCAAGCCTGAGAACTATTACAAGGATGTTCTGGCCGGTGCCCGCCTTATGGCGGATGAATGCACCAAGGATGTAATTTTTGAATGAACTCGCTCGTGTTATCCTGTGCACTGAAAACTTGTTCATATGCGCTAAGCAATGCTTGAATTTAAAATATTACTTTCTGTGCGGCCGTTTATCAAAAAATTGAGAGATGGCCAATCGTCGGCTTCTGCCCCCATGCCACTAGTGCTGGGGTGTTCGGGATAAACCTGAGCACACTTTTTCCCATGATTGGGTCCATCGAGGGAGGCGCTCAGCACAACGAACAAGGCAATCGGATTATAATGCTTGAACACTCTCACTTAGCCATAGAACTCTATAATTTTAAATTTCGGCGAAGCCCCTAGTATTCAGAAGACCGAGTTCGGGGCACTATCCACGCCTTGGCCGGACAAAGCCGGTTCCTCGCTCGAAGCGGCATAAGTCTTTAAGGACTCGAAAAACCTCTCGAACAGCGACCGGTCTCTCGCCTCATCATGACAGTCAGTTTTAGCTTTCTCTACTGAGGTGCTCAGCCCAGCTCGACTAGGGCACAATCGCAATAGTTCTCCTAGTGCTACCTTAGCCGATATAGCGGAACGTAAGGCACCAAAACATAGGAGCTGGGCAGTCCCAACTATTGACCCAAATCATGATTCGGAGCCGATGCATATAGTGCTATAAGTTCGGGGTGCCGCACTTGTGAAAGTGTATGGACTTCTCACGCCATATTGATGGGTACTGAAGCCCCTGGCGTATTTTTGCCGTATCGCAGTGTATGGATGCAACATGTTATTGATAAACATATATAAAAAGAGGATCATGCAAAAAATAGACAAAAAGCTATGCATTGTTTATAGAAAGGCTGCTATGAAAGCGGAACGATACAAATAGTGCGATAAGCAAAAGAAATTGGACTATTTAACATGTCCTGGCCAGGGGCAGGCCGCAGAATTGTATTAAAAAACAGGTATACTCCTCGCAATAGAGACCACCTGGGAGTTCCATAATGCGGCGTGGCTTGTCTGCTTTCCTGGATCTTGCATCGTTTGTGCGGCAGTTGAATTGCCGAACGGGTCATCCGAAGTATGGAGTCCTGAGAGTAAGAGAAAAAAAGAAAGAAAAGGAATCCGGTAGCCCCTGGTG
This sequence comes from Triticum urartu, assembly GCF_056163025.1. Lineage (NCBI taxonomy): Eukaryota > Viridiplantae > Streptophyta > Magnoliopsida > Poales > Poaceae > Triticum > Triticum urartu. The sequence goes on along the minus strand of NC_141876.1, from coordinate 459,807,024 downwards.
CGGTTTAAGCCGTATTTCGGGCGTGCCGTGATAGTGCCCCTTCCCCTATGCCCATGGTATTTCAAGAGCGTAGTTATGTACGCGAAGCACTGGTGTCGCTATATCGTGAGGGCTAGGGTTGGGGCTGCATTGCTACGCTAGCTCAGAACGTGCCAGGCGGTCTTGTTGTAGGGTACTCCGGGCGCGCTTGACAGTGTCTGGCTTTTTGAAGGCCGAACTGGAGAACTACCTAGAGAGGCTGCCTTGTACTTCTGCTACGAGCGCTGCCGTGTGCTCCTCCATTCGGAGGGAGCGTTCAATGTTCCCATTGACCGTGATTACTCCTCTAGGGCCTGGCATCTTGAGCTTGAGGTATGCATAGTGCGGTACCACGTTGAATTTTGCAAATGCGGTTCGCCCGAGCAGTGTGTGATAGCCACTGCGGAACGGGACTATGTCGAAGATTAACTCCTCACTTCGGAAGTTATCCGGAGATCCGAAGACCACTTCCAGTGTGATTGAGCCTGTACAGTTGGCTTCTACACCTCGTATGATGCCTTTAAAGGTCGTTTTGGTGGGCTTGATCCTCGAGGGATCTATGCCCATTTTTCGCACTGTATCCTGGTAAAGCAGGTTCAGGCTGCTGCCGCCGTCCATGAGGACTCTTGTGAGATGAAATCTGTCAATGATTGGGTCTAGAACCAATGCGGCGAAGCCGCTGTGGCGGATGCTAGTGGGGTGGTCCCTTCGATCAAAGGTGATGGGGCAGGAGGACCATGGGTTGAACTTTGGGGCGACTGGCTCCATCGCATATACGTCCCGTAACGCACGCTTCCGCTCCCTCTTGGGGATGTGGGTTGCGTATATCATGTTCACCGTCCGCACTTGCGGGGGAAATCCCTTCTATCCACCATTGTTTGGCGGCCTGGGCTCCTCCTCGTTGTCGCTATACAACCCCTTGTCTTTGTTTTCAGCTCTTAACTTGCCTGCCTGCTTGAACACCCAACAATCCCTGTTGGTGTGATTGGCTGGCTTTTAGGGGGTGCCATGTATCTGGCACAAGCGGTCGAGTGTTCGGTCCAAACTGGACGGGCCCTGAGTATTTCTTTTGAATGGCTTTTTCCGTTGACCGGATTTGTAGCCTCGGAATCTGGCATTAACTGCCGTATCCTCGTTGCTATCGCTGTTAACGCGGCGCTTTTGTTTGTTCCGACGCGACCTGTCGCTTTTGTCCTTGGTATTCGAATTACCAGGGTTCTTGGTTAAATTGTTGATGCGAGCTAGCCAGCTGTCTTCTCCCGCGCAAAAGTGGGTCATGAGTGTCGTGAGGGCTGCCATAGATTTCGGCTTTTCCTGTCCCAGGTGCCGGGCAAGCCACTCGTCACGAATATTATGCTTGAAGGCCGCTAAGGCCTCTGCGTCCGGACAGTCGACTATCTAGTTTTTCTTTGTTAGGAACCGTGTCCAAAATTGCCTGGCCGATTCCTTTGGCTGCTGAATTATGTGGCTTAGGTCATCGGCGTCCGGTGGTCTCACATAAGTGCCCTGGAAGTTGTCAAGGAATGCGGCTTCCAGGTCCGCCCAAGAACCGATTGAGTCTACTGGCAAGCTGTTAAGCCGATGCCGGGCCGGTCCCTTAAATTTGAGTGGGAGGTATTTGATGGCGTGTAGATCATCACCGCGGGCCATGTGGATATGAAGGAGATAATCCTCGATCCATACCGCATGATCTGTTGTGCCATCGTACGATTCGATGTTTACGGGTTTGAAGCCCTCAGGGATTTTATGATCCATTACTTCATCTGTGAAGCATAGTGGGTGTGCAGCGCCTCTGTATTGGGCTATATCACGACGCAGCTCAAAGGAGCTTTTTCTTTTAAGTTCGGCCCGGCCGAATTTATTGCATCCGGAGTGACGATCACCGTCACGTGTCGTGGGGCACCTGCGCGATCCGTAAATCGATCTTGTTTGCCTTGCCTTGTCCTCCAGTATGTCGCGCAGGTCGGGCGCATTTTCCCATGCCTTAGTATGCTTGACGCGGCATCGGGGCATGGCTTGAGTGGAGGGCCAAGAGGCTTCTCTGTCGCGGCCACGAGGTGGCCGGTCGGCCATGTCATGTGCTGGTGATGTAGGTGCTTCCTCCTCTAGTCGGGGTAGCAGCCTGCGCTTTGGGTAACTCTTGGAGGGGCGTTCGAGTTCATACTCTTCGGCCGCAAGGACTTCAGTCCATCTGTCAGCTAGCAAATCCTGATCCGCTCTAAGTTGTTGCTACTTTTTCTTGAGGCTGCTTGCCGTGGCCATAAGCCTGCGTTTAAAACGCTCTTGTTCGGCGAGATCCTCTGGCACGATGAACTCGTCGTCGTCGAGGCTTGCCTCGTCTTCGGAGGGGGGCGTATAATTATCGTCCTCAACCTCTTGGTCCGCCGCCCTCTCGTGAGGGCTGGCTTCTCTGTCCTCCTGTGCTGAATCTTGCTGGAGGGGGTGTTCTTCGGCGCTATCCGGAGTAGTATTATCTCCCGTGCCAGAATCACCATTTTTGCTTTGGCGGGATTTAGAGCGGCGCCGCTGACGCCGGCGCTTGGGCTGTTTCTTAGAGGTATCATCCCCCGCTGTTCCATCGCTGTCTCCATCCTTTGGAGTGTCCACCATATATATGTCATATGACGAGGTGGCCTTCCAGCGCCCTATAGGTGCTGGTTCTTGTTCGTCTCCTGCATCGTCGTCCATGCCGTTGATGTCTTCGGAGTCGAAGTCAAGCATGTCGGTTAAGTCGTCGACAGTGGCTACGAAGTGGGTGGTGGGTGGGTTTTGAATTTCTTTATCGTCCGTATCCCAACCTTGCTGACCGTAGTCCGGCCAGGGCTCTCCTGATAAAGAGAGAGACTTTAGAGAATTCAGGATGTCGCCGAAGGGCGAGTGCTAAAAGATGTCCGCGGTGGTGAACTCCATTATCGGCGCCCAATCGGATTCGATCGGCAGGGGCGCGGGGGGCTCGGAGTTCGGAGAGGAATCCGGCTCCTCGGAGTCACGGGCCATGCGGAGTGCGGGGCTGGAGTTCGGCTCGATCGCCTCTGAGATCGCAGCCCGTGAGGTAGCGTCCAACCGCTGATCCTCGATCGGCGCAGTAGGCTCCGAATCAATGGTCGAAACCGATGCGTGTGCGGCCTCCAAGGCACTGTTCGGCGGCAGAGCTATATCATGCCCATCGAGACAGTGCGGCGCGCTTGGCTGTGGCTCGAATCCGTCGAAGATCAAGTCCCCGCAGATGTCAGCCGTGTAGTTTAGGCTTCCAAACCTGACCTGATGGCCAGGGGCATAGCTTTCGATCTGCTCAAGGTGGCCAAGCGAATTGGCCCGCAGTGCGAAGCCGCCGAAGACGAAGATCTGTTCGGGGAGAAAAGTCTCACACTGGACTGCATCGTTGTCGATGATCGAAGGAGCCATCGGGCCTAAAAGCGACGACACAGAGGAACTATCAATGAAAGCACCAATGTCGGTGTCAAAACCGGCGGATCTCGGGTAGGGGGTCCGAACTGTGCGTCTAGGCTGGATGGTAACAGGAGGCAAGGAACACGATGTTTTACCCAGGTTCGGGCCCTCTTGATGGAGGTAAAACCCTACGTCCTGCTTGATTAATATTGATGATATGGGTAGTACAAGAATAGATCTACCACAAGATCAAGGAGGCTAAACCCTAAAAGCTAGCCTATGGTATGATTGTTGTATGATGAAGTTGTCCTACGGACTAAAACCCTCCGGTTTATATAGACACCGGAGAGGGTTAGGGTTACACAAAGTCGGTTACAATGGTAGGAGATCTTGAATATCCGCATCGCCAAGCTTGCCTTCCACGCCAAGGAAAGTCCCATCCGGACATAGGACGAAGTCTTCAATCTTGTATCTTCATAGTCCTGGAGTCCGGCTGAAGGTATAGTCCGGCTACCCGAACACCCCCTAATCCAGGACTCCCTCAAGAACCTTGCCTTGTGCGGTACTCTTGGAGTGCAGCCAAGTGAAGGGTCAAGTAATGGATGGAGACCTCCCGCCATCACCGAGGAGTTCGACTATCCTTCTGAAGAAGAGATTGCCCCGAACCCAAAGGCAGACTTCCAGAGGACCTTCCTACCGCGCCTTGGCCTTGTTCGTGCATGGCTCAATGGTGTAGAGGGGGATGCCAAGACGAGCTCATCGACGTCGCAAGAAGTTGCAAGATCCAGGGCCACGTGTCTTCCTGTGACAACAGGGAAAGGCTCATTAGGTGCAGGGAGAACTTCACAAAATGAAGATATATACAAGCGTCACTACACCGACATTACATCAAGGCTTCCGCAAGACCTTGAAGGACGACAAGAAGTTGCAAACCGGCCAGGGGCCAACACAAGATTAAAATCCATCGCCCGTCAAGGCATGACGGATGGGTTTCCCAGAGATGGAGAACGCCAAGATAACCTTGATGATGATGAAGGCTTCTCTGACTCATCTTCCTCGCCATCGTTGGAGAGCCGCCCGCACTCCCATAGTTACCATGAACTAGCCTCATCGGTTTTGTCAGATTACGAGGGAGGCGATGAAGACCTCCACACCGCACTCGTTAGCATGGTGAATCATGGTGATAGCCTTGTGGATCAAGATCCTGCTGCCAAGCCACCCGTTGATGGCACCCAGGGCCCAAGTGCTGTAAACAAAGTAGCACCACAAGAAGTTTCTCTAGAAGAAGAAGTCTGAAGCCAGCGCTAGACGATTGACCAGTTGGCATCAAAGCTTGACCAGTTCATTGAGCTCATGATGAACAACCAAGGCGTTCCTCCACAAGGCGTGCTGCAGTGAGTGGTGGATCCACAAGAGGAGGAACTCCAGGTGGGCCCTCCTGCTAGGGTGCCCTTAAATGATGTGCCTCAACATGACCCCAACACACAAGCTCGGCCTTGGGTTAGCCCTGCTGGTTGTGCCAACACAGTACCACGCGCGGTTATGCTGAAGGACTACCACGACATGGTCGGGGATATGGTGGACAAGAAGTTGAAACAAATGGCGATAGATCAAGCCCCTCGTACCTCCGAGAGTGAGTTGGAGAAGCCTTACGAGGCGTGGCATGACATGATGGCATATCCCGTACCCACCAAAGTTCCGTCAATTTGATGGAACCGGTGATGCAAGGGAGCACTTGGCGTACTTCGAGGTGGCATGCAGCGACACAGCAAACAGCCCGTCACTTCTCCTTCGCCAATTTTCAGGGTCATTAACCGGGCCCGCCTTCCATTGGTACAGCCGTCTACCGGTTGGGTCCATTGGGAGTTGGGCGGCCATGAAAGAGGTTTTCAAGAAGCACTTTGTTGCCATGAAGGACTTCTCGATTGTCGAGCTGGCACAAGTCCGACAACGACGAGATGAGTCCATTGATGACTACATCATCCGCTTCCACAATAGTTATGTGCGTCTCGCCAGGGAGATGCACTTCGAGGATGCCATTGAGATGTGCGTCCATGGGATGCAGCAACATTGGTCACTTGAAGTCTCTCGGTGTGAGCCTAGAACTTTTAGTGCCCTCAGCACGGCGGTAGCGGCCATGAAACTTGAGTTTGAGAAATCACCGCAGATAATGGAGCTCTATAAGAATGCCAGTGCATTTGATCCCGCCAAGCGCTTCGCCTCGACGTCCAAGCAAATCAACAACGGTAGCAGGGCGAAGGCACCAGCTGAAACGAACACCACAAAGGTCTTCTCGTCTGCACCGCAAGGCCATGTGGCCATCTTGGGTGCAAGAGGCGAACAAGCTGGAGGGAGGCAACGCCCGTCGATGCAGGAGTTCCTCAAGAAGCAGTATTTCTTCCGTTGGGAGCTCATCAAGGACATGTTCGACCAGTTGATGGAAAATCGAGCCTTGAGCTTACCAGAGCCTCAGAGGCCTGATCAGGTGAGGATGACAGATAATCCTTTATTTTGCCCATATCACAGGTATGTGGGACATGTCATTGAAGATTGTGTCATGTTCAAAGAGTGGCTCCAAAGAGCCATTAATGAGAGGAGGATCAACCTCGACCCAGAAGCTATCAACCCAGATTACCATGCAGTAAACATGGTGAGCATGAAGTTACCATCTCCGCCAAGTGAAGACACGAAGCTCGAAGAAACATGGGTGCCACTGTCCCAAGTTGAAGACCAGCTATCCAACCTCATCCTCTCCAAGACGCCGCTATCTCCCTTTCGGCCATAGGTGACCCCAACCATTCCCGGGGAGGAGCCTTGGAGGATGGTGCACCGAAGACCGTACACAAGGAGGCTTCCACCCCGACATCCTCGCTCGGCTTTGCCAGAACGAACCCCCCCAAGAATTCTAAGGCAGTTTGATCCAAGTCAACGTCGGCCTCCATCAAGATTTGTCTCTATGTCAGAGGGAGACGAGCCTTTTCCTCGACGGGGGCATGTGCTACCAACCTTGGCGCAGTTCTTGCCACCTGGCTGGGGGCAAGCACCAGCAAAGGAGGGGGAGAAAGTTCAAGAAGGAGCCAGCTCATCCCAATCACCAAGCATAGAGAATTGCAACGTCATCTATGACTACAACGACACCCCTTCCGAAGACTTGTTTACTCCTGAAGAGCAAGCTGTCCTCCACGCCGAAGAGGCGACAAAGGAAGTGCCATTGGAAGAGGTGACCATGAACCTGCATGGGGGCAAAGTCCTACCTGAACCACTAAAGATCAAGCCAACAAGGGTGCAGAAGCCAACTGCCCCAGAGGAGGTGCCTGTGCAGGAGGAGGAATCTGAACACCAAGGCCAAGAGAAGATGAAGGCACGTGACGTCGACTACAACATCATCACCCACCTCAAGCGGATCCCTGCACTTTTGAGTGTGCACGGTGCGCTCATGATGGTGCCCGACCTTCGCGAAGCCCTTATCAAGGCGCTCCAAGTTCCGGAACTCTACGAGGTGTCCATGGCGAAACACCGTCTTTGCTCCAGCCCCTTGTTCGTGAACGAGATCACGTTCGACGAGGATGATAAGCTCATAGATGATGGTGACCACAACCGGCCATTGTATGTGGAAGGTAATATTAGTGTTGCACATCTTTGCAGGATCCTCATGGACCCAGGGTCTGCCGTGAACATTCTCCCTCTTCGGAGTTTGACGCGGGTAGGTTTTACGGTGGACGACTTGGAGGCTACTGACGTGATGATCTGCGGCTTCGACAACCAAGGGAAGCCTATGCTAGGTGCCATTACATCAAAGATCCAGATGTCAACTTTTAGCTTCAAGGTGCGGTTCTTCGTCATTGAGGCGAATACCTCCTACTCCGCCCTTCTAGGAAGACCGTGGATCCACAAGTACCGTGTCATTCCATCCACCCTCCATCAATGCTTGAAGTTCCTCGACACCAGCGGTACACAAAAGCGCATCATCGGCAACATATCTCCTTATACTATGTAGGAGTCTCTCCATGCAGATGCGAAGTACTATTTCCCCATTGTAGACAGTGACCAGCAGTTGGGGCGCACAACACCTCCGGTGGATCTTTTGACCAAACCAGGTTTTGGGCCAGTAGCCGAGATGAAGCTCCCCATCATGCCGATCTCACCTGCCGATGCAAAGGGCTCCTCCCCTCGGACCTACAGGGGCCAAGTCCATAGGAGGCCATCTTCATCTGTGCAGTACGACTATAGCCCCTCTTCTCAATTGCAGGTAGGGAGCTCTACTTCGACATCATGTGGAACATGATCTTCTATGCCTGGTCCAGTGGCCCCATTACTGTTGAAGGCAAGATTCCCGACGTCAACACCAATCACGCTGAGGTCGGCCATGACAATTTCTCAAGAGGCTACCACTTCTTCATCAACTTTGGCGCGCCGAGAGCCCATTTGTTTAACACTTGGAAGCTCTGCAGGTGCCCAGGAAGGCTCCAGGACGCTAACAGGCGGCAATGATGCGCGACCACCCATCACGCTACGGGCACGCAACCCCCGAAGGGAAGAGCCTGCGCCCGTACCAATTGCCGATAGAAGAAGAATAAAAGAAGTGGAGGAAGTCGCAAGGGGAGCTCAAGGCGTACAACCCCCGTCGCTCTATATCTTAGTGACTTCCCCATTGGAGGTTTGGGCAATCCCCAGTTTGTCCGGATCTAGAGTCCAGACCATTTTCTACAAAGTCCCGCAGGTAAAATCCCCAAACTTGCAGTGACCCAGAGGAGGTACTACCGACAATGAAGGCGGAGCCCAAGATGGTTCGTTTGTTGGAGAAGGCCGGGATCACTGTTGGGCGGAACAACAGGATGCCTTCACCACCCGCCATATGCGAGGAATGGTGGAGACAAGTGGAAGACCTCATCAAGCAAAAAGGCAAAGCTCAACCAAACTTTGGGCTTGGCTACAACAACCCCGACACCCCCGGCAATGAGGCGAAGCTCAGTTCCATGCAAGCACCACGAGAACTAGAAGATAGAAGGCGACCGATGCTAGAAGGAGACTTCTACAACAATGACATGCCTTTTGGGTTGAAGAATGCAGGTGCAATATATCAGCATGCCATGACATGCATCCTTGGCGATCCGATACATGATGCGATGGAATGCTGTACCTATAACGTCCCTGCTGATGAAGAGGAGGAGCTCAGTGTCGGAACACGAGTCAACTGCCATGCCATGTCCGTCTCATCAAGCGATGAGTCCGACACTTTGTCCGCCGTTCCTCATCAACAACACTCTGCCAACGGTGAGCCATGTGACGCCGAGGAACTTAGCTCCATATCGGCACCACATGAGTTAGAAAATGGAGGACAACCCACCATCGATGATCTCATCCAAGTCAACCTTGGAACGGAGGATGACCCACGCCCCACTTTCGTTAGCGCCACGCTGACAGAAGAGGAGCGGGAGGACTATCAAAGCTTCTTGATGGAGTACCGAGACTGCTTCGCCTGGAGTTACAAGGAGATGCCAGGTTTGGACCCTCGTGTCGCTACGCACAAGTTGGCGATTGACCCACGGTTCCGTCCCATCAAGCAGCAACAACGACAGTTACGTCCAGAACTTGAAGACGATGTCATCGCAGAGGTCGACAAGCTAATCGCCGCAGGTTTCATCAAGGACACAAAGTATCCACGGTGGCTCGCCAATATTGTCCCGGTGGAGAAGAAGAATGGGCAGATATGAATCTAGCAGGACTTCCGCGACCTAAATCGGGCTTTCCCAAAGGATGACTTTCCTCTACCAATCCCAGAGATCATCATCGACTCCACCACAGGCCATGGTGCACTTTCCTTCATGGACGGTTCGTCAGGCTACAACCAGATCAAGATGGATCCCGATGACGCCATTGACACCGCTTTCAGGACCCCAAAGGGAAATTTCTACTACACCGTCATGCCGTTTGGACTGAAGAATGCTGGCGCAACGTACCAGCGTGCCATGACGTGCGTTCTTGTTGATTTGATACATCATTCGGTGGAATGCTATGTTGATGACATGGTAGTCAAAACCAAGGATCGCAAGCATCATCAGGAGGATCTTCGAGTTGTCTTCGAGCGGTTACGTCAACATCAACTCAAGATGAACCCAATGAAGTGTGCCTTTGCAGTTCAGTCAGGCCTCTTCCTCGGCTTTGTTGTTTGTCATCAAGGCATAGAGATCGAGCCTAAGAAGATCAAGGCCATCCCCGACATGCCGCCGCCTCAAGATCTCAAAGAGTTGAGGTCATTGCAAGGGAAGCTAGCATACATCTGTTGGAAATATGCCCTAGAGGCAATAATAAATTAGTTATTATTATATTATATTTCATTCTTCATGATAATCGTTTATTATCCATGCTAGAATTGTATTGATAGGAAACTCAGATACATGTGTGGATACATAGACAACACCATGTCCCTAGTAAGCCTCTAGTTGACTAGCTCGTTGATCAATACATGGTTACGGTTTCCTGACCATGGACATTGGATGTCGTTGATAACGGGATCACATCATTAGGATAATGATGTGATGGACAAGACCCAATCCTAAGCCTAGCATAAAGATCGTGTAGTTCGTATGCTAAAGCTTTTCTAATGTCAAGTATCATTTCCTTAGACCATGAGATTGTGCAACTCCCGGATACCGTAGGAATGCTTTGGGTGTACCAAACGTCACAACGTAACTGGGTGGCTATAAAGGTACACTACAGGTATCCCCGAAAGTGTCTGTTGGGTTGGCACGAATCGAGACTGGGATTTGTCACTCTGTGTAAACGGAGAGGTATCTCTGGGCCCACTCGGTAGGACATCATCATAATGTGCACAATGTGACCAAGGAGTTGATCACGGGATGATGTGTTACGGAACGAGTAAAGAGACATGCCGGTAACGAGATTGAACAAGGTATCGGGATACCGACGATCGAATCTCGGGCAAGTATCGTACCGATGGACAAAGGGAATTGTATACGGGATTGATTGAATCCTTGGCATCGTGGTTCATCCGATGAGATCATCGTGGAGCATGTGGGAGCCAACATGGGTATCCAGATCCCGATGTTGGTTATTGACCGGAGAGTTGTCTCGGCCATGTCTGCATGACTCCCGAACCCGTAGGGTCTACACACTTAAGGTTCGATGACGCTAGGGTTATAGGGAAAGTATGTATGTGGTCACCGAATGTTGTTCAGAGTCCCGGATGAGATCCCGGACGTCACGAGGAGTTCTGGAATGGTCCGGAGGTAAAGATTTATATATGGGAAGTCATCATACGGTCACCGGAATAATTCGGGGGGTTACCGGTATTGTACCGGGACCACTGGAGGGGTTCCGGGGGTCCACCGGGAGGGTCCACCTGCCCCAGAGGGCCCTATGGGCTGTGTGTGGAGAGGGACCAGCCCCTTAGTGGGCTGGGCGCCCCCCCTAGGGCCCATGCGCCTAGGGTTTGGGGGAACCCTAAAGGGGGGGCGCCCCCTTGCCTTGGGGGCAAGGCAACCCCCCTGGCCGCCGCCCCCTCCTCAGATCGGATCTAAGGGGGCCGGCCCCCCTCTCCCTTGCCCCTATATATATGTGGGGGGTGGGAGGGCAGCCGCACCCCAAGTTCTGGGGCAGCCCTCCCCCTCTCCCAAGTCCTCCTCTTCTCCCGCGGTGCTTGGCGAAGCCTGCAGGATTGCCACCCTCCTCCTTCACCACCATGCCGTCGTGCTGCTGCTGGATGGAGTCTTCCCCAACCTCTCCTTCTCCCCTTGCTGGATCAAGGCGTAGGAGACATCACCGGGCTGCACGTGTGTTGAACGCGGAGGCGCCGTGGTTCGGTGCTTAGATCGGAATCAACCGCGATCTGAATCGCTACGAGTACGACTCCTTCATCCGCATTCTGCAACGCTTCCGCTTAGCGATCTACAAGGGTATGTAGATGCACTCTCCTTCCCCTCGTTGCTAGATTACTCCATAGATTGATCTTGGTGATGCGTAGAAAATTTTAAATTTCTGCTACGATCCCCAACAGTGGCATCATGAGCTAGGTCTATGCGTAGTTTCTATGCACGAGTAGAACACTAAGCAGTTGTGGGCGTCGATTTTGTCAATTTACTTGCCGTTACTAGTCTTATCTTGATTCAGCGGCATCGTGGGATGAAGCGGCCCGGACCGACCTTACACGTACTCTTACGTGAGACTGGTTCCACCGACTGACATGCACTAGTTGCATAAGGTGGCTAGCGGGTGTCTGTCTCTCCCACTTTAGTCGGATCGGATTCGATGAAAAGGGTCCTTATGAAGGGTAAATAGAAATTGGCATATCACGTTGTGGTTTTCGCGTAGGTAAGAAACGTTCTTGCTAGAAACCTATAGCAGCCACATAAAAACTTGCAACAACAATTAGAGGACGTCCAACTTGTTTTTGCAGCATGTGCCGTGTGATGTGATATGGCCAAAAGGATGTGATGAATGATATATGTGATGTATGAGATTGATCATGTTCTTGTAATAGGAATCACGACTTGCATGTCGATCAGTATGACAACCGGCAGGAGCCATAGGAGTTGTCTTAATTTATTTATGACCTGCGTGTCAACATAAACGTTATGTAATTACTTTACTTTATTGCTAAAGCGTTAGCCATAGTAGTAGAAGTAATAGATGACGAGACAACTTCAAGAAGACATGGTGATGGAGATCATGGTGTCATGCCGGTGACAACGATGATCATGGAGCCCCGAAGATGGAGATAAAAAGGAGCAAAATGATATTGGCCATATCATGTCACTATTTGATTGCATGTGATGTTTATCATGTTTTACATCTTATTTTCTTAGAACGATGGTAGCTTAAATAAGATGATCCCTCACTAAAATTTCAAGAAAAGTGTCCCCCCTAACTATGCACCGTTGCGAAGGTTTGTTGTTTCGAAGCACCACGTGATGATCGGGTGTGATAGATTCTAACGTTCGAATACAACGGGTGTTGATGAGCCTAGCATGTACAGACATGGCCTCGGGACACATGCGAAACACTTAGGTTGACTTGACGAGCCTAGCATGTACAGACATGGCCTCGGAACACGGAAGACCGAAAGGTCGAACATGAGTCATATAGCAGATACGATCAACATGAGATATTCACCGTTGATGACTAGTCCGTCTCACATGATGATCGGACACAGCCTAGTCGATTCGGATCATGTTTCACTTAGATAATTTGATTAGATGAACTCAATTATCATGAACATAGTCTAAATTGTCTTTGCAAATATGTTGTAGATAAATAGCTCACGTTGTAGCTCCCTGTTTCAATACGTTCCTAGAGAAAGATTAAGTTGAAAGATATTGTAAGCAATGATGCGGACTAGGTCCGTAGTCCGAGGAGTGTCCTCACTGCTACACAGAAGGCTTACGTCTTTGATGCACCGCTCGATGTGCAAACCCCTACAACGTCGTCTGTGGATGTTGTGAACACCTGACAGACACATCCTGATGACTACTTGATAGTTTAGTGCACCATACTTTACGGCTTAGAATCGGGATTCCAATGACGTTTTGAACGCCATAGAACATATGAGATGTTCCAAGAGCTGAAATTGGGATTTCAGGCTCATGCCCGTGTTGAGAGGCGTGAGACCTCTGACAAGTTCTTTTGCCAACAAGATGGAGGAGAATAGCTCAGCTAGTGAGCATGTGCTCAGAATGTCTGGGTGCTACAATCACTTAAATCAAGTGGGAGTTAAACTTCCAGATAAGATAGTGATTGATAGAGTTCTCTAGCCACTATCACTAAGCTACTAGATCTTCGTGATGAACTATGACATGTAAGGGATGGAGTTGATCCCGAAGCTGTTCGCGGTGCTTAAGACCGCAAAAGGTAGAAATCAAGAAGGAGCATCAAGTGTTGATGGTTTAACAAGACCACTAGTTTCAAGAAGGGCAAGGGCTAGAAGGGAAACTTCATGGATGGCAAACCAGTTGCCGCTCCAGTGAAGGAACCCAAGGTTGAACCCAAACCTGAGACTGAGTGCTTCTATTGTAAGGGGAACGGTCACTGGTAGCGGAATTACCCCAAATACATGGTAGATAAGAAGGCTGGCAACTTCAACAAAGTATATACGTGTTATTAATGTGTACCTCACTAGTACTCCTGGTAGCACCTGGGTATTGGATACCGGTTCAGTTGCTATTATTGGTGACTTGAAGCAAAAGCTACGGACTAAACGGAGACTGGCTAAGGGCGAGGTGACGATGTGTGTTGGAAGTGTTTCCAAAGTTGATGAGATCACCATCGCACACTCCATCTGCCTTCGGGATTAGTATTGAACCTAGATAAATGTTATCAGGTGTCTACGTTGAGCATGAATATGATTAGATCATGTTCATTGCAATACGGTTATTCATTTAAGTTAGAGAATAATGGTTATTCTGTTTACATGAATAATACCTTTCATGGTCACGCACCCTATGGAATGGTCGTTGAATCTCGGTCGTAGTAATACGCATGTTCACGCCAAAAGATGTAGAGTTAATAATGATAGTACCACTTTCTTGTCGCACTGCCGCTTAGGTCATATTGGCGTAAGATGCATGAAGAAACTCCATGTCGATGGATGTTTGGAGTCACTTGATTTTGAATCGCTTGATACATGCGAGCCATGCCTCATGGGTAGGATGACTAAGACCCCGTTTTCAGGTAAAATAAAATGGGCAAGTGACTTGTTGGAAATCATACATGCTGATGCGTGTGATCCAATGAGAATTGAAGCGTGCAGTGGATATCTCTATTTTCTCATCTTCACTGACGATTTGAGTAGATATAGGTATATTTACTTAATGATGCACAAGTCTGAAACGTTTGAAAAGTTCAAGTGATTTCAGAGTGAAGTTAAGAACCATCATAACAAGAAGATCAAATTCCTACGATCTGATCGATGAGAATTTCTGAGTTATGAGTTTGGCAATCACTTAAGACATTGTGGAATTGTTTCACAGTTGAAGCCACCTGGAACACCACAGATAAATGGTGTGTCCGGACGTCGTAATCGAACCTTATGAGATATGGTGCGATCTATGATGTCTCTTACCGATCTACCGTTTTTATTTTTGAGGATATGCGTTAGAGACAGCTACATTCACTTTATATAGGACACCATCTAAGTCCATTGAAACGACGTCGTGTGAACATTGGTTTGGCAAGAAACCAAAGTTGTCGTTTCTTAATGTTTGGGGCTGCGATGCTTAGGGCCTCAGCTGGAGAAGCTCGAACCCAAAGCGGACAAACACATCTTCATACCCAAAGGTGACAGTTGGGTACACCTTCTATCTCAGATCCGAGGGCAAATTGTTTGTCGCTAAGAACGGGTCCTTTCTCAAGAAGGAGTTTCTCTCGAAAGAATTGAGTGGGAGGAAGATAGAACTTGATGAGGTTGTCAAATGTTACTTCAACCAGAGAGTGATGCAACACAGAAAGATGTTTTCTGTGGCGCCTACGTCTGTTGAAGAGGAAGTTAATGATAGTGATCATGAAGCTTCGGATCAAGTTGCTATCGAACCTCGTAGGTCAACAAGGATATGTACTACTCCTGAGTGGTACAGTAATCCTGTCTTAGATATCATGTTGTTAGACAACAGTGAACCTACGAGCTATGGAGAAGCGATGGTGGGCCCGTATTCCGACAAATGGTTAGAAGCCATGAAATCTGAGATAGGATCCATATATCAGAACAAAGTATGGACTTTGGTGGACTTGCCTGTTGATCGGCAAGCCATTGAGATAAATGGATCTTTAAGAAGAAGACGGACGTGGGCGGTAATGTTACCGTCTATGAAGCTCGACTTATGGGAAAGAATCTTTTCACAAGTTCAAGGAGTTGACTACGATGAGAATTTCTCACCCGTAGCGATGCTTAAGTCCGTCGGAATCATGTTAGCATTAGCTGTATTTTTCGATTATGAAATCTTACAGATGGATGTCAAAACAAGTTTTCTTACCTGTTTTCATAAGAAAAGTTGTATGTGATACAATAAAAGGTTTTGTCGATCCTAAGGATGCTAAAAGGTATGCTGGCTCTAGCAATCCTTCTATGGACTAGAGCAAGCATCTCAGAATCAGAATATATGTTTTGATGGAGTGATCAAAGCTTTTAGGTTTATACAATGTTTGTTAGAAACTTGTATTTACAAGAAAGTGAGTGGGAGCACTACAACATTTCTGATAAGCATATGTGGATGACATATTGTTGATCCGAAATAATGTAGAATTTCTGGAAAGCATAAACGGTTGTTTGAAGAGTGTTTTTCAAAGGAAGACTGTAACACCCTCGATGCGACTATATCTCCCACGTGTTGAGGCACGACTTAGAGGCATAATCGCATTGAAGGCATATGTCGCAAGTTAGGCAATCTTCACAACATCCCATGTAATATGAATAATAAAGGGGAGATAACATAGTTGGCTTACACTCGCCACATCAATCAAGTACATAAATAACATTACATCATCCAAACACTCATGGCCCGACTACGGCGCCAAAATAAAAGATAACCCAACATGCGACAACGGTCCCGTTCACCCCCAACTGGGCACCACTACTGATCATCGGGAAAGGAAACATAGTAACGTTGAGAGTCTTCGTCGAACTCCCACTTGAGCTCAAACGCGTTTCCTGGAGCGGAATCATCAGGCCCTGCATCTGGTGTAATAGTAATCTGTGAGCCACAGGGACTCAGCAATCTTGCGCCCTCGCGATCAAGACTATTTAAGCTTATAGGTAAGGCAAGGTAAATATATGAGTGGAGCTGCAGCAAGCGACTAGCAAGTATGGTGGCTAGCTTATACGCAAAAGAGAGCGAGAAGAGGAGGCAAAGCGCGGGCGAGAAACTAGAGAAACAACCTGCGCAAACATTACTCCAACACCGTGTCCACTTCCCGGACTCCGCCGAGAAGAGGCCATCACGGTAACACACTCAGTTGATTCATTTTAATTAATTAAGGGTCAAGTTATCTACAACCGGACATTAACAAATTCCCATCTGCCCATAACTGCGGGCACGGCTTTCGAAAGTTCAAATCCCTGCAGCGGAGTCCCAACTTAGCCCATGACAAGCTCTCACGGTCAACGAAGGAATAGACCTCCTCCCACGACGTTCCAATCAGACTCGGTATCTCGGTAATTCAAGACACTTCGACAGGTTAAAACAAGACCAGCAACACCGCCCGAATGTGCCGACAAATCCCGATAGGAGCTGCACATATCTCGTTCTCAGGGCACACTCAGGTGAGCCAGACATCGGATAGGCCAGCCCAGAGTTTCCCCTAGTAGCCCCGGACATCGCTCGGTTGGACCAACACTCAGAGGAGCACTGGCCCGGGGGGGGGGGGGTTAAAATAAGATGACCCTTGAGTCTGCAGAACCCAAGGGAGAGAAAAGGCTAGGTGGCAAATGGTAAAACCAAGGTTGGGCATTGCTGGAAAAGCTTTAATCAAGGCGAACTATCAAGGGGTTCCCATTATAACCCAACCGCGTAAGGAACGCAAAATCCGGGAACATAACACCGATATGAGAGAAACTAGGGCGGCAAGAGTGGAACAAAACACTAGGCGAGAGACCGAGCCTTCCACCCTTTACAAAGTATATAGATGCGTTAAGATAACATGGCAATATAATGATATCCCAACAAGTAAATAAATGTTCCAACAAGGAACAACCTCCAATCTTCACCTGCAACTAGCAACGCTATAAGAGGGGCTGAGCAAAGCGGTAACATAGCCAATCAATGGTTTGCTAGGACAAGGTGGGTTAGAGGTTTGACATGGCAATATGGGAGGCTTGAAAGCAAGTGGTAGGCATCGTAGCAATGGCATAGTAAAAGAGCGAGCAAACTAGCATAGCAAAGATAGTAGTGATTTTGAGGGTATGATCATCTTGCCTGCACAGTTGTCAGAGTTGACTGGATCCTCGAAAGCAAACTCAACGGGCTCCTCGTTAGCGAACTCGTCTCCCGGCTCTACCCAAACAAGACAAACAAGCAACAAGGATACAATTGTAACACCCCGGATGTAACTTTCCCTATTTGTACTCCAACTCTTGCCGTTTCCGGCATTAAGTTATTTTATTTTCTCGGGTTTGGGTTTTGCCTCCGTGTGTTGTTGTCATTGTCATGCATCTCATATCATGTCATCATGTGCATTGCATTTGCATACGTGTTCATCTCATGCATTCGAGCATTTTCCCCGTTGTCCGTTTTGCATTCCGGCGCTTTGTTCTCCTCCGGTGGCCATTTCTAGCTTTCTTTCGTGTGTGGGGATTAAACATTTCCAGGTTGGACCGAGACTTGCCAAGCGGCCTTGGTTTACTACCGGTAGACCGCCTGTCAAGTTTCGTACCATTTGGACTTTGTTTGATACTCAAACGGTTAACCGAGGGACCGAAAAGGCCTCGTGTGTGTTGCAGCCCAACACCCCTCCAATTTGGCCCAAAACCCACCAAACTCTGCTCCATGTCCTAGAGCGTTCGATCATGATCGCGTGGCCGAAAACCGCACCTCATTTGGACTCTCCTAACTCCTCCTATGCCTATATATACACCCCCATTCCAAGTTCGCGGATCCTCTCCCCCCTAACCCTAAAAATCCCAGATCCGCCACCGCCGGACGTGTCCGGAGCGGGCCGGACAATGTCCGCCGCCGCCCGCGCCCTCTCAGCACGCGCCACGTGGCGCCCGGCGCCCGCCGCCGCCGCGGCCCGCAGGGGCCCGAGGCCGGCCCTCCCGCGCCGCCTCCCGGGCCGTGCCCCGCGCCGCCTCCCTCCTCCAGCCCGGCGCCGCCCCTCCGCCGCGCCGCCGCAGCTCGCCCTCGCCGGCCGAGCTCGCCGCGCCGCCATCGCCGGCCGAGCCCGCCGCGCCGCCCCAGGCCGAGCCGGCCGCGCCACCCGCCGCCGGCAACCACCCCGGCCGCCTCCTCCACGCCAGCCCGCCGCGAGCGCCGGATCCGCCAGTGAACAGTGCGCGAGATCCGATCCGGTTCGCAGCTACAGTAAACCCTAGGAGAGGTTGATTTTTTTACTAAGTCCCGAAATTCTTGATCCATATGCCTCTGTTCGGGGCCACGTAACTTCGCATCCGTAGCCCCGATTTGGGTATATAGCATATAAAAATGTTCATCACAGAGAGTACATCATTTCATTCCATTGCATCATTTTCATTTGAGCTCATCTTGATACCCGAAATGCTGTTAGAAGAGGGCTACTTGAGTTAATTGTCAGATCTGTTACTCCGTTTAGCACTTTTGTCATTTTTGCCATGATTAATGTGTGCATGATATGCACGTGAGTTCTTCATATGTTTTGTTAAGGGTTTTGTCATCTATCCAGAGGTGCAACCCATGTATTTTTAGGATGTGTGTGGTGACTTGTGCAAGCTTGCAAAGTGGTGCACTTGCTAATTCTGTTTTCAGGGACTTAGTGATTTCACTAAGTCCTGGGATTGTTTAGTTCATGATGCCATATGTTCTTGTTGTTTCCTAGTGATCCGTGCCTCTTTTGAGGATGATCAGTAAGGGAGTTTTGTTAATCTTGTAGTGCTCTATCCATCCATGTCTTTGTTTGCAATTATGGAGCACCCTATCTTGAGTCAATCGAGCTCTACTTTTGCTTCGTGGTGAATCTGGGCAGATCGTCAACTTGTTTGCGATTTTGCCGATGTTATTATAATTGATCCGTGCATGCTATGCTATTGTTCTTGCCATGTCTAGCTTGTGTTTTGTGCCTTCTTTATGGGTGTATGCTTGTCTTACCATGACTTGCACCGTAGTGAGTGCATCGAGCTCGTAAACATGCCTTCATGAGTTATGTTTCAGCATGTCCCAGTTTTCACTAAGTCTAAAAACTGATTATGTTTTTGCTATGTTCGTGTGCTTGTTAGTATATTTTGTGATCCCTTTTGGTTCAAGGTCACTAAGGGACTTTTGTTAAGCTTGTTGAGTAGCTCCATGCCATGTATTTCTTTGTCATGATCAGGTCCTGTAGCATGTTGTTTTGTTGCTCCAAAGAGGGCTATATGATCTGAAATTCCAGACAAGTGTTAATTTCACGAAGTCTGAGATCTGTTTTATCATTTGCGTGCTTGCCATGCTTGTTTGAACCTCCTAATGGATGAATTGGCCGTAGCTCAGTGCTAGAGTTTTGTTAAGCATCTTGTGTGCATCCCTGCCATGTATTTTGTTGTCATGTTTGGGTGCTGTAGCATGTTCATTTCATTGCATTTAGATGCCTACTTGCTGTAAATCGCAGACCGGTGTCATTTTGAATCGCCTGCCATTTCCAAACCGTAACTCCGATTCCGGCGTTCTTTATATTGTTTTCAAGCGATTTCATCTCATCTTTCCAGTGGCACACTTGGAATTCCAAGTTGAGGCCAGGTTCATGCATTTCCTGTCATATCTTGCATTTTGCATCCCGCATCGCATCCCGCATAGCATATCATCATTTCATCATATTGCTTGGTCTTGAACGTGGTTGATTGTATCCTTGTTGATTGTTTGTCTTGTTTGGGTAGAGCCGGGAGACGAGTTCGCTAACGAGGAGCCCGTTGAGTTTGCTTTCGAGGATCCAGTCAACTCTGACAACTGTGCAGGCAAGATGATCATACCCTCGAAATCACTACTATCTTTGCTATGCTAGTTTGCTCGCTCTTTTGCTATGCCATTGCTACGATGCCTACCACTTGCTTGCAAGCCTCCCAAATTTCCATGTCAAACCTCTAACCCACCTTTGTCCTAGCAAACCGTTGATTGGCTATGTTACCGCTTTGCGCAGCCCCTCTTATAGCGTTGCTAGTTGCAGGTGAAGATTAGAGGCCGTTCCTTATTGGAACATCTTTTATTTACTTGTTGGGATATCATTATATTACCATGTTATCTTAATGCACCTATATACTTGGTAAAGGGTGGAAGGCTCGGCCTCTCGCCTAGTGTTTTGTTCCACTCTTGCCGCCCTAGTTTCCGTCATATCGGTGTTATGTTCCCGGATTCTTGCGTTCCTTACGCGGTTGGGTTATAATGGGAACCCCTTGATATTTCGCCTTGATTAAAGCTTTTCCAGCAATGCCCAACATTGGTCCTACCATTTGCCACCTAGCCTTTTCTTTCCCTTGGGTTCTGCAGACTCAAGGGTCATCTTATTTTAACCCCCCCGGGCCAGTGCTCCTCTGAGTGTTGGTCCAAACTAGAGCCCCTTGCAGCGCCACCTCGGGGAAACTCGAGGGCTGGTTTTAGTTGTAAGGATTGCTTATCTGAGTGTGCCCTGAGAAAGAGATATGTGCAGCTCCTATCGGGATTTGTCGGCACATTCGGGCGGTGTTGCTGGTCTTGTTTTAACCTATCGAAGTGTCTTGAGTTACCGAGATACCGAGTCTGATCGGAACATCTTGGGAGGAGGTCTATTCCTTCGTTGACCGTGAGAGCTTGTCATGGGCTAAGTTGGGACTCCCCTGCAGGGATTTAACTTTCGAAAGCCATGCCCGCGGTTATGGGCAGATGGGAATTTGTTAATGTCCGGTTGTAGATAACGTGAACCTTAACTTAACTAAAATGAATCAACCAAGTGTGTTACCGTGATGGCCTCTTCTCGGCGGAGTCCGGGAAGTGGACACGGTGTTGGAGTAATGTTTGCGCAGGTTGCTCTCTAGTTTCTCGCTCGTGCTTTGCCTCCTCTTCTCTCTCTCTTTTGCGAATAAGTTAGCCACCATACTTGCTAGTCGCTTGCTGCAGCTCCACTCATATATTTACCTTGCCTTACCTATAAGCTTAAATAGTCTTGATCGCGAGGGCGCAAGATTGCTGAGTCCCTGTGGCTCACAGATTACTATTACACCAGATGCAGGGCCTGATGATTCCGCTCCAGGAAACGCGTTTGAGCTCAAGTGGGAGTTCGACGAAGACTCTCAACGTTACTATGTTTCCTTTCCCGATGATCAGTAGTGGTGCCCAGTTGGGGGTGAACGGGACCGTTGTCGCATGTTGGGTTATCTTTTATTTTGGCGCCGTAGTCGGGCCATGAGTGTTTGGATGATGTAATGTTATTTATGTACTTGATTGATGTGGCGAGTGTAAGCCAACTATGTTATCTCCCCTTTATTATTCATATTACATGGGATGTTGTGAAGATTGCCTAACTTGCGACATATGCCTTCAATGCGATTATGTCTCTAAGTCGTGCCTCGACACGTGGGAGCTATAGTCGCATCGAGGGTGTTACAAGTTGGTATCAGAGCCTTCCCCGACCTTAGGAGCCCCATTGCTTGATCGTTTTAGCGGCCGAGTTGTGTCTAGAAAAATGTTTTGAGTCTTTTAGGAATTATATATCGGAGAGTTTAGGAATTCTTTTTACTTCCCAGTCTCCTCATCGCTCTGGTAAGGCATCCTGACGTAGAGTTTTGACTCTTCTCTTCTCAAATTTCACTAAATTTTTTTTAGGATCACGCGGGTATCTTGGAATCGTTCTGATGGTTTTATGATGAGAACATTGACTTGGTGCCTCCTGTCAGGGGTTTAGTGGAAGTGTCCCGGGGAGTAGAGCTCTGAGGGGTTGTCATCATAATTTTATCGTTACAGTTCTGGAATACCTGAGTCTAGTACGCCGACATCGAAAATCTCTTTTATGCAGTTCGTTGGTGAGATAACCTCGACGCCACCCAGTACTTGGGCGGGAGTTCGGGAGTATTGCCATAACTTGTATAACGGATGCTTTTCGAAGGTTGAGGTAGATGGTTTCCGAAGGTTTCTTGGTTATGTGTTGAAGGATGGATATAGCTGGATGTAGGAATTGCTAGTTTGGGTGAGATATTATGCTTCCCCTGTATCCCCAACACCCGATTGCATAACCGGAAAGGTTCGGGAGTTTCATAGGTGGGAATTCTAGTAGCTCTAGTTCTTCTTCCACGGATATTGGTTTGAGATTGGGATTTCTTACCGATTATTCGTTCTTGATCCATACCTTGTTGATTTATTTCTCTACCTTAATTCTACGTGGCTTCTCAATTTATGGATATGTGACCATTTCAAGAGAAATGCATTCGTTCATTTTGTTCGGATGTGAAGACTATATGTTGCAATTTTCATTCCGTTGGATTCAGCTTCAATATTTATCTGTCAATGTGCTAACGGTGGTCACCCTCTTCAGGATGGCTCCTCCAACGCGCACGACTCCGAATCTTGATCCGCCACCACCTCCACCTCCTCCGGAGGCATGGCAAACTGTGATGGCCGCAACCAATGCAAACACACAGTTGATCATGCAAATTCTTCAAGAGCGCAATCAAGGCAGTCAAGGGAATCAAGGCAGCAATCAGAGTCACTTTGCTACACTCAACCAGTTCCTTGCTAATGGGCCAAAGACTTTCAGCAATTGTGTTGAGGCAACCGATGCTGACGATTGGCTTGTGGATCTGTGTAAACATTTCGAGTGCAGTAACGTCAGGCCTGAGGACTTTGTCAAGTTCGCTTCCTTCCAACTGAAAGATCAAGCTGCAGAATGGTTCCAGCAGTACAAGGACTCCAGAGGTGGACGTGTTATCACTTGGGATGATTTCCGTCGAGATTTCCGAGCTCATCATATTCCCCAGAGCGTGGTTGAAAGAAAGCGTGAGGAATTCCGCAATGTGAAGCAAGGCTCTTTGTCTGTCTATGACTACAACAAGTTGTTCCAGAAGCTCGCCCGCTTTGCCAAGAAGGACGTCCCTGATGACAAGAGCATGATATATCAGTTCAGGGGTGGTCTCAGAGAAGATATTCAGCTCGCTCTTGTTCTCTTCGAGCCCTTGAGATACGATGAGTTCTACAACATGGCACTGAAGCAAGAGGCTGCTCAGTTGAGGTGTGATGCTTCCAAGAAGCGAGTCAGAGATCTTACTCCTTCTTGCTCTACTCAAGTGGCCAAGCAGCAGAAGTTTTGGCTTCCTCCTCCTCTGTTCCGTCAGCGGTATCAGCAGAAGAGCAAAGGTGGCAGTGGTTCTTCCCACCCACCCAACCCTGGCTTTCAGAACAAGACTTCGTCTCAAGCTCCAAGATCGAGTGCTCCGTATCACCGTCCGCTTTCAGAGGTCACATGCAACAAGTGCCAACAGAAGGGTCACTATGCCAACAAGTGTCTCAACCAGAGGCATCTTCCTCCTCCTCCTGTCAGATCGGCAAGTACAGCTGTGGTCAAGCATAACCCCAAGCATGCCAAGGTCAATATGATGAATGCAGCTCAGGCAGAGGACTCGTCAGATGTGATCATGGGTAACCTTCCTGTTAATGATGTTCCAGCAAAAGTTCTTTTTGACACTGGTGCATCGCATTGTTTCATCTCGAGACCTTTTGCATCTAAGCATGATTTTGTTACTCAAGTGTTGCCGAAGCCATTGGCTATCGTCTCTCCGGCCCGTCAAATGACATCTCGAGCATGCGTTCCGGATGTTACTATCACTTTGGGTGACTATAAATTCTTGTCCTCTCAAAATGTTCTTGGTGACTCGGATATTGATCTTATTCTCGGAATGGATTGGCTTTCTAAGCACAAGGTGTTGGAAATATGCCCTAGAGGCAATAATAAAAGCATTATTATTATATTTCCTTGTTCATGATAATCGTCTTTATTCATATAATTGTATTATCCGGAAATCGTAATACATGTGTGAATAATAGACACCAACATGTCCCTAGTAAGCCTCTAGTTGACTAGCTCGTTGATCAACAGATAGTCATGGTTTCCTGACTATGGACATTGGATGTCATTGATAACGAGATCACATCATTAGGACAATGATGTGATGGACAAGACCCAATCCTAAACACAACAAAAGATTGTATAGTTCGTTTGCTAGAGTTTTCCAATGTCAAGTATCTTTTCCTTAGACCATGAGATCGTGTAACTCCCGGATACCGTAGGAGCGCTTTGGGTGTACCAAACGTCACAACGTAACTGGGTGACTATAAAGGTATACTACGGGTATCTCCAAAAGTGTCTGTTGGGTTGACACGAATCAAGACTGGGATTTGTCACTCCGTATGACGGAGAGGTATCACTGGGCCCACTCGGTAATGCATCATCATAATGAGCTCAAAGTGACCAAGTGTCTGGTCACGGGATCATGCATTACGGTACGAGTAAAGTGACTTGCCGGTAACGAGATTGAACGAGGTATTGGGATACCGACGATCGAATCTCGGGCAAGTAACATACCGATTGACAAAGGGAATTGTATACGGGGTTGCTTGAATCCTCGACATCGTGGTTCATCCGATGAGATCATCGAGGAGCATGTGGGAGCCAACATGGGTATCCAGATCCCGCTGTTGGTTATTGATCGGAGAGCAATCTCGGTCATGTCTACATGTCTCCCGAACCCGTAGGGTCTACACACTTAAGGTTCGGTGACGCTAGGGTTATAGGGATATGTATATGCAGTAACCCGAATGTTGTTCGGAGTCCCAGATGAGATCCCGGACGTTACGAGGAGTTCCGGAATGGTCCGGAGGTAAAGATTTATATATGGGAAGTCCTGTTTCGGCCATCGGGACAAGTTTCGGGGTCATCGGTATTGTACCGGGACCACCGGAAGGGTCCCGTGGGCCCACCGGGTGGGGCCACCTGCCCCGGGGGGCCACATGGGCTGTAGGAGGTGCGCCTTGGCCTACATGGGCCAAGGGCACCAGCCCCAAGAGGCCCATGCGCCTAGGGTTTCAAAAGGGGAAGAGTCCCACAAGTGGAAGGCACCCCTAGGTGCCTTGGGGGGGGGGGAGGGAAACCTCCCTTGGCCGCCGCCCCCCTAGGAGATTGGATCTCCTAGGGCCGGCGCCCTCCCTAGGCCCTCCTATATATAGTGGGGAAGGAGGGCTTTTTGAGCCACGCCTTTGGTTGCCTCCTTCTCCCTCTCCAACACCTCCTCCTCCATAGTGCTTGGCGAAGCCCTGACGGAGTACTGCAGCTCCATCACCACCACGCCGTCGTGCTGCTGCTGGAGCCATCTTCCTCAACCTCTCCTTCCCCCTTGCTAGATCAAGAAGAAGGAGACGTTACGCTGACCGTACGTGTGTTGAACGCGGAGGTGCTGTCCGTTCGGTGCTAGGATCTCCGGTGATTTGGATCACGTCATGTACGACTACCTCATCCCCGTTCTTTGAACGCTTCTGCTCGCGATCTACAAAGGTATGTAGATGCATCCGATTACTCGTTGCTAGATGAACTCATAGATGGATCTTGGTGAAACCGTAGGAAATTTTTTGTTTTCTGCAACGTTCCCCAACAGTGGCATCATGAGCTAGGTCTATGCGTAGTTCTTCTTGCGCGAGTAGAACACAATTTGTTGTGGGCGTAGATGTTGTCAACTTTCTTGCCGCTACTAGTCTTATCTTGTTTCAACGGTATTGTGGGATGAAGCAGCGCGGACCAACCTTACACGTACGCTTACGTGAGACCGGTTCCACCGACTAACATGCACTAGTTGCATAAGGTGGCTGGCGGGTGTCTGTCTCTCCCACTTTAGTTGGAGCGGATTCGATGAAAAGGGTCCTTATGAAGGGTAAATAGAAGTTGACAAATCACGTTGTGGCTTTCACGTAGGTAAGAAAACGTTCTTGCTAGAACCCTACTTCAGCCATGTAAAACTTGCAACAACAATTATAGGACGTCTAACTTGTTTTTGCAGCAAGTGCTTTGTGATATGATATGGCCAAAGTTGTGATGAATGATGAATGATCTATATGTGATGTATGAGATGTTCATGCTATTGTAATAGGAATCACGACTTGCATGTCGATGAGTATGACAACCGGCAGGAGCCATAGGAGTTGTCTTTATTTTTTGTATGACCTGCGTGTCATTGAGAAACGCCATGTAAATTACTTTACTTTATTGCTAAACGCATTAGCCATAGTAGTAGAAGTAATAGTTGGCGAGCAACTTCATGGAGACACAATGATGGAGATCATGATGATGGAGATCATGGTGTCAAGCCGGTGACAAGATGATCATGGAGCCCCAAGATGGAGATCAAAGGAGCTATGTGATATTGGCCATATCATGTCACTATTATTATTTGATTGCATGTGATGTTTATCATGTTTTTGCATCTTGTTTACTTAGAACGACGGTAGTAAATAAGATGATCCCTCATAATAATTTCAAGAAGTGTTCCCCCTAACTGTGTACCATTGCGACAGTTCGTTCGTTTCTAAGCATCACGTGATGATCGGGTGTGATAGATTCCAACGTTCACATACAACGGGTGTAAGACAGATTTACACATGCAAACACTTAGGTTGACTTGACGAGCCTAGCATGTACAGACATGGCCTCGGAACACAGAAGACTGAAAGGTCGAGCATGAGTCGTATAGAAGATACGATCAACATGAATATGTTCACCGATGTTGAATAGTCCGTCTCACGTGATGATCGGACACAGCCTAGTTGACTCGGATCATGTTATACTTAGATGACTAGAAGAGGGATGTCTATCTAAGTGGGAGTTCATTGAATAATTTGATTAGATGAACTTAATTATCATGAACTTAGTCTAAAATATTTACAATATGTCTTGTAGATCAAATGGCCAACGTAGTCCTCAACTTCAACGCGTTCCTAGAGAAAACCAAGCTGAAAGACGATGGCAGCAACTATACGGACTGGGTCCGGAACCTGAGGATCATCCTCATAGCTGCCAAGAAAGATTATGTCCTACAAGCACCACTGGGTGACGCACCTGTTCTCCCTGCAGAACAAGACATTATGAACGCTTGGCAGGCACGTACCGATGACTACTCCCTCGTTCAGTGCGGCATGCTTTACAACTTAGAGCCGGGGCTCCAAAGGCGTTTTGGGAGACATGGAGCATATGAGATGTTCGAAGAGCTGAAAATGGTTTTTCAAGCTCATGCCCGGGTCGAGAGATATGAAGTCTCCGACAAATTCTTCAGCTGTAAGATGGAGGAAAATAGTTCTGTTAGTGAGCACATACTCACTATGTCTGGGTTACATAACCGCTTGACTCAGCTGGGAGTTAATCTCCCGGATGACGCGGTCATTGACAGAATCCTCCAGTCGCTTCCACCAAGCTACAAGAGCTTTGTGATGAACTTCAATATGCAGGGGATGGAAAAGACCATTCCTGAAGTATTTGCTATGCTGAAATCAGCAGAGGTAGAAGTCAAGAAGGAACATCAAGTGTTGATGGTGAATAAAACCACTAAGTTCAAGAAGGGCAAGGGTAAAAAGAACTTCAAGAAGGACGGCAAGGGAGTTGCCGCGCCCGACAAGCAAGCTGCCGGGAAGAAGCCAAAGAATGGACCCAAGCCCGAGACTGAGTGCTTTTATTGCAAGGAAAGTGGTCATTGGAAGCGGAACTGCCCCAAATACTTAGCGGACAAGAAGGCCGGCAAAACAAAAGGTATATGTGATATACATGTAATTGATGTGTACCTTACCAGTACTCGTAGTAGCTCCTGGGTATTTGATACCGGTGCAGTTGCTCACATCTGTAACTCAAAGCAGGAGCTGCGGAATAAGCGGAGACTGACAAAGGACGAGGTGACGTTGCGCGTCGGGAATGGTTCCAAGGTCAATGTGATCGCCGTCGGCACGCTACCTCTACATTTACCTACGGTATTAGTTTTAAACCTCAATAATTGTTATTTAGTGCCAGCTTTGAGCATGAACATTGTATTGGGATCTCGTTTAATTCGAGATGGCTACTCATTTAAATCCGAGAATAATGGTTGTTCTATTTATATGAGAGATATGTTTTATGGTCATGCTCTGATGGTGAATGGTTTATTCTTCCTCGAACGTAATGCTACACATGTTCATAGTGTGAAAACCAAAAGATGTAAGGTTGACAATGATAGTCCCACATACTTGTGGCACTGCCGCCTTGGTCACATAGGTGTCAAACGCATGAAGAAGCTCCATGCAGATGTACTTTTAGAGTCTCTTGATTATGAATCATTTGACACGTGCGAACCATGCCTCATGGGTAAAATGACCAAGACTCCGCTCTCAGGAACAATGGAGCGAGCAAACAACTTATTGGAAATCATACATACTGATGTGTGCGGTCCAATGAGTGTTGAGGCTCGCGGTGGCTATCGTTATGTTCTCACCCTCACCGATGACTTAAGTAGATATGGGTATGTCTACTTAATGAAATACAAGTCTAAGACCTTTGAAAAGTTCAAGGAATTTCAGAGTGAGGTTGAGAATCAACGTAACAGGAAAATCAAGTTTGTACGATCAGATCGTGGAGGAGAATACTTGAGTCACGAATTTGGCACACACTTAAGAAAATGTGGAATAGTTTCACAACTCACGCCGCCTGGAACACCTCAGCGTAATGGTGTGTCCGAATGTCATAATCGCACTCTATTAGATATGGTGCGATCTATGATGTCTCTTGCCGATTTACCACTATCTTTTTGGGGCTATGCTTTAGAGACTGCTGCATTCACTTTAAATAGGGCTCTGTCGAAATCCGTTGAGACGACACCGTATGAATTGTGGTTTGGGAAGAAACCTAAGCTGTCGTTTCTAAAAGTTTGGGGATGCGATGCTTATGTCAAGAAACTTCAACCTGAAAAGCTCGAACCCAAGTCGGAAAAATGCGTCTTCATAGGATACCCTAAAGAAACTATTGGGTATACCTTCTACCTCAGATCCGAAGGCAAGATCTTTGTTGCCAAGAATGGATCCTTTCTAGAGAAAGAGTTTCTCTCGAAAGAAGTAAGTGGGAGGAAAGTAGAACTTGATGAAGTATTACCTCTTGAACCGGAAAATGGTGCAACTCAAGAAAATGTTCCTGAGGTGCCTGCACCGACTAGAGAGGAAGTTAATGATAATGATCAAGATACTTCTGATCAAGCTCCTACTGAAATTCGAAGGTCCACAAGGACACGTTCTGCACCAGAGTGGTACGGCAACCCTGTCTTAGAAATCATGTTGTTAGACAACGGTGAACCTTCGAACTATGAAGAAGCGATGGCGGGCCCGGATTCCGACAAATGGCTAGAAGCCATGAAATCCGAGATAGGATCCATGTATGAAAACGAAGTATGGACTTTGACTGACTTGCCCATTGAACGGCGAGCCATAGAAAATAAATGGATCTTTAAGAAGAAGACAGACGCGGATGGTAATGTGACCATCTATAAAGCTCGGCTTGTCTCTAAGGGTTATCGACAAGTTCAAGGGGTTGACTACGATGAGACTTTCTCACCGGTAGCGAAGCTGAAGTCCGTCCGAATCATGTTAGCAATTGCCGCATTCTATGATTATGAGATATGGCAAATGGATGTCAAAACGGCATTCCTTAATGGTTTCCTTAAGGAAGAATTGTATATGATGCAGCCGGAAGGTTTTGTCGATCCTAAGAATGCTAACAAGGTGTGCAAGCTCCAACGCTCGATTTATGGGCTGGTGCAAGCATCTCGGAGTTGGAACATTCGCTTTGATGAGATGATCAAAGCGTTTGGGTTTACGCAGACTTATGGAGAAGCCTGCGTTTACAGGAAGGTGAGTGGGAGCTCTGTAGCATTTCTCATATTATATGTAGATGACATACTTTTGATGGGAAATGATATAGAACTCTTGGACAGCATTAAGGCCTACTTGAATAAGAGTTTTTCAATGAAGGACCTTGGAGAAGCTGCTTATATATTAGGCATCAAGATCTATAGAGATAGATCAAGACGCCTCATAGGTCTTTCACAAAGCACATACCTTGATAAGATATTGAAGAAGTTCAATATGGATCAGTCTAAGAAGGGGTTCTTGCCTGTGTTGCAAGGTGTGAAATTGAGCTCAGCTCAATGTCCAACCACGGCAGAAGATATAGAAGAGATGAGTGTCATCCCCTATGCCTCAGCCATAGGTTCTATTATGTATGCCATGCTGTGTACCAGACCTGATGTAAACCTTGCCGTAAGTTTGGTAGGAAGGTACCAAAGTAATCCCGGCAAGGAACACTGGACAGCGGTCAAGAATATCCTGAAGTACCTGAAAAGGACCAAGGAAATGTTTCTCGTTTATGGAGGTGACGAAGAGCTCGTCGTAAAGGGTTACGTCGATGCTAGCTTCGACACAGATCTGGATGACTCTAAGTCACAAACCGGATACGTGTATATTTTGAATGGTGGGGCAGTAAGCTGGTGCAGTTGCAAGTAGAGCGTCGTGGCGGGATCTACATGTGAAGCGGAGCACATGGCAGCCTCGGAGGCAGCACATGAAGCAATTTGGGTGAAGGAGTTCATCACCGACCTAGGAGTCATACCCAATGCGTCGGGGCCAATCAAACTCTTCTATGACAACACTGGAGCTATTGCACTTGCCAAGGAGCCCAGGTTTCACCAGAAGACAAGGCACATCAAGCGTCGCTTCAACTCCATTCGTGAAAATGTTCAAGATGGGGACATAGATATTTGTAAAGTACATACGGACCTCAATGTAGTAGATCCGTTGACTAAACCTCTCCCAAGAGCAAAACATGATCAACACCAGAATTCCATGGGTGTTCGATTCATCACAATGTAACTAGATTATTGACTCTAGTGCAAGTGGGAGACTGTTGGAAATATGCCCTAGAGGCAATAATAAAAGCATTATTATTATATTTCCTTGTTCATGATAATTTTCTTTATTCATGCTATAATTGTATTATCCGGAAATCGTAATACATGTGTGAATAACAGACACCAACATGTCCCTAGTAAGCCTCTAGTTGACTAGCTCATTGATCAATAGATAGTCATGGTTTCCTGACTATGGACATTGGATGTCATTGATAACGAGATCACATCATTTGGACAATGATGTGATGGATAAGACCCAATCCTAAACACAACATAAGATCGTATAGTTCGTTTGCTAGAGTTTTCCAATGTCAAGTATCTTTTCCTTAGACCATGAGATCGTGTAACTCCCGGATACCGTAGGAGTGCTTTGGGTGTACCAAACGTCACAACGTAACTGGGTGACTATAAAGGTATACTACGGGTATCTCCAAAAGTGTCTGTTGGGTTGACACGAATCAAGACTGGGATTTGTCACTCCGTATGACGGAGAGGTATCACTGGGCCCACTCGGTAATGCATCATCATAATGAGCTCAAAGTGACCAAGTGTCTGGTCACGGGATCATGCATTACGGTACGAGTAAAGTGACTTGCCGGTAACGAGATTGAACGAGGTATTGGGATACCGACGATCGAATCTCGGGCAAGTAACATACCGATTGACAAAGGGAATTGTATACGGGGTTGCTTGAATCCTCGACATCGTGGTTCATCCGATGAGATCATCGAGGAGCATGTGGGAGCCAACATGGGTATCCAGATCCGGCTGTTAGTTATTGATCGGAGAGCGATCTCGGTCATGTCTACATGTCTCCCGAACCCGTAGGGTCTACACACTTAAGGTTCGGTGACGCTAGGGTTATAGGGATATGTATATGCAGTAACCCGAATGTTGTTCGGAGTCCCGGATGAGATCCCAGATGTCACGAGGAGATCCGGAATGGTCCGGAGGTAAAGATTTATATATGGGAAGTCCTATTTCGGCCATCGGGACAAGTTCCGGGGTCATCGGTATTGTACCGGGACCACCGGAAGGGTCCCGGGGGCCCACCGGGTGGGGCCACCTGCCCCGGGGGGCCACATGGGCTGTAGGAGGTGCCTCTTGGCCTACATGGGCCAAGGGCACCAGCCCCAAGAGGCCCATGCGCCTAGGGTTTCAAAAGGGGAAGTCCCGCAAGTGGAAGGCACCGCTAGGTGCCTTGGGGGGGAGGGAAACCTCCCTTGGCCGCCGCCCCCCTAGGAGATTGGATCTCCTAGGGCCGGCGCCCCCCCCCCTAGGCCCTCCTATATATAGTGGGGAAGGAGGGCTTTTTGAGCCACGCCTTTGGTTGCCTCCTTCTCCCTCTCCAACACCTCCTCCTCCATAGTGCTTGGCGAAGCCCTGACGGAGTACTGCAGCTCCATCACCACCACGCCGTCGTGCTGCTGCTG
This sequence comes from Triticum urartu, assembly GCF_056163025.1. Classification (NCBI taxonomy): domain Eukaryota; kingdom Viridiplantae; phylum Streptophyta; class Magnoliopsida; order Poales; family Poaceae; genus Triticum; species Triticum urartu. Next base: position 459,774,594 of record NC_141876.1, on the reverse strand, counting down.
GAGCCATCTTCCTCAACCTCTCCTTCCCCCTTGCTAGATCAAGAAGAAGGAGACGTTACGCTGACCGTACGTGTGTTGAACGCGGAGGTGCCGTCCGTTCGGTGCTAGGATCTCCGGTGATTTGGATCACGTCGTGTACGACTACCTCATCCCCGTTCTTTGAACGCTTCCGCTCGCGATCTACAAAGGTATGTAGATGCATCCGATTACTCGTTGCTAGATGAACTCATAGATGGATCTTGGTGAAACCGTAGGAAAATTTTTGTTTTCTGCAACGTTCCCCAACACAAGGCTCAGCTTGATTGTGCAGCCACGCAGATTCAATTGACTCATTCGTCTGAGGATGTAATTGTCTTTGCCGCTCGGGATGATTCTATCCATCTGTTTTCTCTCAATGAGAAGGGTGAATTGGATGCCATCTCTCAAATTCCAGTCGTTTGCGAATATCAAGACGTCTTTTCAGAAGAGCTCCCAGGAATGCCTCCGCACCGGCCAGTTGAATTCGTTATTGATCTTGAGCCTGGCACGGAACCTGTATGCAAGCGTCCTTACAAGCTCGGACCTGAAGAGTTGAAGGAGCTGAAGAAGCAACTCGATGAGCAAGAACGAATGGGTCTCATCCGGCCTAGTTCTTCTCCGTGGGGTTGTGGTGTTCTTTTTGTGAAGAAGAAGGATGGAACGGACCGACTTTGTGTTGATTACCGTCCAGTGAACAAGAAGACCATCAAGAACAAATACCCACTTCCCAACATCAATGAGCTATTCGAACAACTCAAAGGTGCCCAAGTATTCTCCAAGCTTGATCTCCGTATGGGTTATCACCAGATTCGCATACGTGAAGAAGATATTCCCAAGACAGCATTCAGAACAAGCTTTGGTTCATATGAATACACTGTCATGTCTTTTGGCCTCGCCAACGCTCCTCCGACGTTCTCTCGCATGATGAACTTCATCTTCAATGCCTACACCAATGACTTCGTTTTGGTCTATCTCGACGACATTCTGGTTTTCTCGAAGAACAAGGAAGATCATGCCAAGCACTTGCGTTTGGTACTCGATAAGCTCAGGGAACACAAGTTCTACGCCAAGTTCTCCAAGTGCGAATTTTGGCTCGATGAGGTTCTTTATCTTGGTCATATCATCTCTGCCAAGGGCATTGCCGTGAATCCTGAGAAGGTGTCTGCAATTGTGAATTGGGAACCTCCTCAGAACGTGAAGCAACTCCGCAGTTTTCTTGGTCTCGCAAGCTATTGCCGAATATTTATTGAAAACTTTTCTAAGATCGCGAAGCCTCTCTCAAATCTTCTTCAGAAGCACGTCAAGTACGTTTGGTCTCCGGAGTGTGATATTGCTTTCAACACTTTGAAAGAGAAGTTGATCACTGCTCCAGTTTTGACTCCGCCTGATGAATCCAAGCCGTACGAGGTTTTTTGTGATGCCTCTCTCCAAGGTCTTGGCGCAGTATTGATGCAAGAGAAGAAATTTGTTGCTTATACATCTCGCCAGTTGAAGCCTAATGAGAAGAACTACCCCACTCATGATCTTGAGTTGGCGGCAGTTGTGCATGATCTTTTGACTTGGAGACATCTTCTTTTGGGAATAAAAGTGGACATTTTCACTGATCACAAGGGTCTCAAGTACATCTTCACTCAGCCTAATCTCAACCTCAGGCAAACTCGTTGGGTCGAAATGATTCAAGAGTATAATCCGAGTATTGAGTATACTCCAGGCAAGGCCAATGTGATTGCTGACGCTTTGAGCAGAAAGGCCTACTGCAACAGTCTGATTCTTAAGCCTTATCAACCCGAGATTTGTGAAGCTTTCCGCAAGCTTAATCTGCAAGTTGTTCCTCAAGGTTTCCTCGCCAACCTTCAAGTCTCTCCTACCTTAGAAGACCAGATTCGCCAAGCCCAGCTTCTTGATGCTATGGTGAAAAAGGTGAAGATTGGGATTGCCAAGAGTCAGTCCAAGTACAAGTGCTACCGCCTTGATGACAAGGACACTCTCTTCTTCGAGGATCGTATCGTTGTACCCGAAGGTGACCTCCGTAAAGTGATCATGAACGAGGCTCACAATTCTCTCCTCTCCATCCACCCTGGGAGCACGAAGATGTATCAGGACCTCAAGCAAGCTTATTGGTGGACTCGAATGAAGCGCGAGATCGCTCAATTCGTGAATGAATGTGATGTCTGCAGAAGAGTGAAGGCAGAACACCAAAGGCCAGCTGGTCTCCTCCAACCTCTTGCTATTCCAGAATGGAAGTTTGACCACATTGAGATGGACTTCGTGACTGGGTTTCCAAAGTCCAAGCATGGCAATGATGCTATATTTGTTGTCATCGACAAACTCACCAAAGTGGCTCATTTTCTGCCTATCAAAGAGTCGATCACTGCAGCTCAATTGGCGGAACTCTATACCTCTCGTATTGTCTCTCTGCACGGTATTCCTCAAGTGATCTCTTCAGACCGTGGCAGCATCTTTACCTCGAAGTTTTGGGATTCTTTCCAGAAGGCCATGGGCACCAACATCCGCTTCAGCACAGCTTTCCATCCTCAAACAAGCAGTCAAGTCGAGCGTGTCAACCAGATTCTTGAAGATATGCTCAGGGCTTGTGTGATCTCCTTCGGCATGAAGTGGGAGGATTGTCTTCCTTATGCTGAATTCTCCTACAACAATAGTTTTCAAGCAAGTTCGGGCAAGGCCCCTTTTGAAATTCTGTATGGAAGGAAGTGTCGTACCCCTCTCAACTGGTCTCAAACCGGTGAACGTCAGCTTTTGGGTAATGACTTAATCACAGAAGCAGAAGAAATGTGCAAAGTCATTCGTGATAACCTCAAAGCAGCCCAATCCCGCCAGAAGAGCTACTATGATAGTAAGCACCATGATTTGGCTTTCGAGATCGGAGATTATGTTTACCTCCGCGTCTCTCCTATGAAAGGTACTCATCGCTTCGGTATCAAAGGGAAGCTTGCCCCTAGATACGTGGGACCTTTCAAGATTGTCAGCAAGAGAGGCGAACTCGCCTATCAACTCGAGCTTCCTGCAAACTTTGCAAATGTTCATGATGTGTTCCATGTCTCTCAGCTTCGAAAGTGCTTCAAGACTCCTGACCGCACCGTCAACTTCGAGGACATTGAGCTCCAAGAAGATCTCTCTTATCGTGAGCACCCAGTTGCTATTCTTGAAAAGACTGAACGCAAGACTCGCAACAAGTCAATCAAATTTCTCAAAGTCAAGTGGTCACACCATTCCGACCGTGAAGCTACCTGGGAACGCGAGGATCACCTCCGTTTTGAGTACCCTGCGTTCTTTCAGTCCTAGATCTCGGGATGAGATCCTTTCGTAGTGGTGGAGTGTTGTAACACCCCGGATGTAAATTTCCCTATTTGTACTCCAACTCTTGCCGTTTCCGGCGTTAAGTTATTTTATTTTCTCGGGTTTGGGTTTTGCCTCCGTGTGTTGTTGTCATTGTCATGCATCTCATATCATGTCATCATGTGCATTGCATTTGCATACGTGTTCATCTCATGCATTCGAGCATTTTCCCCATTGTCCGTTTTGCATTCCGGCGCTTCGTTCTCCTTCGGTGGCCATTTCTAGCTTTCTTTCATGTGTGGGGATTAAACATTTCCGGGTTGGACCGATACTTGCCAAGCGGCCTTGGTTTACTACCGGTAGACCGCCTGTCAAGTTTCGTACCATTTGGACTTCGTTTGATACTCCAACGGTTAACCGAGGGACCGAAAAGGCCTCGTGTGTGTTGCAGCCCAACACCCCTCCAATTTGGCCCAAAACCCACCAAACTCTGCTCCATGTCCTAGAGCGTTCGATCACGATCGCGTGGCCGAAAACCGCACCTCATTTGGACTCTCCTAGCTCCTCCTATGCCTATATATACACCCCCATTCCAAATTCGCGGATCCTCTCCCTCCTAACCCTAAAAATCCCAGATCCGCCGCCGCCGAACGTGTCCGGAGCGGGCCGGACAACGTTCGCCGCCGCCCGCACCCTCTCAGCACGCGCCACGTGCGCCCAGCGCCCGGCCCTCCCGCGCCGCCTCCCGGTCCGCGCCCCGCGCCACCTCCCTCCTCCAGCCCGGCGCCGCCCCTCCGCCGCGCCGCCGCAGCTCGCCCTCGCCGGCCGAGCTCGCCGCGCCGCCATCGCCGGCCGAGCCCGCCGCGCCGCCCCAGGCCGAGCCGGCCGCGCCGCCCGCCACCGCCTCCCGGCCCCGCCGCCCGCCGCCGGCGACCACCCCAGCCGCCTCCTCCACGCCAGCCCGCCGGCGAGCGCCGGATCCGCCGGTGAACAGTGCGCAAGATCCGATCCGGTTCGCAGCTACAGTAAACCCTAGGAGAGGTTGATTTTTTTACTAAGTCCCGAAATTCTTGATCCATATGCCTCTGTTCGGGGCCCCGTAACTTTGCATCCGTAGCCCCGATTTGGGCATATAGCATACAAAAATGTTCATCTTAGAGAGTACATCATTTCATTCCATTGCATCATTTTCATTTGAGCTCATCTTGATGCTCGAAATGCTGTTAGAAGAGGGCTACTTGAGTTAATTGTCAGATCTGTTACTCCGTTTAGCACTTTTGTCATTTTTGCCATGATTAGTGTGTGCATGATATGCCCGTGAGTTCTTCATATGTTTTGTTAAAGGTTTTGTCATCTATCCAGAGGTGCAACCCATGTATTTTTAGGATGTGCGTGGTGACTTGTGCAAGCTTGCAAAGTGGTGCACTTGCTAATTCTGTTTTCAGGGACTTAGTGATTTCACTAAGTCCTGGGATTGTTTAGTTCATGATGCCATATGTTCTTGTTGTTTTCAAGTGATCCGTGCCTCTTTTGAGGATGATCAGTAAGGAAGTTTTGTTAATCTTGTAGTGCTCTATCCATCCATATCTTTGTTTTCAATTATGGAGCACCCTAGATTGAGTCAATCGAGCTCTACTTTTGCTTCGTGGTGAATCTGGGCAGATCGTCAACTTGTTTGCGATTTTGCCGATGTTATTATAATTGGTCCGTGCATGCTATGCTATTGTTCGTGCCATGTCTAGCTTGTGTTTTGTGCCTTATTTATGGGTGTATGCTTGTATTTCCATGACTTGCACCGTAGTGAGTGCATCGAGCTCGTAAACATGCCTTCGTGAGTTATGTTTCAGCATGTCCCAGTTTTCACTAAGTCTAAAAACTGATTATGTTTTTTCTATGTTCGTGTGCTTGTTAGTATATATTTTGTGATCCCTTTTGGCTCAAGGTCACTAAGGGATTTTTGTTAAGCTTGTTGAGTAGCTCCATGCAATGTCTTTCTTTGTCATGGTCAGGTCCTGTAGCATGTTGTTTTGTTGCTCCGAAGAGGGCTATATGATCTGAAATTCCAGACAAGTGTTAATTTCACTAAGTCTGAGATCTGTTTTACCATTTGCGTTTTTGCCATGCTTGTTTGAACCTCCTAATGGATGAATTGGCCGTAGCTCAGTGCTAGACTGTTGTTAAGCAACTTGTGTGCATCCCTGCCATGTATTTTGTTGTCATGTTTGGGCGCTGTAGCATGTTCATTTCATTGCATTTAGATGCCTACTTGCTGTAAATCGCAGACCGGTGTCATTTTTGAATCGCCTGCCATTTGCAAACCGTAACTCTGATTCCGGCGTTCTTTATATCATTTTCAAGCGATTTCATCTCATCTTTCCAGTGGCACACTTGGAATTCCAAGTTGAGGCCAGGTTCATGCATTTCCTGTCATATCTTGCAAGCCTCCCAAATTGCCATGTCAAACCTCTAACCCACCTTTGTCCTAGCAAACCGTGTTACTGCTTTGCGCATCCCCTCTTATAGCGTTGCTAGTTGCAGGTGAAGATTGGAGGCCGTTCCCTATTGGAACATCTTTTATTTACTTGTTGGGATATCATTATATTGCCATGTTATCTTAATGCACCTATATACTTGGTAAAGGGTGGAAGGCTCGGCCTCTCGCCTAGTGTTTTGTTCCACTCTTGCCGCCCTAGTTTCCGTCATATCAGTGTTATGTTCCCGGATTCTTGCGTTCCTTACGCGGTTGGGTTATAATGGGAACCCCTTGATATTTCGCCTTGATTAAAGCTTTTCCAGCAATGCCCAACATTGGTCGTACCATTTGCCACCTAGCCTTTTCTTTCCCTTGGGTTCTGCAGACTCAAGGGTCATCTTATTTTAACCCCCCGGGCCAGTGCTCCTCTGAGTGTTGGTCCAAACTAGAGCCCCTTGCAGCGCCACCTCGGGGAAACTCGAGGGCTGGTTTTTAGTTGTACGGATTGCTTATCTGAGTGTGCCCTGAGAAAGAGATATGTGCAGCTCCTATCGGGATTTGTCGGCACATTCGGGCGGTGTTGCTGGTCTTGTTTTAACCTGTCGAAGTGTCTTGAGTTACCGAGATACCGAGTCTGATCGGAACCTCTTGGGAGGAGGTCTATTCCTTCGTTGACCGTGAGAACTTGTCATGGGCTAAGTTGGGACTCCCCTGCAGGGATTGAACTTTCGAAAGCCGTGCCCGCGGTTATGGGCAGATGGGAATTTGTTAATGTCCGGTTGTAGATAACTTGAACCTTAACTCAACTAAAATGAATCAACCGAGTGTGTTACCGTGATGGCCTCTTCTCGGCGGAGTCCGGGAAGTGGACACAGTGTTGGAGTAATGTTTGCGCAGGTTGCTCTCTAGTTTCTCGCTCGTGCTTTGCCTCCTCTTCTCGCTCTCTTTTGTGAATAAGTTAGCCACCATACTTGCTAGTCGCTTGCTGCAGCTCCACTCATATTTTACCTTGCCTTACCTATAAGCTTAAATAGTCTTGATCGCGAGGGTGCGAGATTGCTGAGTCCCCGTGGCTCACAGATTACTATTACACCAGATGCAGGGCCTGATGATTCCGCTCCAGGAGACGCGTATGAGCTCAAGTGGGAGTTCGACGAAGACTCTCAACGATACTATGTTTCCTTTCCCAACGATCAGTAGTGGTGCCCAGTTAGGGGTGAACGGGACCGTTGTCGCATGTTGAGTTCTCTTTTATTTTGGCGCCGTAGTCGGGCCATGAGTGTTTGGATGATGTAATGTTATTTATCTACTTGATTGACGTGGCGAGTGTAAGCCAACTATGTTATCTCCCCTTTTATTATTATTACATGGGATGTTGTGAAGATTGCCTAACTTGCGACATATGCCTTCAATGCGATTATGTCTCTAAGTCGTGCCTCGACACGTGGGAGCTATAGTCGCATCGAGGGTGTTACAACAATCAACCATGTGCAAACTCAAACAACGCAATGCAAAGATGGTATGCTATGCGGGATGCGATGCGGGATGCGAAATGCAAGATATGACAGGAAATGCATGAGCCTGGCCTCAACTTGGAAAACTAAGTGTGCCACTGGAAAAATGAGATGAAATTGCTTGAAAACGATATAAAGAACGCCGGAATCAGAGTTACGGTTTGGAAATGGCAAGCGATTCAAAAATGACACGGGTCTGCGATTTACAGCAAGTAGCCATCTAAATGCAATGAGATGAACATGCTACAGCACCCAAACATGGCAACAAAATACATGGCAGGGATGCACACAAGATGCTTAACAAAAGTCTAGCACTGAGATATGGCCAATTCATCCATTAACAGGTTCAAACAAGCATGGCAAAAATGCATATGGCAAACAGATCTCAGACTTGGTGAAATTAATACTTGGTTGGAATTTCAGATCAGGTAGCCCTCTTTGGAGCAACAAAACTATATGCTACAGGATCTGAACATGGCAAAGTAAAGCATGGCATGGAGATACTCAAAGAGCTTAACAAAAGTCCCTTAGTGACCTTGAGCCAAAAGGGATCAGAAAATATAAATGCAAGCATGTGAACATAGCAAAAACATAATCAGTTATCAGACTTAGTGAAAACTGACACATGCTGAAACATAACTCAAGTAGGCATGTTTACGAGCTCGATGCACTCACTACAGAGCAAGTCATGGAAAGGCAAGCATACAACCATCACGAAGGCACAAAATTCAAGGTAGACATGGCAAGAACAATAGCATAGCATGCACGGATCAACTACAACATCACCGGCAAAATTGCAAACAAGTTGACAATCTGCCCAGATTCACAAAGTAGCAAAAGTAGAGCTCGATTGACTCAAGCTAGGGTGCTCCATAATTGCAAACAAAGACATTGATGGATAGAGTACTAAAATATTAACAAAACATCCTTACTGATCATCCTCAAAATAGGCACGGATCACTAGGAAACAACATGAACATATGACAACATGAGATAAACAGCTCAAGGACTTAGTGGAAATGCTAAGTCCCTGAAAACAGAATTACTAAGTGCACCACTTTGCAAGCTTGCACTAGTCACCACACACATCACAAAAATACATGGGTTGCACCTCTGGATAGATGACAAAACCCTTAACAAAACATATGAAGAACTCACGGGCATATCATGCACACATTAATCATGGCAAAAATGACAAAAGTGCTAAACGGAGTAACAGATCTGACAATTAACTCAAGTAGCCCTCTTCTAACAGCATTTCGGGTATCAAGATGAGCTCAAATGAAAATGATGCAATGGAATGAAATGATGTACTCTCTGAGATGAACATTTTGATATGCTATATGCATGAATCGGAGCTACGGATGCAAAGTTACAAGGCCATGAACAGGGGCACTTGGATCTGAGAATTTCGGGACTTAGAGAAAATTCAACCTCCAGATTGGGGTTTTCTGTTCATCCCGATCTAGATCTCGCGCACGCACTGTTCACGGCGGCGGATCCGAGGTCGGCGAGGACGGAGGAGGCGGCGGCCTGCATCGGCGAGGCAGGAGGAGGCCGGAGCGGCGCGGCCTGGGGCCGGCGATGGCCGGGGCGGCTCGCGGCGGGCGGTGGAGGCGTACGGCCCGCAGCGGCCGAGGCGGCGGCGTGCGGCGGCGGCTCATCGGCGGGCGGAGGCGAGCTCGGCCGCCAGAGTTGGAGTGGGGCGGCGGCGGTGGAGGACCTCGCCGGCGCGGGCGGCGCGGCGTGGAGGCGAGGGAGAGGCACGGGCGGCGCTGGATCTGGGCCTCGGGGGCCGGGGACGGGCCTCCCGGGCCGCGGCGGCGGGGTGGGACGGCGGCGCCACGTGGCAGGACGTGGTTGGCGCGGCCGGCGGCGGCCGGCTTTGTCCGCCCAAGACGGACGTGTCCGGCGGCGGCGCGAGGGAATTTTAGGGTTTCAGAGAGGGAGATCCGGATTTCGGGGAAGGGGTCTTTAAATAGGCATAGTGGGAGCTAGGAGAGTCCAAAAGAGGTGCAGTTTTCGGCCACGCGATCGTGATCGAACGCTCTAGATGATGGAGAAGACTTAGGTAGATTTTGGGCCAAATTGGAGGGGTGTTGGGCTGCAACACACACGAGGCCTTTTCGGTCCCTCGGTTAACCGTTGGAGTATCAAATGAAGTCCAAATGATATGAAACTTGACAGGCGGTCTACCGGTAGTAAACCAAGGCCGCTTGGCAAGTCTCGGTCCAATCCCGAAATGTTTAATCCCCACACACGAAAGAAAGGTAGAAATGACCACCGGAGGAGAATGAAACGCCGGAATGCAAAACGGACAACGGGGAAAAAGCTCGAATGCATGAGATGAACACGTATGCAAATGCAATGCACATGATGACATGATATGAGATGCATGACAGCAATAACAACACACGGAGACAAAGACCCGAACCCGAGATAATAAATTAACTTAACGCCGGAAACGGCAAGAATTGGAGTACAAATTGGGAAAGTTACATCCGAGGTGTTACAAAGACCTGGATAAAGCTTCTTACATATTGGGCATCAAGATCTATAGAGATAGATCAAGACGCCTGATGGTGCTTTCAAAGAACACACACCTTGACATGTTTTTGAAGGAGTTCAAAATAGATCAGTCAAAGAAGGGGTTCTTGCCTGAGTTGTAAGGTGTGAAGTTGAGTAAGACTCAAAGATTGACCACGGCAGAAGAAAGAGGAAGGACGAAGGTCGTCCCCTATGCTCTTGTCATAGGCCCTATACCGTATGCCATGCTGAGTATCGCACCTGATGTGTGCCTTGGCACATGTCTGGAAAGAGGGTACAAAGGTGATCTAGGACTGGATCACCAGATAGCGGTCAAAATTATCCTTAGAGGAATAAGGAAATGTTTCTCGGTTATGGAGGTGATAAAGAGTTCGACGTAAAGAGTTACGTTGATGCAAGCTTAACACCTATCCGGATAGCTCTGAGTAGAGATACCGGATACGTATAATGGAGCAACAATTTGGAATAGCTCCAAGTGGAACGTGGTAGCAACATCTATGATATGACATAAAGTTTTGCGAAATACATAGGGATCTGAATATGGTAAGACCCGTTGACTACAACCTCTCTCACAAGAATAACATGATCAAACCCAGAACTCTTTGAGTGTTTATCACGTAGTGATGTGAACTAGATCATTGAGTCTAGTAGACTCTTGGATGTTGGTCACATGGCGATGTGACCTGTGAGTGTTAATCACATGGCGATGTGAACTAGATTATTGACTCTAGTGCAAGTGGGAGACTATTGGAAATATGCCCTAGAGGCAATAATAAATTAGTTATTATTATATTATATTTCATTGTTCATGATAATCGTTTATTATCCATGCTAGAATTGTATTGATAGGAAACTCAGATACATGTGTGGATACATAGACAACACCATGTCCCTAGTAAGCCTCTAGTTGACTAGCTCGTTGATCAATAGATGGTTACGGTTTCCTGACCATGGACATTGGATGTCGTCGATAACGGGATCACATCATTAGGAGAATGATGTGATGGACAAGACCCAATCCTAAGCCTAGCACAAAGATCGTGTAGTTCGTATGCTAAAGCTTTTCTAATGTCAAGTATCATTTCCTTAGACCCTGAGATTGTGCAACTCCCGAATACCGTAGGAATGCTTTGGGTGTACCAAGCGTCACAATGTAACTGGGTGGCTATAAAGGTACACTACAGGTATCTTCAAAAGTGTCTGTTGGGTTGGCACAAATCGAGACTGGGATTTGTCACTCCGTGTAAACGGAGAGGTATCTCTGGGCCCACTCGGTAGGACATCATCATAATGTGCACAATGTGACCAAGGAGTTGATCACGGGATGATGTGTTACCGAACGAGTAAAGAGACTTGCCGGTAACGAGATTGAACAAGGTATCGGGATACCGATGATCGAATCTCGGGCAAGTATCGTACCGATGGACAAAGGGAATTGTATACGGGATTGATTGAATCCTTGACATCGTGGTTCATCCGATGAGATCATCGTGGAGCATGTGGGAGCCAACATGGGTATCTAGATCCCCCTGTTGGTTATTGACCGGAGAGTTGTCTCGGCCATGTCTGCATGACTCCCGAACCTGTAGGGTCTACACACTTAAGGTTCGATGACGCTAGGGTTATAGGGAAAGTATGTACGTGGTCACCGAATGTTGTTCGGAGTCCCGGATGAGACCCCGGACATCACGAGGAGTTCCGGAATGGTCCGGAGGTAAAGATTTATATATGGGAAGTCATCATACGGTCACCGGAATAATTCGGGGGGTTATCGGTATTGTACCGGGACCACTAGAGGGGTTCCGGGGGTCCACCGGGAGGGTCCACCTGCCCCGGAGGGCCCTATGGGCTGTGTGTGGAGAGGGACCAGCCCCTTAGTGGGCTGGGTGCCTCCCCCCTAGGGACCATGCGCCTAGGGTTTGGGGGAACCCTAAAGGGGGGGCGCCCCCCTTGCCTTAGGGGGCAAGGCAACCCCCCTGGCCGCCGCCCCCTCCTCAGATTGGATCTGAGGGGGCCGGCCCCCCTCTCCCTTGCCCCTATATATATGTGGGGGATGGGAGGGTAGCCGCACCCCAAGTTCTGGGGCAACCCTCCCCCTCTCCCAAGTCCTCCTCTTCTCCCGCGGTGCTTGGCGAAGCCCTGCAGGATTGCCACACTCCTCCTTCACCACCATGCAGTCGTGCTACTGCTAGATGGAGTCTTCCCCAACCTCTCCTTCTCCCCTTGCTGGATCAAGGCGTAGGAGACGTCACCGGGCTGCACATGTGTTGAACGCGAAGGCGCCGTGGTTCGACGCTTAGATCGGAATCAACTGCGATCTGAATCGCTACGAGTACGACTCCTTCATCCGCGTTCTTGCAACGCTTCCGCTTAGCGATCTACAAGGGTATGTAGATGCACTCTCCTTCCCCTCATTGCTATATTACTCCATAGATTGATCTTGGTGATGCATAGAAAATTTTAAATTTCTGCTACGATCCCCAACAACATCAGGCGTTTCATCTCCAACCTCTCCGGACGCATCCAGCCCTTCTCGAGCCTCATGAAGAAAGGAGATCCATTCGTGTGGGATGAAGTATGCCAACGCGGATTTGATGAAATAAAAAGGTACCTCCTTAATCCACCTGTCTTGGCAGCTCCTGTGAAGGGGCGCCCACTCATTCTATACATTGTAGCGCAACCTACTTCGATAGGCGCTTTGTTCGCCCAAAACAATGATGAAGGGAAGGTGGTGGCGTGTTATTACTTGAGCCGCACCATGGTGGGGGCTGAGTGAAACTACTCTTCTATAGAGAAGTTGTGCTTGGCCCTAATCTTTGCTTTGAAGAAGCTCAGGCACTACACGTTGAAGCATGAAGTCCAGCTCGTCGCAAGGGCGGACCCCGTGAGGTACGTTTTAAGTCAGCCCGCGCTCATTGGGTGACTTGGAAAATGGGCACTTATCATGATGGAGTTTGACATCACCTTTGTGCCTCAAAAAGCAATCAAGGGTCAAGCCTTGGCGGAGTTTCTCGCCGCGCACCCAATTCCAGATGACTCACCTCTAGTCACGGACCTCCCTGACGAGGAGGTTTTCAATGTCAACCTCGACGTGTCATGGGAGCTTTACTTTGACGGTGCCTCCCGCATGGATGCTGACCCCGATGGTACCCCAAGGTGAAGAGCCGGTGCAGGTTTGGTGTTCAAGACGCCACAAGGAGGGGTGATGTATCACTCATTTTCCCTCCTCAAAGAAGAATGCTCCAACAACGAAGCAGAGTACGAGGCGCTCATCTTCGGCCTCCTCTTGGCGCTCTCCATGGAGGTTTGTTCCTTGCGGGCTTATGGAGACTCTCAACTCATCATTCGTCAAGTCAACAACATCTATGAGGTTCGCAAGCCTGAACTGGTGACGTACTATTCCGTGGCCCGGAATCTAATGGAAAAATTTCAACATCTTGAAGTGCTCCATGTCCCGCGAAGTAGGAATGCACCTGCTGATGCCTTGGCGAAACTAGCAGCGACGTTGGTGCTCCCAGATAATAAAACAATGCAGGTGAACGTGGAAGAAAGGTGGCTACTCCCGGCTGTTTTGGAGCTCATCCCGGCAGAGTACGAAGTCAATACCGTCATGACAAATGCCATAGAGGAGGGCGAGTGGCTGCAACCATTCCTCGACTACTTCAAGCATGGGAGCCTCCCCGACGATCCTGTCATGAGGCGCCAACTACAACGACGACTTCCTTTCTACCTTTTTGAAGCAGGTGTCCTATATAGGCATTCGCATGGGCAGGAGGTCCTACTTTGATGCATCAACCGAAGAGAAGCCGGCAAGATCCTACAGGAGATGCATCATGGAGTCTGCGGCGGGCACCAAGGAGGGGCCAAGATGTATCATAGTATACGTATAGCAGGATACTACTGGCCCGACATTATGTCAGACTGCCTTCGGGTGGCTAGATCGTGCCACAACTGTCAAGTTCATGGTGATTTCAAGCATAGGCCGCCAGTCCCTCGTCACCCTACCATTCCCTCTTGGCCATTCGATGCCTGGGGAATCGATGTCATCGGCCCTATCGACCCTCCATCTTCCAGTGGGCACCGCTTCATCCTCGACGCAACGGACTACTTCTCGAAGTGGGCGGAAGCTGTTCCGTTACGGGAGGTGAAGAGTGACAACGTCATCAACTTCCTAGAGCGGAACATCATATATCGCTTTGGGATACCTCACCGGATCACCTCCGACAACGGCAAGGCCTTCAAGTCCAACAAGATGTACAGGTTCACGGAGAAGTACAGGATCAAGTGGAACTACTCCACCGGCTACTACCCTCAAGCTAATGGTGCGATCGAGGCTTTCAACAAGACGCTTGACAAGATACTCAAGAAGACAGTGACAAGGAATCGGAGAGACTGGCATGATCGTCTCTTCGAGTCCTTATGGGCGTACCGTGTCACAGTCCGTACCCCAACGCAGGCGACTCCGTTTTCTCTCGTTTACGGGAGTGAGGCGGGCCTACCACTGGAGGTCTAGCTACCCTCTTTGAGGGTGGCTATCCAAGATGAGATCGCCCAAGACGAACAGGTACAACTGAAGTTTCAGGAGCTCGACACCCTTGAAGAGGGGCGACTTAATGCCCAACAAAACCTAGAGCTTTACCGTCAGAATATGGTGAGAGCTTACGACAAGCTCGTCAAGCAACGCATCTTCCGAGAAGGAGAGTTGGTTCTCGTGCTCAGGCAGCCCATCGTCGTGACGCACAAGACGAAGGGCAAGTTCGAGCCAAAGTGGGAAGGGCCATACGTCATTGAGCAAGTCTACGACGGGGGAGCATACCAGCTTGTCGATTCTTAGGGAGTCCGGCCAATGCCCCCAATCAATGGAAGGTTCCTCAAAAAATATTTTTCTTAAAATTTTGCCTCTTTAGTTGCCTTTTGGATTTTGGTTGGGGAAGCTTTTTCCGTGGGCTATCGAATTCATGATGCATTCTCCCTTGCATTTCATAGATATATCTAGTTTTCCCCAATTTTTACGGACCAAGTCTAACAACAACAAAAATGGCTTTCCCATATCACACTACGCTGTTGATTGAAGTTTCGGCTACCCTAGGACTTGTTGGAGGGTGGCACAATGTGTCGATTTGCAGGTGAGGCGGCTCCTACACCCACAATGCACGACACGTACCAGGTGTATGCTTCCGGAGGCAGCGGAGATGATTACTTGGGCACTTCTGAGTATTGAGACCCCACGCTCTTCATGTTTCCTGGCATGCCTCATGTACACAGAGGCTCGCACTCCAGGGAAGACTATAGGAAAAGATCATGGAGGGCTGCCTGACCCAACACAAGTTGGTTTGGTGCGTAGTCACATCGCAACCCTGGGGTGTGCCACTAGAAGCCCCAGATAATGTGCTAGCGGGTTTTTCCTAGTCCACAGAGGTGAACAGTTCCTTTCCAATTTCCCAAGGTGGCTCTTGAAGAATCCTGGAAGAAGAGTCCCCAAGAAGTTCGAGCCGAATGTCAAAACAAGTCCATGAAGTCCGCGGCCAATCAATCATCCGCGTGAGCAATCAAGATGAAATTCTGAAAATCCAAGAAGCGAATTCAAGAAAGAAAAATCCCAACAATCCAAGAAGCAATCAAGCGGTCCCAAGCAGTAAGGAACCCACTGGAAGGAAGGCGGGAGGAAGCTGTTCACCACCCCTCAATATGCATGAAGAAAAATTGCCAAGCCATTGACCCAAAACCATTTACCCTGAACTTATCACACCCAAGTCTCTGGGTTCATGAGGCGTGTGCAGGGGGCATGTTGAGCTGTGGGGGCCCTCAGTATGATGATGGGTTAGAGTATGAATTTTTGTTGCCTCTCGGAAGCATCCCGAAAACGGCGTCTTCATGCACGTACACCAGAACTATTTAAGTTGTTGAGTTGCAATCGTCAAGGTCTTTTGACGCTTCCCAATGACAAGTCCTTCAGTAGCCTTCTCAGATATCACGCCTATAGCTAGTGTATAACGGGAAAGCCAACATTTTAAATCCCGCAAACTTTTTCCCCTCTCTTTTTCGCATGTTTACTTTTGGTGTTCCTAGTTGTGCTCCTCCAACATCTTTTGCAGCCATGGAGAGACACTCCCTATCGTCGTCGACGACATTCCGGCGACAAACCACTACATCGACCTACATCATGGGTGTTTCGGGGCAGCAATACCCATGCATCCATAACAACGCTGACAACAAGTCGGCAACCAATGGTCTACACCGACGCACGCGATGGGCGCCATAAGGCAACACCTGCGCTCATGGCCCCGTCTCCAACAACAATGAAGCATGGGGGCAACGTCAAGCCCTCAATCATTCGTAAGGCTGATGGCGTCCCGGCATACCACCAGAATTGTCACACCGTGAGTGGTGTGGCGATTCACTCAATGAAGGGGAGGTATCGACGGTCTACCGATGCCTCGCCTACATCAACACGTGGAAATCATGGGAGCAGTGCCACATGCCAGTGCGGCTAGCGTGAATCTGTGAAACCCTCCAATCAAGTCGGCTGGCACTGTAGCAGCTAGACGGTCGCGACGATATTGGTAAATTCTGGTTTTTGTTTTCAGGACAATGCATGATGTTTCGTCATTGGAATGAAGACAAGATAGGGTTGTTTCGTTGTCCGGCATCATGCCTGCTATATGATCCAGCGAACTCCCTAGAAAACACAAGTGTGGATGGTCATACCTACACTAAGATACATTGTTACTAATCAACCATCTTCAGAATGGCGCGCACGATCGTCCAACTTCGAACCGGGTCTTTAGGCTGCATGTGAATAATGCGCCAAGAAAAGTAAAAAAAAATTTGTCGAGTCGAGCTCGATTTGCCTCGCACTCAAGCTCAACTCGACGAGGGGGCATTTGTTTGATGAGTTTTTGTCCACTGTTGCATAAAATAATATATATATTTTTAATGAGATTTTTATGCAGGCTATAAATACAAAGGCAAAATTCATTTAGCATGGCACAATCATGAATGGCAAGCTGCCCACGTTCTTTCACATGCACGTGCATGAAATGTTGGTGCAATAAATTCGTGTGCATGCGTACGTCCTGGCCACATGCACATTGGCTAGATGTAGTAGTCTAGCTTTGTACGTGTATGTATTCCGGTGTCTCGACCGGTCGGCAAGCTCGCGTGCGTACATATCCGAATACCCGTTTTGTATTTATACATCATATGTGTATGTATTTGAGTATCTACAGCCGGTCGGCAAGGGCACAAATACATATCCGAATACCCGGTGCAAGTTACATGCACGGGAGCAGCCGGTGTGTGCTCGTATAATTGGCAAGCTTCAACATTAGGAAAACCAAAGACTCAACCGACCTCGTTGATTTTTGTTGAAAGGCATGCTGGAAGAAACAAGGTATGCATCAGTTTGTTTCCTTTTCTGTGCGCAGACTTGGACATCAAGAAGAAGAATAGAAGGAAGAAATCAGCGGCGGGCTGCGTACAACGTCTAGCCCTCCCGTCCTATAAATACAGGAGCTACCACGTCCTGGCCGGCACGCAGAGACACACAGCCACCACGGCCGCCGCCATCACGTGCACAACAAATCCACGCAGCAACACATCCACAAATCCATCGACAACATCCAGCCACCACGGTCACATAACTCGCGCATCAAGAAGAAGTAGAAGGAGAGAAGAGAGATCGGCCTCGACATCTCGTCACAAGAACGCCGACGATCATCCGTACAAGAAGCCGGCGCCTCGACAGCAACATGAACACCAAGTTGATCTTTCCGAACGGTGAAGTTATCATCTAATCACTCCTTCATCCTTTATTATTGCATGCATCCACAACACGTGGTGGTGCTGTGGAGCTCGCGATCATGCAGCACTTCGTTGGCGTTATCATCATCTTCCTCAAGCTAACCAAGACGATGAGGCTACTCCCGGACTTCACCAAGGCGTGGAAGACGAGGACGCGTCGATGGGGCTGCCGACGCGCAGTCCGTTGGCCTCCTTTGTGGTGGCTACCCTTG
This sequence comes from Triticum urartu, assembly GCF_056163025.1. NCBI lineage: Eukaryota > Viridiplantae > Streptophyta > Magnoliopsida > Poales > Poaceae > Triticum > Triticum urartu. Next base: position 459,756,730 of record NC_141876.1, on the reverse strand, counting down.
GTGATGAGGCCGACGACGTCTACTTCGTCAAGCTGGAGTCTTGGAGGCGCGGAGCTCGTAAGGATTTCGCCGTGTGCCGCGGAGGTTGCCGCCGCCTTGCCGCAGTGGATCGCGGCACGGAGTTCGCCAAGATGACACCAATGTCAACTTCAGCAAGCCGGTGCCATGAAGGACGAAGGCGTGGAGGCTTGGGAGGATGCTGTCGCCGTACCGCGGTGGATGGCGCTACGGAGTTTGCCAAGATGATGCAAATGTCAACATAATCAACCCGGTGCCGCAAGGATCATGACGGGTAGCTCACAAGAAGGACGCCCGCCATCCACTTCGTCATGCTGGAGCTAGAGGACGGAGGCGTGGCGTCCATTGAGGATGCCGCCGACATCTACTTCATCAAGCTGGAGCCCGAAGGCGCGGAGGATGGCGAGACGGAGCTCGCTAGGACGACACCCGTCGTCTTCTTCATCAAGTCGGCGCCATGGAGGACAAAGGTGTGGATGCTCGCAATGATGCCGCCACCTTACCGCGGTGGATGGCGCCATGGAGTTCGCCAAGATGACGCCAGTGTCAACATCATCAATCTGGTGCTGCAAGGATCGTGACGGGGAGCTCACAAGAAGGACGCCGGCCATCCACTTCGTCATGCTGGAGCTAGAGGACGGAGGTGTGGCGCCCATTGAGGATGCCGCCGACATCTACTTCGTCAAGCTGGAGCCTGAAGGCACGGAGGATGGCGAGACGGAGCTCGCCAAGATGACACCAACGCCAATATCATCAAGGCGGTGCCATGGAGGACAAAGGCGTGGAGGCTCGCAACGATGGAGTCGCCGTGCCACGGTGGATAGCGGCACGTAGCTCGCCAAGAAGACACCAACGCCAATATCATCAAGCCGGTGCCATGGAGGACGGAGGCGTGGAGCTAGCAAGGATGCCGCTGCCATGCCGCGGTGGATGGCGCCCCGGAGTTCGCCAAGATGACACCAATGTCAACAACATCAACCCGGTACCGTGAAGGATCGTGGTGTGGAGCTTGCAAGGAGGACACCACCAATGTCTACCTCATCAAGATGGAGCCCGCGACCCGGAGCCATGAAGATGACACACGCCCTTGGTGCTACCCGCAACACGGAGCCCGCGATGCAAAGAAGATGGTGCTACGCAATGACGTGGCTTCACCAACCCTTACCACTACATGGTGCTATTTGCAACATGAAGCCCATGAAGACGAGGCGTGATGGCGAGGAGGCGACATGACTTCACCAACACTAACTCCCGATGGCCCTGTGAGGCGGTGCCCTTGTCTTGGAGGACCGTCATAAACACGGCGTCCAGCCGAGACGAGGCGCTAACCACACCGGCATTGCCGATACGAGTGAGCGTTGGTTTTACATCGACGCTGGTCTCCACAAAAGATTACTCCCGTGAGGCAACCCCTTGCATACCCGACGAAGCCGCTACATCGTCAAGAAGTCCGAGCTAAGCAGGACCCATGCAACTTCAACACCAACTACATCGACGTTGTCAAGACCGACGAGGCGCGACGGCGAGGGCGAACATGGCCAGCACAAAGCCATGTTTTGAGCGGCACATGTACCGACGAGGACACGAGCTTTGCCGCCGCCCACACCATACACTCACACCATCATCATCATGCATGGAGAATGCGAAGCAAAGACGACGAAGACGACCACACGGCTTAATCGGAGGTATCTCGCGGAGCAACCCACGGGAGTAATTAACCGGGAGCTTTTCGAGGCCCCGGGAACCAGGAGACTGCACATCGCCATAGTCAGGCAGGCCGCACTAGTAGGCCACGGAGCGGAACCATTTTTTTATGGGACCTTGTAATTTTGTTCATCCAAAGAGATAAATGAAATACTTGTTTCCCGTATCACTTTTCTTTGTGTACTATGGTACACTGGCACGCCCGCATTTTTCTTTTCCCCGGCGCATGAGAGAAATCCATACTCCCTCTCTTCCCTTCTTCTCGGAGTGCTTATAAGATTTTTCTCGTGTCAAACAGGACGCCGCCCTCGCGGTCCACTTCGAGTATGACGGCGCCTCGACGCTGTTCTTCAAGGTCTTCGACGAGGAAGGCCGTCGCTTGGAGTGCTGCCCTGAAGGAGGTCGCCAGGACGGCGCAGCGACGGGCGCTAGGCCTACTGCATGCCTTGCCTACAGCTCCTCCAGCGACAACGGTGACTCCCCCGAGCTCGTGGAGTCTCCAGAGACGAGCGGCGATAGCTACGTGCCCCCGAGCTCTCGTTGGACCTGGAGCAAGGCCGCCGCGTCTGTCCGCCGCCGCCGTTGATCTGGATGGGTTGGCGCCGGCCTTTCGTGGCCCACTGTTGATGATGGCGTCGGCGGCATCCGGCGCGTGTAGATAGAGCTTCTAGGAACTCCCTTCCTTTTGTTCCCTGCGAGGAATCGAAACGGACCCCGCGGGGGTGTGTAAAGCGTCTATAATGCCTTTTGTTAATATTATCCTTATTGCAAGAATTTGCGAGCGCACGTCCTGCCGAGGCTCAGTCCCCCCTTTCCAATCCCGCGGCAGCTTGGTGCTCTACGTTGACAGGTCCCGGTCCCCAGGCAGGCTGCAGCCGTCGCTGGTGTGCCAGGTCACGATGTCGTGGTCAAGGCCAGGAGGTGAGCGGCCCTAGGTCCAGTAAGAGCTCCTGAGACGCGATGCTCTAGAGGTCCCCTTTAGCGTGCAAGCAGCTACCCGAGGATGGGAAGGGAAGGCGATGTTGCCGTAGCAGGGCAGCGAAAAGGTGAGGATCTTATGTCGTAGTGTTGGGTTGGTCCAGGGACAAGACTTATCTTGGCATTCTGGAGCTAGTTCCTCGTGTTGTGCTAGACTTGGGCGCCGACTGCTGCTGGGTAGCTAGGTTAGGCCCATGCGGGCCTCCCCTCTTCTCCACGCTCTTCCTGGTGCTCTACACCCTCAGGTCCTGGCCCTCGAGCGAGCTCAGCCGCCGCTGGTATGCCAGGTCGCGACGACCTCTGAAGGGGAGAAGCAAGCCGCAGCTCAGGCAATAGTTTCTCGCGAGGAGGTGCTGAAGAACGCTGAGGCCGCCCAAGGTTGCTGCTGGGTGCTGGAGGCCGAGCTGTAGGTCCTGCGTGAAGAGCGCGCCGAAGATGCCCGTGGTCGTAAGGTGGAGGAAGAGAGGATGAAGGCCCGGGAGGACGCCGTCAAGGGTCGCGACGCCGAGCTGGAGCAGCTGGCGCCGGTGCAGGCCGCTGAGCGCGGCCGGCTAGAGGAGCTGGAGCAAAAGGTGCAGGCTAAGAAGGCCGAACTTGATGCTAGGACGAAGGTTCTGGCCAAGGACCGCGCGGCCTTCGCGCTTCTCGAGAAGAGGTCTCGCGAGGCTCTGAAGTCACTCTATGAGAAGGGCTTGGAGAAGCCGCTGGCCACCAATGAGGATGGCCCCGCCCTGTTGCTTCCCTACTTGGTCGAGACGCTTGAGGAAGTCGTGCGCGGCATCGGCCCCATGGCAGAGGAAAAGGCTCGCGTCCTTTCTTCAGCCGCGCTGACGAGCATCTTCAGCCACCTCCATCTTCGCGATCCTGCCGCCCGCCTTGACGAGCTGCTGGAGCCCGTGGCTGATGAACACTGTGCAGCCGCCACTGCTGCCGTGAAAGGTTAGGTGGAAGCCCTGCTGAAGAAGTTCGACGCCTTCGACCGATGGCGTAGGTGAAGGCGACGCCACCCGGGAGGGGACGCCTCTAGCGGGTGCCGACGGTATCCAGGGATGACTAGCTCGCGGCTCCTTTCCTGTTGAAACTCCTGCATCATGTAGCGTGCCTCATGGAGGCGTTTAAACTTGTGTTTGATATTCAGAGAACAATATGCCTTGTAATATTTTCTTTGAGATTTTGCAATTTCCTTCCCATTTGCTTTATGTTCTACGTCAGCAGAGCCCGACCCCGCGCGTACCTTAGCCGCCGTTGCACCGACCGGATCACCAGGACGGACCAAGGAGTGAGGGGCTACGTGGTCAGTTAGGCTCCTGAGTTGCGATGCTCAGGAGTCCCCCTTGACGCACAAACAACTTGTGGAAAGGAGATGCAATGTTAGGTCTTGTGTTCTACGTCAGCAGAGCCCGATCCCGCGCATACCTCAACCACCATTGGGCCGACCGGATCACCAGGACGGACCAAGGAGTGAGGGGCTACGTGGTCAGTTAGGCTCCTGAGTCGCGATGCTTAGGAGTCCCCCTTGACGTTCAAACGACCTTCATACCTTGGCTCCGCTTGGGAGGGCGCGTGATGAACAGGTCCGTGGGACCTGGCAGGGTGGCGTGCGCTTGCGCGTGACCCGAGCGCAGCCCCCATGCCCACCCCCCTCGCGCAGCTCTCCCGAGGGGAGGCATTGCGATGAGGCCAGACACCGAGCCCGGAGGCTCCCTGAGGTTGATGCAGCCGCGAGGCCGCCCTCAGTTGCTTATCACTAGGACGGACCATGGTGCTTCCACACTTGCACGGGCATAGCCGCTCCTCGGTAGTGTCGACTGCCAGCACGGAGCATGGTGCTTCCACTGGTACATGGGAGGGGACTCCCTACTGCGGAGAGCCCCCGGGGCAGGTACGGCCCCGCCCTGACACGTGTCTTGCTTGACAGGGCTAGACAAGGTGTGTTTGGGCACTCCTGAGCCAGCGCGGGACTCACGAGGCCCTACCTCAAGGTGGGTTGCGCCTGGTCTTGATTCTTGCTTGCTATGGTGGTCCTGCGAGGTGGTCAGACAACCTGCGCCGGATGAATCTCCTGAGGTTATCGCGTGAGAAGGCCAAGCACCAACGACCCTAGGAGGTGACGTGAACGGGACCGACCCGCCAGACAGAGCTCAGCCGTTGGATTTATCGACGCTGCAGGGACGGGCCCGAGCACAGACGCCGCGCTTAACACTCTCACGCGAAGGGTCCTGAAGAAAGACGGTCGGCGCGCGGCTCCCGTGCCAGGTGACAATCAAGTAGGTGATAGTCGTAGATAGATTAAGCATGGAAAGCAAACATGCCACTAGGCCAGGCCCGAGCAGCTTGGGGATGATGCAGCCCGAGGGGCGCCCCCAGCAAGGTGAGCTAAAGACATAAACAAGAAAGGATACATGCCACAGGGATGGACCCATGCGGCCTGGGGATGATGCAGCCCTGAGGGCGCTCCTAACTAAATAAACTTGGAAAATGTCACCTGGTTCCATTGATGAAGGGGTGTTGAGGTAGCTGAAGGTACGCGGCGAAGAAGTTGCTCCTCATGAGCCACCGGGGCCCTGAGCCTTGGGAGGCTCTAGGGGTCCGGGCGGTTCCTTGAGGACCGTCGCCATCTCCACCAGGACTGCGTGATGCCTGGCCTCCTAACCCGCCATGACGCTCCGCAGGTTGCGCGGGAAGGCAGCATCCACACTCAACAGGCCGAACGGCATATGAACGTAGCCGTGAGGTGGACCCTCGCAGCGTCTAACACGCGAAGACCAGAAGCGCTCCTGAGATGCGGCCCGGTTGAGCCCTGGGATGTTGATGCAGACGCGTAGCTCGCCACCCTCGCCTGGGTGGGGAGAAACGCCAGGTGGGCGGCGGTCGCCGCGAATTGCTCTTGCTTCCTGAAGCTCCTGAGATACCTTGGTGATGAACTCTTGAGCGCCGGGCGCTCCTTGCCCAGTGTCTTCCTGAGGGAGACGTGTCGTGAAGCACGCCTCCAAGTTGTGCCCGAGCGCCTCTCTCGTAATGTTGGCAAGGTCTGAAGCCCTCCAGAAAAGAGCCCTCGAGCCCTGCCCGAGGAGGGCGCGGGGCGCGCCTTCCTATGCGACAGTGGGAGGCACCCCAGGTGCGGGCATTGATCCTGACAAGGTACCACTTGCGGCACTGTTCTCCCGAGGCCCAGCACGTAGTAGCTACTTCTTCTTCTTGCAGATGGCCTCAGGAGGGTACTTGCCCTTGCTGTCGGGGTCGTCGATTGCTGCAGCTTGGAATGCACGCTTGAGGGAGCACACTGCGTCCCTTTCTTCGCAGGGGACCGTGATGATTCCACCGCTTCCTGGCATCTTGAGGACGTTGTAGCCGTGGTGGGTCACCGCCATGAACTTAGCCAGGGCTGGATACCTGAGGATGGCATTGTATGGCAGACGGATGTGGGTGATGTCGAAGTCGATGAGCTCGGTGCGGTAGTTGTCGCGCTGTCCAAAGGTGACTGGGAGGCGGGCCTGCCCTATCGGGGTGGTGGAGCCATCGGTTACTCCTGAGAAAGGCTTGGTAGGCCGAAGCTAATCGTTGGGCACTTGAAGGTTGTCGAACATCTAGACAGACAAGACGTTAAGCCCTGCGCCGCCGTCGGTGAGAGTCTTGGTGACTTGCACGTTGCTGATGACGGGTGAACAGAGCATCGGAAGAGCGCCAGCGGTGGCCGCGCACTTGAGCTGGTGTGCCGAGCTGAAGGTAATAGCGCACTTGGACCACCTGAGCGGGCGCGTAGCCTCGAGCTTGGGGAGGACTGCATTCACCTCGCGAGCAAACTGCTTGAAGATGCGCTGTGAGGCTGGGGCTTGAGCTCCGCCCAAGATGCAGGCGGTAGCACGCGGCTCCTGGAAGCCCCCAGCCCCCTCGTCTTGGTGGTGGTCATCATTCCTTCTTGGTGGTGGTGGCAATGGAGGAAGCCCAGCATTGCACTGAGGACGGTCCTCGCGAGGCTGATCCCTCCAGGCACCCTCACGAGGCTAGTCCTGCCAGCGGTCCTCACGAGGCCGGTCGCGCCACTCCTGGCATGGGCCCCGGTCATCCCAACGTCCTCCGCCGCCTCCTCCTCCTCGACCATAGCCTCGGTCGTTGCACTCGGGGCATCGACCGAAGCGTCCACCGTGCATGGCTCTGAGCTCTTGGCAATCGTTGGTGTTGTGGCTATGCACGTTGTGGAAGGCGCAGAACAGTCAAATGCTCTTGGATGAGTCAGGCTGGTCTCTGTTGCGCTTCGTGTCCGGCTCTGCTATGAATACAGCCGCTCCCTTGCTCTTCACGTCCTTGGCCTTGGATTTCTTCTCCTCCGGGTCGGCAGCCAGGAGCTCAAGAAGGGAAAGGCGCCCTTCCTCAGCCCTCGCGCACTTGGTCGCCAGGTTGAACAGCTCCAGGGATGTGTGCTACCTCTTGAGCACTGCGTTGGTTTTCCCTTGAAGAGGAAAGGGTGATGCAGTAAAGCAGCGTAAGTATTTCCCTCAGTTTTTGAGAACCAAGGTATCAATCCAGTAGGAGACCACGCGCGAGTCACCTCGTACCTACACAAAAAAAAGAACCTCGCAACCAACGCGATAAAGGGGTTGTCAATCCCTTCACGGCCACTTGCAAGAGTGAGATCTGATAGAGATGATAATAATAAGATAAATATTTTTGGTATTTTTATGATATAGATTGAAAGTAAGATACTGCAAAATAATGTAGATGGAGACTTGTATGATGGAGAATAGACCCGGGGCCATAGGTTTCACTAGTGGCTTCTCTCAAGATAGCATAAGTATTACGGTAGGTGAACAAATTATTGTCGAGCAATAGATAGAAAAGCGAATAATTATGAGAATATCTAGGTATGATCATGTATATAGGCATCACGTCCGTGAAAAGTAGACCGAAACGATTCTGCATCTACTACTATTACTCCACACATCGACTGCTATCCAGCATGCATCTAGAGTATTAAGTTCATAAGAACAAAGTAACGCCTTAAGCAGGATGACATGATGTAGAGGGATAAACTCATGCAATATGATGAAAACCCATCTTGTTATCCTCGATGTGAACAATACAATACGTGCCTTGCTGCCCCTACTGTCACTGGGATCGAGCACCGCAAGATTGAACCCAAAGCTAAGCACTTCTCCCATTGCAAGAAAGATCAATCTAGTAGGCCAAACCAAACTGATAATTTGAAGCGACTTGCAAAGATAAACCAATCATACATAAAAGAATTCAGAGAAGATTCAAATATTGTTCATAGATAATCTAGATCATCAACCCACAATTCATCGGATCTCGACAAACACACCGCAAAAAGGAGAGTTACATCGAATAGATCTCCAGGAGAATCAAGGAGAACTTTGTATTGAGATCCAAAGAGAGAGAAGAAGCCATCTAGCTACTAGCTATGGACCCGGAGGTCTGAAGTAAACTACTCACACATCATCGGAGGGGCCATGGAGTTAATGTAGAGGCCCTCCGTGATCAATGCCCCCTTTGGCGGAGCTGCGAAAAAGGCCCCAAGAAGTTATCTCTTGGGTACAGAAGGTTGCGGTGGTGGAATTAGGTTTTCGTGGTGCTCCTGGATGTTTGCGGGGTATATGGATATATATATAGGAGGAAGAAGTGTTGGGGAACGTTGTAGAAAACAAAAAATTTCTTACGGTTTCACCAAGATCCATCTAGGAGTTCATCTAGCAACGAGTGATTGTATTGCATCTACATACCTTTGTAGATCACGCGCGGAAGCGTTCAAAGAACGGGGATGAGGAAGTCGTACTCGACGTGATCCAAATCACCGGAGATCCTAGCGCCGAACGGACGGCACCTCCGCGTTCAACACACGTACGGTCAGCGTAACGTCTCCTTCTTCTTGATCCAGCAAGGGGAAAGGAGAGGTTGAGGGAGATGGCTCCAGCAGCAGCACGACGGGTGGTGGTGATGGAGCTGCAGCACTCCGGCTGGGCTTCGCTAAGCACTATGGAGGAGGATGTGTTGGAGAGGGAGAGGGAGGCACCAAAGGCGTGGGGTGAGAAGTCCTCCATCTCCCCACTATATATAGGAGGGCCAAGGGGGGGGGGCGCCGGCCCTAGGAGATCCAATCTCCTAGGGGGGCGGCGGCCAAGGGAGGAATCCCTCCTCCCCAAGGCACCTAGGAGGTGCCTTCCCCTTTTGGGACTCTTCCCTTCTTGAACCCTAGGCGCATGGGCCTCTTGGGGCTGGTGCCCTTGGCCCATGTAGGCCAAGGCGCACACCCCTACAGCCCATGTGGCCCCCCGGGGCAGGTGGCCCCACCCGGTGGACCCCCGGGACCCTTCCAGTGGTCCCGGTACAATACCGGTGACCCCGAAACTTGTCCCGGTGCCCGAAATAGCACTTCCTATATATAATTCTTTACCTCCGGACCATTCCGGAACTCCTCGTGACGTCCGGGATCTCATCCGGGACTCCGAACAACATTCGGGTTACTGCATATACATATCCCTACAACCCTAGCGTCACCGAACCTTAAGTGTGTAGACCCTACGGGTTTGGGAGACATGTAGACATGACCGAGATCGCTCTCCGGTCAATAACCAACAGCGGGATCTGGATACCCATGTTGGCTCCCACATGCTCCTCGATGATCTCATCGGATGAACCACGATGTCGAGGATTCAATCAATCCCGTATACAATTCCCTTTGTCAATCGGTATGTTACTTGCCCGAGATTCGATCGTCGGTATCCCAATACCTCATTCAATCTCGTTACCGGCAAGTCACTTTACTCGTACTGTAATGCATGATCCCGTGACCAGACACTTGGTCACTTTGAGCTCATTATGATGATGCATTACCGAGTGGGCCCAGTGATACCTCTCCGTCATACGGAGTGACAAATCCCAGTCTTGATCCGTGTCAACCCAACAGACACTTTCGGAGATACCCGTAGTATACCTTTATAGTCACCCAGTTATGTTGTGACGTTTGGTACACCCAAAGCACTCCTACGGTATCCGAGAGTTACACGATCTCATGGTCTAAGGAAAAGATACTTGACATTGGAAAACTCTAGCAAACGAACTATACGATCTTGTGCTATGTTTAGGATTGGGTCTTGTCCATCACATCATTCTCCTAATGATGTGATCTCGTTATCAATGACATCCAATGTCCATAGTCAGGAAACCATGACTATCTGTTGATCAACGAGCTAGTCAACTAGAGGCTTACTAGGGACATGTTGGTGTCTATTATTCACACATGTATTACGATTTCCGGATAACACAATTATAGCATGAATAAAGACAATTATCATGAACAAGGAAATATAATAATAAGGCTTTTATTATTGCCTCTAGGGCATATTTCCAACAAGTAGGTCGGTGGAGCAACAAGGGGCCCACGAGGGTGGAGGGCGCGCCCAGGGGGTGGGCTCCCCCCTGCCTCGTGGCCTCCTCGATTGTTTCTTGACGTCCACTCCAAGTATCCCGGATCTCGTTTGTTCCAAAATTAATGCTCCCAAAGGTTTCATTCCGTTTGGACTCCGTTTGATATTCCTTTTCGGCGAAACTCTAAAATAGGCAAAAAACAGAAATTTGGGCTGGGCCTTCGGTTAATAGGTTAGTCCCAAAAATAATATAAAAGTGTAAAAATAAGCCCATTAACATCCAAAATAGATAATATAATAGCATGGAACAATAAAAAATTATAGATACGTTGGAGACGTATCAATGTGCACAGCCCCTCGTGGATGGCGAGCTCCTCCTTCATCTTGATGTCGCGGACGCCATCGGAGAATGCAAAGATAATGGCCTTGTCCGTCACCATGGGGATCTTGAGACGAACGTTGTTGAAGTGTTGGATGTACTCCTGGTGCGTCTCCCATGGTTGTTGCTTGAAGCGGTGCAGGTCACCCACGGCCGGGGGCGGTCGCGAGTGCCCTGGAAGTGGGCGATGAAATGGTCGCGCATCTCATCCCAGGAAGTGTCGGCGTTCTGGGAACGGGGGTCCCCAGACTTGCCTGCCTGCGACCTGCGGCGTGGCTCAAAGGGGGGCCCAGCACGGCCCATCTTCACCAACACAGACCCAAGACCCTCGCGAGGGGCCAAGCCTCGCGGGGAGGACGACGTGGAGCTTCCTCGGGCACGGCCTCACCAGGCTGGCTCGCGAGGAGGCGGAGAGATCAAGGCGGGGTACCTCATGAGGTGCCCATGACGCAAGCCATGACGACCAAGGGCGCCAGGCGGGCGCCAGCCCGCGCAGTGTCCTCCTTTCCTCTTTGGTGCAAAGGGAGCAAGCGCAGCCGCGGAGTACCGAGGCATCAGGCAAAGGTTGCCATTTCGGTGCAATAAGACCAAGACCGGGAGGAGTGCAAGACGGAGGTCATCGTGGCTCCCAAGACGGCGTCACCACCAGAGCTTTGTGCAGGCGAAGACTACTTTTGTCAGGATAGCTAGTACTAGCTGTCCCCCTTCAAATTAGCCCGCCATTGTTGGCTCCCTTCCCGCTCGATATTTGGGAAGAGGACCAGGGCCTCTATAAATAGGACCAGCACCCCACAGGAGAGAAGGGGAGATCAGAGAATCAGAGGAGAGAATCAGAATCAGAGAGAGAGAGAGAAGGGTGACTGAACTCCTCCCAGCAGTTCATCGCCCCAGCCAAGAGCAGACCCTCGCGAGGCTGTTCTTCCTTGTATTGTTCATCATCATCAGCCCAAGAGGCAATCCACCACGCCACACACTGGAGTAGGGTATTACACCACAACGGTGGCCCGAACCAGTATAAACCCTGTGTCTCTCGTGTTGTTCTTTCCATAGCTTAGATCTTAGCGAGGCGGAGGGGTGCAGGTAGGTAGGAGGCGAAATCTCCGCGTGCACCCCAGTGTTCGAACCTCAAGGGTCTGCCAGAACCCGAAATCCGACATTTGGCGCGCCAGGTAGGGGTGCGCCGGAATTCGTCTTCCACCACCCTGTTCTCCTCTGACCATCGTGCCCATGTCTGACGCTCGTCGGGCCCGCACCGAGCACCGGGCCGCTCTTGCTTCCCGCGTCACCCAGACGGCTCCTGTTGGCGGGCGTCCTCGCCATCCCCCGTCACCTGCCGTCAACGCCGCCACGGGCCCGGTGGGGGACGAACAGCAAGCATCGTCTCAGCATCCGTCCATGCGGCAAGACGGCCGCACCGCTACTCCCTCGCTCACCCCAGCTGTTTCTTCGTCCCGCGTGCTCCGCGCACCCATGGAGGCTTGAGTTGCGCTCATCACGGCAAACGAGCTCCTGCGCTACCGTCCCGTCGATGATGTCTACGAAGAATGGCTCGACCGCGTCGCCGAGCTCGTCCACGCCACAGGGGGCTCTCCTGTGCCCTCCGTTCCGCTGCACCGCACCCCGCCCTGCGCAGGCGACGAGGCTCCGGCGGCGCCCCGACCGCCTCCTCCTCAAGAAGGCGCCATGGCTCCAAGGCGCGTGGCCCCTGGGCGGAACCCGCTCCATCAGGTGCCAGCGCGGCAAGAGCAGAGCTGCCAAGAAGTCCCTCGCCCGCAAGAAGCTGCCCGGGCGCTCCCTGCTCCAGCACGTCGCGACCATGCACCTGCTCCAGCACGTCAAGACCCCGCACTGCTCCCAGCTGTAGCGCGTGGGGACATGCAAGACCAAGCTCTCCGTCACCCAAGGCCTCCCGTGGCCACAGCAGGCTGCCGTGCCTTCACCATCGAGCTACGCGGCGTCGCGTGGCCTGGCAAGTTCAAGCCAGACTTGCCTCCTCATTACGACGGCACGGCTGACCCTGCGGAGTTCCTCCAGCTCTACGAGATGGGCATCAAAGCTGCCAACGGAGATGAAAAGGTCATGGCGAACTGGTTTCCCATGGCACTCAAGGACGGGGCCCGCACCTGGCTCCTGAACCTGGCTCCAGGCACGATCTCCTCCTGGGACGAGATGCGCACCCGCTTCATCGCCAACTTCCAAGGTACTCGCGACCGGCCACCCGTTGTGAGCGACATGCGCCGCATCAAGCAACAACCCGGGGAGACCCTGCGGAAGTACATCCAACGCTTCAACAACGCACGCCTCAAGATTCCCAAGGTGACTGAGGAGGCCATCATCTCAGCCTTCTCCGATGGCGTGCGCGATGTCAAGATGAAGGAGGAGGTGGCGATGCATGAAGACCTGTGCACTTCCTTGGAGCTGTTCAACTTGGCAACCAAGTGCGCTAGGGCTGAGGAAGGGCGTCTCTCCCTCCTCGAGCTGCCTGCCGCAGACCCAGAAGAGAAGAAGCCCAAGGCCAAGGATGTGAAGCGTAAGGGGGCTGCCGTGCTCGCGGCAGAACCAGACACCAAGCGGGGCAGAGATCAGCCCGAACCTTCCAAGGGCAGCCGATACTGTGTGTACCACGACCTCCACACCCACAACACCAATGAATGTCAAGAGCTCCGAGCCATGCGGGAAGGAAGGATCGGCCGTCCCCCCGACCGCGGTGACCGGGGCTACGGTCGAGGAGGAGGAAGGAACACAGGACGCTGGGAAGACCGTGGCCCATGCCAAGGGTGGCGCGATCAACCTCGCGAGGATCGCTGGCAAGACCCGCCTCACGAGGGAGACTGGAGGGATCAGCCTCGCGAGGATCTCCCGCAAGGCAACGCAGGCCTCCCTCCGCTGTCGCCGTAGCCAAGGAGAAACGAGGACCGCCACCAAGACGAGGGGGCTGGGGGCTTCCAGGAGCCGTGCGGCTTCGCCTGCATCCTGGGCGGGGCTCAGGCCCCAGCCTCTCAACGCATCTTCAAGCAGTTTGCCCGCGAAGTGAATGCAGTCCTCCCCAGGCTTGAAGCCACGCGCCCTCTCAGGTGGTCGGCGTGCGCCATCACGTTCAGCTCAGCAGATCAGCTCAAGTGTGCGGCTACAGCCAGAGTCCTCCTGATGCTTTGTTCCCAAATTATCAGCAACGTGGTGGACACCAGGACCCTCATCGATGGCGGGGCAGGGCTCAACGTCCTGTCCGTGGAAACATTCAACAATCTCCAAGTGCCCTACAGTCAGCTTCAGCCAACCAAGCCTTTCTCCAGAATCACCGACGGCTCCACGGTCCCGATTGGGCAGGTCCGCCTCCCTGTCACCTTCGGGGCACGTGACAACTACCGCACCGAGCTCATCGACTTCGACGTCACTCACATTCGCCTGTTGTACAACACCATCCTTGGGTACCCAGCACTGGCCAAGTTCATGGCCATAACTCACCACAGCTACAACATCCTCAAGATGCCAGGAAGTGGCGAAGTCATCACGGTGCCCTGTGAAGAGAAGGACGCGGTGTGTTCCCTAGAACGAGCCTTTCAGGCCGCGTCACTGGAAGACCTGGACCGCGGAAGCAGGAGGCTTCCCGAGACCGCCCCCAAGAAGAAGAAGACATTGTCCGGCCCGGCCCCTCTGGGCCCGTGCCTGCCCAGGGGGAACCTCCTTCCATCGCATAGGAAAGCGCGCCCGGCGCCCTCCTCAGGCAGGGCTCGGGGGCTCTCCCCTGGAGGGCCACCGACCTGGCTAGAGTCACGAGGGAGGTGCTTGGGAACCACATGGAGGCATGTTTCGAAGCACGTTTCCCTCAAGAAGGAGTAAGGCAAGGAGAGCCAGACCCTCAGGAGTTCGTCAGCAAGGCCATTCAGGAGCTACAGGAGTCAAGGGTCATGAAAGGCGGCCGCCGTCTACCAGCAGTGGCTCCCCATCCAGGCGAGGATGGTGGGCTGCGCGTCTGCATCGACATACCAGGGCTCAACCGAGTCGCCTCTCTGGAGCGCCTCTGGCCCTCGCGAGTGGGGCGCTGCGGAGGTCCACCCCACAGCTGCGTTTGCATGCCTTACGGCTTGCCGAACGCGGCTGCCACGTACCAGCGCCTCATGAGAGGCATCATGGAGGCATAAGAGGCCAGGCGTTCCGCAGCCCTGGCGGAGATGGAGATGGTCCGCGGGGAGCCGCCAGCACCTCCAGAGCCTCCCGAGGCCCCCGGGCCTGGGGGCTCGTGAGGATCGGCTTCCGCAGCCCACCGAGTCTGCTACACCAACACCCCTTCGACCTCAACGTCATCAGGTGACATCTTTCAAGTTTCACTTCCAGCTGGGAGCGCCCCCCAGGGCTGCATTATTCCCAGGCCGCATGGGTCCATCCCTGCAGCGTGTATCCCTTTTATTTCATGTTGTTAGCTTACCTTGTTGGGGGCGCCCCTCGGGCTGCATGATCCCCAAGTCGCTCGGGCCTGACCCAGTGATGTCTGCCTTCCCAGCATCTATTTGAATGAATCCACTCCTTCGCAGCTAATGTGTTTGACCTAGCTGCCCGCTCAACTGACGCCAACTGACGGAACTGCTCCCAAACGGCACGACGCTTGCGCATGGGTCCGTCCCTGCAACGCCGACAAACCTGGATGGCTGAGCTTTGGCCGCGGCAGCCCCGCATGGCGCCACCTCGTCAAGCCTTCAGTGCCACATTACCCCTCAGAAGCAACCAACGGCTGACTGTCAATTGTCGTGGCAACCCCTCGTTCTTTCTCTGATGAGTCTACATGATCTCTTAAAGGAGCTGCATCAGGCGAGGCCCTTGCGGTGTCTCCTTCACTCTCATCCGCGCGAACCGCTTGCACGTTAAAGGGGGGGTGCCTGAGCATCGCGACTCAGGGCTCCTACTGGCTCTCCAGCCCTCACCCTCTGGCCTTGTCCACGGCATCGCGACCTGGCATACCAGCGACGGCTGAGACTCGCTCGAGGGTCGGGACCCGAGGACGTAGAGCAGAAAGGGGAGCAAAGGCGAGAGGGAAGGGACACGCGAGGACCTCGCCGAGCAACCTCACGCCTGCCGATGCACGGACCCGGCGACACACCAGAGAGCGACCCCTGATTCTCGAGATAAGTCACCACCCGGAAGCACCAGCTACCATGGCACCACCCTCGCACCTAATGCAATCCCGTGTTAGAGATGCCGCTCTCCTTTCTCGCCGAACGACGGCTGCTTGAGCGCCAAAGGGGACCTCCTGAGCATCGCGACTCAGGGGCTCTTACCGGACTCCGGGTCGCTCACCTCCTGGCCTTGACCACGGCATCGTGACCTGGCATACCAGCGACGGCTGAAGCCGCCTTGGGACTGGGACCTATCGGCGCAGAGCACCAAGCCCTCGTGAGGTTCGAAAGGGAGGACTGAGCTAAGACGGAATGAGCAACTCGCACAATTCTACGACAAGGGTTGTATTAACAAAACAGGATCACAGGCACCTTACAAGCCCCCACGGGACGCGTCTTTGATTCCTCGCAGGGAACAGATCCTAAAGGGACACTAACTACGCGCGCCCCTGCAGAAGACGCCATCATCAACAGTGGGCCGTCAAGCACTGACGCCAACCCCATCCAGATCAGAGTCAGCGGCGGCCTGACAAGCCCGCCCTGCTCCAGGAGCGGCGCCGGCTCGGGGGCTCGTAGCTGTCGTCGCTCGTCTCCGGAGTCGCGAAGAGCTCGCCGGAGTCGCTGGAACCTCCGACGCCTCCACCGCCTGAGGAGCCGCCAAGGGAGCGGTCGGCGGGCCCAGTCCTCGCCGCAGCAGGGTCCCGGCCACCTCTCTCGGGGCAGCACTCCAGCCGGCGCCCATTCGCATCGAAGACCTTGAAGAACATCACCGAAGCACCGTCGTAATCCAAGTGGATCGCGAAGGCACCCCTTGTCCTGCAAACCCGGGCGATTTCGCTCCAGCCTCGAGTCATGAAGACCTCGCCCGGGGCAATGACCGCGACCTCTGCCTCGGTCGCGAGGGTGCTGCAACCGGCGTGCTGCAGCCAAAGCTCCAGGGGCTCTCCCCGCGGGATGATGGAGGCGAAGAAGGGAGGAAGGCGAATCCAAGACTGGGGAGGCATGGCGGCATGAAACACGAACTCTCGAGAGGAGCCCTCGGTGTGGACCCCAGGGGGACGACCCACACCTTCGTGACCCATCGGTGCCGACGGCGGCGCCGCCCGTGGCGATCAGCATCAGCTCCTTCAGGGCCCTCGTTGTGGGCGTACAAGGGAAGCGGGAACCCCGGCGGTGCCCGCCCGCACCAGGGCCTCGACACCACCTGATGAGCCCCCTCGTCCGGGCCGCGGAGGACGAGCCGTTTCTTCGGCGGGAGCGGGACTAGTTCCTCTCGGGGAGCCATTTCCTTCTCTGCCGTCGAGAACCGTCGGATCGGGGCCATCGCAGCAAGATGGAGCAAGGATCGGGAAGAAGGAGAAGCAAGAAGGGATGGACTGGAAGGGCGCGCACCGTTCCGTAGTTATAGCCGGCGAAGGCCAACCGCCGACCTCCACAATCGCAGGTAATCATGACCCGCTTTGCATGCAGGGACTTGTCCAATTCGTGCAGTTGCCGAGGCGCCATGGGGAAGTGGAGACGCCCATGTCCAATCGACCGGCACACGGTGCCCAAGGCTGCAGGCTGTTAGGGCCCACGGTGCTTCTCCCTCGCCCTTCCGCCTCCCTGCGCGGCCAAGCCTGGGCGCGCCTTGGGCCGGGGGGCTACTGTCGGCGTTCTAGGAACGGGGGTCCCCAGACTTGCCTGCCTGTGGCCTGCGGCGTGGCTCAAAGGGGGGCCCAGCACGGCCCATCTTCACCAACACAGACCCAAGACCCTCGCGAGGGGCCAAGCCACGCGGGGCGGACGACGCGGAGCTTCCTCAGGCACGGCCTCACCAGGCTGGCTCGCGAGGAGGCGGAGAGATCAAGGCGGGGTACCTCATGAGGTGCCCGTGACGCAAGCCATGACGACCAAGGGCGCCAGGCGGGCGCTAGCCCGCGTAGTGTCCTCCTTTCCTCTTTGGTGCAAAGGGAGCAAGCGCAGCCGCGGAGTACCGAGGCATCAGGCAAAGGTTGCCATTTCGTTGCAACAAGATGAAGACCGGGAGGACTGCAAGACGGAGGTCATCGTGGAGCCCAAGACGGCGTCACCACCAGAGCTTTATGCAGGCGAAGACTACTTTTGTCAGGATAGCTAGTACTAGCTGTCCCCCTTCAAATTAGCCCGCCATTGTTGGCTCCCTTCCCGCTTGATATTTGGGAAGAGGACCAGGGCCTCTATAATTAGGACCAGCCCCCCACAGGAGAGAAGGGGAGATCAGAGAATCAGAGGAGAGAATCAGAATCAGAGAGAGAGACAGAAGGGTGACTGAACTCCTCCCAGCAGTTCATCGCCCCAGCCAAGAGCAGACCCTCGCGAGGCTGTTCTTCCTTGTATTTTTCATCATCATCAGCCCAAGAGGCAATCCACCACGCCACACACTGGAGTAGGGTATTACACCACAACAGTGGCCCGAACCAGTATAAACCCTGTGTCTCTCGTGTTGTTCTTTCCATAGCTTAGATCTTAGCGAGGCGGAGGGGTGCAGGTAGGTAGGAGGCGAAATATCCGCGTGCACCCCAGTGTTCGAACCTCAAGGGTCTGCCGGAACCCGAAATCCGACAGGAAGAGATGGAGCCTGGAGGCAGGTTCAGGAGCCATGAGCGTGCGCCATCCTTGAGAGACATGGGGAACCAGTTCGGCAAGATTTTCTCGTCGCCGTTGGCCGCCTGATGCTCAGCTCGTAGAGCTGCAGGAACTCTATGGGGTCAGGGGTGCCGTCGTAGCGTGGAGGCAGGTCTTGCTTGAACTTACCTGGCCAGGCAACGCTACACAGCTCGGGGGTGAAGGCGTGGCAGCCCACCATGGCCACCATGGGTCGTCGTGGAGGCAGAGCTCGGTCGTGGTGCCCCTGCATCGCCGTAGCACGTGGCGCATGGCCCTGCGCAGCAAGCAATCCTGGCGTAGCGGAGCTGGGAGTGGTGGAGTGTTTCCTTGTGGACGGGGAATCTCTTGGTAGCTTCTTTGTTCGTGCGCTGGCATGTGGCGCGGTGGGTCGCGCTGCTGGGCCGCGCACCTTGGAGCGAGGATGACGTCTTGATGTGGGGGAGGCTGAGGTGCTCCCTGAGCCGCACGCCTCGGTGCAAGGGTACCATCTTGTTTCGGAGGAGGTGGAGGTGCTCCGTGAGCCACGCCGCCCGCAGTTGGGGGCGGGCGAGGAAGTGAGAGGGACGGTGCAGGAGAGCCTCCCGCGACATTGACGAGTTCGGTGATGCGGTCGAGCCAGTCCTCGTAGAGGTTGTCAAATGGACGGTAGCGCAGGAGCTCGCGTGCCATGAGCAGCGCGGCCTGCGCGTCCGTGGGAGCGCCGCGAGTGTGAGATGACAAGGTGGCCGGGGTCAGTGATGGAGTGGCGGTGTGGCCGTCACGGCGCACGGAGGGATGCAGCGAAGAGGCCTGCTGCTCGTTTGCCGCCAGACCGGTGACGGCGTTGGCGGCGGGTGACGGAGAACAACGGGGTGGCCCGCTGACGGGAGCCGTCTGAGCAACGCAGGCGGTGAGGGCGGCCTGGCGCTCAGCGCGAGCTCGGCGAGCATCGGCCATGAGCTTTGTGGAGTGACGAAGCATGGGTTGAGAAGAAGAAATTTCGGCGCACCCCTACCTGGCGCGCCAAATGTCGGATTTCGGGTTCCGGCAAAACCCTTAAGGTTCGAGCACTGGGGTGCGCGTGAAGATCTTCCCCCTCTCTCTAGCTAACGCACTCCACGATTTCACAGCCTAGCTCGACGAACCCAAAGATCACGAGACACAAGATTTATATTGGTTCGGGCCACCGTTGTGGTGTAATACCCTACTCCAATGTGGTGTGGTGGATTGCCTCTCGGGCTGAGGATGAACAGTTACAGGGGAAGAACAGCCTCTTGAGGAGAGGTGTTCTTGTGCTTGGTGAGCTTGTGTGGTTGAGGATCAGATCTGGATGGTCTGTCCGTTCCCAGCTATGGTGGTGGCTAGTCCTATTTATAGAGGCCCTGGTCCTTGTCAGGATGTGGGTTCTGGCAAACCCTTAAGGTTCGAACACTGGGGTTTCCCTCCAACCGATCTACGCTCTAGCTCGCTAAGATCTTGTGGACGAACTCGACGAACTCACAACACAGAAGGACACGGGGTTTATACTGGTTCGGGCCACCGTTTTGGTGTAATACGCTACTCCAGTGTGGTGGTGGTGGATTGCCTCTTGGGCTGATGATGAACAATACAAGGGAAGAACGGCCTCCTGAGGTTGAGGCGTTCTTGAGCTCGGTGAGCT
Organism: Triticum urartu; assembly: GCF_056163025.1. Taxonomy (NCBI): domain Eukaryota; kingdom Viridiplantae; phylum Streptophyta; class Magnoliopsida; order Poales; family Poaceae; genus Triticum; species Triticum urartu. The sequence continues at coordinate 459,736,891 of NC_141876.1, read as the reverse complement.
TGTGTGTGGGGGCAGTCTCTCTCGAGCTAAGATCTGATCCCCCCTTCCACTGTGGTGGCTAGTCCTATTTATAGAGACCCTGGTCCTCTTCCCAAATATCGAGCGGGAAGGGAGCCAACAATGGTGGGCTAATTTGAAGGGGGACAGCTAGTACAAACTATCCTGACAAAACTAGTCTTCACCTGCACAAAGTTCTGGCGGTGACGCTGTTCTGGGCTCCACAGTGACCTCCGTCTTACAGTCCATGGTATTGGTCTTGTTGCACCAAAGCAACCTTTGCCTGAGGCCTTGGTACTCCACGGCTGTGCTTGCCCCCTTTGCACCAAAGAGGAAACAAGGACGTTGTGCGTGCTGGCGCCCGCCTGGTGTCGATCGTCACGGCTCATGTCACGAGAGCCTCGTGAGGTTTGCCTCGCCTTGATATCTCCGCTCCTCGTGAGCCTGCCTAGCTAGGACACTCTAGAGGAGGTCTTGCGTCGTCCGCTTCGCGAGGCTTGGCCCCTCGCGAGGGTCCTGGGCGTTTTGTTGGTGAAGATGGGCCTTACGGCCTGCTGGCTCGGCCACGCCGCGGGCCGCAGGCAGGCAAGTCCGGGGACCCCCGTTCCCAAGACGCCGACAGTAGCCCACGGGCCCAAGGTGCGCTCAGGCTTGGCTTCGCGGCGAAGCGAAGGGTCAAGTTCGGAGCACCATGGGCCCCAAAAGCCTGTGGCCTCGGTTGACGTGTGGCGGTTGATTGGACGTGGGTGTCTCCGCTTCCCCATGATGCCTTTGAATCCGCCTGGCTATGCGGTCCTGCTTCTTGCACAGTTATTCTTCCCTCTCCACGCCTGGCTCTTCCAATCTTCCAATCTCCCTGCTTCCTCATCGCCTTGCTCCGCCTCCTCAATTCGACCAGCGCTTCGCCCGCTTCACAGTCATGGCGCCGAAGCAAGCCGACAAGGGTAAGAAACCTCTGCCCTCGCCAACTGTGCCTCCATCCTTCGAGCCGGCACTCAGCAGGCCTTGGGTGCTCAAAGACGAGGCCACGGGCAAGGTGCGCCCCATGCTCACCTCCAGCTTCAACGAGTGGGGAGAGACGCCGGCCTGTCCTGCGTCTCGCTCTAGCATGGCTAGGGCAGTCACCGAGATCCCGATCTTCAGTGACGCCCTCTGGGCTGGCATGCTTCCTCCCTTCTCCGCCTTCTTCAAAGCAGTGCTCGAGCACTATCAGATCCATATGCTTCATCTCGACCCTCAATCAGTGACCCTTCTTGCCGTCTTCGCCTTCGTGTGTGAGGCCATGGCGGGCATTTCCCCCTTCGTGGCGCTCCTCCGCCACTTCTTCTCGCTACATCTCATCGGTGCCCGGCAGAGCTCAGGGTGTGTGGGCTTCCAGGCCGTGGCTGCGACAGCACGCATGGGGATTGACTTTGAGCTCCCTTCGTCCGCGAGCGAGTTTCGCACGCGATGGGTGTTTGTTGATGCCGGCGTGCTCAACCCTCTGCTCCAAGCTCCGGTGGGGCCTGCCATTCCGAACTCCGGTTGGGGCCATCAGAAGCTCACGAGCCCCTGCCTTGCCCCCGTCTAGGCCAGGCTGCGGTGGTTGAAGGACCTTCGTGTGACCGCGCCCATGGTGGGGAGGGAGTTCGTCAGGCGTCGAGTTGCTCCGCTTCAGCGTCATTCTCGCCCGATGTGGGACTTGCTCAGCAGTCAGGATAACATGAGGGTTCAGGAGGAGGGGCTCCCTCTCGCTGTGTGGCAAATGGTGCTCACGGTCCTGTCTGGTGTCCCTCTGCCAAACGAGATGCCCAAGAAAAGCTGCATGCTATACCGCTGCGAGAACAAGGTCACCTTTGCCGCAAACATGCCTTCCTTTGATGAGTGGGGGCTGCGCCCAATTGGCTTGGTGGTGCCCCGCGAGAATCCCGTCATCGTGGTCCCGTTCTTCGTCGCCGGTGCCGAGCTCGCCCCAGGTGACGGTGCGGGGAAGCGAGCGGTGACGGGTGCCAGCTGCTCAGGTGTTGAGGAGCACATGCCGAGTAGTGATCCAGGGGCGTCATCCTCGGGAGGTTGCGACGCCCCTCCTGAGGCGCCGGTTGCTGACGAGATGCGGCCTGCGGCTCCCGAGGCCGAGGCTCCGGGGGCCTCGGGAGGTCGCAGCAAGGAAGAGCCGGGCTGTTCGCCACAGCCTGGCTCCCCTAAGGCTATCCCGCTTGGTTGTTCTTCGGCTCCGCCACGCGCCGGCCATCACGTCCAGCACTTCGGTCGCCTTTGCGTGGACTTCGAGGAACTCCGCAAGAGGAAGGGATCTCCTAGCGGCAGCAACATCTTCGAGCCATTGAAGCGACGAAAGCACATCACCGTCGACGAGTAAGTACCTCTTCTTGGTGATCTTCTGTGTGCTGCCTTCCTTTCCTGACGATTGCCCCCTCAGGTCACCTTCTGCTAAGGCCACGAAATCTCCAGAGAAGCAGCTCCCTCTCATCCCATCACACTCGCCAAGCTCCAGTGCTTTAGGCTCAGACGTTGCCCGCGGCGTGGGGTCGGCCTCGGGAGCTGGTCCGTTATCAAGGCGCCCCGAGCTTGCGCCTTCACCGTCCTTTCTTCACGGCCTTGCTCAGAGCGCAGCAGGCATTCCAATGGCTCCTCCCTTGGTCACAGTTGGTAGGTGGCTAGCCTTGATGCTGGAGCTTCCTTCAAGTAGCGGGCCTTGCTTGGTTTGGGCCCCTCCCGAGAGTCAGATGGCGCCTGGGGCCGCGCCAGCCCCCAGCCCCTAACCGAGAGATGGCGCGCCACTTGATGCTCCACCCGCAGCCCC